>NW_027362761.1:578435270-579807278 GCF_046119375.1 Phyllobates terribilis | reverse complement strand
TAGTGTATACAGTGTAGTGTGGATATAGTGTATACAGTGTAGTGTGGATATTGTGTATACAGTATAGTGTGTATATTGTGTATACCGTGTAGTGTGGATATAGTGTATACCGTGTAGTGTGGATATAGTGTATACAGTGTAGTGTATATATAGTGTATACAGTGTAGTGTATATATAGTGTATACAGTGTAGTGTGTATATATAGTGTATACCGTGTAGTGTGTATATTGTGTATACAGTATAGTGTGTATATTGTGTATACCGTGTAGTGTGGATATAGTGTATACAGTGTAGTGTATATATAGTGTATACAGTATAGTGTGTATATTGTGTATACCGTGTAGTGTGTATATTGTGTATACAGTGTAGTGTGGATATAGTGTATACAGTGTAGTGTGTATATAGTGTATACCGTGTAGTGTGGATATAGTGTATACAGTGTAGTGTGGATATAGTGTATACAGTGTAGTGTGGATATTGTGTCTACAGTGTAGTGTGGATATAGTGTATACCGTGTAGTGTGGATATAGTGTATACAGTGTAGTGTGGATATAGTGTATACAGTGTAGTGTGTATACAGTGTAGTGTGTATATTGTGTATACAGTGTAGTGTGTATATAGTGTATACAGTGTAGTGTGTATATTGTGTATACAGTGTAGTGTGGATATAGTGTATACAGTGTAGTGTGGATATAGTGTATACAGTGTAGTGTGTATACAGTGTAGTGTGTATATTGTGTATACAGTGTAGTGTGGATATAGTGTATACAGTGTAGTGTGGATATAGTGTATACAGTGTAGTGTGTATACAGTGTAGTGTGTATATTGTGTATACAGTGTAGTGTGGATATAGTGTATACAGTGTAGTGTGTATACAGTGTAGTGTGTATATTGTGTATACAGTATAGTGTGTATATAGTGTATACAGTGTAGTGTGGATATAGTGTATACAGTGTAGTGTGTATATAGTGTATACAGTGTAGTGTGTATTGTGTCTACAGTGTAGTGGATATATTGTATACAGTGTAGTGTGTATATAGTGTATACAGTGTAGTGTGGATATAGTGTATACCGTGTAGTGTGGATATAGTGTATACAGTGTAGTGTGGATATAGTGTATACAGTGTAGTGTGGATATAGTGTATACAGTGTAGTGTGGATATTGTGTATACAGTGTAGTGTGGATATAGTGTATACAGTGTAGTGTGTATATAGTGTATACAGTGTAGTGTGGATATAGTGTATACATTGTAGTGTGTATATAGTGTATACAGTGTAGTGTGGATATAGTGTATACCGTGTAGTGTGGATATAGTGTATACAGTGTAGTGTGGATATAGTGTATACAGTGTAGTGTGGATATAGTGTATACAGTGTAGTGTGGATATTGTGTATACAGTGTAGTGTGGATATAGTGTATACAGTGTAGTGTGTATATAGTGTATACAGTGTAGTGTGGATATTGTGTATACAGTGTAGTGTGGATATAGTGTATACAGTGTAGTGTGTATATAGTGTATACAGTGTAGTGTGGATATTGTATATACCGTGTAGTGTGTATGCAGTGTAGTGTGGATATAGTGTATACAGTGTAGTGTGGATATAGTGTATACAGTGTAGTGTGGATATTGTGTATACAGTGTAGTGTGGATATAGTGTAGTGTGGATATAGTGTATACAGTGTAGTGTGTATATAGTGTATACAGTGTAGTGTGGATATTGTGTATACAGTATAGTGTGTATATTGTGTATACCGTGTAGTGTGTATATAGTGTATACAGTGTAGTGTTTATATAGTGTATACAGTGTAGTGTGGATATAGTGTATACAGTGTAGTGTGTATATAGTGTATACAGTGTAGTGTTTATATAGTGTATACAGTGTAGTGTGGATATAGTGTATACAGTGTAGTGTGGATATAGTGTATACAGTGTAGTGTGGATATAGTGTATACAGTGTAGTGTGGATATAGTGTATACAGTGTAGTGTGGATATTGTGTATACAGTGTAGTGTGGATATTGTATATACCGTGTAGTGTGTATGCAGTGTAGTGTGGATATAGTGTATACAGTGTAGTGTGGATATAGTGTATACAGTGTAGTGTGGATATTGTGTATACAGTGTAGTGTGGATATAGTGTAGTGTGGATATAGTGTATACAGTGTAGTGTGTATATAGTGTATACAGTGTAGTGTGGATATTGTGTATACAGTATAGTGTGTATATTGTGTATACCGTGTAGTGTGTATATAGTGTATACAGTGTAGTGTTTATATAGTGTATACAGTGTAGTGTGGATATAGTGTATACAGTGTAGTGTGTATATAGTGTATACAGTGTAGTGTTTATATAGTGTATACAGTGTAGTGTGGATATAGTGTATACAGTGTAGTGTGTATATAGTGTATACAGTGTAGTGTGGATATAGTGTATACAGTGTAGTGTGGATATTGTGTATACAGTGTAGTGTGGATATTGTATATACCGTGTAGTGTGGATATAGTGTATACAGTGTAGTGTGGATATAGTGTAGTGTGGATATAGTGTATACAGTGTAGTGTGTATATAGTGTATACAGTGCAGTGTGTATATTTTGTATACAGTGCAGTGTGTATATTGTGTATACAGTGTAGTGTGGATATAGTGTATACAGTGTAGTGTGTATATTGTGTATACAGTGTAGTGTGGATATAGTGTATACAGTGTAGTGTGGATATAGTGTATACAGTGTAGTGTGGATATAGTGTATACAGTGTAGTGTGTATTGTGTCTACAGTATAGTGTGTATATAGTGTATACAGTGTAGTGTGGATATAGTGTATACCGTGTAGTGTGTATATTGTGTATACAGTGTAGTGTGGATATAGTGTATACAGTGTAGTGTGGATATAGTGTATACAGTGTAGTGTGTATATTAATGTATACAGTGTAGTGTGGATATAGTGTATGCAGTGTAGTGTGTATACAGTGTAGTGTGTATACAGTGTAGTGTGTATATAGTGTATACAGTGTAGTGTGTATACAGTGTAGTGTGGATATAGTGTATACAGTGTAGTGTGTATATAGTGTATACAGTGTAGTGTGTATATTGTGTATACAGTGTAGTGTGGATATAGTGTATACTGTGTAATGTGGATATAGTGTATACAGTATAGTGTGGATATAGTGTATACAGTGTAGTGTAGATATAGTGTATACAGTGTAGTGTGGATATAGTGTATACAGTGTAGTGTGTATATTGTGTATACAGTGTAGTGTGGATATAGTGTATACAGTGTAATGTGGATATAGTGTATACAGTGTAGTGTGTATATTGTGTATACAGTGTAGTGTGTATACAGTGTAGTGTGTATATTGTGTATATAGCGTAGTGTGTATATAGTGTATACAGTGTAGTGTGTATATTGTGTATACAGTGTAGTGTGGATATAGTGTATACAGTGTAGTGTGGATATTGTGTATACAGTGTAGTGTGGATATAGTGTATACAGTGTAGTGTGTATATTGTGTATATAGCGTAGTGTGCATATAGTGTATACAGTGTAGTGTGTATATTGTGTATACAGTGTAGTGTGTATATAGTGTATACCGTGTAGTGTGTATATTGTGTATACAGTGTAGTGTGGATATAGTGTAGTGTGTATATAGTGTATACAGTGTAGTGTGGATATAGTGTATACAGTGTAGTGTGGATATAGTGTATACAGTGTAGTGTGGATATTGTGTATACAGTGTAGTGTGGATATAGTGTATACCGTGTAGTGTGGATATAGTGTATACCGTGTAGTGTGGATATAGTGTATACAGTGTAGTGTGGATATAGTGTATACAGTGTAGTGTGGATATAGTGTATACAGTGTAGTGTGTATATAGTGTATACAGTATAGTGTGTATATTGTGTATACCGTGTAGTGTGGATATAGTGTATACCGTGTAGTGTGGATATAGTGTATACAGTGTAGTGTATATATAGTGTATACAGTGTAGTGTATATATAGTGTATACAGTGTAGTGTGTATATATAGTGTATACAGTGTAGTGTGGATATAGTGTATACCGTGTAGTGTGTATATTGTGTATACCGTGTAGTGTGGATATAGTGTATACAGTGTAGTGTATATATAGTGTATACAGTATAGTGTGTATATTGTGTATACCGTGTAGTGTGTATATATAGTGTATACAGTGTAGTGTGGATATAGTGTATACAGTATAGTGTGTATATTGTGTATACCGTGTAGTGTGGATATAGTGTATACAGTGTAGTGTATATATAGTGTATACAGTATAGTGTGTATATTGTGTATACCGTGTAGTGTGTATATTGTGTATACAGTGTAGTGTGGATATAGTGTATACAGTGTAGTGTGTATATAGTGTATACCGTGTAGTGTGTATATTGTGTATACCGTGTAGTGTGGATATAGTGTATACAGTGTAGTGTGGATATAGTGTATACAGTGTAGTGTGCATATAGTGTATACAGTGTAGTGTGGATATTGTGTCTACAGTGTAGTGTGGATATAGTGTATACCGTGTAGTGTGGATATAGTGTATACAGTGTAGTGTGGATATAGTGTATACAGTGTAGTGTGTATACAGTGTAGTGTGTATATTGTGTATACAGTGTAGTGTGTATATAGTGTATACAGTGTAGTGTGTATATTGTGTATACAGTGTAGTGTGGATATAGTGTATACAGTGTAGTGTGGATATAGTGTATACAGTGTAGTGTGTATACAGTGTAGTGTGTATATTGTGTATACAGTGTAGTGTGGATATAGTGTATACAGTGTAGTGTGTATACAGTGTAGTGTGTATATTGTGTATACAGTGTAGTGTGGATATAGTGTATACAGTGTAGTGTGTATACAGTGTAGTGTGTATATTGTGTATACAGTATAGTGTGTATATAGTGTATACAGTGTAGTGTGGATATAGTGTATACAGTGTAGTGTGTATATAGTGTATACAGTGTAGTGTGGATATTGTGTCTACAGTGTAGTGTGGATATAGTGTATACCGTGTAGTGTGGATATAGTGTATACAGTGTAGTGTATATATAGTGTATACAGTGTAGTGTGGATATAGTGTATACCGTGTAGTGTGTATATTGTGTATACCGTGTAGTGTGGATATAGTGTATACCGTGTAGTGTGGATATAGTGTATACAGTGTAGTGTATATATAGTGTATACAGTGTAGTGTGGATATAGTGTATACAGTGTAGTGTGGATATAGTGTATACCGTGTAGTGTGTATATAGTGTATACCGTGTAGTGTGGATATAGTGTATACAGTGTAGTGTGTATATAGTGTATACAGTATAGTGTGTATATAGTGTATACAGTGTAGTGTATATATAGTGTATACAGTGTAGTGTGGATATAGTGTATACCGTGTAGTGTGTATATAGTGTATACAGTGTAGTGTGTATATTGTGTATACCGTGTAGTGTGGATATAGTGTATACAGTGTAGTGTGGATATAGTGTATACAGTGTAGTGTGGATATAGTGTATACAGTATAGTGTGTATATAGTGTATACAGTGTAGTGTATATATAGTGTATACAGTGTAGTGTGGATATAGTGTATACCGTGTAGTGTGTATATAGTGTATACAGTGTAGTGTGTATATTGTGTATACCGTGTAGTGTGGATATAGTGTATACAGTGTAGTGTGGATATAGTGTATACAGTGTAGTGTGGATATAGTGTATACCGTGTAGTGTGTATATAGTGTATACAGTGTAGTGTGTATATTGTGTATACAGTGTAGTGTGGATATAGTGTATACCGTGTAGTGTGTATATAGTGTATACAGTGTAGTGTGTATATTGTGTATACCGTGTAGTGTGGATATAGTGTATACCGTGTAGTGTGGATATAGTGTATACAGTGTAGTGTGGATATAGTGTATACAGTATAGTGTGTATATAGTGTATACAGTGTAGTGTGTATATTGTGTATACAGTGTAGTGTGGATATAGTGTATACAGTATAGTGTGTATATAGTGTATACAGTGTAGTGTGTATATTGTGTATACAGTGTAGTGTGGATATAGTGTATACAGTATAGTGTGTATATAGTGTATACAGTGTAGTGTGTATATTGTGTATACAGTGTAGTGTGTATATAGTGTATACCGTGTAGTGTGTATATTGTGTATACAGTGTAGTGTGTATATTGTGTATACCGTGTAGTGTGGATATAGTGTATACAGTGTAGTGTGGATATAGTGTATACAGTGTAGTGTGGATATAGTGTATACAGTGTAGTGTGTATATTGTGTATACAGTGTAGTGTGGATATAGTGTATACCGTGTAGTGTGGATATAGTGTATACAGTATAGTGTGTATATAGTGTATACAGTGTAGTGTGGATATAGTGTATACAGTGTAGTGTGTATATTGTGTATACAGTGTAGTGTGGATATAGTGTATACCGTGTAGTGTGGATATAGTGTATACCGTGTAGTGTGTATATAGTGTATACCGTGTAGTGTGTATATAGTGTATACAGTGTAGTGTGGATATAGTGTATACCGTGTAGTGTGTATATTGTGTATACCGTGTAGTGTGGATATAGTGTATACCGTGTAGTGTGTATATAGTGTATACAGTGTAGTGTGGATATAGTGTATACAGTGTAGTGTGGATATAGTGTATACAGTGTAGTGTGTATATAGTGTATACAGTATAGTGTGTATATTGTGTATACAGTGTAGTGTGGATATAGTGTATACAGTGTAGTGTGTATATAGTGTATACAGTGTAGTGTGGATATAGTGTATACCGTGTAGTGTGGATATAGTGTATACAGTGTAGTGTGGATATAGTGTATACAGTGTAGTGTGGATATAGTGTATACAGTGTAGTGTGTATATAGTGTATACAGTATAGTGTGTATATTGTGTATACAGTGTAGTGTGTATATATTGTATACAGTGTAGTGTGTATATAGTGTATACAGTGTAGTGTGGATATAGTGTATACCGTGTAGTGTGGATATAGTGTATACAGTGTAGTGTGTATATAGTGTATACCGTGTAGTGTGGATATAGTGTATACCGTGTAGTGTGTATATAGTGTATACAGTGTAGTGTGTATATAGTGTATACAGTGTAGTGTGTATATTGTGTATACAGTGTAGTGTGTATATAGTGTATACCGTGTAGTGTGTATATAGTGTAGTGTGGATATAGTGTATACCGTGTAGTGTGTATATTGTGTATACAGTGTAGTGTGTATATAGTGTATACAGTGTAGTGTGTATATTGTGTATACAGTGTAGTGTGGATATAGTGTATACAGTGTAATGTGGATATAGTGTATACAGTGTAGTGTGTATATTGTGTATACAGTGTAGTGTGTATATTGTGTATACAGTGTAGTGTGTATATAGTGTATACCGTGTAGTGTGTATATAGTGTATACAGTGTAGTGTGGATATAGTGTATACCGTGTAGTGTGTATATTGTGTATACAGTGTAGTGTGGATATAGTGTATACCGTGTAGTGTGTATATTGTGTATACAGTGTAGTGTGGATATAGTGTATACCGTGTAGTGTGGATATAGTGTATACCGTGTAGTGTGGATATAGTGTATACCGTGTAGTGTGTATATTGTGTATACAGTATAGTGTGTATATTGTGTATACCGTGTAGTGTGGATATAGTGTATACCGTGTAGTGTGGATATAGTGTATACCGTGTAGTGTGTATATTGTGTATACAGTATAGTGTGTATATTGTGTATACCGTGTAGTGTGGATATAGTGTATACAGTGTAGTGTGGATATAGTGTATACAGTGTAGTGTGTATATAGTGTATACAGTGTAGTGTGTATATAGTGTATACAGTGTAGTGTGGATATAGTGTATACCGTGTAGTGTGTATATTGTGTATACAGTGTAGTGTGGATATAGTGTATACCGTGTAGTGTGGATATAGTGTATACCGTGTAGTGTGGATATAGTGTATACCGTGTAGTGTGTATATTGTGTATACAGTATAGTGTGTATATTGTGTATACCGTGTAGTGTGGATATAGTGTATACAGTGTAGTGTGGATATAGTGTATACAGTGTAGTGTGTATATAGTGTATACAGTGTAGTGTGTATATAGTGTATACAGTGTAGTGTGTATATAGTGTATACAGTGTAGTGTGTATATTGTGTATACAGTGTAGTGTGTATATTGTGTATACAGTGTAGTGTGTATATAGTGTATACAGTGTAGTGTGGATATAGTGTATACCGTGTAGTGTGGATATAGTGTATACCGTGTAGTGTGTATATTGTGTATACAGTATAGTGTGTATATTGTGTATACCGTGTAGTGTGGATATAGTGTATACAGTGTAGTGTGGATATAGTGTATACAGTGTAGTGTGTATATAGTGTATACAGTGTAGTGTGTATATAGTGTATACAGTGTAGTGTGTATATAGTGTATACAGTGTAGTGTGTATATTGTGTATACAGTGTAGTGTGTATATAGTGTATACAGTGTAGTGTGGATATAGTGTATACAGTGTAGTGTGTATATAGTGTATACAGTGTAGTGTGTATATTGTGTATACAGTGTAGTGTGGATATAGTGTATACAGTGTAGTGTGTATATTGTGTATACAGTGTAGTGTGTATATAGTGTATACAGTGTAGTGTGTATATAGTGTATACAGTGTAGTGTGTATATAGTGTATACAGTGTAGTGTGGATATAGTGTATACAGTGTAGTGTGGATATAGTGTATACAGTGTAGTGTGTATATTGTGTATACAGTGTAGTGTGTATATTGTGTATTCAGTGTAGTGTGTATATTGTGTATACCGTGTAGTGTGTATATAGTGTATACAGTGTAGTGTGGATATAGTGTATACAGTGTAGTGTGGATATAGTGTATACAGTGTAGTGTGGATATAGTGTATACAGTGTAGTGTGTATATAGTGTATACAGTGTAGTGTGGATATAGTGTATACAGTGTAGTGTGGATATTGTGTATACAGTGTAGTGTGGATACAGTGTATACAGTGTAGTGTGTATATTGTGTATATAGCGTAGTGTGGATATAGTGTAGTGTGTATATTGTGTATACAGTGTAGTGTGTATATAGTGTATACAGTGTAGTGTGGATATAGTGTATACCGTGTAGTGTGGATATAGTGTATACCGTGTAGTGTGGATATAGTGTATACCGTGTAGTGTGGATATAGTGTATACCGTGTAGTGTGGATATAGTGTATACAGTGTAATGTGGATACAGTGTATACAGTGTAGTGTGTATATTGTGTATATAGCGTAGTGTGGATATAGTGTAGTGTGTATATTGTGTATACAGTGTAGTGTGTATATTGTGTATACAGTGTAGTGTGGATACAGTGTATACAGTGTAGTGTGTATATTGTGTATACAGTGTAGTGTGTATATTGTGTATACAGTGTAGTGTGTATATTGTGTATATAGCGTAGTGTGGATATAGTGTATACAGTGTAGTGTGTATATAGTGTATACAGTGTAGTGTGTATATTGTGTATATAGCGTAGTGTGTATATTGTGTATACAGTGTAGTGTGTATATTGTGTATACAGTATAGTGTGTATATTGTGTATACAGTGTAGTGTGGATATAGTGTATACAGTGTAGTGTGTATATTGTGTATACAGTGTAGTGTGTATATTGTGTATACAGTGTAGTGTGTATATTGTGTATATAGCGTAGTGTGTATATTGTGTATACAGTGTAGTGTGGATATAGTGTATACAGTGTAGTGTGTATATTGTGTATACAGTGTAGTGTGTATATTGTGTATATAGCGTAGTGTGTATATTGTGTATACAGTGTAGTGTGGATATAGTGTATACAGTGTAGTGTGTATATTGTGTATACAGTGTAGTGTGGATATAGTGTATACAGTGTAGTGTGTATATTGTGTATATAGCGTAGTGTGTATATTGTGTATACAGTGTAGTGTGGATATAGTGTATACAGTGTAGTGTGTATATTGTGTATATAGCGTAGTGTGTATATAGTGTATACAGTGTAGTGTGTATATAGTGTATACAGTGTAGTGTGTATATAGTGTATACAGTGTAGTGTGTATATAGTGTATACAGTGTAGTGTGTATATAGTGTATACAGTGTAGTGTGTATATAGTGTATACAGTGTAGTGTGTATATAGTGTATACAGTGTAGTGTGTATATAGTGTATACAGTGTAGTGTGTATATAGTGTATACAGTGTAGTGTGGATATAGTGTATACAGTGTAGTGTGTATATAGTGTATACAGTGTAGTGTGTATATAGTGTATACAGTGTAGTGTGTGTGTATACAGTATATTTCTCACCTCTGCTCTGGTTGAATCTCTCCATCGCTATCCTCACATTATGTCTGAATACAGCCTCATTCCCTTTAGCTCTCTGTGTATTTTCCTCCCAGTATTCATCCTCCATTTTCTTCATCCACTGGACCTTGGGTCGGTATCTGCTGCTGTCTGAGTTATAATTCACAATCTCCCGATCATCCACATATCCGATTTCGGAGTACTCCGGCAGCCCGGACCCCGGAGCTGAGACCACCATGTAATAATACCGCAGAGAGTGACTGTCTGAGAGAGACATACAGAGTGTTACATGTCACACATACAGGACACTGCAGTCACAGGAGGAGGGGACACAAGTATGTGCAGGATACACATATATACAGGATGCATAGGAATGTACACGATACACGGATGTGCAGGATACACATATATACATGAAGCATAGGAATGTACAGGATACACGGATGTGCAGGATACACATATATACACGATGCATAGGAATGTACACGATACACGGATGTGCAGGATACACATATATACATGATGCATAGGAATGTACAGGATACACGGATGTGCAGGATACACATATATACACGATGCATAGGAATGTACACGATACACGGATGTGCAGGATACACATATATACAGGATGCATAGGAATGTACACGATACACGGATGTGCAGGATACACATATACATGATGCATAGGAATGTACAGGATACATGGATGTGCAGGATACACATATATACATGATGCATAGGAATGCACAGGATACACGGATGTGCAGGATACACATATATACAGGATGCATAGGAATGTACACGATACACGGATGTGCAGGATACACATATATACATGATGCATAGGAATGTACAGAATACACGGATGTGCAGGATACACATATATACACGATGCATAGGAATGTACACGATACACGGATGTGCAGGATACACATATATACACGATGCATAGGAATGCACAGGATACACAGATGTGCAGGATACACATATATACACGATGCATAGGAATGTACAGGATACACGGATGTGCAGGATACACATATATACACGATGCATAGGAATGTACAGGATACACGGATGTGCAGGATACACATATATACACGATGCATAGGAATGTACAGGATACACGGATGTGCAGGATACACATATATACATGATACATAGGAATGCACAGGATACACGGATGTGCAGGATACACATATATACACGATGCATAGGAATGTACACGATACACGGATGTGCAGGATACACATATATACACGATGCATAGGAATGTACAAGATACACGGATGTGCAGGATACACATATATACATGATGCATAGGAATGTACAGGATACACGGATGTGCAGGATACACATATATACAGGATGCATAGGAATATACACGGATGTGCAGGATACACATATATACATGATGCATAGGAATGTACAGGATACACGGATGTGCAGGATACACATATATACACGATGCATAGGAATGTACACGATACACGGATGTGCAGGATACACATATATACACGATGCATAGGAATGTACAGGATACACGGATGTGCAGGATACACATATATACACGATGCATAGGAATGTACAGGATACACGGATGTGCAGGATACACATATATACACGATGCATAGGAATGTACAAGATACACGGATGTGCAGGATACACATATATACATGATGCATAGGAATGTACAGGATACACGGATGTGCAGGATACACATATATACAGGATGCATAGGAATGTACAAGATACACGGATGTGCAGGATACACATATATACACGATGCATAGGAATGTACAAGATACACGGATGTGCAGGATACACATATATACATGATGCATAGGAATGTACAGGATACACGGATGTGCAGGATACACATATATACATGATGCATAGGAATGCACAGGATACACGGATGTGCAGGATACACATATATACACGATGCATAGGAATGTACACGATACACGGATGTGCAGGATACACATATATACATGATGCATAGGAATGCACAGGATACACGGATGTGCAGGATACACATATACACGATGCATAGGAATGTACACGATACACGGATGTGCAGGATACACATATATACATGATGCATAGGAATGTACAGGATACACGGATGTGCAGGATACACATATATACACGATGCATAGGAATGTACACGATACACGGATGTGCAGGATACACATATATACAGGATGCATAGGAATGTACAGAATACACGGATGTGCAGGATACACATATATACACGATGCATAGGAATGTACAGGATACACGGATGTGCAGGATACACATATATACATGATGCATAGGAATGTACAGGATACACGGATGTGCAGGATACACATATATACATGAAGCATAGGAATGTACACGATACACGGATGTGCAGGATACACATATATACAGGATGCATAGGAATGTACAGAATACACGGATGTGCAGGATACACATATATACATGAAGCATAGGAATGTACACGATACACGGATGTGCAGGATACACATATATACATGATGCATAGGAATGTACAGGATACACGGATGTGCAGGATACACATATATACATGATGCATAGGAATGTACAGGATACACGGATGTGCAGGATACACATATATACACGATGCATAGGAATGTACAGGATACACGGATGTGCAGGATACACATATATACACGATGCATAGGAATGTACAGGATACACGGATGTGCAGGATACACATATATACATGATGCATAGGAATGTACAGGATACACGGATGTGCAGGATACACATATATACACGATGCATAGGAATGTACACGATACACGGATGTGCAGGATACACATATATACATGATGCATAGGAATGTACAGGATACACGGATGTGCAGGATACACATATATACACGATGCATAGGAATGTACACGATACACGGATGTGCAGGATACACATATATACACGATGCATAGGAATGTACACGATACACGGATGTGCAGGATACACATATATACATGATGCATAGGAATGTACACGATACACGGATGTGCAGGATACACATATATACACGATGCATAGGAATGTACACGATACACGGATGTGCAGGATACACATATATACATGATGCATAGGAATGTACAGGATACACGGATGTGCAGGATACACATATATACACGATGCATAGGAATGTACAGGATACACGGATGTGCAGGATACACATATATACATGATGCATAGGAATGTACAGGATACACGGATGTGCAGGATACACATATATACACGATGCATAGGAATGTACACGATACACGGATGTGCAGGATACACATATATACATGATGCATAGGAATGTACAGGATACACGGATGTGCAGGATACACATATATACACGATGCATAGGAATGTACACGATACACGGATGTGCAGGATACACATATATACACGATGCATAGGAATGTACACGATACACGGATGTGCAGGATACACATATATACACGATGCATAGGAATGTACACGATACACGGATGTGCAGGATACATATATATACACGATGCATAGGAATGTACAGGATACACGGATGTGCAGGATACACATATATACACGATGCATAGGAATGTACAGGATACACGGATGTGCAGGATACACATATATACATGATGCATAGGAATGTACAGGATACACGGATGTGCAGGATACACATATATACAGGATGCATAGGAATGTACACGATACACGGATGTGCAGGATACACATATATACATGATGCATAGGAATGTACAGGATACACGGATGTGCAGGATACACATATATACACGATGCATAGGAATGTACACGATACACGGATGTGCAGGATACACATATATACACGATGCATAGGAATGTACACGATACACGGATGTGCAGGATACACATATATACATGATGCATAGGAATGTACAGGATACACGGATGTGCAGGATACACATATATACACGATGCATAGGAATGTACACGATACACGGATGTGCAGGATACACATATATACATGATGCATAGGAATGTACAGGATACACGGATGTGCAGGATACACATATATACACGATGCATAGGAATGTACAGGATACACGGATGTGCAGGATACACATATATACACGATGCATAGGAATGTACACGATACACGGATGTGCAGGATACACATATATACAGGATGCATAGGAATGTACACGATACACGGATGTGCAGGATACACATATATACATGATGCATAGGAATGTACAGGATACACGGATGTGCAGGATACACATATATACACGATGCATAGGAATGTACACGATACACGGATGTGCAAGATACACATATATACACGATGCATAGGAATGTACAGAATACACGGATGTGCAGGATACACATATATACACGATGCATAGGAATGTACACGATACACGGATGTGCAGGATACACATATATACACGATGCATAGGAATGCACAGGATACACGGATGTGCAGGATACACATATATACACGATGCATAGGAATGTACAGGATACACGGATGTGCAGGATACACATATATACACGATGCATAGGAATGTACAGGATACACGGATGTGCAGGATACACATATATACATGATACATAGGAATGCACAGGATACACGGATGTGCAGGATACACATATATACACGATGCATAGGAATGTACACGATACACGGATGTGCAGGATACACATATATACACGATGCATAGGAATGTACAAGATACACGGATGTGCAGGATACACATATATACATGATGCATAGGAATGTACAGGATACACGGATGTGCAGGATACACATATATACAGGATGCATAGGAATGTACACGATACACGGATGTGCAGGATACACATATATACATGATGCATAGGAATGTACAGGATACACGGATGTGCAGGATACACATATATACACGATGCATAGGAATGTACACGATACACGGATGTGCAGGATACACATATATACACGATGCATAGGAATGTACAGGATACACGGATGTGCAGGATACACATATATACACGATGCATAGGAATGTACAGGATACACGGATGTGCAGGATACACATATATACACGATGCATAGGAATGTACAAGATACACGGATGTGCAGGATACACATATATACATGATGCATAGGAATGTACAGGATACACGGATGTGCAGGATACACATATATACAGGATGCATAGGAATGTACAAGATACACGGATGTGCAGGATACACATATATACACGATGCATAGGAATGTACAAGATACACGGATGTGCAGGATACACATATATACATGATGCATAGGAATGTACAGGATACACGGATGTGCAGGATACACATATATACATGATGCATAGGAATGCACAGGATACACGGATGTGCAGGATACACATATATACACGATGCATAGGAATGTACACGATACACGGATGTGCAGGATACACATATATACATGATGCATAGGAATGCACAGGATACACGGATGTGCAGGATACACATATACACGATGCATAGGAATGTACACGATACACGGATGTGCAGGATACACATATATACATGATGCATAGGAATGTACAGGATACACGGATGTGCAGGATACACATATATACACGATGCATAGGAATGTACACGATACACGGATGTGCAGGATACACATATATACAGGATGCATAGGAATGTACAGAATACACGGATGTGCAGGATACACATATATACACGATGCATAGGAATGTACAGGATACACGGATGTGCAGGATACACATATATACATGATGCATAGGAATGTACAGGATACACGGATGTGCAGGATACACATATATACATGAAGCATAGGAATGTACACGATACACGGATGTGCAGGATACACATATATACAGGATGCATAGGAATGTACAGAATACACGGATGTGCAGGATACACATATATACACGATGCATAGGAATGTACAGGATACACGGATGTGCAGGATACACATATATACATGATGCATAGGAATGTACAGGATACACGGATGTGCAGGATACACATATATACACGATGCATAGGAATGTACAGGATACACGGATGTGCAGGATACACATATATACACGATGCATAGGAATGTACAGGATACACGGATGTGCAGGATACACATATATACATGATGCATAGGAATGTACAGGATACACGGATGTGCAGGATACACATATATACACGATGCATAGGAATGTACAGGATACACGGATGTGCAGGATACACATATATACATGATGCATAGGAATGTACACGATACACGGATGTGCAGGATACACATATATACACGATGCATAGGAATGTACACGATACACGGATGTGCAGGATACATATATATACACGATGCATAGGAATGTACAGGATACACGGATGTGCAGGATACACATATATACACGATGCATAGGAATGTACAGGATACACGGATGTGCAGGATACACATATATACATGATGCATAGGAATGTACAGGATACACGGATGTGCAGGATACACATATATACATGATGCATAGGAATGTACAGGATACACGGATGTGCAGGATACACATATATACACGATGCATAGGAATGTACACGATACACGGATGTGCAGGATACACATATATACACGATGCATAGGAATGTACACGATACACGGATGTGCAGGATACACATATATACATGATGCATAGGAATGTACAGGATACACGGATGTGCAGGATACACATATATACACGATGCATAGGAATGTACACGATACACGGATGTGCAGGATACACATATATACATGATGCATAGGAATGTACAGGATACACGGATGTGCAGGATACACATATATACACGATGCATAGGAATGTACAGGATACACGGATGTGCAGGATACACATATATACACGATGCATAGGAATGTACACAATACACGGATGTGCAGGATACACATATATACAGGATGCATAGGAATGTACACGATACACGGATGTGCAGGATACACATATATACATGATGCATAGGAATGTACAGGATACACGGATGTGCAGGATACACATATATACATGATGCATAGGAATGTACACGATACACGGATGTGCAGGATACACATATATACATGATGCATAGGAATGTACAGGATACACGGATGTGCAGGATACACATATACATGATGCATAGGAATGCACAGGATACACGGATGTGCAGGATACACATATACATGATGCATAGGAATGTACAGGATACACGGATGTGCAGGATACACATATAGACACGATGCATAGGAATGTACAGGATACACGGATGTGCAGGATACACATATAGACACGATGCATAGGAATGTACAGGATACACGGATGTGCAGGATACACATATACATGATGCATAGGAATGTACAGGATACACGGATGTGCAGGATACACATATATACACGATGCATAGGAATGTACAGGATGCACGGATGTGCAGGATACACATATATACATGATGCATAGGAATGTACACGATACACGGATGTGCAGGATACACATATACATGATGCATAGGAATGTACAGGATACACGGATGTGCAGGATACACATATATACACGATGCATAGGAATGTACAGGATGCACGGATGTGCAGGATACACATATATACATGATACATAGGAATGCACAGGATACACGGATGTGCAGGATACACATATATACATGATGCATATGAATGTACAGGATACACGGATGTGCAGGATACACATATACATGATGCATAGGAATGTACAGGATACACGGATGTGCAGGATACACATATATACAGGATGCATAGGAATGTACAGGATGCACGGATGTGCAGGATACACATATATACATGATACATAGCAATGTACAGGATACATGGATGTGCAGGATACATATATATACAGGATGCATAGAAATGTACAGGATACACGGATGTGCAGGATACACATATATACATGATACATAGGAATGTACAGGATACACGATGTGCAGGATACACATATATACATGATACATAGGAATGTACAGGATACACGGATGTGCAGGATACACATATATACATGATGCATAGGAATGTACAGGATACACGGATGTGCAGGATACACATATATACATGATGCATAGGAATGTACAGGATACACGGATGTGCAGGATACACATATATACATGATGCATAGGAATGTACAGGATACACGGATGTGCAGGATACACATATATACATGAAGCATAGGAATGTACAGGATACACGGATGTGCAGGATACACATATATACATGATGCATAGGAATGTACAGGATACACGGATGTGCAGGATACACATATATACACGATGCATAGGAATGCACAGGATACACGGATGTGCAGGATACACATATATACATGATGCATAGGAATGTACAGGATACACGGATGTGCAGGATACACATATATACATGAAGCATAGGAATGTACAGGATACACGGATGTGCAGGATACACATATATACATGAAGCATAGGAATGTACAGGATACACGGATGTGCAGGATACACATATATACATGAAGCATAGGAATGTACAGGATACACGATGTGCAGGATACACATATATACACGATGCATAGGAATGCACAGGATACACGGATGTGCAGGATACACATATATACATGATGCATAGGAATGTACAGGATACACGGATGTGCAGGATACACATATATACATGATGCATAGGAATGTACAGGATACACGGATGTGCAGGATACACATATATACACGATGCATAGGAATGCACAGGATACACGGATGTGCAGGATACACATATATACATGAAGCATAGGAATGTACAGGATACACGGATGTGCAGGATACACATATATACATGAAGCATAGGAATGTACAGGATACACGGATGTGCAGGATACACATATATACACGATGCATAGGAATGCACAGGATACACGGATGTGCAGGATACACATATATACATGAAGCATAGGAATGTACAAGATACACGGATGTGCAGGATACACATATACATGATGCATAGGAATGTACAGGATACACGGATGTGCAGGATACATATATATACATGATGCATAGGAATGTACAGGATATACGGATGTGCAGGATACACATATATACATGATGCATAGGAATCTACAGGATACACGGATGTGCAGGATACACATATACATGATGCATAGGAATGTACAGGATACACGGATGTGCAGGATACACATATATACATGATGCATAGGAATGTACAGGATACACGGATGTGCAGGATACACATATATACACGATGCATAGGAATGTACAGGATACACGGATGTGCAGGATACACATATACACGATGCATAGGAATGTACAGGATACACGGATGTGCAGGATACACATATATACATGATGCATAGGAATGTACAGGATACACGGATGTGCAGGATACACATATACATGATGCATAGGAATGTACAGGATACACGGATGTGCAGGATACACATATACATGATGCATAAGAATGTACAGGATACACGGATGTGCAGGATACACATATACATGATGCATAGGAATGTACAGGATACACGGATGTGCAGGATACACATATACATGATGCCTAGGAATGTACAGGATACACGGATGTGCAGGATACACATATATACACGATGCATAGGAATGTACAGGATACACGGATGTGCAGGATACACATATATACACGATGCATAGGAATGTACAGGATACACGGATGTGCAGGATACACATATATACATGATGCATAGGAATGTACAGGATACACGGATGTGCAGGATACACATATACATGATGCATAGGAATGTACAGGATACACGGATGTGCAGGATACACATATACATGATGCATAGGAATGTACAGGATACACGGATGTGCAGGATACACATATACATGATGCATAGGAATGTACAGGATACACGGATGTGCAGGATACACATATATACATGATGCATAGGAATGTACAGGATACACGGATGTGCAGGATACACATATACATGATGCATAGGAATGTACAGGATACACGGATGTGCAGGATACACATATATACATGATGCATCTAATGTACAGGATACACGGATGTGCAGGATACACATATATACATGATGCATAGGAATGTACAGGATACACAGATGTGCAGGATACACATATATACATGATGCATCTAATGTACAGGATACACGGATGTGCAGGATACACATATATACATGATGCATAGGAATGTACAGGATACACGGATGTGCAGGATACACATATATACATGATGCATAGGAATGTACAGGATACACGGATGTGCAGGATACACATATATACATGATGCATATGAATGTACACGATACACGGATGTGCAGGATACACATATATACATGATGCATAGTGTGGCACCCCAGGGGTCTGGTTTCCACAGTAACAGCAATGTTATGTCTGAGAGCAGGTGGGAGGTCTCCTGGTCAGGGATCCTATGCATGCCACACCTCCTGCCCAGTCCTGGGAGGGGAAGAACTTCCCCTATATAAACCTAGGGCTGAGGCAGGGTTAGTGAGTAGAGAAGAAGTAGAGACAGAGAAAAGAAGCAAATATAGGAACAGAACATCAGGAGCTCTGTGGGAGCAGTGTTACAAGGAGTCAGGGGCTGGCAGCTGCAGAGCTCGCCCTGACTGAGAAGCTATCACCGGACCCGGAGTCCGAGGCTGTGGGGACTAACTCCTATCCAACAGCAGAAACCGACCGGCAGGGGACTGCAGGTCCTCTGGCCCAGAAACCCGAAGGCACGGTCACACGCGTGGGACCAGCACCGCCGTCGTGGAGCGGAAGCTACTAGAAGGCCCCGAGTCACCGGCCATACGGGTGAGCACCACACGGTACACTCAGGGACGTGGGCTACTTATACCCGCCTCTAGCAAGGTAGGCAGAAGAGTATCGTTAGTTTGGGAGGCCTACAACTCCGCCTGGCCAGGGGAGATCCCATCTGCTCAAGGACTGACCAGGCCCCAATCGCTAGCCAGTACTCCGGGAGGGTCTATCTTTGTCACCAGTAAAGACCCTGAACTACACCGTACCGTCTCCGAGTGGTTCCTGCTACCCCCATCATCCACGTCGGCTGCCCTGAGGCCATACCCCTCCCGTTGGGGGTTATACTATCACGCTGCACAATCCTACCACCGGCCTCAGCAGTCTGCCCTGCAGCAGCAGCTCCTTAGCTGTACTCAACGGGTGGCGTAGTCGTCCAACGTCTACCGCTAATACAGCGCCACTTAGTCTGACTCCCTGGGCACGGACCGGATCACCGCCACGAGACTACAACCCTCAAAAGATCCGGCTCCGGGTAAGCTCCCGCGTGCGCAACGCAGCGCGACACAGGCCCAGGGGCGCGTCACATAGGAATGTACAGGATACACGGATGTGCAGGATACACATATATACATGATGCATATGAATGTACAGGATACACGGATGTGCAGGATACACATATATACTTGATGCATAGGAATGTACAGGATACACGGATGTGCAGGATACACATATATACATGATACATAGGAATGTACAGGATACATGGATGTGCAGGATACACATATACATGATGCATAGGAATGTACAGGATACACGGATGTGCAGGATACATATGGATGTATGTAGTTTTCTTCCTTTCCTCCACTGTAGCAGATAAACCATAATCTCCTACAATCTATGGATATCAGGAGGTCGGTAGAATAAATGAATATATAAGAAATATTAGAAATGTTTTATGACCGCAGTTGTCGGCACATAAAGTTCATGCTTGTGATCCAGGGACGTGCCAACAATGGCCGATTGTTGTATAGATGGCGTCCACCATACCGTTGCACGACCAGCTCTACCCTCACCTGTATCCTCACCCATCCCTTGTAGACTGTGAGTCCTCGCGGGCAGGGTCCTCGCTCCTCCTGCACCAGTTTGCTGTTGCATTTTTGTTAAATATTATTGCAATTGTTTGTGCTATGTATATCTCCTTTTTCACATGTAAAGCGCCATGGAACAAATGGCGCTATAATAATAATTGGGATATAATAAAAGCTGTCACATAAGGAGACATAAAGGATTTGCAAAATAAATAATTTGACATCTGAAGGATGAAATATTAAGATTGACCCAAGTTGTTTGTTTTTTTTAAAATACTTTTCTTTTTAATTAAACACTTTTTTTTTTGCGTCGTCAGAATCACCAATTGTAGACTCAATGTGTAATCCCCCCCCACTCTTTCCTGACACTACGTTTGTGGACATTGCCGGGTGCAGAGACTCTGGAGGTTTGTGCCCATCAGTGATCACAGTCAGGATGGATCCGTCCACCATAAGGACCCTCTGTTATATATATGCTCATGGTCTTAATTGTGGGATTTTTTTTTCCATTTTTATGGTTTATGGATTATGTTGTGTGTTCTAAGGGAACTTGTCATTAGTTTTTTTCACTCCAAATCTGCCCACTATGTGGAGCCGCTGTAATGCTGATCACATCCAAACCTTTCATTCAAAAATTTGGGTTTGAGTTTTAGAAAAATTTATTGTTGAAGTGTTGTGTAAATGAGCCCCAAGTGCAGGGAGGACGGCCACACGTACAGCTCTGCTGCCCCTTCCCTATTCCTTGCCCGCCGCCTGTCTCCTGTCACATTTGTGTCAGTGACCAGTTCAGTCCCCCGGTTTGGGCGGCACAAATCAGGTGACAGATTCCTTTTTAGGGTGTAGTCAGACGGCCGTATTACTCTCTCAAGGATCGCATTGCAATCCTCGGACTGGCCATCGGCTGTCCTGAGCTGAGCATCACAGCCTGTATTTCTATGCAACTGTCACGCTCAGGTTAAGAGAGCTGACGGCCAGTCCGAGCATTTCGATGCGATCCTCGCGCCAGTAATAGGATCACCTGCACCCTTAAAGTAAGAGAACTGTTTCCAGTGAAGTAGTGAAAAGAACTGAGGAGTGAGAAGGGGCTGTGGGAGAATAATGATTAACCCCTTTAACCCCGAAGGTGGTTTGCACGTTAATGACCAGGCCAATTTTTACAATTCTGACCAGTGTCACATTATGAGGTAATAACTCTGGAACGTTTCAACGGATCCCGCTGATTCTGAGATTGTTTTTTGTGACATATTGTACTTCAAGATAGTGGTAAAATTTCTTCGATATGACTGGCTTTTATTTGGAAAAAAATTGGAAATTTGGCTAAAAGTTTGAAAATTTCGCAATTTTCAAACTTTTAATTTTCATGCCCTTAAATCAGAGGGAAGTGTCACACAAAATAGTTTTTTTTGTTAGGAAGTTATAAGGGTTAAAAGTTGATCAGCGATTTCTCATTTTTCCAACAAAATTTACAAAACCATTTATTTAGGGACATCACATTTGAAGTGACTTTGAGGGGCCTTTATGACAGAAATTATCCAAAAGTGACACGATTCTAAAACCTGCACCCCTCAAGGTGCTCAAAACTACGTTCAAGAAGTTTATTAACCCTTCAGGTGCTTCACAGGAATTTTTGATAATGTGGAAGAAAAAATGAATATTTAACTTTTTTTCACAAAAATGTTACTTTAGACCCAAATATTTTTATTTTTTCAACAGTAACAGGAAAAAGTGGACACCAAAATATGTTGTGCAATTTCTCCTGAGTAAGCCGATACCCCATATGTGGGGGAAAACCACTGTTTGGGCGCACGGCAGGATTCGGATGTGAATTTTTTTATTTTGTTTTTTTTTTACACCGTCTCGTGTGTGGTAAAATATATAAGGCAACGTTATTCTTCGGGTCAGTACGTTTACAGCGATACTATATTTATGTTTTTTTATGCTTTGGCTCTTTTACACAATAAAAACTATTTTACAGAAAAAAAAAAAATTATTTTACTTTATTTTGAGAGCTATAACTTTTTTATTTTTCGGCTGATAGAGCTGTATGGTGGCTTGTTTTTTTGCGGGACAAGATGACGTTCTCAGCGGTACCATTTTTATTTACATTCGTCTTTTTGATCGCATTTTAATCCGTTTCTTGTTTGGTGGTATGATGATAAAGCATAGTTTTTTGGGTTTTTTTGCCGTCAGGACGTTCCGGACGCGGCAAAATATGTGTACTTTTATTGTTGTTGTTTTTTTTTTCATAATATTTATTTATGGGTACAGTATTTTTTTTTTCTGGATTATTTTTTCTTTTTTTTTTAAATATTTTTACAATTTTTTTTTTTTTTTCATTTTGACAGTTTTTTTTTTTTTACTTTTACACTTTGTCCCACTATGGGACTTTAATTTTTTCCAGGCTGATCGCTTGCATAGCATAGAGATGCAGCATCTCTATGCTATACAGGCTGTCAGCCTGCAGACACAAGTTAGGTAGATTGTGCACTGAGCACGAACTACCTAACTTGCTGGGGACCCTGAGAACCAACCAGGCAACTAGCCAGAGCATAAGCGAGAAAACACTGATGTCCAGCCAGGAAAGGAATACAGGTGCTGAGTAATAAAGAGTGAGGAGATCACGTGACCAAGAAACCCAGCACCAGAGGAAAAGACTAGAAGCCAGAAAACCACAAAAAGATGGCCGAAAGTAAAACAACATAGATTCTAACACTCGGAATGCTGCGATCGACTTCGATCGCAGCATTTTGGGGGTTAATGTGGCGGGAGTGGTGCGGGACTGCTCCAGGCGCATAGTACTGGGTGTCAGCTGTTAGAATCAGTTGACACCCGGCGGCGATTGAGCCTGCACAGCCTGTGTGTGGGTGCAATCGCCAGGGCGTAATAGTACCTGGTCCATAAGATCCAGGGTTCAGGTACGTATTATTACGCCCCACGTCAGAAAGGAGTTAATATGCTTATCACTAACTCAGAGCCTATAAGTGATAGCATTCATTGTACAGGGTGTAATGTGCGCGCCGGTCTGTACGGGGTGTAATGTGCACTCTGCCCCACACATTATAATGATAAATATTGTATAATATTATGGTCAGTGATTTACAAGAGGTAATACATTATTTGTAATACACACCTCAGCTGCTGCAGAACCTCTTTTTTTATCCTACAAATTAGTATGACCACCTTATCAGTGCAATTCCTATTTCTGATAACATCACTTACCAGAAGTAAAGGCGTCTGTGACCTCAGGTTGGAGATTCAGGCCGGATCTACTCTATAAATCCCTTACCGCCAAAGCCTGTTTTCACCTTCCTGACAAATCCAAAATTTTCAATTCTGACCAGTGGTAATAACTCTGGAACGCTTGAATAGATCCCAGTGATTCTGAGACTGATTTTACATGGCACATTGTACTTTATGTTAGTGGTAAATTTAGTTCGATATGATTTGAGTTTATTTATGAAAATATCGAAAATTTTACAAAACATTTGAAAATTTTACAAACTTTGAAATTTTATGTCTTTAAACCAGATCGTTATACCATACATGATAGTTATTAAATAAAATTTGCCACATGTCTGCTTTACATATGCAACATTTTTTAAACAATTTTTTTGTTGTTGAGAAGTTGGAAGGGTTAAAAGTTAATTGGCCGTTTTTAATTTTTCCAACAAAATTTACAAAATCAATTTTTGTTTAGGGACCACAGCACATTTGAAGTGACTTTGAGGGGCCTATGTGACAGAAAATCCCCAAAAGTTACATCATTTTAAAAACTGCACCCCTCAAAGTGCTCAAAACCCTATAGGTGCTGCACAAAAAATGAAGCAATGTGAAAGGAAAAAATTTACATTTTAATTTTTCCCACAAAAATGTTGCTTTAGCCTCGAATTTTTCATTTTCACAAGGCTAAGAGGAAGAAATTGACTCCAAAAATTGTTGTCATTTCTCCTGAGTACACAGATACCCCATAAATGGTAGAAAACTACTGTTTGGGCGCATGGCAGGACTCAGAAGGGAAGGAGCGCCATTTGATTTTTGGAGCGCAAAATTGTCTGGAATAGATAGCCGATGCCATGTCACATTTGCAGAGCCCCTTATGTGCATAAACAATGGAAACCCCACAAGTGACCCAATTTTGGAAACTACACCTCTCAAGGAATTTGTCTAGGAGTGTGGTGAGCATCTTGATCCCACAAATGCTTCACTGAATTTTAAAACATTGGACCGTGAAAATTTATTAAATTTTCCCCCCAATTTCAGATCTGAGTAGAGGCTTGTTTTTTGCTGAAGTTTTTATTAGTGTAATTTGGGGATACATAATATTTTTTATTAGCTTTTTATTCCAATTTTTGAGAAACAGAATGAACAAATAAAAAGCAATTCAGGAATTGTCTGTAATTTTTCTATGACATTTTACGTTGTTCACCGCGCAGTAAACATGATAAGGCGACTGTATTCTTCGGGTCAGGTCAATTACAGCCACGTCCGGGTTATAAAGTATTTTCATAATTTGATATTTTTGCTAAAACATTGATTTACAAAAAAAAGTATTTGTTATTTGCATCGCCGTATTCTGATAGCTATAACTTTTTTATTTTTCCGCTGATCGAGCTGTGTGGGGTTTGTTTTCTGCGGGATGAGTTGATGTTTTTAGTCCTACCATTTTGGACTACAGAACCTTTTTTTATTACTATTTTTTTTTTCGATTTTTGGGTGGCTGAGTGAACAAAAAAAAGAAATTCATAAATGTTCTTTATTATTTTTTTTATGCCATTCACAGTGCGGTAAAAGTGATCAGGCAGCTTTATTCCTCGGGCCATTACAATCGCAGTGATACCAGATTTATAAAGGGTTTTTATGTTTTCCTACTTTTAGACACTAAAATCAATATTTTACAAACAGTAATTTGTTTTTCCATCGTCACACTCTCACGGCTGTAAGTTTTTTATTTTTTGTTGATGGAGCTAAATAAGGGCTTGTTTTTTTTGCGGGACAAGATGATGATTTTATTGATAGAATAAAGAGCGATACAATTTTTTTTTATGTTTTGTGTGTCAGTATGACGAAAAAGCTATATTTTTGGTGCTTTTATTTTTTTACGGTGTTCACCAAATAGGTTAAATCATATGACATTTTTATAGATTGGTTCGTTCTGGATGTGCTGATACCTAATATATGTACTTCTTTTCCTTTACTTTTGTTTTTATGGAAAAAAACAGCATTTTTACTTGCAAAAAAATTTTTTCTGTTTTTTTTTCTTACTTTTCTTTTTCACTTTTTCATATTTTTATAAACTTTATTTCAGTTTTTTTTTACTTTATTGTCGCGCCGCACATGTATGGCGTTTTGTGGGAACGCAGATATCGGTAATGTCTATGGGAGTTACAGTGAGAGCAGAGGCCTTTAAGTTTCTCACAGATGTTCTGCAGCAGCTGGGGTTATGTACTGTACAGGTCACTCTGCAGCTGCTGCAGAACCTCTCAGCTTCCTGGGTGCACTTTTCATGTATCCTGCTCTCTGCATAGTAAACACTATGGGCCCAAATCATTATTGTATTTGCTCATATTTGGTGTTTTTCACTTGTTTTCCATTTATACCTAATTTTTCTTGTAATTTGCACCATTTTTAACGTCTGATATAAATTTTCTCCAGTGTTTTCTTTTGTTCACCATTATGATCGTGGTTTGGGGGTTTCCAGGGGTATATTTTATTTACTTTATATGTTCTCCCTGTGGTTTTCCTCCTGTTTCCTCCTACATTACAAAGACATACTGATAGGGAATGTAGATTGTGAGCCCCAATGGGGACAGTGATGATAATGTCTGTAAAGTGCTGTGGAATTAATGGCCCTATATAAGCAAATAAAATAAATAAATATTTGCAGCTCGGCCGGTGATACTCATTTCTTTCCTTACACCTCATGGCTGATGGACACATGGGAGGACCCCGAGGACGAGAACGCAAGTGTCACCCAAGACAGACACAATGTAACATTATCACTGTCACGTACACTGGAGGGCGGAGCTCAGCTCTGATTGGATGAGAAGTACAGCTTCCTCCAATAGGAGAATGAATCTCCAGCTGATCAGCAGTTACCGGGCAGAGGGAGGACGGAGAGGTGAGACGCTGGAGAAAACAACGATAGAGCTGGTTTCTTGTTTGTTCAGTTTCTCATTTGCAAACTTATTTCTTTTTACAAGTTTAATAAAGAGCAAAAATTCTCACAATAATAAAATACAACTCAGTGCTGCTCCCAGAGGTGAACACACATGAAAGCAGCTGCAAAGAATATACAAGTGGCACAAAAATGGGCATCAGAGTGGGCAGACGATCAATTCTTGCAGATTCACATCAGTAACTGGTGTTTTACAAGGGTTGTGACCTTTAGTCAGAAATGCAGAGGAGATGCCAAGACTCAGAATCAGGTCCCTGTATCCGGCCCAAACGGGTTCTGACCTTAAAAGCTGCATCAAAGGGGCAAACGGACAATTATTACCTATTGTGAATGAGTAACTGGTGTTCAGAGATAAATGACTTTGGGCCACTGATCTCACACTATCAACACAAGTCACTGCCCCCAGCCCAATGGGGCCTACCTGCTCTGATGCCAGGAGCCCACTTAGATCGGCCTAGAGGGAATCACAAAGTCATTTAACCCTTTAAAAGCACAAGTTACTTATTGAAATCATTAATAAGTCGTGATTTTCCCACTTTGATGCTAGGAGTTTGTATGTTCTCCCCGTGTTTCGTGGGTTTCCTCCGGGTTCTCCGGTTTCCTCCCACACTCCAAAGACAAACTGATAGGGAATGTAGATTGTGAGCCCCAATGGGGACAGTGCCCATAATGTCTGTAAAGCGCTGTGGAATTAATGGCGCTATATAAGTGAGTAAAATAATAATATTATGCCAGGAGCTCATTTGGGCCATCTTGGAGCGTTCCCTCCCATGTGATCGCAGTGAGAGATCAGTGGCCCAACATCATTTAACACTTTTGATAAGTCCCTTTGGTGCCCATTTCTGGGCCACTTATATATTTTTTGTAGCCGCTTTCAGGTATATTCACCTCTGGGCGCTGCACTGCCGGATATATTATTATTGAGCTCATTTTTTGCTCATAATTGAACTTGTAAACAATAAAAAAGAACAAAAACCAACTTCAACCTCATCATACATCGGGGATCTCCTGGATCCCATCACACGGTGATCACACCGATCACTGGAGGCGACGCTGAGACCCCAGGATCAGCGCCATGTCCCCCTCACTATGGCCCACACGACATGAGCAGCTTCTCTAGAGGATTTCTGCCTCTTATAGACGACAACATATTGATACATAAACTACAATCACAACATACGACATAAATAAGACGTAATAATCATCTAATATCAGGTACAATCACTGATCGCCCTCCATACTCACCAGAACACACCGCAGACACGTGAAGGAGAAGCACAATGAGGGGCAACATCCTCCTCCTGATATATGGGGAGACCCCGAGGAAGAGAACGTAAGTGTCAACCAAGACAGACACAATGTATCAGTATCACAGTCACTGTACACTGGAGGGCGGAGCTCCGCTCTGATTGGACAGGAGGTGCAGCTTCCTCCAATAGGAGAATGAATCTCCAGCTGATCAGCAGTTGCCGGGCAGAGGGAGGACGGAGAGGTGAGACGCTGGAGGAAGCGAAAGTGAAAGCTGGAGATTTTCTAGAAATAATGAACATTTATAGAAAACTTGTGAGATATCAGGGCCTGGATAAGACGCATCACATAGTGATCACGGGGGGGGGGGACAGAGGCCGGGAAGTTTCATATAACAATCCTGGTAATGAGGTGATAAAGCCTCGGGTCACAACTGAGAAGAAATCTGCAGGTCCAGGAGCGGAAACAGGATTTTGATAATAATATAATAGTATTACATGTACGGAACGGGGGTCACTGGGGTAACAGTGATCACAAAATAATACGTTTTCATGTATCCTTTAATAAGATGTATAATAGAGGGGCTACAAGGACACTGAACTTCAGGAAGAAGAATTTCCAATGAATAAGAGGATGTTAGTGTCATAAACTGGGGATAAAAGGTATATAAACTTGACACTCGTATGACGCAATAGTTATTTTTATATATATATATACACAGTACAGAACAAAAGTTTGGACACACCTTCTCATTTAAAGATTTTTCTGTATTTTCATGACTATGAAAATTGTACATTCACACTGAAGGCATCAAAACTATGAATTACCACATGTGGAATTATATACTTAACAAAAAAGTGTGAAACAACTGAAAATATGTCTTATATTCTAGGTTCTTCAAAGTAGCCACCTTTTGCTTTGATGACTGCTTTGCACACTCTTGGCATTCTCTTGATGAGCTTCAAGAGGTAGTCACCGGAAATGGTTTTCACTTCACAGGTGTGCCCTGTCAGGTTTAATAAGTGGGATTTCTTGCGTTATAAATGTGGCTGGGACCATCAGTTGTGTTGTGCAGAAGTCTGGTGGATACACAGCTGATAGTCCTACTGAATAGACTGTTAGAATTTGTATTATGGCAAGAAAAAAGCAGCTAAGTAAAGAAAAACGAGTGGCCATCATTACTTTAAGAAATGAAGGTCAGTCAGTCTGAAAAATTGGGCAAACTTTGAAAGTGTCCCCAAGTGCAGTTGCAAAAACCATCAAGCGCTACAAAGAAACTGGCTCGCATGAGGACCGCCCCAGGAAAGGAAGACCAAGAGTCACCTCTGCTTCTGAGGATAAGTTTATCCGAGTCACCAGCCTCAGAAATCGCAGGTTAACAGCAGCTCAGATTAGAGACCAGGTCAATGCCACACAGAGTTCTAGCAGGAGACACATCTCTACAACAACTGTTAAGAGGAGACTTTGTGCAGCAGGCCTTCATGGTAAAATAGCTGCTAGGAAACCACTGCTAAGGACAGGCAACAAGCAGAAGAGACTTGTTTGGGCTAAAGAACACAAGGAATAGACATTAGACCAGTGGAAATCTGTGCTTTGGTCTGATGAGTCCAAATTTGAGATCTTTGGTTCCAACCACCGTGTCTTTGTGCGACGTAGAAAAGGTGAACGGATGGACTCTACATGCCTGGTTCCCACCGTGAAGCATGGAGGAGGAGGTGTGATGGTGTGGGGGGGCTTTGCTGGTGACACTGTTGGGGATTTATTCAAAATTGAAGGCATACTGAACCAGCATGGCTACCACAGCATCTTGCAGCGGCATGCTATTCCATCCGGTTTGCGTTTAGATGGACCATCATTTATTTTTCAACAGGACAATGACCCAAAAACACACCTCCAGGCTGTGTAAGGGCTATTTGACCAAGAAGGAGAGTGATGGGGTGCTACGCCAGATGACCTGGCCTCCACAGTCACCAGACCTGAATCTAATCGAGATGGTTTGGGGTGAGCTGGACCGCAGAGTGAAGGCAAAAGGGTCAACAAGTGCTAAGCATCTCTTGGAACTCCTTCAAGATTGTTGGAAGACCATTTCCGGTGACTACCTCTTGAAGCTCATCAAGAGAATGCCAAGAGTGTACAAAGCAGTCATCAAAGCAAAAGGTGGCTACTTTGAAGAACCTAGAATATAAGACATATTTTCAGTTGTTTCACACTTTTTTGTTAAGTATATAATTCCACATGTGTTAATTCATAGTTTTGATGCCTTCAGTGTGAATGTACAATTTTCATAGTCATGAAAATACAGAAAAATCTTTAAATGAGGTGTGTCCAAACTTTTGGTCTGTACTGTATATATATTTATTTTCAAATTCAGATTTTATTTTGCACAAACAATGGCATTTTACAAGTTAGAGAAGTGAAAGCTAGAGTACAAGCCCAAGACAACATTAAGAATAAAGGAATACACTGTATTTAATCCAACAAGTGGAGCGTTTAGCCCGGGTGCCTTGGGAGTAGACAATAGTCAAACTTTAAGCAAAAAAAAACAAGAACACAGAAAAACAGGGAAACGTGTAAAAGTAGGCAAGAGGGAGGGATATTTTAAGGATGGTCGCAATATGGAGTGCAAGATAGCGGAGGGGCCCTCGGTGTGAGCGGTATTTTGATGAGGGTAGTCCACATAGAGTGTCGAGGAGATATTTGCCCCATGGGGATAAATTTTCAATGGATCTGTATAAAGGCGAGGCCAGGAAAGAGTCCCAATGGAACCACTTTGTAGCGGTTTTGTTTCTTTCCTCCTGAGAGTGCGTGATTAGTAATTCCATGCGTTGGATTCTAGCTATTTCTGTAAACCACCCTACAAGAGTCGGGACCTCTGTGGACTTCCAGTGACGTGGGGTGATTGTTTTAGCTGCCTGCAGCAAGTGTTTCATGAGGGATTTTTTAAACTTTGGGCCTGATAGAGGGATCATGAAAAGAAGAACGGCTTCTGGACTATTGGGGATATTTATATCAGTGACATGTTGGATTACCTTAAGTACGTTTTTCCAAAACACCGCCAGAACCCCTCAGAACCACCAGATATGGACCTGGGTGCCCTCATCTCTTACACAACGCAAACATAGGTTACAAGCCCCCGGGTACCACTTATGTAAAATCAATGGGACCCGGTTCCACCTAGCGACAATTTTATAGTTTGTTTCTTGTGCTTTGGTTGCGATAGGTGATTTATGGGAGAGATGAAAGCATCTGAGCCATTGGTCATTTGAAAATTTCTGCTGTAGTTCTGATTCCCAAGTCTGACAAAAGTGAAGAATAGATTCTAGGTCGGGGGAAGAAAGTAATTTATATATAATTGATATTGCATTTTTTTTTGCTCACGGGTGAGATGCATAGTTGTGCAAAGTTAGATAAAGGTCGCATCGAGTCTGCTCTGTTGGGTAAAGAACGGTAAAAATGTTGGAATTGTGAGTATTGAAAGCCATGGCAGGGTAACGGGAAACTCCATGGAGGATGGACGTGAGTGGTAGGAGAGAGCCCTTTGGGGAGATCTGATAGAGGCGGTTTCCTTTTTGAGCTATTTAGAAACAGACCAGAGGAGGCTCCTGGTGGGAAGTCAGGGTTATCCATTATAGGTAGCATAGGGCCAGAGGGATCTATCAGGGAGACAAGAGAATGAGACATATGTATATGTGGCGCCCCTGAGGGTTCGGTCGCCACAGGGAAGTACTGCATCTTGTCAGGAGGTGTAGTATCTCCTCACCCAGGTAAGGATGGTGCACCTGTCAGGACCCTAACTCAACACTCAACACTACACACTCCTGTCCTATGGGGGGCTAATATGCACCATAGTGCTGCCCCAGCAGGATAATGGAGATGGGGGAACCAAAGATAGGGGGAACCATGTAGTGGGTGAGGGTGGAGGACGCACTTTCAGGTTACACTTCTAATTACATATATAATAGACAGCCATCTTAAGTTCAAGGTTCTTTGATTGTGGTCTTCACCGCTGAACGTGGCTTTCTGGGATAGAACCTGCAGCCTGTGAAGATACACGGTCCTCGTGCTCTGGCCTTGAGACGAGGAGCGGGTGTGAGTTAACGGTTGTCTCTACCCGGTTAAGTTCCCTGCATAAGAAGTCCTGGAGGGGAGCTAAAGTAGAAGAGCTCCGCAGGCAAAAGGATCCCAGGGAATATGGACGGAGCGGCGTACGCCACCTGTACTCTCCATTCTGGCCTAGTCAGAGGGACTCCTGCTGCAAGAAGGGTACCGGCCCCCGATATCTGACTTTGTTACTTCATGTCTCTGTCAGAGAAGCCCGGAGGCTAAGTGGATCCCACTGGGTGACGGACGGAACGGAATTGCTGCCGTACCCTTGTTCTGTGTATAGCCAGAGGGAGACCCAGCCTTGTAACACGCACCGCACACGGACAGGAGAGGTTTAAGGGAGAGAGTTTAGGAACACGCGGAGGTACGGGGGTCCTGATAGAAGCACCTGAACTACTGGGGTGTGCCGGACCCTTATCTCTGGTAGCCGCAGCAAGCCGTGAGGAGCAAGGAGAAGCCTTGCAGCTGATCTCAAACTACGTGAGTAAAGCTTGGAAGACTGAATCCCCCAGCCTCCGGTCCCTTTATTGCAGCGTGACACCGCACCACACCACTGCACCTACTACTACTACCCTCATCCTCCTGCTCCCTCTGCCCTGAGGCCCTGCTCCGCCTGTGGGGAGTAGTAATACCGTCGGCTGCCACAACATCCCGCCTCAGAGGACTGCAAGCAGCGCTGGTGGAGCATCACCAGACACCACAGGTGGCGTAGTTGAATTAACCACTCATCCTCAGAAGCCCATATTTTTAATGTGTGAGCCCTGGGCACAGACGGGGCCAAGGCCGCGACTGCATCCACCTCACAACCACCGGCCCGCCGTCCGAGTACACCTTTGCCAGGGAGGGCTGACGCTACCAAGTAGTGGGTCACACATACTTGGCGTAGTCGGCAGGATTGCGTGACCGCAGCAACGGAAGAAGTCATCCCCATTGCTACCGGGTACTGCGCGCCTTTACAACTGACTGTCTTTAACACTCAAGATGGCGCCCGCCCAAGAAGAACGGACGCCATTGTGTGCAAAAAGGACAATCACCTCAGCAACTCCCATCGTGGGCCTGGCTTCTCCATGGCGCCAAAAGTGCAGACTGCCCCTTGCATTACAGACTGTCCGCATGGTAGTGTCCGTCAAGACGGATGGGATGTCCCAAGGAGTGCCAGTCAGCCAGCCGCCCTGGAGCCGCGCCCCAAAAGAAGGAGGAGGAAGCAGCGAGGTGTGGCCGCAACAGTCCCTGACACTCCACACCCAGCGGCGAGGATGGAAGCTGCACAGGAGAGTCGCTCCGATGCCGCCCCATCAACTGCTGCACCGCTTGGGATTCGGGGCATACGTTTAACCACGGAGGAGGCCGAGTTCCTCCGTGTGGAGTCGCAGGACCTGACCAGGAGGGTCGTGGAGGCCCAGCGCACGGTGTCCGCAGTGTGGAGAGAGGAGGTCCTGCACAAGATCCGGTCCCGCCGCCAAGGAGCTGCAATCCAAGTTACCGGAGCAGCAACCCAGGAGGAGGGAGGCCGCGTGCAGCCCAGGACGGGGTAAGCAACAAGCCCCTGTCCCGGCCGCAAGACGCACGGAGGCCCTGGTGTATCTCATGCCGGCACCCCTGTCCCCGGGCGCCATGGAATAGGAGCAGCTCTTTGCCCCGGAGCTGGAGGCTCACGTATCCGTTATCGGCGGAGGCCTGCAATGCCTCCCAACTCCCGGCTCAGGAGAGCCTGTGCTCATGGGGGGAAAACACCACCAACCCCAACCCGGACTGGTCTGCATTACCGGAGGACCTGCAGCAGCCCCTACTAACGCCGCTGCCAGCACCTCTGGTCACTTGTCCGGCAGCGGAGATGGCCTGGGACAACCAGGGTGGCGACCTAATGGGCTTCCCCCAACAGACCCGGGCGGAAGAGCGGCGGAGGAAGGACTTCTGCCACCAAGAGCTCCTCCAACTGGACAAGGAGCGGTGAGAGAGGCACGTCCGCTGCGAGCACCTCGAGGTGCGCGCCAAGGCTGCTAAATCTAGGGCCCACCAGGAGGAGGCCGTGCATCCGAGCCCTAGAGACGAAGGGGTGATCGTCCGCTTCCACCAGGAGGCGGAATGGGGCTTCATCCGGAGTCCCCAATTCTCCCAAGACGTCTTTGTTAACCGCAGGGATGTCGAGCCCCAGTTGCGGAGAGATCACCCTGGCCTGAGCCTCTACCCGGGTGACCTGGTATCTTACACCCATCACCATGGGGTGCGTGGCTGGTACGCCCTGGATGTTCACCGAGTGTTCCAGGGTGATACCCCTGCGCACCTGCCGGTGGAGGACCGGTCTGGCTCAGTTGGCAAAAACGAGCCTTTTCCAAAATGGAGGTTCCTGGACTAAGCGGCCCCCGGAGGCTGTGTCCTAAAGTTGTTTACTGTTTTATGTTGAATTATATTTTCTTCCTCCCGATAATATAGAGACATTTGTCCCTGCGGACTGGCAGTAGACAGACTTTTACTTGTAAATAGTTATGCATCTTTTTAGGTGCTCCCTATTGGTTTTATGCAAAACCCACTTCTATTACTACCTCAGACCTCAGAAGCAAAACCTGTCTGGAGTGGCTCTCCTGGAGGTCCAACACAGGATCTCCATGCCCTGCAGCCACCCCAGGGCCTACGTTGAGGGTTTGAGACAGGTCCCTCTTGCTGCTGAACTGAGTTCTTTTCTACTGCATTTTCTATTAATCTGTCTACTTGCACAATGTCTCTTTGATGTTTTATATCTTTATACTTTTGTACTATTTATATGAAACTTTCAAGAATCCAAGCCTCCCATGAAGGGAAGATTGCTAATGTTATATAAAGCATATAAAAAGTCTGAACCATGCTTTGCTCTCTTTGCAGCCCGCGGATGTGCTGTGTTTCACCAGGGGGGAATGTGGTGCCCCTGAGGGTTCGGTCGCCACAGGGGGGTACTGCATCTTGTCAGGAGGTGTAGTATCTCCTCACCCAGGTAAGGATGGTGCACCTGTCAGGACCCTAACTCAACACTACACACTACTGATAATGGAGATGGGGGAACCAAATATAGGGGGAACCATGTAGTGGATGAGGGTGGAGGACGCACTTTCAGGTTACACTTCTAATTACATATATAATAGACAGCCATCTTAAGTTCAAGGTTCTTTAATTGTGGTCTTCACCGCTGAACGTGGCTTTCTGGGATAGAACCTACAGCCTGTGAAGACGCACGGTCCTCGTGCTCTGGCCTTGAGACGAGGAGCGGGTGTGAGTTAACGGTTGTCTCTACCCGGTCAAGTTCCCTGCTTAAGAAGGCCTGGAGGGGAGCTAAAGTAGAAGAGCTCCGCAGGCAAAAGGATCCCAGGGAATACGGACGGAGCGGCGTACGCCACCTGTACTCTCCATTCTGGCCTAGTCAGAGGGACTCCTGCTGCAAGAGGGGTATCGGCCCCCGATATCTGACTTTGTTACTTCACGTCTCTGTCAGAGAAGCCCAGAGGCTAAGTGGATCCCACCGGGTGAAGGACGGAACGGAATTGCCGCCGTACCCTTGTTCTGTGTATAGCCAGAGGGAGACCCAGCCTTGTAACACGCACCGCACACGGACAGGAGAGGTTTAAGGGAGAGAGTTTAGGAACGCGCGGAGGTGCGGGGGTTCTGATAGAAGCACCTGAACTACCGGGGTGTGCCGGACCCTCATCTCTGGTGGCCGCAGCAAGCCGTGAGGAGCAAGGAGAAGCCTTGCAGCTGATCTCAAACTACGTGAGTAAAGCTTGGAAGACTGAATCCCCCTGCCTCCGGTCCCTTTATTGCAGCGTGACACCGCACCACACCACTGCACCTACTACTACTACCCTCATCCTCCTGCTCCCTCTGCCCTGAGGCCCTGCTCCGCCTGTGGGGAGTAGTAATACCGTCGGCTGCCACAACATCCCGCCTCAGAGGACTGCAAGCAGCGCTGGTGGAGCATCACCAGACACCACAGGTGGCGTAGTCGAATTAACCACTCATCCTCAGAAGCCCATATTTTTAATGTGTGAGCCCTGGGTACGGACCGGGCCAAGGCCGCGACTGCGTCCACCTCACAACCACCGGCCCGCCGTCCGAGTACACCTTTCCCAGGGAGGGCTGACGCTACCGAGTAGTGGGTCACACATATAGTTTTCAGAGTATGTCTTGTACTGAGAGATAAAGGAACATCTTTATGACGGGGTCATGTGGACAGGTCCATGGGAGGGTGGGCACTGATAGAGGACTTATGTCCTGGGCGATAGTGACCCAACTCGTGGAGGGTGAGCCCTGAACCAGGTCGAGAACCCATGAGCAAGCTGCAGCTAGGGAGTATTTACGGCAGTCAGGAAGGCAAGTGCCTCCCAAATCTTTTGATCTAAATAGGATAGTGGACCTGATCTCGGGGCGACCCGAAGGCCACACGAAGTGGTTGAATAGACATTGAATTCTTTTCCAAAAGGGGGAGGGAATATGAGCTGGAACACTCTGAAAGAGATATAACAATCTTGGCAGAACTGTCATTTTTATAATGTTATTCCTACCGAACCAAGAGAATTCAGGCCGGTTCCACGAAGCCAGCTCCCTCTCCAATCTGGACAGAAAGGGTTGAAAGTTCATGGTATACAGATTAGTGGGGTTAGAAGGGATGCAAATTCCTAAGTAAGTAATAGCATTATCGGACGGCCATTTGAAGGAGAAATTTCTCTTCAAGGCTTGGATGAGGGGTGAGGACAGGGATATGTTAAGGGCCTCGGATTTGTCAGCATTTATTTTGAAGCAAGACCAGTTCCCAAACCTGCTTAGCTCCTTCATCAGGGACAGCAAAGCAAATTCTGTCGAACGCTTTCTCGGAGTCCAGTGATAGGATCATAAGTGGAGATTTGTGCGATGTGGCAAAGTCAATAATGTTGAGTTTTAAGGATGTTATCCTGGGCATCCCTACCTGGAATAAAGCCAACTTGGTCAGGGTGGATGAGTTTTGGGTTCAGTCTATTTACTATTAGTTTGGCATATATTTTAATATCTACGTTTAACAAAGATATTGGTCGGTAGCTTGCACATAGAAAGGGATCCTTTCCAGGTTTAGCGATAACCGTTATATGGGCTGAGGTAGATTGCGTGGGGAGTGGGGAAACATCTGAGATGTGGTTGAATGCCTGAAGCATCAAGGGGGTTAATTGGGAAGGGAATGCTTTATAGAATTTGGTGGTGAGCCTTTCTGGGCCTGGGCTTTTGTTTTCTGGGATATCTTTTATTATAAGTGAGATTTCTTGAGGTGTGAAGGGAGTTTCTAGGTTTTCACGAACCTCTGCAGGCAGCTTATTGAAGGGGGATGGAGGTGTCCCGGATTGGATAGGGATCGAGTTTGTTGTTTTAAGATTATAGAGCTTCGAATAGTATGAATGGAATATTTTAGAGACTTCTGAAGATGTATGGACTTTAGTCCCGTGGGCATCCTTCATAGAAGGGATATAATTTTGAGCAAGCTTGGCCTTCAGAGCACGAGCCAACATCTTGCCCGGCTTATTTCCGTATTCATAAAATTTGCTTTGGTCTACTTGCATAAGGCGAGTATAAGAGCTTTCTAGAATGCGTTTGACCTCCAGCCTTGCCAGAAGGAGGTCCCTAAGGAGCATGGCGGAAAGTGCTTGTTTATGCCGCTGTTCCAGTCTTGAGACCTTATGTAGGGCTTCCCTGAGGGCCTGCAATTTTTCTTTTTTAATTCGTATGCCATGCTTGATAAATATTCCTCTTAACACACATTTCAGGACCTTCCACTTAATAGGTGGAGCAGTGCTGTTGGAGGAATGATTTATTTCAAAATCCTCTATGTTCACCTGTATGTCTGATTTGCATAGTGGGTCTAGGAGTAGGGACTCATTCAGCCTCCAGGACCACCCCCTCCGAACTGGGCCAGAGGAAATATTTAGAGAACAATACACTGGGGCGAGTTCAGACCACAGGATGTTTCCTATATCCGTAGAGATTAGCCATGGAAGCGCCCCTTGTTGCAGCAGTATATAGTCGAGGCGGCTGTACAAGTCATGTGGAGGTGAATAGAAGCTATATCTGTCAGAGGGATGCTGGATTCTCCATGCATCATATAATTGTAACTCGGAGAATGCTTTTTTGACTCATTTTATTGCTGTGTATGAGAGATGGGACTTGCCTTTAGAATTGTCCAGAGTTGGATCTAGAGTAATGTTAAGATCCCCACAGAGAACTACAGGACCTTTTGTAAGTGGGGTGGAGTAATCAATTAAGTTAGATAAAAGTTACTTGGCCCTGGTTCAGGGAGTAGACGTTAATAATGGTTAGGACCTGGCCCTCTATTTGAATTGTGAGAATTATATATCTGGCATTGGGGTCGGTAGATCAATTGATCACTTGATGATCAATTTGTACAATGTTTGTTTTTAATCTTGGGGGTGTGATTTAATTTGAAGTGGGTTTCCTGGAAACAAATGATGTGTATCTTATGTTTATGGCGATGATGTAGGATTTGGGCTCTTTTTTCGGGGGTGTTCAAGCCCTTCACATTGAAGGAAGTGATGTTTAGTTCTGCCATTGGAAGGATACAGGGTTTTTCTTGGCGTTTTCTCCTGGGAACACTCTGATGACAAACGCCCCCTCTTGTAGGGCCCTCCGTTGCATAATGGTTGGGGGTGGTAAGGAAAGAAGAAAGGGGGACAGATATTAGAGCAATAGCAAAAATGCAGTAGTACAGCTACTGCAGCCTTAACTAAAGGAACAAAAGTTTTCTTTAGGAGCTTAGAGGTCACTAGCATGTGCGACATGGGCTCCTGACCTACTGGGGGGAGAAAAGTGAGTAACATGACAGAGATGCAGCTCCGCTAAAGAGAGGGAGAAATCCTTAAACATAGATGACACAATAAAGTCAACATAAGACGTAAGAGTTATTATAATACGCTCATAGTCCAAGAGAGGGGCAGGTATGTAGACTATTTCTATTGGGACATGGAATTTATCTTTACAAATGTAATATGGCAGTCCGAGGGGGTAGCCACATCCATGGCGGGTAGAACAGTATGGCAGAAACAGGTTATATGTGTTCCCTTGGGTCCAGTCAGTCAGCATCACTGGGCCTCTGTAATAGAGGTTGGCTTCTTCTTCGGTTGCCATGTGGGCTGTCACGCGGTAGAAGAGCATCCCGGGTCTTTGTGGCTGGTAGGGAGGATGATGATGGTTTTGGTCTCTTTCCTGGGCCCCTGGGACCACGGGACACAGTTGGACAGGCGGGAAGGGAGATTTTCGGCATGTCCAGTGCTTGTAGAAATGGTTGGAGGTCCACCGGCGAACGCAGGGTGTGGATGTTGATTCTCTGTACATTTAGGGAGAACGGGAAGCCCCAGCGAAAAGGAATGTCCTTGGTTTTTAGTATATCTAGAATTGGCTTCAGTGTCGCACGCTGTGCCAGAGTGTGTCAGGAAAGATCCTGCAGTGTGCAGATCGGAGTATTGTTGTATTTGATCGATTGTTTCTTCCATGCCGCCTGGAGAATGCGATCTTTAGTGGAGTAAAAATGTATTCTACATATTATGTCCCTGGGTCTCGGGTCCTCAGGGTCCACAGGAAGCAGAGCCCTGTGATCCCTATCAAGTTCTATGTCCTGGAGGAAGGTTGAGTAGGTTACTAAATATTGATGTGAGGACTGAAGGGATGTCGGCGGGAGAAATAGATTCCGGTAGTCCTCGGATGCGCAGATTGTTGCGCCTGTTTCTGTTCTCCAGGTCGTCTAGATTTTGTTGGAGCGAGAAGAGCTGTGCTGACTGCTTTTGAACAGTTTCCTGGAGCGTTTGGATGGCTGTGGTGTCAGCGGTTTGGAATCGGGTGAGGGTATCGACCCTGGCTGAGACTGAGGACAGTTCAGTGCGGAAAAAAGAAAATTCTTGTTTGCATTCGGAGACCACTTGATTGGCGAGTGCTAGTATGTCATTTCTTGTTGGGATGGTCTGACAATGATAGGGAGCCTATAGTCTATACCAGAAGATCCGGGTTGTTGTTGAATTTGAAAGAAGGACCCATAGGACAACTGTTGTTTGTGGAGGGTAACATCTCCGCTCTCCGTGGGCACAGAAAGAGCAGGAGCCGCTCGAGATCGCAAATGGAGCGACTCCCCCCCCCCCCTTGTGGGGTGTCAGTATGGTCGTGATCATTGGGAGATAAGTCCCTCAAGAGGTGCTGCGGGACCCCACATTCCAGGAAGAGCCTGTGGACCATGTTGGCGAGACAGTGTATCCCTCGGGGATCTGTATGGGAGGCTGGGTAGTGGAAGTGCAGCGGCCGTAAGGGCCTAGGGTACTCGGTAGCCGGGCCGGCAGTCTTCCAGGGAGGTCACGGTGGCAGCGGCCCAGCTCCGTGGCCCTGGCCAAGCAGATGAAGGGAGTGTTTACAGGGGATTTGTAGTTTTTATGTGACGCCACCTGTGGTGCCTGGTCAGGGCTGGCCAGCGCTGCTGTGTGGACCCTGGGGGATAGATGGTATAGCAGCTGGGATGAAACACTTCCCACGGGTGAAGCTGGCCCCCAGGGATTGAGAAAGCTTATATGAAGGACGGCGGCGGGGGAAACAGGGTGCAGAGAGCAGGGCGGCAGCAGTGATGATAGTTACGGTGGTAGCACAGCTGCGGGGAGGCTCAGAAGAAGAAGACAGACACGAGGAATGCAGTCCGGTTACCTTTACTGCAGAGAGAGCTGTGGAGTCTGGAGCACTGGTCACTAGGTCCAGGAGGGTCCGGTCAGCCTGGAAGCAATCGGAGTCCACCCCGTCAGGTGGGTTTGGAGGCCTGCCTGCTGCGCTTCTCCGTTGTGGGCCCCGCCACCTGTGAGCTATCATGCGGTCCCTTTTCTTCACTCCTGCCCTAAGTTCCGTACTAGCAGGCGGTGTGAACCTATAACGGATACTGCCATCTTGGATGCAGCTCCGGGCTCTAGTTATACCGCTGTGCTGCCGGGCCTCTGCTTGTGGCCAGGAAACTTGCCGTCTCCTGTCCCCCAGATTCGGTTGCCGGGATTTGCAATACCTGTACAACCCAGGACTCTGGCATCCTCTTCTCCGCTGCCTTCTCCGCTGCCTTCTCCGCTGCCTGGGGTGAGCTCTTCACTTGCTCTGCTCCCCAGAACATTCTCCTTCTCCCAATGCTACTTTCTCCCCCTCTCCCTTCTCTCTCACACTCAGTGACTAACTCCTCCCCCCAGGCGGAAAAGGCAGCTCCCCAAATTAGGATGTAGAGCTCCCCCTTCAGGTCAGGGATCAGAACCTGTGTGTGCATGTGGGGTTTATCTGAATCTGACGTGGGGAGCTCCTCCTGCTTCCAAGCGTAATATATCACCTCCGGTGAAGGAAGCAACACTACTGTGGCAACCGGCCCATGCGGCGCCACAGAAGTGTCCCAGGGGTGTGAGACCTGGTTAAGACTAAGGTTTTGTGGATTCATGGGGGCACTTTGTAAGCATGTGCCTGTTCCAGACTGAATTCTGATAGGTGCTGTCCCCTTTAAGAAGTTGGGATAACAGAGGGGTTTCAGGTTAGAGTTGACCCATGTCTGATAGGGCTGATTTGTAGTTTGAGCTTTGAGAGGTATTGATCAGGCCTATGTGGTCTTCTATATGAGAGACTGCGGCCTCTTTAATGTGGCCTCTCAAACTACAGCCGGGCCGCTCCTGGTCCTCACTGCCGCTGCCATCTTGGGAAGCCTCCAATGAAGAGGCATGTATAATGTCCCGGTCAGGGGCGCGAGGACACCCCCCAAGTGCACAGGAGTCAGGTAAGGCGCCTTTGGTGTAGTGTGGAAAGTCTGCCGTGTGTCGGAGTCTCCGTTTCCCAGAGGGAAGTTGCCGTGCTGCAAGGAGTCGACCGCAGCGGGGCTGCTCTGTGGATCGCTCTGGTGAGGTCGGGGGTGAGCCTCGCAATCCCTCTTCATTCTCCAGGGGCCGGCAGGTTACCTCCGCTTCGGTGGCAGATTGCTAGACCGGAGGGCTTCCTCCACTTCCATCCGCGGCGTCGGGGCAGTGGGTTCCTCCGCTCGTGGCACCCGCATCGCCATCTTGGGTCTCCTCGTGTCTCCTGCGCGCCTGAGACAGCAGCTTCTGTCGCGACTCTTGGGGCCTCAGAAAGTTTTCTATAACCCCCCGGGGTGCTGGGGTGCAGGGCGACGATCTCGTCCTTGTCTTTTTGTAGGTTTTGCCCATCTTGGAGAGCTGTTGGTAGGTGATTTTATGGCAGGATGATGAGGAGCTGAGCAAAACACAGCTTCACTCAGTCATGGCTAGCCACGCCCCCATTTTTAGATATTTTTTAATCAGAAAAATGTGACATGCAGAAGTAGTGCTGTTGCTTTAAAAGCATTCAGCAACTATTAGAAGTAACAAAAGCACAGAAGACTAGTTAAAGAGGTAAGGAAGCAAAAACACTATTTTCAGGAGATCAGCAGATATCCACAAACTTTAAGATACACTTCTCATTCTTATTTCAACTGAATATCATTCTACATATAAAATGACAATCCCAACAGTGAAACATGGTGGTGGCAGATTCATGCTATTGGGGTGTTTTTCAGCTGCAGGGACAGGACGACTGGTTGCAATTAAAGGAAACATGAATGCGGCCAAGTACAGAGATATCCTGGATGAAAACCTCTTCCAGAGTGCTCTGGACCTCAGACTTGGCCGAAGGTTCACCTTCCAACAAGACAATGACCCTAAGCACACAGCTAAAATAACAAAGGAGTGGCTTCAGAATAACTCTGTGACCATTCTTGACTGGCCCACCCAGAGCCCTGACCTAAACCCAATTGAGCATCTCTGGAGAGACCTGAAAATGGCTGACCACCAACGTTCACCATCCAACCTGACGGAACTGGAGAGGATCTGCAAGGAAGAATGGCAGAGGATCCCCAAATTCAGGTGTGAAAAACTTGTTGCATCATTCCCAAGAAGACTCATGGCTGTACTAGCTCAAAAGGGTGCTTCTACTGGACCAAGGAAATGCAGTGGATGTTGTGTATATGGACTTTTCTAAAGCTTTTGATACGGTTCCACACAAAAGGTTGATACATAAAATGAGAACAATGGGGATTGGGGAAAATATATGTATGTAGGTTAAGAATTGGCTCAGTGATAGGAAACAAAGGGTGGTTATTAATGGAAAACACTCAGACTGGGTCTCAGTTAACAGTGGGGTACCACAGGGGTCAGTATTGGGCCCCCTTCTTTTTAACATGTTTATTAATGACCTTGTAGGGGGCATACAGAGTAATATTTCAATATTTGCAGATGACACTAAGCTCTGCAGGGTAATAAATACAGAGGAGGACAATTTTATATTACAGGAGGATCTATGTAAACTAGAAGCTTGGGCTGATAAATGGCAAATGAGCTTTAATGGGGATAAATGTAAAGTAATGCACTTGGGCAGAGGAAATAAAATGTATAATTATATGCTTAATTGTAAAACACTGGGCAAAACTGTCACTGAAAAAGACCTGGGTGTATTGGTGGACGACAAGCTCACGTTTAGTGGCCAGTGTCAGGCTGCTGCTGCAAAGGCAAATAAAATAATGGGATGCATTAAAAGAGACATAGATGCTCATGAGGAGAAGATAATTTTACCTCTATACAAGTCACTAGTGCGACCACACTTAGAATACTGTGTACAGTTCTGGTCTCCGGTGTATAAGAAAGACATAGCCGAACTAGAGCGGGTGCAGAGAAGAGCGACCAAGTTATTAGAGGACTGGGGGGTCTGCAATACCAAGACAGGTTATTACACTTGGGGTTATTTACTGTGGAAAAAAGAAGGCTCAGGGGTGATCTTATTACTATGTACAAGTATATGAGGGGACAGTACAAAGACTTTTCTACTGATCTTTTTACTCTGAGGCCTGAGACGGGGACAAGGGGGCATCTTCTACGCCTGGAGGAAAGAAGGTTTAATCATAATCACAGACGGGGATTCTTTACTGTAAGAGCAGTGAGACTATGGAGCTCTCTGCAGCATGATGTTGTAATGAGTGATTCACTGTTAAAATTTAAGAAGGGCATGGATGCCTTTCTTGAAAAGTATAATATTACAGATTATAAATACTAGATTCCTTGATAGGGCGTTGATCCAGGGAACTAGTCTGATTGTCGTATGGAGTCGGGAAGGAATTTTTTTCCCCAATGTGGAGCTTAGTGTTTGCCACATGGTTTTTTTTTTTTTCTGCCTTCCTCTGGATCAACAAGTTAGGCTATGGGTTGAACTAGATAGACTTAGTCTTCCTTCAGCCTTAAAAAAATCTATGTTACTCAATACTGAGCAAAGGGTCTGAATACTTATGATCATGTGATATTTCAGTTTTTCTTTTTTAATAAATTTGCAAAAAATTCTACATTTCTGTTTTTTTTTTTTCAGTCAAGATGGGGTGCAGAATGTACATTAATGAGAAAAAAATGAACTTTTTAGAATTTACCAAATGGCTGCAATGAAACAAAGAGTGAAAAATTTAAAGGGGTCTGAATACTTTCCATACCCACTGTATACCCTTTTCTCTTACATGTAAATGCAAACCAAAACTGGCTATCTTAATGTACCGGGATGCTGAAGAAGGCATCACTGATATCTATCGCTGTAAAGACCTTATTTTCCGGTCTCAAGTCATTTAGCAGAGTATGGGGGTCTGGTACTGTGGGAGCTCTTGGAATAACAGCTTTGTTTACAGCTTGAAGGTCCTGCACCAAGCGCCATCCAACAGATGGGGGCGCCTTATTACTGGAAACAAGAATGTGTTACAAGGTGAGCTGGGACAGGGTATAATCACCCCTGCCTGGAGGAGGCTCTGTATAATGGGTTTGTGGTATAGCGACAAGCTCGGCTGTATGCAGAGGTAAAACACGGGATACTGTCTCTTTAAATGTTCGGGTTAGTTTATTAATCAGTCATAAACTACTCTTGAGTCCATAACGAAAACACAGCCCATTCGGCAAAATAGACAAAGCAAAATACAAAACTCGCCACACAGTCCATATTTCGGCCAAGGACTGACCATTCTGGATTAGGCACACACAGGTTCAGCACAGCATGTGCTAGCTCCTTCCTGGAGCAAAGTTTCCCCAGGTACTGAACACACCTGAGTGTCAGGGCTGGCTATTTAAAGCCCAGACACTCCCCTGATAGGGAGGTATGGTGGATAACGACCCACCCTGCACTTTCGTTATCCACTAAAATTATTGCCTTGTAATTGTGGTTCTATTAACTCTCTTTGCACCGAGTGTGCAGGAGAACTCGCATGTTTTCACATCACTGAGCTTAAGAGTCTCAGCGACACATACCTCCCTTCTGACACACTACAAGTGACTTTGTCACAGGTTCTATACTCTGCTCAACTTCTGGCTTAAGGGGATACTGTCTTTGATGGGGCCTAATAAGTGGATTTTGGTGTTAAGGAGACAGGTTCTACCCCTTTTATTGATCCCACATCTGCAGGTTCTGTGGACCACAAAGATTCTAGATATGTGGTCAATTCCTACTCTTGTTCTGGGGAGAGGTTCAACATTTCTCAACCAGTTCCCGTGCCGTGCTGCAGGTGGACACTGAGTTTAGAAATGGTGGTCCAATTCAGCACTTTTGAATATACCTGCAGTTTGGTATTGATAAAATGAGCTCTCACCCAAATCCTCCCATTGTTTACTTTCCTTACATTCTTCCACAAAATTACCAAGGGATTTCCATGATCTACCTTTACATCTGGAGAGAGAAACATGTGGCTTGGTACCTCTAAAGAGCAATTTCATTTGTTCTGACAGTTTACAGCTGGCAGCGCAGTTCCCTTTCTGATCCCTGTACAGGGTGTCCAAGAACAGCCTAGAGCATGGTTCATGGAAAAACCTATTTTCATATTTTAAATCAGGACCCTTAAAATACCTGTAATACATGGTGTAGTGTAGTTCTTCAGGTGTTTGAAAATCTGCACCTGGGCACCCTTTATCTCTTGCTTCCTTGATTAAGGACTCAGGATGGGCCTGCAGTTATTAGATCTAGACTATAATAATATCTGAGTTCCCCATACCCTTGGAGGACCATTGTCTCAACCATGGAGTTTACTTGGAAGTCCCGCATCATCTCCCTCCCAAGCAGACTACAGGGACACACAGTTGATTATATAATTTGTGCAATTGCACTTTTACCCGTGCCGGGGTCCCGTATCTCCACTGGTGTAGACAATGGTTCTCTGTGTGCCTTAACATTTACTCCTTTTATCACTATGCAGCAAACAGTCTAATAGTAGGAGGTATCTCTTCTGGATGTACTAAGGTTCTAGTGGCTCCTGAATCAACAAGAAAAGTGACCTCATGGCTCCCCACGAGGAAGGTTCCTTCTGGCAGTGAAGTGTTTTGTAAATACATTTCTATTTCAGCCAAATTAAATATTTCCCCAGGAATCTTATTTTTTTTCCTTCTGGCCAAAAGGGATCTGATATTTGTGGTGTGATGTTTTTCGTATCAGTTCCATCTAGTCATTTGTTCTGTTTGTCTGGGTCGTTTTGTCTGTCAGGGCATTCTCGGAGAAGGTGTCCGGTCTTCCCACAATATCAGCAAGGTAGTCTGTCTCCTACTCTCTTACCTTCCCCTCTGCCTTTCCCCTATCCCTGTGTCCTTGTCCTTTATTTGGATCTTTTGGGGTGAAGAAGATCTCACACCCATCCTCGACTAGAAATACCGGTCCCTTCTTAGCCTTTTTCTTGTCTTTGAAGTACCTTTCTGCATGTCTGGCGTAATCTAAAAGTTCAGTCAGTCAGGCTGTCCTGTGTGTAACCATGTGTTTGGTAATACAGTGGGGAAAAAAAGTATTTAGTCAGCCACCAATTGTGCAAGTTCTCCCACTTAAAAAGATGAGAGGCCTGTAATTGACATCATAGGTCGACCTCAACTATGAGAGACAAAATGAGAAAACAAATCCTGAAAAACACATTGTCTGACTTGGAAAGAATTTTTTTTTAAATTTTGGTGGAAAATAAGTATTTGGTCAATTACAAAAGTCCATCTCAATACTTTGTTATATATCCTTTGCTGGCAATGACAGAGGTCAAAAGTTTTCTGTAAGTCTTCACAAGGTTGGCACACACTGTTGCTAGTATGTTGGCCCATTCCTCCCTGCAGATCTCATCTAGAGCAGTGATGTTTTGGGGCTGTCGCTGGGCAACACGGACTTTCAACTCCCTCCAAAGGTTTTCTATAGGGTTTAGATCTGGAGACTGGCTAGGCCACTCCAGGACCTTGAAATGCTTCTTACGAAGCCACTCCTTCGTTGCCCTGGCAGTGTGCTTGGGATCATTGTCATGCTGAAAGACCCACATTTCATCTTCAATGCCCTTGCTGATGGAAGGAGGTTTGCACTCAAAATCTCACGATACATGGCCCCATTCATTCTTTCATGTACACGGATCAGTCGTCCTGGTCCCTTGGCAGAGAAACAGACCGAAAGCATGATGTTGCCACCCCCATGCTTCACAGTAGGTATGGTGTTCTTTGGATGCAACTCAGCATTCTTTCTCCTCCAAACACGCCGAGTTGTGTTTCTACCAAACGGTTCTACTTTTGTTTCATCTGACCATATGACATTCTCCCAATACTCTTCTGGATCATACAAATGCTCTCTAGCAAACTTCAGATGGGCCCGGACATATAATGGTTTAAGTACTGCAGGATCTGAGTTCCTGGCGGCATAGTGTGTTACTGATGGTAACCTGTGTAACATTGGTCCCAGCTCTCTGCAGGTCATTCACTAGTTCCCCCCGTGTGTTTCTGTGATTTTTGCTCACTGTTGTTGAGATCATTTTGACCCCACGGGGTGAGATCTTGTGTGGAGCTCCAGATCAAAGGAGATTATCAGTGGTCTTATGTGTCTTCCATTTTCTAATTATTGCTCCCACAGTTGATTTCTTCACACCAAGCTGCTTGCCTATTGCAGATTCAGTCTTTCCAGCCTGGTGCAGGGCTACAATTTTGTTTCTGGTGTCCTTCGACAGCTCTTTGGTCTTCACCATAGTGGAGTTTGGAGTGTGACTGTTTGAGGTTGCGGACAGGTGTCTTTTATACTGATAACAAGTTCAAACAGGTGCCAGTACTACAGGTAATGAGTGGAGGACAGAGGAGCCTCTTAAAGAAGAAGTTACAGGTCTGTGACAGCCAGAAATCTTGCTTGTTTGTAATTGACCAAATACTTATTTTCCACCAAATTTGAAAAAAATTTCTTTCCAAATCAGACAATGTGATTTTCAGGATGTGCTTTCTCATTTTGTCTCTCATAGTTGAGGTGGCTGACTAAATACTTTTTCCCCCACTGTATATACATTTATTTGGGATTGACAGCCCTTTAAGAAGGCATTCTTTAATTGCTGTTCATAGAGGGTATCATTCATCATGTTGGCAGGTGGGACTATACCACTATGGATGTCAAATACCTCTTTAATTCTGTGATAATATCTATCAAAATCTTCATCATCCTGTTGTATAATCCTGTTTATTTCCGTTCAGTTTGCTGTACCCGTGTACCTCGTCCTGACTCTGTCCATTAAGTTCTCCAGGGCTGCATTCAACAATCCAGCTTCATCAAAGGCAATTGGGATTGGAGGGTTACCATTCACACCTCTGAAGGCTCCACAGATAGAAAACCAATTAGGACCCATTATCTTTCTTACCACCCTTTTCAATTACACACCAGGTCTGTACACATGGACCATTCCTCCTTGACCATTGGGGACCTCAATCATGGGGTAACTCTGTGCCTCATCTATTCTAAGGAGTTTGGGACTAGTCACACTCCAATGGCTATAGACAGTACCACTACGGGTCAAACTATGGTCTAACCTTATGTTTGTAGGAGACGCTACATCTGGGTCTGGAATACTTAAATCCCTGGTCTGAATTAACTCTATGGAAGGAGGAATGTCTCCAGACTCTGGAGCAGAGGGTGGCTGCACTTGCGGGGCAGGACAGGAAGTGTGATAAGTTGGGGGTCCATTCACAGCCATACATATAATATTATCATCTTCCTTATCACACAAGGGCATAATCTCAGTCCTTTTCTCCTGTTTTTCCTTTTGTCTACCATTTTCTCTCTTTCTTGCCTCACTCAACAATTTATTTGCACTGTCAAGACCAAACTTTCTTTTCTCCTTCTCATTACATTGTTCTATTCTTGTACCAAATTTTCACATTTTGTCAAAGTACCGTATTTTTCGGACTATAAGACGCACTTTTTTCCTGCAAAATTTGGGAAGAAAATGGGGGGTGCGTCTTATAGCCCGATTGTTGGGGGGGGTATATATATATATATATATATATATATATATATATATACTGTGTGGGGTGTGAGGTGTGAGGGGAGCGGTAGCGGTGGAGGAGCGGGGCACAGGAGGCAGCAGCCGCCTGTTGCAGCCTACACTGTCCCCACTGCTAAAGAAAATGAATATTCAGAGCTCCCCACGCCCATGGGTTATTTTTTTATTTTTTAACATTCTTTATGGTCACACTATATAAATCCATGCCGTTTGCATGCATTTATATAGTGTGACCAAGTTGTCAAGCACTTTACAAGTGATGCTAAAATCGCTTGGAAAGCGCTTGTCAACCCGCATGCGGAAATGCATGTGAAGAACGCTTCACTTCCGCATGTCCCTGGCAGGAAAACCGCATGTACAATCCGCATGTACAATCCGCATGTACAATCCGCATGCGTTTTTTCTGCCAGGGGAGATGCAGAAACGCTCAGGAAAAAATCCGGAGCATTTCTGCATCGTGGGCGCATAGCCTAACTAACACCCAGGATCTAAATAATCCTCACTGATTACACCCTTACAAAATCCAGCTGCTGCAGCATCTCAATGAGGATGGCCCAGATCGGCGCACTGAATTTGCAGAATGGGCAAAACAAAAATTGTAATAGGACCCTCAGTTTACACAGAACATTATGTTCAATGATGAGGCAAACTTTTTTGTGAATGGTGAAGTTAGCAAACAAAACCACCGCTATTGGTCTGACACTAACCCACAGTGGATAGATCCCTCCAAGACTGTTGGAACACAAAAATTGATGGTATGGTGTGGTATATGGGATAAAAAAATAGTGGGGCCATCCTTCATCAATGGAAACCTTAATGCCACTGGATATCTGAATTTGCTACATGATGATGTGTTGCCCTCTTTATGCACTGAAGATGGCACATTCCCTGATTTTTTCCAACAAGATGGTCACCACCACATTATGGGTGTCAGGTCCGAGCATTCCAACATGAACAGATTCCTGGAAAGTGGATTGGTCGTCGTGGGCCAGTTGAATGGCCACCAAGGTCTCACGATCTGACCCACTTAGAATTTTATCTTTGGGGTCATCTGAAGGCAATTGTCTATGCTGTGAAGATACGAGATGTGCAGCATCTGAAACATATACTGGAAGCCTGTGCTAGCATTTCTTCTGCGGTGTTCCTATCATTGTGTCAAGAGTGGGAGAAGAGGGTTGCATTGACAATCCAACACGATGGGCAGCACTTTGAACAAGTGGTCATAAACTTGTAAATAGCTCATGAAAGAATAAAGTTACATTAAAACCAAGCACACCATTGTTTTTCTCATGAAATTCTCAATAAGTTTGATGTGTCACATGACCCTCTTCCCATTAAAAAAAATAAAGTTGGATCCAAAATGTCCGACTTCAAAATGGCTGCCATGGTCACCACCCATTTGGAAAAGTTTTCCCCCTCCCATACACTAATGTGCCACAAACAGGAAGTTGATATCACCAACCATTCCCATTTTATTTAGGTGTATCCATATAAATGACCCACCCTGTATATACCCTCTTACGATCACTGCTAACTTCATGGCAACCCACAAAAGGTTATTAACAGCCACCACCAATCCATTTATTGTTTAAAATACAGGCCGATTGAACGCCTGTTTTCTGGTAGCGTATATGGCTTCGGGGGAGGCACGATTACAGAACAAAAGAAACAGAACTATTAAATGTTTTATTTAATCAAAAAGAAGGCAGTGTTTATGAAAAATATACTAAAGATTTTACAAAGGGGACAAAACAATACAGCATATACGGTCACAAAAAAATAAAAGGGATTACCAGAAGAACTTACTTAACCAATCGCAGAGACGATTCAGTTTAGCCGAAGTAGAGCACTTCGATTGTCCGTTACGTGAAAGGGGTCCCTGCTTACACAAAAAATGTATCTCTCAGGCACGAACGCAAATCATAATTCGCCTTGATTTTTATGCCGAATTGGGTCCCAACCACATATTGCCCTGTGATGACCTGACATGGGGCGGGATGTGGGCTGGTCTCAGCCATTCATGATTTTATGAAATCCCCAATTTATGCGGAGGGTCTTAGAAGTTGGAGATTGATGCCATATTTTTTGTTGGGATTTTATCTTTCCTTAGAGATCAAACATGACCCAGCTGCCGTCAGTTACCTCTTCACTGTTGAGTTACAGCTCACCGGCAGGGCTCACAGATATGAAATAACATGCATATTGTTCCCCAATTAGCCCTGCCGCTAAAAATATATGTCTCATCCCAATCAGATTTATAGAAATTCTCCTATTCTATATTTTCTCTCGGAGACGTCTTTTTGTTGCACTCGTACCAGGTCTCTTACAGAGACAAAAAGGTGTACAGTGTAAATGTAAAATATTTCCCTTAAACTGACAATGTACTTCCTGTGGACAAAAGGTTTCTCCCACTTCTGTGTTTATGCATCAACACAAGTCTCAATTACCTATCAATTGTATAGAACTTGAATATTAACCCCTTTAAACCCCAGGGCATACTAATACGTATCTGCGCCCTGGGCTTTAAGAGCCAGGTACATATTAATGCGCCCTGATGATGCAATCACAGACGGATGTCAGCTGATAGTACCGGGTGTCACCTGTGACAATGTGCTGGGAGCGGTCCCGCACGACTCCCGGCACATTAACCCCCGTAATGCTGCGATCAAAGTCGATTGCAGCATTCCGGAGGTAAGCACCTGTACTCACCTCTTCCCCGACGTCACGTGCTGTCTGAGGCCGGGTCCTCTGGTTGTCATGGTGACCCGGATGTCGTCATGACAACATCCGGGTGACCAGACAGCCGGAAGATACTTTGATCATGCGCAGTGCACGATCAAAGTATCTTCTGTCTCTGCAGCGCTGACATCCTGTATAGCACAGGGTTGGTGCTCCATCCCTTTGCTATACATGCAATCAGGGTAAAAAAAAGTGAAAGTCCCATAGTGGGGCAAAGTATAAAAGTAAAAAAAAGTGTTAGAAAATAATTAAAAAAAAAAAATCAAAAAAATCCCCCCAAAATAAAAATATAATGTACTCATCCATAAATATTATTATGAAAAAAAACAATAAAAGTACACATATTTGGTATCGCCGCGTCCGGAACGACCTGACCTATAAAACTGTAAAAATAAATAAATAAAAAACGAAACAAAAAATGATGCTTTATGATCATACCGCCAAACATAAAATGGAATAAAATGCGATCAAAAAGACGAATATAAATAAAAATGGTACTGCTGAAAACATCATCTTGTCCTGCAAAAAACAAGCCACCATACAGCTCCATCAGTCAAAAAATAAAAAAAGTTATAGCTCTCAGAATAAAGCGATGCTAAAAATATTATTTTTTTCTATAAAATGGCTTTTATTGTGTAAAAGCGCCAAAACATAGAAAAATTATATAAATGTGGTACCGGTTTAAATGAACTGCCCTGAAGAATAAAGCTGCCTTATCAGTTTTACCACACGCGGAACGGCATTAAATAAAAAAAAAAAACAATTCCTGAATTGTTGGCTTTTGTTTATTCTGCCTCCCAAAAATTGGAATAAAAAGCGATCAAAAAATGTCATGTGCTTGAAAATGGTACCAACAAAAAAGTCAACTTGTCCCGCAAAAAAACAAGCTGTCACATGACTCTGTCGGCCGAAATATGGAAAAATTATAGCTCTCAAAATATGGCGATGCAAAAACTAGTCTTTGCAAAAAAAAAAGTCTTTTAGTATGTGACAGCTGTCAATAATAAAAACCCGATATGAATCTGGCATCGCTGTAATCGCACCAACCCGAAGAATAAAGTCGTCTAATCACTTATACCGCACGAGGAACAGTTTAAAAAATAGGGTTAGGGTTAGGGTTGTGCTAGGGTTGAGTTGTGCTAGGGTTAGAGTTGTGCCAGGGTTAGGGTTGTGCTAGGGTTAGGGTTGTGCTAGGGTTAGTGTTGTGCTAGGGCTAAGGTTAGAGTAGTGCTAGGGTTAGGGATGTGCTAGGGTTAGGGCTGTGCTAGGTTTAGGGTTGTGGTAGGGTTGGGGTTTTGCTAAGGTTAGGGTTGTGATGAGGTTGGGATTTTTTCGAATGTAAAGAAATAAAAAATGATAACGATATGGCAACTAGTGTTGAGCGCAAGTGCTCGCTACTTGAGTTTGCATCGGGTGCTCGGGTATGCACTGAATATCCTGGGTGCTCGAGTGACATGCTTGAGTCTCCATCCCATATGCTTCGCAGCCCAAAAAAACTCAATGGGATTGCCTGCCAGGCACGAGCGATCCCCGCATGTTGTTTTTTGGTGTCTAACAACCGTGAAACATGCGGGCGGGGTCTCGAGCATGTCACTTGAGCACCCGCAATACATGGTGCATACCCGAGTACCCGATGCAAACTCATGTAGTGAGCACTTACACTCAAGATTAATGACAACTTATTCAATATGATGACCTAATGTTATCAAATTCTGTGTCGTACCTCTGGGTTCAAAATGTTCACTATACCTCTTGATAAAATCCTTGAGGGTTCTACTTTCCAAAATGGGGTCACTTGTGGGGGGTTTCCACTATTTAGGCGCATCAGGGGCTCTTCAAACTTGACTTGGCGTCCTCTCTCAGTTCCAGCCAATTTTGCGTTCAAAAAGTCACACAGTGCTGCTTCCTTCTGATCCCTGCCGTGCGCCCAAACAGTATATTTTCCCCACATATGGGGTATCGGCATACTCAGGGGAAATTGCACAAAAGTTATTGGGGTCCAATTTCTCCTCTTACCTTTTTGAAAATAAAAAAATTTGGGGCTAAAACATCATTTTTGTGGAAAAAGTTAGATTTTTTTATTTTCACGGCTCCATGTTATAAACTTCTGTGAAGCACCTGGGGGTTCAGGGTGCTCACTACACATCTAGATAAGTTCCCTGAGGGGTCTAGTTTCCAAAATGGTGTCACTTGTGGGGGGTTTCCACTGTTTAGGCACATCTGGGGTTCTCCAAACGCAACATGGTATCCGCTAATTATTCAAGCAAATTTTACATTCAAAAAGTCAAATGGCGCTCCTTCCCTTCCGAACCCTGCAGTGCACCCAAACAGTGGTTTTCCCCACATATGGGGTATCGGCTTACTCAGGAGAAATTGCACAGCAAAGTTTGGGGTTCATTTTTTAATGATACCCTTGCGAATATATAACAATTGGTGTCTAAAGTAACATTTTTGTTAAAAAAAATAAATGTTCATTGTTTTCTTCCACATTCTAAAAATTTCTGTGAAGCACCCGAAGGGTTAATAAACTTCTTGAATGTGGTTTTGAGCACCTTAAGGGGTTCAGTTTTTATAATGGTGTCACTTTTGGGTATTTTCTGTCATAAAGGCCCCTCAAAGTCACTTCAAATGTGATGTGGGCCCTAAAAAAATGGTTTTGTAAATTTTGTTGTAAAATGAGAAATCGCTGGTCAACTTTTAACCCTTATAGCTCCATAACAAAAAAAAATCTTGGTTCCAAAATTGTGCTGATGTAAAGTAGACATGTGGGAAATGTTATTTAGTAACTATTCTGTGTGACATATCATATTAAGGGCAGAAAAATTCAGTTTGAAAATTGCAAAATTGTCAAAATTTTCGCCAAATTTCCGATTTTTTCACAAATAAACGCAAGTGATATCGAAGAAATTTTTCCACAATCATGAAGTACAATATGTCACGAAAAAACATTCTCAGAATCAGCGGGATCCGTTGAAGCGTTCTAGAGTAATTACCTCATAAAGTGACAGTGGTCAGAATTGTAAAAATTGGCCTGGTCATTAACGTGCAAACCACCCTCGGGGGCAAAGGGGTTAATTAACCTTGTTGACTACGATTGTCACTTCTCTTTGTACACTGCCATTTTACATAAAAGCAGCTTTTAGATTGCTAGTTCCTGCTTCCTTACTGTAAATGGGAGGAGGGAGAGGGACCTCTGTCCCTGGGACCGTCAGCCATCTTGGCCCCTGCAATTTCATGTGGCTTAGAGATGTTAATCTCTTCTACAACACATATTTCTATGACAGCGCCCCCTGGTGTTACATACAGTACTTGTTATGGCGCCCCCTGGTGTTACATACTTGTTATGATGCCCTCTGTTTTATACTTGATATGTTGCCTACTGCTGTTACATATTTTTTCATGGCTCCCCCTGCTGTTTTATACTTGTTATGGCGCCCCCTGCTGTTACATCCTTGTTATGGCGCCCCCTGCTGTTACATACTTGTTATGGCGCCCCCTGCTGTTACATACTTGTTATGGTGCCCCCTGTTGTTACAAACTTGTTATGGTGCCCCCTGGTGTTACATACTTGTTACGGCGCCCCCTGCTGTTACATACTTGTTATGGCGCCCCCTGCTGTTACACACTTGTTATGGTGCCCCCTGTTGTTACATACTTGTTATGGCGCCCCCTGCTGTTACACACTTGTTATGGTGCCCCCTGTTGTTACATACTTGTTATGGCGCCCCCTGGTGTTACATACTTGTTATGGCGCCCCCTGCTGTTACACACTTGTTATGGTGCCCCCTGTTGTTACATACTTGTTATGGCGCCCCCTGCTGTTACACACTTGTTATGGTGCCCCCTGTTGTTACATACTTGTTATGGCGCCCCCTGCTGTAAAATCCTTGTTATATATTTGTTAAAGTGTCCCTGGTGTTACATACTTGTTATGGTGCCCCCTGCTGTTACATACTTGTTATGGTGCCCCCAGCTGTTGCATACCTAGTATGGCGCCCCCTGTTGTTGCATACTTCTTATCATATACACTAGTGTTACATACTTAATATGGTGCCCCCTGCTGTTGCATATTTGATATCATGTCCTGTAGTGCTACACACTTGTTGCGGCGCCCCATGGTGTTACATACTTGTTATGGCGCCCCCTACTGTTACATACTTGTTATGGTGCCCCCTGATGTTACATACTTGTTATGGTGCCCCCTGATGTTACATACTAATTATGCTTTTACATACTTGTTTTGGCATTCCCTGCATATTTGTAATAGTAATTTATAATTTGCTATTGCGCCTCCTGCTGTTACATACTTGTTATTGCTTTCTATTCCTGTTACATACTTCTCATGGTGCCCCCTGGTGTTCTATATCTGTTAAAGTGCCCCCTTGTGTTACATACTTATTATAGCGCCCCATGATGTTACATATTTGTTACGACACGCTCTGCTGTTATATGCTTTCTATAGTGCCATCTGCTGTTACATACTTGTTATGACGCCCCCTGCTGTTGTATAATTATTTCACCTTCTTACACTATTTATTGTGCCCCTTTGTGTTATATACTTGTTATGTCACCCCCTATTACATAATTGTTATGGTGTCCTCTGGTGTTACATACTTATTATGGCGCCCCGTTATGTTACATATTTGTTACGACATGCTCTGCTGTTATATACTCGCTATAGCGCCATCTGCTGTTACATACTTGTTATGGTGCCCCCTGGTGTTACATACTTCCTATGGAGCCCCCTGATGTTACATACTTGTCATGTCTCCCCCTGTTACATATTTGTTATGGTGCCCCCTTCTGTTACCTGCTTGTAATATCGCCCCCTGCTTTTACATACCGTACTTTTTATGGTGCGCCCTGCTGCTACACACTTGTTATGCATATGGTCTCACAAGGGGTCTGAGGATCTCATCTCGGTACCTAATGGCAGTCAGGCTACCTCTGGCGAGCACATGGAGGGCTGTGCGGCCCTCCAAAGAAATGCCACCCCACACCACTACTGACCCACTGCCAAACCGGTCATGCTGAAGGATGTTGCAGGCAGCAGATCGCTCTCCACGGCGTCTCCAGACTCTGTCACATCTGTCACATGTGCTCAGTGTGAACCTGCTTTCATCTGTGAAGAGCACAGGGCACCAGTGGCGACTTTGCCAATCCTGGTGTTCTGTGGCATTTCTTTGGAGGGCCGCACAGCTTTCCATGTGCTCGCCAGAGGTAGCCTGACTGCCATTAGGTACCGAGATGAGCTCCTCAGACCCCTTGTGAGACCATATGCTGGTGCGGTTGGCCCTGGGTTCCTCCTAATGCAGGACAATGCCAGACCTCATGTGGCTGGAGTGTGTCAGCAGTTCCTGTAAGATGAAGGCATTGAAGCTGTGGACTGGCCGCCCGTTCCCCAGACCTGAATCCGATTGAGCACATCTGGGACATCATGTCTCGCTCCATCCACCAACGTCACGTTGCACCACAGACTGTCCAGGAGTTGGCGGATGCTTTAGTCCAGGTCTGGGAGGAGATCCCACAGGGACATCCGCAACCTCATCAGGAGCATGCCCAGGCGTTGTAGGGAGGTCATACAGGCACGTGGAGGCCACACACAATACTGAGCCTCATCAGGAGCATGCCCAGGCATTGGAGGGAGGTCATACAGGCACGTGGAGGCCACACACAATACTGAGCCTCATCAGGAGCATGCCCAGGCGTTGTAGGGAGGTCATACAGGTACATGGAGGCCACACACAATACTCAGCCTCATCAGGAGCATGCCCAGGCGTTGTAGGGAGGTCATACAGGCACGTGGAGGCCACACACAATACTAAGCCTCATTTTGACTTGTTTTATGGACATTACATCAAAGTTGGATCAGCCTGTAGTGGGTTTTTCCACTTTAATTTTGGGGGTGACTCCAAATCCAGGCCTCCATTGGTTAATAAATTTGATTTCCATTGATGATTTTTGTGTGATTTTATTGTCAGCACATTCAACTTTGTACAGAACAAAGTATTCAATGAGAAGATTTCCTTCATTCAGATCTAGGATGTGTTATTTGAGTGTTCCCTTTATTTTTTTGAGCAGTGTATTTCTTCCCCTCCTCCGGGGGGTCTGAGGCCATCTCTCTTTCTTCTTCCTGATCAGATCCGAAAGACTGTAAATCCTCCTCCGAATTTAGTTCCATCTCCCACCTTGGTCTTTTAGCACGAGGCCCAGGTTGAGATGTATGCGGGAAGGAAACAAGACCGGAGAGAGAGGCCTGTACCTCCTCTCTAATCATGGATCTCATGCAGGCCCGGATTGATAATCTGGCACACCGGCATTTTCCCGGTGGGCCGCGGATGCCTGCATGTATAGTGGGCCACCAGCCCATTTTCCCGGCCACCGGCCCTTTAAATCTGGAGGCACAGTGACAGTCGTGATTAGGGGCGCGCTATGCGAGCACGCAGGGTTCATTATTTGAACCACTGCATGCCTCGCACATAAGAGAACACTGATGTTGGCATGTCAGCACTCTATGTGGGAGGAGATAGCGTGCACTCCTCTCTCCCAAGTCCCACCTTTGCAATGCCGGCTGCAGCGCAGCGACGTACCGAATGGAGTCGTCCAGATCTCTTCAGGCTGCAGCGCTGTTCCTACCTGCGTGCCGGGCCCAGTGACTATGCTGTGTGTGGCAGGATGGCTGCCTTTCTGTGCTGTTTAGGCAGTGTGAAAAATATGTTTGGTTTTAAATATTTAAAGGGGTATTCCCACCTAGCCCAATATGTAGTAGGTGTAATAATATTAATATTAGCAAATACCTCCAATTAGAAATGCAGTATGGTTTTTCTGATTCTCTGTGTCACTTATCTCATGTGCAGGCATTGCAGGACCTTAGGTATCCATGGTTACGACCATTGATATAGTGAGTTAGCTCATTGCTGATGGCCGTAACCATGGATACCTAAGGTCCTGCAATGCCCTGCACATGAGGAAAGAGACAACGAAAAAACGGAAAACTATACTACATTTCTAATTGAAGGTATTTGCTAATATTATTATTATTACACCTACTACATATTGGGATAGGATCTTGAAGATGGGAATACCCCTTTAACCCCTTTCCGACCTGGTCAGTAATCGTACGCACCAGGTCGGAAAGGCCGGTTCAGCGGGGGCTCCGGCGCTGAGCCCGCACTGAACCGGGCACATGTCAGCTGATTATTACAGCTGACATGTGCCCGCAACAGCCACGGGTGGAATCGCGATCCACCCGCAGCTGTTAACTAGTTAAATGCTGCTGTCAATCTCTGACAGCGTCATTTAACTCGCGCTTCCGGGAAGCGCGTCCTAGGCCCCGCCCATCGGCGACCCCGTCACGTGATAGCGGGTCACCGATGGGTTGGCATGACAACCCGGGTTCTGCAGCAGATCCCTGTGGTTGTCATGTCTCGCTAGCTATGAGCGCCACCTAGTGGTCAGCGCTCATAGCACAGGAGCATTTCTCCTGCATACAGGCGATCTGCTCATCCCCTGTATGCAGTAGAAGCAATCAGACAACTGCTGCTTCTAGTCTCCTATAGAGAGTATAGAAGCATGCAGTAAGTGTAAAAAAAAATGTTTTTAAAAATATTAAAAAAAGAAAAGAAATATAAAAGTTTAAATCACCCCCCTTTCGCCCCATTCAAAATAAAATAATTTAAAAAAAACCCCACACACATATTTGGTATCGCCGCGTTCAGAATCGCCCGATCTGTCAATATAAAAAAATAATTAATCAAATCGGTAAACGGCGTAACGAGAAAAAAATTCTAAACCCCAGAATTAAATTTTTTTTGTCGCTGCAACATTGCAATAAAATGCAATAACGGGCGATCAAAACATCGGATCTACCCCAAAATGGTATCAATAAAAACTACAGCCCGGCGCGCAAAAAATAAGCCCTCACCTGGCCCCAGATCCCGAAAAATAGAGACGCTACGGGTCTCGGAAAATGGCGTCATTTTATTTATTTATTTTTTTTTACCAAACTTTGGATTTTTCACCACTTAAATAAAAAAGAACCTATACATGTTTGGTGTCTACGAACTCGTAACGACCTGGAGAATAATGATGGCAGGTCAGTTTTAGCAATCCGTAAAAGTGGTAAAAAAGGAGCCAAAAACAACTGTGGAATTGCATTTTTTTGCAATTTCACTGCACTTGGATTTTTTTCCCCGTTTTCCAGCACATGATATGGTAAAACCAGTGATGTAATTTAAAAGTAAAACTCGTCCCGCAAAAAATAAGCCCTCACATGGCCATATTGAACCAAAACTAAAAAAGTTCTGCCTCTGGGAAGAAGGGGAGCAAAAAATGAAAATACAAAAACAGAAAGACCCAAGGTCGTTAAGGGGTTAATGATTGGCCTAACATCCTTCCCTCATGCAGAACTGGCTTGAGAGGGGGTTGCTTATGGGGCTGGGGGCTTACTTATGGGGCTGGGGGATTGCTTGTGGGGCTGGGGGGTTGCTTTTGGGGCTGGGGGCTTACTTATGGGGCTGGGGGCTTACTTATAGGGCTGGGGGCTGACCTCTGGGGCTGGGGGCTTGCTTGTAGGGCTGGGGGTTGCTTATGAGACTGGGGGCTTACTTATGGGGCTGGGGGCATACTAATGGGTTTGGGGGCTCATTTTTAGGGCTGGGGACTTACTTATGGGGCTAGGGGCTTACTTATGGGACTGGGGGCTTAGTTATGACCTCTGGGACTGGGGGCTTGCTTGTGGGGCTGGGGGCTTACTTCTTGGACTGGGGGCTTACTTATGGCCTCTGGGGATGGGGGCTTGCTTGTGGGGCTGGGGGGGTTGCTTATGGGGCTGGGGGCTTACTTTTGGGGCTGGGGGCTTGCTTATGGGGCTGGGGGCTTTCTTCTTGGACTGGGGGCTTACTTATAGGGCTGGGGGTTTATTTATGGGGCTGGGGGCATACTAATGGGTCTGGAGGCTGATTTCTGGGGCTGGGGGCTTACTTATGGGACTGGGGGCTTGCTTCTTGGACTGGGTACTTGCTTATAGGACTGGGGGCTTATTTATGGGGCTGGGGGCATACTAATGGGTCTGGAGGCTGATTTCTGGGACTGGGGGCTTACTTTTGCGGCTGGGGGCTTGCTTCTTGGACTGGGGACTTGCTTATAGGACTGGGGGCTTATTTATGGTGCTGGGGGCATACTAATGGGTCTGGAGACTGATTTCTGGGACTGGGGGCTTACTTATGGGACTGGGGGCTGACCTCTGGGGCTGGGGGGTTACATATGGGACTGGGGGCTGACTACTGACTTTGGGGGCTGACTGATGTGTTTGTGGGCCTGTGATACATATTCAGCAGTTGCAGTGTCTCCTATGCGATCTATATGTGTCTCCTGTGATGTGTGCATCATAATATAGTATAACTAGCTATTGAGCCCCTTCTACGCCTGGGTGGCGAGTATTTTTATTGGTATATGGTCTCCCATGCTGCCCCCATCCTGGTATTTGTGCTGCCCCCATCCTGTTCCCCCATCCTGTTATGTGCTGCCCTCACCCCCAATCCTGGTATGCATGGCACCCCTCACCCCCAATCCTGGTATGCATGGAACCCATCATCCCTATCCTGGTATGCATGGCACCCCATCCCACATCCTGGTATGCATGGCCCCTCATCCGAATCCTGGTATGCCTGGTCCCCCCAGATCCCTATCGTGGTATGTATGGTACCCCTCATCCTGGTATGCATGGTACCCCTCATCTCTATCCTGGTATGTATGGTACCCCTCATCCTGGTATGCGTGGTACCCCTCATCCCCCAATCCTGGTATGTGTGGCACCCCTCACTCGCCCAATCCTGGTATGTATGGTACCCCTCATCCCCCAGTCCTGGTATGCGTGGCTTCCTCATCCCCTAATCCTGGTATGCGTGGCTTCCTCATCCCCCAATCCTGGTATGCGTGGCTTCCTCATCCCCCAATCCTGGTATGCGTGGCTTCCTCATCCCCCAATCCTGGTATGCGTGGCTTCCTCACCCTTAATCCTGGTATGTGTGGCCCCCTCACTCCCCAATCCTGGTATGTGTGGTACCCCTTATCCCCCAATCCTGGTATGTGTGGCCCCCTCACCCCCCAATCCTGGGATGCATGGTACCCCTCCTCCCTTTCACGCTGTACACACATACAAAAAAATAAACACTTATACTCACCTTTCTTCCCTGTGCTCCAGCGCTGCTTTGTCCTGTTCTGCTGGAGGGCGGGGTAGGAGTGTGGCGCCGGAGTACGCGCGTGCCCATACCGCGTTGTCAGGCGCCATTTAGCTGAAGACACACTGCAAATGTGTCTTCAGTAAAATGGCATCGGTTAGCGCTATGCGCCGACGCCTTCACTCCTGCCCCGGTCACCGGCGAGAAGAGACGCGCCGCGGCAACGCTCCTCCCGGTCAGGTAAGTATGGCGCCGGAGATTGCGGTGTGCGTTCAGTGTCTATACATACAGCGATCTCCGGCGCCATACACTCCTCTTACCTGTAACGGCTCCATGCGTTCTTCTGGCTGCAGCCAGGCTGTGCAGGCGTGTCGCGCTTGCGCAGTCTATAAAGGTTTCAGACACAGACACGCATCCCCGGTTATATTATAGATGCAGTCTTAATTATAATGTAGAGTTATGTATATATAGTGTAGAGATGTTTATATAGTATGGTGCTGTGTACATACTGTAGTATATAGCGTGGAATCCACACTATATACACTGGCACATCCCTCCACTATATAATATATACACAGCTCCACCCTATACTCTTTTGCACAGTATATAGTGTGGAGCTGGGTATGATGTGTATACTTCTCCGGCCCTGTATACATGGTGTCATTCTCAGTATCTGCTCTTATTATGTTTGTGTGTGTATATACATACATACACACATAATATAATATATATATATATATATATATACATATACACACACATATACATACACAGTACCATTTCATGTGCCCTGTTATCAGAGAGTCAATATATTATTTTCAATATTCCTATGGGAAAATAAGAATAAATATTGGAAAACCCGTTAAACGGATCATCCCAATTAATCCCCTATCCTGAGAACTTTCCAATCACTGGGGGTCCGACCACTGAGACCCCCATGATCCCGAGCTCTGAAGAGCACCATGTAAGTGGGGCTATGGTGGATCATACACACTGCTGCACCATTCACATGGGGCTCATCAAATAACTCCTTAAAGGGAGTGATGAGGGGCACGACAAAGTATAGCCAAATTTACTGATCGGGGGTAATGAGTGTTATAGTGTGTGGGCTGGTGGGGTTTGTGTGGCACGGCTGCTTTTTTGTCCCAGTCCAGCCCTGATCTAATGTCTGTTAGAAAAGATGACTGCTCTTCTCTGATGATCTTGGAAGTGCAGTTTTCACACAACTGCTTCCCCCAGGCTTCAGGTAACTTAACGCTGCAGATGGCACACTTCCTAAGTGTCCCTGAAGTTTTCCTGCCATCCTTTTTAGGCAGAGCTACAGCTGTGGCATAGGCTCCCCTGTCCTGCACTAGAGGCTGCTCTGATGGGGCATCTGATCGGACAAACTCTTCCATTTTAGCAAAACTTCAGTTTTAGTAAGCCTTTACAGACAACAGTAATGCTTTTATACTACCTGGTCTTCGTCGGCTCTCTCCCACTTCATGCGTTCCACCTTGGAACGCAAGCTGAGCTGCGCCTTTAACAGGATGTGCGCGCTGCCCCACGCGCTTGTATGACATTGGCGGAAGTGCGCCTCTGCAAATGGTCTCCATCCACCGGAATCCTCAGCATGCTGGGGCAGGCGCCGGAGCAGGTAGACCCCACAGGAGGGAAGCAGCTCATAAATCAAGAGCACCGTTCAACTGGTTATGGCTAAGGAACCCCCTTTTGGGGGTGTAGGCCACAGCCCACTTGACAGGGGGAAGGAGAAGCTGAAGCCCCCCGAGTCAGTCTCAAAGGTAACTCGGCGCTGATCTCTCCTCCCGCAGATATCTTCCTCTTGTGCCTATCCTCGCCGGGACAGGAAAAACACTGAAGGGTGTGTGGGAAGGACTTTTTAACCTCTTGTGTGTTTTCTGTCCCTGCAAGGATAAAAAGGACGACCTCCATGGTGCGGTCAGGAGGGACGTCCGGGAAACATAGGTTTATTACATCTGGATCCAGGCACCATCTTGGCCGTCACCCAGCTTCCCCATAAAATTGCTCCATTGGACGACCCAAGGACATTTTCTTTTCCTTTATGGTGGCACTTTTTATAGAATACTTACATCTCATCATTAGAGCAGAAGGCAGGACACATGGACAAAGCGTTTCTCGGTTTATTACATGTGGCAGGACATATGGACAAAGCGTTTCTCGGTTTATTACATGTGGCATGACACTCGGACGCAGAGTTTCTGGGTTTATTACATGCGGCATTACTCGGAGCCCCAACCGTCCCCCCGCAGAGTATTTGTTCTACCCGATGTAACATTGGACGTTGTTCGTGCAGCTTCCAGTTGTTTTCATTAAAGTAGAGTCTACGGGAGCCGACGGACGGGACAAAACTATGCAGAGTACGATAGAAAAGACAGAGGACCCATCTAATAATATAAAACCCCCCCCGAAAACTATGACCGTAAGGAACCCCGAGAATCAAAAACCCCCATTGCCCTGAGAGAACATTTATTGAGCAGGAGATGGAACTTCGGCCATCTTTTGTTTTTTTTGGCTCATGGACGATCCCTTCATTTCAGAGCCGTGCAAGATAATGGATACCCTGTGCACGGCGATGGTGGCAGCGGCTCTTTAAGAACGACAAATTAAAACTCTTCTTCTGAATTCTTGGATCGGGATTCTCTCAGTTGGAGGAGTCTGGTGATCGTCTCTTCCACCGTGCGCTCACCATGCACCTTGTTATCTCTGGTGCGGATGTTTACTGTCCCACTGGCCTTCTCCTTTTCTCCGAGCACTGAAATGAGATGGTCACAAATTAAAGGGGTTATCCACGCCTGTGATACTGATGACCTATCCACGGCATGTTATTTGACGCCAGCGGATTTGTACAACTCAGGGTACAGACTGGAACAGTACACCGCCCCTCAATGTGTCGTGGTCATTCTCGGTACTGCAGCTCCATTCCCATTCACTTCAATTGGTGGTTAGCTGCAGTACAGAGAACGGTCACTACATTGTGTATGGTGCTGTACCCTGTGAACATTGAGCTCTGGATGTCAGACCCTCACCCATCCAATATCCCTAGTCCTGGAGGGAATTTCTGCCCTGTAGGCCATTATGTGTTAGTGCAGCCATCATTAACACTATTGCAGTAGTTTTTGTCATGCTGTAATAGTGGAAAATCAGTATAAAGGATGTGCCCCTAGAGGCCACTCAATCCTACTGCAGACATTGTCCACATTGTTTTACTGTACTGCACGGCTTTCCATTCAGCAACACACAGCATGCATTTCTGTAATAGACTCTTTTAAAGGGAACCTGTCAGCAGGATTGTGCTAAATAAACTACATACACTGTCAGGTTGGCGCCGTTCCACTGATTAAAATGATACCTTGGTTGATGAAATCAGTCCTGTGGTTCTTGTTTAATCTTTATTTTCAGATTGGAGATAATAATATTCTCGTGCTTTGGAGCGGCCTGTGGGCAGGGCTTTATGTGGTGCTCTCATCTGTATGCACTTATTACCGGTCACGGTTCCTTCAGTGACCTGCCTCCTATTTTCCATGACGCATAGGTGATGTGGGGTTAGGAAAAAAAAAAATTTACATCCAGCAAAGTGCCTCCGGCGCCCGTGCAGTAGCATCAATCGCTTGCCGATAGTTAACTGGTATTTTAGAATTGGGGACACTTTTATATATTGCTTAATGATTAAATAGACTCGTCTGACCTCTTTCATACAATCAATTCTTCACATCCTCCTCTAATCCTTTAATCAGAACTATTCTTTTCATCCACCCCTGATCCTTTCATCAGAATGATTCTTAATATCCTCCTCTGATTTTTTCTATTCTTCACATTCTCCTGTTTCTGTAGTCAGGGAAATTCTTACCATCCTCTTCTGATCCTCTCATCAGAATAATTCTTCACATCGTCCTCTGATCCTTTTGGCAGAAAGATTCTTAACAGCCTCTGCTGATATTCATGCCAGATTGATTCTTCAAATCCTCCTCTCATCACCTTTCCTAGATGACTTGTTTTCATCCTCCGGAAGTGCGAGGATACAATGCTCAGTAACACTAAGCGCTGTTTTAGAGGTACGCGTCTCCGTTTCATAGAAATCCAGAGGCGAGTGCTGGTGGATCAGCCTCTGAAGTTACGGATTTATGATACCAAAGTATGGATGTCATCAACATTACAGGGGCTTTACATAGAGGATGTTAGTTTGGGGTCTAAAACCAGCTGACTGGTTTCCTTTAAAGAAAATGTATTATATGCACGGACATTAATCTGACCCCCACTATGACTTAATCGGACCCCCACTATGACGACTGTATGGCCTACCAGGAATAAGGATTGTCCCTGTCCAGATGGGATCAGCCCCATAAAAGCCCAAAGCATGGGTCACAACAATGTCCATCATGTCACAGGGGTTAATTGTTGGGGTCCTCACACTTCAGAGCTCCGTTGCCTGTCCCTGTGCTACGGAGGAAACGCAGACCACCCGATATTTACTCTACCCAGCAAAATAGAGGCTCGGCAGGGTCTAAACTGATATTTTATTAAATAATAGGGTAACTGATTTTATGTGAAGTCCGGAGCCGCCCCAGGGAAAAGTCAACAATCCCTATTAAATAGAGGACAGGATCAACCGCCATGTAAAATATTATAGTGAGTCCCCGTGAGGCACTTCTACAGCACATGAGGTTAGCACTGTTGCTTTGCAGCGCTGGGGTCCTGGGTTCAAATCCCACCAAGGACAACATCTGCAAGGAGTTTGTATGTTCTTCCCGTGTTTGCGTGGGTTTCCTCTGGGTTCTCCTGTTTCCTCCCACACTCCAAAGACATACTGATAGGGAATCTAGATTGTGAGCCCCGATGGGGACAGCGACGATAATGTATGTAAAGCGCTGCGGAATATGTTAGCGCTATATATATTATATATATATATATATATATATATATATATATATACAGCGCTATTAGTCTCAAGTAAGAGGGAACAGATGGATTGTGATGGGATCACATCCTCCCTGCAGATCACTAATAGTCCATAAGAGAAGTGGTGAAGAGCACAGAGGCCATCACCGCTCACCACCGTATCATGGATATGAAGATCACCACAACGAGCTCCTATAGGGAAAACAAGGAGGGTTCCTCTTACCAAGAATGAAGTTGTACTGGGCGAGCTGGGCGTTCCTGATCTTCTTATTCAGGGTGGAGCCGTGATCGAGGTCGACGTCCGCCATAAAGCCGGCATGGTGGAACTGCTCCCTCACCTGCGATATGCAATACAGAATAGTCAAACATAAAATAAGGCGAAGCTTGAGGATCCGACCACCCGATCACATTCAATCCCCTCCGTTTAATTATCTAATGCCACCTCCTTGCCTACCATATCGCATGCATTCCCTCCATATAATGACCCAGTCTCTGAGCGTGGACTCGCGGACACTGCACCATTAGATAAGTGTGTGGAGGCCTAATGCTGCCGATGTAAGAAGGTGACTGGGATGGTCACGTGCTTCTCTATTGTTTAGAAAAACGGTTGTAACCTGTGTATACGAAAACGTTTTTTTTTATATTGCTGTGAAAGATATGGGGGGGATTTAATGACAACTTCAATCCCCCTTCAAAATGTGTAGCTGTAACAGGACACCTGGCTCAGCAGGTGGTCCAGCCACACCAGCTAGTATCCAGGCTCATACAGGATGACCACCTGTGGAGCCCATGCTGTGTGACTGCTTCATTCAAATATCCCCCAGTCAGATAGGATTTCATAAGGAGATTCAATGAGAATATGGAGTTATCGTATGTCCTAGCCACACACCGGTTACATTTTCGAGATCTCTGGAACAGGCTGAACACCTTCCAGGGTCTCGATCCGTTTTAGCACCCTAGGGTGGGGAGATACGCAGAACAGCTAGTGGAAGCAAGGTAGCGATGCCATGTTTGGTCTCCAGGCGTAACAAGGGCTTGTATAACATGATGGAAGGAACTGGACCAGCTGGCAGCCCATGCCCCCATACGGCCCAGCACACATGGTCGAATATCAAAACAATAAATGACATGATTCATCTGCTTATATCTTTTGTACTTCACCTGTATTTGAATATCTGACCATTGTATAACCATAGTGTATTGTCCTAGTGTGCCCTTAAAGCGATTAAATATATAATTTAACCTTGGGCTGCTCTTATCTCAATCCACGAATCCAGACATCCATGTTTTCGGTTTTAACTTTCCATGCTACTAAACGTGGTTTCTGGCCCGATATAATGCCATTAACAGACCGGGCTTATATCTAATGAGGAACTGGTGGCAGTCCTAATGGACTGATAAGGTTCTGATTCACTGCTGCTAGAGAAAGAAAGGGGCCTCTCAGCCTTTCAGGGTTGTAAGCGAGTGTGGTGCCACGCCAGCAAATGCATGGGCCATATCCTCTCATTCCCCGTACGGACAGGGATGGGTCTGTGTAAAACTGTGCCAAGCTGACCTTCCGTGTCCCCGAGGAGTGCGGAACGTCACATTGGTGCAAGTAAGGAGACCATAACACGTGATCCCTCCGACGCAAAAGTGCCGTCAGGCGGGGTGGCGAAGTGCGGGTTCATCACAATTGCATAGAACCTTATACAGTGGGGAAAAAAGTATTTAGTCGGCCACCAATTGTGCAAGTTCTCCCACTTAAAAAGATGAGAGAGGCCTGTAATTGACATCATAGGTCGACCTCAACTATAAGAGACAAAATGAGAAAACAAATCCTGAAAATCACATTATCTGATTTAGAAAGATTTTTTTTCAAATTTTGGTGGAAAATAAGTATTTGGTCACCTACAAACAAGCAAGATTTCTGGCTCTCACAGACCTGTAACAACTTCTTTCTGAGGCTCCTCTGTCCTCCACTCATTACCTGTAGTACTGGCTCCTCTGTCCTGCACTCATTACCTGTAGTACTGGCTCCTCTGTCCTCCACTCATTACCTGTAGTACTGGCTCCTCTGTCCTCCACTCATTACCTGTAGTACTGATACCTGTTTGAACTTGTTATCAGTATAAAAGACACCTGTCCGCAACCTCAAACAGTCACACTCCAAACTCCACTATGGTGAAGACCAAAGAGCCGTCGAAGGACATCGGAAACAAAATTGTAGCCCTGCACCAGGCTGGGAAGACTGAATCTGCAATAGGCAAGCAGCTTGGTGTGAAGAAATCAACTGTGGGAGCGATAATTAGAAAATGGAAGACATACAAGACCACTGATAATCTCCCTAGATCTGGGGCTCCACACAAGATCTCACCCCGTGGGGTCAAAATGATCTCAAGAACGGTGAGCAAAAATCCCAGAACCACAAGGGGGGACCTAGTGAATGACCTGCAGAGAGCTGGGACCAACGTTACACAGGATACCATCAGTAACACACTATGCCGCCAGGGACTCAGATCCTGCAGTGCCAGACGTGTCCCCCTGCTTAAGCCATTACATGTCTGGGCCCGTCTGAAGTTTGCTAGAGAGCATTTGGATGATCCAGAAGAGTATTGGGAGAATGTCATATGGTCAGATGAAACCAAAGTAGAACTGTTTGGTAGAAACACAACTCGTCGTGTTTGGAGGAGAAAGAATGCTGAGTTGCATCTAAAGAACACCATACCTACAGTCATGGCCAAAAGTATTGAGAATGAGACAAATAGTAATTTTTCCAAAGTTTACTGCTTCATTTTTTGTAATGGCAATTTGCATATACTCCTGAATGTCAAAGAGTGATCAGCTTAACAGCAATTACTGTACTTGCAAAGTCAATATTTGCCCAGAAAATGAACTTTAACCCCCAAAACACATTTCAACATCATTGCAGTCCTGCCTTAAAAGGAGCAGCTAACATTGTTTTAGTGATTGATCCATTAACACAGGTGTGGGTGTTGATGAGGACAGGGCTGGCGATCAATCAGTCATGATTAAGTAAGAATGACATCACTGGACACTTTAAAAGGAGGCTGGTTCTTGGTATCATTGTTTCTCTTCAATTAACCATGGTTATCTCTAAAGAAACACGTGCAGCCATCATTGCACTGCACAAAAATGGCCTAACAGGGAAGAGTATCGCAACTACAAAGATTGCACCTCAGTCAACAATCTATCGCATCATCAAGAACTTCAAGGAGAGAGCTTCCATTGTTGTCAAAAAGGCTCCAGGGCGCCCAAGAAAGACCAGCAAGTGCCAGGACCGTATCTTAAAACGGTTTCAGCTGCGGGATCGGACTACCAGCAGTGCCGAGCTTGCTCAGGAATGTCAGCAGGCTGGTGTGAGTGCTTCTGCACGCACTGTGAGGCGGAGACTCTTTGAGCAAGGGCTGGTTTCAAGGAGGGCAGCAAAGAAGCCACTTCATTCCAGAAAAAACATCAGGGACCGACTGATATTCTGCAAAAGGTACAGGGAGTGGACTGGTGAGGACTGGGGCAAAGTCATTTTCTCTGATGAATCCCCTTTTCGATTGTTTGGGACATCTGGAAAACAGCTTATTCGGAGAAGAAGAGGTGAGCGCTACCACCAGTCTTGTCTCATGCCAACTGTAAAGCATCCTGAAACCATTCATGTGTGGGGTTGCTCCTCAGCCAAGGGAATCGGCTCACTCACAGTCTTGCCTAAAAACACAGCCATGAATAAAGAATGGTACCAGAATGTCCTCCAAGAGCAACTTCTCCCAACCGTCCAAGAGCAGTTTGGCGCCCAACAATGCCTTTTCCAGCATGATGGAGCACCTTGCCATAAAGCAAAGGTGATAACTAAATGGCTCATGGAACAAAACATAGAGATTTTGGGTCCATGGCCTGGAAACTCCCCAGATCTTAATCCCATTGAGAACTTGTGGTCAATCATCAAGAGACGGGTGGACAAACAAAAACCAACAAATTCTGGAAAAATGCAAGCATTGATTATGCAAGAATGGACTGCTATAAGTCAGGATTTGGTCCAAAAGGTGATTGAGAGCATGCCAGGGAGAATTACAGAGGTCTTGAAGAAGAAGGGGCAACACTGCAAATATTGACTTGCTGCATTAACTCATTCTAACTGTCAATATAACCTATTGGTACTCATAATATGATTGCAATTATATTTCTGTATGTGATATAAGCATCAGACAAACACTAATAAAAACCAGAGGCCAGCAGATCATGTGAAAATATAATTTTGGTGTCATTCTCAAAACTTTTGGCCATGACTGTACTGTGAAACATGGGGGTGGCAATATCGTGCTTTGGGGCTGTTTCTCTGTCAAGGGACCAGAACGACTGATCCATGTACATGAAAGAATAAGTGGGGCCATGTATTGTGAGATTTTGAGTGCAAACCTCCTTCCATCAGCAAGGACATTGAAGATGAAACGTGGCTGGGTCTTTCAGCATGACAATGATCCCAATCACACTGCCAGGGAAATGAAGGAGTGGCTTCGTAAGAAGCATTTCAAGGTCCTGGAGTGGCCTAGCCAGTCTCCAGATCTAAACCCTATAGAAAACCTTTGGAGGGAGTTGAAAGTCCGTGTTGCCCAGCGACAGCCCCAAAACATCACTGCTCTAGATGAGATCTGCATGGAGGAATGGGCCAACATACTAGCAACAGTGTGTGCCAACCTTGTGAAGACTTACAGAAAATGTTTGACCTCTGTCATTGCCAACAAAGGATATATAACAAAGTATTGAGATGAACTTTTGTAATCGACCAAATACTTATTTTCCACCAAAATTTAAAAAAAAATTCTTTCCAAGTCAGACAATGTGATTTTCAGGATTTGTTTTCTCATTTTGTCTCTTATAGTTGAGGTCGACCTATGATGTCAGTTACAGGCCTCTCTCATCTTTTTAAGTGGGAGAATTTGCACAATTGGTGGCTGACTAAATACTTTTTTCCCCACTGTAGGCTTCAAGGTGCACAGTTAATGTATTCCTATAATATGTGCATGACTCAATGTGTTCTGATAAATGTATTAGATATAGGAAAAGGATAAGATTAGTACATAGGACTGGGGACAGTGCGTTGGTGAGCACAATAAGTTCAGGAAGTAGACAGGTTTAGGGTAGAAACAGTTAACGTGTTCAGAAACAGCCCCAGTGTGGGAGGGGCAGGACCAGTTAACAAGAGGAACACTTCCTTGTTAGTGCAGTGAGAGATTAAATGGAGAAAGAGTAGAAGTTGGAGGTCTGAGGCCACGAGAAGCATGGGCTGTTCAGTAGCAAGAGAAGGTCAGCCATAAAATCGGAGCGGACATTCCTGGAACTTCCTGGACCAATGGTCCACCTGAGGCACTGAGAAGCGTGCCTCAATATTTTCCTAACAGAGGAGGTCGGCCGGGGCATCGCAAAAGGGAGTTGGGAAGGGACTCATGGAAGCTGCAGAGCCGGACGGAGTATTCCAGGAAAGGAAAGGGATAGCTCAGGGTGGGCGAACAGCGGATATCAGAACATGCTGTGTTATGGACTTTGAAAACTGAAAAGTTTGTGCCCAATACTGCATGTTTCAATATGATGAAAATGGAGAGTTAAGTAAACGTCTTTATTATAAAATGAATTTGATGTCCCCTAATGTGTGTGCGGTGGCTCCTGAAGTTGAGAACCAGAGACCGCAGAGCCCTGCAACTAAAACGTGATTGTTACGCACCACTCGCACAGCACAGGAGAATCGAGACACAGTTTATTTTTAGGGTGCCAGGGTGTGGGAACACAGCAGCCCCTTGCCCATGACTACAGCCCTGTGCACCTTACACTGGTGAGAATTGCAGCCCTAATAAGATGATCTCTTACAGTGACGCCATCACCGACCGGCAGATCAGCGCTCAGTGGATCAGGCGGCTTCTTCTGGAGGCAGCACCGGATTACAGATATAAAATCATAAATTATCTGGGCACCAGCAGCCCCAGGTTAGAGAAGATCCTCAGTAATGAAATGCACTCACCTTCTGGGCGTAGTCGTCACACGTCGGTCCTACGGGCACCACCATCACCTGCTGTGGGGAAATCCAGAGAGGCCTGAGGAAGAGAGGACCAGAAGTCAGCGGGCGGTAGGATCTCTCCCAATAGTATGTAGATCTGTATGTAACACTGCAAATTAGTCACACGCGGATCTCCCCAGTATCAGGAAGGACTGAATCGCACACTTAGGACGTCACCAGGTAGGTCTCTCTTCTGGCCACTTTTGACTCCTGGACTCATTTTAATAGAAGAATTGTTTCTACTTATTGATATTTCTTAGATAAATCTAAAAAAAAAGCGTTCTACCAGATATTGACACTGATATTCTCGGCAGCCAATCAGAACCCAGCATTGTGAGGTAATTATGTCAGTGCCGGAGGTCCCTGATTCTAGGAGATAAGTGTCCTTTAAGAGGATGTCCAGACAGACCATCAATGTAGGACCAGTCCACCAGGGGATAACACAGATCAGCTGGAGTGTTATCCAGGCACAGCGCCATGCGTATAAGTGTGGCTACGCTTGGTATTACAGCAGCAAATGGAGACAAACTGTGGTAGCCGACACATTGACCCCTGTATGTACGGCCCTACACCTGGATATACAATCAGGGTTCGTTTTACCAGTAGTCATCAAGATGTGTTTATTTTAGTGTGTTTGCCATGAAAATGCTCCAAAATGCGCATTTTGAAAATTTGCAGCATTTCGGCATCTTTTTCACTCATTAGTCTGTAGCATCTTCATTATCTGTTTACGCAGGAACAGTGCCATCCATTCAAGTGTGGCTAAGCTTGGTACTGCAACTGTGAATAGAGCAGAACTGTGGTATCAGAAAGATCAAAATCTTGCAATGCAAAATGGTGACATTTCTGGGACATCCTTGCTCCATTCTTTAAAAAAAATAAAAATAAATAAAAAAATATACAACTACAACTTGATAGTTTCATGTGAATACACCCTGAGCACACGGTGGTCACCGAGCCTTCACCGATCACGGCCTGTTCTATGTCCTAGACTTCCCCTTTATTACCTCTCCATGATACATGACCGATGACAGGTCCTTATACACAGACCCAAGAGCCCCCCAAAAAATTACCATTTTCCTCCGTAATTCTCAGTCAAAATAGCGATCATCCGCTCCACGGATCCCAGGATGGCTCGATGAATGATAACTGGCCGCTTCTTGTCGTCACCGTCCGGGCTACAGAAATAAATAACGAGAGGCCATGTAAGATCAGGAGTTGACGCGCTCATCTGTGCCCCCCATATACGTACACGGCCCCCACTGACCTGACATAAGAGAGGTTGAATCTGATGGGGAGCTGGAAGTCCAGCTGGATGGTGGCGCACTGGTGGTACCGGCCGATGGCGTCTTTAATCTGGATGTCAATCTGGAAAACACAATTTGCATTGGTTAATGTACAGTCCTACAGACGTGAGGGGGTGTACTTTTATAATATTTAGTATAATGCATTCATATCAATGGATCCCCAGAGCTACACGTTCCCGATAGCTCTTCTCTGGCTACAAAAGGGGGTCATCAGCAAAGCACCCCTCCTCTATTGTACCCCTTTACGTCCATGTAAAAACTATTTCTCCTGAAGGGCCATTCTCCAAGAGCCGGCTATGGTCTGCCGAGTCACCAGGCTATGAATCTGATTTTTTTGTGGCGCTGGGGTGTGATCGGGAGCAGTGCTATACAGCTGACAACTTGCATGATGTCTGGGATCAGAGTAACCTCTGATCCTGGCCATGTAACCCTTCAGAGGATAATATTTGTGAGGAGCTGCCCACTTACTAAAGACAATGAGACTTTTCCAGCATGAAGCTCCATTTCAGTCGATATTATTGTGTTTATTAGGGATTTGCTTGCCGTGTTTTATTAATGTTCCGCTTGCTCGTCAGTTTATGTACACTAATTTTACTTGTAAGTTGTAACGTGTCCAGCATTCCAGTAATCTCATCAGTATCTCAGGAGTCTTATGTAATTGTTCAAACAGCGACTAGGGTCATTGTGTGAGTGGTGAAAGTAGATACAGCGGAGCTCTCATCACAGGGAGTTTCACATGCAGACCCAGGTGATGGGTTCGACCTGAAAAAATACCTCCGCTAATGCACACTTAGCTTTGGGGGGGGGGGGGGGGGAAGGTGAGAGCAGTGCTGCCCATTCAGGGGGCTGATCCCAGTGAAGGAGAAAAGAAGCCACATGTTTAGTGAGGAGTTGGTGGAATGATGTCAAAGGGGTAGGATCTAATCTGAGGACCTGGACCATGGATAGATCAGTGGCATATGGAGTCTTGGAGATCAGTACTGACTGGGCTGGATGAATGTGCTATAGTTGTGGGATAGGTCGTTGGGATTTAAACTTCCTTAAAGGACTGTAGCTGCTGGATGCTTGTGCTTTCATCGTTTTATCTGTCGTCTGGAGGATCGTAGACTGTGACTACAGACTATACTGGCTGGAGATACGAAATCTGTGGGCCAACCAAAAGTTGGGAGACAGTGAGTATCGCCTGATACAAAGTCAGTGGAACTGCTGATCCCAGGTTGGGAACTTGAGGACTGAGAGAACTGTATTTTGGCCATTTACCTGGAGGAGTTGTATTACCATGGATGTGAAGAATAAAATATTGTTGCATCTGTAACCTGCCTCGGTGATTATTTACAACCCACAACCTCAGATGTTCACAATATTATTGAGTGTTTTTAGAAAGAGGGCGCTCCCATGGAAGAAGGTCATCACTGCTCTGCGATTAAAAAGTTGGGCGATGATGGGTGGTCATGCAGGCCAAACCAGGGCCTCCGAGTCTCCTCAGGACAAGGCCCACCACAAAATTAAGTAAATGATAAGAGGTCACATAGTGGATCTAACACAAACACATAAACAGAGAGTTGTTTTCCTTACACAAGTTTTTATCATTGAAAAAACACCAGACAAAATTGTTATAATCACCAATGAACGAGCGAACCAGTGAACATATTATAATTTAAAAAAAGGAACAAAAGTGATCAAGAAGTCGTACAAATGCCAAAATGGCACCGATGCAAACTCTGAGCGATCCTTTTATTTGCAGTTCTATGAAGGAGCAATGAAAAAAAATATATAATAAAATGTGAAAAAAATAAGGGTTTTTAGAATGCAAATAAAAAGTTATTTTTATTGTAGAAAAGAAAACTGTTTAGGATCACCATAACAAAACACATTATTATTTATATAGTATCGTGAACGCCATAAAAACAAATCCCAGAATCCATTTACAGATTTGCCCTTTAGTTCTGCTCTCAAACAAATAATAAAAGTTATTCAATACATTACAAAATGGCGCCTTTAAAGAATACAACTCATCCAGCAAAGAAAACAAGCCCATGTGGCTATGTTGACAGATAAAAGTTCTGGCTATAATCCCCCGTGTTCTTCTGATTCTTAAATTAGCGCCCCCCTCATTCACCACCTGCGCTGCACCCCGCTGACTCCTGACTCTGCAGCGACTCCGGTATCCAGTAAGATTTGCCCTGATCACTGACTGTACAGACATAGTCTGTCACCTATCCGCAGTATCAGTGGGGGTCCAATGGATCACCAGAACGGGGGTCCCGGTGTCCTATGTATAAATGGAGCTGTAGTGTGGGTGCAAATCTACTGCTCCTGTTAAAGTTGAGACTTCGGAAGAAAGCAGAGCACGGCCGCCCGCCATCTACACGTAATGGACGGCGGTCATGTATGTTCACTACGGCCCTGTTCACACTGGGATCTCTGCTTGTGTGATCAGTGGGATTTCAGCAGTCAGATCTGAAGCGATCCTACATTTGTGATCTATTCTGTGGACAAGTGATAATTTCTGACTATACGACACTACTCTCATGTAGTTTGTGAAGGTGAAAGAAATGTGGAAGATAAGGAAACCAATCATTTCATTTTAATTCTAGATCCAAAATCATTTGATGAGGGTCACAGTATTTTTTCATGCACGGAGTTCGAAATCCATTGCTTCCCTATAACATGGGGAGACTTACAGTTCGTCTTCAACCACCACTAGGGGCGTCTTACAGCTCCCCCTAGTGCTCACAGAAACATGAAGCGCTAAGAGAGGTAATTTCAGGTTTCCTGTGATACCCACTGAAAGAACCAAACTGTGACCCCTTATTAATCCACATTGTGATATAAATCCACCAACCTTTGGTCCATAGAAGGCGCCATCACCCGGATTCAGCACCCACTTCTCTCCGAATTCATTCAGACTGTTTTCAAGTTGCTGTAAGAAATATTAAACATTGAGTTAAAGGGGATGTCCACACTTACAGTACATGGCAGTTCTCTTCCAACAACAGCGCCTCACCTGTCCACAGGTTGTGTGTGGTAGTGCAGCTCAGTCCTATTCACTTTGATAGAGGAGAGCAGGAATACCAGACACAACCTGTGTACAAGTGTGGCGCTGTCTTTGGAAGAAACCTAGAACCTGTACAAGATGCAACAAAATATATTGGGATATACAAACAATCCCTCAATACAAGGCGCCAAAAATATGCAAACATGACATTGCAGGCTGTATACATTATATATATATCCTACATGGCCACGTGTGCAAATACCTGAGTGTATGGCTTCTCTCAGCCTACATGGAGCCTGTCAGTCGCTGTCCCCCATCAGCCTACATGGAGCCCGTCAGTCGCTGCCCCCCATCAGCCTACATGGAGCCCGTCAGTCGCTGCCCCCATCAACCTACATGGAGCCTGTCAGTCGCTGCCCCCCCATCAACCTACATGGAGCCCGTCAGTCGCTGTCCTCATCAGCCTACATGGAGCCCGTCAGTCGCTGTCCCCCATCAGCCTACATGTAGCCCGTCAGTCGCTGCCCCCCCATCAGCCTACATGGAGCCCGTCAGTCGCTGCCCCCATCAACCTACATGGAGCCCGTCAGTCGCTGCCCCCCCCCCCCCCATCAGCCTACATGGAGCCTGTCAGTCGCTGTCCTCATCAGCCTACATGGAGCCCGTCAGTCGCTGCCCCCCCTCCCCCCATCAGCCTACATGGAGCCTGTCAGTCACTGTCCTCATCAGCCTACATGGAGCCCGTCAGTCACTGCCCCCCATCAGCCTACATGGAGCCCGTCAGTCGCTGCCCCCATCAACCTACATGGAGCCCGTCAGTCGCTGCCCCCCCATCAACCTACATGGAGCCTGTCAGTCGCTGCCCCCCATCTCTCACCTTCTCCGCCTGATTCCAGACTTCAATGTCCCCCAGAAACTTCTCTGGTCGCGTGGAGAGGTTCAGCTTGAAGGTGAAGCCAAAGACGTCATAGACGGCGCGCAGGAAGTGCAGGCAGCTCATGATCTCCTCCTCTATCTGTAATTATAAGGTGAGCGACGGGTTATTGTCTCTTCCTCCGGGGCTGAAAAATATCCGAATAAATCTGCACATTTTCTCTCATCACCGGGAACCTCCGGAGAATCTGCACCGACCTATCCCGACTGATGGAAGACATCCCCGGGGAGTGATCCGAACTGCTGCACAGAAAAGTATTACAGGGCGTCTATTATTAACCCTATAAAAGCCAAAATAGCCAAATGGCCCCATATAGGGGGCTCCACATCGGAGGCTTCGTGGCCATCACTTCTGGTTCGGTCACTTGCAGCTTTTGCTTCCCCAGCAGACTGGGGAATCACATAACTGATTGATTATTGTGCAGCCCCCCAAGGTGATCGGCACAAGATTCTGACCTGAGAACGCATTTGATCCAGGATTTGGAATACAGAATAGTAAGCGCACGTACCTGCTCCATGGCACAGAATATGTGGGCATCGTCCTGTTGGAAGCGTCGGACTCGGGTCAGTCCTGTGAGGGCACCGGACAGCTCGTTGCGGTGAAGGACTCCGAAGTCGGCCATCCTCAGGGGCAGCTCCCTCCAGGAGCGCGGCCGGTGGTCAAACATCAAACTGCAAGTAGAAATTTCCAGGAGGAACTTGTGAAGTCACAACGTGAATACATACAGTACATACAATCAGTAGGGCATGTCTGATCGATATGAAATTATATTTCATCCCAAAAAAGGGAAACACCTTAGACTGCAGAACTGGGGGCACAACTGGCACAGAACAGTGACACAGGGCACCTACAGTGGTGTGTAAAAGTGTTTGCCCCTTCCTGATTTCTTATTCTTTCGCATGTTTGTCACACTTAAATGTTTCAGATCACAAAACAAACAAATATTAGACAAAGCTAACACAGGTAATCACAAAATGCAGTTTTTAAATGAAGATCTTTATTATTAAGGGAAAAAGAAATCCAAACCTACAGGGCCCCCGTGTGAAAAAGTGACTGCCCCCTAAAGTCGTAAATTAACTGTGGTTTATCACATCTTTGCGAAGCTGAGTTCAATATCCCCAGCCACACACAGGCCTGATTACTGCCACACCTGTTCTCAATCAAGAAATCACTTAAATAGGACCTGCCTGACAAAGTGAAGTAGACCAAAATATCCTCAAAAGCTAGACATCATGCTGCGATCCAAAGAAATTCAGGAACAAATGAGAAAACCAAGTAATTGAGATCTATCAGTCTGGAAAAAGGTTATAAAGCCATTTCTAAAGCTTTGGGACTCCAGCGACCTACAGTGAGAGCCATTATCCACAGATGGCGAAAACATGGAACAGTGGTGAACATTCCCAGGAGTGGCCGGCAGACCAAAATTACAAGAGCACAGCAAAGACTCATTCAAGAGGTCACAAAAGGTCCCACAACAACATCCAAAGAACTGCAAGCCTCACTTGCCTCAGTTAAGTACAGTGTTCATGACTCCACCATAAGAAAGAAACTGGGCAAAAATGGCATGCATGGCAGAGATCCTAAGAAGAAAACGACTGCTGAGCAAAAATAACATAAAAGCTAGTCTCAGTTTTGCCAGAAAACATCTTGATGATTGCCAAGACTTGGGAGAATACTCTGTGGACTGACGAGACAAAAGCTGAACTTTTTGGAACGTGTATGTCCCAATACATCTGGCGTAGAAATAACACAGCATTTCAAAAAAGAATCATCACACCAACAGTAAAATATGGTGGTGGTAGTGTGATGGTCTAGGGTTATTTTGCTGCTTTAGGACCTAGGAGACTTGCTGTGGTAAATGGACCCATGAATTCTGCTGTCTAACAAAAAAATCCTAAAGGAGAATGTCCGGCCATCTGTTTGTGACCTCAAGCTGAAGTGCACTTGGGTTATGCAGCAGAACAATGATCCAAAACACACCAGCAAGTCCACCTCTGAATGGCCTTGTCAAAGTCCTGACCTTAATCCGATTGAGATGCTGTGGCATGACCTTAAAAAGGCGGTTCATGCTCGGAAACCCTTCAATGTGGCTGAATTACAACAATTTTGCAAAGATGAGTAGCCAAAATTCCTCCAGAGCGTTGTAAAAGACTCATTGCCAGTTATCGCAAACGCTTGATTGTAGTTGTTGCTGCTAAGGGCCCAATCAGTTATTAGGTTTAGGGGGCAATCATTTTTTCACACAGGGCCCTGGATGTTTGGATTTCTTTTTCTCTTAATATTAAAGACCTTCATTTAAAAACTGCATTTTGTGATTACTTTTTTTCTCTTTCTCTAATATTTAAATTTGTTTTGTGATCTGAAACATTTAAGTGTGAAAAACATGCAAAAGAATAAGAAATTAGGAAGGGGGCAAACACTTTTTTTTACACCACTGTATACAAGCCAAGTCAGATGGGAGCAGCACAACATAATGATTGTGGCATCGCATCAGCAAGCGTTGAATACTTTATATCTACAGATCCGGGTGTTGTCTCCTACCAGTGCCCGGGGCAGTTCATTGGCTTCAGAGCAAAAATCTCCTTCTCCACTTCAAAAGAAAACATGTTGTCGCTGTAGTGCTGCCAGTGCCCGGACGTCTGCCACAGTTTGCTGTTGTACACATTGGGGGTGACCACCTCCTGGAAGCCGCGCTTCCTGTACTCTTGCTACAAGGGGAAGCAAAAAGAAATAAAACACGGCTCTAATTAAAGATAAAGTCATTAACACCACAACATCTGCATGCTAGCTGCACCCCCCCGACCCCACCATGACTACCGATCACCACACCGAGAGGTCCTGCACTGAATACAGGGGTTAATCTTCTGCTGATCGGTCTCATTTTAGGCTGAGGAGTCAAGACTTAAAGAAAAGGGACGGGGTTTAACGATATTTGTCCAAAACGCAAAGTAATGGGGGGAGGCTCCTGCTGCAGCCAGATATTGTAAAGGTCAGGGCGGAGGAGGGACATGATGAGCTCCTGTAATACTGGACAAAATAGATTGAGGTAGGACACACTACACCCCCCCATACATCAGCTGCTATTCTACAACTGCTGATGTGTAACTGATTGATGGGGGCACAAAAACTAAAGTTGACCCTATCCACTCAATATCTGTGGGATGAATGTTCCCGATCTTATACACCTGCTCAGCTGTGTCCAGTGAGGAGAGTGGAGTCTGCTGGAGGCTTATTTCTTTTGCAGACTAAAAGATTGGGCATCAAAATTAAATATGCCTAATCCGTCTCCATATCCCTTCCCCTTCTACATCGTCCGCAGGAGGAGAGTCGTGAGGGTTAAACATAAACACATCATAGTAGTCAGGGGCCCTACAAAATCAGCAGATTTGGACAACTTTTCGCTAATGTGTATGGGACCCATAGGTCCACGTCATCTCTTTCTGCCGAGCATCTGTAGACGAAGTATTCTCTCTCGGGAAGGGCTGACTGCCACCTATCAATGGGATGAGAGACTGAACGTCCAGAAAACTGCTCCCCATCATTAAACCGAGACTAATCATTGTGTAACCTGCACATTTAGGTGATCGGAGATATTGCTCGTCCGCGCTTCTCCTGCTCCTTACCCTGATGAAGCTGATCAGCTGGTTATAGATGAAGGATCCTTTGGGCAGGAAAAAGCAGCTTCCGGGGCTCAGCTCATGGAAGAAGAACAGCTCTTGATCCTAGATTAGAGCAGACATAACGATAGTCACTGTACTTCGATTTCAGCTCAAATTGCCATCTGAGGGGATAATTTTTTTTTCCTTAAATGAATGTATTTGGGTCTAAAAATAATTTTTACCATTGGGATTTATTACAAATTTTGCACCACTTTGCTTCTACAGTAACTTTGTTTCCACATTCAACGCTAATGTGGTCTGTGCTTAAAATCAGCTCCGAAAAAGACAGATAAAAGAGTTACAGACAGACAGAACAACACAGAGGATATAGGAGTCAAACTCTGCAAAATGAGTAATGAAACCTGTGAGGAATATGGGGGGGATGTAATGGCAGATTACAATCCCCCTTAAGAATGTGCAGCTGTAACAGGACAGCTGGCTCAGCAGGTGATCCAGCCCCACCAGATAGTGTCCAGGCTCATACAGGATGACCACTTGTGGGGCCCATGCTGTGTATCGGCTTTATCCAGTTAGATAGAATTTCATATGGAGATTTAAGGAGAATATGGAGTTATCGTATGTCTTACTCACAACACAGGTTGCATTTTCGAGATCTCTGGCATGAGCCCAACTCCTTCCAGGGTCTCGATCCGTTCTAGCACCCCTGGGTGGGGAGATATGCAGAATGGCTAGTAGAAGCCATGTAGCGAAACAGTGTTTGGTCTCCAAGAGTAACAGGTGCCTGGCCGGATCCGATGGCACCAGCACCACTGCCCTTTGACCTTCCGTTGGGAACTAACGATCTTTCATAGGTTTTGGGAGTTTTGGCTACAAACACCCAGGGAAGGGGGATAAGGACATCCCATGGGGGGGGGGGTGGAAACATCAGAAAAGGGAGTGACCGACCAAGCGGATAAAGGCTTGTGTAAGGCCATGTGCTCTCCCTCTCTTTGTGATGCCTGCTGTTCACTTCCAAAAGGGAAGCCACGTCGGGTAACATGCTGGAAGGAGCTGGAACCAGCTGGCAGACCATGCCCCCATGCGGCCCAGAACACATGGTCGAACATGAAACTGATAACTGACATGTTTCATCTGCCTATACTTCTAGTACTACCCCCTGTATTTGCATATCTGACCATTGTATTTGTATAACCATTGTGTATATAGTGTGTTGTCTAGTGTGCCCTTAAGGCAATTAAATATATAATTTAACATTGGGCTGCTCTTCTATCTCGATCCACGAATCCACAAGTCCGTGTTCTCTGCTTAACTTTTCATGCTATCGGGGCTGGTTTCTGGCCCGATATAATCCTGTTAACAGACCAGGCTTATATCTAACAAGGAACTGGTGGCAGCTCTACTGGGCTGGCATGGCTCTGTTTTACTGGGGCTAGTGAAAAGGGCCTCTCAGCCTGTCAGGGTTGTGAGCGAGTGACCGTACCAAGCGTGATCCCTCCAACTTAATAGTGACGTCAGGCGGGGAGGTGCAGGTTTGTCACAAAACCAAATTATAAAAATTATTTTTCGATAAAAGTTCACGCATTTAAAGCGCACCTGTCAGCAGGATTGTGCTCAGTAAACCACATACACTGTCAGGTGGGCAACATTACACTGAGTAAAATGATACCTTTGCTGATGAAATCCGTCCTGTAGTTCTTTTATAACCTTTATTTTCATGTCTGCCATAATGATATGCTCGTGCTCTGGGGCGGGACTTTAGGGAGGGGCTGTATCTGGTACTCTAATTATGTATGCCTATCTCTGGCCTTTGTACTGTCAGTCACTCGCCCACTATTTTAAATATTGCCTTTGTAATTTCTGTGGCAAAGTTAAAATTTACATGCCCCAAAATGGCCGCCGCAGGCCGCGCATGCGCAGTAGCATCTTTCGGTTGCTGAAATGCTACTGCGCACGCGCCATTTTGCTTTTGGAAAACTAATTTCAGTGCAGCAATATGGCGCAGCACATGCGCAGTAGCATCTCTCGGCAACCGAGAAATGCTACTGTGCAAGCGGCGGGAGCCATATTGCCTATTACAAAGGCAATATTTAAAATAGTAGGCAAGTGACTGAAAGCACAGTGACCTGTCACAAGGCAGAGATAGGAATACATGAATACATAATGAGAGCACCAGAGCACGAGCATATCATTATGGCAGAACTGAAACTAAAGATTACAGAAGAACCACTGGACGGATTTCATCAACAAAGGTATCATTTTACTCAGTATAATGGCGCCCACCTGACAGTGTATGTGGTTTACTGAACACAATCCTGCTGATAGGTGCGCTTTAAGTATAAAAAAAAAAAAAAAAAAGTACCTAAAAGAAGGACAAACTCTGACATGGCCGTAACAGGGTTGTTTTTAGTGGGCCAAGTTGTAATTTTGAAGGACACCATTCATTTTGCCATATAATGTACTGAGATATGTGTGGTAAAACAGTGAATATATTGCAATACTATCACTGTTTTTGGGGGGGGGCTTTGTTTTAGTAAGATTACACTGATAAAAAATAAAAGTATAAGTTTGGTAAGTGGTTTTAAAGAAATTCTGAACTCTGAAAAACAAAAGTTTGGTTTGCGTCACCATTTTCTTAGACCGATAACTTTTTTTAAAATTTTTAGTAGATGGTGCTGTACAAGGGATTGAATTTTTCTGTGCAGAGCTGTAGTTTTTAATGGCACTATTTTGGGGTACATAAAAAGTTTTGATTGCTTTTTATCAATTTTTTTTGGGGATGGAAATACAAAATGGCTGAAAATGTCAATTCCAGTGATTCAGTTGTTTTCTTTCTTTATGGTGATTACCGTACGAGTTAATGAATTTTCATACAATGAATCTTTACAGACATCACAATGCCAAAGGTGTTATTTTTCTTATTTTCTTGGATGGGGTAATGGAGGGGGCTTTTACCTATTGAATATTTAAAAAAAAAAAACATCTTAGATGTTCACTTTTTTTTAGCCTAGGACGTGGACCTGCAATGATGATGCCGGATTATCACATCATACAGTACAGACCAAAAGTTTGGACACACCTTCTCATTTAAAGATTTTTTCTGTATTTTCATGACTATGAAAATTGTACATTCACACTGAAGGCATCAAAACTATGAATTAACACATGTGGAATTATATACTTAACAAAAAAAGTGTAAAACAACTGAAAATATGTCTTATATTCTAGGTTCTTCAAAGTAGCCACCTTTTGCTTTGATGACTGCTTTGCACACTCTTGGCATTCTCCTGATGAGCTTCAAGAAGTAGTCACCGGAAATGGTCTTCCAACATTCTTGAAGGAGTTCCCAGAGATGCTTAGCACTTGTTGGCCCTTTTGCCTTCACTCTGCGGTCCAGCTCACCCCAAACCATCTCGATTGGGTTCAGATCTAGTGACTGTGGAGGCCAGGTCATCTGGCGTACCACCCCATCACTCTCCCTCTTGGTCAAATAGCCCTTACACAGCCTGGAGGTGTTTGGGGTCATTGTCCTGTTGAAAAATAAATGATGGTCCAACTAAACGCAAACGGGATGGAATAGCATGCCGCTGCAAGATGCTGTTGTAGCCATGCTGGTTCAGTATGCCTTCAATTTTGAATAAATCCCCAACAGTGTCACCAGCAAAGCACCCCCACACCATCACACCTCCTCCTCCATGCTTCACGGTGGGAACCAGGCATGTAGAGTCCATCCGTTCACCTTTTCTGCGTCGCACAAAGACACGGTGGTTGGAACCAAAGATCTCAAATTTGGACTCATCAGACCAAAGCACAGATTTCCGCTGGTCTAATGTCCATTCCTTGTGTTCTTTAGTCCAAACAAGTCTCTTCTGCTTGTTGCCTGTCCTTAGCAGTGGTTTCCTAGCAGCTATTTTACCATGAAGGCCAGCGCACAAAGTCTCCTCTTAACTGTTGTTGTAGAGATGTGTCTGCTGCTAGAACTCTGTGTGACATTGACCTGGTCTCTAATCTGAGCTGCTGTTAACCTGCGATTTCTGAGGCTGGTGACTCGGATAAACTTATCCTCAGTAGCAGAGGTGATTCTTGGTCTTCCTTTCCTGGGGCGGTCCTCATGTGAGTCAGTTTCTTTGTAGCGCTTGATGGTTTTTGCAACTGCACTTGGGGACACTTTCAAAGTTTGCCCAATTTTTCGGACTGACTGACCTTCATTTCTTAAAGAAATGATGGCCACTCGTTTTTCTTTACTTAGCTGCTTTTTTTATTTCCGGTGACTACCTCTTGAAGCTCATCAAGAGAAGGCCAAGAGTGTGCAAAGCAGTCATCAAAGCAAAAGGTGGCTACTTTGAAGAACCTAGAATAGAAGACATATTTTCAGTAGTTTCACACTTTTTTGTTAAGTATATAATTCCACATGTGTTAATTCATAGTTTTGATGCCTTCAGTGTGAATGTACAATTTTCAAAGTCATGAAAATACAGAAAAATCTTTAAATGAGAAGGTGTGTCCAAACTTTTGGTCTGTACTGTATTTATTAGCGCTCACCCGTCCAATCTTCCGGTGGTCTCGGTTCTTGGCTTCTTCTTGAAATTTTTCCCATTCTTTCAGCATTTTTGGATCAGGAAAAGAAATTCCATATATTCTTTGCAAGGTTTCCATATCAGCTTTCCCTTCCCAGTAAGTGGAGGAATTCTGCAAATTAATAAGCAGCAAATCAGCAGAAGTCTGATATCAGCTGTGTGCTCCAGAGCAGAAATCACCAATAATAATGACAATAGAGAAGTAATATCATCATAAAATACATATACATGTCATGTCATAGTGTTACGGTATATAGTAAATTATATTTATATGGAAAATAAGCCAGAAATGTGATATATAAGAGGATGTGTCCCGTGCGGTGCAGTATATAGAGGATGTGTCCCGTGTGGTGCAGCATATAGAGGATGTGTCCCGTGCGGTGTAGTATATAGAGGATGTGTCCCGTGTGGTGTAGTATATAGAGGATGTGTCCCGTGTGGTGTAGTATATAGAGGATGTGTCCCGTGTGGTGTAGTATATAGAGGATGTGTCCCGTGTGGTGTAGTATATAGAGGATGTGTCCCGTGTGGTGTAGTATATAGAGGATGTGTCCCGTGTGGTGTAGTATATAGAGGATGTGTCCCGTGTGGTGTAGTATATAGAGGATGTGTCCCGTGTGGTGTAGTATATAGAGGATGTGTCCCGTGTGGTGTAGTATATAGAGGATGTGTCCCGTGTGGTGTAGTATATAGAGGATGTGTCCCGTGTGGTGTAGTATATAGAGGATGTGTCCCGTGTGGTGTAGTATATAGAGGATGTGTCCCGTGTGGTGTAGTATATAGAGGGTGTGTCCCGTGTGGTGTAGTATATAGAGGATGTGTCCCGTGCGGTGTAGTATATAGAGGATGTGTCCCGTGCGGTGTAGTATATAGAGGATGTGTCCCGTGCGGTGTAGTATATAGAGGATGTGTCCCGTGTGGTGTAGTATATAGAGGATGTGTCCTGGGTGATGTAGTATATAGAGGATGTGTCCAATGTGGTGTAGTATATAGAGGGTGTGTCCCGTGTATGTCTGTATTGGGGGGACCTTACCCCCTACTCTTTACCTTGTGAATTTTGAAGGCTTTAATCTTGCCGGTGTGTCTGACGTGGGGTCCTCTGCAAAGATCTATCAAGGGGCCGCATCTATGAATGAAAACACCTGTAAAGACACCTGAAAGCTGTACAGAGAGCATACATGCTGCACTAGTCGCGGTTGCTATTGGGTCCTTTTAGGGATGGAAGCCAAATCCACATGACAATGCCACAAAAATATGCCAATGACTATAACGTATACATAGCATCTGTGGCTCTGGAGGACCAGACTCTCCTGTGCATTACACTGATAGTAATGGAAAGTGTAATTCCTCACTGCTCCTGCAGTGGCGCTATGGGGAAATTGAGCAGTTATCAGGTTTTCTTTAAAAACGGGATTATGGGACAGAAAGGAAAAAGTCTGTGCTGTGTAGTCATTACCTGTACACGGTGGTGGTCGGGGTGTCCACTTTTTCATTTAGGATCCGGCATTTAAACTTGTTATACTAAAGTGAATAAGAAAACCTTAATGAGTCAACAGGAAAATAATCAAGAGAGTCGAACATTGAGAGCGCCGGGGTCAGATCGGCTTTAGATGTGGTTTTATGTAAGTGCAGATGAATGTGAGGCTGTTATGAGGGTCGGGGGTCTCACCTTAAACATTTCCAGCAGGGTCTCTTTGGAAATTTCAAGTCTTTCGAATGGTTGTTTCTCCTTCATTATCTTTTTGCAGAGGTTTTCTAAGCTGGAGAAGTCGTTGCTTGACACCCCCCTGGGGAGGAAGAAAAAAAGAAGCAGACTTAGAACATTTCTGCAATGATGGCGATCTGCTCCTCAGACTCGATCCTCAGCACAGGACTGAGAACGAGGCGAAGAAGGACAAACGTGTGCGGCCGGAGTCATCCCCAACATCCCTCATACGAGTGCTGGGGTCAGGGCTCCGTGCCGGGGTCAGGGCTCCGTGCCGGGGTCAGGGCTCCGTGCCGGGGTCAGGGCTCCGTGCCGGGGTCAGGGCTCCGTGCCGGGGTCAGGGCTGCGGACAGCTGATAATCATCCTGCTAATAATCTTATCACACCTATGTTTATTAGATGCTGAACCAACAAGGAGAGGCTCACCCGTCTTCAAGAAACATGTCGTAATAAAAGCCGCTCTCTATAGGGGGCCCGTAGCACAGGCAGCCCCCATACACGCGCTCCATGGCTTCACCCATAATGTGCGCGCTCGAGTGCCAGTAAACCTGCAGAAGGAAGAGGAGAAAAAAAAATCACTGAGGGCAGAGAATAATGCACCAACCGTTCAGTCATCAGACACCATGACGAGCACTTACTGCTTGGGCTTCTTCATCATCAAATTTCAGCAGTGCAAGTGCAGAGTCTTCCTCCAGGGGGCGGTCAAGGTCCCAGACCACGTTATTCACCTTGGCAATCACTGTGTTATCCGCTAAGCCCTGACTGCAGGAGACAAAACTATCAGCACAAAGCACAGACCTGCACATGTCCCAGGTCACACTCCATGATTAAAGGGGGTATTCCCATTTCCACGATCCTGTGCCAATAGGTAGTAGGTGTAATAATAATAATAATATTAGCAAATACCTCTAATTAGAAATATAGTATAGTTCTTCTGATTTGCTATGTCACTTACCCCATGTACAGGGCTTTGCAGTAGCTTAGGTATCCATGGTTATGACCAGTAGCAACTAACTGTCACTATATGAGTGGTCGTAACTATGGATACCTTAGCTACTGAAATGTCCTGTACAATGGGTAAGCGACATAGTGAATCAGAAGAACTATACTACATTTTAATTGGCGGTATATGTTAATATTAATAATTATAAAAACTGTGAAAAAACAGTACAAAAAAAAACAAACAAAAAAAACCATAAAAGTTCAAATCACCCTCTTTTCCTTACTAAAAATAAAGATAATAATAAAAAAAAAAATCATATCTGGTTTCTCTGCATTCAGAAAAGTCCGATCTATCAAAATATAAAAATAATTAACTCAATCGGTAAGCATCGTAAACGGAAAAAAAAAAAATCAAGAAAGCCAAAATTACGTTTTTTGGTTGCTGCAATGCCACAAAAACCGTTGTAACGAGCGATCAAAATGTCATATCTATCCCAAAATGATATCAAGAAAAACGTCGTCTCCCCCCGAAAAAAATAAGCCGTCATACAGCTCCATCAACTGAAAAAGGGACACGTTACTCGTCTCGGATAATGGGGACACAAGCACACAATTTTCTTTTCAAACTTCTGATTTTTGATTTCACCCCTAAAATAATTAACAAAAACCTGGACATGTTTGGTGTCACTGTAATCGTACAGATGAGGAGAATCATATTATGAAGTCATTTTCACCTCACAATCTACACCATAAAAACAATTCACAAACACAAAGTCAGAATTGTGTTTGTTTTTTTTAACAATTTCACTGCACTTGGAATTTTTCCTGTTTTCCAGTACACTATGTGGTAAAATGAACGGTGTCATTCAATAGTACAACTCGTCCCGCAAAACACAATCCCTCATACGGCAATGTGGACAGAAAAAATAAAAAAGACTTATGGCTCTGGGAAGAAGGGGAGGAAAAATGACAAAAGGCAAAAATGGAAATTAAAGAGGTTTAAAGGGTCAAAACGACTTTTTTTAATCCCATTTTATTCCGTTTTTTCAGAGGTGACCATCTTATCGCTATGATGTGCTACTGCTTCGTTTGGGGGTCTGGATCCTGGGAATGAAGGAGCCGCAGCGCAAGAGGCAAAAATGTACAAAAAGATATGCAGGACCCTGGTCCAGCGCCCCCATAGCTTCTCCTTGGCATCTGGTACTGCGCACTGCTGCTAAGAATATACTAATAGCACTCGTACATCCCTCTCTAAGGAAGGACGGAGGGTTTAGAGGGTCTTTTCTCCATGATTGACCTCTGCCCCCCACAACAACTGCTGCAAACTCCGACCTGAACTGAAACCTCAACAAAAAAGGCAACTGGGGCAAATGCCAGGGGTGACGGCTTTATATAAAGCCCCCGGGGCGACCACCATCGTGTCCTCGCCTTACCTGATCCCAGCAGCCACTTGGTACGGAGTGGTCTTCCACGACTCGGCGTCCACTTGCTTCCCGTCCGGCAGGGTCACCTTGATCGGTTTGCTCGCTTTTGCCGCTTTCTCTGCCAGGAGGGCATCGTGCTCGGCCTTCAGCTTACTGTAGATGTCCAGTCTCTGGTTGATGTATTCAGGCCAAGGATTGAGCTGACAATGGACACAAATGTCAGGATATATTATATAATGTCCATGTGTATTACATGGCATCACTAGGGTAAATACCACCTAGATTTATAGCGCCACCTACAGGGTAGTGATATCTGGGCAGGGCCCATACGGAACAGGCCGGTGATGATCCAACATGTCAATATGGAGTCTCTCCATTGAGCTGAGAAGAGACATATGGCCACTCCATCCCTTACATAAATGGATGGCAAAGGCCCACGAGTGCCCCCCCCCACCGCCACAGCCGCCCCCACAGATCACTGCGTTATCTCAGGTCACAACACACCCCTTTAGTATACCGTCTGCCACGGCTACAGGTAGTCTTTTTACTGATGTGGCAAAAGGGTTAATCTGTATTTGAGCTGCTCACCTGGCACAGAGATTATCAGGATTATACCCGCCGCCAGCCTGGCAACGACCACAGAGGGCACAGTCCATGCCAATATTTACAGAGGAGGACACAGCTCTGTGCGCTGCCAGCAGTGAGGTATGAAAGGAAGGGCAAGGAGGTCGCCAGTCTGAACTGGGCCGATGACCAGAACCCCCAGCAGAGAGCGATGGAGCCACAGAGGAACTTACATTATACAGTGACCATGCTGACCATGCAAATGAATGAGGGGCTATGCTAAGCTGGGCAAAGACACCCCCTCATAGTAAGAGTCACCCCCCAAGAGGCAGAGAAGACCTCCCTAGAGAACCCCCCCCCCTCTGCCAGGACGAGAGACAAACACATCTCCACCCAAGAGGAAGAAACCCCCTCGCCTAAAGTGAGAAATATCCCCCCATGCCAACAAAATAGAAAAAGAGGGACACCCTCTCCCCAGAGCAGGTGAGACCCTCCGCACCATGTGCAAGAGAACACCCCCCACCAGAAAGAGTCAACAACCTCTCAAGAGGACCCACTTCCACCACCTTTTCACTCAATGCAGTAAAGAGAGTAGTCCTGAGTGGGGGGGCTTCCATTTAAAGGGGTTGTCCAGTGAAAACAAGACCAATGGATAGGTGATAAGTTATTGATTGGTGGGGTCTGACTGCTGGGACTGGGGAATGTTTATCCCTGTTACACAATGCAGTGCCGGTGCACACGCCCAACCACTGCTCCATTTCTGCTGGAAAAAGCCAGTAACAGCGCCCGCAGCCCTATGAGGAATGAGCGGAGCAACGATCGGCCCTGTGCGCTGCCCTCCATTCTAGAGAAGACTATTCCGTTCTGCCGATCAGTGCGGGTCCCTGGAGTTGGACACTCACCGATCTATAAGTTATCCCCCATAATACAGCTAGGAGATAGCTACCAGACAGCCCCTTTAATGAAACACCTATAGTGTTTATGTGTAACGCGTCCTCACCTCCGCGCGGCCCACGTCTCCACTTCCATCCTTGCTCTTCTTTTTTGCTCCTTCCTTCTGTTTTCCGCCTTCTGAATTTGCCTGAAAAATACAAAATAGTCATAATAAGAGATAAAAGCTTTATACACGATTATAGCAGGTGCATAATGTACAGTGAGGAGGGGGGGGGGTGACTGGTGGGTACCAGAAGAATGGACAAAACCCACCAGGATCTGCTCATATCCTATGATGGAGAGGGAGAGAGGACGTGATGAAAGTGACTCCTGAATGGAATCCTGAGTGAATGGAAAAAAATAAAACAAACAAATGTAGTGATGGCGGCACGGGAGTGGAGGTGGGGGGGAGCATTTTGGGTCAGACGACTTTTGATCACTTTTTATTCTTTAATAACCGTTAAGGATAAATGACGTTCTGTTATTTCATGTGATCTGACAGTCGCAGATAATGTGTTTATTTATTTATTTTTAAATATTTTGGAAAACTGTTATAACTTCTTTTAAACTTTTTTTTTCCAAGGAGTTGAACGTGTGATGGGTCAGTGGCACAATAGACTGCAGCGCGGCTGTGTGCCGTCCCTGGATAATTAATATTGGGGCGGGGAGATCTGATGTAATCCACAGTACACACGTACACATATATACATGGCGGTCACACTAAATCTGACTCATCGGTGTAAACATTCTGCACAGCCTTGATTAAAGGCGCGGACCGAGGAACTCCCTTCCATCCCATGATGTAGGTGAGAACGTAAGGAGCGAGCTCAGGAGCCGAGACTGCTGCACACACAGAGAGCGCCAGCTGCGCTCTACAGCCGGCATCTGCCTCCAACACCGATCGCTGAAGATTAACCACTTAAATTCCATTAATCTGACTGTGGAATTTATTTATTTGGTCCTTATAAAAATTTAATAAGAGAGATCAAAGTGTCCTCCGTCGCCCAAAATGGTATCAATAATACAGGAGCTCGGGGCAGAGAACACAAAGATTAGAAAGTCTGTGAAAGTGAACGGTGTAGATCAAAACTACAAGTCATCCCGCCGCCCTCGTACGGTGAAGTCTCGTCCCGCCGCCCTCGTACGGTGAAGTCGCCCCGCCGCCCTCGTACGGTGAAGTCGTCCCGCCGCCCTCGTACGGTGAAGTCGTCCCGCCGCCCTCGTACGGTGAAGTCGTCCCGCCGCCCTCGTACGGTGAAGTCGTCCCGCCGCCCTCGTACGGTGAAGTCGTCCCGCCGCCCTCGTACGGTGAAGTCGCCCCGCCGCCCTCGTACGGTGAAGTCGCCCCGCCGCCCTCGTACGGTGAAGTCGTCCCGCCGCCCTCGTACGGTGAAGTCGTCCCGCCGCCCTCGTACGGTGAAGTCGTCCCGCCGCCCTCGTACGGTGAAGTCGTCCCGCCGCCCTCGTACGGTGAAGTCACCCCGCCGCCCTCGTACGGTGAAGTCAGCGGAAAAATAAAAAAAGAAGTTGTGATCCCAAGTTATTTCCTGTCCCCGGGATCGGTGGCACACGTAGGATCGCTGAGATCGGGCGTCCGGTACCCCAGATGGGGCGCATGGTGGTCGTACATGCTCAGTGCAGCGCCAATCACTGGCAGTGATGGAGACAGCAGGGGGCAGCACTCCGGGATCTCCGCCCATCCTGTACACTGCGAATGGGATGGACACAAGATCTGTTGTCTTAAAGGGGGTTTCTTAAAAGGGGTCTTCTATGATACCAAGGAGAGAAGCGGCACTATGTCTGCAGCTGCTTATCCCCCTGCCTGTGGGACTCCTGATGCTGGGAGTGGTGTATTGCACAATGGCAGCACATGAGGTTCTGCACATGTGGCCCCTCTATACACACACCTCCTCCATGCGCCCCCTATACCGCCCCTCTCCCGCCCCCGCTCACCTTGCTCAGGTTCAGGCTCTGCATTGTGGCCGCCATGTTCTCCGCCATTCCGGTCACTACCCGGCAACTGTCAGCAGCTGACGCAACCAGCACCCAGAGAGAACAACCTAACCCGGCGAAAGAGAGAGTCGGCCAATCAGAGGCAAAGACACGCCCACAAACACGGAGGCTTGTCCGCCGACAACCAATCAGAGAGCGTCGATAGTAAGGTTGGTTGCATTAACAACAGAACTCATGGCCGTGTCCGGTTCCTCACACACTTTCTGCTGGTGACTTGCGGCCGTGTGACGTCAGCAGTCATGTGATCAGGGAGAAGCCGCCAGTACTCAGATAGGGGGACAGTGACATAGGAGCAGTGGTGTTATCACTGGAGGACACTAGGGGGCGTGCTGTGGTGTTATCACTGGGAACACCAGGGGGCGCACTGTGGTGTTATCACTGGGGACTCTGGGGAGGGCGTGCTGTGGTGTTATCACTGGGGACTCTGGGGGGGGCGTGCTGTGGTGTTATCACTGGGGACTCTGGGGGGGGCGTGCTGTGGTGTTATCACTGGGGACACTAGGGGGCGTGCTGTGGTGTTATCACTGGGAACACCGGGGGGCGCACTGTGGTGTTATCACTGGGGACTCTGGGGGGGGGGGGCGTGCTGTGGTGTTATCACTGGGGACACCAGGGGGCGAGCTGTGGGGTTATCACTGGGAACACTAGGGGGCGTGCTGTGGGGTTATCACTGGGAACACTAGGGGGCGTGCTGTGGTGTTATCACTGGGAACACTAGGGGGCGTGCTGTGGTGTTATCACTGGGAACACCAGGGGGTGTGTTGTGGTGTTATCACTGGGGACACCAGGGGGCGTGCTGTGGGGTTATCACTGGGGACACCAGGGGGTGTGTTGTGGTGTTATCACTGGGGACTCTGGGGGGGGGCGTGCTGTGGTGTTATCACTGGGGACACCAGGGGGTGTGCTGTGGTGTTATCACTGGGAACACTAGGGGGCGTGCTGTGGTGTTATCACTGGGAACACCAGGGGGTGTGTTGTGGTGTTATCACTGGGGACACCAGGGGGCGTGCTGTGGGGTTATCACTGGGGACTCTGGGGGGGCGTGCTGTGGTGTTATCACTGGGGACACTAGGGGGCGTGCTGTGGTGTTATCACTGGGAACACCAGGGGGTGTGCTGTGGTGTTATCACTGGGGAACACTAGGGGGCGTGCTGTGGGGTTATCACTGGGGAACACTAGGGGGCGTGCTGTGGGGTTATCACTGGGGAACACTAGGGGGCGTGCTGTGGGGTTACCACTGGGGACACTAGGGGGTGTGCTGTGGTGTTATCACTGGGGACACTAGGGGGCGTGCTGTGGTGTTATCACTGGGGACACTAGGGGGCGTGCTGTGGTGTTATCACTGGGAACACCAGGGGGTGTGCTGTGGTGTTATCACTGGGGAACACTAGGGGGCGTGCTGTGGTGTTATCACTGGGGACACTAGGGGGCGTGCTGTGGTGTTATCACTGGGAACACCAGGGGGCGTGCTGTGGTGTTATCACTGGGGACACCAGGGGGTGTGCTGTGGGGTTATCACTGGGGACACTAGGGGGCGAGCTGTGGTGTTATCACTGGGGACACTAGGGGGCGAGCTGTGGTGTTATCACTGGGGACACTAGGGGGCGAGCTGTGGTGTTATCACTGGGGACACTAGGGGGCGAGCTGTGGTGTTATCACTGGGGACACTAGGGGGCATGCTGAGGGGTTATCACTGGGGACACTAGGGGGCGTGCTGTGGTGTTATCACTGGGGACACTAGGGGGCGTGCTGTGGTGTTATCACTGGGGACACCAGGGGGCGTGCTGTGGTGTTATCACTGGGGACACTAGGGGGCGTGCTGTGGGGTTATCACTGGGGACACTAGGGGACGTGCTGTGGTGTTATCACTGGGGACACTAGGGGGCGTGCTGTGGGTTATCACTGGGGACACCAGGGGGTGTGCTGTGGTGTTATCACTGGGGACACCAGGGGGCGTGCTGTGGGGTTATCACTGGAGGACACTAGGGGGCGTGCTGTGGGGTTATCACTGGGGACACTAGGGGGCGTGCTGTGGGGTTATCACTGGGGACACCAGGGGGCGTGCTGTGGTGTTATCACTGGGGACACTAGGGGGCGTGCTGTGGTGTTATCACTGGGGACACCAGGGGGTGTGCTGTGGTGTTATCACTGGGGACACCAGGGGGCGTGCTGTGGTGTTATCACTGGGGACACCAGGGGGCGTGCTGTGGTGTTATCACTGGGGACACCAGGGGGCGTGCTGTGGTGTTATCACTGGGGACACCAGGGGGCGTGCTGTGGTGTTATCACTGGGGACACCAGGGGGCGTGCTGTGGTGTTATCACTGGGGACACCGGGGGGCGTGCTGTGGGGTTATCACTGGAGGACACTAGGGGGTGTGCTGTGGTGTTATCACTGGGGACACCGGGGGGCATGCTGTGGGGTTATCACAGGAGGACACCAGGGGGCAAGCTGTGGTGTTATCACTGGAGACACCGGGGGGCGTGCTGTGGTGTTATCACTGGGGACACCAGGGGGCGTGCTGTGGTGTTATCACTGGGGACACCAGGGGGCGTGCTGTGGTGTTATCACTGGGGACACTAGGGGGCGTGCTGTGGGGTTACCACTGGGGACACTAGGGGGCGTGCTGTGGGGTTATCACTGGGGACACTAGGAGGCGTGCTGTGGGGTTACCACTGGGGAACACTAGGGGGGCGCGATGTGGTGCTATCACTGAGAACACTAGGGGGTGTGCTGTGGGGTTATCACCGGGGACACTAGGAGGCGTGCTGTGGGGTTACCACTGGGGAACACTAGGGGGCGCGATGTGGTGCTATCACTGAGAACACTAGGGGGTGTGCTGTGGTGCTATCACTGGGGAACACTAGGGGGCGCGATGTGGTGCTATCACTGGTGACACTAGGGGGCGTGCTGTGGGGTTATCACTGGGGACACTAGGGGGCGTGCTGTGGGGTTATCACTGGGGAACACTAGGGGGCGCGATGTGGTGCTATCACTGGTGACACTAGGGGGCGTGCTGTGGGGTTATCACTGGGGACACTAGCGGGCGTGCTGTGGGGTTATCACTGGGGACACTAGGGGGCGTGCTGTGGGGTTATCACTGGGGACACTAGGAGGCGTGCTGTGGGGTTATCACTGGGGAACACTAGGGAGCGCAATGTGGTGCCATGACTGAGGACACTAGGGGGCGCGCTGTGGTGTTATCACTGGGGAACACTAGGGAGCGCAATGTGGTGCCATGACTGAGGACACTAGGGGGCGCGCTGTGGTGTTATCACTGCCCGGTTGGGCAATGTTTGACGAGTGTGCCCTCGCACTCAGGCCAGTCACTTTGGTCAGGAGGCGCCTCCGTCCAATGGTTGGTTGACGTGGCTGGTGTGCCGGGGTAGGTACATGCTCTCTGGCCGGGCCGCAGCATTTTGTTCGGTGCGCCCATTCTCTCATTAAGCTCCTCCCTCTGTCCAATCAGAGGGGTCGGTATGTGCACCGCCACACTACGTACCGCCTTCCTGTCAATCTCAAAAATAAAAAGACTGACCAGCACCTCCAAACAGAGTGTGAACAGGTGCAAGTAAATCATAAGGGAAGGGGAGAGAAAGGAAAAGAATGTGAATAAATATAAAATGTAACTTTTATTATTAATCTAAAATCTGAATAAATTTGTGTATGTAAAATCATATTATTTTAAACCATACATCCTATATGGATGTACATAGGGTCAATGCTAATAAATTTTGTACTCAGACCCTGTAAATCCTGGATTGTATTAGACAGCCAATAAAACTGAGTGGTTCCACCACCGATAACCCTTAAAATTAAAAGGTGGGGAGATATATCCTTCCAATGCCCTATTTATATTCGTCCCCCAATACTGGGGACACTAGGGGGCGTGCGTTATTAAGAAAAAGCCGGTCTATGTCCTGTGAATTGCTATGTCTGCCAGAATCCTAATGTCCCGTCACCACTTGCAGGTTATGCCTCTGATGCATATGATGTTGCGGTGTCTCATCGGAGCTTAATAGCTCCAGGTTACACAGACTGCGTGCGTACCACGTGCACGCGGTCAGTGTTTGAGACTGCACTGCCGGTGTCAGGAACAAAAGTGCAGCTCTATGCCCAGCCGCCTATGGTAGGGCGCTGCCTGTTCTTTGATACCGTTGCGGAGGTCGAGATTCACGGCCCCGCACAATTCACACAACGGGGGTATAATTACATCTGCACTTTGTCCAGTCAGTTAAGGAGAATCCTCTGGCGGGGATTCTTATGGTGATCCCGCTTCATTCATTTACTTGGTCGCTTGTAATATAAAAGCGACCTTTACCAACGATCTGGCAGTTTATACATCATTGACAACATGATAAGTTGTTACACTGCATAGTGATCTACAGGTGATTTATTAACCTGGTAATGAAGATTGTAGCGGGGATTTGCATAATTTCCTATAATATTCCACTGACTTTGGATGTATTGGGGGACGAACATAAATAGGGCATTGGAAGGATAGATCTCCCCACCTTTTAATTTTAAGGGTTATCGGTGGTGGAACCACTCAATTTTATTGGCTGTCTAATACAATCCAGGATTTACAGGGTCTGAGTACAAAATTTATTAGCATTGACCCTATGTACATCCATATAGGATGTATAGTTTAAAATAATATGATTTTACATACACAAATTTATTCAGATTTTAGATTAATAATAAAAGTTACATTTTATATTTATTCACATTTTTTTCCTTTCTCTCCCCTTCCCTTATAATTTACTATCTAATTGATGGTGTTCACCAGTGTGAATATTGTCCAATATAACCGGACTTTATTGAGTTTGAACAGGTGCAAGCACTCACTATTCAATATTACCAAGAGAATATTGCTGCACTCTGAAATGCTATAATATGCAAATATTGGATTCATGAAATTAGAACTGCATTATTGTTATAGAAAATGTTAATCTGTCAATCTCTGCCTACTGTCCCGGCCATTTAGCCTGGCCATCGTGCCCCACGCACTGGCCAGAGTAGGTGATTATACTCCTGCCCGTCACTATCTCTGCCTTTTCTGCTTCTTACGTGGCACCATTTTTTCTAATTATTTAGTTTAGTTTGAGGGTGCTTCTGGTCGTCGCTCCATTGCGTCCCAAAGTCATCCAGGTGGCTGCAATCACTATCCTGTTGGGGGCTCACCTATCTGCGGATTCATGGACCAGGTAGACAGTTTGCTGCTAGGGGCCCGATACTATCAGTACCCCAGCTTGTCTCTCCTTTGCTTGTGCACCAGTCGTTTACTCCCCGCAGAGGTCAGAGCCTAGTGCTAGCACGGATTCAGACTTTGTCCGCTATCAGGTGGAGGAAGATAAGAGAGATGATGATAGAGAAAAGTTTACCACTAAAATGAGACTAACACAGGCAGATCCCCCTCTTTCCACTGAATCGGAATTTCAGATCCTATCCCCCTAAGACCCACGCCACAAGATCTAGATTTGACTGGACCATATTGTCTCTTCCTCAGGCTGGGGTCATTGTGCATGTCCCACTTCAAGAACTTTTCAAGTTGTTCTACACAAATCTGTTTGTCATACCCAAGAAGGATGGCATGGTGCAGCCCATTCTGGACCTAAGGCTACTGAACGAGAAGGTTCGGCTGTTCCACTTCAGGATGGAGTCTCTTCACTTGGTTATCGCCTCCATGGAACCCGGGGAGCTTCTGTCCTCAGTGGATCCTCTCAGGAGGATGCTTACCTTCATATTCCCATCTTCCCGGCTCACCAGAAGCTTGTCTGCTCTGCGGTCAACAAAGATCATTTTAAGAAAACCTACAAAAAATATATATAGCCAAGAATGAGAGCAGGACCGGCATCACCACCTGGAGCACCCGGGAAAGTGCCGGGACCCTGAGCAAGTGGGGGGGACCCACTTGCCGTCAGGAGGCATCGGGACTATCCCCTTCACCCCTGTGCTTTACACTGTTCGCAATGCTTACCTCTCCTTGTTCCTCCGCTGCCTGGTGTTTTCTGACTCTGTGACGTCTCAGGGCAGAGGGCGCGATGACGTCATTACAGTGCAACCTTTGTGCTGAGCAGTGCAGAGTCAGAAGACGCTGAAGAGACAGGACCTGCGGACAGAGAGGAGTGGTGAGTATTTGATTTTTTTTTATGTATGGAGCAATATATGGGGCCCATTCTGCATAGAGCATTATATAGGGTGTGGTAGATCGCTCACTCAGCTGCACACGGAGGTAGACACAGGTACGCTGTACCTGGTTGGTTTATTAAAAAATGCAGCATAAACCAACACTGAGTCCATAAAAAAAAAAAACGCAGCCTGCTGGGCAAACAGGAAAAACAAAACAAAACGGCAACACAAAACAACAGTCTTTGTGGTAGCAGGGATCCACCTGCTCAGAGTGGGGACACTCCATATGGTTCAGGATAGATTCACACAAAAAAATCTGGAGTTCCTCATTCCAGACCTACTGAACACTGAATTCCTCAGCTGGCCGAGTATTTAAACTCCCCCAGACCACACCCTGAGGAGGAGAAATATGGTGAATGGCCTCCCGCCTTTCACTATGGCCATTCACAAAAAAACACTCCCTTTTACTATGGAGTTAACCCCTCTCAACAATTAACATGCTGGAGGAAATTTAATGGTTTTAGTTCACTGACACCAACAGCCTCAGGGAAACTTATCACCTCTTTGGAGATCACCTGACGGCGGGCTTTCGGAATCCGATATGGCCTTTGAATCACCCTCACATTTGGCTCTGTCAAGATTTTGTGTTCGACCACCTGCGTACAACCTGGTAGCTCTGAAAACAGGTCCCGGTCCTGCTGGAGCAGCTCTCAGCACTGTTGCTTCTGGGCCGGTGACAGTGTCTCTGCCACTGTGACATCCTCTATACGGGCTTCAGGTTGGGCCCCCAGGCATGTAGCTACCATCGGCTCCCTGTCTCGCTAAGGTTTGAGCAGGTTAACGTGGTATACCTGATACAGCTTCCTTCTTCCTGGTTGATGGACCATGTAGTTGACTCAACTTTTCGACCACCTCATATGGCCCTTGCCACTTAGCCAGGAATTTACTCTCCACTGTTGGGATCAACACCAACACCCGGTCTCCAGGGCTGAACTGTCTCAGTCTCGCTGATCGATTGTAAACCCTTGCCTGGGCCTCTTGGGCTTGAAGGAGGCTCTCTCTCTTACAATCGGCATCACCTTCGCGATCCGGTCTTGCATTTGGGCCACATGCTCGATGACGCTCCAGTGGGGAGTCACCTCGGCTTCCCAGGTCTCCTGGGCAACCCCATTTATCACCGTCACATAGTCCCATGCCCTTTTCAAAATAAGATCCTGCATTTGTGCAGTACCAAAATGGCAACACAAAAGCACGGTCATTGTGGTAGCAGGGATCTGCCTGCTCAGAGTGCAGACACTCCATGTGGTTCAGGATAGCTCCACACAAACAGATCTGGAGTTCCTCACTCCAGACCTACTGAACACTGCCTCAGCTGGCCAAGTATTTAAACTCCCCCAGACCACACCCTGAGGCGGAGAGATATGGTGAATGGCCTCCCACCCTTCACTATGGCCATTCACAAAAAAACACTCCCTTTTACTATGGAGTTAACCCCTCTCAACAATTAACATGCTGGAGGAAATTTAATGGTTTTAGTTCACTGACGCCAACAGCCTCAGGGAAACATATCTCCCCGCCAGCACTTTACCAGTGACTTTGTCACAAGGGCCATTCTGTATGGAGCATTATTTGGGGTCCATTATTTGGTATGGAGCATTATATGAGATCCATTATTCTGTATGGAGTGTTATATGGGGCCCATTCTGTATGGAGCATTATATGGGATCCATTATACTGTATGGAGCATTATATGAGGTCCATTTTTCTGTATGGAGCAATATATGGAGCCCCTTCTGTATGGAGCATTATATGGGGCACATTCTGTATGGAGCATTATATGGGGTCCATTATTCCCAGTATTCTGTATGGAGCAATATATAGGGCTTATTATACTGTATGGAGGACTATGTGGTGCCCATAATACTGTATGGAGGACTATATTATCCGGTCTAAAATGAAAACTTTTGACACCCCCCCCCCCCCAAGACACGCACTGTGCGCTTCGAGGATTCGCCGGTTTCTGAGATATTGTAGAATTTACAATAGATATTGCTCATGTAATGTAAGAAGTGAAATCTTCGGCCTTGTACTATATATATATATTTCTCTGTGGTATCTGTGAATCATGAATCGTGGTATGTGTTAAAGGGGCCCACTGAGACTCTTTCGCCGGGCCACACGAAAACCTGGAGCCGGCCCTGAATGAGAGTATCAACATAAGTTTATTATAACAAAATTTTAAGAGAGAAGTGTTAAAAATAGGGGAAACACTAGAGGGCGACAAACAGCAGGAGGAGATATGAAATGTCATATATAGTTCATGTGTGGATCTAGACAAACAGTCCAAAACAAATAAATGGAATGTGGGAAAACGACAAATGGTGAGGTAAGTATACGAAATATATATATATATATATATATATATATATATATATATATATATATATATATATATATATATATATATATATATATATGGACATGCAAAGCAAGAGTTACTTAACTCATGTAAGTTTATTAGGCTGCATGTACAGTAAGGACATGAAATAACATCCAAAATGAAGGATCAAAGTCAACTTTACCCATGTACTCCTTCTGCTGGAATGCTGCCAGCCCCAGCGTGCATTTCGGTGCAAGCCTTTGTCAGGGACTTGCGCCAAAACGTGCGTTGGGAATGGCATCGTTCCAGCAGGAGGAGTACATGACGCCCTGACGAAGGCTATCGTTGAAACGTACATTGTGGCTAGTTCCATTCCAGCAGGAGTACATGACCCCCTGGTGAAGGCTTGTGCCAAAACGCGCGTTGGGGCTGGTGCCATTCCAGCAGGAGGAGTACATAACTCCCTGATGAAGGCTTGCGCCGAAACGTGTGTTGGGGCTGGTGCCATTCCAGGAGGAGAAGTACATGATCCCCTATGAAGGTTTGCACCAAAACATGCGTTGGGGCTTGCGCTATTTCAGCTGGAGAAGGACATGCAGTGCAGCAAGCTGGGCTTATAGTTGCCATTACGAGTGACCAGACCCGAGTGAAGAATCGAGCCGCCAGACCGGAGTGAAGAATCGAGCCGCCAGACCCGAGTGAAGAATCGAGCCGCCAGACCCGAGTGAAGAATCGAGCCGCCAGACCCGAGTGAAGAATCGAGCCGCCAGACCCGAGTGAAGAATCGAGCCGCCAGACCCGAGTGAAGAATCGAGCCGCCAGACCCGAGTGAAGAATCGAGCCGCCAGACCCGAGTGAAGAATCGAGCCGCCAGACCCGAGTGAAGAATCGAGCCACCAGACCCGAGTGAAGAATCAAGTGACCAGATCCAAGTGGGAAACTGAGTGACCAGACCGGGAACCATACCAAGAGAAGCGAGTAACCAGAATCGGGGGCGAGTGACCAGAGCTGGGTAGCCTGAACTGGAGACGAGAGACCAGAGCTAAGACATCCGAGCTGAGGAAGCAGAGCCAGAGTTGAGAGAGAGATGACCAGGTCGTTGAAAAAGGACGTTTATGCTAGCTGTGACTTCCGGTGTAGACGAACGGTACGCAGGGGGCTGGGGCTGCGCTTCAGGGGACGAAAGCAGCCAGTGTAACGGGTGTACAAAGTGACTCATTGATAAGGGACTCGCGGCCTAACGGCGTGGTAGCATAGGCTTCCTTTAGGGCCTGTATTATGGCTCGTGTTGCCTAGAGAGTGACAGCGAGACCGCAGTAACGGACACGATAGTGACGGTGACGCTCCACAGGTGAAGGTATTAGGACCAAAACATCACCGACGACAATATTTTGTTTATTTGTAATAATAGGACAATAGTGTGTGGTTAGAATTGCTGTATTCTATTGCTGTACGATAACCACCGTTTGCTTTATTCTTTATATTGTGTCGTAGGCATCACTTATACTTGTGTTAATCAAATAAATATTTGTTGGTTAAGTTACCACTGTGTCCTCATGCTCTGCGCTGTGCCATCCGCGAATCTCTTTACACACACACTACTTTGCTTGTTGATATTGGAACTATTCAATAAGTTTGATGCGAGACAAAACAAAACTCCTGTAACCATATGATTGAGGCGCTGCTATGCCTGGTGGAGTGCGGAGGGACGCTTTCCTCTGTTAGATACAGATGCAGTCTGATATTGTATTACTGTTCCACCTCACTCACTTGGATGGAACATTAGTGCTGTACTAGACAGAGGGCCGGGACAACAATGGGTCTGTGTTTAGTAACCAGCTCCCTCCCTTATCTACATGATTAATGCTGCAGCTACTTACATACAGACTTGTTATGGCGCCCCTGGTGTTCCATATTTATTATGTCGCCCCTTGGTGTTACATACTTGTTATATCGCCCCTGCTGTTACATACTTGTTATGGTGCCCCTGGTGTTCCATATTTGTTATGGCGCCCCCCGCTGTTACATACTTGTTATGGTGCCCCTGGTGTTCCATATTTGTTATGGCGCCCCCCGCTGTTACATACTTGTTATGTTGCCCCCTGCTGTTACATATTTGTTATGGCACCCCCTGGTGTTCCAAATCTGGTATGGCGCCCCCTGGTGTTACATGCTTGTTATGATGACCCCTGCTGTTACATACTTGTTATGGCGCCCCTGGTGTTACATACTTGTTATGGCGCCTCCTAGTGTTACATACTTGTTATGGCGCCCCCTGTTGTTACATATTTGTTATGTGCCTCCTGCTGTTACATACTTGTTATGGTGCCCCCTGCTGTTACATACTTGTTATGTCGCCCCTGGTGCTACATACTTGTTATGGCGCCCCCTGTTGTTACATACAGTACTTGTTATGGTGCCCCCTGCTGTTACATGCTTGTTATAGCGCCCCCTGTTGTTACATACAGTACTTGTTATGGTGCCCCCTGCTGTTACATACTTGTTATAGCGCCCCCTGCTGTTACATACTTGTTATGTCGCCCCCTGGTGTTACATACTTGTTATGGTGCCCCCTGGTGTTACATACTTGTTATCGCGCCCCCTGTTGTTACATACAGTACTTGTAATGGTGCCCCCTGCTGTTACATACTTGTTATGGTGCCCCCTGTTGTTACATACAGTACTTGTTATGGTGCCCCCTGGTGTTACATACTTGTTATGGTGCCCCCTGGTGTTACATACTTGTCATGGTGCCCCCTGTTGTTACATACAGTACTTGTTATGGTGCCCCCTGCTGTTACATACTTGTTATGGTGCCCCCTGGTGTTACATACTTGTTATGGCGCCCCCTGCTGTTACATACTTGTTATGGTGCCCCCTGCTGTTACATACTTGTTATGGCGCCCCCTGCTGTTACATACTTGTTTTGGTGCCCCCTGTTGTTACATACAGTACTTGTTATGGTGCCCCCTGTTGTTACATACAGTACTTGTTATGGTGCCCCCTGCTGTTACATACTTGTTATGGTGCTCCCTGAGCAGAAACACAAGTTTTTGAGGAGGATTTGTAATTTCTGCTCAGTTTCTTCAAAAACTCCTCAAAATCTCAGTGTGAACATACCCTGTGCAGGGGCACTGCTGCAAAGATGGGGAAACTCTTCTTGTACTGCTTATTGCTATGCGCACACAGATTTTTTTTGAGGTTCCAGAAATGAGTTTTGTAGTGGAAACCCCCTTTAGCAAGCGCTCCGTCTTTGAGGAGTTTTTAGAGAAGTTTTCGATTCCTGATGCAGTTTGCAAGCGTTTTTGAAGTTTATTTTCCTGAAGTGTTTCTTTTTCTGCTTTTTGATTGCACTGTGCTTAGTTTGAAGCAGATTTCATGAACCTTCCTCTCTCTGTTTCGGGCATTTTTCAAAACCTGAAGCAAAAGAAAAACACCGAAAATACTGATGGTATAATAGCAAATTGGTTGTACAATAGAAAGGAATAAGGAGAGTCTTTCAAGTGTTTAAATAATTTTTTAGCCTTTTTTTGGAGCATAATCTGCTTTTGTGGGGGCAGGGCACTGATCTGGCACTATTTAAGGGGGTACTGTGCTAACACTGATAAAGGTGACTCTATGGTCCCATTATATGGGCATGGCAGGGTAATTTATGGAGGAGTTGCTGTCTCTAACATTATGTCCCTATATCTGAAACTGAATGTTTTCAAAACGGAACTTCTTGTGTCCCCCCCCCACTCCTAATCTGCCTAAACCTGATATTTCTATTTCTGTGGGTGGTTTTACCATAACTCACAAGCCGCACACTACTTGAGTCGGGGCTATATTTGCCATTATCCTATATCCAATCACTTTCCACTCATGTCACCTGTACCCCAAAAACAATGCTAGAATCCACCCTTTTCTTATCTTCAAAACGACAAAAGCTCTTACTTTCTCTTTTATTCATTCTCGTCTGGTTTATTGCAGCTCTCTACATATCAGTCGAATATATCTTGAATGCAGCATTCAGGCATATATTTCTGTCCAGCCACTACACTGATGCCTCCACCCTATCCCAGACACTGCACTGGTTACCCATCCACTAGAGACTATAACATAAACTTATCACACTCACCCACAGAGCTCTCCACAGTGCTGAACAGTCCTACATCTCCTCACTCACCTCTGCCTCTTAGCCTACTCGTCCTCTCCAGGGAGCTTCACTGCCCTATATCTCATCTTTTTCTTTCAACCTACCCATCCTCTCCATAGTGCTGCACCACCCCGCATCTGTCTACCACCCTACCTGTCCTTACCACAGTGCTGCACCGCCCTACATCTCCTCTTCATCTGTCTACCACCTACTCATCCTCTCTGCAGTGCTGCACTTCTCTACATCTCCTCCTCATCACTGTCTACGACTCCACCGCCTTCTCCACATTACCATGCACCTCCATATAACTCTTCCCTCATCTGTCTAACACCCTTCCCGTCCTCTCTGCAGTGCTGCACCACCCTATATCTCCTCCACCTCTATGCCTACCACCCTACCTCTCCTTTCCACAGTGCCGCACCACCCTACATCTCCTCCTCATCTGTGACTCCACCATCTTCTCCGCATAACCATGCACTTCCGTATAACTTTTCCCTCCTCTACCACCCTACCCGTCCTCTCTGCAGAGCTGCACCACCTTACATCTGCTCTCTCATCTTTGTCTACCACCCTACCTGTGCTCTCTGTTCTGCTAATGCCTAAATTCCTCCATAATCCAAACTTCCCACTCCCGTCTTCAAGACTCTCTTGTGTTGCACCGCTTTACTAAAATGCACTACACTGGGACTCTGCACATAATAACTGTACAGGTGCTCGGTGCACCATTTTCATGGTCAAACATTTAAGTGCGCCATTCCACGTACTTATCTGCCCTCTATCTCCACCCTTCCCTCGCTCTATACAGCCAAAGCTGTCAATCAAAGAGGCGCGACATCATTGTTGCGACGTGACGTACATGTGACGTTGTGCCACGGATTCCATCAGGTAGGAGGATATTTTCACTGCTCCCATCCATTGGCCACAGACCACTGTCACGACTTGTGGATTGGGTCACGTAAATCGATTTACACCAACTCTATTTATTATTTTTATACACAACATTTCGCATGAGGTCTCCCTGATAAATATTCCTAAAACTCAGCAGTTGGTCACCGTCTACCTCCCCATTGTTACTTTTACCTCCATTGTCCTAGGTCCGGCGGTTCCGTCCATATAATGTGTATTTATGGCCAAATTAATATTTTTCTTTGCTTTTACGCATGAGAAATCTACTGGGATGAGATCCGCAATGTTCCTGATCTAATGATGATAGTTCCGTGAAAAGCCGAAATTACATTTCTTGATAAGAGTCCAACAGTTTGTGCTGAAGAACAGAGCGAGGCAATGCCAAAGAGAACTGCATGAAAGCTGCTGAAACCAGATTGTGCGCTGACCCAACATAACATTCCTCCCGCCGCTCTCTGATGTTTCTCTGCTGCGCTTTATATCCAACCCCTCGAGATCCTTCCTAAATGAGGCAAATTATTTGCTAAGATTTCAAGACGGCGTCAGTTTATGAGAGTGCACCTGCGTTATTAGATTCCAGCAAGGAAGTAGTTAAAGGGGATTTCCTATCACATCATGGGCATATCATTGGGGTCCAAAATCTGGGACCACTGCTAACCATGGGAAACACAGACCAAGGGTCCCTATAGCGCCCTCTAGCACCACTATACAGGGAACTGCAACACAACCCCATTCTAGTAAATGAAACTTCCTGAACAGAGGACAAATGCGGAATGACAACTCCTGGGGTATTCTTAACTTGTTCTTAAAGGGTATGTCCATTTCTGAAACCTGTTTGTTCCAATGTATCTAAAATAAAAAAAAAGTAGTGTTGATATAAAATCTTCTACCGCTTTGTGTCTACAGCTGCTTTGCAGAGCTATGTCATACCTGCCCAAATCATGAAGCATTTGGAAGCTACACCTTTTGGTGAACCAGGAAATTTCCCTGAGAACGGACAGATTGGTAATAACTTATATATATTCTGCCATTTTTGTAGTCTGGTTTACTGGAAACTAAACCGAAAAAAATGAACTGGAGTATAAGTTGGCATGCATGCAAAATAGGAGCATGTTCACACTGGCCATTAAACACACAAAACCTAAGACAGAAACAAAATGAACATATACCCTGCTGTAAGTACAGTAAATAAAAGCAATAGTGCATTTCAATAACACATAATACCTCGTAACCACCGTTTTTGACTAAAAAAAAGCGTAAAAGCCATCCCACCAGCGTCAAGGTGTACCCAAATTGGCATTGTCCGAACCTCTAGTATTAAAACCTTACCATGTGTCATACTGACGTCAATGTGAATAAGGGCTTTGTGTCCATATTCGGGACCGCGTCCTGCTTAGCACTTATTCACATTGATGTCACTATGACACATGGTAAGGTTTTTAATACTAGAGGTTAGGACTGTCCCGATTTGGGTTCACCTTGACGCTGGTGAGATGGCTTTTATGCTTTGTTTGTAAACACCGTTTTTGATCAAAGTATCCTGTGTTATTTAAATGCAATATTGTTTTTACTTATTTACTCACAGCAGGGTATATGTTCATTTTGTTTCTGTCTTAGGCTTTGTCTGGTTTACTGGAAAGTCCAGTGAGAAACAGAACTGTTGCCAAGTACATCACACTTCCCGACACCTAGAAATTCTCACCTGATAGAGGAATATGACTATGCCCCGTGTCCCGGCCACGACCAATTCTATTCCTGGTTCTAGTTGTGGACCATCTGCTTGTCTCTTGACCCGAACTCAACAGTCCCTTAGGCATATATTTGGCTGTTGAGTTCAGGTCAGAAGAACCGTGGTCGGATCGAAATTCGACCTTGAGAAACTCCGCCTAAGACTACGTTCACATGAAAGTGGTTTTGGTCCATGGAGAATGGACCGAATGTTAGCCTATATGCTAGTGCACTCGGGCTATTTTCCACTTGGTCCATCTGGGAAGAATACAGCATGAGCTACATGGACCAATTTATGGATCAGACTAGTGCCACCATCCACTTGCTCCATTCAAAGACATCTTCAATTTGCGAATGTTACTGGTCTGATAATTTTCCAATCATTTCCACTTCTTTTTGCATGTTGAAACCCTTTCCTTGCCCTGTTCTCCCTCGACAAATGTCCGTCTGGATCCCGGGGCTGCATCTTGCACCATGCACTGGAAAACACTTGGTTTTCACGATGCTTCTGTGGGGCGATTTTCCAACTATTCTGTGATTCTGAGATATTCCCCCTTTTCCCATGCAGGTTGGAAAGTCGGTATAACTATGTCTCGATTTAATTTTTGGAAAGAAAGATCTGGTCCCAGTGACGGGGGCCATATAGGTAGGACGCATTTTGGGGTCACTCACACCATTATTTGCCTTTCTGTATGCAGTGGATTCCTCTATGAACAGGAGTTAATGGAGAATCTCCGTGACCTTCTATATTAGTGTATGATGGAAAGCTCAGCCCTAATATCAACATAGACAGAAACCGTTCCAGGGCTGGAACCTGCGCTGATTTGCATATTTTTGGTATAATACAATAAATATATGATAAGCTTGTCTAGACCGCAGTCAAATAAAAGGACCACCTATGAAGGAGAGGTTTCCTTGCAAGTGCACATTTACTCTGGCAATGTGGAGCAGGATGTCTATGTCTGAAGTGGAGAAAATCAGTATTTTTCAAGCCTGACTCCACTTACAAAAGCTCTACCCTTGTACCACACACCTCCGTTGTTTTCTTCTGAGTCTCCACCGCTTCATTGGGGGGGGTGCCTAGTGGAGCAAATGTAGGAGCTTATTGGGGTCCATAAGCCTTACCTTAAAGGCAACATCTTAGATGTATACTCAAGTGTTTAAAGATCCTGTTTGCGAGGAGGAGGGAGTTTGAAATAGCTCAAACTTACCAACTGATTGCCCAGAATGGTTCCCCGACCAGATTCGGGGGGACGCTATTGCACCAGTCACAAGTGCGTGAGAAAGTAATTTACATGATGCCCTTAAAGGAAGCAAATACAGCCCGACAAATTGAAGTCTGCAGTTACTATACACTGATGCATTTGCCATCTAGCTGAAGTGGACTGCATTATTTTCATAGAGAGACAGGGAGGCAGTACTATCTGTGCCTACATAATTTAAAGGTATAGGCAAGGAGGTAGTACAATCTGTGCCCACATCACTTACAGGCAAAAATGAAGCATTATCAGTGCCTAAATTTTTTTCAGGGAGAGGCAGTAAGTATCTGTCCCTACATAATTTCCAAAAAGAGACAAGGATGCAGTTCTATCTGTATTTACATCATTTCAATGGAGAGAAAGGAATAGAGTGCTATTTGTGTCCACTTTATTTATAGAGGGGTGATAGAGCAGCAGGACTATCTGTGTCTAAATCATTTTCAGGAAGAAAGTGGGTGGATGTGCTATCTACATAAAAAAACAAGGAGGGCAGTACTATCTGTACCGAAATCATTTTCAGGTAAGAAATGGGCAGCTGTACTATCTGTATTTACATGAAGAGACAAGGCGGCAGTATTACCTGTGCCAAAATCATTTTCATGGAGAAACTAGGAAGCAGTGCTATCTGTATTTACATAATTTACATGAAGAGACATGGAGGCAGTACTATCTGTGCCTAAATCATTTTCAGGGAGAAACTGGGCAGCTGTACTACCTGTAGTTACATAATTTACATGAAGAGACAAGGAATCAGTACTGTTTGTGCTGACGTTATTTCCATGGACAAACAAGAAGGGATATCTTTGTTTATATCACTTACAGGGAGTGACAGGAAGGCAGTACTTCCTGTCTTTACACCATTTATACAAAGGGACAAGGACGCAGTTCTATTTGTATCCAAATCATTTAGTGGGAGAGACAGGTAAAAAGTACTATCTGTATCTAAATTATTGTATTGCACCCATTACCAGGGTGATCACTTTGGTCACTGCCCTTTTCTAGTGAATGTGATGCTGACAGCCCTTCAGGATTAGTGGGGATCATCCCCTGCCATCAGTAAGTGAAGGCATATTCTAGCAATTTTATTGTAAAACCCCCTGTAAATCAGTACAGGATCTATAAATGAATGGGTTAATGTAGATTGTACGGTTTATGGTTTCAGCATTATATGTTTTCCGTTCCGTGGATTTTCGCTGCTTTGAAGTTTTCTAAAAGTTTGTTGTGTCCTTAATAACCCGTAAACTTTTCAGAAGCTCCTGCCAGAAGGGAGGGTGATCCCAGAAAACACCTACTCCCTTTCCAGACATCTCTCAGTAACCGCAGAGGGTTTCACCATTCCAGAGGAATGCTCCTCACAAGAGAGCTCTCCCTCACGCTGTACGGTTTCCTAGAGAAGGCAACAATGGCCTCCTCCAACACCGCTTCCTCCAAGAAACGGCAAGTGCCAAACTATCAGGCATCACAAATGCTCCCATGAATACTGTTCTCAGCTTCCTCCTGTCCTGTAACAGTTTTCAATTATTCTAACCTTTCTGATCTCTTCCACATGGACCAGATATTTTGAGATGAAATACCTCCATATAACGGCACCTCCGCTCCTCACCAAGCCCCCGATAACCCAATGTAAAATCTATAACCGCACCCCACATACCATGTGCCATATATAATACTGGTGTGATACGTAGCTCTGGACACCCTCATGGACCAGGGCAGGGTGTGACTGCTACCTCTGTACTCCTTATAGCTACATCTTCAGAGCATGGGCAGCACAGTAGCTCGCAGCGCTGGGGTCCGGGGTTCGAATCCCACCAAGGACGACATCTGCAAGGAGTTTGTATGTTCTCCCCGTGTTTGTGTGGGTTTCCTCCAGGTTCTTCGGTTTCCTCCCACACTCCAAGGACATACTGGTAATGAATGTAGATTGTGAGCCCCAACGGGGACAGTGATGATGATGTCTGTAAAGTGCTGCGGAAATAATGGCGCTATATAAATAAATAAATGCTTCACTTAAAAAAATGCTAAATATTGTAGAAAGAAAACAAAAAACCCAAAGGAACAAAAAAGTCATATAGCAATGTTTTTGTTTTTCATATTTCCCTAATTAAAGGAAACCTGTTATTTCCCAAAACACTATTAACCTGCAGATTTGGGGTTAATAGTGTTCTAAAACAGTATATAGTGAGTGGTGGCTGTAACCATGTCCCAGGTACTGACTTCAATTTTTCATGTTGAACTTGACACATGATGTCTAGTGGCTGTAGAGTAGAATAAATCTTTATAAAACGTTTTTTTTTCATGTCCTCGTTGCTGACATATTAGCAAAGTATTTGACACCTAGAGAGTTAATTTTCGTTAACTCTAAGTTGATGTTATCAGATAGTTTTTCACTGGGGGGGTGTACTTCTTCTGCCTGTATGATGCTGAGTTTTTCACTGGGGGCGTGTACTTCTTCTGCCTGTATGATGCTGAGTTTTTCACTGGGGGCGTGTACTTCTTCTGCCTGTATGATGCTGAGTTTTTCACTGGGGGCGTGTACTTCTTCTGCCTGTATGATGCTGAGTTTTTCACTGGGGGCGTGTAATTCTTCTGCCTGTATGATGCTGAGTTTTTCACTGGGGGCGTGTACTTCTTCTGCCTGTATGATGCTGAGTTTTTCACTGGGGGCGTGTACTTCTTCTGCCTGTATGATGCTGAGTTTTTCACTGGGGGGTGTGTACTTCTTCTGCCTGTATGATGCTGAGTTTTTCACTGGGGGCGTGTACTTCTTCTGCCTGTATGATGCTGAGTTTTTCACTGGGGGCGTGTACTTCTTCTGCCTGTATGATGCTGAGTTTTTCACTGGGGGGGTGTACTTCTTCTGCCTGTATGATGCTGAGTTTTTCACTGGTGGGGTGTACTTCTTCTGCCTGTATGATGCTGAGTTTTTCACTGGGGGCGTGTACTTCTGCCTGTATGATGCTGAGTTTTTCACTGGGGGCGTGTACTTCTTCTGCCTGTATAATGCTGAGTTTTTCACTGGGGGGGTGTACTTCTTCTGCCTGTATGATGCTGAGTTTTTCACTGGGGGCGTGTACTTCTTCTGCCTGTATGATGCTGAGTTTTTCACTGGGGGCGTGTACTTCTTCTGCCTGTATAATGCTGAGTTTTTCACTGGGGGGGGGGTGTACTTCTTCTGCCTGTATGATGCTGAGTTTTTCACTGGGGGCGTGTACTTCTTCTGCCTGTATGATGCTGAGTTTTTCACTGGGGGCGTGTACTTCTTCTGCCTGTATAATGCTGAGTTTTTCACTGGGGGGGGGGTGTACTTCTTCTGCCTGTATGATGCTGAGTTTTTCGCTGGGGGCGTGTACTTCTTCTGCCTGTATGATGCTGAGTTTTTCACTGGGGGCGTGTACTTTTTCTGCCTGTATGATGCTGAGTTTTTCACTGGGGGGTGTGTACTTCTTCTGCTTGTATGATGCTGACCAATCATAAGTAGGTGGCAACACACTGGAGAAAGAAGAACACGCCCCCACCATAGCCCAGAGCAGGCAGGTTACTCCTGTGTGAGACATGTAATGACAGCCCTGATCTCACTGCAGAGGGATTACAACTTGCCATAAGCACAACAGACATAACTCTAATTAAGGACACCTTTGAGCTCTCAGCTGTGGACAGGTAGTGTGAGAGAAGGGGTAATACATCAGAGGTGACAGTGCTATGAGAGGAGGAAAGGTGATAGAAGGGTTTGAAATGTGATGCAGCTAAACTCAGCTGTGCTGCCCCTCCTCCCACATCGACCTTGTCTGAAAGGCATTAATTATTCTTTCTAATGGTGCAGGAGGTTAGACCAGGAGATCAGAGTTGTGTTATTACATCTCATGGACTGATAAACCTACTCTAATCTGTGGTGGGGGCGTGTTCTTCTTTTTGCAGTGTGTTGCTGCTTACTTATGATTGGTCAGCGTCATTCAGGGAGAAAAAGCACACGCCCATAGTGAAAACTCTCTGAAAACACCCACATGGTCTTAACAAAAATTAACTCATTACGTGCCAAATATTTTGATGGGTAATATTTTCGCACTGGAGAAGTGAAGTTAAAAAAAAAATGTTTTATTCTGCTTTGCAACCACTATTACATCATGTGCTTGCAGTTCAACATGAAAAAACTGAAGAAAAACACCTCTTAAAACAATGAATTTTTACAAAATACACTCCATGTGGATCCGTTCTCCATCTTTCCTTCATCCTGATTGGCTGTAGTGATGCAGGGTACATCTCGGGCTCTGTCGCCTCGTCTCCAGGGCTTGTATTTATTGGAAGCTATGAGCTGACATAGTAACAATATATTTTCCCGAGTTGTTACATTTCATCTGGATCTTCATCATCTCCATAGATTCCATGATGAAGGTCAGGAGTCACATGACTGCGGACCCTGACCTGCGCGGGTTCATGTTCTGAACTTTATTAGAGGGGGATGTTGTGGACAGATTGTGTGACATGTTGTACATACACTGTCATGGGTGGAGCACATATTGGAAGCTGCGAGGGAATCGCCCGTCACATAAATCACTTCTTGTTCTCAATGTATTTAAGTTTTGTCTTAGGCTTATTATCATGCCAGAATAATGATGAGATAATAGGCGAGATGCATCACAAGTGCACGCGAGAAAACCGGAGAAACAAAGCGTGAAACGGTATGTGTGTGAGCATAAGGGTTTAATGAGTGTGTGCTGCATGAATGCATGTGTACATGTGTGTGCAGATATCTGCGCATCACCGCATGTATGTAATTGTGTATATATGTGTGCATGTCTGTACCTGTGACTATACCAGTATATGTGCATATAACTGTGCATGACTGTATGTATGTAATTGTGTTTATATGTGTGCATGTCTGTATGTATACAGTACAGACCAAAAGTTTGGACACACCTTCTCATTTAAAGATTTTTCTGTATTTTCATGACTACGAAAATTGTACATTCACACTGAAGGCATCAAAACTATGAATTAACACATGTGGAATTATATACTTAACAAAAAAGTGTGAAACAACTGAAAATATGTCTTATATTCTAGATTCTTCAAAGTAGCCACCTTTTGCTTTGATGACTGCTTTGCACACTCTTGGCATTCTCTTGATGAATTGTTTAAACGTATAGTAATCTTAGTGTATGTAAACTTTTGACTTTGCAGTAAGTAATAAAAATGCCTCAAAACATTCTCTCTCTCTCTCATTAATCTGGCATTTGGCAAATATTAAAAACTAGATGGTGGCCCGATTCTAATGCATCGGGTATTCTAGAATAGGTATGCGGCCGACCGGGAGCAATCAGCAGAGCTGTGTTTAAATTTTGCGCCAAAATCGCTGATTGGTCGAGGTCGGCAACCGTGACCAATCAGCAAAGCAGTGTTTAAATTTGGCGGCAATATCGGTGATTGGTCGCGGGCGGCGGCTGCGACCAATCAGCAGAGCGATGCAGAGCGGTGTTTAAATTTGTCGCCAAAATCGCTGATTAGTCGAGGCTGCCGGCCGCGACCAATCAGCGAGATTGGCGCCAAATTTAAACAATGCTCTGCTGATTGGTCGCGGCCGTCAGCCGCAACTAATCAGCCATTTTGTGGCCAATTTTAAACCCCGCTCTGCATCGCTCTGCTGATTGGTCGCGGTCGCCGGCCTCGACCAATCAGCAGAGCGTTGTTTAAATTTGGCGCCAATACTGCTGATTGGTTGTGGCCGGCGACCAATCAGCAGAGCGATGCAGAGCGGGGTTTAAATTTGGCACCAAAATCGCTGATTGGTCGCTGCCGGCGACCAATCAGCAGAGCGGTGTTTAAATTTGACGCCAAAATCGCTGTTTGGTCGAGGCCGCCGACCGCGACCAATCACGATTTTGGCGCAAAATTTAAACAACGCTCTGCTGATTGGTCGCGGCCGTCAGCCGCGACTAATCAGCGATTTTGGGGCCAAATTTAAACCCCGCTCTGCTGATTGTCGCGGTCGCCGGCCTCGACCAATCAGCAGAGCGTTGTTTAAATTTGGCGCCAATCTCGCTGATTGGTCGCGGATGGCGGCCGCGACCAATCAGCAGAGCGGTGTTTGAATTTTGCGCCAAAATCGCTGATTGGTCGCGGGCGGCAGCCGCGACCAATCAGCAAACCGTGTTAGTGAGGACTGGAGAGCGTGTTTAAATTTGGCACCAAAATCGTGGATTAGTTGCGACCGCGACCAATCAGCAAAGAGGTGTTTAAATTTGGCGACAATACTGCTGATTGGTCGCGGCCGGCGACTGCGACCAATCAGCAGAGCGGGGTTTAAATTTGGCGCCAAAATCGCTGATTAGTCGCGGTTGACGGCCGCGACCAATCAGCAGAGCATTGTTTAAATTTGGCGCCAATCTCGCTGATTGGTCGCGAATGGCGGCCGCGACCAATCAGCAGAGCGGTGTTTGAATTTTGCGCCAAAATCGCTGATTGGTCGCGGGCGGCGGCCGCGACCAATCAACAAACCGTGTTAGTGAGCGCGATCAATCAGCAGAGCGGTGTTTAAATTTGGCGCCAAAATCGCTGATTGGTCGCAGCTGGAGTCCGTGACCAATCAGCAGAGCGTTGTTTAAATTTGGCGCCAATCTCGGTGATTGGACGCGTCCGGCGTCCGTGACCAATCAGCAAAGCGTTGTTTAAATTTGGCGCCAAGCTCGCTGATTGGTCGCGGCTGGCGTCCGCGACCAATTAGCACAGCAGTGTTTAAATGTGGCGGTAAGATCGGTGATTGGTCGCGGCCGCTATTTAAATGTGGCGACCAATCAGCAGAGCGGTGTTTAACTTTAGCGCCAAGATCACTGATTGGTCGGGTGCGGAGAGCGCGCCAAATCAGCGAATCGTATTGGTGAGGAGCGGGGAGCGGAATCGTATTAGTGAGGACCGGGGAGCGCCGCTGCCTGTGCGGGTACTTCCGCTGCGAGAACCCGGGACATGAGCGGGCGCTCGGAGCAGAAGTATCCCGACCCGCAGCGCCGCTCCCCGGTCCTCCCTCGACACCCTAGCCGCTGAAGTCCCCACAGTATCCGCAGGGTGTTACAAAGGTCCGGACATTTGTGCTAAAAATCGCTGATTGGTCGCTGGCGCTGCCAGCGACCAAACACCGATTTGGGCGCCAAATTTAAATATCGGCTGCGACCAATCACTGATCTTGGCTCCACATTTAAACACCGCTGTGCTGATTGGTCGCCGACGCTGTGCGCGACCAATCACCGATTTTGGCGGCACATTTAAATAGCGTCTGCGACCAATCATTACAGCGGTGTTTAAATGTGGAGCCAAGATTGGTGATTGGTCGCGGCCGATATTTAAATTTGGCGCCCAAATCGGTGATTGGTCGCGGGCAGCGCCAGCGACCAATCAGCGATTTTTAACACAAATGTCCAGACCTTTGTAACACCATGCGGATACTGTGGGGACATCAGCGGCTAGGGTGTGAAGGGAGGACCGGGGAGCGGCGCTGCGGGTCGGGATACTTCTGCTCCGAGCGCCCGCTCATGTCCCGGGTTCTCGGAGCGGAAGTATCCGCACAGGCAGCGCCGCTGACATCCATGCGGCTAGGGTGTGAAGGGAGGACCGGGGAGCGGCGCTGACATCCAATTGGTCGCGGCCGCTATTTAAATGTGCCGCACAAATCGGTGATTGGTCGCTGTCTTGGCCCGCGACCAATCACTGATCTTGCGGCCAAAGTTAAACACTACTGTGCTGATTGGTCGCGGACGCTGCCCGCGACCAATCACAGATTTGGGCGCCAAATTTAAATATCGGCCGTGACCAATCACCGATCTTGGCTCCACATTTAAACACCGCTGTGCTGATTGGTCGCGGCCGATATTTAAATTTGGCGCCCAAATCGGTGATTGGTCGCGGGCAGCGCCAGCGACAAATCAGCGATTTTTAACACAAATGTCCGGTGTTATGATCTGCTACAGAGACTAAGGAAAGAGAGGAGATCTGTCCCTACAATAGAACTAAACTAGATCCCTACGATGTAACGGGGAACCTGATCCTGCGATCAGACCCGCTAAAGTCCTCGGCTAGTCTGAACGCAGACCTATAGATGTGAGGGAGGGATCCCTACAAGATCTAGGGACTGGGAAAAGTTGGACACCTCCTAGCAGAAATAGTAGCAGTCAAAGACAAACACACAACAAAAAGGCATAGGGGTCAGAAGACCTAGCAAAACTAACAGAGAACGGCAACAGAGCAACAAGCTAGCTCAACAGTAGTAAATACAAATGAAGTCCAGCAAAGCCAGGAGGGCGGAGCCGGATTAAATAGGCAAAATGGTCATGTGACCAGCAAACTAAAAAAAAACTAACAGGAGAGTTGTAACAGTACCCCCTCTTCTAAGAGGATCCTCCGGATCCCCTAGGCCCAGGCTTACCAGGAAACCTCCTGTGAAACGCTCGGACAAGTCTGGGAGCAGAAACATCATCCGCCCTCACCCATGAGTTATCCTCTGGTCCGAAACCCTTCCAAGCGACGAGATACTGCAAACTCCCTCTATACAGTCTAGAATTTAGGATGCGGGAAATTTCATATTCCCCGTCCTCCACCACCGGAGGAACAGTGGCAGAGGCGTCACCATCCGACACATCAGCTTTTTTCAACAGAGAAACATGAAACACCGGATTAATCCTCCAGGACGTAGGAACCTCCAGCCTAACAGCAGATTGGTTAACTATCTGAAGTACCTTAAAGGGCCCTATGAACTTGGGACCCAATATTTTAGAAGGAATCCTCAATCGCAGATTCTTAGAGGACAACCAAACCATGTCACCAACAGCAAACAAAACCTCTTGCCGTTTCCTATCAAAGTACCTCTTAGATTTTTTGTTAGCCTCCTGAAGATTACCACGCACATCCGTCCAAACTCTCTCCAAATCACCGGAAAAACTCTCCTCCTCAGGCACAGCCGAAACCAATTTGGAAAATGACCCAAAAGACGGATGTCTCCCAGAACAACAAAAAAAAGGCGAACACCCAGCAGAAGAGGATGTATGGTTGTTAAGAGCAAATTCAGCAAGTGGCAGAAACTCAGACCACCCCTCTTGATTGTCTGCCACAAAACAACGCAAGAACTGCTCAACATCCTGGTTCTTCCTTTCTGTCTGGCCATTAGACTCAGAATGATATCCGGATGAAAACGACAAATGAACTCCCAACCTGTCACAAAAGGCACGCCAAAAACGAGCCACGAACTGAGGTCCCCTATCAGAAACAATGTCAGTAGGAACACCATGTAGTCTGACAATTTCCTTGACAAAGGCCTTGGCGAGTGTCTTAGCGCAAGGCAGTTTGATGAAGGGAACCAAGTGACACATCTTGCTAAAACGGTCCACGACCACCCAGATGACCGTGAAACCTTCAGAGGGAGGAAGGTCAGTAATAAAGTCCATAGCCAGATGTGTCCAAGGTGCACTAGGAACCTCCAGAGGGCAAAGCAACCCCGCAGCAGGAGCATGCGAAGACTTGGATCTTGCACACACAGTACATTGGCGCACCCACTTAATGACTTCCTTCTGCCATCCAGGCCACCAAAAACTGCGACCCACAAGTCTCTTGGTCTCAGAAATTCCTGGATGACCTGCCAACCGAGACTCATGACACTCAACAAACAAATCTCTCCTAAAGGTCCTAGGCACAAACAACCTCCCATGGGGAGTGTTAGATGGGGCATTCTCCTGTGCTTTAAGAATCTCATCCTCCAAAACGGAGTCCAAAGCAGCAATCACAACACCTTCTTATAAAATGGTCTCCTCTTCCTCCTCAAGGCCGACCATGGGAGAAAAGCTGCGAGACAAAGCATCCGCTTTAACATTCTTGGTACCCGGGATGTAAGTAACGGAAAAATTAAACCGCGAGAAAAAAAGTGCCCACCTAGCCTGACGGGCATTCAAGCGCTTGGCAGCATCAAGATAGATCAGATTTTTATGATCAGTGAAAACCTGAATGGGAAATTCAGCACCTTCCAAGAGATGACGCCAGTGTTCAAATGCGAGTTTAATCGCCAGCAATTCCCGATTACCAATATCGTAATTAAGTTCAGTCTCGGAAAATTTTTTTGAAAAAAAGGCACAGGGATGTACTCCATCCTTGTTTTCCTGAGACAACACCGCACCAACCCCCAACGAAGAAGCATCAACCTCAACCAAAAACGGCTTAGTCACATCAGGCTGCATAAGGATGGGAGCAGAGGTGAACCTCTCCTTTAGAAACACAAAAGCTTCAATGGCCTCAGAAGTCCACTGAACCGCATTAGCACCTTTCCTGGTGAGATCGGTCAGCGGTTTGACAATAATAGAAAATTTTTTTATGAATTTTCTGTAATAATTGGCGAAACCCAAAAACCTCTGTATCGATTTCAAACCAATAGGCCTAGGCCATTCCTGCACAGCTTGAACTTTCACCGGGTCCATCTCAAAACCTTCACTGGAGATAATGTAGCCCAAAAAACGAATTCTCTGTACAGCGAACTCACATTTCTCCAGCTTAGCAAAAAGCGAATTGTCCATTAATAACTGTAATACCTCACGTACGCTCCGCCAATGAGACTCCAGATCCGGCGAATAAATCAAAATGTCATCCAAATACACAACCACATTTTTGCCGATTAAAGGTCTAAGGATATCATTAATAAGATTCTGAAAAAATGCTGGAGCATTGGTGAGACCAAAAGGCATAACCAGATTCTCAAAATGACCCACAGGAGTGTTAAAAGCAGTCTTCCATTCATCACCCTCCTTCATGCGCAACAAATTGTATGCCCCCCGGAGATCAATTTTAGAGAACCACTTGGCCCCCACTAACTGGTTAAATAAATCAGGAATCAATGGCAGTGGGTAAGGATTGCGTACAGTAATTTTATTAATCTCACGAAAGTCCAGACAAGGACGTAAACCGCCATCTTTTTTTTTTACAAAAAAAAATCCAACAGCCACAGGAGACTTGGAAGGCCTAATGTGACCGGCGGCCAAGCTTGTCTGTATGTATTCTTCCAAAGCCTTTCTTTCAGGAATAGTAAGATTAAATAAATGACTCTTAGGAAGAGTCGCGCCAGGGACAAATTCAATGGTACAATCATAGTCTCTATGGGGAGGCAAAACCTGCGACTCCTCCTCAGAAAAAACTCTCCAAAAATCCTGAATAGGTACAGGCAATTCCCCTCTATCCACAACAGCAATGCGCCCGTTACAACACTTGTCATAACACTTAGGGCTCCAGGACTTAATTTCATTGGTAGACCAATCCAGTACAGGATTGTGCAATTTTAACCAGGGTAACCCCAATATTACTGGAGAAGGCAAATTATCCAATACCACCAAATCCAAATTCTCTTGATGAATACCATTAATAGTGAGGGGAAATTCACAGACCTTGTGAGTAACACTCTTCAAGGGAGAGCCATCGACAGAAACCACAGCAATAGGGGGTGACAAAGTTTTAGGTTCTAATCTAAGTTTTTCCAAGAATCCCCCATCAATCACATTCAGAGTAGATCCACAATCCACAAATACCCGAAATTCAATTAATTCATCCTGAGCAGCAGTAGTGGCAGATAGGAATACTCCCTTAGAATTTAAACAGGCAATACGAGCATGACTGACCATTTTTTTTTTTTCTTCTTACGAAGCACACAGCTCTTAATAAAATGACCAGAATTTCCGCAATAGAAACACAAGCCTTCAGAAAGCCTGCGGTCTTTTTCCTGAGAGCGGGGTGCCATCGCCCCAATTTCCATCGGCTCTCCATTGTCAGCACAGACCCTCTCAGGACTCGGAGCTGACATAGCAGAGGATTTGCTCTCATTAACCCTTTCACGCAGTCTCCTGTCCACCCGTATAGCTAATTGCATTGCCTCCTGCAAGTTTCCAGGTGTGGGATAAGCAATCAGTAAATCCTTTACCCTTTCACATAGCCCTGCAAGAAACAAGCTTTTCAAAGCAGAATCGTTCCACCCCACCTGGGCAGACCACCGACGGAAGTGAGAACAATATTTTTCCACATTACCTGATCCCTGCCTCAAACGTGTTAATTCAGACTCAGCAGATGAGACACGATCAGGATCATCGTACAACAAACCCAAAGCAGAAAAAAAAACTATCCACTGATCTAAAGCACGGATCACTAGGTTGGAGAGAGAAGGCCCATCCCTGAGGATCTTTGCGCAAAAGTGACATTATGATCCCTATGCGCTGTGATTCATCACCAGAGGATCCGGGTCTCAAACGAAAATATAATAGACAAGCATTTTTAAAAGAAAAAAAATCTTGTTGTTCGCCAAAAAATAGATCAGGCAGACGTACCTTAGGTTCCACAAAATGCGCTCCAGAACAGCTACTCACGTGTTGTTGGAGCTTGGTCACCTCCAGAGAGAGTCCCTGCAAGCGTTGAGCCAAATCTTGCAGCGAGACCATGATGGAAAACTGGAGGTCTTTCCTTAGAGAAATTTTTTTTTTTATGGCTGGACTTACTGTTATGATCTGCTACAGAGACTAAGGAAAGAGAGGAGATCTGTCCCTACAATAGAACTAAACTAGATCCCTACGATGTAACGGGGAACCTGATCCTGCGATCAGACCCGCTAAAGTCCTCGGCTAGTCTGAACGCAGACCTATAGATGTGAGGGAGGGATCCCTACAAGATCTAGGGACTGGGAAAAGTTGGACACCTCCTAGCAGAAATAGTAGCAGTCAAAGACAAACACACAACAAAAAGGCATAGGGGTCAGAAGACCTAGCAAAACTAACAGAGAACGGCAACAGAGCAATAAGCTAGCTCAACAGTAGTAAATACAAATGAAGTCCAGCAAAGCCAGGAGGGCGGAGCCGGATTAAATAGGCAAAATGGTCATGTGACCAGCAAACTAAAAAAAACCTAACAGGAGAGTTGTAACATCCGGACCTTTGTAACACCATGCGGATACTGTGGGGACATCAGCGGCTAGGGAGTCAAGGGAGGACCGGGGAGCGGCGCTGCGGGTCGGGATACTTCTGCTGCGAGCGCCCGATCATGTCCCTGGTTCTCGCAGCGGAAGTATCCGCACAGGCAGCGCCGCTCCCCGGTCCTCCCTTCCGCATGGAGGTCAGCGGCGCCGGCGGTCCTTCCGCTGCTACCGGCTGGGAGATGAGCGCCTCGCGCCGCTCATCTCCCGACTGCATCTCTGTCCCGCAGATGGGTCTGGCGGTCGGGTTCCTTCTGCTGGTACCGGCCGGGAGATGAGCGCCTCGCACCGGTCATCTCCCGGCTGCATCGCCGCTGAGCTCCGTCCCGCAGATGAGCCGCTAACGGCCGCCATCTTTTTTCAGAAATCCCGCGGCGCTGATTGGCCGCTGGCGGACCAATGAACGACGCGGGATTTCCTGGACAGACAGACACACAGACAGACAGACAGACAGACGGGATAAGACAATTATATATATAGATGATGGTAATCCTAATTGACCTAAAACAGGAAAGGTTTATTCTGATTTCATGTCAGATATTGAGAAAAACATCATATGTGTCTTTATATAGTGGATGGAAACTTCTGGTTTCAACTGTATGTGTGTACATGTAGGTGCACGTACTGGTACATCACTGCATGTATGTAATTTTGTGTACATATGTGTGCATGTCTGTGTTTATATATATGCATGACTATGTATGTAGAGGTGTACGTATGTACCTGTGAATATATCAGTATATCATAAATACATACAGCTATGTATGACTGTATATGTACATGCATGTATATGTGCATCAATGCATGTGTGAACATATGTGTACATATTGTATTTCTGTATATACATACAGTATATATGTGCATGTATGTGTATGAATGTATCTATGTAAAAAGAGCTGTGGGTGTGTATCTGTGAATATATATCAGAATATATGAATATATCTGTACGTACAGTATCTGTGTATATATACAGTTCTGTGCAAACATTTTAAGCAGGTGTGCAAAAAATGCGGCGACATCAGAAAGCTTTATAAAATAGAAGTGTTAATAGTTTATTTGTATCAATTTACAAAATGCACTAACAAAAGAGAAATGTAAATCCAGCAATATTTGGTGACTGCTTTTGCCTTCATCACTTCTTCTTGTCACTTGCACACGGTTTTTGAAGGAACTCGGCAGGAGGTTGTTCCAAACATCTTGGAGAACTGACCACAGATCTTCTGTGTATGAGACTTGAGCGGATCCTTCTGTCTCTTCATGTGATCACAGATAAAACTGAATGATGTGAGATCAGGGCTCTGTGGGGGCCGGATCATCACTTCCAGGACTCCCTTATGGTATTACATTATGGATAAGTATCTGCCTGTATTTCTCAGGATTGAGGACATCATTAATCCAGCCTCAAAACTTGCAGGACCCTCCACCATGCGTCACTGCTCCTACAGACCTCATTGTTGTGCTGCTCTCTGGCCTTTCGGCAAAAAAACTTCTTTTGGGTGTGTACAATCATGGTCGAAAGTGTTGGCTCCCTTGAAATTGTTCCAGAAAATGAAAATTATTGCAATTGTTATACATGTTTATTTCCTTTGTGTGTATTGGAACAACAAAAAAAAGGCAAATTGGATATAATTTCAAACAAAACCCCAAAAATGGGTCAGACAAAATTGTTCACACCTTTCCAAAATTGTGGGTAAACAACTTTGTTTCAATCATGTGATGCTCGTTCACACTCACCTGTGGCAAGTAATAGATGTGGGCAATATGAAAATCACACCTGAAACCAGATAAAAAGGGGAGAAGTTGAGTCAGTCTTTGCATTGTGTGTCTGTGTGTGCCACACTAAGCATGGAGAACAGAAAGAGGAGAAGAGAACTGTCTGAGGACTTGAGAACCAAAATGGTTGAAAAATATCAGCAATCTCAAGGTTACAAGTCCATTTGCAGAGATCTTGATGTTCCTTTGTCCACGGTGTGCAACATAATGAAGAAGTTTACAACCCATGGCACTGTAGCTAATCTCCCTGGACGTAGACAGCAGAGAAAAATTTATGAAAGGTTGCAATGCAAGATATTCCAGAATGTAGATAAGCAGCCTTAATCAAGTTCCAAAGAAATTCAGGCCGTCCTGCAGGCTCAGGGTGCATCAGTGTAAGCGCAAACTATCTGTCCACATGTGAATGAAATGAAACACTATGGCAGGAGACCCAGGAGGACCCCACTGCGTACACAGAAACATAAAAAAACTAGACTGAAGTTTGCCAAAATATACATGAGTAAGCCAAAATCCTTGTGGACAAAAGCGTCTTGGGGACAGATGAGACAACAAGATACAGCTTTTTGGTAAAGTACATCATTCTACTGTTTATAGAAAATGGAATGAGGCCTACAAAAAAAAGAACACAGTACCTACAGTCAAATATGGTGGAGATTCAAAGATGTTTTGGGGTTGTTCAGCTGCCTATGGCACTGGGTGCCTTGACTGTGTGCAAGGCAAAATGGAATCTGATGTTTACCAAAGAATTTTGGGTCGCAATATAGTGTCCATTGTCAGAAAGCTGGATTTGCGTCCTAGGTCTTCTAAACAGGGTAACGACCCCAAACATACTTCTGCAATGTTTCAATCCATTTCTTGGGGGCTTTTGGAGAGTTCTGAAGTGGCAGCAATGAGTCCGGATCTAAATCCCATTGATCACCTGTAGAGAGATCTTAAAATTGCTGTTGGAAGAAGATGCCTTCACATATGAGAGACCTGGAGCAGTTTGTAAGAAGAGTCGTCCAAAACCCAGCTGAGGTGTTAGAAGCTTGTTGATGGTTATAGTAAGCGATTGATTGCAGCTATTTATTCCAAAGGTTGTGCAACCAAATATTAAGTTGAGGGTGCCAACAATTTTGTCTGGCCCATTTTTTGGGGGGATTTTGTGTGAAATGTTTAATTTGCCTTTTTTTTCCTCTGATTTTTTTGTTCCAATACACACAAAGTAAAAACATGTGTATAACAAAACATGTGGAATTGCAATAATTTTCTGGGAGAAATACTTCATTTTCTGGAACAATTTCAAGGGTGCAAACACTTTCGGCCATGACTGTATGTATCTATGACTATTTAAGTTCATGTGCTGTATTTGTGTATACATATATAATGGTATGTATTTGAATCAATGTATACATGCATATTGGTGAGTATACATGTATGATTGTATTATGTAAATGTATCTAAGAATTTATCTGCATGTACATGTGTGTATGTATGTGTGACTATATCAGTCTGTGATTGGGTGGCTTGAAATCCCTTGGCCATAAAACCCTTTAATCTTTAATTTTCATTCTTCTTGGTGGTGGCCTTGTACTCTTACCGTTGCTAACATTTGCAGTCCTCCAAGAAAAACACTAGAGGGCACTCTTGACCTTCACAAGACTCTTAGACCGACTTGCAGGAAATTGACATTTGTTGCACTTGAATGAAAAGAGAAAAAAATATATACAGATCGTAAGAAATGTAATGAAAATGAAGGCTTCAATGAAAATCTGCACTCCAGAGAGGAGAACTGTGATCTAGAAAATAAAATCTACATTCGTATGTGAATAAAGGGTTTGTGGTCCCTGCATTAGATGGTACAGTATGATTGAAGAAGCTGTTGGGTTTTATTTTTATATACATTCCAACACTGGGAAATGTGTCAGTCAAGCAAAAGTGATATATTCCGTTTACCTGTAACTGCCACTAGGGGGAGCACACTCCATTTATATTTATAACACTCCAGTGCTCAGTGGGAGCCGTGTAATCTGTCTGCAGTTAGCTCCACCTAGTGGTGGTTGGAATTTTATAATTTTACTCTATGGCTGTGCAAAGGGAAAAAAGAGAAAGTGCAGCCCTGCCCCAATTAAGATATATCATGACATGACTTTAGACAGATTTTTGGATTTCAGATGAATTTTAGTCATAGCAAATAACAACAGTGATTGAGATACAGCGTATGCCTGTTGGGATTCACACAGTAAAGTAGCCACATTTTCCTTTTCAACTTTTCTAATTTAAGAAGGCACAGTGTGTGGATTTTTATTATTCAGAGGTACAGTTCAGGCATTTTTTTTTATTATTAAGGGCACACTCTGAAAGCTTTTACCATTTAGAGGATACATGGGGGGGGGGGGTATTTTTTCTACTCATGGCAGGCACAATGAGGGACAATATATATACAGTGGATATAAAAAGTCTACACACCCATGGTAAGTTCCAGGTGTTTGTCATGTTAAGAAATAATACAATTTCAGAACTTTCCCACCTTTAATGTTGCCCGTAATCTGTACAAATCCATTGAGAAATAAATTTAAATAATTTTGGATGGAAAAAGAAATATAAAGAACTAAAATATTGTGGTTGCATAAATATGCACACCCTTAAACTAATAGTTTCTTGAAAGTCCCCTTATAGCAGCATTCAGTCTTTCTGAGTAGCAGTCTATCAGCACTGAAATTGAAGATTTTTGCCCCCTCTTCAATGAAGTAGCTCCAGATCTGTCAGATTCCAAGGGCATCTCCTGTGTACAGCGCCCCCCTTCAGGTCAACACAGATTGTCACTTAGATTCAGGTCTGCACTCTGGCTGGGCCATTCCAAAACTTTAATCTTCTTCTGGTGAAGCCATTCTTTTGGTTATTTGGAGGTCGCTTAGGGTTGTTGTGGTGTTGAAAGGTGAAAATCTTCCTCAGAAGATTTTAGCAGAGGCCTGAAGGTTTTAATGTTAAATTGACAGATATTTGGAACTATTCGTAATTCCCTCCGCCTTGACTAAAGTCCCAATTCTAGGTGACGAAAAACAGCTCCAAAGCTTCCTCCACCATGCTTCACTGTGGGTATGGTATTCTTTTGGTGATACACAGTGTTGACTTTGAGCCAAGCATACCTTTTGGAATTATGACCAAAAAGTTCACCCTTGGTGACATCAGACCATAACACATTTTCCCACATGCTTTTGGAAGACTTGATGGAGGTTTTGGCAAAACATGGCTGGGCTCGGATGTTTTTCTTTGTAAGAAAAGGCTTCCGTCTTTCCACCCTGCCCCACAGGCCACATATATGAAGACTACAGGAGACTGTTGTAACATGCAGTACACAACCAGTACTTGCCAGAAATTCCTGACGCTCCTTTAATGTTGTGTAGGCCTCTTAGCAGCCTGCAGGACCAATTTTTTTCTTGTCTTTTCAGCAATTTTTGAGCGACGTCCAGTTCTAAATAATGTTACTGCTGTGCCACATTTAAGCCACTTCTTGATGACATCTTCACAGTGCTCCATTGTAGATCTAATGCCTTGGAGATTTTTCTGTAGCCTTCTCCTTATTGATAACTTCCATCAATGAGATCCCTTTGCTGTGTTGTCAGCTGTTTATGGCTTTTGCTGTAAATTGTAACTAAGAAAATTTCAGGAAACTCCTACTAAAACAGCGAAACTTTACATGGAGGTAATCAGATTCACTGTATATGATAGCAGATGTGCACGGACTACTATTTGCCATGATTTTAGGTGTGATTGGCTAATTCTGGACACAACCAAAGTCCCGGTTATAAGAGGGTGCTCACACATATGCAACCACATCATTTTAGTTTTGTTGTTTTCATTTTCACCATCAAAATGATTTCAGTTTGTTTCTCACTCGATCTGTACAGATTATGGATGACATTAAAGGTGAAAAAGTTCTGAAAGGATTCTTCTTGGTAGAATTTTTTGACATGACAAAAACCTGACATTTTAACAGGGGTGTGTTAACTTTATATCCACTACATATGTGTGTTTCTTTTGAGCGCAATCAATAATATTTATGAGGCAAAATGTGTGCATTTTTATTTATAAGGGGCACAAGGCAGGTATTTTTCTATAAGTGGCACTGTATAGATATTTTTATTAGTGAGGTGCCATAGTGTGGAACATTTGTATTTTATTTAGGTGCATTTTTATAAGGTGTAGGATGTTTTTAAACATTTTTTTAAAATTAGGAAGGCACACTGCAAGTCATTTTTTATTTTGAAAGCACCATTATTATTTTTAGGGCACTATGTGTGGCACGACTAGTTTCAGGGGTCACTGTGTCACTTTAATTTTTCATTTGTGGTATTCATTGCCGTTTTTTTTGCACCACAATCTTGAAAATCGAGCTTGTGGTTCATGAATTTTGCACAGAGTTAAAAATCACCTTTATTTTTTCTTTAACCTTTTTGTGACTTTTTAGCACAAAAAAAGTCTCACATTTTGCAGAATGTCATAAAAATTGCTAAAAAATGTCCCAACTTCCCTCACTATACTTATGTTATGAGCTTGCTTCTGGTACTGTATTTATGTACTGAACTTGGTTCTAATGTGATGTATTTTTGTACTAAGCTGCTTCGTTCTGTTGCTGTATGTAAGTTATGAGCTTGGTTTTGGTGTTGTATTTTCCTTTTATGAGAGGTTCTAGTGCTATTATTTTTATTATTAACTTGATTTTGGTTTTATATGTTCTTGATTCTAGTATTGTAATTTGTTGTTATGAGCTTGGTTTTAGTGCTGTATGTTTTTTTTTTACAAGCTGGGTTCAGATTTTGTATGTTGTAGTTATGAGCTTAGTTCTAGTTCTCTATTATGAGCTTGGTTCTGATATTGTATTTTCTTGTTGTGAGCTTGGTTCTAGTGCTATATTTTATTAGGAGTTTGGTTATGCCACTGTATGTAACATGAGCTTGCTTCTGGTGTCATATTTTTTGTAATGAGCTTGGTTTTATCTCTATATTTGTTATAAGCTTGGCTTTTGTGTTTTATTTTGTTATAAGCTTGGTTCAAATGCTGTATTTTTACTATCTTAGTTTTGGTCTTGTATTTTCCTGTTTTAAGCTTGGTTCTAGTTCTGTATGTATTATGAGCTTAGTTACAGATTTTATGTTTTCTTATTATGAGCTTGGTTCTAGTGCTATATTCTTATTATGAATTTGGTACTGTACTTATTATGAGATTGGTTCTGGTGTTGTATTTTCATGTCATGAGTTTAGTTCTAGGACTGTATTTTAAATTATCAGCTTGGTTCTTATTCTGTGTTTATAAGCTTGGTTTTAGTTTTGTATTTATGTGATTGGCTTGATTCTGATGTTGTATTTGTATATGTATATTGAAACTTATCTTATCACTAGTCCCCCAATATTTATAATTCAGGTAGTATTATCTTATTTAATTGTTCTTTTCTATCTGTAAAATCACAGAATCATTCTTTTCAGGTAGGTCATGTATGATGAAACTGCATGCACTATACCATTGAATTTTTTCACAAGGGAGATAGAAACTCCGAATTACTCAATCACAGTCACTGATGATGACTATACAGCTCCTGTCAAACAATTATAATGAAGTAGATCCGAGTTCAGCCTCCCTGACTGAATACTTACAAACTCTTAGCTCATTTAAGAAAATAGAAGGATAAATATATTGTCCCAAAAGCAGGCAGTAATTGTGCTGACTCTTTTTTTGTTCAAGTGATGCTTGACTGATGAATTATGGAATTTGCCAAAAAATATAGGAATAAAATCCAGGGTGAAACTTGGGAATGCAGGTATGGAACTTTATAAGTAAAGTCATGTGAACGTTTCCTTACAAGATAATTTGCCTACAAAGCATTTCTATTTTCCATGTTTCATTAATGCTATGACTGAGGGATGTATAAGATATGTGTCGTGTGTGTTTTTACTATTTTGGATATGTAAGAAAGTATTTCTTTGTTTATGTTATGAACTTGGTTCTGCTGCTGTATTTATGTTATATAGTTGATTCTGGTACTGTATTTGTGTCATTACTTTGGTTCTGGTAGTGTATTTATGTTATGAATTTGCTTTTGGTACTGTGATTTTATTATGAGCTCAGTTCTCATGCTATATATATGTTATGACATTGGTTCTGGTGCTGTATTTATGCTATTAACTTGATTCTAGTATTGTATTTATATTGTGCTGTATTTGTCCTTGTGCTGTATTTATGTAATGAACAAGGTTCTCGTACTGTATATAGGCAATGAGCTTGGTTACGGCGCTAAATTTAGGTAATGAGTTTGGTTCTGGTGCTGTATTTTTATTATTTGTATGGATTTGGTACTGTATTATGTTATGTCCTGGGTTCTGATGTGGTATTTATGTAATAAGCTTGATTCTCGTGCTGTATGTATGTTATTACATTGGTTTTGCTGCTGTATTTATGGTATGAGCTTGATTCTGGTCCTATATTTAAGACTAAGTTTGATTCTAATGCTGTATTTATGTTTATGAGCCTGGTTCTTGTGCTGTATTTATATCTTACACTTGGTTCTAGCACTGTATTTATGTTATGAACTTGGTTCTCCTGCTGTATTTATACAATGAGTCTAGTATGCATGCTGTATGTGTGTTATGACATTAGTCCTGGTGCGGTGATTATGTAAGAAGCTTGGTTCTTGTGCTGCATTTATGTTATCAGCTTGGTTTTTGTGCTGCATTTATGTTATGAGCTTGGTTCTTGTGCTGTATTTATGTTATGAGCTTGGTTCTTGTGCTGTATTTATGTTATGAGCTTGGTTCTTGTGCTGTATTTATGTTATGAGCTTGGTTCTTGTGTCATGTTTTGGTAATGAGTTTCTTTCTTAGGCCACGTTCACATGTTCAGTATTTGCTCAGTATTTTACATCAGTATTTGTAAGCCAAAATTAGGAGTGGAACAATCAGAGCAAAACTATAATACACTGCTAAAAAAAATAAAGGGAACACTGAAATAACCCATCCTAGATCTGAATGAATGAAATCTTCTCATTGAATACTTTGTTCTGTACAAAGTTGAATGTGCTGACAACAAAATCACACAAAAATCATCAATGGAAATCACATTTATTAACCAATGGAGGCCTGGATTTGGAGTCACCCCCAAAATTAAAGTGGAAAAACACACTACAGGCTGATCCAACTTTGATGTAATGTCCTTAAAACAAGTCAAAATGAGGCTGAGTATTGTGTGTGGCCTCCACGTGCCTGTATGACCTCCCTACAACGCCTGGGCATGCTCCTGCTGAGGCTGAGTATTGTGTGTGGCCTCCACGTGCCTGTATGACCTCCCTACAACGCCTGGGCATGCTCCTGATGAGGCTGAGTATTGTGTGTGGCCTCCACGTGCCTGTATGACCTCCCTACAACGCCTGGGCATGCTCCTGATGAGGTTGCGGATGGTCTCCTGTGGGATCTCCTCCCAGACGTGGACTAAAGCATCCGCCAACTCCTGGACAGTCTGTGGTGCAACGTGACGTTGGTGGATGGAGCGAGACATGATGTCCCAGATGTGCTCAATCGGATTCAGGTCTGGGGAACGGGCGTGCCAGTCCATAGCTTCAATGCCTTCATCTTGCACGAACTGCTGACACACTCCAGCCACATGAGGTCTGGCATTGTCCTGCATTAGGAGGAACCCAGGGCCAACCGCACCAGCATATGGTCTCACAAGGGGTCTGAGGATCTCATCTCGGTACCTAATGGCAGTCAGGCTACCTCTGGCGAGCACATGGAGGGCTGTGCGGCCCTCCAAAGAAATGCCACCCCACACCATTACTGACCCACTGCCAAGCCAGACATGCTGAAGGATGTTGCAGGCAGCAGATCGCTCTCCACGGCGTCTCCAGACTCTGTCACGTCTGTCACATGCTCAGTGTGAACCTGCTTTCATCTGTGAAGAGCACAGGGCGCCAGTGGCGACTTTGCCAATCCTGGTGTTCTGTGGCAAATGCTAAGCGTCCTGCACGGTGTTGGGCTGTGAGCACAACCCCCATCTGTGGACGTCGGGCCCTCATACCACCCTCATGGAGTCGGTTTGTAACCGTTTGTGCAGACACATGCACATTTGTGGCCTGCTGGAGGTCATTTTGCAGGGCTCTGGCAGTGCTCCTCCTGTTCCTCCTTGCACAAAGGCGGAGGTAGCGGTCCTGCTGCTGGGTTGTTGTCCTCCTACGGCCCCCTCCATGTCTCCTGGTGTACTGGCCTGTCTCCTGGTAGCGCCTCCAGTCTCTGGACACTACGCTGACAGACACAGCAAACCTTCTTGCCACAGCTCGCATTGATGTGCCATCCTGGCTGAGCTGCACTACCTGAGCAACTTCTGTGGCTTGTAGAGTCCATCTCATGCTACCACGAGTGTGAAAGCGCAACCAACATTCAAAAGTAACCAAAACATCAGCCAGAAAGCATTGGTACTGAGATGTGGTCTGTGGTCCCCACCTGCAGAACCACTCCTTTATTGAGGGTGTCTTGATAATTGCCAATAATTTCCATCTATTGTCTATTCCATTTGCACAACAGCATGTGAAATTGATTGTCAATCAGTGTTGGTTCCTAAGTGGACAGTTTGATTTCACAGAAGTTTGATTTACTTGGAGTTATATTCTGTTGTTTAAGTGTTCCCTTTATTTTTTTGAGCAGTGTAGAAACACGTCACCACTTCTGCATTTTTTCACCCACTCCTGATTTTGGCTTAGAACTACTGATGTAAAATACTGACCACATACTGAACCTGTTAAAGTGGCCTTATCCTTTATATTTGTTATGAGCTTGATTCTGGTGCTGTTTTTAGGTAATAAGCATTATCCTGGTTCTGCAACTATGTTATTAGCTTGGTTCTTGTGCTTTATTTATATTATGAACTTGGTTCTCATGCTGTATTTTTTAATGAGCTAGGTTCTGTTGCAGTTATGTACTTGATATCGTGCCTTATGCTATTACATACTTGTTATGGTGCCCCCAGTATTACACAAGTTGTACCCCCTCGAGCTACATACTCACAATGTTCATCTTATGTGTCCAGTGCTGATGGTCGTACAAGCTCAGTCCCATCACCCAGGTCCCCTTGTACTCGGTAAGCTGTGATTCAGTGAGTCAGTACTAGAAGCAGCTCCTTCTCACCAACACTGGACATTTTTGGTGGATGTTCTGAGAGGGAATTTAAAGAACATTAGGGGGAATCATAATAAGTCAGTAACAGAATAGAGTGGTGTGAAAAAGTGTTTGCCCCCTTCCTGATTTCTTATTCTTTTGCATGTTTTTCACACTTACAGTGGTGGCCAAAAGTATTGGCACCCCTGCAATTCTGTCAGATAATACTCAGTTTCTTCCTGAAAATGATTGCAATCACAAATTCTTTGGTATTATTATCTTCATTTAATTTGTCTTCAATGAAAAAACACAAAAAGAATTGTCCTAAAGCCAAATTGGATATAATTCCACACCAAACCTAAAAAAGGGGGTGGACAAAAGTATTGGCACTGTTTGAAAAATCATGTGATGCTTCTCTAATTCGTGTAATTAACAGCACCTGTAACTTACCTGTGGCCCCTAACAGGTGTTGGCAATAACTAAATCACACTTGCAGCCAGTTAACATGGATTAAAGTTGACTCAACCTCTGTCCTGTGTCCTTGTGTGGACCACATTGAGCATGGAGAAAAGAAAGAAGACCAAAGAACTGTCTGAGGACTTGAGAAACCAAATTGTGAGGAAGCATGAGCAATCTCAAGGCTACAAGTCCATCTCCAAAGACCTGAATGTTCCTGTGTCTTCCGTGCGCAGTGTCATCAAGAAGTTTAAAGCCCATGGCACTGTGGCTAACCTCCCTAGATGTGGACGGAAAAGAAAAATTGACGAGAGATTTCAATGCAAGATTGTGCGGATGGTGGATAAAGAACCTTGACTAACATCCAAACAAGTTCAAGCTGCCCTGCAGTCCGAGGGTACAACAGTGTCAACCCGTACTATCCGTCGACGTCTGAATGAAAAGGGACTGTATGGTAGGATACCCAGGAAGACCCCACTTCTTACCCTGAGACATAAAAAAGCCAGGCTGGAGTTTGCCAAAACTTACCTGAGAAAGCCTAAAACATTTTGGAAGAATGTTCTCTGGTCAGATGAGACAAAAGTAGAGCTTTTTGGGACAAAGCATCAACATAGAGTGTACAGGAAAAAAAAAGAGGCATTCAAAGAAAAGAACATGGTCCCTACAGTCAAACATGGCGGAGGTTCCCTGATGTTTTGGGGTTGCTTTGCTGCCTCTGGCACTGGACTGCTTGACCGTGTGCATGGCATTATGAAGTCTGAAGACTACCAACAAATTTTGCAGCATAATGTAGGGCCCAGTGTGAGAAAGCTGGGTCTCCCTCAGAGGTCATGGGTCTTCCAGCAGGACAATGACCCAAAACACACTTCCAAAAGCACTATAAAATGGTTTGAGAGAAAGCACTGGAGACTTCTAAGGTGGCCAGCAATGAGTCCAGACCTGAATCCCATAGAACACCTGTGGAGAGATCTCAAAATGGCAGTTTGGAGAAGGCACCCTTCAAATATCAGGGACCTGGAGCAGTTTGCCAAAGAAGAATGGTCTACAATTCCAGCAGAGCATTGTAAGAAACTCATTGATGGTTACCGGAAGCGGTTGTTCGCAGTTATTTGGGCTAAAGGTTGTGCAGCCAAGTATTAGGCTGAGGGTGCCAATACTTTTGTCTGGCCCATTTTGGAGTTTTGTGTGAAATGATCAATGATTTGATTTTTGCTTCATTCTCTTTTGTGTTTTTTCCTTGCAAACAAATTAAATGAAGATAATAAGACCAAAGATTTTGTTATTGCAATCATTTTCAGGAAGAAACTGAGTATTATCTGACAGAATTGCAGGGGTGCCAATACTTTTGGCCACCACTGTAAATATTTCAGATCAGATCACAAAACAAATTTAAATATTAGACAAAGATAACACAAGTAATCACAAAATGCAATTTTTAAATTAAGCTCCTTATTATTATTAATGGAAAAAGAAATCCAAACCTTCAGGGCCCTGTGTGAGAAAGTGATTGCCCCTAAACCTAATAACAGGTTGGGCCACCCTTACCAGCAACAACTGCAATCAAGCGTTTGCGATAACTTGCAATGAGTCTTTTACAACGCTGTGGAGGAATTTTAGCCATTCATCTTTGCAAAATTGTTGTAATTCAGCCACATTGGAGGGTTTCCGAGCATGAACCGCCTTTTTAAAGGTCATGCCACAGCATCTCAATCGGATTAAGGTCAGGACTTTGACTAGGCCACTCCAAAGTCTTAATTTGGTTTTTCTTAAGTCATTCAGAGGTGGACTTGCTGGTGTGTTTTGGATCATTGTCCTGCTCATAACCGAAGCATGCTTCAGCTTGAGGTCAGGAACAGATGGCCGGACATTCTCCTTCAGGATTTTTTGATAAACAGCAGAATTCATGGTTCCATTTACCACAATAAGTTTTCCAGGTCCTGAAGCAGCAAAACAGCCCCAGACCATCACACTACCACCACTATATTTTACTGTTAGTATGATGTAATGATTTGTGAAATGCTGTGTTACTTCTACGCCAGATGTAATGGAACATACACCTTCCAAAAAGTTCAACTTTTGTCTCGTCAGTTCACAAAGTATTTTCCCAAAAGTCTTGGTGATCATCTAGATATTTTCTGGCAAAATTGAGAAGAGCCTTTATGTTCTTTTTGCTCAGCAGTGGTTTTCGTTTTGCATCTCTGCCATGCATGCCATTTTTGTCCAGTCTCTTTCCTATGGTAGAATCATGAACACTGTCCTTAACTAGGCAAGTGAGGACTGCAGTTCTTTGGATGTTGTTATTGGATCTTTTGTGACCTCTTGGATGAGTCGTCGCTGCGCTCTTAGGGTAATTTTGGTCAGCCGGCCATTCCTGGGAAGGTTCACCACTGTTTGCCATTTGTGGATAATGGCTCTCACTGTGGTTCGCTGGAGTCCCAAAGCTTTAGAAATGACATAACCTTTTCCAGACTGATAGATCTCAATTACTTTGTTTCTCATTTGTTCCTGAATTTCTTTGGATCACACCATAATTTCTAGGTTTTGATGATCTTTGGTCTACTTCACTTTGTCAGGCAGGTCCTATTTAAGTGATTTCTTGATTAAGAACAGGTGTGGCAGCAATCAGGCCTTTGTGTGGCTAGAGGAATTGAATTCAGCTTCCCAAAGATGTGATAAACCAGTTAATTTATGTTTTAAGGTGGGGCGGAATCACTTTTTCACACAGGGCCCTGTAGGTTTGGATTTCTTTTTCCCTTAATAATAAAGACCTTCATTTAAAAACTGCATTCAGTGTTTACTTGTGTTATCTTTGTCTAATATTTCAATTTGTTTTGCGATCTGAAACATTTAAGTGTGACAAACATGCAAAAGAATAAGAAATCAGAAACACTTTTTCACACCACTGTACATCAATATATCTATCATCTTTCCTTAAAGGGAATCTGTCACCCCCTGGGAGATATCAGACCTCTATTCTGGGCATACAGGTTATAGAAAAGTAAATGTATACACACCTGTATGGCCCATAGTAGAGGTTTGATTGCAGAGAAAAGTGTTTTTATAAACTCCGTTTTGCACAGGCTTGGCGTCCCACGCACGCCAAGAAATCCCCGCCTATCTGTTTATTATTCCCCGCCTATGTGCTTAGTTACCATATCCCCCCCTCCACCGCCCTGTGATGTGCACTGTGCTCCCTGACTTCCCGGGCATGCGCAAAGCGCCGCTCACATAGAGCTCACATAAAGCGCGTCTTGCTTCATCCCGGCCCCGTCTGCCTGTGCACTGCGCTGCAGGGCTCTATTGCGCAGGCGCCGGGGAGTCACCGTCACTTCCCGGCACCCGTGCAATAGAAACCTGCGGCGCAGTGTACGGAGAGATGGGCTGGGATGAAGCAAGGCGCGCTTTATGTGAGCTCTATGTGAGCGGCGCTTTGCACATGCCCGGGAAGTCAGGGAGCACAGTGCACATCACAGGGCCCTGTGACGTGCAGTGGAGGGGGGGATATGGTAACTAAGCATATAGGCGGGGAATAATAAACAGATAGGCGGGGATTTCTTGGCGTCCGGGGGACGCCAAGCCTGTGCAAAACGGAGTTTATAAAAACACTTTTCTCTGCAATCAAACTTCTACTATGGGCCATACAGGTATGTATACATTTACTTTTCTATAACCTGTATGCCCATAGTAGAGGTCTGATATCGCCCGGGGGTGACAGATTCCCCTTAATATCTATTTAACCTCTCACTTTGTTATCTCTCTTGACTTGTCTCTGTCTCATATCATCTATCTATCCATCTTCTATCTTTTGGAAACTATCTATCTATCTATCTATCTATCTATCTATCTACCTATCTATCTATCTATCTATCTATCTATCTATCCATCTATCTATCCATCTATATAGAGATAAAAAGAGGCAGCTCTCCATTATTAGGCAAAATATGTGACGTTTATTAGCCCACATAAAGTCCACATTTTTTGCCTAATAATGGAGAGCTGACTCTTTTTTTCTTTATATATCTGACGGATTATGGGATTGTGGGCCCAGGAGTCTTGCACCATGAGTTTTTTTTGCATGTTGTGCTGCTTCATTTTTTTCTATGTATATCTCATTATCTACAGTCATGGCCAAAAGTGTTGGCACCCTTGAAATTGTTCCAGAAAAAGAAGTATTTCTCCCAGAAAATTATTGCAATTACACATCTTTTGTTATACACATGTTTATTTCCTTTGGTTGTATTGGAAAAACACAAAAAAATGAAGGAAAAAAGGCAAATTGGACACAAATTCACACAAAACCCCAAAAATGGGTCGGTCAAAATTGTTGGCACCCTCAACTTAATATTTGGTTGCACCCTTTGGAATAAATAACTGCAATCAATTGCTTCCTATAACCATCAACAAGCTTCTTACACCTCAGCTGGGTTTTGGACTCTTCTTACAAACTGCTCCAGGTCTCTCATATGGTGGGTACGGAAAGTATTCAGACCCCTTTAAATTTTTCACTCTTTGTTTCATTGCAGTCATTTGGTAAATTCTAAAAAGTTCATTTTTTTTCTCATTAAAGTACACTCTGCACCCCATCTTGACTGTAAAAAAACAGAAATGTAGAAATTTTTGCAAATTTATTAAAAAAGAAAAACTGAAATATCACATGGTCATAAGTATTCAGACCCTTTGCTCAGTATTGAGTAGAAGCCCCCTTTTGAGTTAGTACTGCCATGAGTCTTCTTGGGAATGATGCAACAAGTTTTTCACAGCTGGATTTGGGGATCCTCTGCCATTCTTCCTTGCAGATCCTCTCCAGTTCCGTCAGGTTGGATGGTGAACGTTGGTGGACAGCCATTTTCAGGTCTCTCCAGAGATGCTCAATTGGGTTTAGGTCAGGGCTCTGGCTGGGCCAGTCAAGAATGGTCACAGAGTTGTTCTGAAGCCACTCCTTTGTTATTTTAGCTGTGTGCTTAGGATCATTGTCTTGTTGGAAGGTGAACCTTCGGCCAAGTCTGAGGTCCAGAGCACTCTGGAAGAGGTTTTCATCCAGGATATCTCTGTACTTGGCCGCATTCATGTTTCCTTCAATTGCAACCAGTCGTCCTGTCCCTGCAACTGAAAAACACCCCCATAGCATGATGTTGCCACCACCATGTTTCACTGTTGGGATTATATTGGGCAAGTGATGAGCAGTGCCTGGTTTTCTCCACACATACCGCTTAGAATTATCACCAAAAAGTTCTATCTTCGTCTCATCAGACCAGAGAATCTTATTTCTCATAGTCTGGGAGTTCTTCATGTGTTTTTGAGCAAACTCTATGCGGGATTTCATATGTCTTGCAGTGAGGAGAGGCTTCCGTCGGGCCACTCTGCCATAAAGGCCCGACTGGTCGAGGGCAGCAGTGATAGTTGACTTTGTGTAACTTTCTCCCATCTCCCTACTGCATCTCTGGAGCTCAGCCACAGTGATCTTGGGGTTCTTCTTTACCTCTCTCACCAAGACTCTTCTCCCATGATTGCTCAGTTAGGCTGGATGGTCAGGTCTAGGAACACGTCTGGTGGTCCCAAACTTCTTCCATTTAAGGATTATGGAGGACACTGTGCTCTTAGGAACCTTGAGTAATGCAGATATTATTTTGTAACTTTGGCCAGATATGTGCCTTGCCTCAATTCTGTCTCTGAGCTCCTTGGGCAGTCCCTTTGAGCTCATGATTCTCATTTGGTCAGACATGCACTGTGAACTGTGAGGTCTTATATAGACAGGTGTGTGCCTTTCCAAATCAAGTCCTATCAGTTTAATTAAACACAGCTGGACTCCAATGAAGGAGTAGAACCATCTCAAGGAGGATCACAAGGAAATGGACAGCATGTGACTTAAATATGAGTGTCTGAGCAAAGGGTCTGAATACTTATGACCATGTGATATTTTTTCTTTTTTTAATAAATTTGCAAAAATTTCTACATTTCTAGTTTTTTTCAGTCAAGATGGGGAGCAGAATGTTCCTTAATGAGAAAAAAAAATGAACTTTTTAGAATTTACCAAATGGCTGCAGTGAAACAAAGAGTGAAAAACTTAAAGGGGTCTGAAAACTTTCTGTACCCACTGTATGTGAAGTCTTCTTCTCCCAACAGCAATTTTAAGATCTTTCCACAGATGATCAATGAGATTTAGATCCGGACTCATTGCTGCCACTTCACAACTCTCCAGCGCTTTGTTTCCATCCATTTCTGGGGGCTTCTTGAAGTATGTTTCGGGTCATTGTCCTTCTGGAAGAGTCATGACCTAGGACTCAAACCCAGCTTTCTGCCACTGGGCACTACATTGCGACCCAAAATCCTTTGGTAATCTTCAGATTTCATGATGCCTTGCACACAGTCAAGGCGCCCAGTGCCAGAGGCAGCAAAACAACCCCAAAACATCTTTAAACCTCCACTACACTTGACTTTAGGTACTGTGTTCTTTTCTCATTCCATTTTCAGTAAACAGCAGAATGATGTGCTTCACCAAAGAGCTCTATCTTGGTCTCATCTGTTTACGACACTTTCCCAGATGGATTTTGGCTTTCTCTCGTACATTTTTAGCAAACTGCAGTCTAGCTTTTTTATGTCTCTGTGTCAACAGTGGGTTCCTCCTGGGTCTCCTGCCATAGCGATTCATTTCATTCAAATGTCGACGGATAGTCTGCGCTAACACTGATGCACCCTGAGGCCATGTGCCCACGTAGCATTTCTGTAGCGTTTTTACGGCTGCGAAAACGCTTGTAAAACAGTCTGCCATGCAAAGCAATGTGAATTCGGATGTGCTGTGCACATGATGCGCTAATTTGCGCGCCGAATTCGCATTGCGTTGCAAAACGCAGCATGACCATTTCTACCGCGATTACGCTGCAAATTCGCGGCCATTGAGGAACATTGAAACACAGCAAACCCGCAGGTATATGTGGATTTGCTGCGTTTCAATTAAATTCAATGGCCGCGAATTTGCAGCGTAATCGCGGTGCGTGTGGTACCCGGGATGAAGAGGAGACTACAACTCCTCTCATCCCGGCTACGACGTGGTGAAAAAAAGAAATAGAAAAGTTAAAAATAAAAAAAACCTGTATACTCACCTCTCCGGCGGCCCCCAGTCTGCTCCCGTTGGCGTCCTCTCTTCTTGGCGTCCTGCGGCGTACTGGCAGGACTTGCGGTGACGTCATTTAGTCACCTGATGGTCACGCGACCGCTGATGTCGGCGGTCAAGTGATGGTCGCGTGACCATCAGCTGACTAAATGATGTCACCGCAGGTCCTGACAGTACACTGCGGAACGCTGAGGAGAGAGGACGCCAACGGGAGCAGACCGAAGGAGACCGGAGAGGTGAGTATACAGGTTTTTGGTTTTTTTTTTTAACGTTTTTTCTTTTTTTTTAACTATAGATGCTGCATTTAAAGCATCAGTTGTAAACACATTATAAATCGATGCCGGTTCCATGGATTTATATTGTGTGACCAACTTGTCAAGCACTTTTCCAAGTGATGCTCAAAATCGCTTGGAAAACTGCTTGAAAAACGCATGCGAAAACGCTGAAAAAACGCTTCTCTCTGGCAGAAAAAACACATGTAAATCTGCATGCGTTTTTTTCTGCCAGAGAGAGGCAAAAACGCTCTGCATCAAATCTGCTACGTGGGCACATAGCCTGAGTCTGCAGGACAGCTTGGTTTTCTTTGGAACCTGATTGGGGCTGCTTATCCACCTTCCGGACTATCTTGCATTGCAACCTTTCATCAATTTTTCTTTGCCGTCCACATTCAGGGAGATTAGCTAAAGTGCCATGGGTTGTAAACTTCTTGATTATGTTGTGCACTGTGGACAAAGGAACACCAAGATCTCTGGAGATGGACTTGTAACCTTGAGATTGTTGATATTGTTCAACAATTTTGGTTTTCAAGCCCTCAGATTGTTCTCTTCTCCTCTTTCTGTTCTCCATGCTTAGTGTGGCACACATAGACACATAATGCAAAGATTGAGTCAACTTCTCCCCTTTTTATCTGGGTTCAGGTGTGATTTTCATATTGCCCACACCTGTTACTTGCCACAGGTGAGTTGGAACAGGCGTCACATGCTTGAAACAAAGTTGTTTACCCACAATTTTGGAAAGGTGCCAACAATTTTGACCAACCCATGTATCTATTCTATCTATGTATCTCATATCTATCCATTTATCTCCTTATCTATCTATCCATCTATCTCATTATCTATCTCTCATTATCTATCTTCTTATCTATCTATCTATCTATCTATCTCATTATCTATTTATCTATCTCTCATTATCTATCCAGCTATCTCCTTATCTATCTATCCATCTATTTATCTATCTATCTACCTATCTATCTCATTATCTATCTCCCATTATCCATCCATCTATCTATCCATCCATCTATCTGTATCTATCTATTTATCTAGCTAACTATCTATATAACATATATATTATCTAATATCTGTTGTGGAGATCTGGGCAGAAAACCTTATGGATAACATATCAGTGACCATATCGATTGTCGCCCAGCTTCCTTCACATGGACAGAGCAGAGCTGAGTTTGTCGTAGTCTATATCAATAAATCGGTGATGGCTTGACATAGGAATGTACACAGTCTTGTTATAGTGTCATAGCTCCAACTTCGCAACGTCCAAAAAAAGTGAAAAACGCGCTCGTCTCTGCTACTTCTCTACATGGGAGCTTTCCATGGGAATAGCTGTGTGAGCTGGAGCCTGCAGTGAGGAATGAGAGCTCACACTGTAACCACGGCTCCTCCTCTACCTCTCCGGTGAGATTCCCAGAGAAACAAGAGCTTCAGTCAGCTCCACTGCAGCCTCTCAGATGATTATTCATGGGCCGAGAACTTTCACCCTCTTGTAAGGCGAATACCTCTGGAAACAAAGCCAAATATTTTTGTTTTTATTTATTTACTTGTTTTTCTTGTCGTTACTTCAAAATTCCATTTTTTTTTTAACCCTTCTAGAAAATAAAAAAAAAATGTTTATTTTTGTACAAAGTGACTGCGCGTTCCAAGTGCCACTCACTCACTCACTCACTCGCTCGCTCACTCACTCACTCACTCACTCGCTCGCTCACTCACTCGCTCACTCACTCACTCGCTCGCTCACTCGCTCACTCACTCGCTCACTCACTCGCTCCGGCTTTTCATTCCAGCTTCATTAGATAAGAGTGTGAAAACAGTTTCCCCAAAGAATGTTCCACTCAGATATCTGCGCTGCTGCGATCACCGAATCCACTCAGCGCCCTGATACATACCAGAAGCTGCAGGGACTCCGGCCCCAGAGACTACACTCGCTATTCTAACAATTCAGAGCAGAAACGCACTCATTTCCCTATAAAAAGAAGAAAAATATTCGGATGTAGCAGAGCCGAATGTGTTATTTCACTATTTAAGGGATCAGTTGTTACTTTATTGCAATACTTCAGTTTTACTTTCAGTTACATAGTAAAAAATCAAACATATTGGACATTATGATATGTGCGATAGCAAACTCAGCTCTGCTACATCTGTATAATGTGTATGCAATCTAATACTAAGAGCAAAATCACAGAACTTAAAGGGCTATGCCTTACTAGAGAATTTAAAGGGTTACATGCACAGGATAGAGGATAACTCACTGATTGTGAGGGTCCGATTGTTGGGACCGTCCGTGATCCCAAGATGGGGGCTCTGGAATCCAGGTACTTTCTCCGACGGTCCCATAGACAATGAATGGAGCGGAGGTTGAGCCTGCGCACATAGCTCCGTTGCAGAACTTAGTTTCTGGGTTCGGGTGGTCCAAGAGGTCGAACCCCCAGCTATCATAAGGAGTCCCCTAACCTAAGGATATATTTGATAATTTGGGAATAGCCCTTTAAGTAGATTCAGCTTCAGTCTTATTAGAATCCTGCACAAAAGTCATTTTGAAATCAGAATGGTGACTGCAGCCCAATAACAACCTCAGCTCTGCTACATCTGTGTATAATGTCGTTTGTGCAGTCTGAGGTAAGATAATTAAGTAGATACAGGTGTAGTACTGTAAAAAACCCTGGAAACAAACATTGTAATATCAGCATCAGAAATGCAGCCCAATAACAAACTCAGCTCTGCTACCTCTGAGCATTGCTTCTGCATCCTAACAAACTCAGCTCTGCTACCGCTCTGAGCATTGTTACTACATCCTAACAAATGCAGCTCTGCTACCTCTGAGCATTGTTACTACATCCTAACAAATGCAGCTCTGCTACCTCTGAGCATTGTGTTTACATCCTAACACACTCAGCTCTGCTACCTCTGAACATTGTTTCTGCATCCTCTTTATAATAGCCTTATGTGGATACAAGATGTAGCGGTGCCGAGTTTGTGTCTCTTTATAAGCAAAGAAAATGTATGGTAGCAGAGCTGAATTTGTCATTTGCCACAATTCCTTATGATATTTTGTGTGGGAGGTTAACCCAATAAGCGACTTCACAAAACGGAACATGACGACCAACCCAGCTCTCCTCCATCAAAACCTACATACCATCTTAACCGAGAGAATTCACACAGTGTTAAGTGACAAATTTGTCTCTGCTACATCACACGGGTATTTCTAAATATCAAGAGTTATTATAGTGCTGAATGACATACTCAAGTCTGCGGCCTATGACCGCTCTGCCCTCTATGTTATCTTATATAACTGATTTATTATAATGTTAAATGACAAAGTCAGCTCTGCTACATCCCACAGGTATATCCCACATGTATATGCACAAAATCATCTTTACTAAGCGTGTTTTCAAAGTGTTAAATGACAATTTCACCTCTGCTACACAGCTACTCCTATTACATAAATGTGATCAATTAACAAAGTGTTACATCTTTAAATTCATCCCACAGCAATACCAATGGCAAATTCAGCTCTGCTATATCCCACAGCAATGTATTATCTTAACTTCCTGATTTAATGGCAAATTCAGCTCTGCTACATCTTACAGCTATATTACCATAACACAGTGTGTTATAGAGTTAAATGACAAACTCAGCTCTGCTACATCCCACAAGTATATTATTATCACATAATAGATGACAACTTCAGCTCTGCTAGACTGGACACCTATATCTACTGTATTATCTTAATTTAGTTATCATAGGGTTAAATGACAAATTCAACTCTGCTCTGCTACATCCTTCAGGTATATTATCACAGCATAGTGAGTTATCACAGAGTTCAACGACAAACTCAGCTCTGCTACATTTGACACCCACCTATCTTAATTTAGGGAGTAATCATTGTGTTACATGACAAACTCAGCTCTGCTACATCCATCAGCTAAAATGTCCATAACATAGTGAGTTATCATAAAAACAGCTCTGCTGCATCCAACTGTTATATTGTCACAACTTAATATATTAGCATAGAGGTAAATGACAAACACAGCTCTGCTACATCCTATAGGTATTGTATAAAAATATATGAGAGTTAAAGACAAATTCAGCTCTGCTACATCTGTATGCCACCCCCACCCTGCCGTCACATACCTGCATATTTCCCAGCCCAGGGAATGAGTCAGTAAGTGGCTCTGGAGAATGGGGATGTGAAGTGCTTTACATTCTCTGCATGCTTCTCTATTATTTTGCAGATTGCCTGCACACCAAGAAAAATCTGTATTCCTGTAAGCGCCTATAGGGGACCCCAACCCCCCTGCTCCCATACAAGCTGCAGATTTATTTTAATTAATTTATTATTTTTTGCGCTTTTTTTTTTTTTTTTTTTCAAACAATACCCTGCTGCTAACTGCGGTGTGTACAGCTTTAAGAAAGAGGCGGATGTCTGACAGATGACGTGGGAATGTTAATGAGTAACTCTGGAGAAAAAAAAAAAGCCCCTTCTGAGTGAGTGCACCATGTGTGGTAATAGGCTTGGCTGCCACACTATTTAAACTGGGGATAAACTAAAGAAGAAGAAGAATCAATAAGATCAAACAGCAGAGGTGCCATCAATGAGAAGCCTGTTACCGTAGAGAATCCTTACACACCAGGAGTAAGGAGCAGCAGAGCAGAGCTCACCTGACTGCACAGGTCCAGAACATCAGGGGAAGGAGCAGATCAGTGGTCACCTGGCTACACAGCTACAGTACACCAGGGGCAGGAGCAGAGCAGAACCCACCTGGCTGCACAGCTACAGAACACCTGGGGCAGGAGCAGAGCAGAACTCACCTGGCTGCACAGCTACAGAACACCTGGGGCAGGAGCAGAGCAGAGCTCACCTGGCTACACAGCTACAGTACACCAGGGGCAGGAGCAGAGCAGAGCTCACCTGGCTGCACAGCTACAGAACACCTGGGGCAGGAGCAGAGCAGAGCTCACCTGGCTGCACAGCTACAGAACATCAGGGGCAGGAGCAGAGCAGAGCTCACCTGGCTGCACAGCCACAGAACACCAGGGGCAGGAGCAGAGCCCACCTGGCTACACAGCTACAGAACACCAGGGGCAGGAGCAGAGCTCACCTGGCTACACAGCTACAGTACACCAGGGGCAGGAGCAGAGCAGAGCTCACCTGGCTACACAGCTACAGAACATAAGGGGCAGGAGCAGAGCTCACCTGGCTACACAGCTACAGAACATAAGGGGCAGGAGCAGAGCTCACCTGGCTACACAGCTACAGAACATAAGGGGCAGGAGCCGAGCTCACCTGGCTACACAGCTACAGAACATAAGGGGCAGGAGCAGAGCTCACCTGGCTACACAGCTACAGAACATAAGGGGCAGGAGCAGAGATCACCTGGCTACACAGCTACAGAACATAAGGGGCAGGAGCAGAGCTCACCTGGCTACACAGCTATAGAACATTAGAGAAAGGGGCAGTAGCAGGACTCACCTGTCTGCACAGCTACAGAACATCAGGGGCAGCAGCACCACAGTGCTCACCTGGCTAAACAGATCCAGAAGATCAGGAGTAGAGCAGACCTCACCTAGCTACACAGGTACAGAGCATTAGGGGCAGAACAAAGCTAAGGGACCTCACCTTGCTCCACTGTTCCAGAACATCAGGGGCAGAGAGGAGCTCACCTACCAACACAGCCACAGATCACCAGGGCAGGAGCAGAGCAGAACTCAGCTACACAGATACAGAAGAGGCAGGAACAAAGCAGAGTTCACCTGGCTACACCGATACAGAACATCAGGAGCAGAGCAGACTCACCTGGCAGCACAGATCCAGAACACAAGGGGCAGGAGCAGAGGTCAGGGACCTCACCTGGCTACACAGATACAGAACACCTGATTAGGAGCAGAGCAGAGCTCACCTTGCTGCAGAGCACTGAGGCAGGAGCACTTTCCCTTTAAGGATGACCTCTTCTCTACTGCTGGCCTTGGCTCTGGTGGTCCTAGCACAAGGCGCCCCCCTGGACGATAAGACGGTGAACATGCTGGTGATCCTGCCCCGGGATGACCGCTACATGTTCTCCATCAGCCGGGTGCAGCCGGCCATAGACTACGCGCTGCGGGCCGTGCAGGACAATGCCAGTCTGCTGCCCGGCTTTACGCTGAATGTCACGTACCGGGACTCGGACTGCGGGAACCAAGCGCTCTTCAGCCTGGTGGACGCCGCCCTGAAGGAGCAGAAGCCGGACGTGGTGCTGGGCCCCGTGTGCGAGTACGCGGCGGCCCCCGTGGCCAGGCTGGCCTCCCACTGGAACATCCCCATGATCTCCGCCGGGGCTCTGGCCACGGGCTTCATGCAGAAGGCAGACGAGTATTCCCACCTGACACGCGTGGCACCTGCCTACAGCAAGATGGGCGAGATGTTCCTCGCGCTGTTCCGCTTCCACAAGTGGAGCCGGGCGCTGCTGCTGTACAGCGAGGACAGCGCGGAGCGGAACTGCTTCTTCACGGTGGAGGGAGTCCACACCGCCTTCAAGGAGGAAGGCTACCACATGGCCGTGCACAACTTCGACGAGGCCAAGCATGTGGACGTGGAGGACATCGTGCACTCCATCCAGAACAAGGAGCGAGGTAAGACATGCCGGCAGCGGAGGGGAGGCTGTCACTGTGCCGGCAGCAGAGGGGAGGCTGTCACTGTGCCGGCATTACACCAGAGGGGAGGCTGTCACTGTGTGCCGGCAGCAGAGTGGAGGCTGTCACTGTGCCGGCATTACACCAGAAGGGAGGCTGTCCCTGTGTGCCGGCAGCAGAGGAGAGGCTGTCCCTGTGTGCCGGCAGCAGAGGAGAGGCTGTCACTGTGTGCCGGCAGCAGAGGGGAGGCTGTCACTGTGTGCCGGCATTACACCAGAGGGGAGGCTGTCCCTGTGTGCCGGCAGCAGAGGGGAGGCTGTCACTGTGCCGGTAGCGGAGGGGAGGCCGCCACTGTGCCGGCAGCGGAGGGGAGGCCGCCACTGTGCCGGCAGCAGAGGGGAGGCCGTCACTGTGCCGGCAGCAGAGGGGAGACTGTCACTGTGCCGGCAGCAGAGGGGAGACTGTCACTGTGCCGGCAGCAGAGGGGAGGCTGTCACTGTGCCGGCATTACACCAGAGGGGAGGCTGTCACTGTGCCGGCAGCAGAGGGGAGGCTGTCACTGTGTGCAGGCTGCAGAGGGGAGGCTGTCACTGTGCCGGCAGCGGAGGGGAGGCTGTCCCTGTGTGCCGGCATTACACCAGAGGGGAGGCTGTCACTGTGTGCCGGCAGCAGAGGGGAGGCTGTCACTGTGTGCCGGCAGCAGAGGGGAGGCTGTCACTGTGTGCCGGCAGCAGGGGGGAGGCTGTCACTGTGTGCCGGCAGCAGAGGGGAGGCTGTCACTGTGTGCCCGCAGCAGAGGGGAGGCTGTCACTGTGTGCCCGCAGCAGAGGGGAGGCTGTCACCGTGCCGGCAGCAGAGGGGAGGCTGTCACTGTGCCGGCAGCAGAGGGGAGGTAGAGGAGCCGGCTCTGCACCAGCCGGTGTCCATCTACCCTGAGGGGCAAGAAGAGCTGCGTGTGGAGTAGGAAGGAGTATTTACATAGGACTGACAGGTGATGATAAGGACGCATCAACACAGTGCAGGAGAAGCCCAGGTCTGCTCCAGCTGTAGGGAGAATGTTAACCCTTCACAGCCAAAACTCAGCTGCTTGATTGCGAGTGATTGATGTAGAGAAATGCAGCAGAGCTGAGTGTGATCGGCACAGACCTCTGCACCAGTCCTGTGTCTACATACCCTGTGGGAGGCTAAGCGGCTTCTTGGTGTCCCCAGTAGTTATAAGGAGATTATAATGAGTGTGAATGTACTTTTACATAGGACTGATGATAATGATGCAGCTTTAAACTACAGAGAAACCTAGGTCTGCTCCATCTGCGTGTAGTTGTAGAATATTAACTCTTCACATGCAGAACTGAGAGAGATGTACTGTAGCCACTTGCTTGCGCTTATCCAAGTGGGTGATTGATGTAGAGAGATGCAGCAGAGCTGAGTTTGTCCTTGGCACGGTCCAGTCTTAGCTTCTCCTGGGGCAGGGGTTCAGGTGTCTGCACCAGTCCTGTGTCTACATACCCTGGTCATGGGCTAAGCGGCTTGTTAGTGTCCCCTGTAGTTACATGGAGATCATGATGAGTGACTATGAGTGTGCATGTACGTTTACATAGGACTGACCGTTGATGATAATGATGCAGCTTCAACATACATGAGAAACGTAGGTCTGCTCCATCTGTAGTGTTCTATGTACTGTACGCTCCAGAATGAATCCATCCAGAGAGGTAAGAAGAGACCCTTCTCTGGGCAGAGGCAGCAGAGCTGAGTTTGTCATTGGCACAGTACAGTGTGAGCTCTGCTTCGGTTTGTTAGTGCCCCCTTTGCACCCAGGGCACATGCCCTGCTTGCACCCCTCTAGCTGGACCCCATGTACTGGAGCTTGTGATAAGTGTGTGACAAGTACTTTTTACATAGGACTGACAGTTGATGATAATACTGCAACCGCAAAGTAGATGATAAACTTAGGTCTGCTCCATCTGTAGCGCTGTATGTAGATAAAAACAAGGAGCAATACGGAGTCTTAAATGGTATAAAAAGTTATTTTTTTTATTTTCTCATGCAAATAATAACGAAAGAGGAAGGTGGGGGAAAAGGGGAAATGTTTATCATAAAACCGGCATAACCAGACAAAAACAAGAAATGAGTGGCAAAGACTTATTCCATAAGCTCCCCCAAAGAAAAGTGCATATAGTAAAGTGCTCACACATGTATGGGCACAAGTGGTCTAGCAGGTAAGCCCTAAAATATATAATCATATGAGTACCATATAAAGTTTAACAATAGTGCATGGAATATTCATAAATAAGGCTTCCTTACCACTTAAGAATCAAATGCAGCCAGGTTTAAGGGGAGGAAGAAAGTGGTTGCTACTAGTGCAGGATTGCGCCTCGACGCGCGTTTCGCCAACAGGAGACCGGCTTTCTCAAGAGGCGATGTATGTAGATGTAGGACTTAAACCATTTACATCATACACTCCATCCACAGATAAGAGAAATGTCCTGTAAGCACCACTTGATCGTACCCCCAAACCCTCCAAATGGGTGACTGGTGTAGAAAGAAGCGGCAGAGCTGAGTTTGTCATTTGGCACAGTTCATATTGACATCATATGTGCACCTTCTTAACATATAACTGAGACTTGATGATAATGCAGCCTCAAAGTAAAGAGACACTAAAGTCTGCTAGATCTGTAATGGGGTATGTATGGTAGCAGTAGAGTATTAACCCTTCACAAGCCCCTGCATCTGACATCAAGTGCAACAATGTAATGTCTCTTACTACCAGATATGTTACCACTGATGTAGCAGAACTGAATTTGTCATTAGACATTTTTAAGACCCCGCATTACACTGAGTGGCGCCAAGTGACCAATTTAGCTCTGCTACATCTGTAATACATCTTGGGACGAGGATTTCCCTAATGTTGTAGTCACAGTCAAGTCTGATGACAAAGCATGAAGTCGAGATTAGATACTGCTCTTGTATCTGAGAATTAGGTTCTTTTGAAGAAAAAAAAAAAGCAACTCTGAAGATATCTGAGGGATAATGAGAAAGTATATTGAATGCAGATGTAGCAGAGCTGAGATTGTCGTATGGATTGGAGCTGACGTTTGTGCAACTCCCTGCAGCTACAATTGGGTTACCTGTGGATTTACATGGGACTGCTGGAATACATACTGTACTATCTTTACTTAGAAAATTACTATAATACGAAGATAATAGCAAAATCAGCTCTGCTGCATCTTTTTTTTCTAAACCGAATTTGTCAATGCAGCAGAGCTGAGTTTGTAAATTGGCATAGCTCATTGTGTGTGAGGATAGTAACTGTTCAAATGTAGCGGAGCTGGGTTTGTCATTTACCTGAGAATTACTGTTTATTGCTTTCGATATTCTTGTCATGTAAACATATTCAAACCCCGTTGTACGTACAGATGTAGCAGAGTTGAGTTTGTCGTTTAGCACCCCCTCATCTTCTCATGTATTATTTGCGTAAGGTAAACTTACTGTGTTGGGTTAGAGATTACACAATGGCTTTGCCCGTGGCACCCATACAGATGTAGCAGAGCTGAGTATGTCATTTAAACACATTAAGATTCCCGTGATTGAGTAAGGATGGGGCTACACTGTGACAGACAGGTTGCGCCCCCAAAGATGGCTATATTCCACTGCTACATAGTGCAAGTGAATGGGGTCGCACTACATCCCGCAAGGTACCGACTGCAAAAAGTCCTAATTATTTGCTTGTTATGATACCTTGCGAGTTAGAATGTGACCCCCTTGACTTGCACTATGTAGCAGCCATGTTTGGTCACACAACCTGTGTCATGGCCACTCGCCGTTTAGCCACAAGTTTATTCAAACTCTGGAATTGCAATGTGTTTAAGTGACAAACTCAGCTCTGCTACATCTCTATATGCTCTTAATTTGCCTCTGTCCATTATGCATGTACTGCATGCTGACCCAATATCTGGACTGAGAGCACACAGAAGGATTTGGCGTCGCTCCTTGTTACCTCTGCCCGGGGTTGCCCAAGGAGAAGGGTGAGAGACGTGCCATGTTCTAGGTTATAGGAAAGTTCCACGTGGAGATCACTTTAGTTTTACACTCCAGCAGTCACCGACACTCTGTTGATGTTTTTATACTTAGAGATGTAGCAGAGCTGGGGTTGTCATTAAACTTTGTGAATTGTGAAGTCCAAAGTTAAGTAGGTTTAACTGCAGTCCTATTTAAATCTACATATATTACATGATCAGCGGGATTTTCAAGACAACAGCCTGATTCAGAACGTACCTCTTTCCTCTTAGGCCACGGCCCCACTATCAGTATTTGATCAATATTCGATCAGTATTTTTTCTCAGGAGTGGGAGCCAAAACCAGGTAAAGAAAAATCAGAGAAAGGGTATAATGGAAACAAGTCACCAATTCTGCATTTATCACCCACTCCTGGTTTTGGCTCCCACTCCTGAGAAAAAATACTGACCGAGTACTGATAGTGGGGCCGTGGCCTTAAAAGGGAACCCCATCTAAATATCACACATTTTGGCCCTCACTGATTCTTAAAACGCTGGGCTCGGTTGGATATTTCGATCAACCAATAACAAGTTAATTCTATGAGATGTAAAAATGACAAATTCAGCTCTGCTACATCAATACGTTACTCCTAAAGTAAGGACTCAGCTTGTTTCCACCGGATAACCCCTTTATCATCTATCCTAAGAATAAGTGGTAACTAGTTAATCACTGGGGTCCGACCGCTGGGTTTCACCGGATTATCAGATTTTCTGGATTATCAGGAGCACGTACTTGATCATAGGTTGTCATGCTCCATGGATTGTTCTGATCTGGGAAAACAGATGTAGCAATGTTGAACTTGCCATTGAACTTCTGTCCACTAGTTGCAATATACCGAGCAGTTTTTGGGCTCCTATTTCCCCAACAATCAGCTTTAGGCCACGTTCACACGTTCAATATTTGGTCAGTATTTTACATCAGTATTTGTAAGCCAAAACCAGGAGCAGAACAATAAGAGGAAAAGTATAATAGAAACACGTCACCAATTCAGCATTTATCACCCACTCCTGGTTTTGGTTTACAAATACTGATGTAAAATACTGACCGAATACTGAACGTGTGAAAAAAACCAGGCAGCAAGTGTTTAATTCTCCTGCAGTGCCTCCGCAGAAGGAATTAAGTATTGCACCTCTTCCTTTGAAATCAGTTTGTAATGTATGGGCATGTTGGGTCCTCCAGCGCAAGGGAAACTCAGTGTAGCTGCTTTCACATAAGGACTGGATGGATTCACAATGTATATTGTCGGGAACTGGAGACTTAAGTTGAAACCCCCAATGCAAAATCACAGGGCCCCAACCTACCAAAAGCCATTTATAATACTGGTGTCTTCTTATGTGGCACAGAGGCTTAACATACCCACAGGTACCAAGGGCTATGTTGCAACTGCTTCCTCTATAATGATGCCCCTGGGGAGGTATGCCTAAAAACATTGGATTGTTGGCAGATCCTATTGATTTTTGAGGGTCTACAGAGAATCCTGGACCTGGCTTTACTCTATGACACTGAGAATAATCTGTACCGCATTCCCATGTAAATCCAGGTTAATGACTCCTGAAAATCCTTGACCCACATCCCCCCTGGCCGTGCTGTACGTGACCGGTGGAGAGTACCATTAATCTGCAATATTCACAACTGACAAATATACAAAGGAGTTGCTGCTGTAATCTGTACTGCAGCTCTCATCTGAGCAATGTCTGTTCACTGTATTCAGGTATATTCTGGATACAATACTACATGTAAGGTAGTCATTTTGCAAATATTTTACATTCAGATTGTCAATTAAATCAGTAATGCTGGTGACCAGGGGCGTAACTATAATAGGTGCAGGGTTTGCAGTTGCACCCAGGCCCTAGAGCCTAGGGTAGCCCAAAAGGTCCCTATGGCCCATATGAAAACACTTTTACTATTAAAGACCCAATAGTTGAGGGCCCTGTTGGAGATATTGTATTGACACCCCTAAACTTCAGGTTATATCACTGCTGACAACTAAATGTCTTGGAGAGACTCAGATAAGTGTGAGGCACAGGAGAGGCTGCAGACTGTGCTCTGTGCAGCATGCATGTCACATGCAGTGTGCAGGCTACAGAAGGGATGAGCATATAGAGGTCTGCTAGACTGTAGCCTTATCTCATCTATAGGGCACAGGAAGAACAGAGAGTCTGTGGCTACAGCATAGCATCATATGGCACCATAATATGGTGTATTAGTGGAGATTTAGTTACCAATTATAGACTGAAACCTAATTCTCATATACTAGAAAGTTTCTACAACTTTTTAATAGACTTTCATCATTTCATGATCTCTGCTTTCTGAAAATTCTTGTTTAGTCTAAAGGTTGAAAAACAGCATAAATAGAAAACAAAGCGGTGGCAAAAAACTATCCATAATATTTGGAGTCCAGGCTGATACATTTCACCTGCAGTGATACATTGTAATAAACTGTTAGGACAGGAGGGGGAGATGTGAACAGCTAGATGTCAGGACTAGATACAATTGTATCAGATGTGAGCAGTATATATCTCTGGAATTGTAACCTCTGGAGTTATAGGGAACTTGTCATCAAGACATTAGATCCCCAATTAAATGCATGTTTTTAAATGCCCTTTAATGCTTATTAAATGCATAACTATCTTGTAGTAGTTAGTATGGAAATTGTAGAGCAATCAAGCTCTGAAGTGTTTATCACAAGTGCAGTGGGAGGACACTGCCCTTCCCGCTCTCATGTCTGCCTTTCTTATTTCCCTGCCCGCTGTCAGTCTCTAGTCTTTGACTGACAAGTCACTCTTTTCTCTTCCCCTACCCAAGATTCTGAGCAGGCGCCAAATAATTTCCCAGGGTCGTCTCATTGGAGGGGCGGTGCACACGCTGATCGTTAGCAAGAGCCGGACTATCAATCTGCACATGTGCTGCCCCCTCTGATCTTCGCCTGGGGTCATCTCGATAGATCGTTGGGCTAGAAGGCAGGAAAAAGAAGCGCAATAGGGTCTTATTTTTAAAACATTTTTAACCAGATATAAATGTTATTCTAACCTGGCAAGGTTGTGATCACACAACAATTTTGGAGCATATAATCCCAGCTGCTGCAGGTCCACGAGTCCTCGGACCAGATATGAATGTAAGGAAGGGAAATTGTGGATGTTCCGCGCTGCTGGAGGATGGAATAGCAAATCCAGCTACACACAGGAAGGGTATGTGTTTTTTTTATTTGTCGACGCATTTCGAAGTTAACATACTTCTTCTTTAGGACAAAACCATATAGTTTTTTTGTCCCGAAGAGGAAGTATGTTAACTTCGAAACGCGTCGACAAATAAAAAAACCGCATACCCTTTCGGTGTGGACCTGGATTTTCCTATTCCACCCATCCACAATTTCCCTTCCTTACGTTTAGATAGTTAGGCTGGCTCTCGCCAGCAATCTGCATGTGCGTCGCCCCTCTGCTTAGATGACCCCGGGCAATGATTTGGCATCTATATTTGTCAAAACCAGGGTGCGGTAATCAGGTGCACCCACTGATTTTGGCAGCATTGGCATGCAATCTGTGTATAGAGGATTGCACAACCACCACCCAGATATTGGGTGTTAAAGGGGTAGGGGAATCAAGCATTTTGACATGCCTTGTATTTTTTCGCTTGGGGTATGTCCCTCTACCTTAGGGTTAAAACATGTGTCGGTGGCATGAGCTCCATTAGAATAGGACAGTTGCACTATATCCGGCAGGTATCTGTAGACTTGACGTGACTGAACCCACTCTCCACCCGATGCAGAATCGAGCAGGACCCTAAAAAGGTCAAAGAACATCTGATCTGGATCTGCAAGTGATCTATAGTGTATGGAGAGCTGTCTGATCTTAGAAGTTGTGTTCAGCCGTCATCTTGGCATCACTGTTCATAGTCCAACCAAGTTTCAGTTAAAACCCCCCATGTGATAATATGATAGAGTTTTGTCACCCCATAAAGGTCCTTATGGGATTTTGACACTATGTGGGATATTGTAGTCATTATCGTATTCTCAGCATCTTACTTGTTGTGGAAATTTACAGGAAATGTGGGCGGATTTCACGAGTTCCTATTCCTAAAACCTCATTAAGTTTTGTGTTTTGGACTTACGTCAGCTCGGACCGCCGGCTCCTTCTTCTTGTGCTCCGGGAGGAACTATTACAAATATTAGTTTGCATCCTTCCTTTGTTTTTATTGCTTTCCGACATTGAACGTCACCTGCCATCGGAGCTGGGACTGGGAACCAGTGAGGGCAAATATCAGTATCCATGACTATTCTGGTTATTTCATCGGGCCCCTGATTTTCAGAATTTGGGGTCCCAATTCTAAAATTGCATTGCTCAGATATCGGCCCCTAGGATTTTTATTTAAGGCCATTTTTTATATTGGATACTGAGATACCCTGTTTTGTATTGGCCCCTGCATTTTGCATATTTAGACCATTTCGTAGAGGATCAGGGATGTCAGTGATCACGGGTTATGAATTGGGTAGATGCTAAGGGGCAAAGGGGGCTCAACTCAAATTTCTTCATCCTGTTTCTATGTGGCTGGTGTGAGCAAAATCTGTACCAGGTCCTAGTCCTACAAAATAAAACCCGTATGGTAAACGCCATAAAGCAATAAAAAAATAGAGAAAAAAAAAACCCTTAAAAATTCCAGAATTGTCATTTTTTTTGGTCGCCGCACCTCCCTTCTACAAAGCAATCAAATCATCATATCATATGTACCCCATCTCAAAATGGTGCCAATAAAAACTACAGCGTGCAATGAAAAAAAACCACCTCTCCATTGACAGAAAAAAAAAGTTACGAGTCTCAGAAAATGGTGACACAAACCAAATTGATGTATATTTTTCACCACTTCAAAAAAGTAAAAGAAATAAATCTATATTTTTTTGTACTGTTATGATCATACCGAGCGGGAGAATAATGTCACCAGGTCCTTTTTTACCACATAATGAACGTCATAAAACGGAAACCCCAAAAACTATGGTGGAGATGCTTTTTTTTTTCTTCACCATTTTATGACATTTTGATTTTTTTCCCTTTTTTTAAGTACATTATAGTAAGGTAGAGAAAAACGAATGCATAAAATAGCTGGGTTTGGAAATGGTTAAGACGCAGCCACAATGGTAGTAATGCTATGTGCCAAATCCGGGAGATGTAGGAGGAGAAAGAAGAGCAGCTAAAAGTGATACAACAGAGACCAGGCGGCCATTTTCTTGTGGACGACCCTATTTAGTACATGGATACCACAATGTGTGTAATATGTAGGGTCTTTGTGTCTCTTTATATCACAGTGCACTATATATAATCTAATAGTATGGATATTGCCGACTCCTGCTCTGCATTTCCACACTAGGCCTCATGTACTAAATTTGCCTTGTCGGGACCCTTGTTACCCATAGCAACCAATGAAAGTTCAGCTTTCATGTTCAAACCTGCACTGGAAAAATGAAACGTGAACTCTGATTGGTTGCTATAGCCGCACTATAAAATGTCCTCAGCCAGGTATACACATGTGATGTTGAGCGGTCAGTGCCGCCAACTTAGTTTTTTTCTCTGTGCATCGTGATAAGGTGGAGGTAATTTACGTGCAAAAAATGCTAAAAATTAATTTTTTTGAGGAAAAACTGTGGATTTCACTCTTTTTTTTTTGTCCGGATAGGGTGAAATTCACAACGTATGTGGATTTCGCAGCAGATTTTGTGGCTAAATCTTTGGTAGAAATTATCTGTTACGTCTTGGGGAAGAAGCAGGGCATAAACAATGGTACCAAGTACCCCATCACCTCTTGTATTTGGGAGAAATTTTTGGGACAACCCAGACCCTTATGAAATGGAAGAAACCAGTGCTACACCCCTGTTGGTGTCAGCTAATGGCACAAGAAGATGGGTCATTATAAGCTTTTCTAAAAAAAAAAAAATGGAAGTTTATGGTCTGTATCCGCGCTGCCAACTGATGAAGTGACGTCAAATGCCAGAGATAATGTAAAAAAAAAAGGTTTCTTTTATTTTTCTACGCGTTTCGAAGTGTTACCCTCTTCTTCTTCAGGAACATAAACCATTGACAATTATTAAGATGAATATTAATATAAATATTAATAAGACCCTATTTTTTGAGCTATTTTTCCTCCTCAGCCGTTTATATCTATAATCTTTTTTTAGCAGACATCTTCTCGTTTTTTAAAGACGACCTGTCACCAGGTCAAAAGTGGTCACTAGTTGCTCGTACTTTATTCACGCTGCACCCCTGAGCGTTCACTTTTTTGTGTTGTTGAAATCCGCTATGCGGTTCCAGAGATATTGGCCTTTTTATTTAGTGCCAAGGGGGCGTGGTTAACCAGGCAGCTGAAAGACATGCCCCTGAGGATCCTGTGAGCCACACCCCCTTGTAAAGATTGGCACAAAATAAAAAAGCCCCATATCTCTGGAACTGTATGGAGGATTTCAAAAAATAAAAAAATGGCATACTCAGGGCGACAATGGGAATAAAATAAAAGTAAAAACTGGCTACTTTGACCTGGTGATAGGTCCTTGTCAAGCAAGTCTGACTTCTTCCTGACGTGCTCCATATGGGAAATTGATGGTACCATGCTATGCGGTTTTGTATTATTTCTGTTGAGCTTAATTATAACCTCTGTTAATATTTTGCAGTCCTATATCTTAATTTGGAATAAATCCCCCCATAATCTGCGCTCGTTCTAATCCTCTCCTAAAGACTAAGTAACAGATTGTGTAAAACAGATTTTTTTTTCTCCCTTGTAAAAAGCCTTATATTCACTGTAACCTTATCATGTGGCAAAAGGTTACTGGCACAAGCAGGCATGGCGGGAAACAGAGGCCGCCCTCACTGACACGTTCACACAGCTTTCAAAGCAGGCTTTAATCCCTGAGACATGTTACCGTAATCCCCTGCCCAGACCCTAATTACCATAAACCCTAACAAGGTGATAATTTCCATTTACATGGCATTCAGCTATTGAGTACAGTGAGTACAGATGTAGCAGAGCTGAATTAGTCATTGAAGCCCATCTGAACTGAAAACATGAACACTTTTAAGAATATATGCCCCCATTTTGGGGTCACATGAGTCCGGGAAGCTGAGATATTAGGGTCTCCATTCTGTAAAGCTCATTTAACTATCCTTTTTTACTTCTAATGGTTCTGCATGATGAAATAGTTAAAATAGATTTTGTCCCTTCACATCCTGTCTTCATGGCTGACACATACCTGCAGGCTTTATATATTAGACCTAATCTCTGTGGTGGTGTCGTGATTTTCCCCAATCAGAAAAAAAGAATGGTGGGGCTGTTGGATTTCAGCATGCCCAATCCTTTTGATCTCAGAGGAGATGTTCTGCCACTAGAGGTGTCTGTCAGCAGATTGCTCCCCGTTTCTCATTCACAGCACACGTGAATAGTAGGACCCAACATTCGGGGGGTACGACCACTGGGACGCCTACCAAATCTGAAAAGGGAGTTCTGTATCCTTTATATGAATGGAGTGGTTGTGTGCATTTATGGTGGTCACACATGTGCGCTACTGCCCCCACAGACCCATAGAAGTGAATGGCGCGGTGGTCCATTTTCACGATCAGAGGTCGGACCCCCACCGATTATACATTTATCATTTATTCCGTATCCCTTTAAATTGGGATCTCATGTTCTGGCTTTTGTTGCTGAGACATTTTACAACATTATGCTTTGTTCAGAGTTGCGTTGCCCCCACTGATGAGGATGAAGGAAGTGTTGCACCCACTTTCCTGTTTTTTAGGTGCACAGCGCCCCCGTCACCTGGCTGCAGCTACCAGCACAGCTGCTTTGCTTGGGCTCCTCTGTGCAGGGAACAATTACAAGGTAATGCAGCGTTGCATAAATACTCAATCTCTCATTCTCAGGGTCAGTGGGGGTCACAGAAGTTAGACCCCATATAAATGTCATCATCTTATTAAATTAGAACCTGTATGTAGTGGCTGCCATCTTTTTTTTTTCTCCAGCTGAGAGGTGCCCCAGTGACAGGCCCCTTTAAATTTGGGCTCCAAAAAAGTCTTACAAAAATCATCACACAGGAAGACGCTCAGGAAGGACTTGCCCCGCAGGCTTATGTAGCCGATTTCCATGTGAATGGGGAGAACTTGAAGTTCCTGTACTTTTTTGGCCGTATCAACAGGTTTATGAATCACGTGTAATTGTTATTGTATGATTGTGACAAAATTACATCATTCATTACCTGCAAGGAGTTTTGCTCATATATTTAGCAAACATGGAAACTGGTCTAGCAAAGTTCACCTGGTCTCCATATAGAATTAATCTTATAAAAATTTACATTACTGATCCTGTGTAACATCCTGTATTATACTCCAGAGCTGCACTCACTATTCTGCTGGTGCAGTCACTGTGTACATACATTACATTACTGATCCTGTACTGATCCTGAGTTACATTCTGTATTATACTCCAGAGCTGCACTCACTATTCTGCTGGTGCAGTCACTGTGTACATACATTACATTACTGATCCTGAGTTACCTCCTGTATTATACTCCAGAGCTGCACTCACTATTCTGCTGGTGCAGTCAATGTGTACATACATTACATTACTGATCCTCTACTGATCCTGAATTACATCCTGTATTATACTCCAGAGTTGCACTCACTATTCTGCTGGTGCAGTCAATGTGTACATACATTACATTACTGATCCTCTACTGATCCTGAATTACATCCTGTATTATACTCCAGAGCTGCACTCACTATTCTACTGGTGCAGTCACTGTGTACATACATTATATTACTGATGTGAAGTTACATCCTGTATTATACTCCAGAGCTGCACTCACTATTCTGCTGGTGCAGTCACTGTGTACATACATTACATTACTGATCCTGAGTTGCATCCTGTATTATACCCCAGAGCTGCACTCACTATTCTGCTGGTGCAGTCACTATTCTGCTGGTGCAGTCACTATTCTGCTGGTGCAGTCACTATTCTGCTGGTGCAGTCACTGTGTACATACATTACATTACTGATCGTGAGTTACATCCTGTATTATACTCCTGAGCTGCACTCACTATTCTGCTGCTGCAGTCACTGTGTACATACATTACATTACTGATCCTGTACTGATCCTGAGTTACATCCTGTATTATACTCCAGAGCTGTACTCACTATTCTGCTGGTGCAGTCACTGTGTACATACATTACATTACTGATCCTGTACTGATCCTGAGTTACCTCCTGTATTATACTCCAGAGCAGCACTCACTATTCTGCTGGTGCAGTCACTGTGTACATACATTACATTACTGATCCTGTACTGATCCTGAGTTACATCCTGTATTATACTCCAGAGCTGCACTCACTATTCTGCTGGTGCAGCCACTGTGTACATATATTACATCTCTATAAGGCTTTTTTTACATCATCATAGAACACGTCATGTCTACCACACAGTTATATACTTCAAACTATTTTTACTTTTAAAGTCTAGGGATATTATTTTGCAGTGATCTGCTGTACATTTGCCCGGCAGATGGGAAAAGGACCCTTTTATTTGGCGCCATCAGTTCCATAGGACTCTATGGCCTCAATCTGCATGTGAACACAATGTGAACAGATCATTGCTTCCCACTTATTTAGTTGTGTATAGTCCTAAAAGAACAAATAGCACATTGTGATAGCTCTGCTACATGCTCACATTACTAGACTTGCGCCATTCTTCCATATTTTCTGTTTCGTTTCTTCTCTCGGTCAATAAAAGGGGAATAAACGGCAGAATCTCATTCGAGTCTCGATAGAGGAGTTAATGGCTTTTACTGCCGTTTATAATCGACTTTACCAATAGGAAGATTTTATTTTTATTATGCAATTTCCCAATGCGTTTTATGATATATAATTCTTCCAGCCATGTTTTTAAACATTCTTGTATATTTCTGTTTTTGTTTTTACATTATTTTTTTTTCTGTTATGTTTTCAAAGTTTTTTACACTTTTGTATTTCTTTATATATATATACAGTACAGACCAAAAGTTTGGACACACCTTCTCATTTAAAGATTTTTCTGTATTTTCATGACTATGAAAATTGAACATTCACACTGAAGGCATCAAAACTATGAATTAACACATGTGGAATTATATACTTAACAAGAAAGTGTGAAACAACTGAAAATATGTCTTATATTCTAGGTTCTTCAAAGTAGCCACCTTTTGCTTTGATGACTGCTTTGCACACTCTTGGCATTCTCTTGATGAGCTTCAAGAGGTAGTCACCGGAAATGGTTTTCACTTCACAGGTGTGCCCAGTCAGGTTTAATAAGTGGGATTTCTTGCCTTATAAATGGGGTTGGGACCATCAGTTGTGTTGTGCAGAAGTCAGGTGGATACACAGCTGATAGTCCTACTGAATAGACTGTTAGAATTTATATTATGGCAAGAAAAAAGCAGCTAAGTAAAGAAAAACGAGTGGCCATCATTACTTTAAGAAATGACGGTCAGTCAGTCCGAAAAATTGGGCAAACTTTGAATGTGTCCCCAGTTGCAAAAACCATCAAGCGCTACAAAGAAACTGGCTCACATGAGGACCGCCCCAGGAAAGGAAGACCAAGAGTCACCTCTGCTTCTGAGGATAAGTTTATCCGAGTCACCAGCCTCAGAAATCACAGGTTAACAGCAGCTCAGATTAGAGACCAGGTCAATGCCACACAGAGTTCTAGCAGCAGACACATCTCTACAACAACTGTTAAGAGGAGACTTTGTGCAGCAGGCCTTCATGGTAAAATATCTGCTAGGAAACCACTGCTAAGGACAGGCAACAAGCAGAAGAGACTTGTTTGGGCTAAAGAACACAAGGAATGGACATTAGACCAGTGGAAATCTGAGCTTTGGTCTGATGAGTCCAAATTTGAGATCTTTGGTTCCAACCACCGTGTCTTTGTGCGACGCAGAAAAGGTGAACGGATGGACTCTACATGCTTGGTCCCAACGTGAAGCATGGAGGAGGAGGTGTGATGGTGTGGGGGTGCTTTGCTTGTGGCACTGTTGGGGATTTATTCAAAATTGAAGGCATACTGAACCAGCATGGCTACCACAGCATCTTGCAGCGGCATGCTATTCCATCCGGTTTGAGTTTAGTTGGACCATCATTTATTTTTCAACAGGACAATGACCCCAAACACACCTCCAGGCTGTGTAAGGGCTATTTGACCAAGAAGGAGAGTGATGGGGTGCTACGCCAGATGACCTGGCCTCCACAGTCACCAGACCTGAACCCAATCGAGATGGTTTGGGGTGAGCTGGACCGCAGAGTGAAGGCAAAAGGGCCAACAAGTGCTAAGCATCTCTGGGAACTCCTTCAAGATTGTTGGAAGACCATTTCCGGTGACTACCTCTTGAAGCTCATCAAGAGAATGCCAAGAGTGTGCAAAGCAGTCATCAAAGCAAAAGGTGGCTACTTTGAAGAACCTAGAATATAAGACCTATTTTCAGTTGTTTCACACTTTTTTGTTAAGTATATAATTCCACATGTGTTAATTCATAGTTTTGATGCCTTCAGTGTGAATGTACAATTTTCATAGTCATGAAAATACAGAAAAATCTTTAAATGAGAAGGCGTGTCCAAACTTTTGGTCTGTACTGTATATATATATATTTAACATATTTGTTTTTACATATGTTTTACATTTTCATCTTATAGTTTTGTTTACTGCTTTATAGTGTTATTCTTTTTTTTTTACATTTTTATATTGTGATTTTTTTAAACTTTTTTTTTAGTTTTATTCTTTTTTTAACATTTTATTTTTTTCCTTTCTTCTTATTTAAACGCTGTTGAATAAAAGAGCACTTGTAGACTAATTTTCTATACAGTGCATCCATAGGAGTGGATCTGTATAGATTCAGTGTGTAATGTATGCAGCTGCAGATTTGGGGTTCAGCCTAACCGCTGCTTTTCGGCTATTAGATTAGATAGCAGACAATGGGTCCAAGCATTCTCCCTATTGATCAGATGTATGGTAAAAGCTTCCTAATTGAGCTTCTGTTGACCCCATTCATGAGAAAGTTCCTAAATTGCCTGCAGCAAAAGCTCCTTATTGAGCCGGGTCCTTGTAACAATGGCTCGGTTTCAAGCACGGGGAACAAGCTGTGTTTCATGGCACACAGAACAATAACAGAAGTTGTGGAAGGAAGAATTCTGGAGCCCAGAGATCTGCACAAGAAGGTTCTCCGCAGCCAAACAATTCAGTGGTCTGTGAAGATTTAGATTTCATGATAACCCAAACCCATGGAAAGTGCCAGGCCGCTGTACTGGGGGCATTATGTAGAAGGAAGAAAGGAGCCAGATGCACAAAACTCCATTGTCTTTTTCAAAAATGTCAATTAGCTGCCTGTAAAGCCAGACCTAGTTTGGTTCTTTGTAATTCTACAAACAACATGCCGGTTATTGCAGCTCCCACTCATATTAGGATCAAACCTTTTGGCCGGACCTATGGGGCACTTATTGTGCCAGAGCCGGTGCTCTCTCGTCTTCCATGATTCTCGATGCTGTGACATCAATACATCATTTATCTTTTGTGCATGTTACGACATTATGTTTTTTTCCTGTAAACTGAGGACTCAGGCAGTTGGTGACATCTTGTGTTATTTTCCTGTGTTATGATATCATGATATTCTGTGTAATTACGGTGATGTGACATCACTGATGAGAATAATCCTGTAATTAGACATCACTGTGTGCACTATTCCTATCCTGTGACATCACTGTGTGCACTATTCATGTACTGGGACATCACTGCATGCACTATTCATGTACTGGGACATCACTGTGTGCATTAATCCTAGTCTATGACATCACTGTGTGCACTATTCCTGTACTGGGACATCACTGTGTGCACTATTCATGTACTGGGACATCACTGTGTGCATTAATCCTAGTCTGTGACATCACTGTGTGCACTATTCCTGTACTGGGACATCACTGCGTGCACTATTCCTGTACTGGGACATCACTGTGTGCATTAATCCTAGTCTGTGACGTCACTGTGTGCACTATTCTTGTACTGGAACATCACTTTGTGCACTATTCCTATACTGTGACATATCTGTGTGCACTATTCCTATCCTGTGACATCACTGGGTGCACTATTCCTGTACTGGGACATCACTATGCTCGCTATTCCAATATTGTGACATCACTGTATGCACCGTTCCTGTAATGGGACATCACTGTTCTGTGACATCACTATGTGCACTATTGCTGTGCTATGACATCACTGTGTGCACTATTCCTGTACTGTAACATCACTATGTGCACTATTGCTGTACTGGGACATCACTGTGTGGACTATTTTTATACTGTGACATCACTGTGTGCACTGTCCTGATACATAACTGTGTACACTATTACTGTACTGTGACTATCATTCCCATACTATGACATCACTGTGTGCACTATTCCTGTACTGTTACATTACTGTGTGCACTATTCCTATACTTTGACATCACTGTGTGCACTATTACTGTATTTTGACATCACTGTGTGCACTATTGCTGCACTGTGACTTCACTGTATTCACTATTCCTGTACTGTGACATCACTGTGTGCACTATTCCTATACTTTGACATCACTGTGTGCTCTAGTCCTATATTGTGACATTGTGTGCCTATTGCTGCGCTGTGACATCAGTGTGTGCACTGTTCCTGCTTAATATGAGCTAAATATATATGACGCGCCCCCTGGGCCAGTGCTGTAGTGCGGCGCACGTGTGCGCGGGGGAATACCCGGAGCCGGATCCGATGGGGGTAGTAGTCTCCGAGTGGCGGGGACCCGGTCCGTGCCCAGGGTGTCAAACTAAATGGCAGTCTATGGCAGTAGATGTTGTTTAAGTGTCGACTACGCCACCCGTTGATTTGCGGCCGCAAGGCCGCCGCTGCAGAACAGTCCGCTGAGGCCGGTGGTATGTGTGCAGCAATGGTGGCATAACCCCCAATGGGAGAGGTATGGCCTCAGGGCAGCTGGTGCGGGTGAAGGGAGTGATAGAAAGGGCGTCCCGGTACCTTTAGTGCTGGTAGTACGATGGAACACAGAGACTGATGGCAGTTTTCAATGCTTTACTCACAGATGTTATCAGTGTCAGTCCTGCAGGTGATGACGACCCGAGCCATGCTGCGTCCACCAGGTACGGGGCTCGACCAACCCCCAGGCAGTTCCAGAGTGTGACCTTGAACTCCTTTCTCCGTTCCTTTCTCTGGCCGTCCCCACTAGGGACCCACCCATGTCCAGCTTCCTCGGGCCTTCTGGTGGCGAAACCTATCTCCGGTTTCCCTGACCCTATGTGGCATGCCTTCGTGGTGAGTGTAGTGAGTGGTCGCGCCAAGACGTGGCCACGACCTCCGGTTCCTGGCTGAGGATAAGTGGCCTCCACCAGTTCGGGATCCGGTACCCTGATCTGCCAACCCTTCACCCGTTTTAGCTCACTCGTGGGATCTCAGGGTTCCCTCTTCCTTCATGTCTCTGGGCCTTTCTCCAGGTTCCATTCCTTCCTTGTTCCTTTCCTCTTGTCTTTCTCTCTCTTGCTCCCTTCAGTAGCAGCACCTAGACAGGGCTGCTGCTCCCTGTCACTACTCTTCTCCTCTTCTTCTGTCTAACTCCACACCCCCTAAGATGGTGCCCACCTTTTTATACTCCCTCTGACACCCGAGCCCAGGTGACTAGCCACCAATGGGCTCCTTCCTATGCCCAGAGTCCCTCCCCTCTCTGCTCCTGCACCACTGGGCTATTCCTCCCCCCCTCCCACTCCAGCCAGGGACAGACGCTGTCGTACCTGCACATTCACCTAGTGGGAGTACCGTTGATCTGTCCCCCGGAAATGGGATGTATGTGGTGCATGCAGCTAACTGAGTTCCAGTCCACACTCCATCCTTACCCGGGAGTGGAATACCACACCTCTGGTTCGAGGTGCAATACCCCTGTAGCAGCCGAGCCCTCGGGGTGCTACATATATATATGTATATATGTATGTGTGTATATATATATGATATGAGAGAGATATATTACTGTCCTCAACATTGACATTACAATACCAAGGACAAGCCATACGATTGTGCAAATCGAGGAAGTAGCAAGTGTCGCTAAAATCTACAAAAGATCCACTTTTCAAGCACCTTGTCCAATCTGTGGCACGTGAGAGGTGCAGAAAAGCCAGATTGAAAGCAAATTTATTTTAGCCACATGAAACCTCAAAAATCTGATCACGTCCTGTGGGCTGATTACGCGATGACTCCTGGTTGGCGATCTGCCACTTATCAACACTTGTTGCAAACTGAGAGACAGAATCTTTGACCCGAGAGACCTTGGTATGTCACTGCGGCAGATCGCAACGTGCGTAGGTCAACATGTCAGCACTGGAATGACAAGAGGTCCTACCCCGGATTGGGGTGTGCGCTGGCATAATGGACGGTGTCTGTTAAGCAGCCAAGGCTGTAAGTGCCGGGGTTTCTGCACTTGGCTCTTATACTTCATACGGAATAAATCGAGATGTTTTGAAAATGGAGTTTCCATTTTTTTCATCATTAGCAAATTCTGTGATTTCCATCATCCCACAACTTTTCCTTCTTGGTGTTGGAAGTTTATTGTTGAGGAGTCAATATATGATATTAGATAGATATAATGATAGATGGAGATCAGATATATTTATATGATATTAGATAGTAGATAGATAATAGATAACATATACATATATGTATATAGATATTAAGGATAAATATTTCTAGTTATTTGTATTTTATTTAGAATATTCTCCCCGATATTCGTCCATTATTCCGCCGCACACGTGTTTTTGGTTAATGAGCCCTGTGATGACGCACACCATTATATGGCATACTTTAGACCCGGAGGAGCATATATCCCTGTGCAGTGGTGCGTGCCTTAGTACATGGTGCTGCTGCCCTCACATATTTCCACTAATCTTTTGATTTCCAGGCTCCAGCGTTTGCTAATTTCCATGTCTGAGTATGACATTTCTATAATTAATGCTTGTGATTGGTGCCCGGGAGGTAATTGCTCAGGGATTATCTTGTCTACCTTAATGGTATCATTACATTCTTGTGTATATACGGGTCAGATCACACTACCACGCTGGGTATTATATCTTAGCTGTTCCCCATCTCCAAACTGGTCAGATCACTATTTTTTTTTTCTTTAGGAGTGGGGGATTTGGAGGGGTTCAGTTCTTTCTTTATGGGTGCTGTGGATATTTGAGGGTTGAAGTCAACAGTGTCCGGCTTTCTCCGGCAGCATCATAGAGCAGAGGTCGGGCACAACACGGTTCTAAAGAGAATGATTCCTAGGATCCATTGACCATTGTTGACCATTGAAATCAATTGCTAACCATGTAATGTGTGGACTCGTACAGGTTGTGCAGTAGCATTGAAGCCTGAAGGGGTTTTCCACTCCTTATTTTTCTCCATCTAAAAGTATAAAATAAAAATTTCCTTTCAGCTACTGCTCTCCCGGTCCCTGTTTGTCTTCTTTGCAGAACTGCTTTGTGCATCCTGTCCCAGTTGTACAGACCTATGACTTCTGAACCAATCACGTGCATGTCTCTGCCAACTGATTGGCTGCAGCAGTCACATGTCCATACCTCCTAGAAGAAGTAAATAAGATCAGTGGGGGATTAGTGCACTACCATGGAGGGGCAGTGAGGGTTCAATATTTGTTTCCAAATTTTTGGAAGAAGTAAAGGGATGGCTACTAATTTATAGGTTTGGCTCAAACCTGTCACAGTCGCCCTGCAGTTGGTTGCAGGAGATCTCTACATTTGGCATTACAGACACCTTCTTAGAGGCTGTCTCTAGGACCCAGCGGCTACCTTCCTTTGGCTAATTAACACCCTGGCCTGGGTATATAAATATCTGCTGTGTGTCAGAGGGAGGTGCCAGCGATATTCATTACTCCTTGTGAAGGCTTGTGCTAGAGCAGCACTTCTTCCTCTCTTGAGCTTGAGGACATGTGCTCATTTGTCTGGAGTCGTCTAAAGCAAAGCAATTTTCCCTTGTTTATTCTCCCTTGTTGTGTTTAGTATTCAGTGGAGATCTACTAGTGCTCATCCCCTTCCTTCCCAAGCCAGGGCCATACGCCAGGGAAAGACAGGGCGAGTAACGCGTGCGGTGATTGATGAAGAGCCAATATAGGGACGTTAGGGGAGACAGGGTGATATTATATCAGCCAGGAGGTCTCCACTGCCCCCTTTCCCTAGAGTCTGGGTTCCCTTTCCCTCTACCCTTTGTGTGGCACTAAGTCTTTCCCACACCTTGCGTGACAAATTCTCTTTCTATATTGTCAACTAGGAAATTTGGATACATCTCTGCTTGGGAATTACATGTTAAGGCTCCTCATTTGCAGACTTACGTTGGCTACATGTTGCAAGAGCAGCCATTTATTTGCACTATGCTACCCCATCGTTGGACGTCTTCCTTTTAAAAAGGGTTTGACTTAGATGGAAGTTGAGTGCTAATTTTTTGTAAACTTGATCCAAGGCAGCCACTGCCCCGCCGAGCTGCAAGGGCGAAAAGAACGATGGAACCATATTTTAAAAGGGAGATTAGAAAATAACAACTCTTTCACAAACAGCGCCACACCTGTCACCAGGTATTGTCTGGAATTGCAGCTCAGTTCCATTCACTTCAATGCAATACCAGACACAAATCCTGGTCAGGACTGGCGAGGTTTTTAAGAAGAAAGCAGCCAGATTCTAATATATTCCAGGAGGTGATAACTTTGTACTAGTTTTAATGTCTTTTCTCGTCTGCTGGACTTCACTTCGCTCCTTGCGGGGGGAGCACGGTCGCTTCCAGCGCCTCATTTACATGGAATGTGAAGCACACAAACAAGCAGCCTGCTATTTACATAAAATGATATTTATCCGGGTGAATGTGCTCATTGTGCCGGCTCGGCCTCTCCGCCGGTTAATTAGTGCAGGCCGAGCTGATAATTTGCAGCGTGTCGAGTGGGCAAATGCTGCAGCTTAAGACGTCGATTCACAATATGTTTATTTTACCTTCTAAGTGTTTTATTAACTTCTGCAATAAAGAGATGAAGACAAAAAGTAAAGAGACCCCGATGTATGTAAAGTCCCTTTAAATAGTGTAGTAGCTGCCATACCATTGGGCACAGAAGGTGGGGGGCAATTCAGAGACTGACTGTCAGATCTGGTGGTCTGAGTGGGGGGGGGGGTGATATACACTACAACAGTCTTGAATTGCATTATAATAGTTCGGTGACTCAATTTAATTCATATTTCTCCAAATATATGGTGACAAAATTAGCTCTGCTACATCTGCCGTTGATTTTTGTGAGAAGCTAAACTTGATATTCTCGGTGGCTTATTTTGTTTTCGCTGTTTTTCTCCCCCAGTTGTGATAATGTGCGCGAACAGCGATACGGTCAGGAACATCATGTTGGCTGCACATCGACAAGGACTGACCAAAGGGGACTACGTGTTCATCAACATTGAGCTCTTCAACAGCTCCTCATATGGTAAGCTGATCTTCATGTTGTTAATCAGTTCCGTTCAGGGTCTCTGTTTTTGTTCAACCTCTTACTTATCACTAAAATAGGTCACTGCCTACCTCGAAATCAACACCCCCTTGTTCTGCTGCTGCTGTCATTATTTCCACATTTGCAATGGCTGGAAAAAAAGTGTTTTACCTCTATCCGATTCATAGCAATGGCTTAATAATACGTAGGCCTAACCTTACTAATATAATCAGATGACTGGATAAGTCACTGCTTCCCACAAGATTAGCACACCCGTCTCCTTTTGTTGTGAACCTTTGTATAATCTACCTGTCACCCAGAGATGTAGAATGATGTTGGTGGGACTCAATGTAAAACCTGTACCAGGGGCCAAATTACCATGGGCAGAGGGGTCTTCACGTTCTTTTAAGGACTAGGGCTGGCATGCAACTGCTTCTATACCCCATATAGCTACAACCCTTGTGGTGGCACAGTGGTGTATCCACTGCCATATATTAATAACCTAGACATAATTGACATGTCACTTGCTCCTCTTTTGCTGCTGTGGCAACTCCTGTCATCTGATTGACTGCATAACATTTTATCCTTATCTTCTTTATAATACTGACCCTGTCATTTTATCAATAATACTGTGAAAGCAGAAGACAGGTCAATGCCTCTCACAAAGTCAGCATCTTCCTCCTCTGCTGCTGTGACCACTCATATCTGATTAGCTGCATAGTGTCCTTTCCTTATCGCCTCCCCTTCTTTGTGACACTGATCATGCCACACTGAGTTTTGTTATCAGTAATACTGTCCCTACAAAAGGTCACTGCCTCTCTCAAAACCAACACGCTCCTCCTCTTCTTCTGTGATGACTCCTATCATCTGATTGACTGCCTAGAGTTTTCTGTTTACCTGCTCTATGGTACTGTCTTTCCACAGGGTGTCAAGTTATTAATAATGCAATGACAAGAGCAAAAATGTTACTGCCTTTCATACTCCCCCTCTGCTGCTTTGACCACCTCTATCATCTGATTGACTTCAGAGTGTTTTTTCCTTGCCTACTTTATCATACAGTCATTCCATAGGGAGCCAAGTTATCAATAATACAATGGTAGGAATGAACAGGTCACTGCATCACACAAGATCAACATACTCCCCCTCTGCTGCTTTGACCACTTCTATCATCTGATTGACTTCAGAGAGTTTTTTCCTTGCCTACTTTATCATACAGTCATTCCATAGGGAGCCAAGTTATCAATAATACAATGACAGGAATGAACAGGTCACTGCATCTCACAAGATCAACATACCCCCCCCTCTGCTGCCGTGATCACTCATAGCTGATTGACTGCATAGGGTTCTGTCCTTACCTGCTCTACGACTCTGACCCTGCTCTGTGCGGCCATGTTCTCAATATTACAGGGACAAAATTGGCGAGGTCACTGCCTCCCACAAGATCAGCACATTCCTCTCCTGCTGCTTTGCTTATGTTAGCTGTATTCTGTTCTGTAACGTATGGTATTCAGCTGATTTTATTGCATTGTTTAATCTCATAAATGTACCCCGTCCTGCGTGAGAACAGATAAATAAATTGATCGATGAGTGAAACCAGATTCCCATCTGCCACTTGGGCGAGGACCTGGGAGATCTGATTTATTCTAGGATTGTTTAGAGTCCTGAAGGTGCAAAGTATTGGAAATGCTTTCTGTATCCTGGCATCAATGTGTCAACAAATCCGAGTCCTTGACAGAGCCAGATGCTGTTTGCTGCGAAGACTGATGAAAAGTAAATTTAGCTTACGGCTTTCCAGGTTGAGCATTAATCCTGTGAATCTGCAGTTCAGGGCCCTCACTAACGAAAAATAGAGTTTCTCTTGCATCATTTGAAGTGTAAGGTGACCTACATGGCTGCTTCCTCCTGAAAACAGCGCCACCACTGTCCATGTTTTTTTTCTGGTATTGCAGCTCAGCTCGATTGAAATGAATGGTGCTAAACTTTAATACCATGCATAAACTGTGGCCAAGTGTGGTGCCACGTTTTTATAATCCTGTACAACCCCTTTAAGGCTTAAAGGGGTCGTTAATCATTATGTAATTTAATTAAAGGAGTTGTTCCATATAATTATATATATGCATGATACATGTAAAATTGCTGGGGGTCCAGCAGCTGAAACTCCCACCGATTCCGAGAATGGAGAACTCAGTTTCCCATGTGAATGGAGCAGTAGTGAGCATGTGCGACCACCGCTCCTATAGAGGGAGAGTGGAGCAGTAGTGACCATGTGCGACCACCGCTCCTATAGACAGGGAGTGGAGCAGTAATGAGCATGTGCGACCACGGCTCCTATAGACAGGGAGTAGAGCAGTAGTGAGCATGTGCGACCACCGCTCCTATAGACAGGGAGTAGAGCAGTAGTGAGCATGTGCGACCACCGCTCCTATAGACAGGGAGTAGAGAAGTAGTGAGCATGTGCGACCACCACTCCTATAGACAGGGAGTGGAGCAGTAGTGAGTATGTGCGACCACCGCTCCTATAGACAGGGAGTGGAGCAGTAATGAGCATGTGCGACCACCGCTCCTATACATAGGGAGTGGAGCAGTAGTGAGCATGTGCGACCACCGCTCCTATAGACAGGGAGTGGAGCAGTAATGAGCATGTGCGACCACCGCTCCTATAGACAGGGAGTGGAGCAGTAGTGAGCATGTGCGACCACCGCTCCTATAGATAGGGAGTAGAGGAGTAGCGAGCATGTGCGACCACTGCTCCTATAGACAGGGAGTAGAGCAGTAATGAGCATGTGCGACCACCACTCCTATAGACAGGGAGTAGAGAAGTAGTGAGCATGTGCGACCACCACTCCTATAGACAGGGAGTGGAGCAGTAGTGAGTATGTGCGACCACCGCTCCTATAGACAGGGAGTGGAGCAGTAATGAGCATGTGCGACCACCGCTCCTATACATAGGGAGTGGAGCAGTAGTGAGCATGTGCGACCACCGCTCCTATAGACCGGGAGTGGAGCAGTAATGAGCATGTGCAACCACCGCTCCTATAGACAGGGAGTGGAGCAGTAGTGAGCATGTGCGACCACTGCTCCTATAGATAGGGAGTAGAGGAGTAGTGAGCATGTGCGACCACTGCTCCTATAGACAGGGAGTAGAGCAGTAATGAGCATGTGCGACCACCACTCCTATAGACAGGGAGTAGAGAAGTAGTGAGCATGTGCGACCACCACTCCTATAGACAGGGAGTAGAGCAGTAGTGAGCATATGCGAACACCGCTCCTATAGACAAAGAGTAGAGCAGTAGTGAGCATGTGCGACCACCACTCCTATAGACAGGGAGTGGAGCAGTAGTGAGCATGTGCGACCACCGCTCCTATAGACAGGGAGTAGAGCAGTAGTGAGCATGTGCGACCACCGCTCCTATACATAGTGAGTGGAGCAGTAGTGAGCATGTGCGACCACCGCTCCTATAGACAGGGAGTAGAGCAGTAGTGAGCATGTGCGACCACCGCTTCTATAGACAGGGAGTAGAGCAGTAATGAGCATGTGCGACCACCGCTCCTATAGACAGGGAGTAGAGCAGTAGTGAGCATGTGCGACCACTGCTCCTATAGACAGGGAGTGGAGCAGTAGTGAGCATGTGCGACCACTGCTCCTATAGACAGGGAGTGGAGCAGTAGAGAGCATGTGCGACCACCGCTCCTATAGACAGGGAGTGGAGCAGTAATGAGCATGTGCGACCACCGCTCCTATAGACAGGGAGTGGAGCAGTAGTGAGCATGTGCGACCACCGCTCCTATAGATAGGGAGTAGAGGAGTAGCGAGCATGTGCGACCACTGCTCCTATAGACAGGGAGTAGAGCAGTAATGAGCATGTGCGACCACCACTCCTATAGACAGGGAGTAGAGAAGTAGTGAGCATGTGCGACCACCACTCCTATAGACAGGGAGTGGAGCAGTAGTGAGTATGTGCGACCACCGCTCCTATAGACAGGGAGTGGAGCAGTAATGAGCATGTGCGACCACCGCTCCTATACATAGGGAGTGGAGCAGTAGTGAGCATGTGCGACCACCGCTCCTATAGACCGGGAGTGGAGCAGTAATGAGCATGTGCAACCACCGCTCCTATAGACAGGGAGTGGAGCAGTAGTGAGCATGTGCGACCACTGCTCCTATAGATAGGGAGTAGAGGAGTAGTGAGCATGTGCGACCACTGCTCCTATAGACAGGGAGTAGAGCAGTAATGAGCATGTGCGACCACCACTCCTATAGACAGGGAGTAGAGAAGTAGTGAGCATGTGCGACCACCACTCCTATAGACAGGGAGTAGAGCAGTAGTGAGCATATGCGAACACCGCTCCTATAGACAAAGAGTAGAGCAGTAGTGAGCATGTGCGACCACCACTCCTATAGACAGGGAGTGGAGCAGTAGTGAGCATGTGCGACCACCGCTCCTATAGACAGGGAGTAGAGCAGTAGTGAGCATGTGCGACCACCGCTCCTATACATAGTGAGTGGAGCAGTAGTGAGCATGTGCGACCACCGCTCCTATAGACAGGGAGTAGAGCAGTAGTGAGCATGTGCGACCACCGCTTCTATAGACAGGGAGTAGAGCAGTAATGAGCATGTGCGACCACCGCTCCTATAGACAGGGAGTAGAGCAGTAGTGAGCATGTGCGACCACTGCTCCTATAGACAGGGAGTGGAGCAGTAGTGAGCATGTGCGACCACTGCTCCTATAGACAGGGAGTGGAGCAGTAGAGAGCATGTGCGACCACCGCTCCTATAGACAGGGAGTAGAGCAGTAATGAGCATGTGCGACCACGGCTCCTATACATAGGGAGTGGAGCAGTAATGAGCATGTGCGACCACCACTCCTATAGATAGGGAGTAGAGCAGTAATGAGCATGTGCGACCACCGCTCCTATACATAGGGAGTGGAGCAGTAGTGAGCATGTGCGACCACTGCTCCTATAGACAGGGAGTGGAGCAGTAGTGAGCATGTGCGACCACCGCTCCTATAGACAGGGAGTGGAGCACACAGGGGACTTTAGGACCTCCGTTGTTTTGATTGGACACACAGTGACCGTACGTTCATCACCTAATCTGTCAATTTATGACATACTGTATATGGAAAACTCGTTTAAACCTAGCTTTCTCACAGCCGAGGTTTTGCTACAGTGTGTCATTCTAGACTGTGCTCTGTAAGGCCATGTTCACACCTGCATTGGCACTTCTAGTGCTCTGTTTAACCGGCAGCCTTGGATCCGTCACCCATGTCGCCTGACTGACCGTAACGAAGCTTACAATGCAAATGTGAACACAGCATAAGAAAAATCATACTGAAAGTTGGGTTTAATAAGAACTTGTTATTTACCAAAAAAAGGTATTTTTTTACCTGGTTAAACGCCACTGTTCTCCCGAGTCTGACGTAGTTTTTCTTGCGTTCCTGCGCCTCTTCACTCCTGAGCTATGACCTCTCTTCCTTGTATGTAAATATTATCTTTTTATCAAAATGGGTGTGTCCATCAACTGTTCCTCATGGGCATCTTCTTGAAGACCACACCCACTTGTTAAAAACACTAGATAAACATACAGGGAAGAAGGAAAAGAACACATCCTACTCCACTGATACATCGCAGCAGACTAATAATGGAAGAATTAAAGGGTTACTCCATGATGTCGACTACATGTTCTGAGAATAAAGGGGCGGTGCGGCGGATCTCCCAGTCACTGGAAGAAAAGTGCAGCACGACAGCAATAGAAATGATGGCGTATGGGCAGGCGTATGGGTGCTTGTACGGTGCACCAGTTTTAGGTTTCCCCCATTGGCGCTATTATCCTACAGGCAATATAGAAAATATAAACCATCCCAAATGCAAGGAGGTGAAATATCTGCACCCTGCTCTCTCAGTAACCTCCTTGTATAATAAGAAGGAAATAATGATAACAAGGAAATCCCCTCATTTCTATTTGCACGCTACAAGGAACTTCCCTGTCACCTGCGCCCCCTCCCCGCACCGGGCTCATCCCCATTCTTACATGCCACGTTTAGCACGGACAAAGCCAGAACTCCACAATCATTTCCTAGGTCAGTATTTTCATTGGAACAAGTCGATGTTGACATTTTGAAGGGTTTTCTGACAGCAGATCCATTAACCATCGTTTCCTACTTCCTCCAGTATAGCTCCGTGCAAGGTGAGAGTGGTGCAGAGCCATAATATGCCATTTACGGTGCCATAAAGGACCTCCATTTGCCTCTGATTTTATAAATCCGAAATAAAATCATGCCATGGTTGCTTATATCTCTGCAATATGTACAGACACCATATGGTGTATGGTGGCACACTGAGTGTCCACAGCTCCTTGGTAGGAAACCATACAGTCTCCTTACACACAGCTCTGCCCTAATTGTCCCCTTTCACATTAGATAAATTTGGCTGAACTCAGGATCAGCTATAAAATTTGTATGGGGGCTTCCTAATTACCCCAGTGACAGATTGGACGTATTTGATTTTTCCATGCCTGATCGTAAAAGTTTTATTACCTTCATGAATCCCTTATCCAAGGATAGTTAATTACTTGCTAATTGTTGGGTGACTGAAAACTGATCCCAAGAATTATGTTCTAAAATGCCATCTATTCATTCTCTGTGGGGCTACAGCACTCAGCTATGTGACCACTGCAGCTAATCAGTGGCCATGTGCCGTACTACTGGATTTATGTTTCCGATCGCTGAGCGGTGATGCCTGTAGTACAGCACATGACTGCTGAGGACATTCATAAGAAAAGGCTCAGAGGATCACAGAGCGCTAATGGTGGGAGAGGGGAGTATGTTTTTCTTTTAATTCTTTTATTTTTTGTGCTATTTTTTTTTATATAACACCCCCAAAAGATAAACATATTTGGTATTGCTGAGAAAATAAAACTCCAAACTATTCTAAAATAAAATGGAATAAAAAATAAAATAATAATAATCATAAAAAAAAAAAAAAAAAAAAAAAAATAATAATAATAATAATAAAAAAGCTGTATGTTCCTTAAAATCATATCAATAACAAGTAGTCTGAAAATCTGCATTATAAGTTTGGGAAAACCAAAATCACCCTGCCGATTATGTTTGGCAGGGAGGCAGAGTAACCAGCAGTGCCAACCAAAAGAGAGGGCATCCCCTGATAACCTGGCGTCTGATGCCCATAGAGGGCAATGACCTGATCAGACTTGGTGTTTGTCGCCTAATAGCAGCACATTACAAACAAGCAGCACGGAGACGAGTCTGCCTTCCCGGGTGTGCGATGTTAGCGCTGCTAAATAATAAAGCAAATAATGGGAATTCTCCCAAAATGAAAGCAGTAGACTCGACTCTGTAACGCCCCCAAGTCCTTGGAGGCAGCGATCCAGAGATCCAGAGATGGCGCTCATTTATTAATGCAGCAATAAATATGTCAGTGATACATTGTACGGCTGATAATAACTGGGGAGAAGGATCCTGAGTGTTCACAGCACCGTTAGTGATCACGTCCTGCTGAAGTCCTTGTATCAGAAAATGCAGCTACTACCGTAAAAGAGGCGCCCAGATGCTATGGGCACACAGTCTTTTTGCCAAGTTTTTGGAGCAGAAACTGAGCAGAACCTCCAAGTTTTTGAAGAGTTTTCAGTTTTTGTCCACTCCAAACACAACCTATAAAAACCCTCCATGTGCGCAAACTCCAAGAGCTATTATTGTCCAATGTCCCTGAGGTCAAGAGAAATGAAAGGGTTATTACACATGGGCATCTTTTGGAAGAGGTTTGGCTCTCGGCTGTCGCGTGACTTCTGCTCTAAAGGAATAGTGAAGGCTGCAGCCAATCAGAGACCACTGATTATAAAGTAAGGGATTGTTATTATCAACATTCCTGGTGGTCTAGAGAGTGAGGTGGTATTATCCTTTCCCCTGGTGGTCTAGGGAAGTGAGGTGGTATTATCCACATCTCTGGTGGTCTAGGGAAGTTAGGTGGTATTATCCACATTCCTGGTGGTCTAGGAGAGTGAGGTGGTATTATCCTTGTCCCTGGTGGTCTAGGGAAGTGAGGTGGTATTATTCACATCCCAGGTGGTCTGGGGAAGTGAGGTGGTATTATTCACATCCCAGGTGGTCAGGGGAAGTGAGGTGGTATTATTCACATCCCAGGTGGTCTAGGGAAGTGAGGTGGTATTATCAACATCCCTGGTGGTCTAGGGAAGTGAGGTGGTATTATCCTTGTCCCTGGTGGTCTAGGGAAGTGAGGTGGTATTATTCACATCCCAGGTGGTCTGGGGAAGTGAGGTGGTATTATCCACATCCCTGGTGGTATAGGGAAGTGAGGTGGTATTATCCTTTTCCCTGGTGGTCTAGGGAAGTGAGGTGGTATTATCCACATCCCAGGTGGTCTAGGGAAGTGAGGTGGTATTATCCACATCCTTGGTGGGCTAGGGAAGTGAGGTGGTATTATTCTTTTCCCTGGTGGTCTAGGGAAGTGAGGTGGTATTATCCACATCCAAGGTGGTCTAGGGAAGTGAGGTGGTATTATCCTTTTCCCTGGTGGTCTAGGGAAGTGAGGTGGTATTATCCACATCCTTGGTGGTCTAGGAGATTGAGGTGATATTATCCACATCCCTGGTGGTCTAGGAGAGTGAGGTGGTATTATTCTTGTCCCTGGTGGTCTAGGGAAGTGAGGTGGTATTATTCTTTGCCCTGGTGGTCTAGGTTAGTGAGGTGGTATTATTGTTTTCCTTGGTGGTCTAGGGAAGTGAGGTGGTATTATCCACATCCCAGATGGTCCAGAGAAGTGAGGTGGTATTATCCACATCCTTGGTGGTCTAGGAGAGTGAGGTGGTATTATCCTTGTCTTTGGTGGTCTAGGAGAGTGAGATGGAATTATCCTTATCTCTGATGGTCTAGGAAAATGAGGTCGTATTATCCACATCCCTGATGGTCTAGGGAGGCGAGGTGGTATTATCCAGTAATAATGCCCACAGAGTGCCCTTTCCAAGTAATACAGTAATGCCCCCTGAGTGTCCCTTAGTTAATTTGATTAATAACTAACCCTTGAGTGCTAATGACCCCAAAGAGCCCCACGAAGAATAAAGTATATAGTGATGTAATCTCCGCTGACATCTATAGTCACCGAGGTCTCTTCTACCTTTGCAAGTAAGAGCAGGCCAGCACAGGCGGCACAATGCAATGACATCATTGGGCCGGGACGTAGCCATCTCGAAGGCCAAAGTTCTTCTCTAGCCTGCAGCTTACAGACAGTGAGTGCTGGACAGGGACATGGTGGTTCTACTCTTGGATCGAACAGAATCAGCGTCATGTTGATGCAAATACTGTTCAACATGTCGCTCTCCGGATAATTGGGGCTCCCAGCCAGAAGTCCAGGATTTTTGGTACTAGCGACACCCCTGTGTATTGAAGTATTGGAAGTCCTAACAAAAAGTAGACAGAGATGTCTACTACCCCCTACCACATTGATACAGCGATGGGTGGTGGTCCGGTCACTGGGGCAAAAAATGGGTTGGTTTAGTCTCAACTGCTATAAAAGTGTCAAAGACATGGCCGGAGGAATGGTAACACCTAATAATAGAAGAGAGGAACAATGCACTAAAAGTTTTCCTGGGGAGCAAAAACCTTTACTTGTCCTTCTTCAATGACTAAACCAAGGATTATGGGTCACAGTCACCTTGGGGCATGTGGGGACATCTAATACCGGAAGCATCGCATAGAGATACTGTATATTCAGCCAGACATGGCCGTCCCCATCCTGCCCTGTGTTCTTTATAATGCTGGTGGAAACTCCACTGGTCCTGACAGACGACCTGTCTTTTTAGGAGCGGACAGGGCTAAATAAAGTGCTCCCTGGGTGCATTCCTGCCATTTTTTTTTTCCAACTTGACTGGAACTTTGAAACATTTGCAGACAATAGTCTATACTGTTATTTACTAACATCGCTATTTACTGCCTGGAGAAACCGGCCCAGATTGTAAATATTTTTATGTGTCCCCCAGGAGATGGCTCGTGGAGGCGAGGAGACAAGCACGACGTTGAGGCAAAGCAAGCGTACTCATCCCTGCAAACAGTTACCCTACTCAGGACAGTAAAACCCGAGTTTGAGAAGTTTTCCATGGAGGTGAAAAGTTCTGTTCAAAAGCTGGGACTGACCGAAGACGATTACGTAAGTAGTTGATGGCCGGCTTCAGCTGTCTGTAAACAACCTCATAATTTAATCAAAGGTGGCAAAACGCTCGGCTCGTCTCTTGCCGGCCACAAGAGCCGCTCAAAACTTAGATTGATTTATTTTTTATTATTTTATTTTAAAAAATATACATATAATAAAAACTAAAAAATTGTGTTCCATAAAATAAGGGCTTACAATTTTGAGATGAAGCAGAGCTGGGTCTGTCATTTGGTGCTCCTGCTCGTACTGATACACTTTCAATGCTCTGATACATTGTAGCAAATAATCGTAATTTGTGCTTTTTTTGGGAATCCTGCCGCTATCAGATTGCAAAGCAAAAACCTGCTGACAGTTTCCCTTTAAAGGGGTTGTCCAAGATGTCAAAAAAGTTTTGTACATACAAAGATGGGGATCTTGGACACCTCCTTTGAGTCTCATATGCGTAAAATTAAGAAACTCCTTTGTTTCAGTTTCTGCTATGCCAAAAGCACGGAATCACAATGACAAACTCAGCTCTGCTGCATCTGTAGTTTTTAAAAGAATTTTCAAACTTTGTGCAGATTTTTTTCACAACTTAAAGGGCTTGTCCACTCCTTTTGAATGTCCATACTGTGTTCAACAAAAAAAAAAACCAAAACTATACTCGACACCTGGACCAGCGTTACTCTTCTGCTCCTTGGTGATCTCAGATCTCATGATATTGTTTTGTCTTGTAAGCGCTGCTGATGGGCTGCAGCCCCCCACAGTTTCGTCACACGTAACAATGTCGTGAGATTGTTGGGGAACACGGTGGAAAAGCAGCGTTGGTCTGGGAGATGAGTATGTTTTTATTTATTTTTTATTTTATTGATCTACGTTGACAAGGAGTCGTCTCATTAAAAGGAACGTATCATTTAGATTTTATTTTTAAATGAAACATTATTTTTTTCCCAACTTGTTTTTCCTGAAATTTCTGATTATTTACTTTTTACTTCTTGTTCTACTTTTTTGTACATGGTTACGGTGCCAGCTATTTTGCCTTGGCTTCCAAGCTGCCGTGGCAGTAGCTATTTCCAGATATGTTTTACAGCAGTCACATGGCACATAAGAACCTGTGAGCTGGAGATGACACCATAGACTTCTATGGGAGAATATTGTGAACATGCTATGTGACCCGTACAGAGGTCATTGTGCAGGGTGGGAGGAGGTGAGCTGTGACATCACCTATTGTGAATGGTGGATCCTGTGTTATCTACTGTATATAGAGGTGTTATCAGTCATTGTACAGGAGGAGGAAGTGAGCTGTGATATCACCTATTGTGAATGGTGGATCCTTTGTTATCTACTGTATATAGACGTGTTATCAGTCATTGTACAGGAGGAGGAGGAGGTGAGCTGTGACAACTATTGAGAATGGTGGACCCTGTGTTATTCACTTCCAGGCCTTATAATGGAGGTGGTACCTGACATATTCTAGCCTACCTAATCTATTCAGTAATCCATATTATGGTGCAGTACAGAGGTAACATATAGCATGTAATATAGAGCCATAGGGAATCAATGGACCTAACACTGCCACCCTTACATTACCCACAGGGGTCATCACTGAGGCTTTCCTAGGTTTTCCTTTCTTCCCCCTGGGTAAAGGTCAGTACGTTACCCTAACTCTGTGTGTAAATAGCCCTGCCATGTTAGAATGGTTGTTGGCGCACCCCTGGCAGTTACCCTCACCGGGTGGCCATTACCATTAATGCCGCACACGGTTCAAAAACTTCAGGGACAGAAACAATTTTTGTAAATTATACGTTTTGGGAAAATGTCCATCAAAAGAAGGTTGAGGTTTTCGATCTTGTCTATCCAACCACTGTGACATCTGGTTCCTTAAAAGACATTAGTTTGTGATTAGTAACTTTTTTCCTTCTTAACTCTGACTTTTTTCTTCTTCTTGAAAATGAAAAAACATTCAGATAAAAGATGTTCATGGAAATCCTGCGAGCCGCCTGCGCCTGCTGATAACGTGGCCTATCACGCTCCATTGCAGGGCCTCAAAATAGACAATTTGTCCCTGACTTTACTATGGAAAGAATGCTATCTAGCTCTGCAAATCGTTGTATTGAAAGACAAACATGGGCCCGAGTCCAGTGTAATCTAGTTTGAAAGAAAAATATTTGCTCCATCGAAAAACCATAAAAAATGTAAGTGGTTTGACTTTGCACAGAGTTTATTAGGCACAATTTGCATTTCTCATCAGAAAGTAAGCAGCAGGGGTAAGAGACCTATTTATATTCCCCTCAAAACTCATAAATATCTGACGACTTCTTCCCAAACAGCCTAAAAAGGGCCATTTTATGTAGTAGAAGGACTATGACAACACTGCTGACCATCACCTGGAGAACACTGGGAGGTCCATAGTGGCTTTTCTGTTGACTCTCTGTGTATCCTGGACAATCCTTTGCTTATCTCGACCATCGTGTCCATGTAAACATGACCATCACATCATTCATAAGCACGAGAATGTAATAAAAAGTTAATTATAATTTCCTGCTCCTTTTATTTGTAAATCTGGCTCCAATTTGGCTCGATTTGTAAACTTTTGAAGCTGTTTACTGCCTAAATCCACTGCAAAAATAGCAAAAAATCTCATTAGAATCATGTAATACCGAGGCCTGTTGGGGTTGCCTATTGAGTCCATATAGTCGTGCACAGGCTTCTTTCAAAACTCCTCGATTACTGGAAATATGAAGTATAGAAAAGATTGTTTAAGAAATTTTGCGAAAATATGACAGCCGCAAACAGACAGAACAAGGGGGGTGTGAAAAAGGACATTGTGGTATAATCAGGGTAGATGGATAGGTAGATGGTAGGGCGTAAACACGGATTCCAGGCTTTGGAACCCAGAGGTGTGACGTCATACTCTCACTGGTCGCTTGCCGATATCCACGTAGCGAGTAGTCTGGATCTCGTGCTCGCAATTCCGGACGAAATACTGACAGCGTGACGGCTCGGTGAGATATCGCATGAACTCCTCGGTGTCGTTCCTCTGTGTGTGATGATCCCTGACAAATTGTAACAGGATGTTTTGGGACTTATCCTTAGGATGGGCCATCAGCACAGTTCAGGATGATAGAGGCACCACACTTTTTTTACGGTAATAAGATAGGATTCTCTGAGATATGAATGTCAACAATCAAATATTGATGGTCTATCATGTGAAAAGATCATCCAATATTCTAATTCTGGATAACCCATTTAGCGATGATCTTATTTTGAAAGTTTAAGAATTTTTTTTTACACCGCTTCATAAAGACTGGATATTGGGAAGAGGCAGAGCTCGGATCGCCTTGTGGAGAATGGTCATTGGGCAGGGCCATAGGTTTTATTTCCTGGAGGACCCTGGTGATTGGGTAGACACAGGATTGGGATCTCCTGGAGGAGACTGATCATTGGGTAGAGGCAGAGGGTAAATCTAGAGGACACTGTTCATTGGTCAGGAGCATAGTTTGGATCTCCTTGAGGAGTCTGTTTATTGGGCAGAGGCAGAACTTTAATCTCCTGGAATAGACTTTTCATTGGTTTGAGACAGAGGTTGTATCTCCATTAATCATTGGACAGAGGCAGAAATTTGATCTCCTGGAGAAGACTGGCCATTGAATAAAGGCAGAGCTTGGATCATCCTTGAGGAGACTTGTCATTGGGTAGAGGCATGAGCTTGGATCTTCTGGAGACTGGTCATTGGGTAGAGGCAGAGCTTGGATCTCCTGGATGAGACTGGTCAGTGAGCAGAGACAAAGTATCTAAGATCTCCTGGAGGAGACTGGTCAGTGAGCTTAGTTCTCCTGGAGGAGACTGCTCATTAGGCAAAGGCAGAGCTTGGATTTCCTGACGGAGACTGTTTAATGAGCAGAGGTAGAGGAGGAAAACTGGTCAATGAGCATGGTTCTCTTGGAGGAGATTGGTCATTGGGCAGAGGCAGAGGTTGAATCTCCTGACCGAGACTGGTTAGTGAGCAGAAGCTGAGGAGGAGAATATTCAATGAATATGGTTCTCCTTGAGGGGATTGGTTATTGGGTAGTAGTGGTAGAGATCGCATCTTTTCGAAGACACTGGCGATTGGGCAGATCCAGAACTTGAATATCCTTTAGGACACATTGTAGATGGTGGCTAGGTCCAGACTTCCTGACAAGACACAATCTGTAATCTGAGTTAGTCTTGTATCTTCCAAATGTCGCTGTTGGCAAGAGGACCAGCAATTGTATGTAGACCATAACCTGTCCCATACTGGACTGTAACTGATGGCCTTAATCTAGAGAAAGTTTAGTTTGTAGGGTTTGGCAACTGTTCCAGTCCCATTTCTTTATGCCAGAAGTGTATGAATTCCATGCAGACAGATTATGCCAGCTATACTAATGCATATATATATAAACTCTGTATATCACAGTACACTACAGACCCATATGTAATATTCTGATATCTTCTATTTAATGTCAGCACCACGGACAGTGGCTATAATGTAGTGTTTTATCCCTGCACCAAGGCTTAAGCCAAACTACCGGCAACATGTGAAACTACTTGGGCTTTGTGTATGATTGTGCCCAGTATATACCCAGTATGTCAGTATATACCGTATGGCTTCTCAGTTACATGAAACTTGTGGATGGAATAAACCCCTTATCTGCAAAGATAAAGCTTGTGAACATGTCTGTCGGGGGTGTGACTCCCAGCATAGCAGACACAGCAGCCCAACGGCTCAGGGAGGCCATTACAACTTGGAAATATGGTGCAGTTAATGATATATTATATGTAGGTTGGCATGGAAAAATAGAAATGGTCCCAAGTTTTACCCCATGGTTACTCCTGCAGCTTGTATTATCGTCTCTGTGACATTACTGATTACATTATTCCTTTGCTGAGACATCACTATATTATTCCTGTATTGAGCATCTTATGTGCATAATACCTGCATGTGACATCATTTTTTTTCCCTGTGCCTTTTTGTGTGGCATTCCTGAGCTGTGACATCATGGAGCGTATTATCTCTATACAGTGACATCACTCTGTATATTATCCCTGTACTGTGACATCACTGTGTGTATTATCTCTATACAGTGACATCACTCTGTATATTATCCCTGTACTGTGATATCACTGTGTATATTATCCCTATACTGTGACATCACTGTGTGTATTATCCTTGTACTGTGACATCACTGTGTATATTATCCTTGTACTGTGACATCACTGTGTGTATTATCTCTGTACTGTGACATCACTGTGTGTATTATCTCTGTACTGTGACATCACTGTGTGTATTATCCCTGTACTGTGACATCACTGTGTGTATTATCCCTGTACTGTGACATCACTGTGTGTATTATCCCTGTACTGTGACATCACAGTGTATATTATTCCTTTACTGTGACATCACTGTGTGTATTGTCCCTGTACTGTGACATCACTGTGTGCATTATCCCTGTACTGTGACATCACTGTGTATATTATTCCTTTACTGTGACATCACTGTGTGCATTATCCCTATGTATTTTGGAGACCAATCTTAAGGCCATGGCACGTGGGGTCCTATTCCAGCTTTTGCTGTAGGACCCCTATATTTACTTGTTGTGCTTTTATTATGCCTCCATGATGACAGATCTGATCCCGTGTGGTCATACACTCATACACCATTAGTATTTCAGTAATTTGCCAGAGAAGATGACTGCCCTGAGTATGGCTCATAGACTCAATTGCATGACTTGTGGGCTATCATGGCATATACTGGGTGTCGGAGGGTGGCTGCAAGCCATTGTGCCTCGTCCAGAGTATTTAGATACAGGACCAAGTCTGAGAACTGAAATGTTTCCCAAGGTGAAGGAAAACCAAGTTACGTCTCCGCAGCGAGAAGCGGCATTGTACTGCCTGGCAATGCAGGCGCTATTTGTTCTCCCCTTGTGTTTGCAGCTCTGCGGTCACTTAGTATGAAATGCTTCTGACATTGTCCTATGTGATCAGATGAAAGTGCAGCGAAACATGAAAGGAAAATAAAAAACAGATTATTGTCCCTTTCAATTGAGGTTTGCATGCATGTGATTTGTCAGAAATGCTTTACGTTATACAATCCAGACTCCGAGAGGCTCGTCCAGCCATTGTATGCTAAAAGTGGAACCGCCAAAGAAAATACGGGGGAGAGAAACCCAGAAAGGCATGTGATAAAGCTAGTGGGCATAGAACAGGGATGTCAAAGTCAAACACACAGAGGGCCAAAATGAAAAACTTGGACAAAGTGGCAGGCCAACCAGTATACAGTATAATGGGCCCCACATAGTCCTCCATACAGAATAATGGGCCCCACATAGTCCTCCATACAGAATAATGGGCCTCACATAGTCCACCATACAGAATAATGGCCCCACATAGTCCTCCATAGAGTATAATGGGCCCCACATAGTTCTCCATACAGTATAATGGGCCACACATAGTTCTCCATACAGAATAATGGGCCCCACATAGTCCTCCATACAGTATAATGGGCCCCACATAGTCCTCCATACAGTATAATGGGCCCCACTTAGTTCTCCTTACAAAATAATGGGCCCCACTTAGTTCTCCATACAGAATAATGGGCCCCACATAGTCCTCCATACAGTATAATGGGCCCCACTTAGTTCTCCATACAGAATAATGGGCCCCACATAGTCCTCCATACAGTATAATGGGCCCCACATAGTTCTCCATACAGAACAATGGGCCCCACATAGTCCTCCATACAGAATTATGGCCCCACATAGTCCTCCCATACAGAATAATGGGCCCCACATAGTCCTCCATACAGTATAATGGGCCCCACATAGTCCTCCATACAGAATAATGGGCCCAAATAGTCCTCTGTACAGAATAATGGGCCCCACATAGCCCTCCATACAGTATAATGGGCCCCACATAGTCCTCCATACAGTATAATGGGCCCCACTTAGTTCTCCATACAGAATAATGGGCCCCACATACTCCTCCATACAGTATAATGGGCCCCACATAGTTCTCCATACAGAACAATGGGCCCCACATAGTCCGCCATACAGTAAAATGGGCCCCACATAGTCCTCCATACAGTATAATGGGCCCCACTTAGTTCTCCATACAGAATAATGGGCCCCACTTAGTTCTCCATACAGAATAATGGGCCCCACATAGTCCTCCATACAGTATAATGGGCCCCACATAGTTCTCCATACAGAACAATGGGCCCCACATAGTCCTCCATACAGAACAATGGGCCCCACATAGTCCTCCATACAGTATAATGGGCCCCACATAGTCCTCCATACAGTATAATGGGCCCCACTTAGTTCTCCATACAGAATAATGGGCCCCACATAGTTCTCCATACAGTATAATGGGCCACACATAGTTCTCCATACAGAATAATGGGCCCCACATAGTCCTCCATACAGTATAATGGGCCCCACATAGTCCTCCATACAGTATAATGGGCCCCACTTAGTTCTCCTTACAGAATAATGGGCCCCACTTAGTTCTCCATACAGAATAATGGGCCCCACATAGTCCTCCATACAGTATAATGGGCCCCACTTAGTTCTCCATACAGAATAATGGGCCCCACATAGTCCTCCATACAGTATAATGGGCCCCACATAGTTCTCCATACAGAACAATGGGCCCCACATAGTCCTCCATACAGAATTATGGCCCCACATAGTCCTCCCATACAGAATAATGGGCCCCACATAGTCCTCCATACAGTATAATGGGCCCCACATAGTCATCCATACAGAATAATGGGCCCAAATAGTCCTCTGTACAGAATAATGGGCCCCACATAGCCCTCCATACAGAATAATGGGCCCCGCATAGTCCTCCATACAGTATAATGGGCCCCACATAGTCCTCCATACAGTATAATGGGCCCCACTTAGTTCTCCATACAGAATAATGGGCCCCACATACTCCTCCATACAGTATAATGGGCCCCACATAGTTCTCCATACAGAACAATGGGCCCCACATAGTCCGCCATACAGTAAAATGGGCCCCACATAGTCCTCCATACAGTATAATGGGCCCCACTTAGTTCTCCATACAGAATAATGGGCCCCACTTAGTTCTCCATACAGAATAATGGGCCCCACTTAGTCCTCCATACAGTATAATGGGCCCCACATAGTTCTCCATACAGAACAATGGGCCCCACATAGTCCTCCATACAGAACAATGGGCCCCACATAGTCCTCCATACAGTATAATGGGCCCCACATAGTCCTCCATACAGTATAATGGGCCCCACTTAGTTCTCCATACAGAATAATGGGCCCCACATAGTCCTCCATACAGTATAATGGGCCCCACATAGTTCTCCATACAGAACGATGGGCCCCACATAGTCCTCCATACAGAATTATGGCCCCACATAGTCCTCCCATACAGAATAATGGGCCCCACATAGTCCTCCATACAGTATAATGGGCCCCACATAGTCCTCCATACAGAATAATGGGCCCAAATAGTCCTCTGTACAGAATAATGGGCCCCACATAGCCCTCTGTACAGAATAATGGGCCCCGCATAGTCCTCCATACAGTATAATGGGCCTCATATAGTCCTCCATACAGAATAATGGCCCCACATAGTCCTCCATACAGTACAATGGGCCTCATATAGTCCTCCATACAGAATAATGGGCCTTATAAAGTCCTCCATACAGTACAATGGGCCTCACATAGTCCTCCATACAGTACAATGGGGCTCATATATTTCTCCATACAGTACAATGGGCCTTATAAAGTGCTCCATACAGAATAATGGGCCTCACATAGTTCTCTATACAAAATAATGGACTGCACACAGTCCTCCTTACAGAATAATGGGCCTCACATAGTCCTCCTTACAGAATAATGGGCCTCACATATTGCTCCATACAGAATAATGGCCCTACATAGTCCTCCACACAGAATAATGGCCCCACAGGGGGGTGATGGTTCTGGTGCCGTGGGCCTAATATAATCACCCGGCGGGTCAGATTTGGCCCAAGGGCCAGAGTTTGACATGTATAGCATAGAATAAGAGGCACCAGATCATCTATTAAAGATTCTTGATGCCCCGACACTTGGAATTCAGGTCCGAGTCCAGGAATTAGCTTTATGGTGACTCCTTAAAGGGTTATTCCAAACTGGGCAATTATTCACCTGTTCGCCTGATCCCTGGGGGTTGGACACCTGGGACCACCACAGTTCCCGAGAACTGAGCTCTGAAATGTCCCATTAGAAAGAACCAATGGCTGAGCCTCCGCATGAGTTACATGGGACTGCTGGAAAAAGTTGAACACTCAGAGTTTAGAAGCATTTTGCAATTTTTCCCTATTTAATAAGAAGAGACCACCCCTTTAATATAATTATGTCTGCATCGGGTTAGTCTATTGCACTAAACTCTTGTTCAGGTCAAGGTTTGATACATATTTACGTTTGCATATACATATTGTGGCATCATTTGTCACAACGTCACATTATATTACGATTTTACATAGGACTGCGTGTATAGACTTCCCTTTCATCGTGCAGCGAGCATTTCGGCTCTGCTACCTCCATGCTGATCCTCATGCACGATATTTAATAGGACGTTCCAGCAGATTCCACATGTAGTTGTCCTCAAAAGTCCTTTTCTCCTAGGAATACAGCGAACATTGGAGGCGTACTCCGAGCCCTGAGATGTTGCATCAGGCGGCACAAGAAGCACAACGTTGAGCTTTGGCCTCCAAACAACATTCCTTTATGTGAAAATAATTCCAGATAGCGTGCTAAATCTCCCAGTGTTTCACCCGTAAACTCTATATTCAGACGCTTTCTATAAAATAATTCCCAACACTTCCTTCATAGAGATTTTCTTCAGCACAGATTGAACTCGGGTTTCGGACTCGTTAATGCCACCTCTGTTCCTGGTATGACGAGAATTCCTTAAATGCTGTTTTCGTTTCTTGATCAGTATTCTGGAATGGAATCGTTCCCTGTCCTGGATATTTGTAGTTACCAAGGCCCAAATTGTCCCTAATTAACCCTATGCAATTTGCAAAATATGGACACTCTACCTCCTGGTACCTCCATTAATGTAAGAATACAAAGACATGGAGCAATGCAAGGTTTAAAGGGGCTCTCCATTTTGGACAACTTCTTTTTGTTGGGAAATTTTCCCCCGACAATATGTTGTATATATGGTCCTATATATCCAAGCCTACTGTGTATATACGTGCACTATATAGAGAAAACTGTTGGGATCCAAACACATGACTTTTTGACCTCCCATTCTACATCCATAGAAATGAATATGGAGTGGCCCCTCTGCTCCTACAAGATTTTGGCGGTATCTGTGGGGATTTTTGCCCCTTCATCCACAGCAGCATTTGTGGGGTCAGACTCTGATGATGGGACCAGGCCGGGCTCACAATCTCCATTATAGGAGTTGGATGGGGCTGAGGTCCGGGTTCTGTGCGGCCGCCCATGTTCTTCCCTCCATGTCTGTATAGACCTTGTGCACTGGGCACAGTCATGGGGAACAGAAAAGGGAGAACCCCAAACTGTTCCCACAAAGCTGGAGGCTACAATTGTCCACAATGTCTTGTGTTGAAGATTAAGATTTCCCTTCACTGGAACTAAGGGCCCAATGCCAACCCCTGATAACAGCCGATAGCAATATCCTCCTCCACCATCTGTACAGCGGGCACAATGCAGTCAGGGGTTAACATCTTCCTGTAATCAATAAATCCAGACTCCTCCATCAGACGCAGATAGAGAAGTGTGATCCATCACTGCACAGAACACGTCTCCTCCAGAGTCCAGTGGTGGCGGCTTTACACCACTCCATCCGACGCTCGGCATTGTGCTTGGTGATGTACGACTGCAGGCAGCTGCTCGACCATGAAGCTCCCGGTAGGGGCACATTGTTTGTGCTGATGTTATACCAGAGGAGGTCTGGACTCTGCAGTTATAGGATCAGCAGAGCGGTGGTGACTTTTCTGCCCTCTGCTCCTAAGCACTTGGCCCCCCGCTGTGTAACGTTACGGGGTCTCCACTTCGTGGCTGAGTTGCTGCGGTTCCTCCCATTTCTCAGTAATATCACTCACAGGTGATGAGGGAAGATTCAGGAGGAAGAAATGTCATAAACGGACTTGTTACACCGTTGAGGGGCTGGATATTATACACTGGGTTAGAACAGGGCTGAATATTAAACACTGGGGGGCAATGGGGCTGGATGTTATATCCCAGGGGCAATGGGGCCCAGGTGTTATACTCTACACTGTGTTCCAAATTATTATGCAAATAATATTTTCTCAGATTTTCCCAAATTACCTATATGAATTGCAGTCATTGTAATTTTCCAGTCAAATAACTATTAGAGTACAATTGAAAGGTTTTTGGACAAACTGCCTATGATAACAGGATATTTTTTAAAAAATAAAAAACTCAAACTGCACTCAAAATGCATGTTCCAAATTATTATGCACAGCAGAGTTTTCAACCTTTTCATTTTAATAAAGAACAAAAAATGGTCATTTTTGAAATTATAAGCATTAGCAGGTTATTACAAACTGAAATCAAACCGTTTTCAACTCAAAACTTTATTCTAGGTGATGTGACATTTGCACATAGGACCGCTTGTTCGAAAGGAGCTTCTGAACTCTCTCGTCCATTGAATTTGTCAGGTTTTGGATGGTTTCTGCTTCAATTGTTTTGCATGAGGACAGAATACCCTCCCAGAGCTGTTGCTTAGATGTGAACTGCCTCCCACCATCATAGACACTCCTTTTGATGATGCTCCAGAGGTTCTCAATGGGGTTGAGGTCAGGGGAGCATGGGTGCCACACCATAAGTTTGTCCCCTTTTATGCCCACAGCAGCCAGAGATGCAGATGTGTTATGTGCAGCATGAGACGGGGCATTATCATGCATGAAATGCTCTCGATGGTCCAGATGGATGGAGTGGAGGATGGCTGGTTGATGGACACCCCATGCAAACACGGCTACGGCGCTAACAAGGAGGAGGTGGAGTAATGTTTTGGGCTGGAATCATGGGGAGAGAGATTGTCAGCCCTTTTAGGATCCCTGAAGGGGTAAAGATGAACTCCATAATGTATGTTGAGTTTCTCAAACAGCACTTCCTTCCATGGTTCAAGAAGAAGAACCGTGCATTCCGCAGCAAGATCATTTTTATGCATGATAATGCCCCGTCTCATGCTGCACATAACACATCTGCATCTCTGGCTGCTATGGGCATAAAAGGGGACAAACTTATGGTGTGGCACCCATGCTCCCCTGACCTCAACCCCATTGAGAACCTCTGGAGCATCATCAAAAGGAGTGTCTATGATGGGGGGAGGCAGTTCACATCTAAGCAACAGCTCTGGGAGGGTATTCTGTCCTCATGCAAAACAATTGAAGCAGAAACCATCCAAAACCTGACAAATTCAATGGACGAGAGAGTTCAGAAGCTCCTTTCGAACAAGCGGTCCTATGTGCAAATGTAACATCACCTAGAATAAAGTTTTGAGTTGAAAACGGTTTGATTTCAGTGTGTAATAACCTGCTAATGCTTATAATTTCAAAAATGACCATTTTTTTGTTCTTTATTAAAATGAAAAGGTTGAAAACTCTGCTGTGCATAATAATTTGGAACATGCATTTTGAGTGCAGTTTGAGTTTTTTATTTTTTAAAAAATATCCTGTTATCATAGGCAGTTTGTCCAAAAACCTTTCAATTGTACTCTAATAGTTATTTGACTGGAAAATTACAATGACTGCAATTCATATAGGTAACTTGGGAAAATCTGAGAAAATATTATTTGCATAATAATTTGGAACACAGTGTAGGGGGCAATTGGGTCAGATGTTATACACTGGGGCTGGATGTTATACACCGGGGGGTAATGAGGCCGGATGTTATACAGTGGAGAACAATGGGGCCGGATGTTATACAATGGGGGGCAATTGGGTCAGATGTTATACACTGGGGGGCAATGGGGCCGGATGTTATACACTGGGGGTCAATGGGGCTGCATGAAAAACCTGAATTCAGTGTTTAGGATGCGTATTAATGCTCTTGTGGATATAGCGCACAGTGTGTGGATGATATCAGCAGCTGTTCTCCTGACTTGTGATGCACTTTTCTTCCGGTTTGTTACTTTTTGTTTCTTTGGCCGTCACTACTCGTTATTTGGTTGCTCGTTTTTAGCGCCGAGCTCTTACCTCACTTCAGGTCCTCGGCATTAATCCGATTCGTTTACAGCTTCATTGCTTCTCACTTAAACAGACCCACCCCATAGACCAAAGTTTATTTAACGTGTTTTCATTCTGCACGTCCAACTCCATTAAATCCCGCTCTGTGTCATCCCAGTGAGCTCCATTCCTCGGATGGCATGCCTGAAATGCAGGATACCGGGAATGAATTAAAACGGCCACCAGGGATCGCCAGAGAAACCACAAAAACCAGACGAAATGAAAAGCATAATAACGCCTTCATCTTTCGGAATTTCTGACAAGGAAGGAAAAAAAAAAAGGTTTATTCTTGCGAGAGGTGGATGCGCCGTTTTGTGTACGCAGCATGACAGCCCCAGGACGAAAAACGAATGAAACAAAGTAATTAGGCGAAGCGTAAAAGTAGCATGAACCATTATTATGTGAGGTTAGCAAAGCAAACCACAGGACATACAGCCAGTTTGCCTTAGGTTTAGTGGTGAGTGTGATGCACTTCCAGTCACTGCTTTCTTATTCATTGGCTTCTGTGTAAATGTGGAGAGAAGGCTCTTAAAGGGACACTAAAAGGCAAAAAAAAATATGCAGACAACTTTTTTATGATTTTCTTATTTTTTATTCTTTTTTGCTTTTTATTGCAATCCAAAGGGTGATGATACTTGTCCACAAAGAAAAAAACTTGTCATTTTGCCCCTGCTTTCATTAAATGCGTTGTCTGAGTAGTGGACAACCCCTTTAAGAAGGAAAGAGGGGTATAGCTGGTTTGTATATTTGAGTAATATGATACTTTGCAGAATGACTTTAAGGTGTTACAGTATGTCTCATTGGGTGCTGTGGATCCTCGAAGTCTTTGGTTCGGATGAGCAGTTGTTATGCAGCACGGAAAAAAGATGTTGGTGCAGCAGGAAGATCCAGACAGGACAACAGGAGCTATAGTGGCGGAACAGCAACAGAAGGCGCAAAGGGGAATAATGGGATCCGATGAAGCAGAGTTAAGTTTAGATGATATAGCAGAGCTGAGTTTGTCACAGAGTCTGATTCACAGCTGGCAGAGGTCCTGTAGAGCTGACACTGTGATAGGTGAGCTGAGATTGTCACAGAGTCTAGTGCAGAGCTGGCAGCAGAGTTTACTCAATGGTAGCAGACCTAAGTTTGTCACAGAGTCCAATGTAGAGCTGGCAGCAGTATGGCAAAATTTACTCTGTGATATAGCAGAGCTCAGTTTGTCACAGAGTCCAGTATAGCTGAGATGGATTTGTCATAGTATTGCAGACCTGAATTTGACACACAGACTGATTCACAACTGGTAAACTGGTAGTGGCACAGCAGAGCTGAAGCAGTGATAGCAGAGCTGAGTTTGTCACAGAGTCTAGTGCAGAGCTGGCAGCCGATTTTACTCAATGGTATCAGAGCTAAGTTTGTCACAGAGTCCGGTATAAAGCTGGCAGCAGTATGGAAAAGTTGACTCAGTGACGTAGCAGAGCTGATTTTGTCACAGAGTCCAGTATAGCTGAGATGGGTTTGTCATAGTATTTCAGAGCTGGGTTTATCACGGAGTTCAGTACAGCAGAGTTGGGTTTATCAAAGGGTTTAGTGATGTACAGCTGCCTAGCAGTATAGGAGATCTGGCTTTGTCGTGAAGTCCTAGATCAGACGCTGTCCATGGTAGCGGCATGAGTGTCACCAACCTGAATACTCAGGCGGTGACCCACCACCTGAGCTGGCCTAAATGGCCTGGAGGCAGGATGTCAGTTATTATCATAACCTGATGTGTCAAAGAACAGAAAGAGCCGGCGGCAGGAGGAGGACACAGCGCCTGGATCCAGGAGAGGCAAGTAATAAAAGGGATAGTCCATTTTTGCAACCTTTGACAATAAGCAGATTATAGTATCTCACTACTGAATCATATTTGATTGAAGAAAGAATCTAGCGTCAGGTATTTTATATCATTACAGCGCCTCCACAGAGGAAATTAAGTATTGCACAGGCAGGTCCTCCAGAGACTTGGTAGCTGAACGCCACTTTGGGGGTCTCTATTATTTATAATTTGCTAATAGAGTAGTGAAAGGGTGGGTTTTCTAAACCAGACCACCCCTTTTATGTATCTGGGCACCATTTAATAATATCTATCACAGACCCTCAAAATTGGCATTTACAGTACCAGGTCTCACATGGAACCGCAACCACATAATCCTCTTTATTAATGTCTATGATAATACTCACAAGTGGTGGACGAGCTGCCATAACAATACATAGTGGGTCACTGATGCCCATACATGTATATGGAGTTAATGGGTCACTGATGCCCGTACATGTATATGGTGTTAATGGGTCACTGATGCCTGTATATGTATATGGACTTAATGGGTCACTGATGCCAATCTGGTGCCCGCAGCAGCTTCTCATTGAGCAGCACTAATGAATAGTCTCGATGGGAAACTGAACTTCCCATTAGTTCCTTCTCCACGTGACGGCTCTCATTATGCCCGGCACATTAAGCAGCGCCTGGTTACACTGTACTTTTCTTATATTCCTTGGTGCCGGTCTGCAAAACAGAGACTTGGCCGGACGGGACATAGTTTCATGCATTCACTACAATATGGAAATCGGTTTAACATTCGGAAATCAATTTGTAAGGAAAACGATCAGCGAGGAATAAATAAGAGATGTCCCACAGATCTGCAGCAAAGTGCTCCAAATACTCTGCGGGGATGGCATCAATCATCCATTTCATAAACTTGGTTATCCCAAAAAACATAATCCTTATCACAAACCTGTGTCTTCTCCTGCTATGTCTCCATTTTGACCCTTGTATGGGAAACCCTTGTATTTGTTTCCATAACTTCTGTATCACATACCCAATGATATTTGGGATACAAGGCATTATGGAGCCAGGCGTCTTCACCTGCCCATTTTCCAGGCCCATGGACATATCTGTGGAAAGGAGGATACTTTTGCCTAACCCAATTGCTGGGAGAAGCTTGAAGTACTGGAATGGCAGATTCGGGGTCCATACATCCCCATAGACATAGAATTCTTCGCCGATTGTTAATGAGTTTTCAATGGGGAGAGAGAAGATGCCTTAGCCGGAAACCTCCTGCAGAACAAAAGCATTGGGAAATCGAATTCAAATAACCCAACCATTATCGTCCCCCAATGGATAACGAGTCTGGAGACCTTCACACACTTTAGATGCTTTGTTGATCCCATCACTATCTTTCTGTTTGGATGACATGGAAGTGGGGGCAAAGCAAAGATTGTGAATTGAGATGAGCGAACCCAAACTTAAAAGTTCGGGATTTGTACCGGACAGTTAGTGTCTTGGGCTAAACTCCTAACATGGACTTCTCCTGGAAGATCGTTGCACTGTTCGGCGTTTCGGGAAAAGTCTGGGAGGAGAGAGAGTGAGTTCTGGGTCAAGTTTGGGTACCCAAACCGAACTTAGAAATAATGTTCAGGTCAGTTACCAAAACCCCAACTTCCACGGGTCCGCTCATCCCTAATAGTGAACCTTCAGGTCAGGGGCAAAGACAACATTTGGGGCTTCCATTTTCCTTCCACTATGGAAGAGCCATGACTCGTATAAGAGTAAGTGGAGAGAGCTGCGCACATGCACGGTCACCATTGCAGCCATCCATTCTCTGCCGGACCCCAATACTTCAGATACAGATGTAGCAAACGCCAATGTTACCACTTTAGAGCACTAAGGCAGTAGCGTGGGCCACTACGTAGCGCGGTATTACAGGGGCTGTGCTGCACGGTTTGCCCACAAATGATCGATCATTGAAAAAGTTGTATATCTGTTGGCGTGGGTCCCACATACATCATCCATGGGAATACCCTGCATCTGACTTGCGGACCCCTGATCTCTGCCTGAGCGGTCAGTTTACCCCTGGATTTGACTCATTTCTTTGATAAAGTTGCAGGTTTTCTATGACTCCCACTGAAGTACGGCCAATCAGTCTAGTCACGGTGACCTACGTAGACGCCATTACGGTATTAGCAGCCTCAGATCACCAAGGCAGGATGAATAAGTGGCGGCTTTTGTACTCGCTTCATTTGCTACAGAATTGAGGGTATTTTTCCACTCGGCCAGAGAATAATTTGTCCCCATGAATAGGCCCTTTCATTAGTTAGAGTGCTGCACTAATTGTGTTGGAAAGTACAAAAGCCGACCACAAGCGGGCGAGAGAATACCGCACCATGGTAACTCTGTAGGGAGAAAAATTATTTCAGCCGCTAAACCAAATGACAAAGGCTTAAGTAAGATTCAGTGACCCAAGTGTGCTGGGCAGCAGGGGGGATGATGGTGACACCGAGCACGACTCTTATGTGCTCCAGTCCCACCGCCAGGAGCTTTACATCTTTACATGAAAGAACATTTCCCTTTGTAAAAAGTCACCAAACTATATAAGTCGTGAAATTATAAAGAGCAAACAGTGCCACTCTCATGCACTGGCTGCGACTAGTATTGCAGCTCAGCCCCATTCATTTATGTATTGCAATACCAGATACAACAAATGGACAAGAGGGCTGCTTTTTCTGGTCCTATCCAATCTTTAAAGCTGATTTCTGCCCAAGGGTAGCAACGGGTTTCCTTTCTTGGAGCTGCAGTTTTTCTCCACAGCTGCTCTTCCTACTGAACTTCTTCTTGATGGAATAAACCTTTCAGTAATCACTGATTCACAGGATAGATGATAATTTCTAGATTGGTTGGTGGTCCAACTGCTACGACCCCCTCCCGATTACCAGAATGGGGGACATTTGTTCCCCTTCTGAATATGCTATGAAAAAAAGAGACTAGATGGATCTTGTAAGCCCAGCACTCCTTGCCTAGGAGATCGGCCACCACAAATAAACATCAGAGGTGGCCAGTAACCTAGGCAACAAGAAGTAAACCGTAAAATTAAAACTCCTTCCTAAAGATTGTGAATAAAAAGTCAATTACTAAGTAGCTTGTTTTACAAGCATTTTCCAATCTTAATAATTTATCATGTTAAGACAGCCCCTTTAAAGAAGAATTATTAAAGGGAATCTGTCAGCCGTTTTTTGAGATGTAATCTGATAGCAGCATGAGCAGAGCTCGGAATGCTGAGCTGTGTATAACCCCGCCCACATCCCTGATTGGTGGATTTCTGTGTACACTGTGCATAGGCAGAAAGCTGCCAATCAGTGGTGGGGGCGTGGTTGGACCTGGAGGCACGAGACACCTAGTCCTGTAGTGATACTCTCCAGCTGATAAAACACTGATTTCATTGAAGCAGCAACACATATCCTAGTAAGTGACACGTCGCTGGAATGAGGGTCTCTGCACCTACATTATACTGCTTTCAGGTTGCATAGCAAAATCCTGCTGACAGATTCCCTTTCTTCCTCTGGAGGACCTAGCTTGTTTGAGCATTACATGGATACCTCGTTCATTTTAATGTTGTAATTCTTTAGTTTACCTGCGATGAAGTTGCAGAAAGACAAAACACTTTGTTCGCTAGGAAGTTACAGCTGATCGATTGGGACTTTCCATATTCTTCATTTTTGTAATTTTCTATTAGTGCATCCAAATTGGGAAATTGTTGTGGCGGGCTCGAGTCAGAGACATCATCCACAGAAAGCAGAAGGCAGGCAACGTACTTATCGTAGACGAATTTCTGCAATGTAGAATTTTTAAGTTAAGTGTCAGGAAAACTTTCATTTTTGACTCTTGAGTAAACAATAGAGCCGAGATATGGAGAAGAGATGTTCATTAAGAGCGCGTAAGTCGGGCTGCGGGGAATTACACTGATCCCACCGGTAACGGCTCTGCCTTGGGTTTAGGCTACGCTCGTAGTGAGTATCATTGTAGGATCAAACAAGGCTGCAGAAGGATCACACTGGAACATCTTGGGATGATTAAGAAGCCGTGTTAGAAAGGAGAAGCAAAGTCTTTTATCTTTTTCCTTCTTGGCCCCCATAGAGTGGAAATATTGAAATAATGTAACATGTTTTCATGTTTTTGTACTGGTGCACATTACGAAAATATTTATGCCCGTGGGCAAATTTACAGATCTCTGTCATGCGAATCCACAATTTGGCACCATAATCTTTATTTCTGCGTGAAGTTATAGGTAGTTCTTACTTAGGAGTCACACTCAGGTCCTGGTGTCTTAGGGGACTTAAAGACTTTCTGCTACTTAAAAAGACTCTAGTATTAAGGTAGGAGTCCATACCCTTTCTATTCAGAGGCAGTAATCCTGTACTGATCAATAATATGTATTGATGGATAGCAACAAGCGTAGATGGAATGAAGAACGTATTACTGATCGTCAAGATGGAAAGCTCCAACATGGGACTTCTACTCAACACAAAGAAGACACAGATATTGACCACTGCCAGGTGCGACCGGGAAACATTTGAGATGGACGATGATGAAATGGAAGTTGTAAAGGACGTCAACCTACTTGGATCATCGAGCACTCTAGATGCAGCAACAACAATGGAAGTCAATAGGAGAATAGCTACGGGCAAATCAACAATGAATTCACTGGACAAGGTCTTCAAATCGAGGAACATTTAACTGGTGACGAAGACACAGCTCGTACATACTCTGGTCTTTTCTGTAATAATATGCGGATGTGAAGCCTGGATGATAAAGACACAAGACAGAAGAAAAACTGACGCCTTCGAAATGTGGTGCTGGAGAAGGATGTTATCAATACCATGGATGGCAAGAAGAACAAACCAATTGTGGAACAAATAAAGCCAGACATGTCACTGGAATCAAGTATCACCAAGCTACGACTTGTGGACACAATCATACGAAGAGAGCGATCACTGGAGAAGGATATTGTGGTCGGAAGAATAGAAGGAACAAGGCGAAGAGGAAGACCAGCAACCCGATGGCTTGATACTATCAAGATAATGGCGGAGAAGACCCTGGTGGACCTATCTAGACTTCCACAAGATCAATCTTTCTACAGAGCGTTTATCCATCAAGTAGCCATGGCTTGAGATCGAACCAAAGGCCGTTAAAAAAAAAAAAAAAATCCTGTCTATTCAGTGTAGACAATGCTCTGTGAGCTAAGCAGCCCAGACTCCAGATTGATACATTGTATCAAACCAGCAAGAGATCTGTGCAGCTGCTGATGTTTAGCTCCTAGAGCATTGTCTACACTGGTTAGAGTTGTATCAGCTGAGAGCAGGACTATACATGTACAGGGTCACTGTCTCTGAATGGAAACAAAGAAATATATAGTAGCAGCTGTAGAAATCTCTCTGGTAACTTGCTACAGTGTATCAGTCTGAAGTCCAGGCTGCCTAGGTCTCAGGGCATTGGTCAGTATGCCCCATCTCTCTGCTCTGTCATGAAGCATAACACAGCCCCTATTTCACCTATACACCTTTATCATCCCTTGGAAGGGTGGCATTACCCGTTGTGTTCAGGACCAGCTGCCCCCTTTCCCTTTGTGTTAGGGTCCCATTGCAAGATTAAGCACATTCTCACAGAGAATTGTATATTGTAGGGCATTTACATTCTAGATGCAATGAGTCCAGATTTTTGACCAGACATTGAAAAGTCTCCATGTGCTCCATATATAGCTGGATACCGTCCAGGGAAGTAATAAATATTGGGGAACGGTTCTCTTTACCATCAGTGTCCATACAGATTGCAGTGAGCAGACATATCCTGGTCTGGTGATCATAAGCATACCCGGGATAAGACATCTCATGGCATTTCCCATGATGTTACAAAGTCATTAACCCCGTATCCCTGTGAAGTGGCTGATATTTTGACTGCTGACTTATTCGTGGGAAAATGCCAAGCAAAAAATGTTTGGTAAATTAAAAGCAACGTGGAACCAAGGCATAAAATCCCCACCCCGTATGGGGTAACGGCATAGACATACAGTGTTTGGATGTAACTTTGAAGAACGTTTGCACCCACAATAGTGTATTTTGCAGGGTGCAGTTCTTCAGTAACCGCTTGACTTTCTTTCCAGGTGACCACTAGCTCCATCGCCCTCTGGCAACTGAGATCATAGAGAAAGAATGTGAGAGGCATGATATTTGTGTACTGAGAGGGAGACTTTGACGAGGAGATGTACAGTGCTGTACAAAAATTTAAGTCTAACTGTATATGCTATATTTGTTTAACAAGGGTCAAACGGGTTGTCTCATGAGGACACCAGTTCCTTATAACCTTCTAAGGCATGTAGGCATCCTGGAGGAGGTATGTTAAACTCCTCTATGAGCAAAAGCTGCCTAATAAAATCAAGTAGAAGCTAAAAGCTGCCTAGTAAAAGCAAGAAGAAGCTAAAAGCTGCCTAGTAAAAGCAAGTAGAAGCTAAAAGCTGCCTAGTAAAAGCAAGTAGAAGCCATGAAATACTTTTATGTTCTAGATCATATAGAGGTGTCCTTCCTTACTTTTTTCTTGGTGTATCTTATCCCGAGATGTGTGGTGTATGAGATTACTTGCATCTTGAAAAAACAAAACATGATTATGTGATACTCTGGAGATGTTTATGCTGTATTTACCTATTAGTGGCCACTCTATGGTTGCGATAGAAGTTGCAGCCTATCAAGGTTTTTGCTTGCATGTGACAAATTGGAGTTCTGAAAAGGAATCTGTCACCTGGGTTTTGCCACCTAATCTGAGAGCAGTGTGATGTAGAGACAGAGACCCTGACTCCAGCTTTGTGTCACTTACTGAGCTGATTACTGTAGTTTTGATAAAATCCTTGTTTTATCAGCTGGAGATTATCACTAGAGGAAAAGTAAACCTCCTGCCAGGAAGGAAGGAAGTCCAACCCCGATCCCACCACTGATTGGCAGATTTCTGTGTACACTGTGCATAGGCAGAAATCTGCCAATCAGTTGTGTGGGGGCGGGACTATACCGAGCTCAGCATTCAGAGAACTGGGAGATCTGCATCAGATAAAACAGGGATTACCTGCAGAGAAACCATTGCCATTCTATGATGTATACCCTCAAGCTCGTTCAGTGTCCGGGGCTGGAATGGCAGAAATGTGTGACTATCGCTTTAAAATAAACTTTCCTTGGAAATAATATTTGGAACATGTAGCAACATATTCCTAATACCTGGTAATACCCGACTCTATGCGATTATTAGAGATTATTCAATGGAAAGAAGCTTTGTGTTATGTAATCCTATTGACAATATTGAAATGACATTAAATCCTTTAAGGGTCAGTTATACCTCATCATGTGCGCCTAAAGTAGTCGTCCACAAAGGCAGAACTCCGTACTTGTCCTCAGTGGGGCTCACAATATAATGCTTTCCTCCCAAACACATAGTATATATAATATAATATAATATAATGCTTTCCTACGACACACATTTGCTAATTTCATGGTAAACCAGATAACCCATCAGTAAGTTTTTGAGGTTTGGAAAGTTGATGAAAGAATGTACTAAAAATGATCAATTCATGAGATTTAAAGTTTGGCAAATGTATAGGTAAGAAGCCTGGAATATGGGAAATGCTGCTCTGTTATAAATCATGGGGAAAACAAAGGAAGAGAAAAGATGAAAAAGAGGGGAGAAAAGATTAAAAGAAAAAAAGGAAGAAGAGGGAAAGGAATGGAAAGAGAAGGGAAGGAATAGAGAACTGAGCATGAAAGGATACGTAAAAGGGTAGAAGAAGAATGGGAGAAGAAGAGAGTAAAGGAAAAGAGGAGGAGAAGATAAAGTGTGAAATGAGGGAGAGGATGAGGGGGAGAGGGTAGAAGATAATTAGAAGAGAAGGTGAGGAAAGGAGGAGAGAATGTGAAAGAGGGAAAAAGATTGTAAGGAGGGAGGGGATGTGCGTAACAGGGTAGAATAATGGGAGATGAGGGGAGTCAAGGAATAGAGAATGAAAGAGATGTGAAGAGAAATAGTGTAAGAGGGGAGCAGACAAGGCTAATGGTGTAGAGAAAGAGAGTATACAGAAGAGGAAAATGGGAGGGTAAAGTGGTATGGCAGGAAGGGAGAGGAAGAGAGTAAAGGTGCAGATAATAAAAAAGAGGAATGGAAAGAAGGTAAGGATGAGAGAAAGAGGGGAAAGAAAAGATGTAAATGGATAGTGGAAGAGGGGAAGAGATTGGAGGAAGAGAGTAAAAGCGTAGATGAAGAGGGCTATGGTGTAGGGGGGAAGAAGAAAGAAAATGGAAGTGTAAAGTTTTTGGGAAAAAAGAAAGGGTAGATGAAGAGGAGAGAGGACGAATGAGAAAGAGAAAAGGGAACAGAGGAAGATAGGAAAGAAGAGCAAAAGAAGAATAAAAAGAAGAGGGAATAAGAGAGCAAAAAGTTTAGGTGGGGGTGGATTAAGAGGGAGATGAAAAAGTAAAAGGAGAGGGGAAGTGGAAAAAGGAAAACGTGTAAAAGTAAATTAAGAGAAAAAGCTGCTAACAAGTGGAAAAAGTGAAAAAAAGTGAATGAAAATGGTGGAAAAAAGGAAAGAAAAGGTAAAAGAGAAGAAAGTAATGCAATGTGTGTTGTGTATGCTGTATGATAATATACATACATTGTAATAATAGCAGAATTAGAGATTGTCCACTTTGTAGCACTTAGAGATGACTGGTTCATGTATACTATTCGGCCCCTTTTAGAGCAGATAACACTTGTCTCCTCTCTCCAGCTGCGCTCCACCATTATGTCCTATCTTTATCATTTCCTCCACCATGTGCGTGTGTCATGTACGGCGGCTCCTATTGCTAGTACTGGTCCGGTGCCAGCGCGCGTGACGTGTGTTTAGCTGCACTGAATGCGCTCAGCACATGGCGATGACAATACGAGGCGATATGTAGGGGGGCATTTATTTACTCAAGGAAGCGAACATCTGGAGAGGATGTCTAGGAACACAATGTATCAGAGATAAATGCAACATTTTAAGAATCTCTAATTCTGTTATCATTTTTTTTTACTTCTGGGGAAGTTTCTAAGGAAATTGGATAAAAGGTCGACCATAAAAAAGTGATATAATAATAAATAATAATAATAATGATCAGCCGGGCCCTCTTATAATTACATCAAGCCTTTTTCGGACTCTAATAGTATTGCATGCTGACTATTCAATTGCTAGACCATGTAATGCTGGGGATAAGGCGTCTGGGTCTTGTTATTGAATAGAGGGCTTCTGAAGTTGGGCTCACCCCTCTATAGGGCTTCTAGAAAGAAGTTGACTTCATGAACTTTTCCTGGGAAAGAAGGGTGTTGGTGGCCAAACAGGACTCCCCTTGTTGTCCCCAATTTTCTCAGATTTGGCCAATCTGCATTACTGCACGACCAGGCAAATTTACTATTTAAGAAAAAGGGAAAAACGGGTGAAACACCCTATGGTGCTACATCAGTCATAAGAAACTGGAATGTAGGAATGTGGGTGAATTGGTGACTCCCCCGGAGATGTGTTCTGGGGAGTATCACATAAGTCAGTGTCAATCACCGGTCACTCAAGTTTCCATGATCTGTTCTGTTCTTCTGTTGGCGTGTTCTGGTGTTTTAGGATCTCTTGTCAGTTGCTTAAAATGAGATGTCTGGAGGATGTTGAAGTGTTTTCTTGGCAGCATTGAGAAGAATGCGATTGTGCAGAGCCGTCCGTCTGATTCTTGCTTGGTCCGAAGATATTACATTGAGCAGGATCCAGAATCGGCAATCATCAAGTGGGAGCCATCATTACACGGAAAAAAATGGATGAATAAGGAGAATGATTGTATCTGCTTAGGATGTATATAGGTGTCATGAAAAACCAATAAAAAACATTTTGAAGAATAAGTTTATTAATAAAACCTGATTTAAATGAAAATTATTGTTCCAACAAACCTTGCATAAATCAGTAGTCCAACAGAATATAAGGCTGTGTTCACATGTCCAGTAGTAATCATCCCTTAGAATGGATGTAGCAGCAACCTGTTGACCAAAAAGTTATGCAGACTCAACTTTTTTCTCTGGCAAAAAAAAACTGATTTCAGCTGGATAAGTTTTTCTTCCATTTGAAAAGCAGGAACCGCTATCTTATGTGTGTGCTGTGTATGGGAAACATGTAATATGTTTTTAAGACAGACTGACAGCCCACTGAGAGATCAGATTACAGCTGCCTATTGAAGTCTAAGGTAAGGAGAGGGAGGAGCAGATGGAGAATGCAGGTAGCAAGACAGATCTTTCTGAAGCTTTCTAGTGAGTGTATTATTTTCAACCCAGTACTGGATGCACAGCTGCATTGCTCAGTACTGCTATATAATATCCTCTTTGCTCCTACTTCTGAGTTGTATGGGAGACATCATAGCAGCGAGTCTCCACCCACCAGCTCAGAGACAATTGAAATTAGAGATGGAGCCTGCAAAGGGTAAAACTGATGCAAAATGCAGGATGCGAGCCATATAATGGTCAAAAACAGTGTTATTCCTCACTGGATTCACAGCTGCATTGCTCACTACTGCTGTATAATATCCTCTGTGTTGCTACTTCTGAACAAGTACTGCATAGAGACAGGAGAGCAGGAATCTTTCATTTCTGTGTGTGCTGTGTATGGGAGACTTATATTTTGTCTTTAAGATAGACTGGCAGCCCACTGAGAGATCAGATTACAACTGCCTATTGAAGTCTATGGAAAGGAGAGCTTGAGGAGATGGGAGGAGCAGATGGAGATTGCATGTAGCATGACAGATCTTTCTGAAGCTTTCTAGTGAGTGTATTATTTTCAACCCAGTACTGGATTCACAGCTACATTGCTCAGTACTGCTATATAATATCCTCTTTGCTCCTACTTCTGAGTTGTATGGGAAACATCATAGCAGCGAGTCTCCACCCACCAGCTCAGAGACAATTGAAATTAGAGATGGAGCCTGCAAAGGGGAAAACTGATGCAAAATGCAGGATGCGATCCATATAATGGCCAAAAACAGTGTTATTCCTCATGTACATGTGACGGGTACCTTAAATCACGAGTTCACTTTCAATATCTCATGTTCTAATGAAACTTTCCCTTTAGATGTAGTTGGAGGACCTCTATAAGATTTTGCTCACCGTTACCATCTTCTATTCCAGGTCAACATGTTTGTGGAAGGTTTCCATGATGCCATCATTCTTTACGCCCTGGCATTACATGAACTGGTGCGGAGTGGTTTTAGCAAAAGGGATGGAGAGAAACTTGTGCAGCGGATGTGGAACAGAACGTATGAAGGTAGAATTCATGAAGTAACCTGATGTTTTTCTTCTGTCATTGGTTTTACCATAAACCTTCTTCCGACATTATAGCATCTGTAGTAATCTATAGGGAAACTATAATGTCCATATAGAGAAGGGCAGCCGGGGGATATCAGCGTCTCTGCAGTGGCCTTGGAACCCATCATCTGTGGAAGAATGAGACCCTTTGCCTTTAGTCATCCATGTACCATGATGATGGGACTCAGATACAATACTAAATTATCAATTTGTACAAGTAAATTGTTAAAATTACCAATTCAGCTCTGCTCCATCTGCCCCCCAAAAATGGGCAGATATGTACAACAGTACGGGCCTGTCTTATAGCGTCTCCTCCGGGTCAGATTCTATCAGTGAGACAATTTGGAAAATGTTTCAAGGAATTCTAGAAATTTGTCTCAAACTGACATTTTTAATGTCTTTTCAAAAAGGGCAGTCATGAAAACACTGACGTCTCGCACTTTACATTTTTTACTTTTATTATTTGGAGGGAAAGTCAGGGGAAAAAATCGAGAAATCAACCTTTGCTTGAAATCTAAGGTTTCCTAGGTCCCCAATTGTGTAATCCAGGAGATCCGGCCTTTCCTAATGTCGGCCCCTGGGTGGGAGCTTGAAGCATTTGGGGACTTTTTGCTATTAGGAGAATGCTGGACAAGCGTCACCGAGATCTGTTGTAATACACCGGTGTGTGGAGCTCACATCCCGGATATAGAAAGCTTCTTATCTCAGGACACGTCTAATCTCTACTGCGTACACTGGGTGCCTCCATCGCTCCATGCCCGCATACAGGCAAAAGTCTCCAGAGACGTAAATATGATGAAAATGCATTCATAGACATAATATAAAAGGTCATGGATAGAGGCAATAGAGGGGAGGTTATCCATTGCCATGGTCCTGAGATTACTAGAGACAGTGGCACCGTGGGCATGCATGGCCTGAGGCACCAGAGATGAGGATGGCGAGAGGCACTTGAATTGAGAATGCAAAGTGCCATGATGTCCAGTGCCACGGTGCTGGGTTTGCTAGATGCAATGGCACCAGAGAGAAGGACGCCCAGTGGCACCAAAGGCAGGGAAGTCTCAATAGGAACAGAGGTGATGATGCCCTCTGGCACACGAGTCGAGGATGTCCAGTCCAACGGTGATGAGTTTGTTAGATGCAGTGGCACCAAATCTGGGGTTGATCATGTGCACCACAGGCGAGAATAACCAGGTGCACCACAGGCAGGAAGGAATACCCAGGTGCACCACAGGCAGGAAGGAATACCCAGGTGCACCACAGGCAGGAAGGAATACCCAGGTGCACCACAGGCAGGAAGGAATACCAAGGTGCACCACAGGCAAGAATACAGGTGCACCACAGGGACTAGATGAAGAGTGGGGTTGTCCAGGCATATCAGGAGGAACTCATCAAAGACACAATCAGAGTATATGGGATAAAATTACATGATTTTTTTTTAGACAAATATTATATAAAAAAATTGGTCACACCACATAGTATAAAAAATGTATAACACATAAACAGAAACAGAACAACATGTATGGCACACACTACACCAGACTCCCAGGACAATATCATATATACAAGTATCAGATAGAACTATTATTATTGGCAGCACCACCAATATAGGGTTATACTATGGGCACTAATTATACATACCACTCATATATTCTAAGTATGTTACTTCTGCAGCACCACTAGATAGTATATGTATCCTATTAAATAACTAGTGATAGCTAATCCACTGTATAAACTTAGTAAAAAGAGTGTCAAACAATCAGTGTGACTATATCTGTACTCATCTCTGCAGAGTCAGTATAGAGCCAACTAAGAAATGCCTTGATGCGCGTTTCACCGCCTTGCTTTGCGGCTTCGTCAGGAGGGGTGTCCTTGATGAGTTGTATATTTATAGTTCACAGAGGACGAGTTGTCGATTGGCACCAAAGACATGGATGCCTAATGGCACCAGAGGCGAGATTGTCACAGAGATGTAGAACTTTAATAATGTGGTCAGAAATGATATCCACAAGTTGGATTCTTACAATAAGTTTCATGTATTTGTAACAAAACATGCATTTTGCTACAAACTTGTAAAAAACTCAAAATGTCCACAAAGAAGAAATAAGATGCATCAGGATGGAAGAATCTGGTATGAATCATTGCTGGAATATTCCTAAGGCTTCTGCTGATACTGACTCTTTTGGAAATATTTGCAGTAGTTTCTTTCTGAACTTGTTTTTTTCTTTTTCTTTTTTTTAAACATCTGTTTAAAGTGTGATTAGGAAAAATCTCAAAGGTAAAAATCTAATATTGTGCGTTAAGTGCATGTTTTCTTAAATTATAGATCCATTTGAATTTCTGGCTTTTTTCTTTCAAAGAATAATATTTTTATCTAGACAAGAGAAGGATTTTCTTAGCCTCCCTGGAGTTCATTAAAATCAATCATGTTGAGCTGGAGATTTGGATACTTCCCCACAAGCATGTTAGAGTTAAGAAAACAAGCACTTTAATTTCCAATCTGCCATTTAGATGTTAGGAAAAAATGTCCTTTTAATGTAAAGGATCATCATTTATTGTAAAAGTTTATAAAAAAAAAATCTACATGACATTATTAGTCTCTTTTACATATATTACTTTACCCTGTATTGATCCTGAGTTACATCCAGAGCTGCATTCACTATTCTGCTGGTGGAGTCACTATGTACATACATTACATTACCTATCCTGTACTGATCCTGAGTTACATCCTGTATTATACTCCAGAGCTGCACTCACTATTCTGTTGGTGCAGTCACCGTGTACATACATTACATTACTGATCCTGAGTTACATCCTGAATTATACCCCAGAGCAGCACTCACTATTCTGCTGGTGCAGTCACTGTGTACATACATTACATTACTGATCCTGAGTTACCTCCTGTATTATACCCCAGAGCTGCACTCATTATTCTGCTGGTGCAGTCACTGTGTACATACATTACATTACTGATCCTGTACTGATCCTGAGTTACACCCTGTATTATACTCCAGAGCTGCACTCACTATTGTGCGGGTGCAGTAACTGTGTACATACATTACATTTCTGATCCTGAGTTACATCCTGTATTATACTCCCGAGCTGCACTCACTATTCTGCTGGTGCAGTCACTGTGTACATACATTACATTACTGATCCTGAGTTACATCCTGTATTATACTCCAGAGCTGCACTCACTATTCTGCTGGTGGAGTCACTGTGTACATACATTACATTACTGATCCTGTACTGATCCGGAGTTACATCCTGTATTATACTCCAGAGCTGCACTCACTATTCTGCTGGTGCAGTCACCGTGTACATACATTACATTACTGATCCTGAGTTACATCCTGAATTATACCCCAGAGCTGCACTCACTATTCTGCTGGTGGAGTCACTATGTACATACATTACATTACCTATCCTGTACTGATCCTGAGTTACATCCTGTATTATACTCCAGAGCTGCACTCACTATTCTGTTGGTGCAGTCACTGTGTACATACATTACATTACTGATCCTGTACTGATCCTGAGTTACATCCTGTATTATACTCCAGAGCTGCACTCACTATTCTGCTGGTGCAGTCACTGTGTACATACATTACATTACTGATCCTGAGTTACATCCTGTATTATACTCCAGAGCTGCACTCACTATTCTGCTGGTGCAGTCACTGTGTACATACATTACATTACTGATCCTGAGTTACATCCTGTAATATACTCCAGAGCTGCATTCTGACTTTTGGGGTAGAGGAGCTCATGTCCTAATTCCATGATTTCCTCTCTGCAGGTATCGCTGGAGAAGTGTCCATCGACGCCAACGGTGACCGATACGGGGACTTCTCGGTGATTGGGATGACTGATCTTGAAGCTGGTATTCAGGAGGTAGGATGTAGTCTCCTCTTACAGGACTCTGCCAGACATCGTTTTCTTGGATCTTTATTATACATCTGCTCGACCGCTAACTTTTTGCCTGGAGACCAAGCAGTGTGTCTGCACCAGCGTTCTTGCATTGTTCTGAGCGCCATCTGTGCGTTTGCCAGAATTTTAGCTTATTTAGTGGAGATTAGAGCAGCTCTTTTTAGTTCTTTTACAAAAATGCCATGATGTAAGCTGTTTATATACAATGTGGGATCCGCACCGAATTCCTCTTGTGCCTGATCATGGTTTTCTCAGATATAGAGCAGATAGCGCCATAGATTGTAAAGAACAACTGCAGCGCGGGATGGATTAGATAGAGACGCAGACTACACGGCGGTGAGCGAGCAGATCCCTGGGGATGGATGGATGCTTTTTACTTTCTTGCATATTTCGAACCCCAAAACATACAGCCTCTCCATACGAGTCCTTAGAAGGGACCACATTTTACCCCAACATCGAACCACATCTCCTTCCACTTTAAGACCCAAGGGGCACATTCTTAAAAAAACACTCCAATCAAAGTTTTTATCCTCTTATTATACTGCAGTCCTCATATTATATAGCACCGTGTACTTACAATTGCTTATTTTGCCTTTCTACCCAATTAACTCTACTTTTTTCCTGAAACAGCGCCTCGCCTATCCGCAGGCTGTGTGTGGTATTGCAGCTCAGCCCCATTCACTTCAATAGGCATTGTTTCTGGAAGAGCAGACATGTTTAATTCTGGGCAAGTCATTTATATAAATGATGGGGAGGAAATGTAGGGATTGAAGCGCAGTAGAGGACAGTGCGCTCCTTAAGTTTAGTACCTCCTCAGATAAGAGTGTTTAGCCTCCTGTGGATATCGTAGACCATATATACCAAACTCTGGCCCGTGGGCCAAATCTGGCCCACAGGGTTGTTTTATTTGGCCCTCGTCACCAGAGCCACCACCTCTATGTGGGGCCATTATTCTGTATGGAGGACTATGTGTGGCCATTATTCTGTATGGAGGACTATGTGGGGCAATTATACTGTATGGAGGACCATGTGGGGCCATTATACTGTATGGAGGACTATGTGGGCCCATTATACTGTATGGAGGACTATGTGTGGCCATTATTCTGTATGGAGGACTATGTGGGGTCCATTATTCTGTATGGAGGACTATGTGGGCCCATTATACTGTATGGAGGACTATGTGGGGCCCATTATACTGTATGGAGGACTATGTGGGGCCCATTATTCTATATGGGGGACTATGTGGGGCCATTATTCTGTATGGAGGACTATGTGGGGCCCATTATACTGTATTGAGGACTATGTGGGGCCATTATACTGTATAGAGGACTATGTAAGGCCCATTATACTGTATGGATGATTATGTGGAGGCCATTATTCTGTATGGATGTGGAGCCCATTATTCTGTATGGAGGACTATGTGAGGCCCATTATTCTGTATGGAGGACTATGTGGGGCCCATTATTCTGTATGGAGGATTATGTGGGGCCATTATACTGTATGGAGGACTATGTGTGGCCCATTATACTGTATAGTAACATAGTAACATAGTTTGTAAAGCCGAATAAAGACTTGCGTCCATCAAGTTCGACCTGTTAGTTCTGTAATTGCTAAAGTTGATCCAGAGGAGGCAAAAACCCCAAATGATTTAGCCAATCTTCACCTGAGGAAAAATTCCCTCCCGACTCTGAAACCAGCAGTCAGAATAAATCCCTGTATCAACCTACTATTTTATTTTATTTTTAAGTATATGCTGAAATCTGCCTGGTATCTAGAAATGCATCCAGTCCCCGCTTGAACTGGTGTAGTGAATCTGACATTACCGTCTCCTCACTCAGTGAATTCCATATTCTCACTGCTCTTACCGTAAAGAACCCCTTCCTATGCTGGTGCTGAAACCTTTTCTCTTCCAGTCTTAGTGAATGCCCTCTTGTTACCGTAATATCCCTCCTTTTGAACAAATCCCGGGCAAGGTCTCTATACTGTCCCCTAACATATTTGTACACATTTATTATGTCCCCCCTCAACCTTCTGTTTTCCAGGCTGAATAGTCCTAGTTTTGCCAACCTCTCTGGGTATTGCAGTCCCTCCATTCCCTTTATTAATTTTGTTGCCCTCCTTTGTACCTTTTCAAGCTCATTTATATCCTTTCTATATATTGGGGCCCATAACTGAGCACAGTATTCCAAGTGTGGTCTGACCAGTGCTTTGTACAGTGGAAGAACAATGTTCTCCTCCTTTGCAGCTATACCTCTTCTGATACATCCCATTACCCTGTTTGCCCTTACAGCAGTGGCCTGACTTTGGGCACTCCAATTTAGTTTGCTATCAATCAAGATGCCCAAGTCCTTCTCCATCTCTGAATTCCCCAATGATTTCCCATTCAGTGAGTACTGGTGACTTCCATTTTTCCTTCCCATATGTATGACCTTACATTTCTCCTCGTTAAACCTCATTTGCCATTTAATGCTCCACCTACCCAGCTTATCCAAATCCCTCTGTAGGTCTGCACTGTCCTCTTTTGTATTAATTGTTTTACATAACTTTGTGTCATCTGCAAATATTGATATTTTACTATTTATCCCGTTGACTATGTCGTTAATAAAGATATTAAATAACATTGGGCCTAGTACAGACCCCTGTGGTACCCCACTAGTGACGCTTACCCAATCTGAGAATATTCCATTTATAACCACCCTCTGCCTTCTATCCTTTAGCCAGTTAGCTACCCACTTGCAGACATCTTCCCCCAGCCCCATCATTCTCATTTTGTATACCAACCTATTATGTAGCACGCTATCTGTAGCGCCGGCGTCCCTGCCCTCTGCTAGGCAGGGACGCTGTTCCCCTCACCTCTCTGCTCCGTGCCCGGCGTCCTCCTCCCGCTCTGCTGGCAGCGCGCGCTCCTTCCCGGCCACTGTGCTTAGGGCGCGCGCGCTCTCCCTCCCTCTTAAAGGGGCCGCGCGCGCCGTCCTAAGGAGTCCCCGGCCAATGGCCGGAGGACTTCACCATATATAAGGCACCTCCTCCAAAATGGAGGTGCCCGAGCAATGTTGTTGCACTGTTCACTACTCTGCTTCAGCCCTCAGGTCCCGTTGCCAGTTACCTGCCAGATACCTGCCAGATTCCTGCCAGCTTGCTGTCTTATTCCTGCCTGATTATCTGCTACCTGCCTGCTAGTCTGAGGTCCGACGGTCTGCCTTACTACTCCTGTCAGTCTGTCTAAGGACCAGCCTGTCCGCTCACCTGGGAGCGCACTTCAGCCACCTGCCTGCTTGCCTGAGGTCCGACGGTCTGCCTTCCAACTCCTGTCAGTCTGTCTATGGACCAGCTTGCCTGCTCACCTGGGAGCACACATCTGCTACCTGCCTGCTAGCCTACCTGGAGGCTCCGCCGTCACGTGCTGTGACCACCTGCCTGTCCAGTGACTCCTGCCCGCTCACCTGGGAGCGCTCATCTGCTGCCTGTCTGCTAGCCTACCTGGAGGCTCTGCCGTCACGTGCTGTGACCACCCGCCTGTCCAGAGACTTCTGCCCGCTCACCTGGGAGCACTCATCTGCCGCCTGTCTGTTGGTCTTCCTGGAGGCTCCGCCGTCACATGCTGTGACCACCCGTTCATCCAGAGACTCTCGCCTGCTCACCTGGGAGCTCACGTCTATCATCAGCCGCCACAGTTCGTACCAACCCTTTACGCAGAGACTGCCCCGGTCACTTGCCGTGACCATCTGCCCGTTCATCCAGAGACTGCCCCGGTCACTTGCCGTGACCATCTGCCCGTTCATTCAGAGACTGCCCCGGTCACTTGCCGTGACCATCTGCCCGTTCATTCAGAGACTGCCCCGGTCACTTGCCGTGACCATCTGCCCGTTCATCCAGAGACTGCCCCGGTCACTTGCCGTGACCTCCAGCCCGTTCACTCAGAGACTGTCCCGGTCACCTGCTGTGACTTCCTGCCCGTCTTCCCTGGTCGCCACCCGCTCCCTTACAAGGACCGCCCCCTTGTATAGTAGCTCAGAGGTTCCGCCTCCCAGACCCGTTACAGTTTGCTCGGGCCATGGAACCCGGTGGCACCCAAGCTCCCTCGCTCTCGGACCTGTGTCATGAACTGTCCCGTCAGAGGTCCCAACAGGAGTCCATCCTGGGTCACCTGCGGAATGTCAATTCTCGCCTGGACACTCTGACTGCTCCGCCAGCAACCTCCGCCAGTGCCATGACTCGCAATCCGGCAGCTCCGCTGCCCACTAATACCATGGTATCCTACCCCGGACCCCGGCTTTCTGCACCTCCTCGCTTCGGAGGCGACTCCGCCCAGGCTCGGGGCTTCATAAATCAGTGCACCCTGCACTTTGAACTATTGTCCCACCAGTTTAACTCCGACCGGGCCAAAATTGCCTTCATCATGTCCCATCTCACCGGGGAGGCCCTGGCCTGGCTAAATCCTCTATGGGAGAGAGGAGACCCCCTGGTGTCCGACTTGCCTGCCTTTCTCACGGCTTTCCGGAAAGTCTTCGACGAACCCGGACGGAAGACCTCATCCGCATCATCACTGCTATGCCTCCGTCAGGGAAGTCTCACCGTGGGCCAATATGCCATACGGTTCCGTACCCTTGCCTCGGAGCTGGCCTGGGATAACGACGCTCTGGTATCCGTCTTCTGGGAGGGTCTGTCCGGCCGTATTGAAGATGAACTTGCCGGTCGGGACATTCCTACCACTCTCGATGACCTAATAACTCTTGCCACCCGGATTGACCTACGGTTCCAGGAGCGTGCCAAAGAGGTCACCCATGAGAGGAGGTTTCCACGTCTAGCTCCTACTCTTCAGAAACCCGTCACTCCCTCCGTCTCTCCCCAGGTACACTCTCCTGAGCCTATGCAGGTCGACCAGACCAAGATGGTCAAAACCCGTCAGGACTTACGCCGTGCCGAGGGGAGCTGCTTCTTCTGTGGCAGTAAGGAGCACCGGATCCGTGCCTGCCCGGAGAGGTCGGGAAACGCCTGTGTCTAGGTTCGCTCAGAGAGGTCGACCTAGACAAGAATAAATCCTCTCCATCTCTGCTGCTGTCAGTCTCAATCGTCTGCGGGGAGAACCGTTATTTCGAACTAGCCCAACTTGACTCTGGAGCAGCCGGGAATCTTATTTCACAGTCCCTGGTAGAGAAATACCGCATCCCCACCAAACCTCTGGCTGTACCCTTGTCTGTTGCTGCCGTGGATGGGGGTCTCTTACCACGCCCCATCCAACTCATCACCGAATCCATTACTCTGCAGGTGGGAATGCTGCATTCTGAGAGTATCTCCTTTCATGTTCTGCCTGGACTCTCTCACGCCCTCTTGCTAGGTCTACCTTGGCTCCAGAGACATGCACCCGTGCTTGACTGGCAGACCGGAGAGGTCCTTCGCTGGGGACAGGACTGCCATAAGACCTGTCTGGTTCCCGTCCATCCCGTCCGTCCTTCTCCTACCCCAGCTAATCTACCTGGACTTCCGATTCCTTATTGGTCTTATGCTGATGTCTTTAATAAAAAGGAGGCAGAGACACTACCCCCTCATAGACCATACGACTGCCCTATCGACCTGTTACCCGGTACTACTCCTCCCCGTGGGCGTATTTATCCATTATCCGCTGCTGAGACCCGGTCGATGTCCGAATATATTGAGGAGAATCTGGCCAGGGGATTCATCCGGAAATCTACCTCGCCGGCGGGAGCAGGCTTCTTTTTCGTCAAAAAGAAGGACGGCTCTCTCCGTCCCTGTATAGACTATAGAGGCCTTAACCAGATCACGGTGAAGAATAAGTACCCCCTTCCGCTCATTCCGGAGTTATTTGATCGTCTGAGGGGGGCTAGAATCTTCACCAAACTGGACCTCCGTGGGGCGTACAACCTGGTTCGTATCCGTCAGGGGGATGAATGGAAGACGGCATTCAACACCCGGGACGGCCACTATGAATATCTGGTAATGCCCTTTGGTCTCTGTAACGCTCCTGCCGTCTTTCAAGAGTTGGTCAATGACATCTTCCGGGACCTTCTCTACTCCTGCGTAGTGGTGTACCTGGACGACATCTTGGTCTTCTCTCCGGATCTCCAGACTCACCGGAGGGACGTTCGTCAGGTCCTGCTCAGGCTCAGGCAGAATCACCTCTTCGCTAAATACGAGAAGTGCCTCTTTGAGCAGACCTCGCTTCCGTTTTTGGGCTACATTATCTCTCAGACCGGCCTACGAATGGATCCAGAGAAACTATCTGCCATCGAGAAATGGCCTCGACCGGAGGGGTTGAAGGCCATTTAGCGGTTCCTGGGCTTCGCCAACTACTACCGCCTCTTCATACCACACTTCTCTTCCCGGACTGCCCCAATTTCCGCGCTCACCCGTAAGGGTACTAATCCCAAAGAGTGGCCGCCCGAAGCAGAGGAGGCCTTTCTTTCCTTAAAACAGGCCTTCTCTTCAGCCCCGGTGCTGCATCGCCCGGACGGCAACAAGCAGTTCTTCCTGGAAGTTGACGCCTCCTCCTCTGGAGCCGGAGCGGTACTTACTCAAAAATCATCTTCCGGGAGGATGGTAACTTGTGGCTTCTTCTCTAAACTCTTCTCCTCCTCAGAGCGCAATTATTCCATAGGAGACCGAGAGTTATTGGCCATCAAACTGGCATTGGAGGAGTGGCGTTACCTGCTCGAGGGGGCTCTTCACCCGGTAATAATTTACATTGACCACAAGAACTTGGCTTACCTCCAGCATTCCCAGAGACTTAACCCGCGCCAAGCCCGGTGGTCCTTGTTTTTTGCTCGCTTTGATTTTGTTCTTCATTTTCGCCCGGCTGACAAAAACGTCAAGGCGGACGCCTTGTCTCGATCCTTTCTGGTGTCTGATCTCGAGGAAGATCCGAAACACATCATCGATCCCGCCAGAGTAATGCAGGTGGCTCCCGTGAGTCTAAATCGTCTCCCTCCCGGAAAGACGTTCGTATCAGTACCTGATCGGAAGAAGATCCTACACTGGGGTCACTCGTCTAAACTGGCTGGCCATGCCGGTCAGAAAAAGACCCTCCAGCTTATTACCCGGCACTACTGGTGGCCTACCCTGCACAAGGACGTAATAGACTTTGTTTCTGCCTGTGTGTCCTGCGCCCGCAACAAGGTTCCGAGACATCTGCCAGCCGGTCGCCTCCTTCCGCTTTCTGTACCTGCTGCCCCCTGGCAGCATATAGCAATGGACTTTATAACTGACCTCCCAGTCTCTGCCGGTTGTACGGTCATTTGGGTGGTCGCTGACCGCTTCTCCAAGATGGCTCATTTCGTTCCCCTGCCAGGCCTCCCGTCTGCACCCGAGCTAGCTAAAGACTTTATTCGTCACATCTTTCGTCTTCATGGCCTGCCCCTCCACATCGTGTCGGATCGTGGGGTACAGTTCACCTCACGCTTCTGGAGAGCCACTTGTAAACTGCTAGACGTCACCCTGGACTTCTCTTCCGCTTACCACCCTCAGTCCAATGGTCAAGTGGAGCGGATCAATCAGAACCTGACCAGTTACCTCCGGCACTTCGTTAATGCTCATCATTCAGACTGGGTGGATCTCCTACCATGGGCCGAGTTCTCTTATAACAATCACGAGAGCGAATCCTCCTCCAAATCCCCGTTTTTTGTAGTCTTCGGTCAGCATCCTCGGATTCCTTTTCCTGTCTCCACCTCTGTGGACAACCCGGCTGCGGAATCTCTCGTTAGCAAATTTTCCTCCATTTGGGAGAGTACCCGATCCGCACTCCTTCAGTCGTCCGAACGGATGAAAAGACACGCTGACAAAAAACGCCTGGATCCTCCACAATTTCGTCCTGGAGATAAAGTCTGGCTCTCATCTAAATATGTCCGACTCAAGATACCTTCTTACAAGTTAGGGCCTCGGTTCATCGGTCCTCTGGAGGTCATCAGTCAGATCAACCCGGTGGCCTATAAATTGAAACTCCCGGCCAACTTACGGATCCCTAACTCCTTCCATGTATCTCTCCTCAAACCTGTGGTACTTAACTCTTTTTCCAAGTCTACAGGTACGCCTCCTGCTCCGGTTTCTGCTGAGGACGAGTTTGAGGTAGAGAACATTCTTGCCACCAAAAGGGTAAGAGGAAAGACCTTTTTTCTAGTAGATTGGAAGGGGTTTGGTCCTGAGGAGAGAACGTGGGAGCCCCGGGAGAACATCCATGCCCCTCTTATCCTTGCTAAATTTCTGTCTGGCCTAAAAAAGGGGGGGGCCTAAAGGGGGGGGGGTACTGTAGCGCCGGCGTCCCTGCCCTCTGCTAGGCAGGGACGCTGTTCCCCTCACCTCTCTGCTCCGTGCCCGGCGTCCTCCTCCCGCTCTGCTGGCAGCGCGCGCTCCTTCCCGGCCACTGTGCTTAGGGCGCGCGCGCGCGCTCTCCCTCCCTCTTAAAGGGGCCGCGCGCGCCGTCCTAAGGAGTCCCCGGCCAATGGCCGGAGGACTTCACCATATATAAGGCACCTCCTCCAAAATGGAGGTGCCCGAGCAATGTTGTTGCACTGTTCACTACTCTGCTTCAGCCCTCAGGTCCCGTTGCCAGTTACCTGCCAGATACCTGCCAGATTCCTGCCAGCTTGCTGTCTTATTCCTGCCTGATTATCTGCTACCTGCCTGCTAGTCTGAGGTCCGACGGTCTGCCTTACTACTCCTGTCAGTCTGTCTAAGGACCAGCCTGTCCGCTCACCTGGGAGCGCACTTCAGCCACCTGCCTGCTTGCCTGAGGTCCGACGGTCTGCCTTCCAACTCCTGTCAGTCTGTCTATGGACCAGCTTGCCTGCTCACCTGGGAGCACACATCTGCTACCTGCCTGCTAGCCTACCTGGAGGCTCCGCCGTCACGTGCTGTGACCACCTGCCTGTCCAGTGACTCCTGCCCGCTCACCTGGGAGCGCTCATCTGCTGCCTGTCTGCTAGCCTACCTGGAGGCTCTGCCGTCACGTGCTGTGACCACACGCCTGTCCAGAGACTTCTGCCCGCTCACCTGGGAGCGCTCATCTGCCGCCTGTCTGTTGGTCTTCCTGGAGGCTCCGCCGTCACATGCTGTGACCACCCGTTCATCCAGAGACTCTCGCCTGCTCACCTGGGAGCTCACGTCTATCATCAACTGCCACAGGTCGTACCAACCCTTTACCCAGAGACTGCCCCGGTCACTTGCCGTGACCATCTGCCCGTTCATCCAGAGACTGCCCCGGTCACTTGCCGTGACCATCTGCCCGTTCATTCAGAGACTGCCCCGGTCACTTGCCGTGACCATCTGCCCGTTCATTCAGAGACTGCCCCAGTCACTTGCCGTGACCATCTGCCCGTTCATCCAGAGACTGCCCCGGTCACTTGCCGTGACCTCCAGCCCGTTCACTCAGAGACTGTCCCGGTCACCTGCTGTGACTTCCTGCCCGTCTTCCCTGGTCGCCACCCGCTCCCTTACAAGGACCGCCCCCTTGTATAGTAGCTCAGAGGTTCCGCCTCCCAGACCCGTTACACTATCGAACGCTTTTGAGAACTCGAGATACACGACATCCACTGGTTCCCCCTGATCTACTCGAGAGCTAACCTCCTCGTCAGTCAATCAGGTTTGTTTGGCAGGAGCGATTCCTCATGAATCCATGTTGGTTCGGGATTAAAAGATTATTAGCATCAAGATGCTCCGTAATTGCCTCTTTAATGAAGCTTTCAAAAATTTTGCCCACAACGGACGTCAGACTCACCGGCCGATAGTTTCCGGCGTCACTTTTCGCTCCCTTTTTGAATATTGGCACTACATTCGCCTGTCGCCAATCAAGTGGCACAGACCCAGTCTCAACAGAGTCCTTAAATATAAGATATAACGGTCTGTCTATCACATTACTTAGTTCCCTTAGTACCCGTGAGTGTATGCCATCAGGTCCTGGTGATTTGTTTATTTTAATGTTACTGAGGCGTTTCTGTACCCCAGCTTGGGTTAGATTTGTCATACTTAGTGGAGGATTAAGTTTGTCACTTCTCATTTCTCCTGTTAGTTCTATTTCCTTTGTGAAAGTTGTCGAAAAAAAATGATTTAATAGATTAGTTTTATCCTCATCTTTCTCTATGATTTTGCCTTCCTCACTTTTTATCGGTCCAATATTATCTGATTTAATCCTTTTACTATTTATATACGTAAAGAACAGTTTGGGATTTGATCTACTTTCCCTAGCAATACGTCTCTCTGTTTCCTCCTTTGCTATTTTTATTTGTTTTTTGCAGGTTCTCGTTTTTTCCTTGTAACACATTAGTGCCTCCTTACTGTTTTCCTGTTTTAATCTCTTGAATGCCTCTTTTTTGCTATTTAACGCCCCTTTTACGTTCTTGTTCAACCATATTGGTTTCCTCTTATTTCTGGCCCTTTTATTCCCATACGGTATATACCTCTCGCACTGAGTATTCAGAATTCTTTTGAAGGTTTCCCATTTACTATTCATATTCCATTGATTAAGAACTTTGTCCCAGTCAATAAGTTGAAGGTTTTCTATCAGCTGATCAAACTTCGCCCTCCTAAAGTTTAATGTTATGGAGGACTATCTGAGGCCCATTATTCTGTATGGAGGACTATGTGGAGCCAATTATTCTGTATGGGGGATTATGTGAGGCCCATTATTCTGTATGGAGGACTATGTGGAGCCAATTATTCTGTATGGAGGATTATGTGAGGCCCATTATACTGTATGGAGGACTATGTGGGGCCATTATACTGTATGGAGGTCTATGTGGGGCCATTATTCTGTATGGAGAATTATGTGGGGCCCATTATTTTGTATGGAGGATTTTGTGGGGCCCATTATTTTGTATGGAGGAGTTTGTGGGCCCCATTATTCTGTATGGAGGACTATGTGGGGCCATTATTCTGTATGGAGGACTATGTGGGCCCATTATTTTGTATGGAGGACTATGTGGGGCCATTATTCTGTATGGAGGACTATCTGAGGCCCTTTATTCTGTATGGAGGACTATGTGAGGCCCTTTATTCTGTATGGAGGACTATGTGAGGCGCATTATTTTGTATGGAGGATTTTGTGGGGCCCATTATTCTGTATGGAGGACTATGTGAGGCCCTTTATTCTGTATGGAGGACTATGTGAGGCCCATTATTTTGTATGGTGGACTATGTGGGGCCCATTATTCTTTATGGAGGACTATGTGGGGCCATTATTCTGTATGGAGAATTATGTGGGCCCATTATTTTGTATGCAGGATTTTGTGGGGCCCATTATACTGTATCCTGGTTGACCTGCAACTTTGTCCAAGTTTTTCATTTTGTTTGTATTTGAGTTTGACATCCCTGCCGTAGACTGTATATGGGACCAGGTTAGCTCCTTTAGTTTAGCTCTAGCCATATGCCCTTGCGGTTGAGCCAAATGCAGATGAAAACCTTCAAGTGTCCTCCTCTATCAAGATCTCCAACCATATTTCAAGAAACCATGAAAATCTCGATAGGACACCTAATAAGAAGGCCTCAAACTTAACTGTATGTCCAAACAGACTAATATAGTCCATAAGGCCAAAACTCTTGCGTAAAGAAGGCAAAGTAAATGTAACTATAGTACAGTCGGTCGTACGGTATAAGTCGTACTTACCAACTTTTGTAAGTGATTGTAGGGTAATTTTTTTAATGCGGCGCTGAAATTTTTTCATAATCTCAAACTCCTTTTTATAGTCCAAGTACTTTCAACACCCTAGTTCTCCACACCCTGAATATGGCCACCATGTCCCCATCTTAAAACAGAGCGTCTCAGCATCGTGTACAAGAAACCTTCAGGAAGTGCTTCCTTCCAAGAGGTTTTGGGAAGCTTTTTTGGCACTTGGGAGGTTTGACAATGAGTCCACCTAAAGTGACACAATCTGCCAATAAATTCTAAACTTATACCATATATTCCTAGTTTCAAATAACTTCCAGGAGCCTTCAAGAAAAGATGGAAAAAAATAACTCCCACAATCTTGGAGAGTTGGAACATATGTTGAAAGTTGAGTGTTTAGTGGAAAATCCAGGAATTTCTTGACCTGCTAATGTTTGCTGCCGACCATAGACATAGAATCATAGAATGGTAGAGTTGGAAGAGACCTCCAGGGTCATCGTGCCCAACCCCCTGCTCAAAGCAGGATTCACTAAACCATCTCAGACAGATGTCTGTCCAGCCTCTGTTTGAAGACTTCCATTGACGGAGAACTCACCACCTCTCGTGGCCGCCTGTTCCACTCATTGATCATCCTCACTGTCAAATTTTTTTTCTGTAATATCTGATCTGTATCTTCTCCCTTTCAGTTTCATCCCATTACTTCTTGTGCTTCCATGTACAAATGAGAATAAGGATGATCCCTCTACTAGTAGACAACTATTAAGTTTCCTCTTGGCCTTCTTTTTTGCAAGCTAAACATTCCCAGATCCTTTAACCGTTCCTTGTAGGACATAGTTTGCAGTCCGCTCACCATCCTGATAGCTCTTCTCTGAACTTGCTCCAGTTTTTCAATGTCTTTTTTTAAAATGTGTTGCCCAGAACTGGACACAGTATTCCAGATGGGACCTGACCAAGGAGGAATAGAGGAGGATAATTACTTCACATGATCTAGACTCTATGCTTCTCTTAATACATCCCAGAACTGTGTTTGCCTTTTTTGCTGCTGCATCACACTGTTGACTCATGGGCGGTCTGTGATCTATTAGTATACCCATGGTGCCTATGACCACCTGTAGTATCTTTCTTTTATGGCTGTGCTGGAGTTTACCCAGGAATGACGTTTATGACATATCACATCACATCAGTCCAATCTCTGAACCCCATCCACATCTATCATTCGCTTTGTGTGACCACGCATGCACCCATGGGATCCATTCTTGGAATCGCTTGGGGGTAAAGTGAGTGGACTCCCAGTGATACGATGTGAAAAGTCCTTTAAATGCTTCCAGTACTTCTGTAGACTACTAAATACCAATGGCAGCCGTCACAGAAGCATGGAGATCTGGTGTTGTCACCAACTTCCTACTTTGCTTTATGGAGATTTCCACTCATGACCAGTAGATGATGTAAAGGAATTTTATATACTTAAGAAAGAAGTGTTACCAGTCTGAATCTCCTCCTCTCCGGTTAAGTCCTCCTGGACTGGAAGTGACAATGTCCCACATAGTCACCTTACTCCTGCAGTGTCCCCATTGGTCAGGTGACCGTATGGATGGGATGTCATGTCATCACTTCCGGTCTTGCCGGAGACCACCAAAGCAGCACTAGAGCTGCGGGGGTCCAGACTGGTAAGTAACAATTTTTTTTTTCATTTTATAACGATCCCTTACATCTAGCTGATTTGGAAAAGAGTTGGAAACCCCCTTTAAACTTCTTACATTGTAAATTAATGCTTTAACTGGACACAATGCCAACACATTATGATATTTACAGCGCTCGCAGCGTAACCTTCCTTTGGCAGTGCATCTTTGTTCTTTTAGAGGATATTACGCTCCGCACATATATTCAGGACGAGAGGCGAGCCAGCGAACTTCCTTTGACCTAAAAGAATAGTCATGTCACAGCGTCCCATGCTGAAACCATAGCAGCTTAATGCATATCCCTCCTTCCTCCTGACCTCAGCTGGAGAGCAACTATGAAAGCAATAGGCTTGATTTACTAAGTTGCTCTCAGCCGACTGTACATTATATAGGAATTACGTATGTAAATTGGCCAGATCTGATATCAAACGATTGCTCCAGACAATACACTGGACTTCAGAAAAGTATACATTCAGATGAGCGCATTAATGACTAAAGCCCCAGAAGAACCTATGGTCTTTGTAACCCATTTTAGCATGTAGAGCAGCAAATACTGAAAAGTTCTGTATTCTGAATCTGCGTTGTTTCTTTTATTGTACTCCAGAGCTGCACTCACTATTCTACTGGTGCAGTCACTGTGTACATACATTACATTACTGATCCTGTACTGATCCCGAGTTATATCCTATATTATACTCCAGAGCTGCACTCACTATTCTGCTGGTGCAGTCACTGTGTACATACATTACATTACTGATCCTGTACTGATCCTGAGTTACATGCTGTATTATACTCCAGAGCTGCACTCACTATTCTGCTGATGGAGTCACTGTGTACACACATTACATTACTGATCCTGAGTTACATCCTGTATTATACTCCAGAGCTGCACTCACTATTCTGCTGCTGCAGTCACTGTGTACATACATTACATTACTGATCCTGTACTGATCCTGAGTTACATCTTGTATTATACTCCAGAGCTGCACTCACTATTCTGCTGATGGAGTCACTGTGTACATACATTGCATTACTGATCCTGAGTTACATCCTGTATTATACTCCAGAGCTGCACTCACTATTCTGCGGGTGCAGTCACTGTGTACATACATTACATTACTGATCCTGTACTGATCCTGAGTTACATCCTGTATTATTCTCCAGAGCTGCACTCACTATTCTACTGGTGCAGTCACTGTGTACATACATTACATTACTGATCCTGTACTGATCCCGAATTATATCCTATATTATACTCCAGAGCTGCACTCACTATTCTACTGGTGCAGTCACTGTGTACATACATTACATTACTGATCCTGTACTGATCCCGAGTTATATCCTATATTATACTCCAGAGCTGCACTCACTATTCTGCTGGTGCAGTCACTGTGTACATACATTACATTACTGATCCTGTACTGATCCTGAGTTACATGCTGTATTATACTCCAGAGCTGCACTCACTATTCTGCTGATGGAGTCACTGTGTACACACATTACATTACTGATCCTGAGTTACATCCTGTATTATACTCCAGAGCTGCATTCACTATTCTGCTGGTGCAGTCACTGTGTACATACATTACATTACTTATCCTGTACTGATCCTGAGTTACCTCCTGTATTATACTCCAGAGCTGCACTCACTATTCTGCTACTGCCATTAGAAATGCTTGTAATCAAAACTTAGCTGAGGTGCCATTTTTCAGTGTGACATGTTTTTAACCGTACAGTCTTGGGTGTAAAGAGGATACTTCTCGGCAAGCAGTGAATGCTGGGAGATTTCAGCTCTGAAGTCTTATCATTTCACTGGGAAAAGAATGTCAGTGTTTTCTGAGTGGTATAACTTAATCACGCACAGATATATGAACTTGAAGCTTTTGGCCCCTAGTAAGTAAATGATCTCCCCACCCACAACCCACATGGCAAGAACTTCATGTTTTGCTGTACGGGATTACATTAAAGGGCGTTTCTAGTAGTATGGGCCCCCTTGAACGCCTTCCTATACATTCCCTATAGCCAACCGACTCCATACAGACCAGAATCCCTCTTAGGAAAGCAATCAACAAGTTTTATTGTCCTGAACTCTTTGCGGTTTCGCATAAACCCAGGCAAATTTTGCCGTCTGCCTGTAAATGTTTTCACATAATTGACATTCTTAAGGCAAAATATGCGCCGGACAAAAATGCAAACAATGGCGGTGTTCTCTGGGTTTTACGGAATGGAATCGAATTCTGAAATATTATCATTAAATTATGATTACTTAAGGATCAGTCACACTTTGCTTGCACAGTACCCGTCTGTGTTAATCATGTACATGTTCCTACCACAGTCTAAACATGCTCCGACCACAATTTAGTAAAATAAGCCGCAAACAGAATTTAAAATAATAAAATCTAGTCTCGTCTTTAGCTATTACATTCACTGTATCTTTCACATATAGGAAAAATCTGAGAACTATTTACTTTTAATTTTTTGAACTTTTGGCTAGCCTCTATCTCGATGAATGGAGCCAAGTGAGAAAACCCCGGACTTTGACTCGGCTGATCGCTCTGTGTCTAGACCCACCGGGCAGATTTTGTGCTAATGAGCATCAGGCCATATGGCAAAAAAATAATACTATGGAGTCACCTAGTGGTAGATCCTATGAGAAGTGCTAAAACAAAAAATCTCAATTATATACAATTTTTAATTCAAAAGTTTGGAAAAGATAAGTGCCATCCCTTGCAAAAGCAGTAAGGATCGCCATATTGGAGGTCTGCAATAAGATTATTAAAATGTGGACCGGCGTAAAAGTATAGAGGTCAATTCACTGATTTTTAGAAAAATATTTGAATCAGTTGTTTGTTAAAAGGGTTTCATCGTGAAGGTAGCCCTAGTCTTCCCCGTAATGAGCCAGCTACTCTGAATTGTTCAGGTTCTGTGATATTCCAGCCATGAAGGCCACCACTACATTTTCCCTGGAAAGTTAGGAGTCAAGAAATTTAACGATATGGTACTCTATAAGTACTACCGTCAAAGTAGGAAGAACAAGCTACAAGGTTAAGTTTCAAGTGTTTCATAAATTCTCATTTCTGGGCATTCACGTCCCTGAGGCGGCTTCCTGCCCAGGAGAGGCTTCCAATCTTATACTTTTGACTAGCCAGCTGGACTGCCTGCTTTCCCATGTAACCCTATGCTGGCTCACTTTCACTTCTGTAGATGCTTGGCACTCTCTTCCAAGATGTCACTTTCTTTATGAAAAGTTCCCCAAATTTTTTAAGGAATCTTCCCACAGTACTTTGTGCCTGAACAATAAGGTCTTATTAGTGTTTGTCTACTTTTGTGTGCTTTTTGTTCCTGCTGCATTGAGTTTAACTCAGCTTGTTCTCCTGACTATGTTCTCGTGCCTGCCCTGACCTCTACTTGACTGCCTTGACCTCTACATGACTGCACTGACCTTTACTTGACTGCCCTGACCTCTACTTGACTGCCCTGACCTCTACTTGACTGCCCTGATTTCTACTTGCTTGCCTTGATCTCTACTTGCCTACCCTGACCTCTACTTGTCTGTCCTGACTTCTACTTGCCTGCCCTTACATTTAATTCCCTGATCTGACCTCTACTTGCCTGCCCTGACTTCTACTTGCCTGCTCGGACCTCTACTTGCCTGCCCTGACCTCTACTTGCCTGCCCTGACCTCTGTTTGCCTGTCCTCACTTCTATTTGCCTGGCCTGACCTCTACTTGCCTGCCCTGACCTCTACTTGCCTGCCCTGACCTCTACTTGCCTGCCCTGACCTCTGCTTGCCTGCCCTGACCTCTATTTGCCTGGCTTAACCTCGGCTTGCCTGCCCTGAGCTCTGCCTGCCTGCCCAGAGCTCTGCTTGCCTGGCTTGAACTCTGCTTGCTTTCCACTTCTCTGCTGGACACTGACATATTCAATCTTTGCACTGTCTGACTTTGTCCCTCGGCTGTTACTTTGGTGCCATACATAGAGATCTCCTTCTTGTCTATGTGTAAGCAATTTCTAATGACGACTACTTGGGGAGGGTAGCAGCCTGAAGATACAGTGTGGGGAAAGTCCATACGCTTAAGGGTAAAAAAAAACCTCAATTCCACCGACCCTGCTCCGTGGTCAAATCCATTAGTGGCCTAGTGAGTTGAAGGTCCTGACTCGTCATTGCTATAGCTTTTGTGGGGTGATTTGCTCTTTTTTATTGGTTTAGTATTTTCATTTTATTCTCTATACATTTTACACCACTTTTTAAGTTGTCTTTTTTTTATTCTTTTTGTCTTTTTGATTTTTCCTCGACAATTTTACTTATCCAGAAGTTTCAGACAGATTCATGAAATGCGACTTTTACCAAACGTTGCGTTTCTTTGACGCATCTCACCCCAGTCCCTGCCTGAAGTAAAGTTCCCGGTGGAGTTTTCAACTTGACGTGCTTATAGCCAACAGTACGACTTTTTAAAGGATTTGCAACTTTTTAGTGCAAAAACAGCCACAAAAACTGGTTAAAGAAAAAATTTGGATTCCGCTCAAGGAAATGTGTCCTTCTGATCCTGAGCTTCATTTGTATATTTGGTGCAGTGTAACTCATCTTTTCGAGGACATCCTATATTACCTAAAAATCACCATTTCAATTACCATTCATTCCTCTATTCTTATGCCACAGGTTATCGGAGATTATTTTGGCATTCAAGGAAATTTTGAACTTCGACCAAATCTGAAGACTTTGTGGGGAACTGGTAGGATAAGACTCGTGGAAAACAAAGTGTTTGAGACCATTACTCCATGTAAAACATGTAAGTAACTCTATGCATGTAATTAGGTCTGAAAATAATTTTTACAATAGGGTTTCATTATAGTTTTGGGCCATCTTCCGTGTATCACAAACTGCATTAGGAGTTACCAGTGAATCTGTCAGTGAGCTCTTTCTGACATCAGAGTCTGTAACTCTTATCTCTCTTCTCCTGGACCATCTTCTAATCTGATTTACGACCCCATAAAAGTTCATCTAATCTAATTTGCCATTCAGAAGTCAGGAAAGGTTACCGAGATCACAATAGACTCTAAAATATCTGATAAAGTTGACGCGCCCCTGGGCCTGCTGTGTCGCGCAGCGTCTCGCGCACGGGGCTTACCCGGAACCGGATCAGATGAGGGTTGTAGTCTCCGAGTGGCGGGGACCCGGTCCGTGCCCAGGGAGTCAAACTCAGTGTGTGGCAGTCTTGATAGATGTTATCTGAGTGTCGACTACGCCACCCGTTGATTTGCAGCTATGGAGCTGCCGCTGCAGGGCAGACCGCTGAGGCCGGTGTAGAATTGTGCAGCGTGATAGTATAACCCCCAACAGGAGGGGTATGGCCTCAGGGCAGCCGACGTGGAAGATGGGGGTAGCAGGAACCACTCAGAGACGGTGCGGTGTAATTCAGGGTCTTTACTGGTAACAACGATAGACCCTCCCGGAGTACTTGCTAGCGAACGGGGCCTGGTCAGTCCTTGAGCAGATGGGATCTCCCCTGGCCAGGCGGAGTTGTAGGCCTCCCAAACTGACTGTACTCTTCTGGCTACCTTGCTAGAAGCGGATATAAGTAGCCCACGTCCCTGAGTGTACCGTGTGGTGCTCACCCGTATGGCCGGTGACTCGGGGCCTTCTAATGGCTTCCGCTCCACGATGGCGGTGCTGGTCCCACGCTTGTGACTGTGCCTTCGGGTTTCTGGGCCTGAGGACCTGAAATCCCCTGCCGGTTGGCTTCTGCTGCTGGGTAAGAGTTAGTCCCCACAGCCTCGGACGCCGGGTCCGGTAAGAAAGCTTCTCAGTCAGGGCGAGCTCTGCAGCTGCCAGCCCCTGACTCGTAGTAGTATTGCTCCCACTGAGCTTCTGCTGTTTCTTCCTATGACTGTTTCTTGTCTCTACTCTCCTTGACTGACTAACCCTGCTTCAGCCCCGGGTTTATATAGGGGAAGTTCTTCCCCTCCCAAGACTGGGCAGGAGGTGTGGCATGCACAGGATCCCTGACCAAAGGACCTCCCACCTGCTCTCAGACATAACATTACATTACTGTGGAAACCAGACCCCTGGGGTGCCACATTCCCCGCTAGTAAAATTTAGTACTCCGGGACTAAACACATTTTTGTAAACATAACAGAGTACAACCAAAACATTATAATAAAGAGACACATAACAATGGTCACGGCGTGTCTGCAACCGGGTGCAGTCTTTGAGGGAAAGCAAGGTGTCCATTTCACCAAAACAGGGAGACGTAACCAGGTAGGGGTCTGTCCTACCCCGAGTCCTTAACAGTCTCTAGTCCATCCTGGGTTACGCTCCAACTATGTACAAGGATTCCCGGTAAATCCACCAAGGACTCCTACAAATAGCTAGAAACACAAAATTATACACAAGCAACAATACACAGGTAAACATAAATAAAACAATTTATACACTTCAAATCCTCCAACGTGCGGGTAACTGGCCTCTAGTGGCCCTAGTGGACCTACGGAGCTGACTGTCTAGCCCTGAACTACAGGGTGTAGGAGCTGTCAAGGGTAAACTGGGCAGCTGTCTACCGGCTCTTTGGCTCACTAGGGATATGGCAGGCTCACTGCAAGCAGAGGGTTGATCCTCCTGGTCTGCTGGTGTGGGGTCTTCTGCCTCCTGGACCGGCTGTTCTTCCAGCTCTACCTGTTGCTCCGTAGGTGCTTGGGATGCTGGTTGGAGGAAGGTGAGTACGGGTACCACAACTGCACCATTGACTTGAGTCCAAGACCGAGGGAAGTCCCCGAGCACAGTACTAACCATATCTTCCCTTTCCTCTACGGGTCGATGGTCTTCTTGTTCCTCTTCAGGGTTCCTCAGTTGTTCGGGACACTTTTTCAGGTGGTCCCGGGATACAATGGCTGTGGTTTCCCCTCCGTCTTTACTGATGGTACAAACCTTCGGGTTCTCGTGGCTTGAGGGCAGTACGGTGTACGGGTCCTTCTCCCACTGGTCGTCCAACTTGTGGAGCCGTCTCTTCCTCTTCAAGACCTGCTCTCCGGGTACCAGGGGAACAGCGGGAGCATACTGGTTGTAAGTTTTCTCTTGTCTTTCCCTAGCCTGACAGAGACTTCGCTCCACGCTCTCCTGTACTCTCCGGTACTGCTGCTGCCTCTCTGTGTCCCAGTCTGCTTCTGGTGAAGTGTCCTCGGGTGTCAGGACTCCCATTTCCAGGTCAACAGGTAACTTACCAGGTCTTGCCCTCATTAGGTAAGCCGGGGTACAGTTGGTGGAACCTACCGGGATGTGGTTGTATAGGTCCACCAGATCGGGCAGCTTCTCAGGCCACAGACTGCGTTCTTCCAGGGGCAACGTTTTCAGAAGATCCATTACCACCTGGTTCATTTTCTCACAAAGTCCATTAGTTTGCGGATGATAGGGTGTCGTCCTTATCTTCCGGCAGCCATACAGAGTGCAGAATTCTTGGAAGACCTCCGCTTCAAAGGCAGGTCCCTGGTCTGTCAACACTTGGTCCGGGTACCCGTGTGGACGGCAGAAATGCTGCTGGAAGGCTCTCGCTGCTGTTCGAGCTGTTAAGTCCTTGACGGGGACGACAACCAAGAACCGGGAGTAGTGATCCACGATGGTTAGTGCGTAGACGTAGCCACTTCTGCTTGGGGTCAGTTTTACATGATCCAAGGCTACCAGTTCCAACGGCTGCCGGGTGACAATGGACTGCAGGGGAGTCTTCTGGCTGGCACGGTCCTTCCTTCTTAGGTTGCACGGGCCACAGTCTCTGCACCACTTCTCAATGGTTCCCCTCATGCCTACCCAGTGGAATCGCTCGCGCAGCAGGAACTCCAGCTTCTTCCACCCGAAGTGTCCAGCTCCGTTGTGGTATGCCTCCATCACCATGGCTGCGTCTCTTCGTGGCACCACTACTTGCCAGAGTAGTTCATGCGTCCGGGAGTTAACCATTCTGCGGCACAACTTCCCCTTGTAAAGGAACAGTCGACTCCTCTCTGCCCATAGTTGTTTGGCTTCCTCCGGAGCGTCTGGTTCAAGGCAAGCCTCCGGGCGAGTCAGCATCTCCTTCACCAGTCGGACGGCAGGGTCGCTGTCTTGCGTTTCCGCCCAGTTGTAGTGAGGTAAGGGGTTGAACGTAGCAGCCTGCTTACTCCTTACCCGGTGGGAATACTGGATAGTCCCATGACGGTGGAACGCAGGGAGTTCAACTTCTTCCAGTCCCTCCGGATCTTCTCCTTCGTCCGGCAGGTTGGGCATCCTGGACAGGGCGTCCGCGTTGGTATTGGAGCGTCCGGCCCGGTATTTGATTGTGAACTCGTAGTTGGACAGACGGGCCATCCACCTCTGCTCCAGGGCACCGAGTCTTGCCGTGTCCAGGTGTGTCAACGGGTTGTTATCCGTGTACACGGTGAACCGGGAAGAAGCGAGGTAATGCTTAAAGCGCTCGGTGACTGCCCATACTGCGGCCAGGAACTCTAGCTTAAATGAGCTGTAATTCTCGGGGTTCCTTTCGGTGGGTCGCAGCTTTCGGCTGGCGTAGGCGATTACTCGTTCCTTCCCCTGCTGGATCTGGGACAGTACGGCTCCTAGCCCGATGTTACTGGCGTCGGTGTAGAGGATAAAGGGCTGGCTATAATCCGGGTACGCCAGGATTTCGTCCCCCGTGAGGGCCATCTTCAGCTGGCGGAAGGACTCTTCTTCCAGCTCCTCCCATTTGAAGGGCGGCTTCTGGTTCTTGGCCTTCCGGGACTGGCCTATCAGGAGGTCCTGCATAGGTGCTGCCTTTTTGGTGAAACCGGGAATAAACCTTCGGTAGTAGCCTACCAACCCGAGGAACTGCCGCACTTCTTTTACGCTGGAGGGGCTTGGCCATTCCTTAATTGCGGTGATCTTATCAGGGTCGGGAGCCACTCCGTCAGCGCTCACCACGTGCCCCAGGTACTGCACCTTTGGTTTCAGGAGGTGACACTTGGAGGGTTTCACCTTTAGGCCGTAACTCGCCAGAGCTTCGAACACTTCCGCCAGGTGTTTCAGGTGGTCCTCATACGTCTTGGAATATACGATGACATCGTCCAGGTACAACAGGACCGTCTCGAAGTTTCTGTGGCCCAGACAACACTCCATTAGTCGTTGGAAGGTTCCTGGTGCGTTGCAGAGTCCGAACGGCATGCAGGTGAACTCGCTAAGTCCCATCGGGGTGGTGAATGCGGTCTTCTCCCGGTCCGCCTCTGCTACAGGAACCTGCCAGTACCCGCTAGTGAGATCCAAGGTAGAGAAGAAGTTAGCAGATCTTAAAGCAGCCAATGACTCCTCTATCCTTGGTAAGGGGTACGCATCCTTGTGTGTGATACGGTTGATTTTCCGGTAATCTACACACATCCTCATGGTGTTGTCTTTTTTTCTGACTAAGACTAGTGGAGCTGCCCAGGGGCTACAGCTATCCCTGATTACCCCAGCCTCCTTCATGTCTCTAAGCATCCCCTTGGCGTGTTGGTAGTGTGCAGGGGGTACGGGTCGATACCTCTCTTTTATGGGAGGATGGTCTCCCGTGGGGATGTGGTGTTCTACCCCCTTGACTCGCCCGAAGTCTAACGGGTGTTTACTAAACACTCTCTCGTACTCTTGAACCACCCGATAGACTCCCTGTTTCTGATGTGAGGGAGTGGAGTCAGTACCCAAATGTAGTTGCTGACACCAGTCCTCCATTGTTTTCTTAGAGCCGTTACCTTCCTCCGGGTGAGATGGAGGCAAGGGTTCCACAGATTGTATAGCATTTTGGTTAATGGTATATAATTTGGCTAGCGTGGCATACCGGGGCAGGTACACTTCCCTCTTCCCGATATTGATTATGCGAACGGGCACCGTCCCATGGCGTACATTAACCACCCCCCGTGCTGTCAAGATGGTGGGCCTACTGTCTGAGTAAACTGGTTCTACCATTGCCTGGTAATCTCTACCTCTCAGACCAATAGCTGCCCGGCACCAAATCATCATTTCACTTTTTGGGGGCATGGCAATAGGAAAAGGGTCACACATTCTTACGCTACCAATCTCACCGCTGGAGAGTTCCACCTGTTGCCGTCGCATCAGTGCCCGGATCTCTTTCTGGAGCACCCGCTGCTCGCCGGAGCTGGCGTTCTTGGCAACCTGCTGTAAAAGGAAAATCACCTCTGCAAGACAATTTTCAATTACATTAGTTCCTAGAGTTATTTTTGGGTGACTCTCATGTTTGTCAATATCTACAATGATCAGTCCCTGTGCTGCCAGTTCGACTCTACCGATTTTGATGGTCACCTCTTTAAATCCGATCTGTGGCACGGGCTGGCCATTGCTGGCGATGATACTCAAGTCGTCGTCAGGGTAGCGGGTAATATCCGAGTCATTCCAGTACTGCTTAAAGAGCACGTACGGGATGGTGGTGACCTGTGACCCGGTGTCCAGTAGGGCACTCATGGGAATGCCATCCAGTACCACAGGCAAGACTGGACGTCCTCCCACATATCTGTCGCGCCAGTTCGATGGGCCTGGTGATCTTTTTCCTGGGGGTTGGCCCTCTACCCCAGGTTGTGCCCGTTTAAAGAACAGTACCTTGCCATATGTCCGGGTTGATTGCAGCAGCGGCAGATGGGTCGTCCGTCCTCGCTGTATCGGTCACTGGGTCTTCCTCTGGCCGGTGGGGTCCTCCTTGGTCGACGCCACGGGATGTCCTCCGGTCCGGATGCCAGCTGGATCTTCCCTGGAGTGGAAGCCTGTAAAGACTGCACAGTTCGGGTTAACGCAGCAACGCTTTTAGCTAGCTCTTGGACCTGATGGTGCAGGTCTGGAGCCGGGTCATTGTTCAAAGCCTGCGCATCAGCCCCTATAGGCCCTGCCGACAAGGGCGCCGCCTCCTGGTGGTAAGTGATAGCTGGGCGCCTGTGGGTCACAACGCCATCCGGTGCCGGTTCTCGGAGCACCCGGATGGCTCTGTCCTTGAACTGTGCAAATCCCAGATGAGGGTCCTGTAGGGCCATTGCCCGCAACTGGGTTCGGTGGGCATTGCAATATAAACCCTCTATAAATTGTTCAGTCAACAGCCTGTCCTCGTCTCCCACGCCGTCAGGGTCGGTCTGCTTAACGGCTCTCAGGGCCTCTTGTAGGTTCAGGGCATAGTCCCTTATACTCTCATGGGCCCGCTGTTTGCACCCGTAGAATCTAAGCTTGATCTCGGCTGAGGTGCGGGTATCAAAGGTGTCCTTCAGCCAGGTTAGTATCCCTGCGACAGTCTTCCTCCCAGGTGGCCAGGATTTTACTTCCCTTTTGGCTGCCCCGGTTAGTTGGGCCACCAGGATGCTCACTTTTTGCTCTTCTGTGAGGGGGTACACCTGGAAGAGGCTATCCAGCTTTTCTCTAAAGTCATGCAGGGTATATGACTCCCCTGAGTACTGGGGTAGCCAAGCTGCTCCCGGGATATAGGGCATGGTGAAGGGCATAACTGCAGCAGCGGTAGCGCTGGCGGGGGTTGAGGCAGTGAAGCTCTCCTCCGTATCCGACATCTTCCTCCCCCCTAGTGGACCGTGGCCTACCTTGCGATGATCCTCTTCCGTAGGCCGCGGCTCCGCAGTGGATCGTCAGGGTTGAGGACCTTCCGTCGCGCTCCGGTGACGTCGGCGTCTGCTGGGCTCCTTCCAGGACCTTACGCAACGTCCGGACGTGAGGCGGGGCTTCAGTTCTCGCGGGCTTTTCGGAGTCCACGCCCCTCTTCTTCCCGCGCGGCGTCCTCAAGATGGTGTCCAACGGCGGGAAAACTCCACGGATGGCGGGAAGAAGGCTGAAGATGGCGCCGGATGGCGGGAATCTTCACAGATGGCGGGAAGAAGGCTGAAAATGGCGCCGGATGGCGGGAATCTTCACCGATGGCGGGAAAACTTCACGAATGGTAAGTTTTAAAAGTCTCTTTTCCAGGCACGCAGTACCCGGTGGTTGCGGGCACGAAATCCTGCCGACTACGCCAAAGTTGACGCGCCCCTGGGCCTGCTGTGTCGCGCAACGTCTCGCGCACGGGGCTTACCCGGAACCGGATCAGATGAGGGTTGTAGTCTCCGAGTGGCGGGGACCCGGTCCGTGCCCAGGGAGTCAAACTCAGTGTGTGGCAGTCTTGATAGATGTTATCTGAGTGTCGACTACGCCACCCGTTGATTTGCAGCTATGGAGCTGCCGCTGCAGGGCAGACCGCTGAGGCCGGTGTAGAATTGTGCAGCGTGATAGTATAACCCCCAACGGGAGGGGTATGGCCTCAGGGCAGCCGACGTGGAAGATGGGGGTAGCAGGAACCACTCAGAGACGGTGCGGTGTAATTCAGGGTCTTTACTGGTAACAACGATAGACCCTCCCGGAGTACTTGCTAGCGAACGGGGCCTGGTCAGTCCTTGAGCAGATGGGATCTCCCCTGGCCAGGCGGAGTTGTAGGCCTCCCAAACTGACTGTACTCTTCTGGCTACCTTGCTAGAAGCGGATATAAGTAGCCCACGTCCCTGAGTGTACCGTGTGGTGCTCACCCATATGGCCGGTGACTCGGGGCCTTCTAATGGCTTCCGCTCCACGATGGCGGTGCTGGTCCCACGCGTGTGACCGTGCCTTCGGGTTTCTGGGCCTGAGGACCTGAAATCCCCTGCCGGTCGGCTTCTGCTGCTGGGTAAGAGTTAGTCCCCACAGCCTCGGACGCCGGGTCCGGTAAGAAAGCTTCTCAGTCAGGGCGAGCTCTGCAGCTGCCAGCCCCTGACTCGTAGTAGTATTGCTCCCACTGAGCTTCTGCTGTTTCTTCCTATGACTGTTTCTTGTCTCTACTCTCCTTGACTGACTAACCCTGCTTCAGCCCCGGGTTTATATAGGGGAAGTTCTTCCCCTCCCAAGACTGGGCAGGAGGTGTGGCATGCACAGGATCCCTGACCAAAGGACCTCCCACCTGCTCTCAGACATAACATTACATTACTGTGGAAACCAGACCCCTGGGGTGCCACATATTCTCTACCTGGACCCCAGATATTTGATGGAAGAACCCCTAAAAAGGAAGGCCATATAACGTGTGACACTCATAATGCAAAACAGTATAGAATACTTTATAACAAGTGGAACGTCGCAGCACACCGGCCGTATGAGCGGATTGACACGGCCACCGTGCAAACTTTTCATCCTCTAAATCCAGCAAGAACCAGTGCAAATCCACTGAGGACAATATTCCCATCTGCCAAGGACATGAGTGCGGTTTACGGTGCTTTTTTTGGCACGAGAACCTGTTCCCTGCAAAATAGGATGCAGGAAATTTCACACCCTTGTGTTTACAGCTCCAAAGTCAATTACCTTTAATTAACAACTTCACAGTCCTTTGCAGAACGGAAGAATAATCTGCACCTGTTACTACTGCCCCGGCTTCCTCAATGGATGGCCCTAGAATTATGTCTGATTGCTGCCGCCTGCAGCCCGGCCAGGGTTTCAGGAAATGTTCGCAGAAAATGGATTTAAAAAAAAAAATGTAAAAAAAATGAATCCAATATTACACTTTATACTTTTATTATATACTTAATTTATTAATCATTCTGCGCGGATTTATTTCGTACTATATCTTTTTTTGGCAGTTCTTGCTCTATTTTTCTGTTACTCATCTCTCAAATCCCCTGCACGGGCTAATAATTAAATAGATATTTGTGACGCGCCCCCTGGGCCATATTCTTTAGGGGGAATATCCGGAGCCGGATCAGATGGGAGTTGTAGTCTTCCGAGTGGCTGTGACCCGGTCCGTGCCCAGGGTGTCAAACTGAGTTGTATGTGGCAGTCCTACAGATGTTGCTAAGTTCTTAATGTCGACTACGCCACCCGTTGTGTTGCGGTCACTGTGGCCGCCGCTGCAGCAGGGTCCGCTGAGGCTGATGGTGTAGGTGCAGCTTTGATGATATAACCCCCAACGGGTGGGGTATAGCCTCAGGGGGATCAGGTGCAGAGGATGGGAGTGGTGGTGATGCAGTGTAGACGGCAATCAGAGACAGAGTCGGGTTATGCAGTTTAGGATGTTTACTCACTGCTGATGTTCTGGTCACTCCAGCTTCGAGTGACCTCCCGAGCCGTGCTGCGTCCACCAGGTTCTGGATCCAGCCAACCCCCAAATAAGTCCGGAGCGTGACCCTGAGCTCTCCTTCTGTCCTTTCTCTGGCCGTCCCCACTAGTGATCCACCCAGGTCCAGCTCCCTCGGGCCTTCTGTTGGGAGACCCTTGGCCTTGGGTTCCCTGACCCTCCTCGTGGTATGCCTTCGTGGTGGATGTGGTGGGTGACCGTGGCAAACGCTGCCCACGGTCTCCGGTCTCTGGCTGGGGAGTGTTTTTGCCCCCACCAGCTTGGGTTCCGGTACCCTGATGCCGACTCTTCACCCGGGGATTTAAGTTGGGTTCTTGGAGTCCTTTTCTGCTGTTTCCCCCTCTGGGTCTCTCTTTCTCTTCTCCTCTCTCACTCTGGGTCTTTCTTCTCCTCTGCTCGCTGACTTCCTCTCTGCAACTGACCCTGTTCTTAGTTGGTGCCCACCTTATATACACCCTCTATGTGTGAGCTCAGGTGACCAGCACCCAATGAGCTCCTATCTTTACCCAGGCTGCTCCCCCTATCTGCCCCTACACTACTTGGGATGTACCACCCCCCTCCCACTCCAGCCAGGAACAGACTCGGTCGTACCTGCACATTTCTAAGTGGGAGTACCGTCGGTCTGCTCCTCGGAAATGGGATGTATGTAGTGCATGCAGCCTACCGAGCTCAGTTCCACACTCCTTCCTTACTCGGGAGTGGAATATCACACCTCTGGGTTGAGGTGCAATACCCCTGTAGCAGCCGAATCCTCAGGGTGCTACATTCCCCCCTGGTAAATCACAGCACGTCCTCGGGCTGTAAGACATAAACATCACATCACATACAAAATTTTTCATAAACATATAAAATATATAAAACATTATATATATAAAACTTTCTCGTCGCCTCTGGCTCCTCCTCCGGTCACTGTGCAACTGTTGACCGGGCAAAGTGCGACAGTCTTTCTAGAAAAATGGTTTTCCTATAAAACCGGTAGGGGGCGCTTTAGGACGCGCAACTATATACAGGGATATGGCCGCTCTCAGTCCTCGGCCAGTTAAGGAGGGAAAGGGAATGGCTGCTCACAGTCCTCAGCCTGTGGGATTAAGGGTAAACGGGTAAACAGTTCACTCAGCTGGTCCCAACGGGGACTATATTTGCAGTAACAGTTTCTTTATACCCCGATCGGGTAACTATTTACAGCACCTGCTCCGCTGTACCCAACAACGTCTTCCTCCTGCTCCTTCTTTGGGGATCTCAGCTTCAGACCCGTCCGGATCCTCTTGCTCTTCCTCCTCACATCGCAGCTCCTCCTCTGTCAGGCGATGCACATGGAGGGCGTAAGGTCCTTTGGCACACTTGTGCCGGGTAAAGGTGACCTCGTCCCCGATGTAAAGGTCACGACCTCTGTGCCCCTCCGGCAGATGGGACTCCACGTCTCTGCGCGTGACAAAAGACGTCGCCGGGGGTGTTGTTGTCTCTGATGAAGCCCCACCCATGCTGCAGGTTAAACTTTATTACAGTCCCGGTGGTACGGGGACTGTGCGCTGCACGGGGGTCCCTCCTGGTTCGGCTCTTCTGCTCGGCGCTCCTTATTTGGGCCTGTTGTTCCCGGACCCGCCTCTCTCTCCGCTCCCTCGCAAACTCCTCGAGCTGCTGTCGGCAACACTCAGCACGCTCCGCTGCAGCTGCCCTGGTTTCCTGAGTGAACCCCATTAGGTCTTCTCCGGTGGGGTCCCACTCAAATTGGGCCTCTTCAAGCGGGGGCGAGATCCTTATCACGGGCTTCGGAGCCGGAATCAGGGGTGCACACATGGCCCCAACTCTCCTCTGGTGCTCCAGTTCATAATACCTCTGGGGCCAGATGAAAGGCTGCCCGTCCGGCCACGTGTGCTGGGCAAACAAGTCCTCTCCCAGACGCGGCACCCTTGGTTTTACGGGTGCGGGCGCGGTGGTGGTGGCGCTCGGGTTGCCCAGGCCTTGCGGCCAGGCCTGGGGCACCTGGAAGGTGAAGGGCACCGTTAGGACGGCGGCGCCCTGGGCTACCTGGCCTTGCGGCCAGGCCGGAGGCTCCGCGGAGGTAGGGGGCGCTGTTGGTGATGCGGCGCCCGGGGGTACTAGGCCTTGCGACCAGGCTGGTGGTACTTCCTGCTTGGTCACGCTCGGGGTCGAGGCGTGTGACGTCACAGGGGTCGCGGCTCCCGTTTGAGGCCTAGTCTGCGTCGGTGACATGGCGTTTTCGGGCACAGCAGGGGGACTTTCGGGCTCTGCGACGGGGAGCTGGGGCAGGCAAGCGGTGTCCTGATTTGGGGTATAGACGTCCCCTTTACCTGCCTCCATGCGTTCGGCTCCCTTCTCGGCGCCGTCTCCGGCCTTGGGTCCTCCCGCGCCGTCCTCAGAGGCGGTCTGTCTCCTCATCTTGGCTGGCGTGCTCCGGGTCTTGGTTTGCTGGGCCATCTCTCGGCTCCACTCCGCCAATGTCTCTCGCTGTACCCGGGCCATCCTCCGTGCGAGGCCCTCCAGGGCAGTCTGTGCACACTCCCGGTCTTGGGGGAGCTGTGCAAGGACCTCCACTAGGCCTAGTGGGGTCGTGGTTTCCAGCAGGCTCCTGACCAACGGGTCGGTGCTGCTCTGCTCTTCTTCCAGCAGGCTCCTGGCCAGCGGGCCGGTGCTGCTCTGCTCTCTCGCCATCTCCGGGTGAGCTTCTCTGCTACTCCTTTCCAGGCTTCCTGCCTCCGGGTGCGCTCGCTCCAGACTGCTCCAGGCGGCACCCATTTTCGTTCTTTTCTTTCGTCTCCTCCCACTTCGAGGGCGGTCCCGGGCCACTGGGTGACTGTCAGCTCCAGGGGCGGTTCTTTCACGCTGACAGACACCTCTAGCATCACAGTCTCTGTTGGTGGGGGCGGTTTCCACTTTTGGCGCCATTTTCGGTCCTGGCCCACGATGGGAGGTGGCCTCTCGCCACCCTCTGGCACGCCCATAATGGCGTCCGCTCTTCCAAGGCGGGAAACCTTTGGAAATGGCGGGAATCGCTTCCCAGTGGCGGGAAACTCTGCAGATGGCGGGAAAAAGCTGTTAATGGCGGACACCCGGCGGGAATCGATCTGTGACGGAGTCCGATGGCGGGGACCCTCCGGAACCGGCAGGAGACTTCTTTTTGAGGTAAACTTGTTCTTTTCTTCAGGCACGCAGTACCCGGGTGTTGCGGGCACGTAATCCTGCCGACTACGCCAAAGTTGACGCGCCCCCTGGGCCATATTCTTTAGGGGGAATATCCGGAGCCGGATCAGATGGGAGTTGTAGTCTTCCGAGTGGCTGTGACCCGGTCCGTGCCCAGGGTGTCAAACTGAGTTGTATGTGGCAGTCCTACAGATGTTGCTAAGTTCTTAATGTCGACTACGCCACCCGTTGTGTTGCGGTCACTGTGGCCGCCGCTGCAGCAGGGTCCGCTGAGGCTGATGGTGTAGGTGCAGCTTTGATGATATAACCCCCAACGGGTGGGGTATAGCCTCAGGGGGATCAGGTGCAGAGGATGGGAGTGGTGGTGATGCAGTGTAGACGGCAATCAGAGACAGAGTCGGGTTATGCAGTTTAGGATGTTTACTCACTGCTGATGTTCTGGTCACTCCAGCTTCGAGTGACCTCCCGAGCCGTGCTGCGTCCACCAGGTTCTGGATCCAGCCAACCCCCAAATAAGTCCGGAGCGTGACCCTGAGCTCTCCTTCTGTCCTTTCTCTGGCCATCCCCACTAGTGATCCACCCAGGTCCAGCTCCCTCGGGCCTTCTGTTGGGAGACCCTTGGCCTTGGGTTCCCTGACCCTCCTCGTGGTATGCCTTCGTGGTGGATGTGGTGGGTGACCGTGGCAAACGCTGCCCACGGTCTCCGGTCTCTGGCTGGGGAGTGTTTTTGCCCCCACCAGCTTGGGTTCCGGTACCCTGATGCCGACTCTTCACCCGGGGATTTAAGTTGGGTTCTTGGAGTCCTTTTCTGCTGTTTCCCCCTCTGGGTCTCTCTTTCTCTTCTCCTCTCTCACTCTGCGTCTTTCTTCTCCTCTGCTCGCTGACTTCCTCTCTGCAACTGACCCTGTTCTTAGTTGGTGCCCACCTTATATACACCCTCTGTGTGTGAGCTCAGGTGACCAGCACCCAATGAGCTCCTATCTTTACCCAGGCTGCTCCCCCTATCTGCCCCTACACTACTTGGGATGTACCACCCCCTCCCACTCCAGCCAGGAACAGACTCGGTCGTACCTGCACATTTCTAAGTGGGAGTACCGTCGGTCTGCTCCTCGGAAATGGGATGTATGTAGTGCATGCAGCCTACCGAGCTCAGTTCCACACTCCTTCCTTACTCGGGAGTGGAATATCACACCTCTGGGTTGAGGTGCAATACCCCTGTAGCAGCCGAATCCTCAGGGTGCTACATTTGCATCTCATTAAGTGATGGCTTCTGTTCTATTTTTTATTGGTCACTGTGGGTTCGACCTCTGAGACCCTCATGGATCACAGGTATGAAGGGGCCGCAATGCTATGTCCCATTCAGTAATCCCTTTGCAATGGGGCTCTCCAGCCACCCGTGGCAGCTCTGTCTATTGGGCTGCATTTCCCTGCGCAGTGAGGTATTCAGGAGCAGCACTCTGCAGGGAAAAATGGTCCTTGGGATGCGGCATTCAGTCCCTTCGTTTTTTGGATAGATGGGAAAAGGGGTCTTATGGATGGCAATCATATCAGTAAGGGATGGCATTTCCTAGCAATGGGAATACCCCTTTAATTCATACATTTAAGGGCAGCACGGTAGCTCAGTGGTTAGCACTGAATCCTTGCAGTGCTGGGGTCCTGGGTTCAAATCCCACCAAGGACAACATCTGCAAGGAGTTTGTATGTTCTCTCTGTGTTTGCATGGGTTCTCCGGTTTCCTCCCACACTCCAAAAACATACTGATAAGGAACTTCGATTGTGAGCCCCAATGGGGACAGTGCTGATAATGTCTGTAAATTGTCTGAATTGTAAAGCACTACAGAATATGTTGGCGCTATGTAAATAAAAACATTATTATACATTTCTAGTTGCCTATTGCCACCACTAGGGGAGCTAAGAAGTCTCTTCAGCCCACTTTCTGAGAAGTATAGTGGCTATCACAGGTCCATCAGGGCTCGCCCTTCGGCATTTGCTGCCGCCTCTTAAAACGTGTAAAACATTTTTTTGCAACATTAAATATGATGTGATTTGTTTCTTCAAGCAGGTGGCTTAGGAGAATCTGCGGTAACTGGAATTGTGGTTGGCGCCTTGCTAGGCACGGGGCTGTTAATGGCTTTCTACTTTTTCAGGTAACTTTATATATTTTTACCACCAAAGTGCAAAACGTATATTATATACTGTAAGACCATGTTCCCACTCTGAGTATTTGGTGAATTATTGATGTTGCAGATTTTCTGCACCTTTTAGGTGACGTGTTTTTATTGCGTTGTTTATTCTTTTTTGCTATGAAATGGTTTAAATAAAGCTTCTTTGTTCTTGATACTTCCAGGTATTTGATTTTAGCAAAACTTTATTGATACAGACATGTGCGGATTACGTGTGTTTTCATGTGCAGATTTTCTGAATTTTTTTGTAATTCTATGGGGAAAAATTTCTGAGAAATTGAAATTTTGCAGTCTCCAAAAATCACACCGCAGGTCAGAGTATGTAGTATAAAAAAGCACCGAGGGCATAAGATTTCTAACAATCCCATCTAGTTTGGTGGAACTGTAAGACGCTGCGTTTTTTTGAGCAGCGAAAGTTCGCAGCGTGAAAAACTCAGCAAAAACTCATCGTGGGAACTTAACCCAAGGGCTTATTCACACGTCAGTATTTTGCATCAGTGTTTGTAAGCCAAAACCAGGAGTGGGACTTACAGAGAAAAAGTATAATTTAAACATTTACACCTGTTCTGTGTTTTGGAAACACTCCTGGTTTTGGCATAGAAATACGGACCAAAAAACCTGATGTGTGAATAAAGCCTAAAGGAGTATTCCAGCACAGTACATCATGATATCACAATGTTATTTACATAGGGCTGCTGGTAAACCAATGTTCCCTTCACACATACTCACAAAACCGGGTCAATTTTGTATCTTATCGGGGGAAAAGTTCACAATTCAGCCATCTCATTCCTGCAGCATCTGATGCTGTGAGAGGGGAAGAGGAGACGTCATGTTTTCTCCTTTCTATACCACCCAACATTTCCAATCCAATTTTGCCAGTCATTTCAAGTCCTGTAGAGGTCTGTCCAAAAACTTCTCAGAAACATTCATTTTAGAGGGTATTAGCGTCTAAGGGGTAATGCTTCTCCTTGTGGAGAGTGACATTCCGGCTCTGGCATGCCAATGTAAGGAGGCTTATTCGCCCTGCAGTGCTCCTCTGGGAAATTTAATATGCTAATTGCCTCTTCAGAGAGGAAGAGGACTTGAACTCTATAGCGCCACCTGTTGGAAGCAGCAATCCTACAAGTCACAATTGACCCTTTAACAAGTCTTGCAATATGACAAAGGATAAAAGCCAAATCAGAATCTCAATTTGCAGACACGGTGTTTCGGGCTGTTGGCCATCGTCAGTGCAAAGTATGAGAACTGATTTAGCTAGATTTGGCTTTTATCCTAAGTCATATTGCAAGACTTGTTAAAGGGTGGGTCGATTGTGACTTGTAGAATTGCTACTTCCAACAGGTGGCGCTATAGAGGTCAAGTCCTCTTCCTCTCTGAAGAGGCAATTTGCATATTACATTTCCCAGAAGAGCATTGCACAGCGAATAAGCCTTCTTACTTTGGCATGCCAGAGTCTGTATGTCGCTCTCCAGAAGGAGAAACATTACCCCTTAGACCTCAGTCCAGAGCCCCTGACCTAGCCAAATCAGTTCTCATCCTTTGCACTGATGGGGGGCAATACCCCGAAACACTGTGTCTGCAACTTGAGATTCTGATTTGGCTTTTATGGTAAGTCATATTGCACGACTTGTTAAAGGGTTGATTGAGACTTGTAGGTTTGCTGCTTCCAGCAGGTGGCGCTATAGAGTTCAAGTCCTCTTCCTCTCTTCCCCACTTTGCAGAGGGAATTAGTATAAGCCCTGCCCTCTTTACCATTTTGAGGGACAGTACGACAGTATGTTTTTGTCTTGACATGCACATAAAGCGTAAAGAATGGACAGGAGGAGCAAGCAGAGGACATAGTGCTGTATAATGGCCAGAAAATCCTGCCCGTTCAGCAGCCATGGCGTTACGTGCTGTATATTCATAGAAACCAGGTATCCATGCACCAACTTCCTGATGGGCATGTGCTAATTCTGGTTCTGCGCACTTCTACATGTGAGGTATGTGGGGTCGGTGATGTCTCGGTTACAGATATCTGCCATTCCCGTATGCATGAGCAGCAGTCAAGGTTGGACTGGCCCACCGGAGAACTGGAGAATCCTCTGGTGGACCCTAGCTTTTCTTTCAAAGTTGTTTATAGTGGCAGTGGTACTGAGTGGGGGAGAACCCAGCGTCATCATCTGGATATATACGGTATCTGAGTAATCACTTCATAACCGATCAAATCAGCAAGCAGAGCAGAACCCTAATATTGTGTATCTTATGGCTATACAGTAAGATTCAGTGTCTGACGAAAAATTAGCCTTGTCCGAAAAACCCCTCTGGTGAGCCCACTGTTCTTCTGTCTGACATCTATCCTTGTCATCTCCTGATGTGGAAGTGAGCGGAGTTGAATTATCCCTTTAATTATTGTATTTTTGTTTCTACTGTTTCCCATAAATATTTTTTTATTTCTCGAATTGCAGGAAGAAATACAGAATAACCATAGAAAGACGAAACCACCACGACGACTGTAACATCGGCAAACACCGACAGCTGCGGGAGGATTCCATACGATCTAACTTCTCCGCAGCCTAGAAGTATTGTTTTGTACGAAGATGCAACCAAAGACATCACGTCACGCGGAGAAGGAGTTCTTGTAGAAGGATAGAGTCCTGGTATTTTTAATTTTTTTTGTTTATTTTTTTTTTTACTCGTTTTTCAAAAAACTCAGGAATGATTTAGAAATCATACGATGCCACATGGCCTTCATCTCATGGAAAGGGACAATTTTCACTTTTTTTTTTTTTTTTTAATATCTGCCAGATTAAGGAAATAATAGATTTTCCTTTTCTTTATTTTATTTTTTTGATATTTTTGAGCAGAGGAAGACATTTTAACAAGCAAAAATTAGTCATTTTAAATTTTATTAAAATCGAGAAAACAAAAAGGACTAAAAAATTAGAAATCAATATTGAGAAAATATTTTTGCTTTTTTTTTTTTTTCCTATTAATTTGGCTTGACCTGCAAATACCAGCTATTCTACTCCAAAGGGTCGCCGGGTTAATGCTCAATGTTTTTTGATACTTTTTTTTTCCAAGGTACACTAAACAGCTCATATTGACTCTCGTGAATCAAACACACACAGTGAAGCATTGATGCTTAAATTCGGCCCATCTTGTTAAATTTCTCTGGTTTGCTCAGTCCCTACACAGATATTTGGGATGACGTCGAGACGTAACTGAAAGGTCAACCTTGTGTGAACACAGGCCATGATTGTAATCCTGTGGATGTGTAAATGCTTTACCGTAGAGTGTATTCAGGATAACTTTAGCTGGACGGCTAATTCAGGTTTTATATTGTATAGATTTTTATTTAATGATGAACACTATCATTGCAGGTCATATCTATGGCTCCTACTAGTTCCTATATAACAAATACAAAACAACAAAAGAAAAAAATAAAATTGGGATAAAAATGGTATAAAATCATATAGAATTTGATTTCATTTTCATATACTTCACAAGCTGTGCACAACTACACTATATGAGAAATAAAAAGGCAGAATTCAGACCAATTTTTTTTTTTATCAATAATAATAATAATAATAATTGGAAAGATAAAGGATTTTCCTCATTTATGGCAACCCCTTTAAGATTAATGCCACCATAGTAATCAACAGCCAGACAGGCTTTAAGGGGTTATTTCCAAAATAACAAGTTATTCCCTAGACATAGGGTAAAGGAATAAATTGCTGATCGCTTGGGGTCTGACCATCAGGACCCCCAGAGATCTTGAGAACAGGGCTTTGTAACCTCGAGATCTGGACTCTACAGCCCTATCTTGAATGGAGCAGAGATGCTCATGCTTGATCTTCGCTCGATTCATTGTCTCTGGGAGGGCCAGTGCTGTCTTGGCTTTCTTCTGCAGTCCCATAGACAATAGAGTGGAAGTTTAGCATGAGCACCTCTATTTCATTCAACATGGGCCCAGTTCCTCAGTCCCAGAGCCCTGTTTTGGGATTGTTGGGTGTCAGATTTCTTTCATGCTTGATGTTTGCTCCATTCATTGTCTATGGGGAAACGGGGGATAGAAAACCGCTGTCTTGGCTTTCTTCTGCAGTCCCATAGACAATGGAGTGAAAGTCGAGCATGAGCACCTCCGCTTCAGTCAACATGGTCCCAGCTCCTGAGTCCCAGAGCCCTGTTCTCGGGATTGTTGGGTGTCCGATTTCTTTCATGCTTGATTTTCGCTCCATTCATTGTCTACGGGGGACCGGAAGATAGAAGATCGCTGTCTTGTCTTTCTTCTGCAGTCCCATAGACAATGGAGTGAAAGTCGAGCATGAGCACCTCCGCTTCAGTCAACATGGTCCCAGCTCCTGAGTCCCAGAGCCCTGTTCTCGGGATTGTTGGGTGTCCAATTTCTTTCATGCTTGATTTTCGCTCCATTCATTGTCTACGGGGGACCGGAAGATAGAAGATCGCTGTCTTGTCTTTCTTCTGCAGTCCCATAGACAATGGAGTGGAAGTCGAGCATGAGCACCTCTGCTTCAGTCAACATGGTCCCAGTTCCTGAGTCCCAGAGCCCTGTTCTCGGGATTGTTGGGTGTCCGATTTCTTTCATGCTTGATTTTCACTCCATTCATTGTCTCTGGGAGGGCTGGGAATAGAAGAGCACTGTCTTGGCTTTCTTCTGCAGTTCCATAGACAATGGATGGAGTGGTAGTCAAGCATGAGCACCTCCACTTCATTCAAGATGGGCCCAGTTCCTCAGTCCCGGAGTCCTGTTCTCAAGATCGCTGGGTGTCCTAGAAGTCGGACAAATTATCTCAGATAACTTGTTATTTTTGGAGTAACCCTTTAAAGGAAATGTAGTGTTACATATGAATGACAATCCAAGATGGAGCTGTACAGGTTCCCATCTGGATCAAAGTGCGGGGTTCTGGGCATGGGACCCTCCTTTGTGACATTATCTTTAATGGGGCACATGGACAAGCATTGTCAATCCTAAGTCAGGACCAAGTAATAATAGTTATCAACTGTCTTAAAGAGAATGTGTTACTTACATATGATTTATTGAAGTAAATTTAAAAGCAGCTAGTGAAACATTTTTTTTCCAATATTTTTTTATTTTTTTTCCAATATTTTTTTCATTCACTTTTTTTGTACATGATTATGGGGGCGGCCATCTTGCCTGGTTATCTGTTATATATCTGTTATATATCTATGGGCCTTAGGAAACAATAGACTGGAGATATTTATTAACTTCTATGGGACAGTGTAGTGGCATTCTCTGTGCTGTTTGTTTTAAAGGGGTAATCTGGTTCTGCGCACTTCTACATGTCAGGTATGTGAGGTTGGTGATATATAGTTACATAGTTTATAAGGCCGAAAAAAGACAAGCGTCCATCCAGTTCAGCCTATTTCTTGTGCACTGCAGCTATTCCGCAGCGTTGATCTAGGGGAAGGCAAAAAAACCCATGCGGTATAGGCCAATTTACATCATTGAGGAAAAATTCACTTCCCGACTCCAATCTGGCAGTCAGATTAAATCCCTGGATTAATTAACTATCACTAAGCATAAGATGTAATTTTATTGTTCTCAAGAAAGGCGTCCAGGCCTCTCTTGAACTCATTAAGTGAGTTGGACATCACCACTTCCTCTCCCAGAGAGTTCCAGGGTCTCACGGCTCTGACCGTAAAGAATCCCCTTCTATGCTGGTGCAGGAACCTCCTTTCCTCCAGACGCATAGTGTGCCCCCTCGTCTTTGTCACCATCCTTGGTATAAACAGGTCATGGGAGAGATCTCTGTACTGCCCCCTGATGTATTTATCTCGGCTACAGATATCTTTCATTTCCTTGTGCATGAGCAGCAGTCAGGGTTGGACTGGCCCACCGGAGAACCGGAGAATTCTCTGGTGGGCCCAGCCTTCTTCTTCAGAGGTCACTGTGAAGGGAGGAGGGAGGAGCAGAGCTGTGCCAGCATTTATTTTGAATGGTGGATTCTGTGTTATGCATATGCAGGTGGCTACACTTCATTGTAATCCTGCCGTTAATGGTAATGAGATGACTGATGAGAAACGATCACTACAGAACAGGAAGTTTTAGCCTAATTTGGGGCTTATGGTCAGTGTAAAAGCTTCTATATTTCAGAATGATTTTTATTTTTTATTACAGTGTGAAATTTTAAAAAGAATCTTCAAAAATTGTTAAAAATATATTTGTTATAAAAACCTGATTAGAACAATAGGTCATTTTATGACAACACATTCCCTTTAAAATGCTAAAATATAGGTTTTTGAATATTTTTTTAAAATCTAAAATCTAGACTAAAATTAATATTACAATTATTATTATTATTATTATTATGCATTGATGAATTCTGGAAAAAAATCTAAATTTGTATCACTTTTTTTTTGAGAAAAAAGGGAAAAAATAAAATTAAGGTTGATATAAAAATTACACCCTAATGTAGCATTTTGATTGCCTTTAGTTGGGCTGTGTTCACACATTGCCGCTGCGCTGTGTTTTTTTTTTTGCGCTTTTACTGCGATCCCAGGCACAGTGTGTGAACACAGCCTAAAGTGGATAATCAGATTGTCATGGAATTGGAATCCATTGTCTTTCTTTATCGGGTTCAGTTTTTTGTATGTGAAATTGAAATATTTTCTGGGCCTTTTTGAAAAAGAGTCCAAAAATTCTAGCAAATCGATATCATACTGAAAAATGTAAATATTTTATTCTATATACTTGTACAGTAAATAATTGTAGAATTTTTTTGTTAGTAAAAAAAAAACATTCCATTCTAATATTTTTGTTTAACTGTCATTTAAAATATTATTTTTCACTTTTTGTTGGTAGTAGTTATGTGGGGTTGGAGAAAAAGCGCTGAGATCACACAAAGTAGAATTTTTGATCAGTGTTCACTTGTAAATAAATGTTATTTAGTAGAGATATTGAGTGTAATTGACATTCAGGAATGTTTTTTTTTGTAATTAATTTTTTTTCTTATAGGTCTAATTTTATTGGAATTTCTCGTACACAACTTTGGAAAGAAATCAACATCGTTGTATTTAGGGGCATTGCTACAAAGACAACTCACACTCATATTGCTTAAATAGTATACAATAAGGGAATGAACATCCTCACATTGTTCTATTGGTTTTGTAGAAAAATAGTAATTTAGGTATTAAAAAACAAACATGTATATATATATGTGTGTGTATATATATATATATATATATATATATATATATATATATATATGTAAAAAAAAAATATATGTATATATATATATATATATATATATATAAAAATATATATGTATAAATATGTGTATATATATATATATATATATATATATATATATATATATATATATATATATATATATATATATAATTTTTATTTTTTTTAATACCTAAATTGCTAAACAATTTATCTAACCCCAAAAAAATTATAAAATAAAAAAATATAAGTCTCATTTCATAATAAAAATTCTAAATATTGCAGGTGCCATTTTCTGTATTTTATATCTTAAAATTTGCAATTTTTTTCTAAATTTGGTCCATGAAGTCCACATTTGAAGCATCGATTTGGTTTGAAAATAACCAATAATTTACAAAGGGCAAAATTTTGGAAAATTCAAAGTGTTGAATATAATATCCAAATATCTCTAGTTTTATTGCGATAAGTTTAATTTGTAACACTTTATATTACATATTTTTATTCTTTTTCTCCAATGTTTTCTCATCCATAGAAAAAGGCACCAAATATTTAAAAACTGCTTTTTATAAATTTAATAACAGTAATAATCCCACGGAATTTCCAGATTTTGTTTTTCTCAATTTTCCTGAATTTCTTTTGTACAAAAAGTAACAATGTTAAAGAGGTATTCCCATCTCCAAGATCCTATCCCAATATGTAGTAGGTATAATAATAATTATATTAGCAATTACTTTCAATTAGAAATGTAGTATAGTTCTCCTGATTAGCTATGTCACTATCCATGGTTACGACCACTAACAGCGAACTAACTGTCACTATATGAGTGGTCGTAACCATGGATACCTAAGCTACTGAGATGCCCTGCAAATGGGTAAGTGACATAGCTAATCAGGAGAACTGTACTACATTTCTAATTGGAGGTATTTGCTAATATTATTATTATTATACCTTCTACATATTGGGATAGGATCTTGGAGATGGGAATACTTCTTAAAGTTAAATTTCTCTGGCAATGGATTAGTTTTTTTATATGACACAACACTACATTCTACATTATATTAGTTTTCAAAACCTTTTTTTTCACCGTTTTTTGGGAGCAGGGGGTATAAGATTTAACATCTATCCGTTTAACATAAAGCACATGACTGACGGTGCTGTAATATTATTATTGTCTTTTTTAAACCACTATTGTTTTTATCAAGTTTGAAAGAGAATTTTATCTATAGACTATAAATAAATTTATTAATGTAAAAAAAAATAAAAATAATTCAGATTTCTTTTCCACATTTTTTTGGTGTTCTGTTATAGATATTTAATATTTTCAAAGCTCCTCAGCAGAACGACGTTTTTTATATTTTACCATGTACTGAGCGATAAGCTGGCATTTTTGATTTATCGACTACCATACTCTTTAAAAGCTGAACGGTTTTAGGGTTTTTTTTTCCTGTATTTTTGTCCTTTTTGTACTAACAAATGGTGATAAAAATATAACTTTTTTTTTTTTAATTTTTAAAGTGAAATCGGACACTGTGATCATATGTAGGGCAATGCTTGACAGATTATGGTGATTTCATTATGTATTTAGTCTACAGGTTATGGTTTTTATTAACAGCTTTACTATAGAATATGGTAAGCCAACTATAGGAATCCAAAAACGTACATAAAAAAAAAATGTCTGTGCTATTCACTGTTATATCATCATAACCCACTCACATCGATCAGGATTTGGCTAAGGGCTCATGTCTACTACCGTATTATAGCTCCACATTTCACCTATAGACTTTTATGGGGCCCTACTGGTGCTCTATATGCTTCAGATCTAAACCAATGGGTATAATTGCTCCCCAAAAATAAGCCCACAAAAAAGTACCATGTACCTATGCCTCCGGGGACAACCTTGACCAGACGTGACTGTAGACAGGAAACCCTTCCTCAGATTGCTTCTAAAGCCCAGAGAATCATGTTACAGGGGTTGTCTGGGACCATCAATGGCCTGTCCTTAAGATAGGTCATCAATGTCTGATCAGTAGGGGTACGACACTCCGCTCCCCCGCTGATCAGCTGTTCCCGGTATCGGCCCGAACTGCCCAGTTGCTGAGCTGAACAGTACAGTACAGTGGCCGCAGTCGGGTAGTGTACATCCGCCCCCTATTCAAATCAATAGGTGGCGGATGTGTAGTACCCGGCCGCGGCCACTATTCCGTCGATGGAGCTGCAGCTCCGCAACTGACCTGTTTCTGCCGCTGCCGACATCAAGAACAGCTGATCGGCGGTGTCCTAAGGATAGGCCATTCATATTAAAGTCCCTGACAACCTCTTTAAGCTATTTGTGCCACTTTCATTGGCAGAAAAAAGTGTGGCACATGCCTATTTTGCACAAAATGTACAAATTTTCCAATTTAATGCCACGCTCAGCACTTTTCTTACAAGTGCATTCGGTTAGTGGAGGGGCAGAGTCAAAAACATCTCAACAGATGTACTATAATTTACGCCAGAAACTATAGCAGAAATACATATTATTATGCCTCTGGTTTGTGGCGTATGCACCTCTCCATTAAATTGGCGCATCTGATTCCATCAGTAGAAACTCAATTTGAGCAGATTTGCTAAATTTAGGGTGGAGATTTGATTCACATCAAACTAATTTGGTGCCATTTGAATCTGCTAAGAAGGGGTAAAAAAATAATAATAAACTAATACTCACCACTCCACAGCCCTTCCCATACTCACACTTCCACGTCCCTCCCCATACTTATCCATCTACATCCCTCCCCATACTCATCCCTCCCTGTACTCGCCCCTCCACGTTCTTCCCCATACTCATCCATCCACATCCCTCCCCGTACTCATCCCTCCACGTCCCTCCCCGTACTCATCCCTCCACGTCCCTCCCCGTACTCATCCCTCCACGTCCCTCCCCGTACTCATCCCTCCACGTCCCTCCCCGTACTCATCCCTCCACGTCCCTCCCCATACTCATCCCTCCACGTCCCTCCCCATACTCATCCCTCCACGTCCCTCCCCGTACTCACCCCTCCACATCCCTCCCCGTACTCACCCCTCCACGTCTCTCCCCGTACTCACCCCTCCACGTCCCTCCCCGTACTCACCCCTCCACGTCCCTCCCCGTACTCATCCCTCCACGTCTCTCACCATACTCACCTCTCCACGTGCCTCACCATACTCATCTATTCACGTCCCTCCCCGTACTCACCCCTCCACGTCCCTCCCCGTACTCACCCCTCCACGTCCCTCCCCGTAGTCACCTCTCCACGTGCCTCCCCATACTCATCCATTCACGTCCCTCCCCGTACGCACCCCTCCACGTCCCTTACCATACTCACCCCTCCACATCCCTCCCCATACTCACCCCTCCACGTCCCTCCCCGTACGCACCCCTCCACGTCCCTCACCATACTTACCCCTCCACATCCCTCCCCATACTCACCCCTCCACGTCCCTTACCATACTCACCCCTCCACATCCCTCCCCATACTCACCCCTCCACATCCCTCCCCATACTCACCCCTCCACATCCCTCCCCATACTCACCCCTCCACGTCCCTTCCAATACTCTTCCCGCCATTGCCGCTCCTTTTTCTTTTTCCGATCGGCTCCTCTTACTTCTTGCCCTTCTGGTCTTCTGGCGGGTGGCGACAGGTATGGGAAGGTCAGAGGAAAGATGAGTATAAAAGTTTATTATTTCTTTTAACCTCTTCCTGCTTTCAGACTAAAGCTAATCGGACCACCATTGTGCTGGATGTGCGAAAATCATATTCCAAAAAGTTCAAATTCGTAAGTGTAGAATCGATTTTCTCATCACTATAAAAGAAGGCAAGTTTAATTTTGCCCTTCAAACAAAATGGATCTGAGCAGCACAGTCATACACACTCTTCCTAGGAATGGTGCAGACGTGGTTTTTGTAGTTTTTGGATTCCTTATAGGAGGAGTCCTCGCAGTCTTTGATATGCTATTGTACTGATGTAAGCAGCTTTGCCTGCAGATAATGTGATTTTTGTATTTATTGTTGTGTAGAGCGCGCATCCTCATGACGTGAATGTTTCTTTGTGTAATGTAATTATTCTGTCAAAGTGATGAGTCGGTCAGTTGTGCTTTGTGTGATATCTGTTCACTATTGTGTACATCTTTGTAAGCATTTTTTTCTTTTCATATCCAAATGCAATGATATGTTCCAGTTAAAAATAAAGGAATTAGATGTCGTTGGTGTTACTGGGTTTATATCCATTGCATCGTTGATCACGTGGCTTTAAACCATGAAAACTTAACATGGTAACATCATTTTTTCAGTGGCGCCTGTACATAGGTCGGTTGCTGCTCTTCTCCTTTAAAGTATGGCAAAACCGGTCTGCATACAGTAACTGGATGATACGCTCACATGGAAGTCAAAGCAAATGAACCTTGTTACATAAGGTAACGATTCTCCTTGTGGAGATCCAGCTGGTAAGGAGTCTTTAGGGCAAAGCTCCCTGGAAAAATATGCAAAAAAAATATCCTTAGATGGAAGAAAACTACATCTATGATGCCAACGTTAAGCCACCACCATATAACTCCCTATCCAACTTGAGGCATAACAAGTAGAAAAACTAGAGTTGGGACCCCACTATGAATAGTTTCAGAAGTAAGATCAGAAAAAGTTTAATATTTTGGTCTTCCTAATTATGCAAAATGCACACAGTGATGTTAGACTCGAGGTAGAATGCACAGTGAGGGCTCAGTACAAGAATAATGCACACAGTGATGTGACATTACAAGGAAATTTCTTACAGTGATGTCACCGTACAGGAAATATGTACATAGTGATGTTACAGTAAAAATATAATGCTCAAAGTGATGTTACAGTACAGTGATAATGCACAGAGTGATATCAAAATAGTTAGATAATGTGCACAGTGATGTCACAGTACAGAGATAAACAATGATGTCACAGTACAGAGATAATGCACACAGTGATGTCACAGTACAGGGATAATACACACAGTGATGTCACAATACAGGGATAATACAGTGATGTCACAGTACAGGGATATTACACACAGTGATGTCACAATACAGGGATAATACAGTGATGTCACAGTACAGGGATATTACACACAGTGATGTCACAATACAGGGATAATAAACAGTGATGTCAGAGTACAGGGATAATACACACAGTGATGTCACAGTAGAGGGATAATACACACAGTGATGTCACAGTACTCCGATAATGTACACAGCAATATCACAGTACTGGGATAATGCACACAGTGATGTCACTGTACAGAGATAATAAATACAGTGATTTTGCATTAAAGAGATTATGAACACCGTGAAGTTACAGCATAGGATAATGCTCACAGTGCAGGGATAAGGCACACAGTGATGTTACAGTCCGGGAAAAATGTCTGTGACATTAAAGCACAGGAATTATATAGTAACTTCACAGTATATAATTCAGTACACCAGGATATTATAGCACTGGAATAATAAACATAAAAAGGTCACCAAATACAGTGATGTCACAAGATATAATGATGCCATATGCAGGGATAATTATATGATAAGTCACCAGAGGAATAATGTGAAAAATAATGCTGTACTGAAGTAATAATGCATACAGCAGAGGTGGGCTGTGGAGTCGCTAAGACAAACCACCGACTCCTCAATTTCCCTGACTTCCGACTCCACAGCACGGCCTCACGACTGAGCGTGTACATAAAGTGCTACTCAGATTCATCTCAACTAAAAGCAGAGATCCTTAGATCAGGAATAGGACAGACATTTATAGGACATTTCACAACTTTCCCAAATTCTTATGAAAAATATTCAGCACATCCTGCATTGTACTACTGTACACAATTTATTAGATATTTTCGGAGCTGGTTCATTTTATACCGACTACAACTCCGACTCCACTAAAATGGACACCGACTCCACGACACTCTTCTTCTGGAGGAGAAATAAATTCTACAGATCCCTCTAATGGACGTCAACACCAATCACCAATATCTGCTTTAGCCTGGATTCATTATATATATTTCTAAAGGCCAATAGTTACAGAACAAACCCATATTGGTAAAATCAAAATCTTAGAAGATCCAAAACCATAATACAATGAATATAGAACTTATAACTCAAAATAGTAACTGATTATATCTTTATTTGTAATTGCAATCCAAACCCGTCAAACGTTTCGGTCCAAACATTAGACCTTCATCAGTAACACGGAGAGACCAAAGATAAAAGTGTAGGAAGTCAGCGCAAATAGCATAAGAGCGGTATCCACGCGTTTTCTCTCCCTCGAGCGATAGATACCGCTCTTAGGCTATTTTTGATGACTTCCTACACATTTTTCTTCTAATGTTTGGACCGAAACGTTGGACTGTTTTGGATTGCAATTACGAATAAAGATATAATCAGTTACTCTTTTGGGTGCCAAGTTCCACATTCATTGTATTACGGTTTTGGATCCTACTTGGGCACCTATACGCCAGAAGTGCCGTAATTTATCCTACTAAGGATTACCTACCAATGACACGGGCCATACTTCTGCTATTAGTTCTATAGGTTGTTTAGTTCAGTGAGTAATTCTCATGCACCATTGGTAGCTTCGTCCTGACTCGGTATGACCGCCAACAAGGTCCAAGACAATAGAAAATCCAAAATGCCAAGGCACCAGAGAATAGTAAGGATAAAACGTAGCCTTTATTCCATCCTTAAACTAGCATGGTGAAATACAAAAAGGAGGTAGACAATGCTACCCCATTTTCCATTTTTGGATTTCACCATGCTATTTTAAGGATGGAATAAAGGCTACGTTTTATCCTTACTATTCTCTGGTGCCTTGGAACTTTGGAAGTTCCGTAGGTCGTTGGAAGATGGTAAAAATCATCTACCATAGCCAGTGTTCATGGTCTCCTTGTTTAGTGAAGACAACTGGTCTTCTGGAATACCTTTCTCCCAGGACATAATAATAGGTTATCGGTCACACCTGGTAGGTGCTGGGTGGGCTCAGTGGCCTATTTATTACATTGCAAGACCCCAGTATTATACTATAAGTGGTGCATACACTCCTTTTTACGCCCCAGATTTGGATGCCTCATATGTAAATGAAATATAAAAAAAATAGTAGCAAAAAATATCCAGCCAGTTTCACTGAGCTGACACGCAGTAGCTAATCTCCACAACATCCACTCCCAAGGAACATATTAGGTATTGTAGACATAAGTCCTAAAAAACAAACAAAAAAAGAACACTAAACACCCAATCAATTATGGATTTGGGCAAGTTTCTCATCGTCAGTAGAAGGTGACGTCATTAGAACCAATTAAGTATGATGTTTGCCAGAAGTAGTTTCTACTTTACATAAAGTGACTACAAACAGACCAGGCCAAAAGGGTCTCCTCATCTCACAGTGAAACGGGGTCTGGTGAATGTAAGGACTCCATCAGTGACAGCTACCATGTGTAGGAACGTTTACCAGTAAATCAAAAGCTGCACTGTCCAATGAGGGTTCACATAAATAGATAGGGGCCACATAAGGAAAGATAGACAAATAGTAAATTTACTAAATAACATTTCAAGTTGGTATCTATGGAAGAGTCTTCAGGAGAAGAGACTTAGGTGGCATCAAGATGAGACCCCCAGCAACTTCATGCAAAGGCTATATGTAAAATATGTGATTAGGTACTTATAAATTATATTTATTATAGATGCGGGGAAACTTCAAGTTTACGATGAAGGGTTATGGAAAGGCTCAGACTGTCTCATAGGAAAACAGGTAAATCCTCCGGTGGGTCCCCCTGCAGAAGTTGGCACCACTCTATATGAGCAGTAGTTGGCACAATATTCTTGATCCACTATGTACGGACAAAGGCAACATCATTCATTTAACAAACTACCCAGTGAATTATTATGTAGAATCACAGGTAAATTTGTGAATGAGGGTAATGAAATATTTGCATATAGCTGAACAGTGGGCCCCTGGAGTCAATGTTATTGGTGGGCGCTTGGCACCTCAGTCTGACACTGGTTATGGATGACAATTATAAGGCGGTTCCCTATGAGACTGTTTACTTGCAGTTAATAATTCAGCAGCTGATTATTCCTGAGAGGCTGTGCTGGGATGTCCTGCTGGGAGAGAGGCTGAGAGAGCTGTTTCTTCTCAAATACATTTTATACAATTAAACACATTAAACACAATTCTAGTCTTAGAACCTATACAGAAAACTAGAGTTGGGCAAGGGATATCATTAAAATATCAAGGGAAAAATAAAAATAAAAAACACTAGGCCTACGCAACTATCGATTAAGAGTCTCGAAACGCGCAGACCTAGGGTTTTTCATTTTTTATTTTTCTCTTGATGATATTTTAATAGTTACTAATACATGATGGTTTTATAAGTCCTGCTTATCGTGGTTGCTGGATACCTGCCTTCTACTTCAAAAATTGGACACAGCTGATCGACATCACTCCGACCATAATTTGCCCTATACACATTTGACCGTCGGCCAAACTCGTCGATGTGGCAGGTTTAGCAGACATGTGTCTAATATGTATGGCCAATCTTAAGTCTCCATACATCAGTTGGGTCTCTTGAATGAATCATAGAGTGTTAGAGTTGGAGGGGACCTCCGGGGTCATCGTGTCCAACCCCCGGCTCAATGCAAGATTCACTAAACCATCTCAGACAGATGTCTGTCCAGCCTCTGTTTGAAGACTTACATTGAAGGGGAACTCACCACCTCTCGTGGCCGCCTGTTCCACTCATTGATCTCCTCACTGTCAAAAAGTTTTTTCTGACATCTAATCTGTATCTTCTCCCTTTTAGTTTCATTCCATCGCTTGTTGTGTTTCCATGTGCAAATGAGAATAAGGATGATCCTTTTACACTGTGGAATCCCTCCAGATATTTGTAGACGGCTATTAAGTCTCCTCTTAGTCTTCTTTTTTTGCAGCTAAACATTCCCAGATCCTTTAATCGTTCCTTGTAGGACATAGTTTGCAGTTCGCTCACCATCCTGGTCGCTCTTCTCTGAACTTGCTCCAGTTTTTCGATGTCTTTTTTAAAATGTGGTGCCCAGAACTGGACACAGTATTCCAGATGGGACCTGACCAAGGAGGAGTAAATGGGGATAATTACTTCAAGTGATCTAGACTCTATGCTTCTCTTAATACATCCCAGAGCTGTGTTTGCCTTTTTTGCTGCTGCATCACACTGTTGACTCATGTGCAGTCTGTGATCTATAAGTATACCACGATACCACGGTACCTATGACTTTGTCTTTTTTAAAATGTGGAGCCCAGAACTGGACACAGTATTCCAGATGAGGTCTGACCAAGGAGGAGTAGAGGGGGATAATGACTTCACCTCTCCTTTGAGTCATATCAAAGGCTCCTCATCCAATCAACCAACACTCTGCACTGTACTGATCAGGGGAGTGAAACCCCCAAAAGAGCTGCGTGCCAATGTTTTTTTTAATTTGGTTGTGGCTTTGAAATGGTTTTCTTCCTCCTTGAGGAGAGCTCATTTAAATAACTGTTTGAGTTATACGTATTATAACAAGTATATGTATTCATTCTTATTGCTCTGACAGCAGGGAGAAAGTACAGGACTGCAAAAACTAATTAATGTCTCATCCTGTTCTGCATCATTTTAAAATGAGTAGAGTATGCACAAAGCACTATTTTTTTTTACTTTTTAATCTATAAGTAAAAAAAAAATAATAGTGCTCTTTGCATACTCTATTCATTTTAAAATGAAAAATAAAAAAAATAAAAATAAAATGAATAATTACAAAATATATAGAAATATAAAATAATAATAGTAAAAAATTCACAATAAAATAAAAAATATTAAAATAAAACGAATAATTACAAAATATATAGAAATATAAAATAATAATAGTAAAAAATAGTAATAAAATAAAAAAGATTAAAATAAAATGAATAATTACAAAATATATAGAAATATAAAATAATAATAGTAAAACATAATAATAAAATAAAAATTATTAAAATAAAATGAATAATTACAAAATATATAGAAATATAAAATAACAATAGTAAAAAATAATAATAATAAAATAAAAAATATTAAAATAAAATGAATAATTACAAAATATATAGAAATATAAAATAACAATAGTAAAAAATAATAATAATAAAATAAAAAATATTAAAATAAAATGAATAATTGCAAAATATATAGAAATATAAAATAATAATAGTAAAAAATACTAATAATAAAATAAAAAATCTTAAAATAAAATGAATAATTACAAAATATATAGAAATATAAAATAATAATAGTAAAAAATACTAATAATAAAATAAAAAATATTAAAATAAAATTAATAAATATAAAATCTATTGAAATATAAAACAATAAAATAAAAAATAAAATAAATAAATAAAATGAAAATAAAAAAAACGGAGATACCGTGCTGAGGCGCGTATCCTACAAATTTTAAGTGGATCACTAGAAATCCGCTTTAGTTAGAGCTTTATAATTTAATGTCCATACCTGGCAACCGTGCCAAAAGGGGTGGCATAAAATTTGCCTAATTTACTTTTTTTTCTTCTAAATTTTGACTATGGTGATATCATTGCATCAACCGCTCCTAACATGTCTGCCTCCGGTGTGACATCTATTAGTGATCTCACTCAAAGTCTCTTTCACATAAGGTTATTTTCTACATCAGCCTGGTGTTTGTTCGGCGGACACAGCGCGCAGTGTATGCGGCCGGCTCAATGCTTGCACTATAGATGCACGGCCCTGTAATGAATACCTCATCTATGATGCAGTGTTAAATCATGAGCAGAAAGACCAAGGTTTATTTTGCTCTCCAGATTACATAAGCAGAAATCCAGCCTTGAAAATAATTACAATAATTGGTTTTAGTAACCTTCGGCTGACGGCTGGCTGCGGCTTTCACCTATATGTTTAAGCACCTGGCAGCCTCTGGTGTTATTCTGTGCTAGGTGTACATGAGGCTATGCTGTTCCAGAACCGCTGACCTTTCAGCCGCCGCTCGCCAGACACATACAGTACAGACCAAAAGTTTGGACACACCTTCTCATTTAAAGATTTTTCTGTATTTTCATGACTTTGAAAATTGTACATTCACACTGAAGGCATCAAAACTATGAATTAACACATGTGGAATTATATACTTAACAAAAAAGTGTGAAACAACTGAAAATATGTCTTATATTCTAGGTTCTTCAAAGTAGCCACCTTTTGCTTTGATGACTGCTTTGCACACTCTTGGCATTCTCTTGATGAGCTTCAAGAGGTAGTCACCGGAAATGGTCTTCCAACAATCTTGAAGGAGTTCCCAGAGATGCTTAGCACTTGTTGGCCTTTTTGCCTTCACTCTGCGGTCCAGCTCACCCCAAACCATCTTGATTGGGTTCAGGTCTGGTGACTGTGGAGGCCAGGTCATCTGGCGTAGCACCCCATCACTCCCTCTCTTGGTCAAATAGCCCTTACACAGCCTGGAGGTGTGTTTTGGGTCATTGTCCTGTTGAAAAATAAATGATGGTCCAACTAAACGCAAACCGGATGGAATAGCATGCCGCTGCAAGATGCTGTGGTAGCCATGCTGGTTCAGTATGCCTTCAATTTTGAATAAATCCCCAATAGTATCACCAGCAAAGCACCCCTACACCATCACACCTCCTCCTCCATGTTTCACGGTGGGAAGCAGGCATGTAGAGTTCATCCGTTCACCTTTTCTGCATCGCACAAAGACACAGTGGTTGGAACCAAAGATCTCCAATTTGGACTCATCAGACCAAAGCACAGATTTCCACTGGTCTAATGTCCATTCCTTGTGGTCTTTAGCCCAAACAAGTCTCTTCTGCTTGTTGCCTGTCCTTAGCAGTGGTTTCCTAGCAGCTATTTTACCATGAAGGCCTGCTGCACAAAGTCTCCTCTTAACAGTTGTTGTAGAGATGTGTCTGCTGCTAGAACTCTGTGTGGCATTGACCTGGTCTCTAATCTGAGCTGCTGTTAACCTGCGATTTCTGAGGCTGGTGACTCGGATAAACTTATCCTCAGAAGCAGAGGTGACTCTTGGTCTTCCTTTCCCGGGGCGGTCCTCAAGTGAGCCAGTTTCTTTGTAGCGCTTGATGGTTTTTGCAACTGCACTTGGGGACACTTTCAAAGTTTTCCCAATTTTTCACACTGACTGATCTTCATTTCTTAAAGTAATGATGGCCACTCGTTTTTCTTTACTTAGCTGCTTTTTTCTTGCCATAATACAAATTCTAACAGTCTATTCAGTAGGACTATCAGCTGTGTATCCACCAGATTTCTGCACAACACAACTGGTCCCAACCCCATTTATAAGGCAAGAAATCCAACTTATTAAACCTGACAGTGCACACCTGTGAAGTGAAAACCATTTCTGGTGACTACCTCTTGAAACTCATCAAGAGAATGCCAAGAGTGTGCAAAGCAGTCATCAAAGCAAACGGTGGCTACTTTGAAAAACCTAGAATATAAGACATATCTTCAGTTGTTTCACACTTTTTTGTTAAGTATAAAATTTCACATGTGTTAATTCATAGTTTTGATGCCTTCAGTGTGAATGTACAATTTTCAAAGTTATCAAAATACAGAAAAATCTTTAAATGAGAAGGTGTGTCCAAACTTTTGGTCTGTACTGTAGATTTAAAAATTCTCCGTTTCGTCAAATCTGAAAAAGGCTTTTGAGATATTACTTAAAAAAAATGTTCCTACTTTCTTTTAGACCTTGGCTTTTCTGCATAGTTCACATGCCGCTGTCACCTCGGATCCCTTCTCATTTAGTCTGGATAGGGAGCAGCCTTCAGCTTTGCTATGAATGAGGCATTTGTTGCGACAGGTGTGTTACAAATCTGCATTCTCTGTCGTTTTCAAGTGTGCGAAGGTTACGGTAGCCGTGATCTGCACAAAGGAAAGCATTTGTATCATAGGATTCCAGCTGTGACTTTACTGCAGATCGCTTTACGGCTATGGTGTTATTGTAAACTGTGACTTTACTGCAGATCGCTTTACGGCTGTGGTGTTATTGTAAACTGTGACTTTACTGCAGATCGCTTTATGGCTATGGTGTTATTGTAAAGTGTGACTGTACTGCAGATCGCTTTACGGCTGTGGTGTTATTGTAAACTGTGACTTTACTGCAGATCGCTTTATGGCTATGGTGTTATTGTAATGTGTGACTTTACTGTTGATCGCTTTATGGCTATGGTATTATTGTAAAGTGTGACTTTACTGTTGATTGCTTTATGGCTATGGTATTATTGTAAAGTGTGACTTTGACGCGCCCCCAGGGCTGTGGGGTACTCCGCAGCTGGGCCTCTGGATGCCGGTGGGGGATATCACGGTGGCTGGCCCGGTCCGTGGCCCAGGGCGGTCACCCAAAAAGGGGAATTATTTATAGGGAATTTGGAAAGTTCGTGACGCCACCTGTGGAGTGCGGCTAAAGGGAGCCGCTGCTGCGGAGCAGTCCTCTAAGGCAGATGTTAGGGCAGCTTATGATGGAACGGCTCCCCACAGGTGGAGCGGGCCTCAGGGCAGCGTGGAGAAATGGATGGTGGTACGGATGAGAGACGGCCAGGACGGTTCAGGGAGAAATGACAGACACTCACACGGGGGTTCGCTTCAGTACCTTTACTGGTGTAGATGCAGGTATGGTCCAGGGTAGTCAATACGCAGGGTGCACTTCCAGACTCTCCCCAGTGAGTGGGTATAGGGCCTCCTGATCCGTTGCTTCCACTTGCTAAGCTTCTGACCTGCCTGGAGCTAGGCCTGGCTTTATTATGGTCTCTCTTTCTCTCTTGCACCTGCTGACCTGATGGTAGGGCCTTCTCTTGGAAATCACTCTCCCTGGACGCTGGGGCCTCTGTGACTCCTAGCCCTGGTACAATAGTCAGCGTTGATCGACCTGGGACTTGTAGTCCTCCAGGTATCTGGTGGTCCCTACTGGGTATAAAGGGTCCCTGTAGGCACGGACCCGGTGTCTGGTGTATAGTTCGGGGTGAGCCTGGTACGCTCCTCTGCCCCCTCGTTGCTTCCTTTTCCCTCTCGCCTTCGGCCACACTCAGGGCCCTCACTAGGCTTCAACTCGTAGGCCGTGGCTCGCCTAAGCACTGCAGCCAGCGTGCTGCCTCTTCACTGGTCTAAATACCCGCATACTCTCCAACAACTAACTTCCGACTGAGCTGCCTGGCTCCACCCTCTCTATATATATCCCTAACGGGCTCCCTCTGCTGGTCTGAGGTGGTAGGGTGGAGGTGTGTGAATGTGTGAGGGCCTCTTGTGGAGAAGTCCATCCATGCACCCTACTGGGTTCTGTGGCACCCGTGCACTGCAGGGCGGCACAACTTTACTGCAGATCGCTTTATGGCTATGGTGTTATTGTAAAGTGTGACTTTACTGCAGATCGCTTTATGGCTATGGTGTTATTGTAAAGTGTGACTTTACTGCAGATCGCTTTATGGCTATGGTGTTATTGTAAACTGTGACTTTACTGCAGATCGCTTTATGGCTATAGTGTTTTTGTAAACTAACTTTACTGCAGATCGCTTTATGGCTATGATGTAATTGTAAAGTGTGACTTTACCGCAGATCACTTTATGGCTATAGAGTCATTATAAACTGTGACTTTACTGCAGATCACTTTATGGCTATGGTAAACTGACTTTACAGCAAATTAATTTCTTTTTGGTAATAGTTTTATGGCAATCTTTGTTACAGATTTTTTTAAAGATATGGTGCAATGACAATCTGTGTCTGTACAGCAGATCGCTTTATGGCAATGATCCAATAGCAAATTGCACCTTTACTACAGAATCATTTATGGCTATAGTTGTATGGCACACTGGCAGAATGCTTTGTGGCTATAGTCTTACGGGAAACTATGACTTTACTACAAATTGCTTTATGGTTATAGGATTCATGGCAAACTGTTTCATTAATCAGATCACTTATGGAGACTGTGACTTTACAGCAGATTACTTTATGGCTATATTCTTATGGCAAACTGTGACTTTACAGCAGATCAGTTAATGACTATGGTCTTATGTCAAGGTGTGTCTTTACTGCAGATTGCTTTCTGCCTGTGGTTTTATGGCCAGTGGTGACTGGGTACAGATCGCTTTATGGCTAGACTATATTGCTGTGACAAACTTTGACTTTAGTGCAGACGGCTTTATGTGAATAATGGTATGGAAATGAACGCCTTTACAGCAAGAACACTTTCTGGATATCGTCCCATGGAAAACTGTGGCGTTATTAAAGATTTCTTTATGGCTATTGTTTTATGGAAAACTGCTGATCACTTTATGGCCATGATCTTATGGCAAGCTATGACTTTACTAAAGATCATTTTATAGCTATGGTGCTATGAAAATCTGTGACTTTACAGCAAATTGCTTTCTGGTAACCTGTGACTTTACTAAATAACGCTTTATGGCCATGATCTTATGGCAAACTGCAGATGACTTTACTATAGATCGCTTTATGGCTACTGAGTTATGGCAAACTGACTTTACAGCAGATGGCGTTTTGGTTAAGCTTTTTTTGGCACACTATGACTTTACAACAGATCGCTTTATGGCAAACTACAAAATGCTTTATGCCTATGGTCTTATGTCGAATGGTGACTTTACTACAGAACGCTTTACGGCTATTGATTTGTAGCAAACTGTAGATCTCTTTATGACAAATATGTAAAATTGTAACTTTATCGCTATGAACAGCTGTGAATTCACAACAGATCACTTTCTGGCAACCTGTGACTTTACTAGATGGCGCTTTATAGATATAATTTTGTGTCAAACTGCAGATCACTTTATGGCCGTGATCTTATGGCAAATTGTGACTTTACTACAGATTGTTTAATGGCTATGGTTTTATGGCATACTGTAACTTTACAGCTGATCACTTTTTGGCCATGGTCTTATGGCAAAATATGACTTTACTACGTATTGCTTTATGGCAAACTGTGCCTTTACTGAAAATTGCTTTACTACTATGGCAAAATATGACTTTACAGCAAATTGCTTTATGGCTTTGGCAAATCTCCACTGACTTTGGGGCAACTTTTCTACACATTCCCGATTTTCGGGATTCGTTTCCCATATTAAACCTTTATTACATATGATTTATCCGACTCTTATGAAGACAACCACTTTATATTAATGACCAAGTGCTAAGGTTGTGATCTTTCTCTCCAGAAGATGGTGCCTGATATACATTTCTCCACGTAAGGGCTAATGTACATGGTGGGCTACAGAAAAAAGCCCCCCTTTGTCCCTAGTGTGCTTTGTACAGGCTTATCGGGCCTCACTTATCAGAACCGTCTTATAGGAAAACTGTCTTTGTTGCCCATAGCAATCAGAGCTCCGCTTTCATTTTACCTCCGCAGTGTAAAAAAATGGCTCCGGCCATCGCCTCTGCCTGGCATTTCTTTCGGAGAAGCTTGAGGAAGGTACAGTCTGTTTTTCGGGGGCCATATGATATGATAAATAGTGCGTACCTCCCAACTTTTGAAGAACAGAAAGAGGGAAAAATTAGCGCGCTGCAGAAAATTATGGCCGCACCCCAATCCACGCCCATTTACCATTATCTTTCTCCCCTGGCAGGAGGAGTTGTCAGAGGGACGCTGGTAGTGAGGGAAATTCAGTAGATGGCTGAGACTGCAGGGCGTAGACCCAAATCCCGGACTGTCCGCTGTATCTGGGACAGTTGGGACTAGAGATGAGCGGATGGATTCCCGGGTCTCTGGACCAGCGTCCGGGTCAGTGTTACCTGGCGGCTGGAGGAAGGCCGTGAATCTCTTATCACCCAGGGCAGCGCGACATCATGCGTCCTGCTCATCTCTTGTTGGGACCTGTAGATTATTTTTTTGTTCCTCATTCGCCAGAACTTTCTCCTCTTTATGTAGCTTCACTATACGACATCCGGATTTTTTGTGTCTGTAAGGCCGTGTTCACACATTGCAGAAATACTGTGTTTTATGTTTTCAGCAGATGTCCGCACCAAACTCCACAATAACAATTTCTTCCCCCTTATTTGATGCGTTTCTGGTGCAGATGTGAAGCCATGTTTTTAAGGTGCTTTTTATAGTACAGAAAAGCTTTGATTTTGCACTTAATGAAGTATCTGCTTTTTTTTTTAGGCTCCACATAGACTCTGCTGCGGTAGTGATGAGCGAGCATGTGTTGTTAACCCTAACAAACAGGCAATCCCTGCATGTGTCACAGATGTCTAACAGCCGCGACACATGCAGCCGCGGAAGTTCAAACATAGATGCCAAACACGCCAAAAATACTTGGCGAACACCCGAGCGTGCGCACCAAAAGTGTTAACAATACACGCTCACTCATCACTACTCTGCGGTTTTGGAGCATTTCTCTCTATAGGCTTCTTCTGAAAAAAATGCATGGAGAAAAAAAACGCCGCTGCATTTTTAAGTGCAGAATCAAAGTTTTTCTGTACTATTAAAAAGAGTTAAAAACTCTGCTTCATATCTGCCCCAAAATCGCATCAAATAAGCGGGAAAACGCATAAAAGAAACGCAGCAAACACCAATAATCAGAGAAGATTTCTACTGTGTCGTCTGGTGCGAACACCTGCAGAAAAAAAGCAGCAAAAAGAACGTAGCATTTACGCTACGTGTGAACACGGTCTCAGCATTACAGTTTTATTACATTTTTTATGGGTTTAATAAAGAAAAAATATCAATCACAACATTTTTTTTACGCCAACCAATCCTGTATTAAGTCGTGGGACATGAGGGGAGTGAAGTTACTGATAAGTCGTGTATTAAGACGTCATTAGGACGCGGGCACACGGGGTTAACCAATCCTCTATTAAGACATGGAATACACGGGGAGCCAACTGCATCTTTAAGCCGTATATTAAGACGTCACTAGGATGCGGGTGCGTGGTGTGTTCAGTGCTTCATTAAGTCGTAAAAGAATCAATTCAGTGCTTGGTAGGGAGTGTAGGGACTTGTTACAATTCTACTTGTGTATCAGCTGCCTGGTCTGATCATAAGTCTAAGGGGAAGGAACACCTGGAGCCAAAATCATGGAACTAAAGACATTGTGTCGCAGGGGTTGCTCGATCAGGAGCGACAGGACCCCAAACATATAGTTGCTAGAAGAGAAGGAAGGAAATATATATAGAAAACCAAAAGAGTAATGTCATTGTGTGGGTTGTACCCGAGGTGTAGATTACAGTACGAGATGTTGAATGCGGCAATTTGTGAAAACGGGAAAACTGGAAGATAATGGGTTGTTGCAAAGTGCATACATGTGGAAAAAGGTTGCGCTGAGTTTATCGAAAGAAGGGAAAAAGTATGTGCAGAAACTTAAACAGTTAACTAGAATATGCGAGCTACCAGATAAGGGCCGGTTACAGCCGCTGAAATAGCAAGAAATTATGAAGAAGAAAAAGGGCAAGCTAGAAGATGAAGGATTGTTACAAACAGCTTTGGCTTGGTATAGAACAGCAGAGAATTTGTCAAAAGAAGGGTGGGTGTAGGAAGAAAATACAGACAATAAAGGAAAGACGCCATGTTATGTGTATTACAAAGATACTGCTCTCCAGCCACTGCCTGATAATGGCGAACGGGGGGGATGGACCTGTACAAATTGCAGTCAGCAGAATCCTGATAATAGAGATACTTGTCTTGCATGTGGGGCACCACGTCCCAGACCTCACACTGTTCCTCCCCTCCCCACCATGCCTCCGTCACCGCCCTATAATAGCGGCACAATGAACTGTTGGGTGTGTTCTAATTGTGGCCAGCAGAATCCATTGTCAGCAGATTATTGTGTTGCATGTTATGCGCCCCGTCCAGGAGGCCCACCCCTTGCTACTACCCAAGCCACTCCTAGTGCCCCATCCTCATCTGTTATACCTATGTCCACCCAAAGTTCCAACCCTTCCTGCAGCGGCCATGTTGCTACACCCATTGCATCACCTCCGGCCTCTGACCAGATGTCCCTTTGGTGGCGGCCATCTTGGCGCACCCTTCCTGTAGTGTGCTTCCTTCCGGTGGCGGCCATCTTGGCGCACCCGGAATACAGGCCACAATACACACTACACACAGAACGTGTATGATGAAGATCATCATGATCAGTGTGTGACGCAACTTAGAGCTACAATCAACAATATTCTGAACTATGTTGGAACAAGGAACCTTACTTATATTGCTCTTCCTGCTATAAGTTCTGGAATGTATGGATTTCCTATGCAAGCCTGTGCCCAAGCAATAGTCCAAGCTATACGGGAGTATAGAGGATTAACTATGTTGGAGGAGATAAGACTAATCAGCAATGACTATCATAAATCTCAAATTCTCACACGAGCTGTGGAAAGTGCCACAGCTAGATCAGACCCACTCAGCCGCCAGATGACCTCAGAAGATAACCCAAATGAACTATTTCCTGGACAAACAAGCCCACCTCCTGTTGCTATGTTGCCGATATCTCCCTCAACATCTCAGTCAGAATCTCCAGTGCCAGATCACCATAATAGATATGTGGCATTCACACCCTCACATGTTAATCAAGTGATTAGTCAACTACCTGACCCAGACAGACACCCTATGGCGTTCTACAGAAGAATCAGACAAATTCAACAAACTTATTCAGCCACTTGGAAAGATCTTCATGAAATCACTAGCATTAAAGCGGGAGATGCATTCTGGCCAATAATTCAAGTAGCTCTGAATGACAGACAAGGAGACTTACCAATCAGGAGGCGCTTTTTGTCAACAACTTCAGCAATGGGCCAAGGAGCGGCTCACAGACTCATCTACCAGTGTATCAGACTGTACTCAAGAATCGGGAGAATGTAGAAAAATTTTACACCAGAATCTATACTCTGTTCAAGGATCAAGGGTTCGATGAAGGTCAGAGGATCCAACAGAATCTGCTAGTCACTTCACTTGTTAGGGGACTCAGAGAGGAAATCTCAGCAAAGCTTACAGACTCCAGACCGGAATATGTGGACGTGCCCCCGTGAAAGGTACTCCTCATTGCTAAAGCTATAGAGAAACAATTGAATGCTGTACTAAGGCCTGCTCCAACAGTTGCCATATCCCCCAGGATACCCACAACAACTATACCACTCACTCCCACGATGGGTTGGTCCTCAACAAATGTACAGAGGACCGAGTTTAAGACTAAGGGAACCAATCTGTCACCGTTGTAACCAACCAGGTCATTTCAGAAGAGAATGTCCAGAGAATAGAGGGGATCCTTTCCATGGCTCGATGCCACTCTCCTACAACCCGCAATTTGAAAGAAGAGATTCTTCATGCTACCAAGGGAATCCACGGTACTTCCGCCAAGAGTATAGACAGCCATCACGGCAGCCACCACAGAGAGAGTATGAGACAATGCCAAGAGAACCTGTGCAGAATTACAGAGACCAGCCACCGCAACAGATGTACCAAAATAACAGAGACCCACCACGCCGGTTTGCCTGGGAAGACCAGAATTACCCCGCATAGGACAGTGGCAAACCCGTGCTCACCTTGACCTCAGTTGAAAACCTCCCCACTAAATCTGGACTGATTTCTACTGTCAAAATTGATGTAGAGGACAGAACTTTACCTTTTCTAGTAGACACGGGTGCAGCCAGATCAGTAATACAGTCAAGAGATTTACCCTATGAATCGCTTATATCTGATGATTTCCTTTCATGTGTGGGAGTGGATGGAAAACCACACTCATCCTGACTAACATTTCCATTGCCTATTGGGAAAGAACAGAAGCTGCTGGCAAGATTGCTCGTTTCAGACACCTGCCCGCTTAATTTGTTGGGAGCAGATCTACTCCAGAAGTTAAATGCTCAGATATCATATGATGAGAATGGAATGCATCTAGATGTCTCTACTCCGTTATCATTAGAGGAACAAGCAAAGGTACATGCTCTCCCATTGTGTGTCATCCAATTTGCAACAACCGCCATACCACAGCATTATCTTGACGGCATACCACCTGAACGCTGGTCTCAAGGTCCTGATGATATAGGCCGCCTGCCTGTCCCACCAGTCCAAGTTTTCCTGAAAGAAGGTGCACAGATTCCCAGACTCCCATAGCACCCACTGAAAGTAGCCCAAGAAGCGTCATTAGATGCCCAGATCCAAGAATTACTCAGGAAAGGAGCATTAATTCCCTGTGTTTCTCCTGCTAATACTCCATTGTTTCCAGTGAAGAAGAAAACTGCAAGAGGAGAACCGGATTAATTCAGAATGGTGCAAGATCTGAGAGCTGTGAATGCAGTTACAATCCTGGAGACCCCAGTGGTGCCAAATCCACATACATTACTCAGCAAAATTCCCCCTGAGGCAACGCATTTTACAGTAATAGACTTGGCAAACGCCTTCTTCAGTGTGCCTCTGCATCCAGACTGTCAGTATCTTTTTGCTTTTACACACAGAGGAGTACAGTACACCTGGACCGTTACGCCTCAAGGAGCCCAGAACCCTCATCACTTCACACTGGCCTTAACTAGCTGTCTCCAACCCTGGAAGAGTGAGAACCCTGAAGTCACATTGATACGATATGTCGATGATCTACTCCTCTGTTGTCCCGACGACCAAACTTGCCACAGGTTCAGCTATTCTTTGCTCCAATTTCTGGCCGCCATCGGATGCAAAGTTACTCTGCGAAAGCTGCAATGGTGTTGTACCAAAGTTGTGTTTTTGGGTCATTGCATATCCCAAGGTACCAAGCATCTAATTGAAGAGCGGAAAACTGCCATCCGTGACATCCCGTACCCGAGAACTGTCAAACAACTCCAAGATTTCCTGGGAGTGGTCACATACTGCAGGCAGTGGATCCCTAATGCGTCAGTTCTCATGCAACCTCTATATGATTGGGTCCACTCTTCTGAGCTTGACCTGAATTTTGACCAAGAAGCTGAAGATGCAATGGACCAGTTGAAAGAACTCATAATTTCAGCCTCTGCACTGGGGATTCCCAACTATGAATTTTCATTCTTTATATTTGTCTCTGAAGCATGTGGCTATGCCTCAGGAGTTCTGGCACAAAAAACATGGATGCCACATGAGACCCATCGGATATTATTCCAGTAAATTGGATCCAGTGGCGAAATCAGATCCAACATGTCTCAAAGCAGTGCTGGTAGCTACAGAACTCCTCCACAGAACAGCAGATGTTGTACTTGGCCATCCTACAACTATACTGGCCCCTCATGATTTGAAAGCTGTCCTTGCACAAACCCAGCACAACCATCTATCTATGCAACGTCGTGTCAGAATCCAATGTGAGCTCCTCTTACCAGAAAATATAGCTCTTCGGCGATGTACTGTCTTGAATCCCTTCACTCTGCTTCCTCTGTCAAGGGAGGACTGCTCTGAAGACTTAGGGGGGTCCTCAGAAGACCATGAATACCCTGATTCGAGTGACCATAATTGCCTTGAGGTCATGAAGGCAGAAACCTCTCAGTTACCTACTGTCTCTGAGCAGCCACTGCCTGAAGCGGATCTGATACTGTACACCAACAGTTGTTTCTGCTGGACCACTGCCATCTTATATGTCAGCTCAAGAGGCCGAACTGTATGCTCTGACCGAAGCCTGTAAATGCGCAGAGAGTCGAGTGGGCAATATCTACATGGACTCGAGATACGGATTCGGGATTGCCCATGACTTTGGCCTGAGATGGGCCCTGAGGGGCTACAAGACAGCCAGTGGAGCTCCAATCCGGAATGCAGCGGCAGTGAGAAGTCTGCTAGAAGCTCTGAAGTTACCTAGGCAAGTGGCTGTGATCAAAATTAAGGCTCATGGGAAACTGAATACAGAGGAAGCCAAGGGGAATCATCTGGCTGACATTACAGCAAAAGCAGCAGCTATGGAACCAATATTTCCAGAGGAAGCAGAAGTGTCGGGGGTACGGAGGTGTTTGTGCTCACCAGAAGTCAGAGACAACGAGGGGATGAGGAAGAAACGGGGATGAGAAATTTGGGGTTGGAAAAAAAAGAGGAGGAAGATGAAGAGGAGCAAAGACTGGAAGAGAATCCGACACACAGGACTTAAAGGGGTATTCCCATCTCCAAGATCCCATCCCAATATGTAGTAGGTGTAATAATAGTAATATTAGCAAATATCTTCAATTAGAAATGTAGTATAATATTTTTGATTCACTACCTCTCTTTCCTCATGTGCAGGCATCGCATGACCTTAGGTTTCCATGGTTACGACCACTAGCAGCTAGCTAGCAGCAGCTGTGACTTTATCAGTGGACGTAACCATGGATACCTAAGGTCCTGTGATGCCTGCACATGAGGTAAGAGAGATAGCGAATCAAAAATACTATACTACATTTCTAATTGAAGATATTTGCTAATATTATTATCATTACACCTACTACATATTGGGATAGGATCTTGGAGATGGGAATACCCCTTTAAGTGGACCAGCAGAATGCAGTAACAGTAGAAGAAAAGCAAGGATGGATCGGACGGGGAGGAACGTTTTGTAAGGACGGATTCTGGAGAGTGGGAAGAAGAATATGTCTGCCAAGGGCACTGTATCCAGCAGTGGTTCAGTGGAAAGGTACATAGAGGGAAGAATCAGATGATTTCAGCTATCAATAAACTCTATATTGCACCCGAGATCTCAGTTCTTGCTACAAACTATACTAGGGGCTGTGAGATTTGTAGCACTTGTAATCCCGGAAGAACAGAACATGTGCCAAAGAAGAAACTGGCAAAGTCACAGTATCCTTTCCAGAGAATCCAAATTAATCATATGCAATTACCCAAGAGTGGAAGATATGAATATGTTCTGGTGGTGGTGGATATGTTTTCCGGCTGGACAGAAGCATACCCAGTAGCCAACATGACGGCTAGAACTACAGTGAAAAAGGCTTCTGGCAGAACTTATCTGCAGATTCGGGATTCCAGAAGTGATTGAAAGTTATCAAGGACCCCCCTTCACTGCAGACGTTACCAAATCAATCTGGGAGATGATTGGGGCGGATTTGGGTCTGCATACTCCTTATCATCCTCAAAGTAGCGGAAAAGTTGAAAGGATGAATGGCACTTTGAAAAACAAAATTCTTAAAGCCAGTAAAGAATTGTCACTTCCATGGCCGGAGGTGCTGCCTATTGCCCTATACTCAGTCCGAAATACCCCGAGACAACCCACAGGGCTCACACCATATGAGATCTTGTTTGGAGGGCCACCTAGAATGGGTCGATATTACCCAGAGCAGCTTAGTTCAGGGAATGATAAGCTTGTGAATTTTTTTGTCGGACTTGCTAAGGAGTTAAAACTAACACATGCTACAGTGTACTCTTCTATTCCAGACTCAGATCTTGAACCAGGTACTCACAGCATCCAGCCTGGAAATTTTGTCTGGATAAATAATCACGTGCGAGGCACACTGGATGCCAGATTTGAAGGGCCCTACCAGGGCCGGCTCCAGGTTTTTCTGGGCCCCGGGAGAAAGAGTCTCAGTGGGCCCCTATAACACATACCACGATTCATGATGCACAGATACCGCAGAGAAATGTATATATATATATATATATATATATATATATATATATATATATATATATATTACAATGCAAAGATTTCACTTCTTACATTACATGAGCGATATCTATTGTAAATTCCACAGTAGCTCAGAAACCAGCGAATCGCTCCACACAGAATACTGGCCCCCATATAAGGCCCCATACGGAATACTGGCCCCCATATAAGGCCCCATACGGAATACTGGCCCCCATATAAGGCTCCATACGGAATACTGGCCCCCATGTAAGGCCCCATACGGAATACTGGCCCCCATATAAGGCTCCATACGGAATACTGGCCCCCATATAAGGCTCCATACGGAATACTAGCCCCCATATAAGGCTCCATACGGAATACTGGCCCCCATATAAGGCTCCATATGGAATACTGGCCCCCATATAACGCTCCATACAGGATACTGGTCCCCTTATAAAGCTCCATACAGGATACTGGCCCTCATATAACGCTCCATACAGGATACTGGTCCCCTTATAATGCTCCATACAGGATACTGGCCCCCATATAATGGTCCATGCAGGCTGTTACCCCCCACATAATGCCCCATACAGGCTGCCCCCCCCTTATAATGTTCCATGCAGGCTGTTACCCCCCACATAATGCCCCATACAGGCTGTCCCCCCCCTTATAATGCTCCATGCAGGCTGTTCCCCCCACATAAAGCACTATGCAGGCTGTCCCCCCCCCTATAATGCCCCATGCAGGCTGTCACCCCTCCTCTTTATAATGCCTTTTGCAGGATGTACCCCCCTCTTTATAAGGCCCCATGCAGGATGTCACCCCCCCTCTTTATAATGGCCCATGCAGGATGTCACCCCCCTCTCTTTATAATGCCCCATGCAGGATGTCACCCCCCTCTCTTTATAATGCCCCATGCAGGATGTCACCTCTCCCCCCATATAATGCCCCTTGCAGGATGTCACCTCTCCCCTCCATATAATGCCCCATGCAGGATGTCACCTCTCCCCCCCATATAATGCCCCATGCAAGATGTCACCTCTCCCCCCATATAATGCCCCATGCAGGATGTCACCTCTCCCCCCATATAATGCCCCATGCAGGATGTCACCCCCCCTCTCTTTATAATGCCCCATGCAGGATGTCACCCCCCCTCTCTTTATAATGCCCCATGCAGGATGTCACCCCCCCATATTATGCCCCATGCAGGATGTCACCCCCCCATATTATGCCCCATGCAGGATGTCACCCCCCCATATTATGCCCCATGCAGGATGTCACCCCCCCATATTATGCCCCATGCAGGATGTCACCCCCCCATATTATGCCCCATGCAGGATGTCACCCCCCCATATTATGACCCATGCAGGATGTCACCCCCCCATATTATGCCCCATGCAGGATGTCACCCCCCATATTATGCCCCATGCAGGATGTGACCCCCCCCATATTATGCCTCAAGCCTCCATACATTAAAAAAAAATAATCAAATACTCACCTCCCTCCTCCTCACCTGCTGCAGCTGCTCGGGTCCGGACTCCAGCGTCTCCGGTATCTTCCCGCTCTGCGCTCCCTGTGACGGCTCAGGGGAGGGCGCGGTGGAAAGACGTCACCTGAGACGTCACAGGGAGCGCAGAGCAGGAAGACAGCGGATCTGCGGAGGCACGGGGAGAGGTAAGTATCCGGCTGCCGGGGCTCTGAGCAAGCGGGGGAGAAGGGCAGGCGCTGACACAGCTCTCCTTCGCCCATAGCCCGGCGGGGTGCGTGACCGTCATTGGGCCCCTCTGCCTGTTCAGGGCCCCGGCACTTGCCCGGGTGCGCCGGGTGCTGACGCCGGCCCTGGGCCCTATCAAGTGCTGCTTACATCACCTACGGCTGTGAAGGTTGAAGGCCAAACATCATGGGTCCATGCATCCCATTGCAAGAAGGCGGTCTCAGACCCCCAACCCTGATGTTTCTTTTTTTTGATGACAGTAGCTTGGGAGGGAAGCCTTTGTTATGGTAACACATGCATTCCAAGGAATTATTACCAAAGAGAATGATATTCCAGTTTTCTGGTACAACACTTCCTTGAATGTAGTGACATGAAGATTAGGATTAGACTGGAGGGAAAATGGACTGGGGAATGTGCCTTGACTAAACAATAATGTCTGTTAACCTTATATCTGAGTCCCAGGAATCCAAAAAGGAAATAAAGGCTGCGTTTGCAGGTACATACAGGGCCAAGAGAGAAGTTAACCCCAAAGGCAGTTTTGACCCACATATATATATTGATGTTCTCGGAGTGCTTAGGGGGGTGCCAGACTAATTCAAGGCACGATACCAAGTGAAGGTGGGATTTGAGTCCATAATACCCATAATAACCGTTAACAAGAACGTAGATTGGATAAATTACATATATTATAACCAACAAAGATTTGTCAATTACACCAAAGATGCCTTACAAGGGATAGCTGACCAACTAGCACCCACATCTAACATGGTCTTCCAAAACAGAATAGCTCTGGATATGTTACTTGCAGAAAAAGGAGGGTTATGCAAAATGATAGGTGAGCATTGTTGTACTTATATCCCAGACAATACCGGCCCCACAGGGAAAATTACTAAGGCTCTCAAAATCTATGAACAAACAGTTCCCCTTAGAACAAAAGTGTTGTACCAGAGAGATTACCGGAAGTAAATGAGTTTGTAAAGTTAATATCCATATTTCTGTGTTAGGGGTGGCCCTCGATTACCCAGTCACTAGATCTTTTAAGGTCTCCATCCCTTTCTTGTAGGTCTTCGTATGAGTTAGATTTAGAAACGTCGGTGGGTCCGTCCAAAAGGGACGGGGTGCCCGTCACATCATAGGGTTCCAGAATAGCCTTAACATAGGGTCAATTCTTATCCCCCTCTGATTTTTAGCATATGGATATTAAAAGCAAATAATTGATTTTAGGGGGGTCTGTCAAGGTAAAATATATATATTATAGAAAATCAATTAGTTTCTTTTAATAGATTACCGAATCAGTGTGAATTAATATAGGGATGATGGAATAATCTATGTGTATACGTACATGGATTATGTTAATAGTTAATGAATATATAACAGTTTCTATTCTTATTGTAGAAATGATTTCCTGGGATTGACGTATGCATGTGCATGGCTGATAACAGAGAGATTCATGTCGAGTTGGCAAAGATGGCAATGAGAGACAAACTCACCCCCTCCCATCGGAATACTTAAGGCGTTACTAAGGCCAAAAGATACATGGCTGAACAAATTGCAGTGTGCCGAGTTATCAGAAAAAGCAAGGAATTTTACCAATCCCACCTAGAAGGAGAATACTATTTAACCCCATGTCTACGTAATAAAGTATGCCATTTGCGTGGTTCAGTCTCTGAGTGAAGTTTTTCAACCAGATTAGCAGATTTGGTTAATTAGCTTCTCTGCATGCACTCGGACATCTTTAATTTGGAAGAGAGCAGTTACCTGGTGTATCTTAAATTGGTGAAACCTCCACAGTGGTTATATCATACATAGAGAGGCTGGGACCACTAGAGTGAGAAACACTTATTCTCAGGGACTCTATGTTTAGGTTTATAGAGGACGGTCCTGAGTGTGGGACCGTCTCTCTGATATCTATGTCCCCTCATAGAGGAAAGGGAAAGTGATCGCCTTCACAACACGGTAGAAAAATATTAAACTCTGTCTCTGGTTTCCTAAAAGAGAGCAGACGGAGGAAGAATAAGAGGAGGTATTCTCTGATATTCTCTATAGAAGATATGGGAACTGCAAAAGTAGATGATGGCCCACTTGGCTAATGTTTACACTGCATCTTTTTCTGCCATTTTGAAGTGGTTCTGCTTCAAAATACGGCTGAAAAAGCGCAAACAAGACGATCAAAAAAATTTATATGGGAAAATGACTCACTGTTCATATGTCCAGGCTTTCAAAGATGCCAAATGTTTAAGAGAAATGACCTGACAATTCTTCAGGCATTTTCCTCTAGGAAGACACGGTCTACTTTACAACAGAAGTCAATGGAAAGGATAAAAAGATGTATTTTGGAGCACTTTGTCAGAAATGTTACTAAGAAAAAACTCTAGTGTTTTCTTCATTGTGTAATGGATTAAAAAAAAGTCCAGAAAACACCAAAAAAGAGATGTCCAAAAAGAGCCAAAAAAGTGCTCAGGGGGCCCCCGTGCCCAAAAAAAGAAACAAAATAAAGACACTTCAGGTTTACAAAACTAGAGAGGAAAGGAGCGATTGTTTTAGCGTCCTGAAAATGGACGTTTTTACCGCCAGAAAAAAACACAGTCTGAACATACTCTTAGGGAATGTGCAGACAAAGGTTTTTGAAATGACTACACTCTTAGAAATTTTTTAGAAAAAAAAAGCTAAAAACATTCTTTTTTGTTCATTTGTTCATTTTTTTGAGGCTTGTTTTCCACTTCAGTTTTTGAAAAACTTCTTTGTGGGAGAAACTAAAGTATATGTCACTTTTTTGAAGTGTCTCTTAATGGGAAAGGCTCCTAACTGGCACTGTCCAATCAGAAGGCTACAAAAAACACTTAAAAAAAACTCTCCCAAAACCACTTCAGGAAATAAAAAACTCCTCAAAGAAGATGAGTTACCTGTAGTGCAATTTCCTCCCAAGGGCGGTTGGTCTTCAACACCTGGGGTAGCCAAAGAAGTAACTTCTGTTCCAGAGGCTCAGCAAATGGCGTTATCCCAAAACTTGTAAACTGATTCCTCTCCTCAGTACACTACTTTAGCACATGCCATTCCCACCTCCTTCCATCTTACTGACTCAAGTGCTGTTGCAAAGTGTGAAAAAGACTTGGGTATGCTAATAGATCACAGACTGCACATGAGGCAACAGTGTGATACAGCAGCAAAATAAGCAAACACAGTTCTGGGATGTATTAAGAGAAGCATAGAGTCTAGATCACGTGGTGAAGCAATTATCCCCCTCTACTTCTCCTTGGTCAGACCTCATCTGGAATACTGTGACCAATTCTGGGCTCCACATTTTAAAAAAGACATTGAAAAACTGGAGCAAGTTCAGAGAAGAGCTAAAGGATCTGGGAATGTTTAGTATGCAAAAGAGAAGACTGAGAGGAGAATTAATAGCTGTCTACAAATATCTGAAGGGATGTCACAGTGTAGAGGGATCCTCCTTATTCTCATTTGCACATGAAAATGTGAGAAGCAATGGGATGAAACTGAAAGGGAGAAGATACAGATTGTAACATCCCTGGCGGCATGCTGGCATGGCTTACCATCTCCCACCATGCTAGACCACCAACTTACCTATCAGTCCAGGCTGCACACTTTGCTCCAGTACTTGCTGTGTGCATGTCTCTTGTCTGATTGCTTAGGGCGGCGGAGCGGTTACTGCCTGATTCTTAAAGTTAGTGTGCGCACTCCTAATACGTCCCCAGCCTATTGCTGTGAGTCACTGGATACTTAAACCCCCTCCACCCAGTAGGAGGTGCCTGAGCAACATTTTCTTTCAGTGTGTTCTGTGCAATTGAGTTGCCAGGTCCTGTCCTGTATCTTGTCTGTTTCCGCCACCATGGGGGCTGTATACCCAGGCCTGTTACCTGTATCTGTGACTTCTAGTCTGTTCCGCCACCCTGGGGGCTGTATACCCAGGCCTGTTACCTGTATCTGTGACTTCTAGTCTGTTTCCGCCACCCTGGGGGCTGAGTTCCCAGGCTCGTTCCTGTATCTTGTTCCGGGTTCAGTTCCTGTCTGAACTGTGTCCTAGCCCGTTACATGTTTGTCTCTATGTCCATACCTTCCCTTTTCCTGCAGTGTCTGAACCTGTACCTAACTCCAACTCGATGTCTCTGTACTTCTGTTTGTGAGTTTTGTGTCCACTCACTACTTCATTGTAAGTACCTTGTGTGTATCTGGTTCTGCTTGTCCCATTTCCCTGCCTCCGTATCTAACTCCTGTGTTCTAACTATCTTCCTGTGTTTCCCAGTCTGTTCCATGTGAACAGAGCCCTGTCCTGTCTACCTGCGGTTTTGTTCTGCTCTGCTTGTCCACCGCACCGGCGGTTTCGCTCTGCTCCGCTTGTCCACCGCACCTGCGGTTTCGCTCTGCTCTGCTTGTCCACCGCACCTGCGGTTTCGCTCTGCTCTGCTTGTACACCGCACCTGTTGTTTCGCTCTGCTCTGCTTGTCCACCGCACCTGCGGTTTCGCTCTGCTCTGCTTGTCCACCGCACCTGCGGTTTCGCTCTGCTCTGCTTGTCCACCGCACCTGCGGTTTCACTCTGCTCTGCTTGTCCAACGCACCTGCGGTTTCGCTATGCTCTGCTTCTCCGCCGCACCTGCGGCTCTATTCCTGTATCCAAGTCTGTACTGGTCCCTATCCAGCCTGCGTTCCTACCTGCTAGTATCTGCCTGTCTGCATACCAGCCGTGCCTGCCAGTACCCGCCTGTCTGCATACCAGCCATGCCTGCCAGTACCCACCTGTCTGCATGCCAGCCGTGCCTGCCAGTACCCACCTGTCTGCATACCAGCCGTGCCTGCCAGTACCCACCTGTCTGCATACCAGCCGTGCCTGCCCGTTCCTGCATTCCCCGATGTGGGTCAACAGCTGTGACCGGGGTCTGACCTGAAGTAGCACCTGGGCCACCTCCCATGTCCCTCCTCAGACCACGGAGTCGATTAAGCCGCCGTGTATTCATGGTCGGAACTGGCGAGGCCCCTAGTCACGCCCCTCCAGGTACTCCTCGGTTCATGGCCCAGTGGGACCACTAACCACGCTCACGCGAGTCAGTCCTGGTCGTGAGCGTAACACAGATTAGGTATGAGAAAAAACTTTTGACAGTGAGGGTGATCAATGAGTGGAACAGGCTGCCCTGAGAGGTGGTGAGTTCTCCTTCAATGGAAGTCTTCAGAGTCTGGACAGACATCTGTCTGAGATGGTTTAGTGAATCCTGCATTGAGCAGGGTGTTGGACACGATGACCCTGGAGGTCCCTTCCAACTCTAACATTTTATGATTCTATAATTCATTCTATGATTCTATGACCCTGGATGGCTGAAAGACTCCCACTTAATAAAACCACCAGTCTCGTGCCCATTCTGCACCAATGCACCACAAGTTTTCCCATCACTCAGTAGTCTACACCACTCCCATCCACTCAAGCATTCTACCAGTTGCCAAGCTTCCACCTGTAAACCACACACATGTGGGCCATAAAGTACAAGGAATGTATTAAACCAAAGAAAAGGGCCCACAGGCTCAAAAAGGCTCAGCACCAACACATTTCTCGAGGGGGCAGTCAGGCCCCACATGATGCCAATGATGCGCCCCTGGGCCTGTGTCGCGCTGCGTTGCGCACGCGGGAGCTTACCCGGAGCCGGATCTCTTGAGGGTTGTAGTCTCGTGGCGGTGACCCGGTCCGTGCCCAGGGAGTCAAACTGAGCGGCGATGTAACAGCGGTAGATGTAGGACGACTACGCCACCCGTTGAATGCAGCTATGGAGATGCCGCTGCAGGACAGTCCGCTGAGGCCGGTGGATGGATGGTGCAGCGTAGATGGTATAACCCCCAACGGGAGGGGTATGGCCTCAGGGCAGCAGATGTGGATGATGGGGGTAGCAGGAACCACTCAGAGACGGTGTGGTGTAATTCAGGGTCTTTACTGGTAACAACGATAGACCCTCCCGGAGTACTTGCTAGTGAACGGGGCCTGGTCAGTCCTTGAGCAGATGGGATCTCCCCTGGCCATGCGGAGTTGTAGGCCTCCCAAACTGACTGTACTCTTCTGGCTACCTTGCTAGAAGCGGATATAAGTAGCCCACGTCCCTGAGTGTACCGTGTGGTGCTCACCCGTATGGCCGGTGACTCGGGGCCTTCTAATGGCTTCCGCTCCACAATGGCGGTGCTGGTCCCACGCGTGTGACCGTGCCTTCGGGTTTCTGGGCCTGAGGACCTGAAATCCCCTGCCGGTTGGCTTCTGCTGCTGGGTAGGAGTTAGTCCCCACAGCCTCGGACGCTGGGTCCGGTAAGAAAGCTTCTCAGTCAGGGCGAGCTCTGCAGCTGCCAGCCCCTGACTCGTAGTAGTATTGCTCCCACTGAGCTCCAGCTGTTTCTTCCTATGACTGTCTCTTGTCTCTACTCTCCTTGACTCCAGGCTCAGGCCCCTGGACAGGGCCTGCCTGTGGAGCAGAGCCCATAGAGCAGCTCTGCTCCCTGTCTTCTCCTCTCAGAACTCCCTACCCTGCCTCAGCCCCAGGTTTATATAGGGGAAGTCCTTCCCCTCCCAAGACTGGGCAGGAGGTGTGGCATGCACAGGATCCCTGACCAAAGGACCTCCCACCTGCTCTCAGACGTAATATCTCTATCACTGTGGCAACCAGACCCCTGGGGTGTCACATTCCCCCCTAGTGAAATTTAGTACTCCGGGACTAAACATATTTTTTTAGAAAAACATAACAAGGTATAACAATAACAATACAATAAGAAAAACACATAAGATGGTTACGGCGTGTCCGCAACCGGGTGCAGTTTTGAAAAGCAAGGTGTCCATTTTACCAAAACAGGGAGACGTAACCAGGTAGGGGTCTGTCCTACCCCGAGTCCTTAACAGTCTTTTAGTCCATCCTGGGTTACGCTCCACTAACTGTACAAAGGATTCCCGGTAAATCCACCAAGGACTCCTATAAATAACTGGAAACACATAATATTTACAAGATATGGCCGCTCTCAGTCCTCGGCCAGTGGGGATAAGGATTGGCTGCTCACAGTCCTCAGCCTGTGGGGAGATGGGATGGCTGCTCACAGTCCTCAGCCTGGTTAAGGATAGGGGACACACGGGAACAGTTCACACTTGTCCCAACGGGGACCATATTTTAATTAGCAACACAAGTACCCCTACGGGTAACTATGTACAGTTCCACTTTACCGTACTTCAGTAACGGCATCCTCCTGCTCCTTCTTGTGTGTAGGCTTCAGACCCGTCCGGGTCCTCTTGGCCTTCCTCGTATTGGTAGTACTGCAGCTCCTCCTCAGTCAGACGGTGTACATGGAGGGCGTACAGTCCTTTGGCACCCTTATGCCGGGTGAAGGTAACCTCGTCCCCTACATACAGGTCACGACCTCTGTGTCCCTCCAGCAGATGGCTTTCTACGTCTCTGCGGGTGACAAAGACGTCGCCGGGGGTATGATGGTCTCTTATGAAGCCCCACCCATGCTGCAGGTTGAATTTAATCACAGTCCCGGTGGTACGGGGACCATGAGCTGCACGGGGGTTCCTCCTGGTCCGGCTCTTCTGCTCCGCGCTCCTTATCTGTGCTTGCTGTTCCCGGACCCGCCTCTCTCTCCGCTCCCTCTCGAAGACCTCGAGCTGCTGCCGGCAGCACTCTGCACGCTCCGCTGCGGCCGCCCGAGTCTCCTGAGTGAACCCCATGAGGTCTTCTCCGGTGGGGTCCCACTCAAACTGTGCCTCCTCCAGCGGGGGCGAGGTCCTCCTTACGGGCTTCGGAGCCGGAATCAGGGGTTCGCACATGGGCCTTGCTCTCTGGAGTTCCAGCTGAATATACTCCTGGGGCCATACAAAGGGCTGCCCATCCGGGCACGTATGCTGGGCGAACAGGTCTTCACCCAGGTGCAGCACCCTAGATGTTGAGGGCGCGTTGATGGTAGCGGCGCCCGGGTCGACCAGGCCTTGCGACCAGGCTTGGGGCACCCTAAAGGCAAAGGGCACCGTAAGAACGGCGGCGCCCTGGGTTACTCGGCCCTGCGACCAGGCCGGTGGCTCCGCGGAGGTAGGGGGCGCTGTTGGAATTGCGGTGCCCGGGTGTACTAGGCCTTGCGACCAGGCCGGTGGTATTTCCTGCTTGGCCACGCTCGAAGTCGAGGAGTGTGACGTCACAGGGGTCGCGGCCGCGGTTTCTGGTTGAGGCCTAGTCGGCGGCGGTGACGATGCAGCGACGGGCACGGCAGGGGGAACTTCGGGCTCTGCGACGGGGAGCTGGGGCAGGCACGCGGTTTCCCGGCTCGGGGTAGAGACGTCCCCTTTACCTGCCTCCGTCCGTTCGGCTCCCTTCTCGGCGCCGTCTCCGGCCTTGAGTCCTCCTGCACCATCCTCAGAGGCGGTCTGTCTCCTCGTCTCGGGTGGCGTGCTCCGCTGACGGGTTCCGGTCTGCTGGGCCATCTCTCGGCTCCACTCCGCCAACGTCTCTCGCTGCACCCGGGCCATCCTCCGTGCGAGGCCCTCCAGCGCGGTCTGTGCACACTCCCGGTCTCGGGGGAGCTGTGTTAGGATCTCCAGCAGGCCTTCTGGAGTGGCGACCTGCAACAGGCTCCTGACCACTGGGTCGGTGCTGCCTGACTCTCCCTCCATCTCCGGGTAGGCTCTCTCTGGACTCTCTTCCAGACGTCTTGTCTCCGGGTGCGCTCTCTCTAGACTGCTCCAGGCGACACCCATCTTTGCTCTCTTGTTCTGTCTCCGCCCACATTGAGGGTGGTCCCGGGGCAACTTTGTGATTGTCAGTTCCAGGGGCAGTTCTCTCACGCTGATGGACACTTCCAGCATCACAGTCTCTGTTGGTGGGCGCGGTTTCCGCTTTTGGCGCCATTCTTCGACCTGGCCCACGATGGGAGGTGGCCTTTTGCCACCCTCTGGCACGCCCATAATGGCGTCCGCTCTTCCAAGGCGGGAAATCTTTGGAAATGGCGGGAATCGTCTCCCAGTGGCGGGAAACTCCATGGATGGCGGGAAAAAGCTGCAAATGGCGGACAACCGGCGGGAAACGACCTGTGATGGGGCCCGATGGCGGGGACCCTCCGGAACCGGCGGGAGACTTCTTTTTGAGGTAACGGTGTACTTCTCTTCAGGCACGCAGTACCCGGTTGTTGCGGGCACGTTATCCTGCCGACTACGCCAAAGTTGACGCGCCCCCTGGGCCATGTTGTTAGGGATACCCGGAGCCGGATCAGATGGGGGTTGTAGTCTCCGAGTGGCTGAGACCCGGTCCGTGCCCAGGGTGTCAAGCTCAGCGGCGATGTAACAGCGGTAGATGTAGGACGACTACGCCACCCGTTGAATGCAGCTATGGAGCTGCCGCTGCAGGACAGTCCGCTGAGGCCGGTGGATGGATGGTGCAGCACAGATGGTATAACCCCCAACGGGAGGGGTATGGCCTCAGGGCAGCAGATGTGGATGATGGGGGTAGCAGGAACCACTCAGAGACGGTGTGGTGTAATTCAGGGTCTTTACTGGTAACAACGATAGACCCTCCCGGAGTACTTGCTAGTGAACGGGGCCTGGTCAGTCCTTGAGCAGATGGGATCTCCCCTGGCCAGGCGGAGTTGTAGGCCTCCCAAACTGACTGTACTCTTCTGGCTACCTTGCTAGAAGCGGATATAAGTAGCCCACGTCCCTGAGTGTACCGTGTGGTGCTCACCCGTATGGCCGGTGACTCGGGGCCTTCTAATGGCTTCCGCTCCACGATGGCGGTGCTGGTCCCACGCGTGTGACCGTGCCTTCGGGTTTCTGGGCCTGAGGACCTGAAATCCCCTGCCGGTCGGCTTCTGCTGCTGGGTAGGAGTTAGTCCCCACAGCCTCGGACGCTGGGTCCGGTAAGAAAGCTTCTCAGTCAGGGCGAGCTCTGCAGCTGCCAGCCCCTGACTCGTAGTAGTATTGCTCCCACTGAGCTCCAGCTGTTTCTTCCTATGACTGTCTCTTGTCTCTACTCTCCTTGACTCCAGGCTCAGGCCCCTGGACAGGGCCTGCCTGTGGAGCAGAGCCCATAGAGCAGCTCTGCTCCCTGTCTTCTCCTCTCAGAACTCCCTACCCTGCCTCAGCCCCAGGTTTATATAGGGGAAGTCCTTCCCCTCCCAAGACTGGGCAGGAGGTGTGGCATGCACAGGATCCCTGACCAAAGGACCTCCCACCTGCTCTCAGACGTAATATCTCTATCACTGTGGCAACCAGACCCCTGGGGTGTCACACCAACACATCCATTAAGAGGGTGACGAGTGTCTGCTTTCACCCTCATACATTCTCCTAATTGCTAAATGATTGCACCTTTCATAGTACATCTGCAGGAAACAAACTTTGCATAACATGTATGCAACCAACAGAGGCTTTCTGGCAGCACACAGAGGTTGTGCTGCTCTGTACTACGCAGCCATAGGCCTCTGTTCACTGCGGCACAGACTTCCATGCACACGGCTCTGCCTTCTGCACGAGCCCCGATCCTGGCAAACACTGTAGGCTTTATATTTTTGTTTTTATTCCGTCCTGTCTTCACATGTGTGTTAATAAACAGATATGTAACGACAGAAACGACTTCCTCATACTTCACATTCAACACTTGACGTCAGCAGTTCCTGATAACAACCTCATGGGAATGTTATCTGCAGTGTAGTCGGTAAAGTAACATAGTTTTCTCAGTCAGTTCTACATTACGGATGCTGATCTTCCTGTTCCTGGACCTTGGGCAGTGATTTATTTGTCTGCAGTCATTAATTATCTCCCCCCTGAAAACTGTCAGCATTTGGTGGTTATGGAATGCATAAAAAGATCCAGACTTGGGAGCGTGGTCCGCGGCTGTGCCTGGCCCTTCTCTAATTATTGGTTATGTCACATTGTAACTAGACATTAGAATTTTATCAAATTTTTCTTTTTGCTAAAATAAATAAAAAGTAAATACAGAATGCGTGTCCCCAAGGCATTATGATCGAGAATTTGAGAAATCGCTATTATTGTAAATAGAGGATAGTGGGGTCAGGAAATTACTAGCCAGTCCCCACCAATAGATTTGACCAAAAAGATTCCCATGCCCCTGTGTCACGCAAGGTGAGGGAAAGACTAAGCGTACAACAACGAGAAGAGGGGGAAGAAGCCTAAACACTAGGGAGAGGGGGTAGTGGAGACCTCCTAGGCAGATCTGACAACACCCTGACTCCCCTAACGTCCCTAAATAGGTTCCACACCTATCGCCGAGCAGGAAACCTAATCCCTGACTGCCCCTAGTGATAGGCCCTAGATAGGGAGGGGACGGGGTGAGCACTAGTCAGCCCCCACTACAACTAAAGACAAACAGGTAAACAGACAAGGAAAACACTTAGCTTGAGAAGACACCAGAGAGATCACGCCAACTATCCTCCAAGGGAATTCCAAGAAGATACTAGCCGACTACTAGTACTTCAAGCCTGGACAGAGGAAAATAGAGCTATCACCGTCAACTCTCTGGAGAGACTGAAGGTATTTAAACATCCAGCAAGGGTGTGTCAATTAGCAGCAGAGGGTGGAGGTCACTACTAGGTCCTAGAAGGAGAAGGATATCACTTCACTACAGAGATGAAAAGATCAAGAAGGTGCCTGCAGAGCCATGAGCAATGACAATCTACAGCTGCATCCAGAACAACTGTCTGTCACACCTGACACACCCGTGACACCCTGGTCCACCAGCTACGTTGCTAGCCGCGGGACCGCAGCCCTGTAAACCCCCCTTCTACTAGTCAGCATCCCCGATGTCACTTCTGAGCATTTCTATTATTTTCTTTAGCCATTACCCTGTTTTTCTACAGCTTTACCTTTATACAGTTAGGTCCATATATATTTGGACAGAGACAACATTTTTCTAATTTTGGTTCTAAACATTACCACAATGAATTTTAAACAAAACAATTCAGATGCAGTTGAAGTTCAGACTTTCAGCTTTCATTTGAGGGTATCCACGCTAAAATTGGATGAAGGGTTTAGGAGTTTCAGCTCCTTAGCATGTGCCACCCTGTTTTTAAAGGGACCAAAAGTAATTGGACAATTGACTCCAAGGCTATTTCATGGACAGGTGAGGGTAATCCCTTCATTATGTCATTCTCAATTAAGCAGATAAAAGTCCTGGAGTTGATTTGAGGTGTGGTGCTTGCATTTGGAAGGTTTTGCTGTGAAGTAAAAATGCAGTCAAAGGAGCTCTCCATGCAGGTGAAAGAAGCCATCCTTAAGCTGCAAAAAACAGAAAAAACCCGAGAAATTGCTACAATATTAGGAGTGGCAAAATCTACAGTTTGGTACATCCTGAGAAAGAAAGAAAGCACTGGTGAACTCATCAATGCAAAAAGACCTGGGCGCCCACAGAAGACAACGGTGGTGGATGATCGCAGAATAATCTCCATGGTGAAGAGAAACCCCTTCACAACAGCCAACCAAGTGAACAACACTCTCCAGGAGGTAGGCGTATCAATATCCAAATCTACCATAAAGAGAAGACTGCATGAGAGTAAATACAGAGGGTTTACTGCACGGTGCAAGCCACTCATAAGCATCAAGAATAAAAAGGCTAGACTGGACTTTGCTAAAAAACATCTAAAAAAGCCAGCACAGTTCTGGAAGAACATTCTTTGGACAGATGAAACCAAGATCAACCTCTACCAGAATGATGGAAAGAGAAAAGTATGGCGAAGGCGTGGTACAGCTCATGATCCAAAGCATACCACATCATCTGTAAAACACGGCGGAGGCAGTGTGATGGCTTGGGCATGCATGGCTGCTAGTGGCACTGGGTCACTAGTGTTTATTGATGATGTGACACAGGACAGAAGCAGCCAAATGAATTCTGATGTATTCAGAGCCATACTGTGTGCTCAGATCCAGCCAAATGCAGCCAAACTCATTGGTCGTCGTTTCATACTACAGATGGACAATGACCCAAAACATAAAGCCAAAGCAACCGAGGAGTTTATTAAAGCAAAGAAGTGGAATATTCTTGAATGGCCAAGTCAGTCACCTGATCTCAACCCAATTGAGCATGCATTTCACTTGTTAAAGACTAAACTTCAGATAGAAAGGCCCACAAACAAACAGCAACTGAAAACCACCACAGTGAAGGCCTGGCAGAGCATCAAAAAGGAGGAAACACAGCGTCTGGTGATGTCCATGAGTTCAAGACTTCAGGCAGTCATTGCCAACAAATGGTTTTCAACCAAGTACTAGAAATGAACATTTTATTTACAATTATTTAATCTGTCCAATTACTTTTGGTCCCTTTAAAAACAGGGTGGCACATGTTAAGGAGCTGAAACTCCTAATCCCTTCATCCAATTTTAATGTGGACACCCTCAAATGAAAGCTGAAAGTCTGAACTTCAACTGCATCTGAATTGTTTTGTTAAAAATTCATTGTGGTAATGTCTAGAACCAAAATTAGAAAAATGTTGTCTCTGTCCAAATATATATGGACCTAACTGTATGCTCATCGTCAGTACAATCCGTGTATATGAAGAAGATCAAAGGTTATGACCGAAACGTCATGCGACTACTTCCAAATAAATCTTATTGTTCTGCATATTAGATCCCAAGTTCTTTGTTTTGTACTACCTAGGAGAAAGGTCAAGGATGCCTGCAGGTATGAGGACGCTCGCAGGGCTTTGTTTCAGAGGCCACGGACTACTGACATGGTTTCTGGACCAGGGTACTGGCAATCTTTTTACCCAACTCTATCTACCAACCACAGTGGTTTTCCAGTTTTATATATAAAATGTCATCACTGTATAAATGAAAGGTATACTTTTTTGATGTCTTTCAATTAGAACTTCCATTTTTTGCTTAAGGCTCATTCAGATGCCAATTTTTCTCTTACGTGTTTTTCTCGGATAGCACTTGTACCTATGATAGTCTATGGGGCTATTCACATGTCCAAGAGTTTCGTTTAATAAAAACGGAGACATGTCTGATTGTAATCTCAGGGTCAGATCGAAATCGGTAATGCAAGTCTATGGGTGCTTGAAAACTCAGACCGTACTCGGATGCCAACCGATTTTCAAGGCCCCCACCTTTTATTTGAAAATTTCTTGTACTTAAACCGTACGGATGTTATGTTGACACTTTCACATGTGATTGTCCTGAGGAAGGAGTCGGATTTGACTCTGAAACGCGTTGACAAATAAACCACTTTTCATTAATTTGTTCTATGATTCGTTCCTGAATCAGCAACGCACTTGAAGTCCACCTACTCTGGCTCTCTATTATATACAAATCTGTGGACGTTGCAGTGGCTGACAACTATGTCACACACAACCACTTCAGATGAGCAGCTTTCAATTAAATCGCCAACCTCAATGCCCAAATGGGAACCTATGGCACTTTTTATCTTTTTACAATTTTCAATGACTGTCACATAGGACATGGTGGAGAAACCTTTTTTTTTCCTTCACGTCCGAGAAAAAGTGATGACACTTGGACCACACTGTGATCAAACTCTGATCAAAGTCTGATCAAAATAATCGTCCTGTCTTTATAATACCTGAGAAAAATGGATGTGTGAATGAGCTCTTATAAGAGTGTGTGGCTACAAGGCTCAGTTCACTTTATTTGGGTGAACACATTCGGCACATGTGTGGCACCCCAGGGGTCTGGTTGCCACAGTAATAGAAATATTACGTCTGAGAGCAAGTGGGAGGTTTCTCTGGTCAGGAGCCCTTAAGCATGCAACACCTTCCTGCCCAGACCTGGGAGGGGAGGAATCTGCCCTTATGAACTGGGTCTGGGGCGGGATTAGTAGAGTCAGAGCCTGGAGACAGTTCCAGACACAGGGAGAGTGTAACATACCTGGCGGCGTCCTTGCATAGTGGTCCATCTCCCACTGTGCAAGAGCGCGCACTTGATCTCCAGTCCAGTCTGCTAGCCTGGCTTCCCTCCATGCTGTCTGCTTGCCTCTGTTTCTGCAGCTTAAGGGCGGCGCCCGATCACTTCCTGTTTCTTGTACCTGCTGCAGACACACCCCTGATGTGTCCTCAGCCTATTGCTGTCTGTCACCTGGTATTTAACCCAGCTCCTCCCAAGAAACCCTGCCTGAGCATTGTGTTTCATTCAGTGTGCTCTTTCACTCTGAATGTGCCAGGTCCCTTTCTGTGTTTGCTTGCCTGCCTTTCCTGGAGGCTGTATTTCCAGGCTGTCTGAACTCGCTCCTAGCCTGTTTCTTCCGCCCTCTAGGGGCTGCATACCTAGACCCGCTCCTGTATCTCGTCTGTCCTGTCTGAACACGCTCCTAGCCTGTTCCTTCCGCCTTCTAGGGGCTGCATTCCTAGACTCGCTCCTGTATCTTGCTACTGTGTCTGTTCTTGTCTGAATACTCTTCTAGCCTGTTTCCTGTTGTTCTCTATGTCCGTACCTTTCCTTTTTCTGCAGAGTCTGAACTCGTACCTAACTCCTACTCGTTGTCCCTGTACTCCCGTTTGTGAGTTTGTGGTCCACTCGCTACTTCACTGCAAGTACCCTGTGGGTATCTGGTTCTGCCTTTCCCTTCCTGTCTGTTCCGCGTGAACAGAGCTCTGTCCCCCCTGCTCTGCCTTGCTCACCGCTCCGGCGGTTCTTGCCTGCTCTGCCTTGCTCACCGCTCCGGCGGTTCTAGCCTGCTCTGCTCTGACCCTTTGCTCGCTGCTCCGGCAGTCTCGCTCTGCTCTGACCTTTTGCTCGCTGCTCCGGCAGTCTCGCTCTGCTCTGACCTTTTGCTCACTGCTCCGGCAGTCTCACTCTGCTCTGACCCTTTGCTCGCTGCTCCGGCAGTCTCGCTCTGCTCTGACCCTTTGCTCGCTGCTCCGGCAGTCTCGCTCTGTTCTGACCCTTTGCTCGCTGCTCCGGCAGTCTTGCTCTGCTCTGACCCTTTGCTCGCTGCTCCGGCAGTCTCGCTCTGCTCTGACCCTTTGCTCGCTGCTCCGGCAGTCTCGCTCTGCTCCGACCCTTTGCTCGCTGCTTCGGCAGTCTCGTCCTGCTCCTCTCTCGCTCACTGCTCCAGGCGGCCTTGTCCTGCTCTTCTCTCGCTCACCACTCCAGGCGGCCTCGTCTTGTTCTGCTCTTGCTCGCCGCTCTGGGCGGCCTCACTCTGCTGTTTGTCCACCGTGTCTGCGGTTCTGTTCCTGAGTCCCAGTCTGAACTGGGTCCTATCCATTCTGTGCTCCAACCTGTCATACCAGCCAGTACCTCCCTGCCTGCATACCAGTCGTGCTCGCCAGCATCCACCCGTCTGTATTCCAGCCGTGTCTGCCTATACCCACCAGTCGGTTTGCCAGCCTAACTTGCCTGTTCCAGTATTCCCCTGTGTGGGTCAACAGCCGTGTCCGGGGTCTGACCTGGAGTAGCACCTGGTCCCTCTGCCCGGTTCCTCCCTGGTGCACTGGCGTCGTATGCCGTCGTGCGACCTTGGTCGGATCGGGCAGATACTTAGTTATGCCCCTCCAGGCACTCTCCGGTTCATGGCACAGTGGAATCACTAAACACGCACACGCCAGTCAGTCCGGGCGTGTGCATTACAGAGAGTTACAGCAGGAGCTCTGTAGGAGCAGTAGCTGAAGACCAGGGGCTGGAGCTAAGCAGAGATATAGCTCGCCCTGGCAGAAGCATCTGATAACCGGACACCGGAGTCCGAGGCTGTGGGGACTGATATCCACCCAGCAGCAGAAACCAGCCGGCAGGGGATTCCAGGTCCTCTGGCCATAGAAGCCCGGAGGCTCAGTCACAAGGAAGGGACCAGCACCGCCATCCAGGAGCGGAGGCTAACAGAAGGCCCCAAGTCACCAGCCATACGGGTGAGCACCACACGGTATACTCAGGGATGTGGGCTACTTCTACCCGCTTACAGCAAGGTAGCCAGAAAGAGTGCAGATAGACGGGGAGGCCTACAACTCCACCTGGCCAGGGGAACTCCTGTTTGCTCGCAGACTGACCAGGCCCCTTATGCTAGCCAGTACTCCCGGGAGGGTCTGCCTTAATATCACCAGTAAAGACCCTGAACTGCACTGCAAAGACTCTGAGTCGTTCCTGCTCATCGCCGCACCAGCACTACTAGTGCTGGGACGCCCGCGCACCATCACTCCCATCATCCACATTCCCTGCCCTGAGGCCATACTCCTCCCGTGGGGAGTTATCCCATCTTTTGCTGCGCACACCACACCTGCCTCAGCGGCGGTACACCCTGACCGCAATCCACGGGTGGCGTAGTCGGACAATTAACCTAAAACCCCCACAAAATACCGCCATCGGCCTGACCACCCTGAGCCACGGGACCGGGTCGCCGCCACGGAGACTACAAGCCCCAGCATCCCCCAGAGACCTGGTTCCGGGTATCCCACACACATCCACACTAGGCCCAGGGGGTGAGTCAGCTTTGGCGCAGTCGGCAGGATTTCGTGCCCGCAACCACCGGGTACTGCGTGCCTTCAAAAGACTGTCATACCTGCCGTGGTGAAGGTCCCCGCCATCCGGAGCCGTCTCCCGCCATCTTCAGTTGGTTCCCGCCATCCGGAGCCGTTTCCCGCCATCTTCAAAAGTTTCCCGCCATCCGCAGTCGTTTTCCCGCCATCAGACGCCATCTTCGGGATGCCGCGCGGGAAGAAGAGGGGCGTGGACGCCGAAAGCGCGCGAGACCCGAAGCTCCGCCTGGAAGGGAGAGAGAGCGACGCTGACGTCACCAGAGAGCGACGCAAGGTCCTTTACCCTGACGATCATCTGCGGAGCCGCGGCCTACGGAGAAGAAGCAGCAGAAGGTAGGCCACACTTAACTAGGGGGGAGGAAGATGACGGATACGGAGGGACCCTCTACCACCAGCTCGGCCGCTGCCGCAGTAAAGCCATTTACAATGCCCTATATCCCCGGAGTGGCCTGGCTGCCCCAGTACTCAGGGGAGTCGCATACCCTAAGCGACTTTAAAGAGAGACTGTACAGCCTGTTTAAGGTATACCCCCTGACAGAAGGACAAAAAGTGAGCATACTGGTAGGCCAGCTAACCGGGGCAGCCCAACGTGATGTAAAGTCCTGGTCAGTCCGGGACAAGGAGACTGTAAAAGAGATCTTAACCCGTCTGAGAGACACTTTTGATACCCGCACCTCAGCAGAGATCAAAATGAAATTCTATGGGTGTAAGCAGTGGGCCCAAGACAGTATAAGAGACTATGCTTTGAACTTGCAAGAGGCCCTGGGAGCCATTAAACAGGCAGACCCTGACAGTGTGCGGAATGCAGATGAACTGTTAACTGAGCAATTCATTGAGGGTCTGCTGTCCAATGCCCACCGAACCCAGTTACGTGCAATGGCCTTGCAGAACCCTGGTTTGCACTTTGCAAAGTTCAAAGACAGGGCCATCCTGGTGCTCCGAGAACCGGCACCAGGCAGTGCTGTAACCCACCGGCGCCCTGCTATTACCTCTCACCAGGAGGTGCACCATCAGGTCCAAGAGCTAACCAAAAGTGTAGCCGCGCTAACCAGGACTGTGCAGTCTTTACAGGTCTCTCCTCCAGGGAAGATCCAGCTGGCATTCGGACCGGAGGACGTCCCGTGGCGCCGACAGAGGTGGATCCCAATGTCCAGAGGAAGACCCAGCGACAGATACAACGAGGATGGACAACCCATCTGCCGCCGTTGCAACCCGGACATATGGCAAGGTACTGTCATTTAAACGGGCACAACCTGGGGTAGAGGGCCAACCCCCAGGCGTAAGATCATCAGGCCCATCGAACTGGCGTGATAAATACGTGGGGGGAGGTCCGGTCTTGCCTGTGGTACTGGATGGCATTCCTATGAGTGCCCTACTGGACACTGGGTCACAGGTGACGACCATCCCGTACGTGCTCTTTAAGCGGTACTGGAATGACTCGGACATAACCCGCTACCCAGATGACGACCTGAGTATCATTGCCAGCAATGGTCAGCCCGTGCCGCAGGTGGGATTCAAGGAGGTGACCATTAATGTCGGTAAAGTCGAACTGGCGGCACAAGGACTGATTATTGTGGACATAGACCGTCATGAGAGCCACCCTAGAATAACCTTGGGAACTAATGTGATTGAAAATTGTCTTGCAGAGGTGATTCTCATTTTACAGCAGGTTGCCAAGAACGCCAGTTCCAGCCAGCAGCGTGTGCTTCAAAAAGAGATCCGGGCACTGATGAAGCGGCAACAAGTGGAACTATCTGGTGGTGAGATAGGTAGCGTGAGAATGTGTGACCCGTTCCCTATTGCCATGCCCCCGAAAAGTGAGATGATGATCTGGTGCCGGGCAGCTATTGGTCTAAGAGGTAGAGACAACCAAGCAATGGTAGAACCCGTCTACTCAGACAGTAGGCCCACCATTTTGACAGCACGGGGGGTGGTCGATGTACACCATGGGAGGGTGCCCGTCCGCATCATAAATATCGGGGAGAGAGAAGTATGCCTGCCCCGGTATGCCACGCTAGCCAAATTGTTCACCATAAACCAAAATTCTGTAAGGGCCGTGGAACCCTTGCCTCCATCTCAACCAGAGGAAGGCAACGGCTCTAAGAAACAAAAGAAGGACTGGTGTCAGCAACTGCATTTGGGTACTGACTCCACTCCCTCACACCAAAAACAGGGAGTCTACCGGGTGGTTCAGGAGTACAAAAGAGTATTTAGTAAACACCCGCTAGACTTCGGGCGAGTAAAGGGGGTAGAACATTATATCCCAACAGGAGACCATCCACCCATAAAGGAAAGATACCGACCTGTACCACCTGCACACTATCAGCATGCAAAGGGGATGTTGCGGGACATGAAGGAGGCTGGGGTAATCAGGGACAGCTGTAGCCCCTGGGCAGCTCCACTAGTTCTAGTGAAAAAGAAGGACAACACAATGAGAATGTGTGTAGACTACAGAAAGGTCAACCGTATCACACACAAAGATGCGTACCCGTTACCTAGAATAGAAGAATCTTTAGCTGCATTAAAATCTGCTAACTTCTTCTCCACTTTGGATCTTACTAGCGGGTACTGGCAGGTTCCTGTAGCAGAGGCAGACAAGGAGAAGACCGCATTCACCACCCCGATGGGTCTCAGCGAATTCAACTGTATGCCGTTCGGGCTCTGCAACGCACCAGGAACCTTCCAGCGGTTGATGGAATGCTGTCTGGGACACCGGAATTTCGAGACGGTCCTGTTATACCTGGACGATATCATCGTCTATTCCAAAACCTACGAGGACCATCTGAAACACCTGGCAGAAGTGTTTGACGCCCTGGCAAGCTACGGCCTAAAGGTGAAACCCTCCAAGTGTCACCTCCTGAAACCAAAGGTGCAGTACCTGGGACACGTGGTGAGTGCTGACGGAGTGGCTCCCGACCTCGATAAGATCACCGTGATTAAAGACTGGCCAAGACCCTCCAGCATAAAGGAAGTGCAGGAGTTCCTCTGGTTGGTAGGCTACTACCGAAGATTCATTCCCGGCTTCACCAAAATGGCAGCCCCTATGCAGTACCTCCTGATAGGTCAATCCAGGAAGGCCAAAAACCAGAAGCCGCCCTTCAGGTGGGAAAAGCTGGAAGAGGAGTCCTTCTGCCAGCTGAAGATGGCCCTCACGGGGGATGAAATCCTGGCATACCCTGACTACAGCCAGCCCTTTATCCTCCACACGGACGCAAGCAACATCGGGCTAGGAGCCGTACTGTCCCAGATCCAGCAGGGGAAAGAACGGGTAATCGCTTACGCCAGCCGAAAACTACGGCCTACGGAGAGAAACCCTGAGAATTATAGCTCATTCAAGCTAGAGTTCCTGGCAGTGGTGTGGGCAGTGACCGAACTTTTCAAGCATTACCTTGCCTCTTCCAAGTACACCGTGTACACGGATAACAACCCGTTGACACACCTGGACACTGCAAGGCTTGGTGCCCTGGAGCAGAGATGGATGGCCCACCTGTCCAACTATGAATTCACCATCAAATACCGGGCAGGACGCTCAAATGCCAACGCGGATGCCCTGTCCAGAATGCCAAACTTACCGGACGTAGGGGAAGATCCAGAAGATCTGGAAGAAGTCGAACTCCCTGCGTTCCACCGTCATGGGATTACCCTGTATTCACACCGTGTGAAGGACAGGCGCTCTGCCACGTTCAATCCCTTGCCCCACTACAGCTGGGCGGAGACGCAAGACAGTGATCCCGCAGTCTGTCTGGTGAAGGAAATGCTGACACAGGCTGATGCCCGTCTTGACCCAGACGCTCCTGAGGAGACCAAGCAACTGTGGAAGGAGAAAAGTAAGCTGTTTCTCTACAGGGAGAAGCTGTGCCAGAGAATGGTCAACTCTCGAACACATGAGCTGACCTGGCAGGTAGTGGTCCCAAGACGAGACGCGGCTATGGTTCTGGAGGCATACCACAACGGAGCCGGACACTTCGGATGGAAGAAGCTGGAGTTCTTGCTGCGTGAACGGTTCTACTGGGTAGGCATGAGAGGAGCCATCGAGAGGTGGTGCAGGGACTGTGGCCCGTGCAACCTAAGAAGAAAGGACCGTGCCAGCCAGAAGAGTCCCCTGCAGCCCATCATCACCAGGCAGCCTCTGGAACTGGTAGCCCTGGACCATGTGAAACTGGCTCCAAGCAAATCTGGGTACGTCTACGCCCTCACAATCGTAGATCACTACTCCCGGTTCCTGGTGGTGGTCCCTGTCAAGGACTTAACGGCTCAAACAGCAGCTAGAGCCTTCCAGCAGCACTTCTGCCGTCCACACGGGTATCCGGAGCAAGTGTTGACGGACCAAGGACCAGCCTTCGAAGCGGAGGTCTTCCAGGAGTTCTGCAACCTGTATGGCTGCAAGAAGATAAGAACAATGCCCTATCACCCTCAGACCAACAGACTATGTGAGAAAATGAACCAGGTGGTGATAGACTTGCTAAAAACATTGCCCCTGGAAGAATGCAGTCTGTGGCCTGAAAAACTGCCTGATTTGGTGGACTTGTACAATCACATCCCTGTAGGTTCCACCAACTGTACCCCGGCTTACCTAATGAGAGCAAGACCTGGTAAGCTGCCTATTGACCTGGATATGGGAGTCCTGACACCTGAGGACACCTTGCCAGAGGCAGACTGGGATACAGAACGGCAGCAGCAGTATCGGAAAGTACAGGAGTGCGTCGAGCGAAGTCTGTCTAAAGCAAGAGAAAGGCAAGAGAAGGCTTATAACCAGTATGCTCACGCTGTTCCCCTGGTACCTGGAGAGCAGGTCTTGAAGAGAAAGAGGCGACTCCACAAGTTGGATGACCAGTGGGAGAAGGACCCGTACACCGTGCTGCCCTCAAGCCATGAGAACCCAAAAATCTGTGTCATCAGTAAGGATGGAGAAGAGACCACAGCCATTGTCTCCAGAGACCACCTGAAGAAGTGTCCCGAGCAGCTGCAAAGCCCTGAAGAAGATCAAGAGAACCCTCAACCCGCAGAGGAAAGGGAAGAAATGATCAGTACCGTAATCGGAGACTTTCCTCGGTCCTGGACTCAGATCAACAACGCAGTCGTGGTACCCGTCCTCACCTTTGTCCAGCCAGCCCCTCAAGGACCTACAGAAGAACAGGGAGTGTCAGAAGAGCAGCCGGCCCAGGAGGCAGAAGAATCCATACCAGCAGCCCAGGAGGATCAACCCTCTGCTAGTAGTGAGCCTGCCGTGCCCCTAGTAAGCCAAAGAGTACGCAGAAAGCTGCCAGACCTACCCGCAACACCTTCTACACCCTGTAGTGCAGAACCAGATAGTGGGTCCACCAGGAGCACTAGAGGAGAAATGCCTGCTCGCTGGAGAATCTAAATGTAATGTGAATTTGCTTGTAAATTGCCAATGTTGAAAAAGTTTTAGGTTTTTGTTGCCTGGTTACTAATTATGTTTCTCTAGTTACCCTTCAGGTTTATTTGGACTGACAGGTTATGGACGCTGAATAACCGGAACTACATTGTAGATAGTTGCACCTTGGTGCCTCTTGCGAAGATGGCCGCAGAAGAGAAAACCTGTCTGGCTTGGCCTCCTTGTGGCCCAAAGTAGCTAGTCTCAGCCTTGCAGCCACGCCCAGGGCCAACGCTTCGGGTTTGCTTTGGACAGGTCCCCTACTCTGTGCCAAGACTTCACCTTGTTAGGTGATATGGACACCCGGTTACGGACACGCCGTGACCTCTAAAGACTAAAGATTCTTGTATATATGTTATTGTATTATTGTTTATAAACTGTATTTGTGTTTACTTGAAAATGTGTTTAGTCCCAGAGTACTAAAATTTACTAGGGGGGAATGTGGCACCCCAGGGGTCTGGTTGCCACAGTAATAGAAATATTACATCTGAGAGCAAGTGGGAGGTTTCTCTGGTCAGGAGCCCTTAAGCATGCAACGCCTTCCTGCCCAGACCTGGGAAGGGAGGAATCTGCCCTTATAAACTGGGTCTGGGGCGGGATTAGTAGAGTCAGAGCCTGGAGACAGTTCCAGACACAGGGAGAGTTACAGCAGGAGCTCTGTAGGAGCAGTAGCTGAAGACCAGGGGCTGGAGCTAAGCAGAGATATAGCTCGCCCTGGCAGAAGAATCTGATAACCGGACACTGGAGTCCGAGGCTGTGGGGACTGATATCCACCCAGCAGCAGAAACCAGCCGGCAGGGGATTCCAGGTCCTCTGGCCATAGAAGCCCGGAGGCTCAGTCACAAGGAAGGGACCAGCACCGCCATCCAGGAGCGGAGGCTAACAGAAGGCCCCAAGTCACCAGCCATACGGGTGAGCACCACGGTATACTCAGGGACGTGGGCTACTTCTACCCGCTTAGACTCTGAGTCGTTCCTGCTCAGCGCCGCACCAGCACTACTAGTGCTGGGACGCCCGCGCACCATCACTCCCATCATCCACATTCCCTGCCCTGAGGCCATACTCCTCCCGTGGGGAGTTATCCCATCTTTTGCTGCGCACACCACACCAGCCTGACCGCAATCCACGGGTGGCGTAGTCGGACAATTAACCTAAAACCCCCACAAAATACCGCCATCGGCCTGACCACCCTGAGCCACGGGACCGGGTCGCCGCCACGGAGACTACAAACCCCAGCATCCCCCAGAGACCAGGTTCCGGGTATCCCACACACGTCCACACTAGGCCCTGGGGGTGAGTCACATGCACCAAGAAAGCTCCACCATATGTGCCAAGCATACCCTTAAATATTAATTTACCCCATAGAGGTGTTCAATGAAGATTTATAGATTGTGTAGCAATGCTACTCACTTGGAAGCCATCTTAGGTACCACAGGAACCGTTTCTATTTAAAGTTCGGCTGGTTTATTTCAGTCCTCATAAACCACATCACAGGACAACTTAAATACAGCCTTTCTCTGGCACAAAGTAAAACATAAAGTAAGAGTCCATACAATAGTGCGGGTTTGCCCGCTTGGCTTAGAGTCCAGCTTTAAAGTCCTTTTAAAAAGCCACACAATCCAGGAGGTCTGCAACCTCCATAACCAGAACCATGTGTCAGATAAACATGTCCCATTTTACCCTCCCTAACGCTTCAACTGCTCACCATTAGAGCTGTCCCTAACATGGCCAATTAACCACTCTTAGTACTATGTGTACTAGAGCATTACTCTAGGTTTATATCACAGAGGACAAGCACCTCTGTGAGACATATTTCCCATCCACTATGTGATTGACAGCCACCTTACATACCTCCCCCCTCTTCCTAAAGCCGTGGTGCTTGGCACCTTCTACCACAGGACATGGGATTCTAGAGATAGCTATTTTTGTAATGCATAGAAAAATGTAGCAGAGGGCATTTTCTGCTCACAAAAAGTATATGTGCGTTACACTTTTTTTAGCATTGTAGTCGCTGATCAGTGATCTACTTTAACAAGATACATTGAGGAATTTTCCTGACATATAATTCTGAAGTACAGATTGTTACGGATCTGGGTGGTGGAACCTCTGTGCTGTGGTGCAAGGAGGGACCAGAGGGGCGTAACTAGGTTTCAACTCGGACTGAGCAAGGTCGCATGGCGGCTCAATTGACTCCATGAACCAGGGAAGGACTGAACAGAGGGACCAGGTGCTACTGTGGGGCAGTCCTTGTATGAGAGCAGGTGACTCCCACGGGTCAGAAGGCAGGGACTGACCGGTACAGCAGATGAGCACGGGAGGCAGGCTGACGGGTGATCCGGGTAGACGGACTGGTAGACACCACGGGTAACTGGCAGGAGCCTCCAGGTAGGCTGGCTAGTAGGCACGGCAGGTAACTGGTACATTCTCCAGGTAGGCAGGCAAGCCTGGCCCATAGACAGACTGGCGGGTTTGGACCATAGGCAGACCGTCGGGCTGGAGAGTGTACTTGGCTGGCGGAGACAGGTAGTCATGCTGGCAGACTGGACAGGTAGTCAGGCTGGCGGGCTGGACTGGTAGTCAGGCTGGAGGACTGGACTGGTAGTCAGGCTGGCGGACTGGACTGGTAGTCAGGCTGGTGGACTGGACTGGTAGTCAGACTAGCAGTGGGACCTGAGGGCTGAAGCAGAGTTTAGAACACAAAGCTACAACCTTGCACGGGCACCTCCATTTTGGAGGAGGTGCCTTTTATATGAGAAGTCCTCCGGCCATTGGCCGGGGACTCCTTAGGATGGAGCGCGCGGCCCCTTTAAGAGGGAGGGAGCGCGCGCCGGCAGCAGCAGCAGGAGAGCCGGAAGACGTCAGGCCAGGAGTGCGGCGGTAAGGGGGACGGCGTCTCTGCCTGTCAGGGGGCAGAGACGCCGATGCTACACAGATTAAATCGATGTAGAGCCTAAATGACACATACTGTATTTGGTATATCTGGCTTTTAACAAATCAAAGCCTTTCAGATATTTGCATCCCTTTAAATCGACAGCGATATGGGCATGCGGACATACTGTATTTGAGGCTACTCGTAGTAATATGGGATTAATTAGAGTACTATAAGCATAATGGCTATCAATGTACATTACTCAACTGACTGCACCGGCCACTGTCTGGAAATGTTATTCTAGTGTCAGACAGGTCGGCCTAGCAGGGTCCGGAGACACAGATGTCCTATGTGCACTAACCAGTGTTTTGTGTTTTCCACATATGTGCAATGTACCTCATAGATCCATGAGGAATTTTACAGCAATGTCATCACATGCCCACGTCTAATTCAATAGTCTTGACAGACCCATAGAGACATATGAGCTACAGGTTTGACATTTCTACATCAAGGCGGGGACATAGCCGTAGCTGGAGTAAAGGTAGTTGATGCATCCAGCCCAAGTTCCCCCCAAAAAAACAGTAGTGTAAATGGCACATGGTAGGTGAGGGCTTATACGTTGGGTCCTTCAAGCTACGACACCGCATTAACATATTGATTCATAGCTTTAAGGTTGGATGAAGACATAAGACGATTGCGTTCAATCAACTGTTGATCTAGAGGAAGGTAAAAACCATACGAGGCGGATGCTATTTGCCCCATATTAGGGTAAAAATTCCTTTCCGACTCCACATAAAGCAATCAGTCTAGTTCCCTGGGTTAAAGTCCCATTGCAGATTCTAATACCCATAACCTGTAATATTGTATTTATCAAAAAGGCATCTAGATCCTCTTTGAATTTTTTTTAATCAGCTAGTACCACATCATGTAGCAGAGAGGTCTATAGTCTCACAACTTACACAGTAAAGAATCCATAGTCTCACTGCTCGTACAGTAAAGAATCCGTAGTCTCACTGCTCGTACAGTAAAGAATCCGTAGTCTCACTGCTTTTACAGTAAAGAATCCGTAGTCTCACTGCTCCTACAGTACATAATCCATAGTCTCACTGCTCGTATAGTAAAGAATTTATAGTCTCGCTGCTCAAACAGTAAAGAATCCATAGTCTCACTGCTCAAACAGTAAAGAATCCATAGTCTCACTATGATGATGATTAAACCTTCTTTCCTCTAGATGTAGAGGAGCCCCCTTGTCACCGCCTCAGGCCTAGGCGTAAAAATATCATTACTATCGCCTCATATATTTGTACATTGTAATAAGATCACCCTAAAATTTTGCTTTTCTAAACTGAATAATGCCAAGTTTGACCTGTCCTCTGCAGTTTACCCATCCCCCTATTAGCCTTAGATTTTTTTTTTGCATATGATAAAAATGGGTAGATTTATGAAACTTAAAAAAAATCCCTACTGTCTCTTGCACACTCTATACTGTACGTCTTGGATTGATATACAATTTGGCATGTTTGTATTAAATTAGACCACAATGTCTAAAAAAAAAATGTGTTAGGTATAATTAAAAAAATGCAAAAAGATCTTAAAATGGTAGCCGGATACCTTGCAATGTCTTAAAGAGAAGCTGTAATCAGAATATAATCTATTGTTTAAATTGTTTTTGTATGTAAAAATTTTTGGTAATGTTTTTCTTTCCATATTAAAATCAAAACTTGCAGACTTGCAAAATATTAGACAAAGATAACACAAATAAACACGAAATGCAGTTTTTAAATGAAGGTCTTTATTTTTAAGGGAAAAAGAAATCCAAACCTACAGGGCTCTGCATGAAAAAGTGAGTGCCCCCTAAACCTAATAACTGGTTGGGCAACCCTTACCAGCAACTACTGTTTTTAACAATGCTCTAGAGGAATTTTGGCTCACTGCAAAATTGTTGTAATCCATCCACATTGAAATCAGGAAGGGGGCAAACACTTTTTCACACCACTGTATATACTGTATTTAATCCAGAAAGGTAGGCAGTATTTATAAGAAATATACAAAGATTATACAAAATGGGAACAAAACGATACAGTAAAAGGGATAATAAAAGAAAATGACTAAACCTGAACCTGTGTCATGGAAATGGCTCAGAGCTTAGCGGAGGGGAGCACTCCGATTAGAAAAATGGACCACTCTCACAGAAAACTATTGAACTTCCCAGAATGACCAATGAACCAAACCAAATTTCTGCTTTTTATTAGCTCAATGTGACATGCAGAAGTAGTGCTGTTGCAGAGTGTGACATGCAGAAGTAGTGCTGTTGCTTTAAAAGCATTCAGCAACTATTATAAGTAACACAAGCAAGAGACAGGAAGTGTTGTGCTCCAGAAGCATCCAGCAACTAGAGGGGTTAACACAGTCAAAGTAGAAGGGGAGTGTTTTAGCAGAGTCCCAGGGGGATTGTGGGGAAGTTACTTACTGACTGGCTGGAGCCGAAAAGAAAGGTGGTGTGTGTGTTCTGTATCTCACAGAAGCGCCCCTGTAAGTGAAAAGGATTCAAGTCAGGTAGAGATTCTGAACTAACAGTGCAGAGTATTGTCAGGCAGAAAGATAAGGAATGGAAAAGAAATGGTGTCACAGGGATCATCTCCCTCAGCACCCCCCCTCCTCCATCTCACTGTGCTGTAAAGAATGCTGTGTTCATTAATGTGCCTTTGCATTATGACTGGGCTGTCTTGTACTACTGGGAAGACTGTGAACTGCTGTGCTGCTAAGGAAACTGTACTGTTTGTCACTGGAGCCTGTTACTCATAAGACTTAACTTGCACTGGCTGTGTGGCTTCTTATTAAATGCTACTGTTCTACCGTTTACGAGGACTCTTGTCAAGTGTGTCTGGTCAGCAAGTGAAACAATCTACATGTCTGTGCCTGAGGGTCAATACCCCTGTGTGCTTGAGAGAAGCAACAACACATGGTCTATGGTTGCCCTGAGTAACGGTTCCCCCAGGATTCCAAAGAATTCATGTAACCTGTCTCGTCCCTATCTGAACCTAGCGGTATGCATGTAACATCAAGGTTACGCACACATACCTCCCCTTGATGAGCTCGTGTGAGGGTTGGTTGTGGGATTTGCTGGGTCTGCTAGAATTTTATGTGATCAAACTTACAGGATATCTTTTCTTCTGGAGATCCCAGGCAGGAGATATTGTCGTCATATTCATTATCACTATTTTATCTTTTTATAGAGATGAAACACGACATGGATAGCACCATCCTTTAGAACATTATTAAGTTGGAGAGGTTCTGATGGCCCTACAGTGATGTATGTGAATGCGTTATCTTGGTCTGTTTGCTATGACGCCGAAAATCTATATCTTATAAATATGAGATCAATGCAAACCACAATATTCATCACTGACCACTGGCGCTGAGCCGCCTTGCTGCAATTGTCCAGTTTTCTTTGATCATAGGAGGCTCTTTCATGGGGAAGCAAACTTCTCCTCCTATGTGTAAACAAATCTCAGCCTCGTCTTTTTCCCAAAGAATCTCCTATTTAATTACCAGGACACTGCAGGGGGCGCTGCTTCAAAGAAGATGAGGTGTTAGCTCTCTCCCTAACGTCGTCTGTTATAATTAGTCCCAGATATTCAAAGTGCGGGGTAATAAGTCCCTCTCTGGAAATGTCTTATGGAGTTTCAATTTTTCTCTATGACATAAACAATAGGTCATTTTCTGATGACACTGTTATTATACTGGAGAGACAGCTGGAATCCGATGGCCGGTGTAGCATGAGTAGGGTTCAAAAACCGGTGGTAGAAGTTCTTGGATGTACCAATAGGAGTTGTAGACACAATCTGGAGATGAATAAGAACATTCTGGGTAAGACAGTTTAGGAGCTGGAGCTGGAGACTGGAATCAGAACAACAGCTAAACACAATACTCAAGCAATGAGTGAATGTTCCATGTGGCTTTAAGTAGGCCCAAACAGGAAACAAGATGGCCTTTCACAGATCAATATCGGCCATATTGGAAAAGGGCAATTGCAGAAGCATAATAGCAGCCTCCCATTGTAATGAGTGCAATTGCAGCACAATTTAGCAAAGTGAATAACAGCAGCCACTAGTGGTCAATCCGCAGAAGGACAACAGAATCCTGACATTATTTTCCCCCTTGCAACAGCGACCTCTCGATGCTGCTTGACCCGGTTTATCTGGATATCTCTGGTGAAACTCCTTAACTGGTCGGAAAGCATTATATTTTCTACAGATTCCCAGGAATTATCCTCAGGACTGTAGCCCTGCCGTTTTATTAAGTAGTGCAACCTGTTTCTGAATATTCTGGAGTCTAGGATCTTTTCGACAGTATAATATTCTTGTCCATCCACTTCAACAGGATCAGGAGGAGGTAGGCGACATCCTAAAAAAGCATTTGGAACAAATGGCTTCAGTAAGGAAACATAGAACACTGGATGTATCTTCATTGTTCTGGGAAGTTGAAGACAGAAAGCTACTGAGCTGGCTTGTTCAGTAGTTTTGAAAGAACCAATAAATTTTTGACCCAGTTTTGGGGAAAGTAAATGAAGTTTCAGATTTTTGGTAGAAAGTAGTGTTGAGCGAGCACTAAAATGCTCGGGTGCTCGAAGCTCGGGCCGAGCTCGCCGTGATACTCGGGTGCTCGACCCGAGCAACGAGCCCAATGTTAGTCTATGGGAGACTCGAGCATTTTTGCGGTGGCAACCCCGGCAGTCTTTTAAAAGCCTAACAAGTGCCCAAAACGATAGTGACAGTGCTCAAGTGACATGGGGACAGCATGGGGATCGCCCCAGGAAGCATTTCTGACCCCCAGGTCACTGCTGTCAACAACATGGTCAGAGGTATTAAGCCACTTTTACGGGCTCACAATAAAACGTTCAAAAACGAAAGTGAAACTTTTTTCCTGTGAAATATGTTAAGGAACATCCTTTCCAGGGTAAAGACTTGTGTATAAGTTAAAATAAATGACCAAAAACAAAAATACTCCTCCACACCTTCGGCTATGTTCACAAGTAGCATTTTTTATGCGTTTTTGCACTTTTGTATTGCTTTCAACTATGACAAATGCATTCACCGTGAAATGTCATTTTAACATTTTACAACCTTATCTGGCCATGTGCTGTGTGACACATGCATAAAGTGCTGAAAAGACAAGGGAACAGCATGGGGAAGACCCCTGGAAGCATCTCTGACTCCCAGGTCACTGTCTAAAAGTGTGCCCATCATAAGTGATCCTTACCGCATCAGAAGATGCAGACTTGCAACTATCCCCATGCAAGTTCTAGTCCCAGGGCAGTGTTCAATTGTACCTCCCCCATTCCTTGCAATACAAGCTCAAGTATGCAGCCTGCCACCCACCCACGCCCAGGCTGCAATACCATACTGCTTGCTTACTTGAACTTGAAATTGGGCCTTTTAGGCATGTGGAGGCGGAATTTGGCCACCACGTCATGGCTGTGTTGGCGGCCTGGAATCCATACTCAGTCCCCAGCCGCCCGGCGGCCGGGTGTCCATACTCGGTCCCCAGCCGCCTGGGGGCAGCCGGGTGTCCATAAACGGTCCCCAGCCGCCCCTATTTCTCCTTGGAACATCCCCCCACACACTTTTCTTAGCCCGGCCTGCTTTAGGCAGCATTGGACGAGCCCACCAGAGAACCAGACTCCTCCGGTGGACCCTGACTTCTCCATCAGTGGAGTTGAGAGTGCCAAGGTGAGGAGCATGATGATGATGACAGAAGTTAGCATCTGCTATGTTTTCCTTTAATGCAAGTGTAAGTGTGCAGCCTGCCACCCACCCACCCCCAGACTGCAATTCCATACTGCTAGCTTGCACTTGAAATGGTGCCTTTTAGTTTGGAGGAGGCCGAAGCTGGCCACTACCTCATGGCTGCTTCGGCAGCGAGGTATCCATACTCAGTCCCCAGCCGCCCATATTTGTCCTGGTGTGCCTTATACATAAGATTAAGCGCGTATACCAAAACATTACCTGTGCCCTCCCCAGTGCATTTAGTGGGAAGGAGAGCCTATTCCGCTGTAGTGTGTGCATGACAAACCCCTGTTCATGGTACATGCGAAGATGCCTCCCACCTTGCACCTGTCATTGCAGACTTGTAACTATCCCCATTCAAGTCCTTGTCCCAGGACAGTGTTCAATTGTACCTCTCCCATTCCTTGCAATGCAAGCGCAAGTATGCAGCCAGCCACCCACCCACCCCCAGTCTGCAATACCATACTGCTTGCTTGCACTTGAAATTGGGCCTTTTAGGCATGTGGAGGCGGAATCTGGCCACCACGCCATGGCTGTGTCGGCGGCCTGGTATCCATACTCAGTCCCCAGCCGCCTGGTGGCCGGGTGTCCCCGCTTGCTCCCCAGCCTCCAGGGGGTGGCCGGGTGTCCATACTCGGTCCCCAGCCACCCCTATTTGTTCTGGTAACCTTTCCCACACTTTTCTTAGCCTGGCCTGCTTTAGGGCAGCAATGGCCGAACCCACCGGACTATCAGACTCCTCCGGTGGGCCCTGGCTTCTCCATCAGGGGAGTTGAGAGTGCCAAGGTGAGGAGCATGATGAGGATGATAGAAGTTAGCATCTGCTTTGTTTTGTTGTAATGCAAGCGCATGTATGTAGTAGCGGCTAGGCCTGAGGTGGTCAGCGTTTTGGCGCATATCCTACCTCTTCCGAGGATTGCTGGATGTTTTCCTGCTACTATCCAAGTTCTATGACTCCCGTTAAAACAAAGCTTCAGGTGATAAATGATGGATGAGGTAGTGGCAAAGGAGAAAGAGCAGGAGGAACAGGGGCCATTCACATCAATATCAGGCCAGTCAACCAGATATGTCTTGTAGGATATGTTTCTGTAACAAAAGGAGCGGTTCGGCTACATAGTTATAGGGCATACTGTGAGTGCAATGCCTACCAAAAATTTCGAGCCACTCCAATGCCCCTTAGAAATGACATGGAGGTTAGAGGGCGTTAACTAAACCTTTTTTTCCATTTATAGCAACTGGGTCTCCCGTGCACTGTTGGCCTAAGCAGTGAATGGAAGGCTTTCCAAAAATTATGAGGAACTGCAATGCCCCTTACAAGAGCCATGTGTGGCACCCCAGGGGTCTGGTCACCACAGTAATAGAGATATTACGTCGGAGAGCAAGTGGGAGGTTTCCTGGTCAGGATCCCTTAAACATGCAACATTCTCCTGCCCCAATCCTGGGAGGGGAGAATTCTGCCCTTATAAACTGGATCTGGGGCGGGGTTGAGTGAGTCAGAGAACAGTCAGAGTCAGAGTGAGAGCAAGGGAAAGTAACAGCAAGGAGCTCTGTAGGAGCTAGGAGCTAAAGACCAGGGGCTGGAAGCTGAGCAAAGCTCGCCCTGGCAGAAGACAATAGGAACCGGACACAGGAGTCCGAAGCTGTGAGGACTTATATATCCAGCAGCAGAAACCAGCCAGCAGGGGATTTCAGGTCCTCTGGCCATAGAAGCCCGGAGGCTCAGTCACAAGCAAGGGACCAGCACCGCCGTCGTGGAGCGGAGGCTAACAGAAGGCCCCAAGTCACCAGCCATACGGGTGAGCAATACACGGCACACTCAGGGACGTGGGCTACTTCTACCCGCTTACAGCAAGGTAGCCAGGAAGAGTGCAGACAGACGGGGAGGCCTACAACTCCACCTGGCCAGGGGAACTCCTGCTTGCTCACAGACTGACCAGGCCTCTTATGCTAGCCAGTACTCCCGGGAGGGTCTACCTTATAATCATCAGTAAAGACCCTGAACTGCACTGCAAAGACTCTGAGTCATTCCTGCTGCGCTCGTGCACCATCACCCCCATCATCCACACTCACTGCCCTGAGGCTATACTCCTCCCGAGGGGAGTTATCCCATTCTATGCTGCGCACACAACACCAGCCTCAGCGATCTGCCTCGCAGCGGTGGTACTCCCTGACCGCAATCCACGGGTGGCGCAGTCGGACAATTAACCTCAAAACCTAAGAAAGACTGCCACTGGTTTGACGAGCCTGAGCCACGGGACCGGGTCACCGCCACGGAGACTACAGACCCCAGAGACCCAGCACCGGGTATCCCACACACGTGTACACACGGCCAAGGGGGCGCGTCACATGCAGTACAGCATATTACAAACATAAGTCCCATTATTGGGGAGTGGGTGTCCCATGGTATTTGCTTATGCTTTCCAAGCAAAAGCTGCCAAAAATTAGGACGGCGCAACTTGCAATGCCCCTTACAAGAGCCATGCAGTACAGCATATTACAAACATAAGTCCCATTATTGGAGAGTGGGTGTCCCATAGTATTTGCTTATGCTTTCCAAGCAAAAGCTGCCAAAAATTAGGACGGAGCAACTTGCAATGCCCCTTACAAGAGCCATGCAGTACAGCATATTACAAACATAAGTCCCATTATTGGGGAGTGGGTGTCCCATAGTATTTGCTTATGCTTTCCCAGCAAAAGCTGCCAAAAATTAGGACGGAGCAACTTGCAATGCCCCTTACAAGAGCCATGCAGTACAGCATATTACAAACATAAGTCCCATTATTGGGGAGTGGGTGTCCCATAGTATTTGCTTATGCTTTCCCAGCAAAAGCTGGCAAAAATTAGGACGGAGCAACTTGCAATGCCCCTTACAAGAGCCATGCAGTACAGCATATTACAAACATAAGTCCCATTATTGGGGAGTGGGTGTCCCATGGTATTTGCTTATGCTTTCCAAGCAAAAGCTGCCAAAAATTAGGACGGCGCAACTTGCAGTGCCCCTTACAAGAGCCATGCAGTACAGCATATTACAAACATAAGTCCCATTATTGGGGAGTGGGTGTCCCATAGTATTTGCTTATGCTTTCCCAGCAAAAGCTGCCAAAAATTTGGACGGAGCAACTTGCAATGCCCCTTATAAGAGCCATGCAGTACAGCATATTACAAACATAAGTCCCATTATTGGGGAGTGGGTGTCCCATAGTATTTGCTTATGCTTTCCCAGCAAAAGCTGCCAAAAACTAGGACGGAGCAACTTGCAATGCCCCCTACAAGAGCCATGCAGTACAGCATATTACAAACATAAGTCCCATTATTGGGGAGTGGGTGTCCCATAGTATTTGCTTATGCTTTCCCAGCAAAAGCTGCCAAAAATTAGGACGGAGCAACTTGCAATGCCCCCTACAAGAGCCATGCAGTACAGCATATTACAAACATAAGTCCCATTATTGGGGAGTGGGTGTCCCATAGTATTTGCTTATGCTTTCCCAGCAAAAGCTGCCAAAAATTAGGACGGAGCAACTTGCAATGCCCCTTACAAGAGCCATGCAGTACAGCATATTACAAACATAAGTCCCATTATTGGGGAGTGGGTGTCCCATAGTATTTGCTTATGCTTTCCTAGCAAAAGCTGGCAAAAATTAGGACGGAGCAACTTGCAATGCCCCTTACAAGAGCCATGCAGTACAGCATATTACAAACATAAGTCCCATTATTGGGGAGTGGGTGTCCCATAGTATTTGCTTATGCTTTCCCAGCAAAAGCTGCCAAAAATTAGGACGGAGCAACTTGCAATGCCCCCTACAAGAGCCATGCAGTACAGCATATTACAAACATAAGTCCCATTATTGGGGAGTGGGTGTCCCATAGTATTTGCTTATGCTTTCCCAGCAAAAGCTGCCAAAAATTAGGACGGAGCAACTTGCAATGCCCCTTACAAGAGCCATGCAGTACAGCATATTACAAACATAAGTCCCATTATTGGGGAGTGGGTGTCCCATAGTATTTGCTTATGCTTTCCAAGCAAAAGCTGGCAAAAATTAGGACGGAGCAACTTGCAATGCCCCTTACAAGAGCCATGCAGTACAGCATATTACAAACATAAGTCCCATTATTGGGGAGTGGGTGTCCCATAGTATTTGCTTATGCTTTCCCAGCAAAAGCTGCCAAAAATTAGGACGGAGCAACTTGCAATGCTCCTTACAAGAGCCATGCAGTACAGCATATTACAAACATAAGTTCCATTATTGGGGAGTGGGTGTCCCATAGTATTTGCTTATGCTTTCCAAGCAAAAGCTGCCAAAAATTAGGATGGAGCAACTTGCAATGCCCCTTACAAGAGCCATGCAGTACAGCATATTACAAACATAAGTCCCATTATTGGGGAGTGGGTGTCCCATAGTATTTGCTTATGCTTTCCCAGCAAAAGCTGCCAAAAATTAGGACGGAGCACCTTGCAATGCCCCTTACAAGAGCCATGCAGTACAGCATATTACAAACATAAGTCCCATTATTGGGGAGTGGGTGTCCCATAGTATTTGCTTATGCTTTCCCAGCAAAAGCTGCCAAAAATTAGGACGGAGCAACTTGCAATGCCCCTTACAAGAGCCATGCAGTACAGCATATTACAAACATAAGTCCCATTATTGGGGAGTGGGTGTCCCATAGTATTTGCTTATGCTTTCCAAGCAAAAGCTGCCAAAAATTAGGACGGAGCAACTTGCAATGCCCCTTACAAGAGCCATGCAGTACAGCATATTACAAACATAAGTCCCATTATTGGGGAGTGGGTGTCCCATGGTATTTGCTTATGCTTTCCCAGCAAAAGCTGCCAAAAATTAGGACGGAGCAACGTGCAATGCCCCTTACAAGAGCCATGCAGTACAGCATATTACAAACATAAGTCCCATTATTGGGGAGTGGGTGTCCCATAGTATTTACTTATGCTTTCCAAGCAAAAGCTGCCAAAAATTAGGACGGAGCAACTTGCAATGCCCCTTACAAGAGCCATGCAGTACAGCATATTACAAACATAAGTCCCATTATTGGGGAGTGGGTGTCCCATAGTATTTGCTTATGCTTTCCCAGCAAAAGCTGCCAAAAATTAGGACGGAGCAACTTGCAATGCTCCTTACAAGAGCCATGCAGTACAGCATATTACAAACATAAGTTCCATTATTGGGGAGTGGGTGTCCCATAGTATTTACTTATGCTTTCCAAGCAAAAGCTGCCAAAAATTAGGACGGAGCAACTTGCAATGCCCCTTACAAGAGCCATGCAGTACAGCATATTACAAACATAAGTCCCATTATTGGGGAGTGGGTTTCCCATAGTATTTGCTTATGCTTTCCCAGCAAAAGCTGCCAAAAATTAGGACGGAGCACCTTGCAATGCCTCTTACAAGAGCCATGCAGTACAGCATATTACAAACATAAGTCCCATTATTGGGGAGTGGGTGTCCCATAGTATTTGCTTATGCTTTCCCAGCAAAAGCTGCCAAAAATTAGGACGGAGCAACTTGCAATGCTCCTTACAAGAGCCATGCAGTACAGCATATTACAAACATAAGTTCCATTATTGGGGAGTGGGTGTCCCATAGTATTTGCTTATGCTTTCCAAGCAAAAGCTGCCAAAAATTAGAATGGAGCAACTTGCAATGCCCCTTACAAGAGCCATGCAGTACAGCATATTACAAACATAAGTCCCATTATTGGGGAGTGGGTGTCCCATAGTATTTGCTTATGCTTTCCCAGCAAAAGCTGCCAAAAACTAGGACGGAGCAACTTGCAATGCCCCCTACAAGAGCCATGCAGTACAGCATATTACAAACATAAGTCCCATTATTGGGGAGTGGGTGTCCCATAGTATTTGCTTATGCTTTCCCAGCAAAAGCTGCCAAAAACTAGGACGGAGCAACTTGCAATGCCCCCTACAAGAGCCATGCAGTACAGCATATTACAAACATAAGTCCCATTATTGGGGAGTGGGTGTCCCATAGTATTTGCTTATGCTTTCCCAGCAAAAGCTGCCAAAAATTAGGACGGAGCAACTTGCAATGCCCCCTACAAGAGCCATGCAGTACAGCATATTACAAACATAAGTCCCATTATTGGGGAGTGGGTGTCCCATAGTATTTGCTTATGCTTTCCCAGCAAAAGCTGCCAAAAATTAGGACGGAGCAACTTGCAATGCCCCTTACAAGAGCCATGCAGTACAGCATATTACAAACATAAGTCCCATTATTGGGGAGTGGGTGTCCCATAGTATTTGCTTATGCTTTCCTAGCAAAAGCTGGCAAAAATTAGGACGGAGCAACTTGCAATGCCCCTTACAAGAGCCATGCAGTACAGCATATTACAAACATAAGTCCCATTATTGGGGAGTGGGTGTCCCATAGTATTTGCTTATGCTTTCCCAGCAAAAGCTGCCAAAAATTAGGATGGAGCACCTTGCAATGCCCCTTACAAGAGCCATGCAGTACAGCATATTACAAACATAAGTCCCATTATTGGGGAGTGGGTGTCCCATAGTATTTGCTTATGCTTTCCCAGCAAAAGCTGCCAAAAATTAGGACGGAGCAACTTGCAATGCCCCTTACAAGAGCCATGCAGTACAGCATATTACAAACATAAGTCCCATTATTGGGGAGTGGGTGTCCCATAGTATTTGCTTATGCTTTCCAAGCAAAAGCTGCCAAAAATTAGGACGGAGCAACTTGCAATGCCCCTTACAAGAGCCATGCAGTACAGCATATTACAAACATAAGTCCCATTATTGGGGAGTGGGTGTCCCATAGTATTTGCTTATGCTTTCCCAGCAAAAGATGCCAAAAATTAGGACGGAGCAACTTGCAATGCCCCTTACAAGAGCCATGCAGTACAGCATATTACAAACATAAGTCCCATTATTGGGGAGTGGGTGTCCCATGGTATTTGCTTATGCTTTCCCAGCAAAAGCTGCCAAAAATTAGGACGGAGCAACTTGCAATGCCCCTTACAAGAGCCATGCAGTACAGCATCTTACAAACATAAGTCCCATTATTGGGGAGTGGGTGTCCCATAGTATTTACTTATGCTTTCCAAGCAAAAGCTGCCAAAAATTAGGACGGAGCAACTTGCAATGCCCCTTACAAGAGCCATGCAGTACAGCATATTACAAACATAAGTCCCATTATTGGGAGTGGGTGTCCCATAGTATTTGCTTATGCTTTCCCAGCAAAAGCTGCCAAAAATTAGGACGGAGCAACTTGCAATGCTCCTTACAAGAGCCATGCAGTACAGCATATTACAAACATAAGTTCCATTATTGGGGAGTGGGTGTCCCATAGTATTTGCTTATGCTTTCCAAGCAAAAGCTGCCAAAAATTAGGACGGAGCAACTTGCAATGCCCCTTACAAGAGCCATGCAGTACAGCATATTACAAACATAAGTCCCATTATTGGGGAGTGGGTGTCCCATAGTATTTGCTTATGCTTTCCTAGCAAAAGCTGGCAAAAATTAGGACGGAGCAACTTGCAATGCCCTTACAAGAGCCATGCAGTACAGCATATTACAAACATAAGTCCCATTATTGGGGAGTGGGTGTCCCATAGTATTTGCTTATGCTTTCCCAGCAAAAGCTGCCAAAAATTAGGACGGAGCAACTTGCAATGCTCCTTACAAGAGCCATGCAGTACAGCATATTACAAACATAAGTTCCATTATTGGGGAGTGGGTGTCCCATAGTATTTGCTTATGCTTTCCAAGCAAAAGCTGCCAAAAATTAGGATGGAGCAACTTGCAATGCCCCTTACAAGAGCCATGCAGTACAGCATATTACAAACATAAGTCCCATTATTGGGGAGTGGGTGTCCCATAGTATTTGCTTATGCTTTCCCAGCAAAAGCTGCCAAAAATTAGGACGGAGCACCTTGCAATGCCCCTTACAAGAGCCATGCAGTACAGCATATTACAAACATAAGTCCCATTATTGGGGAGTGGGTGTCCCATAGTATTTGCTTATGCTTTCCCAGCAAAAGCTGCCAAAAATTAGGACGGAGCAACTTGCAATGCCCCTTACAAGAGCCATGCAGTACAGCATATTACAAACATAAGTCCCATTATTGGGGAGTGGGTGTCCCATAGTATTTGCTTATGCTTTCCAAGCAAAAGCTGCCAAAAATTAGGACGGAGCAACTTGCAATGCCCCTTACAAGAGCCATGCAGTACAGCATATTACAAACATAAGTCCCATTATTGGGGAGTGGGTGTCCCATAGTATTTGCTTATGCTTTCCCAGCAAAAGATGCCAAAAATTAGGACGGAGCAACTTGCAATGCCCCTTACAAGAGTCATGCAGTACAGCATATTACAAACATAAGTCCCATTATTGGGGAGTGGGTGTCCCATGGTATTTGCTTATGCTTTCCCAGCAAAAGCTGCCAAAAATTAGGACGGAGCAACTTGCAATGCCCCTTACAAGAGCCATGCAGTACAGCATATTACAAACATAAGTCCCATTATTGGGGAGTGGGTGTCCCATAGTATTTACTTATGCTTTCCAAGCAAAAGCTGCCAAAAATTAGGACGGAGCAACTTGCAATGCCCCTTACAAGAGCCATGCAGTACAGCATATTACAAACATAAGTCCCATTATTGGGGAGTGGGTGTCCCATAGTATTTGCTTATGCTTTCCCAGCAAAAGCTGCCAAAAATTAGGACGGAGCAACTTGCAATGCTCCTTACAAGAGCCATGCAGTACAGCATATTACAAACATAAGTTCCATTATTGGGGAGTGGGTGTCCCACAGTATTTGCTTATGCTTTCCAAGCAAAAGCTGCCAAAAATTAGGACGGAGCAACTTGCAATGCCCCTTACAAGAGCCATGCAGTACAGCATATTACAAACATAAGTCCCATTATTGGGGAGTGGGTGTCCCATAGTATTTGCTTATGCTTTCCCAGCAAAAGCTGCCAAAAATTAGGACGGAGCACCTTGCAATGCCTCTTACAAGAGCCATGCAGTACAGCATATTACAAACATAAGTCCCATTATTGGGGAGTGGGTGTCCCATAGTATTTGCTTATGCTTTCCCAGCAAAAGCTGCCAAAAATTAGGACGGAGCAACTTGCAATGCTCCTTACAAGAGCCATGCAGTACAGCATATTACAAACATAAGTTCCCATTATTGGGGAGTGGGTGTCCCATAGTATTTGCTTATGCTTTCCAAGCAAAAGCTGCCAAAAATTAGGATGGAGCAACTTGCAATGCCCCTTACAAGAGCCATGCAGTACAGCATATTACAAACATAAGTCCCATTATTGGGGAGTGGGTGTCCCATAGTATTTGCTTATGCTTTCCCAGCAAAAGCTGCCAAAAATTAGGACGGAGCACCTTGCAATGCCCCTTACAAGAGCCATGCAGTACAGCATATTACAAACATAAGTCCCATTATTGGGGAGTGGGTGTCCCATAGTATTTGCTTATGCTTTCCCAGCAAAAGCTGCCAAAAATTAGGACGGAGCAACTTGCAATGCCCTTACAAGAGCCATGCAGTACAGCATATTACAAACATAAGTCCCATTATTGGGGAGTGGGTGTCCCATAGTATTTGCTTATGCTTTCCAAGCAAAAGCTGCCAAAAATTAGGACGGAGCAACTTGCAATGCCCCTTACAAGAGCCATGCAGTACAGCATATTACAAACATAAGTCCCATTATTGGGGAGTGGGTGTCCCATAGTATTTGCTTATGCTTTCCCAGCAAAAGATGCCAAAAATTAGGACGGAGCAACTTGCAATGCCCCTTACAAGAGCCATGCAGTACAGCATATTACAAACATAAGTCCCATTATTGGGGAGTGGGTGTCCCATGGTATTTGCTTATGCTTTCCCAGCAAAAGCTGCCAAAAATTAGGACGGAGCAACTTGCAATGCCCCTTATAAGAGCCATGCAGTACAGCATATTACAAACATAAGTTCCATTATTGGGGAGTGGGTGTCCCATAGTATTTGCTTATGCTTTCCCAGCAAAAGCTGCCAAAAATTAGGACGGAGCAACTTGCAATGCCACTTACAAGAGCCATGCAGTACAGCATATTACAAATATAAGTCCCATTATTGGGGAGTGGGTGTCCCATAGTATTTGCTTATGCTTTCCCAGCAAAAGCTGCCAAAAATTTGGACTGATCAACTTGCAATGCCCCTTATAAGAGCCATGCAGTACAGCATATTACAAACATAAGTCCCATTATTGGGGAGTGGGTGTTCCATAGTATTTGCTTATGCTTTCCCAGCAAAAGCTGCCAAAAATTAGGACGGAGCAACTTGCAATGCCCCCTTCAAGAGCCATGCAGTACAGCATATTACAAACATAAGTCCCATTATTGGGGTGTGGGTGTCCCATAGTATTTGCTTATGCTTTCCCAGCAAAAGCTGCCAAAAATTAGGACGGAGCAACTTGCAATGCCCCTTACAAGAGCCATGCAGTACAGCATATTACAAACATAAGTCCCATTATTGGGGAGTGGGTGTCCCATAGTATTTACTTATGCTTTCCAAGCAAAAGCTGCCAAAAATTAGGACGGAGCAACTTGCAATGCCCCTTACAAGAGCCATGCAGTACAGCATATTACAAACATAAGTCCCATTATTGGGGAGTGGGTGTCCCATAGTATTTGCTTATGCTTTCCCAGCAAAAGCTGCCAAAAATTAGGACGGAGCAACTTGCAATGCTCCTTACAAGAGCCATGCAGTACAGCATATTACAAACATAAGTTCCATTATTGGGGAGTGGGTGTCCCATAGTATTTGCTTATGCTTTCCAAGCAAAAGCTGCCAAAAATTAGGATGGAGCAACTTGCAATGCCCCTTACAAGAGCCATGCAGTACAGCATATTACAAACATAAGTCCCATTATTGGGGAGTGGGTGTCCCATAGTATTTGCTTATGCTTTCCCAGCAAAAGCTGCCAAAAATTAGGACGGAGCACCTTGCAATGCCTCTTACAAGAGCCATGCAGTACAGCATATTACAAACATAAGTCCCATTATTGGGGAGTGGGTGTCCCATAGTATTTGCTTATGCTTTCCCAGCAAAAGCTGCCAAAAATTAGGACGGAGCAACTTGCAATGCCCCTTACAAGAGCCATGCAGTACAGCATATTACAAACATAAGTCCCATTATTGGGGAGTGGGTGTCCCATAGTATTTGCTTATGCTTTCCCAGCAAAAGATGGCAAAAATTAGGACGGAGCAACTTGCAATGCCCCTTACAAGAGCCATGCAGTACAGCATATTACAAACATAAGTCCCATTATTGGGGAGTGGGTGTCCCATGGTATTTGCTTATGCTTTCCCAGCAAAAGCTGCCAAAAATTAGGACGGCGCAACTTGCAATGCCCCTTACAAGAGCCATGCAGTACAGCATATTACAAACATAAGTTCCATTATTGGGGAGTGGGTGTCCCATAGTATTTGCTTATGCTTTCCCAGCAAAAGCTGCCAAAAATTAGGATGGAGCAACTTGCAATGCCCCTTACAAGAGCCATGCAGTACAGCATATTACAAACATAAGTCCCATTATTGGGGAGTGGGTGTCCCATAGTATTTGCTTATGCTTTCCCAGCAAAAGCTGCCAAAAATTTGGACTGAGCAACTTGCAATGCCCCTTATAAGAGCCATGCAGTACAGCATATTACAAACATAAGTCCCATTATTGGGGAGTGGGTGTTCCATAGTATTTGCTTATGCTTTCCCAGCAAAAGCTGCCAAAAATTAGGACGGAGCAACTTGCAATGCCCCCTACAAGAGCCATGCAGTACAGCATATTACAAACATAAGTCCCATTATTGGGGAGTGGGTGTCCCATAGTATTTGCTTATGCTTTCCCAGCAAAAGCTGCCAAAAATTAGGACGGAGCAACTTGCAATGCCCCTTACAAGAGCCATGCAGTACAGCATATTACAAACATAAGTCCCATTATTGGGGAGTGGGTGTCCCATAGTATTTACTTATGCTTTTCAAGCAAAAGCTGCCAAAAATTAGGACGGAGCAACTTGCAATGCCCCTTACAAGAGCCATGCAGTACAGCATATTACAAACATAAGTCCCATTATTGGGGAGTGGGTGTCCCATAGTATTTGCTTATGCTTTCCCAGCAAAAGCTGCCAAAAATTAGGACGGAGCAACTTGCAATGCTCCTTACAAGAGCCATGCAGTACAGCATATTACAAACATAAGTTCCATTATTGGGGAGTGGGTGTCCCATAGTATTTGCTTATGCTTTCCAAGCAAAAGCTGCCAAAAATTAGGACGGAGCAACTTGCAATGCCCCTTACAAGAGCCATGCAGTACAGCATATTACAAACATAAGTCCCATTATTGGGGAGTGGGTGTCCCATAGTATTTGCTTATGCTTTCCCAGCAAAAGCTGCCAAAAATTAGGACGGAGCACCTTGCAATGCCCCTTACAAGAGCCATGCAGTACAGCATATTACAAACATAAGTCCCATTATTGGGGAGTGGGTGTCCCATAGTATTTGCTTATGCTTTCCCAGCAAAAGCTGCCAAAAATTAGGACGGAGCAACTTGCAATGCCCCTTACAAGAGCCATGCAGTACAGCATATTACAAACATAAGTCCCATTATTGGGGAGTGGGTGTCCCATAGTATTTGCTTATGCTTTCCCAGCAAAAGCTGCCAAAAATTAGGACGGCGCAACTTGCAATGCCCCTTACAAGAGCCATGCAGTACAGCATATTACAAACATAAGTTCCATTATTGGGGAGTGGGTGTCCCATAGTATTTGCTTATGCCTTGCAAGCAAAAGCTGGCAAAAATTAGGACGGAGCAACTTGCAATGCCCCTTACAAGAGCCATGCAGTACAGCATATTACAAACATAAGTCCCATTATTGGGGAGTGGGTGTCCCATAGTATTTGCTTATGCTTTCCCAGCAAAAGCTGGCAAAAATTAGGATGGAGCAACTTGCAATGCCCCTTACAAGAGCCATGCAGTACAGCATATTACAAACATAAGTCCCATTATTGGGGAGTGGGTGTCCCATAGTATTTGCTTATGCTTTCCCAGCAAAAGCTGCCAAAAATTAGGATGGAGCAACTTGCAATGCCCCTTACAAGAGCCATGCAGTACAGCATATTACAAACATAAGTCCCATTATTGGGGAGTGGGTGTCCCATAGTATTTGCTTATGCTTTCCCAGCAAAAGCTGCCAAAAATTAGGACGGAGCAACTTGCAATGCTCCTTACAAGAGCCATGCAGTACAGCATATTACAAACATAAGTTCCATTATTGGGGAGTGGGTGTCCCATAGTATTTGCTTATGCTTTCCAAGCAAAAGCTGCCAAAAATTAGGACGGAGCAACTTGCAATGCCCCTTACAAGAGCCATGCAGTACAGCATATTACAAACATAAGTCCCATTATTGGGGAGTGGGTGTCCCATAGTATTTGCTTATGCTTTCCCAGCAAAAGCTGCCAAAAATTAGGACGGAGCACCTTGCAATGCCTCTTACAAGAGCCATGCAGTACAGCATATTACAAACATAAGTCCCATTATTGGGGAGTGGGTGTCCCATAGTATTTGCTTATGCTTTCCCAGCAAAAGCTGCCAAAAATTAGGACGGAGCAACTTGCAATGCTCCTTACAAGAGCCATGCAGTACAGCATATTACAAACATAAGTTCCATTATTGGGGAGTGGGTGTCCCATAGTATTTGCTTATGCTTTCCAAGCAAAAGCTGCCAAAAATTAGGATGGAGCAACTTGCAATGCCCCTTACAAGAGCCATGCAGTACAGCATATTACAAACATAAGTCCCATTATTGGGGAGTGGGTGTCCCATAGTATTTGCTTATGCTTTCCCAGCAAAAGCTGCCAAAAATTAGGACGGAGCACCTTGCAATGCCCCTTACAAGAGCCATGCAGTACAGCATATTACAAACATAAGTCCCATTATTGGGGAGTGGGTGTCCCATAGTATTTGCTTATGCTTTCCCAGCAAAAGCTGCCAAAAATTAGGACGGAGCAACTTGCAATGCCCCTTACAAGAGCCATGCAGTACAGCATATTACAAACATAAGTCCCATTATTGGGGAGTGGGTGTCCCATAGTATTTGCTTATGCTTTCCAAGCAAAAGCTGCCAAAAATTAGGACGGAGCAACTTGCAATGCCCCTTACAAGAGCCATGCAGTGCAGCATATTACAAACATAAGTCCCATTATTGGGGAGTGGGTGTCCCATAGTATTTGCTTATGCTTTCCCAGCAAAAGATGCCAAAAATTAGGACGGAGCAACTTGCAATGCCCCTTACAAGAGCCATGCAGTACAGCATATTACAAACATAAGTCCCATTATTGGGGAGTGGGTGTCCCATAGTATTTACTTATGCTTTCCAAGCAAAAGCTGCCAAAAATTAGGATGGAGCAACTTGCAATGCCCCTTACAAGAGCCATGCAGTACAGCATATTACAAACATAAGTCCCATTATTGGGGAGTGGGTGTCCCATAGTATTTGCTTATGCTTTCCCAGCAAAAGCTGCCAAAAATTAGGACGGAGCAACTTGCAATGCTCCTTACAAGAGCCATGCAGTACAGCATATTACAAACATAAGTTCCATTATTGGGGAGTGGGTGTCCCATAGTATTTGCTTATGCTTTCCAAGCAAAAGCTGCCAAAAATTAGGACGGAGCAACTTGCAATGCCCCTTACAAGAGCCATGCAGTACAGCATATTACAAACATAAGTCCCATTATTGGGGAGTGGGTGTCCCATAGTATTTGCTTATGCTTTCCCAGCAAAAGCTGCCAAAAATTAGGACGGAGCACCTTGCAATGCCTCTTACAAGAGCCATGCAGTACAGCATATTACAAACATAAGTCCCATTATTGGGGAGTGGGTGTCCCATAGTATTTGCTTATGCTTTCCCAGCAAAAGCTGCCAAAAATTAGGACGGAGCAACTTGCAATGCCCCTTACAAGAGCCATGCAGTACAGCATATTACAAACATAAGTCCCATTATTGGGGAGTGGGTGTCCCATAGTATTTGCTTATGCTTTCCCAGCAAAAGCTGCCAAAAATTAGGACGGAGCACCTTGCAATGCCTCTTACAAGAGCCATGCAGTACAGCATATTACAAACATAAGTCCCATTATTGGGGAGTGGGTGTCCCATAGTATTTGCTTATGCTTTCCCAGCAAAAGCTGCCAAAAATTAGGACGGAGCAACTTGCAATGCCCCTTACAAGAGCCATGCAGTACAGCATATTACAAACATAAGTCCCATTATTGGGGAGTGGGTGTCCCATAGTATTTGCTTATGCCTTCCAAGCAAAAGCTGCCAAAAATTAGGACGGAGCAACTTGCAATGCCCCTTACAAGAGCCATGCAGTACAGCATATTACAAACATAAGTCCCATTATTGGGGAGTGGGTGTCCCATAGTATTTGCTTATGCTTTCCCAGCAAAAGATGGCAAAAATTAGGACGGAGCAACTTGCAATGCCCCTTACAAGAGCCATGCAGTACAGCATATTACAAACATAAGTCCCATTATTGGGGAGTGGGTGTCCCATGGTATTTGCTTATGCTTTCCCAGCAAAAGCTGCCAAAAATTAGGACGGCGCAACTTGCAATGCACCTTACAAGAGCCATGCAGTACAGCATATTACAAACATAAGTTCCATTATTGGGGAGTGGGTGTCCCATAGTATTTGCTTATGCTTTCCCAGCAAAAGCTGCCAAAAATTAGGACGGAGCAACTTGCAATGCCCCTTACAAGAGCCATGCAGTACAGCATATTACAAACATAAGTCCCATTATTGGGGAGTGGGTGTTCCATAGTATTTGCTTATGCTTTCCCAGCAAAAGCTGCCAAAAATTAGGACGGAGCAACTTGCAATGCCCCCTTCAAGAGCCATGCAGTACAGCATATTACAAACATAAGTCCCATTATTGGGGAGTGGGTGTCCCATAGTATTTACTTATGCTTTCCAAGCAAAAGCTGCCAAAAATTAGGACGGAGCAACTTGCAATGCCCCTTACAAGAGCCATGCAGTACAGCATATTACAAACATAAGTTCCATTATTGGGGAGTGGGTGTCCCATAGTATTTGCTTATGCTTTCCCAGCAAAAGCTGCCAAAAATTAGGACGGAGCAACTTGCAATGCTCCTTACAAGAGCCATGCAGTACAGCATATTACAAACATAAGTTCCATTATTGGGGAGTGGGTGTCCCATAGTATTTGCTTATACTTTCCAAGCAAAAGCTGCCAAAAATTAGGACGGAGCAACTTGCAATGCCCCTTACAAGAGCCATGCAGTACAGCATATTACAAACATAAGTCCCATTATTGGGGAGTGGGTGTCCCATAGTATTTGCTTATGCTTTCCCAGCAAAAGCTGCCAAAAATTAGGACGGAGCACCTTGCAGTGCCTCTTACAAGAGCCATGCAGTACAGCATATTACAAACATAAGTCCCATTATTGGGGAGTGGGTGTCCCATAGTATTTGCTTATGCTTTCCCAGCAAAAGCTGCCAAAAATTACGACGGAGCAACTTGCAATGCTCCTTACAAGAGCCATGCAGTACAGCATATTACAAACATAAGTTCCATTATTGGGGAGTGGGTGTCCCATAGTATTTGCTTATGCTTTCCAAGCAAAAGCTGCCAAAAATTAGGATGGAGCAACTTGCAATGCCCCTTACAAGAGCCATGCAGTACAGCATATTACAAACATAAGTCCCATTATTGGGGAGTGGGTGTCCCATAGTATTTGCTTATGCTTTCCCAGCAAAAGCTGCCAAAAATTAGGACGGAGCAACTTGCAATGCCCCTTACAAGAGCCATGCAGTACAGCATATTACAAACATAAGTCCCATTATTGGGGAGTGGGTGTCCCATAGTATTTGCTTATGCTTTCCAAGCAAAAGCTGCCAAAAATTAGGACGGAGCAACTTGCAATGCCCCTTACAAGAGCCATGCAGTACAGCATATTACAAACATAAGTCCCATTATTGGGGAGTGGGTGTCCCATAGTATTTGCTTATGCTTTCCCAGCAAAAGATGCCAAAAATTAGGACGGAGCAACTTGCAATGCCCCTTACAAGAGCCATGCAGTACAGCATATTACAAACATAAGTCCCATTATTGGGGAGTGGGTGTCCCATGGTATTTGCTTATGCTTTCCCAGCAAAAGCTGCCAAAAATTAGGATGGAGCAACTTGCAATGCCCCTTACAAGAGCCATGCAGTACAGCATATTACAAACATAAGTTCCATTATTGGGGAGTGGGTGTCCCATAGTATTTGCTTATGCTTTCCCAGCAAAAGCTGCCAAAAATTAGGACGGAGCAACTTGCAATGCCCCTTACAAGAGCCATGCAGTACAGCATATTACAAACATAAGTCCCATTATTGGGGAGTGGGTGTTCCATAGTATTTGCTTATGCTTTCCCAGCAAAAGCTGCCAAAAATTAGGACGGAGCAACTTGCAATGCCCCCTTCAAGAGCCATGCAGTACAGCATATTACAAACATAAGTCCCATTATTGGGGAGTGGGTGTCCCATAGTATTTGCTTATGCTTTCCCAGCAAAAGCTGCCAAAAATTAGGACGGAGCAACTTGCAATGCCCCTTACAAGAGCCATGCAGTACAGCATATTACAAACATAAGTCCCATTATTGGGGAGTGGGTGTCCCATAGTATTTACTTATGCTTTCCAAGCAAAAGCTGCCAAAAATTAGGACGGAGCAACTTGCAATGCCCCTTACAAGAGCCATGCAGTACAGCATATTACAAACATAAGTCCCATTATTGGGGAGTGGGTGTCCCATAGTATTTGCTTATGCTTTCCCAGCAAAAGCTGCCAAAAATTAGGACGGAGCAACTTGCAATGCCCCTTACAAGAGCCATGCAGTACAGCATATTACAAACATAAGTTCCATTATTGGGGAGTGGGTGTCCCATAGTATTTGATTATGCTTTCCAAGCAAAAGCTGCCAAAAATTAGGACGGAGCAACTTGCAATGCCCCTTACAAGAGCCATGCAGTACAGCATATTACAAACATAAGTCCCATTATTGTGGAGTGGGTGTCCCATAGTATTTGCTTATGCTTTCCCAGCAAAAGCTGCCAAAAATTAGGACGGAGCACCTTGCAATGCCTCTTACAAGAGCCATGCAGTACAGCATATTACAAACATAAGTCCCATTATTGGGGAGTGGGTGTCCCATAGTATTTGCTTATGCTTTCCCAGCAAAAGCTGCCAAAAATTAGGACGGAGCAACTTGCAATGCCCCTTACAAGAGCCATGCAGTACAGCATATTACAAACATAAGTCCCATTATTGGGGAGTGGGTGTCCCATAGTATTTGCTTATGCCTTCCAAGCAAAAGCTGCCAAAAATTAGGACGGAGCAACTTGCAATGCCCCTTACAAGAGCCATGCAGTACAGCATATTACAAACATAAGTCCCATTATTGGGGAGTGGGTGTCCCATAGTATTTGCTTATGCTTTCCCAGCAAAAGATGGCAAAAATTAGGACGGAGCAACTTGCAATGCCCCTTACAAGAGCCATGCAGTACAGCATATTACAAACATAAGTCCCATTATTGGGGAGTGGGTGTCCCATAGTATTTGCTTATGCTTTCCCAGCAAAAGTTGCCAAAAATTAGGACGGCGCAACTTGCAATGCCCCTTACAAGAGCCATGCAGTACAGCATATTACAAACATAAGTTCCATTATTGGGGAGTGGGTGTCCCATAGTATTTGCTTATGCTTTCCCAGCAAAAGCTGGCAAAAATTAGGATGGAGCAACTTGCAATGCCCCTTACAAGAGCCATGCAGTACAGCATATTACAAACATAAGTCCCATTATTGGGGATTGGGTGTCCCATAGTATTTGCTTATGCTTTCCCAGCAAAAGCTGACACAAATTTGGACTGAGCAACTTGCAATGCCCCTTATAAGAGCCATGCAGTACAGCATATTACAAACATAAGTCCCATTATTGGGGAGTGGGTGTTCCATAGTATTTGCTTATGCTTTCCCAGCAAAAGCTGCCAAAAATTAGGACGGAGCAACTTGCAATGCCCCCTACAAGAGCCATGCAGTACAGCATATTACAAACATAAGTCCCATTATTGGGGAGTGGGTGTCCCATAGTATTTGCTTATGCTTTCCCAGCAAAAGCTGCCAAAAATTAGGACGGAGCAACTTGCAATGCCCCTTACAAGAGCCATGCAGTACAGCTTATTACAAACATAAGTCCCATTATTGGGGAGTGGGTGTCCCATAGTATTTACTTATGCTTTCCAAGCAAAAGCTGCCAAAAATTAGGACGGAGCAACTTGCAATGCCCCTTACAAGAGCCATGCAGTACAGCATATTACAAACATAAGTCCCATTATTGGGGAGTGGGTGTCCCATAGTATTTGCTTATGCTTTCCCAGCAAAAGCTGCCAAAAATTAGGATGGAGCAACTTGCATTGCTCCTTACAAGAGCCATGCAGTACAGCATATTACAAACATAAGTTCCATTATTGGGGAGTGGGTGTCCCATAGTATTTGCTTATGCTTTCCAAGCAAAAGCTGCCAAAAATTAGGACGGAGCAACTTGCAATGCCCCTTACAAGAGCCATGCAGTACAGCATATTACAAACATAAGTCCCATTATTGGGGAGTGGGTGTCCCATAGTATTTGCTTATGCTTTCCCAGCAAAAGCTGCCAAAAATTAGGACGGAGCACCTTGCAATGCCCCTTACAAGAGCCATGCAGTACAGCATATTACAAACATAAGTCCCATTATTGGGTAGTGGGTGTCCCATAGTATTTGCTTATGCTTTCCCAGCAAAAGCTGCCAAAAATTAGGACGGAGCAACTTGCAATGCCCCTTACAAGAGCCATGCAGTACAGCATATTACAAACATAAGTCCCATTATTGGGGAGTGGGTGTCCCATAGTATTTGCTTATGCTTTCCCAGCAAAAGCTGCCAAAAATTAGGACGGCTCAACTTGCAATACCCCTTACAAGAGCCATGCAGTACAGCATATTACAAACATAAGTTCCATTATTGGGGAGTGGGTGTCCCATAGTATTTGCTTATGCCTTGCAAGCAAAAGCTGGCAAAAATTAGGACGGAGCAACTTGCAATGCCCCTTACAAGAGCCATGCAGTACAGCATATTACAAACATAAGTCCCATTATTGGGGAGTGGGTGTCCCATAGTATTTGCTTATGCTTTCCCAGCAAAAGCTGGCAAAAATTAGGATGGAGCAACTTGCAATGCCCCTTACAAGAGCCATGCAGTACAGCATATTACAAACATAAGTCCCATTATTGGGGAGTGGGTGTCCCATAGTATTTGCTTATGCTTTCCCAGCAAAAGCTGCCAAAAATTAGGATGGAGCAACTTGCAATGCCCCTTACAAGAGCCATGCAGTACAGCATATTACAAACATAAGTCCCATTATTGGGGAGTGGGTGTCCCATAGTATTTACTTATGCTTTCCAAGCAAAAGCTGCCAAAAATTAGGACGGAGCAACTTGCAATGCCCCTTACAAGAGCCATGCAGTACAGCATATTACAAACATAAGTCCCATTATTGGGGAGTGGGTGTCCCATAGTATTTGCTTATGCTTTCCCAGCAAAAGCTGCCAAAAATTAGGACGGAGCAACTTGCAATGCTCCTTACAAGAGCCATGCGGTACAGCATATTACAAACATAAGTTCCATTATTGGGGAGTGGGTGTCCCATAGTATTTGCTTATGCTTTCCAAGCAAAAGCTGCCAAAAATTAGGACGGAGCAACTTGCAATGCCCCTTACAAGAGCCATGCAGTACAGCATATTACAAACATAAGTCCCATTATTGGGGAGTGGGTGTCCCATAGAATTTGCTTATGCTTTCCCAGCAAAAGCTGCCAAAAATTAGGACGGAGCACCTTGCAATGCCTCTTACAATTGCCATGCAGTACAGCATATTACAAACATAAGTCCCATTATTGGGGAGTGGGTGTCCCATGGTATTTGCTTATGCTTTCCCAGCAAAAGCTGCCAAAAATTAGGACGGAGCAACTTGCAATGCTCCTTACAAGAGCCATGCAGTACAGCATATTACAAACATAAGTCCCATTATTGGGGAGTGGGTCTCCCATAGTATTTGCTTATGCTTTCCCAGCAAAAGATGGCAAAAATTAGGACGGAGCAACTTGCAATGCCCCTTACAAGAGCCATGCAGTACAGCATATTACAAACATAAGTCCCATTATTGGGGAGTGGGTGTCCCATGGTATTTGCTTATGCTTTCCCAGCAAAAGCTGCCAAAAATTAGGACGGCGCAACTTGCAATGCCTCTTACAAGAGCCATGCAGTACAGCATATTACAAACATAAGTTCCATTATTGGGGAGTGGGTGTCCCATAGTATTTGCTTATGCTTTCCCAGCAAAAGCTGGCAAAAATTAGGATGGAGCAACTTGCAATGCCCCTTACAAGAGCCATGCAGTACAGCATATTACAAACATAAGTCCCATTATTGGGGATTGGGTGTCCCATAGTATTTGCTTATGCTTTCCCAGCAAAAGCTGCCAAAAATTTGGACTGAGCAACTTGCAATGCCCCTTATAAGAGCCATGCAGTACAGCATATTACAAACATAAGTCCCATTATTGGGGAGTGGGTGTTCCATAGTATTTGCTTATGCTTTCCCAGCAAAAGCTGCCAAAAATTAGGACGGATCAACTTGCAATGCCCCCTACAAGAGCCATGCAGTACAGCATATTACAAACATAAGTCCCATTATTGGGGAGTGGGTGTCCCATAGTATTTGCTTATGCTTTCCCAGCAAAAGCTGCCAAAAATTAGGACGGAGCAACTTGCAATGCCCCTTACAAGAGCCATGCAGTACAGCATATTACAAACATAAGTCCCATTATTGGGGAGTGGGTGTCCCATAGTATTTGCTTATGCTTTCCCAGCAAAAGCTGCCAAAAATTAGGACGGAGCAACTTGCAATGCTCCTTACAAGAGCCATGCAGTACAGCATATTACAAACATAAGTTCCATTATTGGGGAGTGGGTGTCCCATAGTATTTGCTTATGCTTTCCAAGCAAAAGCTGCCAAAAATTAGGACGGAGCAACTTGCAATGCCCCTTACAAGAGCCATGCAGTACAGCATATTACAAACATAAGTCCCATTATTGGGGAGTGGGTGTCCCATAGTATTTGCTTATGCTTTCCCAGCAAAAGCTGCCAAAAATTAGGATGGAGCACCTTGCAATGCCCCTTACAAGAGCCATGCAGTACAGCATATTACAAACATAAGTCCCATTATTGGGGAGTGGGTGTCCCATAGTATTTGCTTATGCTTTCCCAGCAAAAGCTGCCAAAAATTAGGACGGCGCAACTTGCAATGCCCCTTACAAGAGCCATGCAGTACAGCATATTACAAACATAAGTTCCACTATTGGGGAGTGGGTGTACCATAGTATTTGCTTATGCCTTGCAAGCAAAAGCTGGCAAAAATTAGGACGGAGCAACTTGCAATGCCCCTTACAAGAGCCATGCAGTACAGCATATTACAAACATAAGTCCCATTATTGGGGAGTGGGTGTCCCATAGTATTTGCTTATGCTTTCCCAGCAAAAGCTGGCAAAAATTAGGATGGAGCAACTTGCAATGCCCCTTGCAAGAGCCATGCAGTACAGCATATTACAAACATAAGTCCCATTATTGGGGAGTGGGTGTCCCATAGTATTTGCTTATGCTTTCCCAGCAAAAGCTGCCAAAAATTAGGATGGAGCAACTTGCAATGCCCCTTACAAGAGCCATGCAGTACAGCATATTACAAACATAAGTCCCATTATTGGGGAGTGGGTGTCCCATAGTATTTACTTATGCTTTCCAAGCAAAAGCTGCCAAAAATTAGGACGGAGCAACTTGCAATGCCCCTTACAAGAGCCATGCAGTACAGCATATTACAAACATAAGTCCCATTATTGGGGAGTGGGTGTCCCATAGTATTTGCTTATGCTTTCCAAGCAAAAGCTGCCAAAAATTAGGACGGAGCAACTTGCAATGCCCCTTACAAGAGCCATGCAGTACATCATATTACAAACATAAGTCCCATTATTGGGGAGTGGGTGTCCCATAGTATTTGCTTATGCTTTCCCAGCAAAAGCTGCCAAAAATTAGGACGGAGCACCTTGCAATGCCTCTTACAAGAGCCATGCAGTACAGCATATTACAAACATAAGTCCCATTATTGGGGAGTGGGTGTCCCATAGTATTTGCTTATGCTTTCCCAGCAAAAGCTGCCAAAAATTAGGACGGAGCAACTTGCAATGCTCCTTACAAGAGCCATGCAGTACAGCATATTACAAACATAAGTTCCATTATTGGGGAGTGGGTGTCCCATAGTATTTGCTTATGCTTTCCAAGCAAAAGCTGCCAAAAATTAGGATGGAGCAACTTGCAATGCCCCTTACAAGAGCCATGCAGTACAGCATATTACAAACATAAGTCCCATTATTGGGGAGTGGGTGTCTCATAGTATTTGCTTATGCTTTCCCAGCAAAAGCTGCCAAAAATTAGGACGGAGCACCTTGCAATGCCCCTTACAAGAGCCATGCAGTACAGCATATTACAAACATAAGTCCCATTATTGGGGAGTGGGTGTCCCATAGTATTTGCTTATGCTTTCCCAGCAAAAGCTGCCAAAAATTAGGACGGAGCAACTTGCAATGCCCCTTACAAGAGCCATGCAGTACAGCATATTACAAACATAAGTCCCATTATTGGGGAGTGGGTGTCCCATAGTATTTGCTTATGCTTTCCCAGCAAAAGCTGCCAAAAATTTGGACTGAGCAACTTGCAATGCCCCTTATAAGAGCCATGCAGTACAGCATATTACAAACATAAGTCCCATTATTGGGGAGTGGGTGTTCCATAGTATTTGCTTATGCTTTCCCAGCAAAAGCTGCCAAAAATTAGGACGGAGCAACTTGCAATGCCCCCTTCAAGAGCCATGCAGTACAGCATATTACAAACATAAGTCCCATTATTGGGGAGTGGGTGTCCCATAGTATTTGCTTATGCTTTCCCAGCAAAAGCTGCCAAAAATTAGGACGGAGCAACTTGCAATGCCCCTTACAAGAGCCATGCAGTACAGCATATTACAAACATAAGTCCCATTATTGGGGAGTGGGTGTCCCATAGTATTTGCGTATGCTTTCCAAGCAAAAGCTGCCAAAAATTAGGACGGAGCAACTTGCAATGCCCCTTACAAGAGCCATGCAGTACAGCATATTACAAACATAAGTCCCATTATTGGGGAGTGGGTGTCCCATAGTATTTGCTTATGCTTTCCCAGCAAAAGCTGCCAAAAATTAGGACGGAGCAACTTGCAATGCTCCTTACAAGAGTCATGCAGTACAGCATATTACAAACATAAGTTCCATTATTGGGGAGTGGGTGTCCCATAGTATTTGCTTATGCTTTCCAAGCAAAAGCTGCCAAAAATTAGGACGGAGCAACTTGCAATGCCCCTTACAAGAGCCATGCAGTACAGCATATTACAAACATAAGTCCCATTATTGGGGAGTGGGTGTCCCATAGTATTTGCTTATGCTTTCCCAGCAAAAGCTGCCAAAAATTAGGACGGAGCACCTTGCAATGCCTCTTACAAGAGCCATGCAGTACAGCATATTACAAACATAAGTCCCATTATTGGGGAGTGGGTGTCCCATAGTATTTGCTTATGCTTTCCCAGCAAAAGCTGCCAAAAATTAGGACGGAGCAACTTGCAATGCCCCTTACAAGAGCCATGCAGTACAGCATATTACAAACATAAGTCCCATTATTGGGGAGTGGGTGTCCCATATTATTTGCTTATGCCTTCCAAGCAAAAGCTGCCAAAAATTAGGACGGAGCAACTTGCAATGCCCCTTACAAGAGCCATGCAGTACAGCATATTACAAACATAAGTCCCATTATTGGGGAGTGGGTGTCCCATAGTATTTGCTTATGCTTTCCCAGCAAAAGATGGCAAAAATTAGGACGGAGCAACTTGCAATGCCCCTTACAAGAGCCATGCAGTACAGCATATTACAAACATAAGTCCCATTATTGGGGAGTGGGTGTCCCATGGTATTTGCTTATGCTTTCCCAGCAAAAGCTGCCAAAAATTAGGACGGCGCAACTTGCAATGCCCCTTACAAGAGCCATGCAGTACAGCATATTACAAACATAAGTTCCATTATTGGGGAGTGGGTGTCCCATAGTATTTGCTTATGCTTTCCCAGCAAAAGCTGGCAAAAATTAGGATGGAGCAACTTGCAATGCCCCTTACAAGAGCCATGCAGTACAGCATATAACAAACATAAGTCCCATTATTGGGGAGTGGGTGTCCCATAGTATTTGCTTATGCTTTCCCAGCAAAAGCTGCCAAAAATTTGGACTGAGCAACTTGCAATGCCCCTTATAAGAGCCATGCAGTACAGCATATTACAAACATAAGTCCCATTATTGGCGAGTGGGTGTCCCATAGTATTTACTTATGCTTTCCAAGCAAAAGCTGCCAAAAATTAGGACGGAGCAACTTGCAATGCCCCTTACAAGAGCCATGCAGTACAGCATATTACAAACATAAGTCCCATTATTGGCGAGTGGGTGTCCCATAGTATTTACTTATGCTTTTCAAGCAAAAGCTGCCAAAAATTAGGACGGAGCAACTTGCAATGCCCCTTACAAGAGCCATGCAGTACAGCATATTACAAACATAAGTCCCATTATTGGGGAGTGGGTGTCCCATAGTATTTGCTTATGCTTTCCCAGCAAAAGCTGCCAAAAATTAGGACGGAGCAACTTGCAATGCTCCTTACAAGAGCCACGCAGTACAGCATATTACAAACATAAGTTCCATTATTGGGGAGTGCGTGTCCCATAGTATTTGCTTATGCTTTCCAAGCAAAAGCTGCCAAAAATTAGGACGGAGCAACTTGCAATGCCCCTTACAAGAGCCATGCAGTACAGCATATTACAAACATAAGTCCCATTATTGGGGAGTGGGTGTCCCATAGTATTTGCTTATGCTTTCCCAGCAAAAGCTGCCAAAAATTAGGACGGAGCAACTTGCAATGCCCCTTACAAGAGCCATGAAGTACAGCATATTACAAACATAAGTCCCATTATTGGGGAGTGGGTGTCCCATAGTATTTGCTTATGCTTTCCCAGCAAAAGCTGCCAAAAATTAGGACGGCGCAACTTGCAATGCCCCTTACAAGAGCCATGCAGTACAGCATATTACAAACATAAGTTCCATTATTGGGGAGTGGGTGTCCCATAGTATTTGCTTATGCCTTGCAAGCAAAAGCTGGCAAAAATTAGGACGGAGAAACTTGCTATGCCCCTTACAAGAGCCATGCAGTACAGCATATTACAAACATAAGTCCCATTATTGGGGAGTGGGTGTCCCATAGTATTTGCTTATGCTTTCCCTGCAAAAGCTGGCAAAAATTAGGATGGAGCAACTTGCAATGCCCCTTACAAGAGCCATGCAGTACAGCATATTACAAACATAAGTCCCATTATTGGGGAGTGGGTGTCCCATAGTATTTGCTTATGCTTTCCCAGCAAAAGCTGCCAAAAATTAGGACGGAGCAACTTGCAATGCCCCTTACAAGAGCCATGCAGTACAGCATATTACAAACATAAGTCCCATTATTGGGGAGTGGGTGTCCCATAGTATTTGCTTATGCTTTCCCAGCAAAAGATGGCAAAAATTAGGACGGAGCAACTTGCAATGCCCCTTACAAGAGCCATGCAGTACAGCATATTACAAACATAAGTCCCATTATTGGGGAGTGGGTGTCCCATAGTATTTGCTTATGCTTTCCCAGCAAAAGCTGCCAAAAATTAGGACGGAGCAACTTGCAATGCCCCTTACAAGAGCCATGCAGTACAGCATATTACAAACATAAGTCCCATTATTGGGGAGTGGGTGTCCCATAGTATTTGCTTATGCTTTCCCAGCAAAAGATGGCAAAAATTAGGACGGAGCAACTTGCAATGCCCCTTACAAGAGCCATGCAGTACAGCATATTACAAACATGAGTTCCATTATTGGGGAGTGGGTGTCCCATAGTATTTGCTTATGCTTTCCCAGCAAAAGCTGCCAAAAATTAGGACGGAGCAACTTGCAATGCCCCTTACAAGAGCCATGCAGTACAGCATATTACAAACATAAGTCCCATTATTGATGAGTGGGTGTCCCATAGTATTTGCTTATGCTTTCCCAGCAAAAGCTGGCAAAAATTAGGATGGAGCAACTTGCAATGCCCCTTACAAGAGCCATGCAGTACAGCATATTACAAACATAAGTCCCATTATTGGGGAGTGGGTGTCCCATAGTATTTGCTTATGCTTTCCCAGCAAAAGCTGCCAAAAATTAGGATGGAGCAACTTGCAATGCCCCTTACAAGAGCCATGCAGTACAGCATATTACAAACATAAGTCCCATTATTGGGGAGTGGGTGTCCCATAGTATTTACTTATGCTTTCCAAGCAAAAGCTGCCAAAAATTAGGACGGAGCAACTTGCAATGCCCCTTACAAGAGCCATGCAGTACAGCATATTACAAACATAAGTCCCATTATTGGGGAGTGGGTGTCCCATAGTATTTGCTTATGCTTTCCCAGCAAAAGCTGCCAAAAATTAGGACGGAGCAACTTGCAATGCTCCTTACAAGAGCCATGCAGTACAGCATATTACAAACATAAGTTCCATTATTGGGGAGTGGGTGTCCCATAGTATTTGCTTATGCTTTCCAAGCAAAAGCTGCCAAAAATTAGGACGGAGCAACTTGCAATGCCCCTTACAAGAGCCATGCAGTACAGCATATTACAAACATAAGTCCCATTATTGGGGAGTGGGTGTCCCATAGTATTTGCTTATGCTTTCCCAGCAAAAGCTGCCAAAAATTAGGACGGAGCACCTTGCAATGCCTCTTACAAGAGCCATGCAGTACAGCATATTACAAACATAAGTCCCATTATTGGGGAGTGGGTGTCCCATAGTATTTGCTTATGCTTTCCCAGCAAAAGCTGCCAAAAATTAGGACGGAGCAACTTGCAATGCTCCTTACAAGAGCCATGCAGTACAGCATATTACAAACATAAGTTCCATTATTGGGGAGTGGGTGTCCCATAGTATTTGTTTATGCTTTCCAAGCAAAAGCTGCCAAAAATTAGGATGGAGCAACTTGCAATGCCCCTTACAAGAGCCATGCAGTACAGCATATTACAAACATAAGTCCCATTATTGGGGAGTGGGTGTCCCATAGTATTTGCTTATGCTTTCCCAGCAAAAGATGGCAAAAATTAGGACGGAGCAACTTGCAATGCCCCTTACAAGAGCCATGCAGTACAGCATATTACAAACATAAGTCCCATTATTGGGGAGTGGGTGTCCCATGGTATTTGCTTATGCTTTCCCAGCAAAAGCTGCCAAAAATTAGGACGGCGCAACTTGCAATGCCCCTTATAAGAGCCATGCAGTACAGCATATTACAAACATAAGTTCCATTATTGGGGAGTGGGTGTCCCATAGTATTTGCTTATGCTTTCCCAGCAAAAGCTGGCAAAAATTAGGATGGAGTAACTTGCAATGCCCCTTACAAGAGCCATGCAGTACAGCATATTACAAACATAAGTCCCATTATTGGGGATTGGGTGTCCCATAGTATTTGCTTATGCTTTCCCAGCAAAAGCTGCCAAAAATTTGGACTGAGCAACTTGCAATGCCCCTTATAAGAGCCATGCAGTACAGCATATTACAAACATAAGTCCCATTATTGGGGAGTGGGTGTTCCATAGTATTTGCTTATGCTTTCCCAGCAAAAGCTGCTAAAAATTAGGACGGAGCAACTTGCAATGCCCCCTACAAGACCCATGCAGTACAGCATATTACAAACATAAGTCCCATTATTGGGGAGTGGGTGTCCCATAGTATTTGCTTATGCTTTCCCAGCAAAAGCTGCCAAAAATTAGGACGGAGCAACTTGCAATGCCCCTTACAAGAGCCATGCAGTACAGCATATTACAAACATAAGTCCCATTATTGGGGAGTGGGTGTCCCATAGTATTTACTTATGCTTTCCAAGCAAAAGCTGCCAAAAATTAGGACGGAGCAACTTGCAATGCCCCTTACAAGAGCCATGCAGTACAGCATATTACAAACATAAGTCCCATTATTGGGGAGTGGGTGTCCCATAGTATTTGCTTATGCTTTCCCAGCAAAAGCTGCCAAAAATTAGGACGGAGCAACTTGCAATGCTCCTTACAAGAGCCATGCAGTACAGCATATTACAAACATAAGTTCCATTATTGGGGAGTGGGTGTCCCATAGTATTTGCTTATGCTTTCCAAGCAAAAGCTGCCAAAAATTAGGACGGAGCAACTTGCAATGCCCCTTACAAGAGCCATGCAGTACAGCATATTACAAACATAAGTCCCATTATTGGGGAGTGGGTGTCCCATAGTATTTGCTTATACTTTCCCAGCAAAAGCTGCCAAAACTTAGGACGGAGCACCTTGCAATGCCCCTTACAAGAGCCATGCAGTACAGCATATTACAAACATAAGTCCCATTATTGGGGAGTGGATGTCCCATAGTATTTGCTTATGCTTTCCCAGCAAAAGCTGCCAAAAATTAGGACGGAGCAACTTGCAATGCCCCTTACAAGAGCCATGCAGTACAGCATATTACAAACATAAGTCCCATTATTGGGGAGTGGGTGTCCCATAGTATTTGCTTATGCTTTCCCAGCAAAAGCTGCCAAAAATTAGGACGGCGCAACTTGCAATGCCCCTTACAAGAGCCATGCAGTACAGCATATTACAAACATAAGTTCCATTATTGGGGAGTGGGTGTCCCATAGTATTTGCTTATGCCTTGCAAGCAAAAGCTGGCAAAAATTAGGACGGAGCAACTTGCAATGCCCCTTACAAGAGCCATGCAGTACAGCATATTACAAACATAAGTCCCATTATTGGGGAGTGGGTGTCCCATAGTATTTGCCTATGCTTTCCCAGCAAAAGCTGGCAAAAATTAGGATGGAGCAACTTGCAATGCCCCTTACAAGAGCCATGCAGTACAGCATATTACAAACATAAGTCCCATTATTGGGGAGTGGGTGTCCCATAGTATTTGCTTATGCTTTCCCAGCAAAAGCTGCCAAAAATTAGGATGGAGCAACTTGCAATGCCCCTTACAAGAGCCATGCAGTACAGCATATTACAAACATAAGTCCCATTATTGGGGAGTGGGTGTCCCATAGTATTTACTTATGCTTTCCAAGCAAAAGCTGCCAAAAATTAGGACGGAGCAACTTGCAATGCCCCTTACAAGAGCCATGCAGTACAGCATATTACAAACATAAGTCCCATTATTGGGGAGTGGGTGTCCCATAGTATTTGCTTATGCTTTCCCAGCAAAAGCTGCCAAAAATTAGGACGGAGCAACTTGCAATGCTCCTTACAAGAGCCATGCAGTACAGCATATTACAAACATAAGTTCCATTATTGGGGAGTGGGTGTCCCATAGTATTTGCTTATGCTTTCCAAGCAAAAGCTGCCAAAAATTAGGACGGAGCAACTTGCAATGCCCCTTACAAGAGCCATGCAGTACAGCATATTACAAACATAAGTCCCATTATTGGGGAGTGGGTGTCCCATAGTATTTGCTTATGCTTTCCCAGCAAAAACTGCCAAAAATTAGGACGGAGCACCTTGCAATGCCCCTTACAAGAGCCATGCAGTACAGCATATTACAAACATAAGTCCCATTATTGGGGATTGGTGTCCCATAGTATTTGCTTATGCTTTCCCAGCAAAAGCTGCCAAAAATTAGGACGGAGCAACTTGCAATACTCCTTACAAGAGCCACGCAGTACAGCATATTACAAACATAAGTTCCATTATTGGGGAGTGGGTGTCCCATAGTATTTGCTTATGCTTTCCAAGCAAAAGCTGGCAAAAATTAGGACGGAGCAACTTGCAATGCCCCTTACAAGAGCCATGCAGTACAGCATATTACAAACATAAGTCCCATTATTGGGGAGTGGGTGTTCCATAGTATTTGCTTATGCTTTCCCAGCAAAAGCTGCCAAAAATTAGGACGGAGCAACTTGCAATGCCCCTTACAAGAGCCATGCAGTACAGCATATTACAAACATAAGTCCCATTATTGGGGAGTGGGTGTCCCATAGTATTTACTTATGCTTTCCAAGCAAAAGCTGCCAAAAATTAGGACGGAGCAACTTGCAATGCCCCTTACAAGAGCCATGCAGTACAGCATATTACAAACATAAGTCCCATTATTGGGGAGTGGGTGTCCCATAGTATTTGCTTATGCTTTCCCAGCAAAAGCTGCCAAAAATTAGGACGGAGCAACTTGCAATGCTCCTTACAAGAGCCATGCAGTACAGCATATTACAAACATAAGTCCCATTATTGGGGAGTGGGTGTCCCATAGTATTTGCTTATGCTTTCCAAGCAAAAGCTGCCAAAAATTAGGACTGAGCAACTTGCAATGCCCCTTACAAGAGCCATGCAGTACAGCATATTACAAACATAAGTCCCATTATTGGGGAGTGGGTGTCCCATAGTATTTGCTTATGCTTTCCCAGCAAAAGCTGCCAAAAATTAGGACGGAGCACCTTGCAATGCCCCTTACAAGAGCCATGCAGTACAGCATATTACAAACATAAGTCCCATTATTGGGGAGTGGGTGTCCCATAGTATTTGCTTATGCTTTCCCAGCAAAAGCTGCCAAAAAGTAGGACGGAGCAACTTGCAATGCCCCTTACTAGAGCCATGCAGTACAGCATATTACAAACATAAGTCCCATTATTGGGGAGTGGGTGTCCCATAGTATTTGCTTATGCTTTCCCAGCAAAAGCTGCCAAAAATTAGGACGGCGCAACTTGCAATGCCCCTTACAAGAGCCATGCAGTACAGCATATTACAAACATAAGTTCCATTATTGGGGAGTGGGTGTCCCATAGTATTTGCTTATGCCTTGCAAGCAAAAGCTGGCAAAAATTAGGACGGAGCAACTTGCAATGCCCCTTACAAGAGCCATGCAGTACAGCATATTACAAACATAAGTCCCATTATTGGGGAGTGGGTGTCCCATGGTATTTGCTTACGCTTTCCCAGCAAAAGCTGGCAAAAATTAGGACGGCGCAACTTGCAATGCCCCTTACAAGAGCCATGCAGTACAGCATATTACAAACATAATTTCCATTATTGGGGAGTGGGTGTCCCATAGTATTTGCTTATGCTTTCCCAGCAAAAGCTGGCAAAAATTAGGATGGAGCAACTTGCAATGCCTCTTACAAGAGCCATGCAGTACAGCATATTACAAACATAAGTCCCATTATTGGGGATTGGGTGTCCCATAGTATTTGCTTATGCTTTCCCAGCAAAAGCTGCCAAAAATTTGGACTGAGCAACTTGCAATGCCCCTTATAAGAGCCATGCAGTACAGCATATTACAAACATAAGTCCCATTATTGGGGAGTGGGTGTTCCATAGTATTTGCTTATGCTTTCCCAGCAAAAGCTGCCAAAAATTAGGACGGAGCAACTTGCAATGCCCCCTACAAGAGCCATGCAGTACAGCATATTACAAACATAAGTCCCATTATTGGGGAGTGGGTGTCCCATAGTATTTGCTTATGCTTTCCCAGCAAAAGCTGCCAAAAATTAGGACGGAGCAACTTGCAATGCCCCTTACAAGAGCCATGCAGTACAGCATATTACAAACATAAGTCCCATTATTGGGGAGTGGGTGTCCCATAGTATTTACTTATGCTTTCCAAGCAAAAGCTGCCAAAAATTAGGACGGAGCAACTTGCAATGCCCCTTACAAGAGCCATGCAGTACAGCATATTACAAACATAAGTCCCATTATTGGGGAGTGGGTGTCCCATAGTATTTGCTTATGCTTTCCCAGCAAAAGCTGCCAAAAATTAGGACGGAGCAACTTGCAATGCTCCTTACAAGAGCCATGCAGTACAGCATATTACAAACATAAGTTCCATTATTGGGGAGTGGGTGTCCCATAGTATTTGCTTATGCTTTCCCAGCAAAAGCTGCCAAAAATTAGGATGGAGCAACTTGCAATGCCCCTTACAAGAGCCATGCAGTACAGCATATTACAAACATAAGTCCCATTATTGGGGAGTGGGTGTCCCATAGTATTTACTTATGCTTTCCAAGCAAAAGCTGCCAAAAATTAGGACGGAGCAACTTGCAATGCCCCTTACAAGAGCCATGCAGTACAGCATATTACAAACATAAGTCCCATTATTGGGGAGTGGGTGTCCCATAGTATTTGCTTATGCTTTCCCAGCAAAAGCTGCCAAAAATTAGGACGGAGCAACTTGCAATGCTCCTTACAAGAGCCATGCAGTACAGCATATTACAAACATAAGTTCCATTATTGGGGAGTGGGTGTCCCATAGTATTTGCTTATGCTTTCCAAGCAAAAGCTGCCAAAAATTAGGACGGAGCAACTTGCAATGCCCCTTACAAGAGCCATGCAGTACAGCATATTACAAACATAAGTCCCATTATTGGGGAGTGGGTGTCCCATAGTATTTGCTTATGCTTTCCCAGCAAAAACTGCCAAAAATTAGGACGGAGCACCTTGCAATGCCCCTTACAAGAGCCATGCAGTACAGCATATTACAAACATAAGTCCCATTATTGGGGATTGGTGTCCCATAGTATTTGCTTATGCTTTCCCAGCAAAAGCTGCCAAAAATTAGGACGGAGCAACTTGCAATACTCCTTACAAGAGCCACGCAGTACAGCATATTACAAACATAAGTTCCATTATTGGGGAGTGGGTGTCCCATAGTATTTGCTTATGCTTTCCAAGCAAAAGCTGGCAAAAATTAGGACGGAGCAACTTGCAATGCCCCTTACAAGAGCCATGCAGTACAGCATATTACAAACATAAGTCCCATTATTGGGGAGTGGGTGTTCCATAGTATTTGCTTATGCTTTCCCAGCAAAAGCTGCCAAAAATTAGGACGGAGCAACTTGCAATGCCCCTTACAAGAGCCATGCAGTACAGCATATTACAAACATAAGTCCCATTATTGGGGAGTGGGTGTCCCATAGTATTTACTTATGCTTTCCAAGCAAAAGCTGCCAAAAATTAGGACGGAGCAACTTGCAATGCCCCTTACAAGAGCCATGCAGTACAGCATATTACAAACATAAGTCCCATTATTGGGGAGTGGGAGTCCCATAGTATTTGCTTATGCTTTCCCAGCAAAAGCTGCCAAAAATTAGGACGGAGCAACTTGCAATGCTCCTTACAAGAGCCATGCAGTACAGCATATTACAAACATAAGTCCCATTATTGAGGAGTGGGTGTCCCATAGTATTTGCTTATGCTTTCCAAGCAAAAGCTGCCAAAAATTAGGACTGAGCAACTTGCAATGCCCCTTACAAGAGCCATGCAGTACAGCATATTACAAACATAAGTCCCATTATTGGGGAGTGGGTGTCCCATAGTATTTGCTTATGCTTTCCCAGCAAAAGCTGCCAAAAATTAGGACGGAGCACCTTGCAATGCCCCTTACAAGAGCCATGCAGTACAGCATATTACAAACATAAGTCCCATTATTGGGGAGTGGGTGTCCCATAGTATTTGCTTATGCTTTCCCAGCAAAAGCTGCCAAAAAGTAGGACGGAGCAACTTGCAATGCCCCTTACTAGAGCCATGCAGTACAGCATATTACAAACATAAGTCCCATTATTGGGGAGTGGGTGTCCCATAGTATTTGCTTATGCTTTCCCAGCAAAAGCTGCCAAAAATTAGGACGGCGCAACTTGCAATGCCCCTTACAAGAGCCATGCAGTACAGCATATTACAAACATAAGTTCCATTATTGGGGAGTGGGTGTCCCATAGTATTTGCTTATGCCTTGCAAGCAAAAGCTGGCAAAAATTAGGACGGAGCAACTTGCAATGCCCCTTACAAGAGCCATGCAGTACAGCATATTACAAACATAAGTCCCATTATTGGGGAGTGGGTGTCCCATGGTATTTGCTTATGCTTTCCCAGCAAAAGCTGGCAAAAATTAGGACGGCGCAACTTGCAATGCCCCTTACAAGAGCCATGCAGTACAGCATATTACAAACATAATTTCCATTATTGGGGAGTGGGTGTCCCATAGTATTTGCTTATGCTTTCCCAGCAAAAGCTGGCAAAAATTAGGATGGAGCAACTTGCAATGCCTCTTACAAGAGCCATGCAGTACAGCATATTACAAACATAAGTCCCATTATTGGGGATTGGGTGTCCCATAGTATTTGCTTATGCTTTCCCAGCAAAAGCTGCCAAAAATTTGGACTGAGCAACTTGCAATGCCCCTTATAAGAGCCATGCAGTACAGCATATTACAAACATAAGTCCCATTATTGGGGAGTGGGTGTTCCATAGTATTTGCTTATGCTTTCCCAGCAAAAGCTGCCAAAAATTAGGACGGAGCAACTTGCAATGCCCCCTACAAGAGCCATGCAGTACAGCATATTACAAACATAAGTCCCATTATTGGGGAGTGGGTGTCCCATAGTATTTGCTTATGCTTTCCCAGCAAAAGCTGCCAAAAATTAGGACGGAGCAACTTGCAATGCCCCTTACAAGAGCCATGCAGTACAGCATATTACAAACATAAGTCCCATTATTGGGGAGTGGGTGTCCCATAGTATTTACTTATGCTTTCCAAGCAAAAGCTGCCAAAAATTAGGACGGAGCAACTTGCAATGCCCCTTACAAGAGCCATGCAGTACAGCATATTACAAACATAAGTCCCATTATTGGGGAGTGGGTGTCCCATAGTATTTGCTTATGCTTTCCCAGCAAAAGCTGCCAAAAATTAGGACGGAGCAACTTGCAATGCTCCTTACAAGAGCCATGCAGTACAGCATATTACAAACATAAGTTCCATTATTGGGGAGTGGGTGTCCCATAGTATTTGCTTATGCTTTCCAAGCAAAAGCTGCCAAAAATTAGGACGGAGCAACTTGCAATGCCCCTTACAAGAGCCATGCAGTACAGCATATTACAAACATAAGTCCCATTATTGGGGAGTGGGTGTCCCATAGTATTTGCTTATGCTTTCCCAGCAAAAGCTGCCAAAAATTAGGACGGAGCACCTTGCAATGCCCCTTACAAGAGCCATGCAGTACAGCATATTACAAACATAAGTCCCATTATTGGGGAGTGGGTGTCCCATAGTATTTGCTTATGCTTTCCGAGCAAAAGCTGCCAAAAATTAGGACGGAGCAACTTGCAATGCCCCTTACAAGAGCCATGCAGTACAGCATATTACAAACATAAGTCCCATTATTGGGGAGTGGGTGTCCCATAGTATTTGCTTATGCTTTCCCAGCAAAAGCTGCCAAAAATTAGGACGGCGCAACTTGCAATGCCCCTTACAAGAGCCATGCAGTACAGCATATTACAAACATAAGTTCCATTATTGGGGAGTGGGTGTCCCATAGTATTTGCTTATGCCTTGCAAGCAAAAGCTGGCAAAAATTAGGACGGAGCAACTTGCAATGCCCCTTACAAGAGCCATGCAGTACAGCATATTACAAACATAAGTCCCATTATTGGGGAGTGGGTGTCCCATAGTATTTGCTTATGCTTTCCCAGCAAAAGCTGGCAAAAATTAGGATGGAGCAACTTGCAATGCTCCTTACAAGAGCCATGCAGTACAGCATATTACAAACATAAGTCCCATTATTGGGGAGTGGGTGTCCCATAGTATTTGCTTATGCTTTCCCAGCAAAAGCTGCCAAAAATTAGGATGGAGCAACTTGCAATGCCCCTTACAAGAGCCATGCAGTACAGCATATTACAAACATAAGTCCCATTATTGGGGAGTGGGTGTCCCATAGTATTTACTTATGCTTTCCAAGCAAAAGCTGCCAAAAATTAGGACGGAGCAACTTGCAATGCCCCTTACAAGAGCCATGCAGTACAGCATATTACAAACATAAGTTCCATTATTGGGGAGTGGGTGTCCCATAGTATTTGCTTATGCTTTCCAAGCAAAAGCTGCCAAAAATTAGGACGGAGCACCTTGCAATGCCCCTTACAAGAGCCATGCAGTACAGCATATTACAAACATAAGTCCCATTATTGGGGAGTGGGTGTCCCATAGGCTTTGCTTATGCTTTCCCAGCAAAAGCTGCCAAAAATTAGGACGGAGCAACTTGCAATGCTCCTTACAAGAGCCACGCAGTACAGCATATTACAAACATAAGTTCCATTATTGGGGAGTGGGTGTCCCATAGTATTTGCTTATGCTTTCCAAGCAAAAGCTGGCAAAAATTAGGACGGAGCAACTTGCAATGCCTCTTACAAGAGCCATGCAGTACAGCATATTACAAACATAAGTCCCATTATTGGGGAGTGGGTGTTCCATAGTATTTGCTTATGCTTTCCCAGCAAAAGCTGCCAAAAATTAGGACGGAGCAACTTGCAATGCCCCTTACAAGAGCCATGCAGTACAGCATATTACAAACATAAGTCCCATTATTGGGGAGTGGGTGTCCCATAGTATTTACTTATGCTTTCCAAGCAAAAGCTGCCAAAAATTAGGACGGAGCAACTTGCAATGCCCCTTACAAGAGCCATGCAGTACAGCATATTACAAACATAAGTCCCATTATTGGGGAGTGGGTGTCCCATAGTATTTGCTTATGCTTTCCCAGCAAAAGCTGCCAAAAATTAGGACGGAGCAACTTGCAATGCTCCTTACAAGAGCCACGCAGTACAGCATATTACAAACATAAGTTCCATTATTGGGGAGTGGGTGTCCCATAGTATTTGCTTATGCTTTCCAAGCAAAAGCTGCCAAAAATTAGGACTGAGCAACTTGCAATGCCCCTTACAAGAGCCATGCAGTACAGCATATTACAAACATAAGTCCCATTATTGGGGAGTGGGTGTCCCATAGTATTTGCTTATGCTTTCCCAGCAAAAGCTGCCAAAAATTAGGACGGAGCACCTTGCAATGCCCCTTACAAGAGCCATGCAGTACAGCATATTACAAACATAAGTCCCATTATTGGGGAGTGGGTGTCCCATAGTATTTGCTTATGCTTTCCCAGCAAAAGCTGCCAAAAATTAGGACGGAGCAACTTGCAATGCCCCTTACAAGAGCCATGCAGTACAGCATATTACAAACATAAGTCCCATTATTGGGGAGTGGGTGTCCCATAGTATTTGCTTATGCTTTCCCAGCAAAAGCTGCCAAAAATTAGGACGGCGCAACTTGCAATGCCCCTTACAAGAGCCATGCAGTACAGCATATTACAAACATAAGTTCCATTATTGGGGAGTGGGTGTCCCATAGTATTTGCTTATGCCTTGCAAGCAAAAGCTGGCAAAAATTAGGACGGAGCAACTTGCAATGCCCCTTACAAGAGCCATGCAGTACAGCATATTACAAACATAAGTCCCATTATTGGGGAGTGGGTGTCCCATAGTATTTGCTTATGCTTTCCCAGCAAAAGCTGGCAAAAATTAGGATGGAGCAACTTGCAATGCCCCTTACAAGAGCCATGCAGTACAGCATATTACAAACATAAGTCCCATTATTGGGGAGTGGGTGTCCCATAGTATTTGCTTATGCTTTCCCAGCAAAAGCTGCCAAAAATTAGGATGGAGCAACTTGCAATGCCCCTTACAAGAGCCATGCAGTACAGCATATTACAAACATAAGTCCCATTATTGGGGAGTGGGTGTCCCATAGTATTTGCTTATGCTTTCCCAGCAAAAGCTGCCAAAAATTAGGACGGAGCAACTTGCAATGCCCCTTACAAGAGCCATGCAGTACAGCATATTACAAACATAAGTCCCATTATTGGGGAGTGGGTGTCCCATAGTATTTGCTTATGCTTTCCCAGCAAAAGATGGCAAAAATTAGGACGGAGCAACTTGCAATGCCCCTTACAAGAGCCATGCAGTACAGCATATTACAAACATGAGTTCCATTATTGGGGAGTGGGTGTCCCATAGTATTTGCTTATGCTTTCCCAGCAAAAGCTGCCAAAAATTAGGACGGAGCAACTTGCAATGCCCCTTACAAGAGCCATGCAGTACAGCATATTACAAACATAAGTACCATTATTGGGGAGTGGGTGTCCCATAGTATTTGCTTATGCTTTCCCAGCAAAAGCTGCCAAAAATTAGGACGGAGCACCTTGCAATGCCCCTTACAAGAGCCATGCAGTACAGCATATTACAAACATAAGTCCCATTATTGGGGAGTGGGTGTCCCATAGTATTTGCTTATGCTTTCCCAGCAAAAGCTGCCAAAAATTAGGACGGAGCAACTTGCAATGCTCCTTACAAGAGCCACGCAGTACAGCATATTACAAACATAAGTCCCATTATTGGGGAGTGGGTGTCCCATAGTATTTGCTTATGCTTTCCAAGCAAAAGCTGGCAAAAATTAGGACGGAGCAACTTGCAATGCCCCTTACAAGAGCCATGCAGTACAGCATATTACAAACATAAGTCCCATTATTGGGGAGTGGGTGTTCCATAGTATTTGCTTATGCTTTCCCAGCAAAAGCTGCCAAAAATTAGGACGGAGCAACTTGCAATGCCCCTTACAAGAGCCATGCAGTACAGCATATTACAAACTTAAGTCCCATTATTGGGGAGTGGGTGTCCCATAGTATTTACTTATGCTTTCCAAGCAAAAGCTGCCAAAAATTAGGACGGAGCAACTTGCAATGCCCCTTACAAGAGCCATGCAGTACAGCATATTACAAACATAAGTCCCATTATTGGGGAGTGGGTGTCCCATAGTATTTGCTTATGCTTTCCCAGCAAAAGCTGCCAAAAATTAGGACGGAGCAACTTGCAATGCTCCTTACAAGAGCCACGCAGTACAGCATATTACAAACATAAGTTTCATTATTGGGGAGTGGGTGTCCCATAGTATTTGCTTATGCTTTCCAAGCAAAAGCTGCCAAAAATTAGGACTGAGCAACTTGCAATGCCCCTTACAAGAGCCATGCAGTACAGCATATTACAAACATAAGTCCCATTATTGGGGAGTGGGTGTCCCATAGTATTTGCTTATGCTTTCCCAGCAAAAGCTGCCAAAAATTAGGACGGAGCACCTTGCAATGCCCCTTACAAGAGCCATGCAGTACAGCATATTACAAACATAAGTCCCATTATTGGGGAGTGGGTGTCCCATAGTATTTGCTTATGCCTTGCAAGCAAAAGCTGCCAAAAATTAGGACGGAGCAACTTGCAATGCCCCTTACAAGAGCCATGCAGTACAGCATATTACAAACATAAGTCCCATTATTGGGGAGTGGGTGTCCCATAGTATTTGCTTATGCTTTCCCAGCAAAAGCTGGCAAAAATTAGGATGGAGCAACTTGCAATGCCCCTTACAAGAGCCATGCAGTACAGCATATTACAAACATAAGTCCCATTATTGGGGAGTGGGTGTCCCATAGTATTTGCTTATGCTTTCCCAGCAAAAGCTGCCAAAAATTAGGATGGAGCAACTTGCAATGCCCCTTACAAGAGCCATGCAGTACAGCATATTACAAACATAAGTCCCATTATTGGGGAGTGGGTGTCCCATAGTATTTGCTTATGCTTTCCCAGCAAAAGCTGCCAAAAATTAGGATGGAGCAACTTGCAATGCCCCTTACAAGAGCCATGCAGTACAGCATATTACAAACATAAGTCCCATTATTGGGGAGTGGGTGTCCCATAGTATTTGCTTATGCTTTCCCAGCAAAAGATGGCAAAAATTAGGACGGAGCAACTTGCAATGCCCCTTACAAGAGCCATGCAGTACAGCATATTACAAACATGAGTTCCATTATTGGGGAGTGGGTGTCCCATAGTATTTGCTTATGCTTTCCCAGCAAAAGCTGCGAAAAATTAGGACGGAGCAACTTGCAATGCCCCTTACAAGAGCCATGCAGTACAGCATATTACAAATATAAGTCCCATTATTGGGGAGTGGGTGTCCCATAGTATTTGCTTATGCTTTCCCAGCAAAAGCTGGCAAAAATTAGGATGGAGCAACTTGCAATGCCCCTTACAAGAGCCATGCAGTACAGCATATTACAAACATAAGTCCCATTATTGGGGAGTGGGTGTCCCACAGTATTTGCTTATGCTTTCCCAGCAAAAGCTGGCAAAAATTAGGACGGAGCAACTTGCAATGCCCCTTACAAGAGCCATGCAGTACAGCATATTACAAACATAAGTCCCATTATTGGGGAGTGGGTGTCCCATAGTATTTGCTTATGCTTTCCAAGCAAAAGCTGCCAAACATTAGGACGGAGCAACTTGCAATGCCCCTTACAAGAGCCATGCAGTACAGCATATTACAAACATAAGTCCCATTATTGGGGACGGGGTGTCCCATAGTATTTGCTTATGCTTTCCAAGAAAAAGCTGCCAAAAATTAGGACGGAGCAACTTGCAATGCCCCTTACAAGAGCCATGCAGTACAGCATATTACAAACATAAGTCCCATTATTGGGGAGTGGGTGTGCCATAGTATTTGCTTATGCTTTCCCAGCAAAAGCTGGCAAAAATTAGGACGGAGCAACTTGCAATGCCCCTTACAAGAGCCATGCAGTACAGAATATTACAAACATAAGTCCCATTATTGGGGAGTGGGTGTCCCATAGTATTTGCTTATGCTTTCCCAGCAAAAGCTGGCAAAAATTAGGATGGAGCAACTTGCAATGCCCCTTACAAGAGCCATGCAGTACAGCATATTACAAACATAAGTCCTATTATTGAGGAGTGGGTGTCCCATAGTATTTGCTTATGCTTTCCCAGCAAAAGCTGCCAAAAATTAGGATGGAGCAACTTGCAATGCCCCTTACAAGAGCCATGCAGTACAGCATATTACAAACATAAGTCCCATTATTGGGGAGTGGGTGTCCCATAGTATTTGCTTATGCCTTGCAAGCAAAAGCTGCCAAAAATAAGGACGGAGGAACTTGCAATGCTGGCACCCTGGTGGTATAGTGGTGGTGGAGGCTGAGGATAAGGAGAAGAAGATTAAACAGCCGAAACGAGGAAGCGTATACCCATGTGTGGGTGTGAAGCGGTGCATGTGAATACACCTCCCGAAAAAACACAGTGGATTTGACTTTATGTTACTCTGCTGTCATTTGGTGGTGATGAGAAGTCTGGCCCAATCCAGCCCTTGTTCATTTTGATAAGGGTCAGCTTGTCAGCATTGTCAGTTGACAGGCGAGTGCGCTTATCAGTTATAATTCCCCCAGCGGCACTAAAAACACGCTCCGATAACACGCTAGCGGCAGGGCAGGCCAGGACCTCCAAGGCGTACAGAGCGAGTTCATTCCAAGTGTCCAGCTTGGATACCCAATAATTAAAAGGCACAGAGGAATCACGGAGGACGCTGGTACGATCGGCAAGGTACTCCCTCACCATCTTTTGAAACTTTCCACTCCTTGTGAGAGTACCCCGCGCCTCAGGGCCTGTAAGCTGGGTGGGTGTCAGAAAACTGTCCCAGAACGTTGACAGTGTTCCCCTGCCTCTGCTGGATTGGATTTGCATCTCTCTCGCCTGTACGCCTTGGTTGGGCAACGAACTGTGACCTCTGCCGCTAGCGTGTTCAGATGGGAATTTTTTTAAGAGTTCTGCAGCAAGGGCCTTCTGGTATTGCCCCATTTTTGTAGACCTCTCCACCTCAGGAATAAGAGAGTGAAAGTTCTCCTTGTAGCGGGGGTCTACAAGTGTCACCAACCAGTAATGACTGTCACCCAACATTTTGACAACGCGAGGGTCACGGTTAAGGCAGCGTAACATAAAGTCAGCCATGCGTGCCAGACTGGTAACGGGGAAGATTTCCGTGTCCTCACCAAGATGACGACTGACCATGCTCTCCTCCTCCTCCTGCTCTTCCTCCTCCCCCCTGTCCTCAGGCCACCCACGCTGAACCGACGGTATGACACTTGTACAGGTACTACCGTCTACAACGCATGATAACAGCTCCTGTTCTTCCTCCTCCTCCTCCTCCTCCTCTCCCTCATTGTCCCCCAATGCACGTTGGGATGAGATGAGGCTGGGCTGTGTGTAATCGCCCGCTACGGCTTCTTGATCCATCTCATCATACTCTGTCTGCAATGCCTCCTCTTTCATTCTCTGCAGAGAGCGTTGCAAAAGACAGACAAGTGGGATGCTGACACTAATGATGGCGTCATCGCCACTCACCATCTTGGTGGCCTCCTCAAAGTTTGTCAGGATGGTACATATGTCAGACATCCAGGTCCACTCCTGAGGTCTTATGTGTGGAGTCTGACCTGAATATCGACCGCCTTGTTGCAGCTGGTACTCCACAACTGCTCTCTTCTGCTCACAAATCCTTTGCAACATGTGGAGGGTAGAGTTCCAACGTGTGGGGACATCACACACCAGTCGGTGTGCCGGAAGCTGCAAATGCTGCTGCAACACAGCAAGGGCGGCGGAAGCTGTAGCCGACTTGCGAAAATGAGCTGACAGGCGGCGTACTTTCACGAGCAGATCTGGCAACTCGGGGTACGATTTAAGAAACCGCTGAACCACGAGGTTAAGCACATGAGCCAGGCATGGTACGTGTGTGATCTCACCTCGCCTCAGAGCCGCCACCAGGTTACGGCCATTGTCACACACGACCATGCCGGGATGTAGGTTCAGCGGTCTCAGCCACAGATCTGCCTGCTCTTTCACAGCTGTCCACAACTCACAAGCAGTGTGAGGTTTATCACCTAAGCTTATGAGTTTCAGCACAGCCTGTTGCCGCTTGGCGGAGGCAGTACTGCAATGCTTCCAGCTTGTAACTGATGTGGTGATATCTGAGATGGAGGCTGAACATGAGGAGGAGGAGGAGGATGCGCAGGAGCTGTACACTGTGGGGGCAACTCTGACTGACATAGGGCCCGCAATCCTCGGTGTGGGGAGGATGTGTTCCGTCCCAAGGTCCGACTGGGTCCCGGCTTCCACTATGTTTACCCAGTGTGCCGTCAGAGAGATGTACCGTCCCTGGCCACAAGCACTTGTCCACGTGTCCGTTGTCAGGTGGACTCTCCCAGTAACTGCGTTGTTGAGGGCACGGCAGATGCTTTGGGACACGTGCTTGTGTAGTGCGGGGATGGCACACCGGGCAAAATAGTGTCGGCTGGGGACCGAGTACCGAGGGACGGCCACCGCCATAAGATTGCGGAAGGATTCCGTCTCCACCAGCCTAAAAGGCAGCATTTCCAATGCAAGCAGTCGTGAAATGTGCGAATTTAGGACTGTGGCCTGTGGGGCGTTAGCTGCGAATTTCCACTTTCGTTCAAAGGTCTGGGATATGGACAATTGAACGCTGCGGTGGGACGTGGACCTTGATGCTGTTTCTTGAGAAACTGCCATAACAAGTGAAGACTGAGAGGAGGGGGCATCTTTACATGCAGTATGGACAGGGGATTGCCTTGCACACACAACAGGGGGTTCTATTGCACGCACAACAGTGGAAGAAGCAGTGGTGACATCCGCTGACACTGGTCGTGGACCCTGGGTTTCCCCCACAAAGTCGGGTGCTTTGCTGCCATGTGCCTGATCATGCTGGTGGGGGTCAGGCTGGTAGTTTTGTCACCCCTGCTGATGCTGGCATGGCAGGTGGAACATATGGCCTTTTTGGGGTTATCAGCAGAGTCTTTAAAAAAATTTCAGACTTTGGAAGACCTACCGCTTGTACTGGCAACGTCCCTCGTGTTGGTGTTACGGGGAACGGTTGCCTGCCTTCTGTCTGCGGCCACCACACTGCTTCTTCCTGCCTGTTGGGGTACTCTGCCTCCCTCCCCCTGTGTGCTGCTGGCCTCACTCTGCATGTCCTCCTTCCACGTTGGGTCAGTTACTAGATCATCCACCACCTCCTCCTCTTCCACTTGCGCACCACGATCCTCCTCCTCACTTCCTGGCAATTGTGTCTCGTCATCGTCCACCTCTTGTGACAGATTGCCAACGTCGACTTCCTGTGGCCGTGGCTGTTCAAATATTTGGGCATCGCAACATGGGATCTCCTCTTCCACCACTTCAAGCGTATCAGGCGAGGGGCCCAAATATGGAAATGGACCAGTGAACAGCTCTTCAGAGTGTCCAAGTGTGGGATCACTTGCTGTCTGACGACACTCGGCATGGTGGGAGGAAGGAGCATCAGGGTGAGGAGGAGTATGCGGTCGAGACTCACGGCTACTAAGAGTTGACCGTGTGGAAGACAGACCGGAGGTGGTGGTGCCCAGGTAACTGGAAGTATTATCTGCTATCCAATTAATAACCTGTTCACACTGATCAGTTCTCAATACTGGTGTTGTTCTGTAATTCGGTCAAGAAGTGGGAGCGAGAAGATGTGGCTATTGGTTGTGGCACATTTTCACCTTGGCCACGGCCCCGTCCTCTGCACGAACCATCACCAGAACGTCCACTTCCACGTCCCTTGCCACGCACCTTGCCCATTGTAAATGAAGTAAAATAGCTTACACTTGCACTATCAATGGAAAAAGGGTAAGAAAGAGTAGATTAGAACCGTGGAAGAGGAAAACGACAGTTATTGTTTACTGGGGTATACCACACTTTTTTAAATAGAGATATTTGTGGCTGAACAGTGAGCGACACACTCAAACTGCATTTTTTTTAGATACCAAAGGCCCAAAACTGGATAGTACAGCGATTTGACCTGTGGAACTGCGAAACCACACTGGGATGTCGGGCCTACACAAGACTATTTTCAACAGATATATTTTTGTGTCACAACAGTCAGGAGACACTACTGTTTTTCTTTACGGAAAAAACTACCAAAAGCTGAATAATAGAGATTTTTTACCGTGGGATGGCAAAACCACAGTTATTGTTTACTGGGGTATACCACACTTTTTTAAATAGAGATATTTGCGGCTGAACAGTGAGCGACACACTCAAACTGCTTTTTTTTTAGATACCAAAGGCCCAAAACTGAATAGTACAGCGATTTGACCCGTGGAACTGCGAAACCACACTGGGATGTCGGGCCTACACAAGACTATTTTCAACAGATATATTTTTGTGTCACAACAGTCAGGAGACACTACTCTTTTTCTTTATGGAAAAAACTACCAAAAGCTGAATAATAGATTTTTTTTTTACCGTGGGATGGCAAAACCACAGTTATTGTTTACTGGGGTATACCACACTTTTTTAAATAGAGATATTTGCGGCTGAACAGTGAGCGACACACTCAAACTGCTTTTTTTTTAGATACCAAAGGCCCAAAACTGGATAGTACAGCGATTTGACCCGTGGAACTGCGAAACCACACTGGGATGTCGGGCCTACACAAGACTATTTTCAACAGATATATTTTTGTGTCACAACAGTCAGGAAACACTACTGTTTTTCTTTGCGGAAAAAACTACCAAAAGCTGAATAATATAGATTTTTTACCGTGGGATGGCAAAACCACAGTTATTGTTTACTGGGGTATACCACACTTTTTTAAATAGAGATATTTGTGGCTGAACAGTGAGCGACACACTCAAACTGCTTTTTTTTTAGATACCAAAGGCCCAAAACTGGATAGTACAGCGATTTGACCCGTGGAACTGCGAAACCACACTGGGATGTCGGGCCTACACAAGACTATTTTCAACAGATATATTTTTGTGTCACAACAGTCAGGAGACACTACTGTTTTTCTTTACGGAAAAAACTACCAAAAGCTGAATAATAGAGATTTTTTACCGTGGGATGGCAAAACCACAGTTATTGTTTACTGGGGTATACCACACTTTTTTAAATAGAGATATTTGCGGCTGAACAGTGAGCGACACACTCAAACTGCTTTTTTTTTAGATACCAAAGGCCCAAAACTGGATAGTACAGCGATTTGACCCGTGGAACTGCGAAACCACACTGGGATGTCGGGCCTACACAAGACTATTTTCAACAGATATATTTTTGTGTCACAACAGTCAGGAGACACTACTGTTTTTCTTTACGGAAAAAACTACCAAAAGCTGAATAATAGAGATTTTTTACCGTGGGATGGCAAAACCACAGTTATTGTTTACTGGGGTATACCACACTTTTTTAAATAGAGATATTTGCGGCTGAACAGTGAGCGACACACTCAAACTGCTTTTTTTTTAGATACCAAAGGCCCAAAACTGGATAGTACAGCGATTTGACCCGTGGAACTGCGAAACCACACTGGGATGTTGGGCCTACACAAGACTATTTTCAACAGATATATTTTTGTGTCACAACAGTCAGGAAACACTACTGTTTTTCTTTACGGAAAAAACTACCAAAACCTGAATAATAGAGATTTTTTACCGTGGGATGGCAAAACCACAGTTATTGTTTACTGGTGTATACCACACTTTTTTAAATAAAGATATTTGCGGCTGAACAGTGAGCGACACACTCAAACTGTTTTTTTTTTTAGATACAAATGGCCCAAAATGTATAATACAGAGGTTTGAACCGTGGAAGTGCAAAACAACACTTCTGTTTCTCTAGCCTACACCAGAATATTTTCAACAGTTATATTTGTGTCTGAAAAATCAGAGACATTCTTTTTTTTTTTGGGGGAGGGGGGGACACACCAAAAGGTTAATAAGACGGGTATTTGTACAGTGTGAAGGAGGAAAAAAAAAGGAGGATTTAGATGAAAAAAAAAGGATTTTTCCTGGCCCCCGACACCTGGTGCTAAGTCCGGCAATTTCAGCAACAGGAGCACACAGGACTGTAATGCAGCGTTTGCTGGTATAACCACTGTGTCTCCTATACAGCCTGCCTGCCTGGTATCTGGGATGGATATTAGTCCTGAAAAGGACTGTTTGTTTGTTCTGGCAGCCTTTTACAGACCCTACACTAACTATTTCGCAGTTTATATCTCTCCCTAAATCAGCAGCCCTGTCCCTACACTGTCTAATCCGGAGCGACTGTGTCCAAGATGGCGGCGCCCCGTTTTAAATACTCGAGGTGACGCTGTGCGGCCAGCCAATCACTGTAATGCCCACAACCAACATGGCTGCAGCATTACAGTGACTGGCTGGCAATCCCTGCATGTTCATTGGCTCTGTAAAGAGCGCCAAACATGCAGGGCGGAGACCCGAGCTCCCGCCCGAGTAACCCGGAAATGCTCGGTGCTCGCCGAACATCCCGAGTAGCGTGATGCTCGGGCGAGTACCGAGCAGTGTCGAGCATGTTCGCTCAACACTAGTAGAAAGCGATACTTCATCTCCCACTTGGAAGCCTGGAGAAGGGCTGCTTCCTTGTATTTCTCCTTGGCAATTCTTAACTTGGCTTTTAGCACTTTCAGATTCTGTTAGAGGGATTGTATTTTGTCAGTGACTGCAGGAATAGGTGTTTCTCTGGGAAGATTAGGAAGAATACTTGGATGGTAACCCAAATTTGTGCAGAATGGTGTCTATTTAGTTGAAGCATTTTGAGAATTATTGTATGAAAACTCAGCATAGGAAGCAAATCAACCCAGTCATCCTGAAGATGGCAAATGTACTATCAGAGATATTGCTCTAAGGTTTGGTTTGTGGGTTTGTGCGTTCAGGCTGACCATTAGATTGAGGATGGAATGCAGAGGATAAGCTGACATCAATGTCCAATGCTGCACATTCTGAATTACGAGATCGTCAGTCTCCTTACAAGAGGGCAAACCTGTACAAGTAACAAAATGTTCTTATTAAAGAACATCAGGGGCCTCATTGAGCAATCATTCCTGTCACTGAAAACTTGCATGGTTCTTGCGAGAATTCTGTGCAAAGTTTTAAGGAATCAGACCCAGTGTTTTAATATTTTTTTTAATATTTTTTATCTGGGACATTACTGTACGTGTAGCAGTTGCATCCCCCCCTTCTCTTGTTTTTCTGTCCTATCTTTTGTTTGGCAATGATGGCTTTGCGTGGAGAGCCCTGGTATCACCTGCAGTTGAAGGCCACTCTCACTGCCCTCTTTGAGCTGGGACAGATTGATCCAATGGGCAAAATCAAGGCTCAACTGATTGCTGAACTGTTGCAGGGTGCCACAGAGCCAGTCCTACAGCAGAGCCCTGATGATGGGGCGGCCAGTCAAGGCCCAGATGGCTCTGCTGCTGGGGTCCCACCTGTGACTGCCAGCCATGCCTGCAACAAGGGTAGTGTGGCCCCCCACCTGCAAATGGCCTTGAAGCGGTTCACCGCAGACGATTGTGACGGACGACTGCAGCTGATCCTGAAATTCCAGGAGCGAGCAGAGCAACGGGCCAGGCTGAGAGAACTGAGCGACAGGCCCAAGCTGACTGAGAGGCTGCTGAGCAACAGGCCTAGGCTGAGAGAGCCAAGCGACAGGCCCAAGACGAGCGTCTGAACCAGCAGGAGCTAGCCCGAATCCAGCTGCAGACCTCCACCCCACAGATGTGTGACTCCAACAATGCCAACTGCTTTAAACCCCATCCTGAGCATTTTCCTGTAATGGAAAAGGACGGGGACTTGGACATATTTCTGCGGGGGTTTGAAAAAGCCTGTCGGCAGTACCAGCTGCCTGAAGCCCAGTGGGCCAGATATCTAACTCCGGGGCTCAGGGGAAAAGCTCTGAAAGTGTTTGCTCCTCTCCCTCGAGCCCAAGATGGAGACTATGAAGCCATCAAGCAGGCCCTGATAAAGAAAGTACCATCTGACTCTGGAGGTTTACTGGAAAAAGTTCAGAGCCCTCCAGCGTGGACCACATGACAGCTACGGCGATGTGGTGGATGGGCTCAGGACCAACTTTGAGCAGTGGGTCCAATGACTGTCAGTCACCACCTTCGAGGACCTGAAGGATCTGATGGTGAAGGACCAGTTTCTTCATCTTTTCCCTGTGGAAGTGCGACAGTTTGTGCTGGACTGGGAGCCAAAGGAAGCCGCCAAAGCAGCCCAGATCTCAGATGCCTATGAGGCCAACCACACCCCAGAGGTGCGGAAGTCAGTCGCCTCCAGCTAGAAAGGGGGTGCCCCGGCCTGCTGTCCCTCAGCAGGACCTGCCCCATCTTCCAGCAACAGGCCTGCATTTGACTCCCGAAGGTGTTATATTTGTGACCAAACGGGTCACATCAGCCTTGTCTGCCCGGAGAGGCAGAAGATGATTCCCACACCTGAGACCCCAGGGCCTAGTGCAGCCATTCTTTTTGTGGGTGGAGAGGTTGGCCGTGCCTGTGAAAACTTACAACTGGTCACTGTGGGCAACACCATTACTGTTGGGCTTAAGGACACTGGTGCAGAATGTACCCTCATCCGCCCTGAGTTCGTGTTACCAGAAGACCTCAACCCTGGGAAGACCCTAACTATCACTGGGTTTGGGGGTGTTCGCCATCCCATACCGATGGCCCGAGTTTTCCTGGACTGGAGTGCGGGCAGGGGGTTACAGGAAGTGGGGGTGTCGGAGAATCTCCACACTAATGTGGTATTGGGAACAGATCTGGGATGGTTGGTTGCCCGATACATTCCTGATAACAATCCCAGATCTGATATATAATGTTATGCAAATGTCAATGTGATGCCTAATAAAAATGTGTGTTGTGGTAAAGGGGAATTCAACCACCTCACCCCGCAGGGTGATGCTGCTGAGGATCCCCTAAAACAAGCCAGTATAAGTGCTATGGGCGATGGGAGCAGGCACGGAGACCAGGAAGCAGGTCGTCCCGTGCAGTCACGCCAGATGGTGACAGGGTTGGTGGTAGGTGCCCAATGACGAGGACAGTTCCAGAGGTAATGGGAAAGGATGGGGAGAAATACGGGGATCATAGGGAAAGTGGTCCCGTGCCGCCGACCAGTGTCACGACGGACTGTGACATGGCTGGTCGTAGCTGCCCCATAGTTAGCCCGGCTCCCCAGGTAATAATGCGGGGAGGAAAGGTAGGCCCCACAACCGGGCAAGGTAAAAGAAATGTGTGTCCCACTGTCTGTCAGGAGTATGAGAGGAAGGTACCCATAGCCTGTCAGAGGAGTGGGAAAAATGTACCCCGAACCGGTCAGGGTGATCAGAAAGCTGGATCCCCAATCGGTCAGGGTGGTGGGCAAGTTGGGTCCACAGCTTGTCGGATTAGCAGGAAAGAGTGGTTATTCCCCTGAGAAGCCCATCTCTGAACCCCTGAAAGAGAGGGTATTATGGGATCCAGGGAGGGTGGGACACAAGGTAGGCTTAAGGAGCGATCTGTAAATTGGCCCCTATGCTACCTCAAAGAGGGGGAGATGTCATAGAAATATTAAGAATCTCTCTCCCTCCAAGCCCCTCTTCCCCCCTCCCCTATACTATTTCTGAAAGGAGCAAGAGCTAATGCTCTAACTAGTTGCTTCTATGCAAATTAGCAGTGTACTGAAAAGGTGGCAAACTCAATTCTCCAAGCTACTTAACATACAAATGGAGCTTGCAGTAACATAGACCTGTAATAACTAGTCACCTCAGCATAAGGGCCAGAGATTGAAAGAAAGAGGAAACCTCTCATTAAACTTTAAAGGGGATCTGCCACACTCCTCACAATAGCCTGGTCACTCTCAATTGCATATGTGTTCAATCTGCAGTCTCGCAGGCACCGACATGAAATATGGAATATCAGAAGTACTATAATTCCGATAATGAAGGACCCACATTTTTAGCAGAGGGGCTAGCTAAGGAACAATAGGCATATTCTTCCTTATATGAGAGCCCTATGGGTGAGCTGTAATATCAGAAGGCAGAGATAACCAACGGCAGTTATGTCATGTCTAGTCTCTAAAGAAAGGCAAATTCGTAATAAAAAATATGGTGTCACTTACGAACTTCTGCGATCAACCAGCGAGAAGTTATCGCAGAAATGAGAGATTTTAATAAAACCACGAAGGGTGGAGACCAACCCACGTGAGGTCATCACAGAGGAGTGTGTGAGAAGGTTCCCCCTTCGGCATAAAAGATCCAGCTGAAGATTGATCTATACTCATGCCAGGAAGTATATATTCTATAAGCAGGGGTCCTGTTCCATAACGGCCAAATCAATTGGAGCGCCTCCCCTCCAGCTAAACTGAATTGTCTCTGACATTTGTCTAGTAACTTTCTTTTGTTAATCCCTTTTTATTTTGTGCAACTGTATATTCTTTATTGTTTTGTCCCCCTTTGTAAAATCTTTGTATATTTTTCATAAACACTGCCTCCCTTTTGGATTAAATATAAAATTTAATAGTTCTGTTTTTTCTGTTTTGTAATCGTTCTTCCCCCGAAGCCATATACGCTACCAGAAAGCAGGCATCTGATCAGGCCTGTATTATATTTTAAAACTGATCGGTGGTGGCAGCGAATAATCTTAATTGGGCTATCGTGAAGCTGGCAGTGATCGTATGGAGGCATATACACATATTCCATGTGTTGGAATTCGGAGGTGTGTACGCCATATGCCCACTGCTCGCTTGCCGATAGCTACGTAGTGAGTAATCGGGATCGTTGAATCCCTGACAAACTTGACAAAGTGACGGCAGCGGTGGGATATTGTATGATCCTCCCGGTGTCGTTCTTGACAGTCCTCCTTTAGTGAGTCGGTCAATCATGACTAAGATGGAATTCTTCCCCTGTGAAACTGGTAAATCAACAATAGAGTCCATAGATATAGAACCCTACTGGTGAGACAGAATTGACAGAGGCTACAATAATCCCATTGGTGATGTGCGGGAAGTTTTATACATGGCACTGGTGCTACAGGAAGAAGCATATTTTTTAACATCTTTCTGGTAATTGGGCCACCAAAAGAAATGAGGCAAAAATTCTTGTGTTTTCTGAATTCCCTTGTGCCATGCTAACTTGTAGTCATGGATCAGTTTTAATAACTTTAGTCTCACAGTTTCAAGAACGTAGATGCAATGATTATGAGTCCATACTTTATCTTGAACAGTAATAATAATAATAATAATAATAATAGTTTATTTTTATAGCGCCAACATATTCCGCAGCACTTTACAAATTTTAGGGGGGACTTATACAGACAATACAGAATAAGCATATCTCATATCGAACGGAGTGAGGGCCCTGCTCGCGAGCTTACAGTCTATGAGGAAGTGGGGGAGACACAAAAGGTAAAAAGTACATATATTGTATAATGCAGCCTTGATATACTGAATAGGATAAATAATAATACATGGACTGGTCGCCAGCCAGTATGTGTGCAGTCCTGACAGAGGCTATTATGTGCATGGTTGGTTTGAACCCGAAGTTGAAGAAGATTTTAATATGGGGGAAAGCTGGGATGGACAGAGTGTGTTTAGGTGATACGCCAGTCTAAAGAAATGTGTTTTTAGGGTTCGCTTGAAACTGTGGGTATTGGGAATTAATCGAACTGTCCTGGGTAGTGCATTCCAGAGAATTGGCGCAGCACGCGAGAAATCTTGGAGACGGGAGTGGGAAGTTCGGATTATGGAGGATTTTAGTTTCAAGTCATTTGCAGAACGGAGGGCACGTGTAGGGTGGTAGACTGAGACAAGGGAGGAGATGTAGGGGGGTACTGAAGCATGGAGCGCTTTGTGGGTAAGCGTGATAAGTTTAAAACAAACTCTATATTGGATGGGCAACCAATGCAATGACTGGCACAGGGAAGAGGCATCTGAGTAGCAGTTGGCGAGGAATATGATCCTGGCTGCTGCGTTCAGGACGGATTGGAGAGGGGAGAGTTTAGTAAGAGGGAGACCGATTAGTAGAGCGTTGCAATAGTCAAGACGAGAATGAATAAGAGCGACAGTAAGAGTTTTTGCCGAGTCAAAGGTGAGAAAAGTCCTGATTCTTGAGATGTTTTTGAGGTGTAGATGACATGAACGAGCGAGTGATTTGATGTGAGGAGTGAAAGAAAGATCTGAATCAAAAATTACCCCAAGACAGCGGGCTTGTTGCTGGGGAGTAATGATTGAGCCACAAACGGAGATGGCAATATCGGGTACAGGTAGGTTAGTGGAGGGAGGAAAGACGAGTAGTTCAGTTTTTGACAGATTCAGTTTTAGGTAGAGGGAGGACATAATGTTAGACACAGCAGAAAGACAATCACTGGTCTTTTGTAGTAATGCAGGGGTGATGTCCGGAGCAGCGGTGTATAATTGGGTGTCATCAGCATAGAGATGGTATTGAAAACCGAATCTACTGATTGTTTGTCCAATAGGAGCGGTGTATAAGGAGAAAAGAAGGGGGCCTAGGACTGATCCTTGAGGAACCCCGACAGTAAGAGGAAGTAGGGAGGAGGAGGAGCCGGCAAAAGACACAGAGAAGGAGCGGTCAGAGAGATAAGAGGAGAACCAGGAGAGAACCGTGTCCTTGAGGCCAATAGTGCGGAGCATAGTGAGGAGGAGCTGGTGATCCACAGTGTCAAATGCTGCAGAGAGATCCAGGAGAATCAGCAGGGAGTAGTGACCATTAGATTTAGCTGTTAGTAGATCATTAGAGACTTTAGTGAGGGCAGTTTCAGTAGAATGTAAAGAGCGGAAACCAGATTGTAAAGGGTCAAGAAGAGAGTTGTCTGAGAGATAGCGGATTAGACGGGAGTGGACCAGGCGTTCCAGGAGTTTAGAGATAAAGGGAAGATTGGAAACAGGTCTGTAGTTGGCCGTGCAGTTCTGGTCGAGGGATGGTTTTTTAAGTAATGGTTGTATGCTGGCGTGTTTAAAAGAAGAGGGAAAGATACCAGATGAGAGGGAAAGGTTGAAAATTTTAGTTAGGTGAGAGGTGACAGCTGGAGCAAGGGACTGAAGGAGATGTGAGGGAATAGGGTCGCTGGTGCAGGTGGTAGGGCGAGAAGATGCAAGGAGCCTGATCACTTCATCTTCCGTGACTGGTTCGAAGTCAGAAAATGAGCAAGATACAATGTGGCGGGGGGGAGCATGCATAACATTTGGGGATTGGGAGAAAATTTCCTGTCGGATATGGTCAATTTTTTCTTTGAAATAGTTAGCCAGATCGTCAGCGCTGAGGTCGGTGGTCGGGGCCTGTGCTGTTTGATTAAGGAGAGAATGAAACGTGTCAAAGAGTCGTTTAGGATTATTGGAAAGTGAGATGATGAGGTTGTTAAACTAGGTTTGTTTGGAGAGGTGAAGGGCAGAGTTATATGTTTTCAGCATAAATTTATAGTGGAGGAAATCTTCGGGCAGATTTGATTTTCTCCACAGCCGTTCAGCGCACCTGGAGTACCTCTGGAGAAGACGTGTTTGAGGCGTGTGCCAGGGTTGTCGCCGTCTATGCCGAATTGTTCTTTGTGTAGGAGGTGCGGCTTCATCCAGGGCGCATAGCATTATTTTGTTATAATGCTTCAATGCAGATTCGGGACATGAGAGGGAGGAGATTGGGGCCAATGATGATTGCAACCTTTTTATAAATTTCTGGGTGTTAATGGCGCGTAAATTTCTATAAGTGTGGACGGTGGGAGTGTCTTGAGTAAAGTCACAGTTCTTGACAGAGAATGAAAGAAGATTATGGTCAGAGAGTGGAAGGGGAGAGTTAGTAAAGTCATGTACTGAGCAAAGCCGGGAGAAGATCAGGTCCAATGTGTTCCCGTCCTCATGTGTAGGAGAATTAGCAAGCTGTGAAAGGCCGAAGGAGGAGGTTAATGATAAAAGATGCGTGGCAGATGGGGAAAGAGGATCGCCAATTGGGATGTTAAAGTCTCCCATGATTATCGTGGGGATGTCGCAGGATAGAAAATTTGTAAGCCAGGCAGCAAAGTGATCCAGGAATTGACGGGGGGGACCTGGGGGGCGATAGACAACCGCCACTCGCAGGGAGAAGGGCCGGTAGAGTCTGACTGTGTGGGCCTCAAAGGACGGGATAAGCGATATATCATCTGGTGGATGCAGAAGAATTGGGTCTTTCGCATATGCTTCTTGTATATCTTCAAGCAAGTCTTTGTTATGGCGCACACCCAGGAATTTGGACTCAGACAGAATAGTTGTTGGTGGTGCTGTTGAAGAGAACATCTTAGATAAAGCATCAGCCTTACCATTACGAGAGCCAGGTCTGTAAGAGATAGCAAAGTTAAATCGATTAAAAAAAGGACTCCGTCACGCTTGGCGGGGGGACAAGCACTTGGCAGATCTGACAAATCTAGATGATGTCTTTATTCCTTGAAAGTAGCAATGATAGCTAGGAGCTCCTTGTTTCCACATCATAGTTTCTTTCTGATAATGTCAAACTTCCGGAAAAATAAGCACAAGGATGTAACAAGTCTTTTAGGCTGTGTGCCCACGTAGCATTTTTCAAGCGTATATGCTGCGGAATTTCCGCAGCATAAACGCTCCAAAAACGCTTGGTAATCCGCCCCCCATGGTCCTCAATGAGAAGCCGCACTGTCAATGCCCACGCTGCGGTTTTTTCCGCTGCGTTTATGCTCCGCGGAAAAATCCGCAGCATGTCATTTAATTTTGCGGAAGCGCGGCGTAATCGCCGCCATTGACTTGCATTGGGCCACTTCAAATCCGCAAATATGTAAAAATAATTGCGGAAGTGAAGCGCATTTGCTGCGGTCTTGTACCTCAAAACCGCAGCAAATAGGAAGTGACGTCACAATTGGGCGTTCCATCCATCCATCCCATGAGCATCCCATAATTCAGGAAGACGAGAATCCCATAATATTCCCGTCTCTCAGGATCATGGCTGCTAACGTGGGATGGTACAAGCGGATGAATGTCAACGTGGGATTCATGATTAGTGTGGTAAGTGCCTGTATGTGTCTGTGTGGTGTGTATGTGGTCTGTATGTGTCTGTGTGGGGTCTGTGTGGGGTCTGTATGTGTCTGTGTGGGGTCTGTGTGGGGTCTGTGTGCGGGTGTCAGCAGGCAGACATAGGCCGATGTGACACTACTACTCCCATCGGCCTATGTCTGTCCCCCGTCCACTCCTGCCAGCAGGATCAGCTCGATGGGAGCAGTAGTTCCCATCAGACTGATCCTGCTGTAAAATGTGCCCCAAAATTAAATTTAATAGCCCCCATATGTGCCTCCATATATTATTGACCCTATCCCCCCCCCCCTATTTTTTTTTTTTTTTTTGGGGGGGGTGCTATCATTATTAAAGTTTTTTGGTTATTGGCCCCAATAATATGTAATCTACTGCCCCCTTTTTTTTCATTGGTGGCCAGTGGTTACCTAAAATAAATTAGTTCATACATTACCTGTCCCCGCCGATCGCCACCTAAAATAAAGTAAAAAATAAAAAACTACACCTATACTCACCTAGACACCTAATTCCCCGAAGCCATCGATCTCCTGTAATAAAATATAAAATAATAAACCACAACCTTATCCTTACCCCTCCGTAGTAGTCCACGAGTGTCCCACGAAGATCTCCAGTTCAGAGCAGCCACATAGAATGTGACCGCTCTGAACCGCTGCCGCCGCTAGAATGAACGGGTTCGCCGGAGTTCAGGCAGCGCTGCTCCGGTGATCTGCTTTACGGCCCCGCTGTATCGTGAGAAATTCCCACGGTACAACAGGGCTGTAAAGTAGGTCACCGGAGCAGCGCTGACTGAATGCACTCCGGTGACCTCAGTCAGGGGCTCATGCTGCTGGGAGCGGACGTGTTCCCGGCAGTGTGAGCTTACAGCAGCCATGACAGCTGTCACATCTCCAGATGTGACAGCTGTGCATGGGAGATCAGCGCAGGAACGTGGACAGGTAACTATTTTTTTTTTTTTAGTAAAATTAGAATTAAATAAAATTGTGTTTTATTTCAAATAAATTATTTTTTTCTGGGTGTTTGTCTTTTTTCTTTTTAACACTTTGTAGGTTAGTAATGGGGGTGTCTTATTGACGCCCATCATTACTAACCTGGGCTTCATGTCAGCTGGCGCTGACATGAACCCCACCACTATTACCCCCTGCCACCGCACCAGGGCAGCGTGGAAGAGCGAGGCTAAGTGCCAGATTTGGCGCACAAATATGATGCGCCAAATCTGGGGCAGCTGAGGGCTGATATTATAGCCTGGGAGGGGGCCTATAACCATGGCCCCTTTCTAGGCTATTAATATCAGGTCGCAGCTGTCCGCCTAGCCTTTGCTGGCTACAATTTATAGGGGGACCCCATGTCACTTTTTTGGGGGGGGGTCTTCATAAATAGTAGCCAGAAAAGGCAAAGTGGCTAGCCTTTGCTGGCTACAATTTATAGGGGGACCCCATGTCATTTTTTTGGGGGGGGTCTTCTTATATAGTGGCCAGAAAAGGCAAAGCGGCTAGCCTTTGCTGGCTACAATTTATAGGGGGACCCCATGTCATTTTTTTTGGGGGGGTCTTCTTATATAGTGGCCAGAAAGGGCAAAGCGGCTAGCCTTTGCTGGCTACAATTTATAGGGGGACCCCATGTCATTTTTTTTGGGGGGGTCTTCTTATATAGTGGCCAGAAAAGGCAAAGCGGCTAGCCTTTGCTGGCTACAATTTATAGGGGGACCCCATGTCACTTTTTTTTGGGGGGGTCTTCATAAATAGTAGCCAGAAAAGGCAAAGTGGCTAGCCTTTGCTGGCTACAATTTATAGGGGGACCCCATGTCACTTTTTTTGGGGGGGTCTTCTTATATAGTGGCCAGAAAAGGCAAAGCGGCTAGCCTTTGCTGGCTACAATTTATAGGGGGACCCCATGTCATTTTTTTGGGGGGGGTCTTCTTATATAGTGGCCAGAAAAGGCAAAGCGGCTAGCCTTTGCTGGCTACAATTTATAGGGGGACCCCATGTCCTTTTTTTTGGGGGGGTCTTCTTATATAGTAGCCAGAAAAGGCAAAGCGGCTAGCCTTTGCTGGCTACAATTTATAGGGGGACCCCATGTCACTTTTTGGGGGGGGGGCTTCCTATATAGTAGCCAGTAAAGGCTAAGCTAACTGCTGCGGCCTGGTATTAATAGCAAAGGAAGGGTCCATGGTTATTGGCTACTTCACAGACTATAACATCAGCCAACAACCGTCTGCTTTCCCTTTGCTATTTATTAAAGCTATGCGTGAGCCCACTTATTTTTTTTGGTTAAAAGATTTTATTAAAGTGAAAGATTATTGTACAGTGTATGTAGGTTCATTCACTGAAAGCTCCTGCATACGCTGTAAGGTTGATTTCTCACGTCCACATATCCACGTTAGTACAGATAAGTGTGACCGAGCATGCTTTGCAATGGGTCTGTGTGTGGGTCTCCGCTGTGTGTGGAAAATGGCATCAACACTCGTCCCGGAGATTGACGTGTGAAAGAACCGTACAATATAGGTGAGGGGTTAGTGTTGGTGTGTGTGCGTACATATCTCCATATGTTTATTTAATTATTTTTTTGGGGTTAATCTTTTATTCCTCCATTTTGTTTTTAAAATAATATTCACACACGTTATTATTCACTGTAGATTGAAAAATATCCCGAAATATGGGACCGAGCTAGTCCTGACTACAAAGACAAGCAGAAGAAAAAAGACGCCTGGGCCTCTGTGTTGAGCCAAATGTATCCCCAGTGGGTGAATGCGGAACGTGATGCCCAAGAGGAAATTAGTAAGTTTTGATTTTTACACTTATTTTTATATCTATTTATAATTGCACTTTTTGGTGTGAAAGCAGTTCATAAATTGTTTTGGTTGTGTCATTGCAGTGTATGATATTAAAAATCGGTGGAGATCGGTCACCGACTGGCTGGTGAAGTATCACCAGTCGGTGCAAAGTGGCTCATCACCCAAAAAAAGAAAATTTCCTTTTGCGGACGAGCTGGCCTTCATACTAACCAGTAGGAGTTTGCGGAGGTAAATTCCCAAAACATATTAATTGAAATGTTTCCAAAAATGTTGTATTTACATTGGGATTTACCTTTTATTATATACAGAACTGAAGGAAACATCATGGCCCCAACAGCAGAAGAGGACACAAACACAGAGCAAGCAGAGGAGGAATCCGAGGACTTTTTCCAGCTTTCCTCACCGGATCCATCTGCTTCGGCATCTTCAGCATCTGGTTGTCCCTCACATTCTTTGTCCAATCCAGCGGACATCGGGACGGGTTTGGTGACTGATTCTCCTGCTCCTGCTCCAAGTGACGCTGGAAGCTCTGCTGGTGATGTGTTGAGGCCCACTGGGAGGGGGTCTGGTTCTGCTCATCTCGTGGCACCGAGAAGGGCGGGCAAAAAAAGGCCAAAAGCCACGGGGGTGGGACTATTGTGCTTGAAGCACTCACAAATCGAACCCTCAGCCTTGTGGAAAGGGCATCCCAGGAAGATGCCATCGATAAATTTTGCTCAGCCCAAGCTGCCCGCATCAGATCTCTGCCACGAGATAGGCAGAACATGTACATGACTGCAGCAGGCGCTATGGTCATGGCAATTGAAGAGGCAGCAGTTATGCCCTCGCCCCCAGCCGTAGTATGCGGAATATTTAATTGTTTCAAACCCAGTGTGCCTCCACCACGACCAGCAGCTGCAACCCAGCGTTTTGGGCAGGTTGCTGCAGCATACCGTCCAGAAGATATGCAACCAAGTTATGGTCGGCAAATGGCTCATGGTGCATCATCATTTGTCAGAGGACCATCCCCCAACTCTACTTTTTCTCAAGAAATGTTTCCTGGGTACAGCTTTGAAGAAGACCTTCAAAACTTGTAGTTAAAAAATTTTACCCCTCCCTGTCAGCATTTTTGGACCCTAGCAAATACAGACAGCACCTGTAGGTCGATAGATACACAATGTTTTAGAGAATCAGACAATTAACAAAGACCTTTTCTTATGGTCACCTATACCAGGCATCAGGCGTAGGGGACTGTAAGAAAAGGTCTCTTTTTATATAATTAAACAACCTACAGGTGCTGCCCGTATTTTAGGGCCCAAAACTGATTACAGGACAGGTGTGCTGTACACAGTGTGTAATTTCTTCCCAAGTTATGGGCAATGTTTGTCCGATTAAATTTTCTAGAAGTTTGTTGTTTTGTGTTTTTAAAAAGTTTTTTACAGTTATTCTATATTACGTATTAAAAAAATTATTTAAACTATCTGTTAATTTTTCTTTTCAAGTGTATATGTGGTTGGATTGGGTTGTAATGAAAAAGTGTTCCCCTGATCTGCGCTCACCATAGCGCAGGTCAGAGGAACTCTACATTTTTGAAATTTGTTCAAACTAATCTACGTATGTGGTCGGCTGTATACAGTGGTTTTTAAATTAGAAATATACTTTGATATTTTGGACCACAACTATTTTTTGGATGAATACTACTCTCAACACTGTTATTTGCTAGTTCTGTTCTTAGCGCAAGCAAATAACAATGGTGAGGGTTGACTTTAGCAGACAGTACTTGTGAATAGCGCTCTAGGTAGTAATGCCAATTTACAGGCTCTGGTCTTTGTGGGTTGTTCACTTTTGCGTTGACGTATTGTCGGAAAACAAAATGTAGAAGGTTGCAATTCAAGAAATATTTTAGACAAATTTAAGTTTAACCAAAATTTATTTTTTTTAAAAACATTTTTTTTTACATTTTTATTTAAAAAAAAAGGAGGAAGTTCTTCTTTTATTGTTCATCAGATCTTCTCTGCTGGTCAGGCTGCTCAACACCAGCACAGGAGTATTGCCAGTGCACGGCACCTTCAGGACTCATGAAGTAGTCAGCGAAGGTTTCTCGCACCCTGGCACCAGAGTTGGATGGCCTTCCCTGACCGGAGTTGACAACTGGAATTAATTCAGATAGCTGTGACTCCTCATCTTGCTCGGTGCTGTACTCACGAGCATAGTTGTGGAGTACACAGCATGCCTTAATTACAGTGTCAACGGTCTCCGTATCCAACTGGATGGCAGTGTGAAAGATCCTCCACTGACTACACATGATTCCGAAGGTGCATTCCACATATCTGCGTGCACGACTCAGCCGATAATTGAAAATCCTCCGCCGGGCATTCAGTGCCCTTCGTGGGTATGGGCGCAGCAGGTTGGTCTGTAAGGGAAATGCCTCATCCGATACCATCACAAAAGGAACTGGATGTGTGGAACCCGGCAAAGGTCTTGGGGCTGGGAGCGTTACGCCATCTTGAAGAATTTGCAGCCCAATCTGTGATGATCTAAACACCCGAGAGTCCCCAGTACTGCCATAAGCACCAACGTCAATGGCAACAAATTTGAAATGTGCATCAGCCACCGCCATCAGGACCACAGAAAAAAATTTCTTATAATTAAAGAAGCGTGATCCTGATCGTGGTGGCTGCTGAACTCTCACATGTTTGCCATCGACAGCACCAATGCAGTTTGGGAAATTGGCCACAGTTTGAAAGCCTGCTGCGACCTGCAGCCAAGTCTCCTCGGTTGGAGAAGGCATCACGATGGGCTGCAACTTCTGCCAGATGACGGTACATGTGCACCTCACAATTCTGGAAATGGTGGATTTGCAGTGATGTATAGCTCTCTCCTGTGGCCAAAAATCTGAAAAGGAAAAATAGATAATTAGAAAAGCCATAAAAAGAAATACAAGCCAACAGTAATTATCCATTATTGATTCATCTTTTAAAAAATTAAGGTCTTTATTACAAAAAACTATTCCAACAATGGGCGCGTTTTTTTTTGGGGGGGGGGCTCCACATTTTCAATCTTTTTTGGTCATCTTTTGTTTTCTCTTGAGTTCACACATATCAATTTATAATGTGTTTTGACTTTGTGTCTGTGTTTGCCTACGATGTTTGCTCTAGAGTTTACACATCAGTGACCTTTTCAATCTGATCTCTGTGCATGGTGATCTCATGGTCAAGCCAAAAATATGTACACAAAGACAGACACAGTGGAGCCATCACCACAGGGTAACAAAACCAGGTACACCAGCCATCACCGCAGGGTGGCGAACAAAACCAGGTACATATAAATCAACATTCAACTTACCGCAAGGTGATGAGCAGCCTTTCCTCAGCAGAGATGGCCCTTCGCATTACAGTGTCTTGGAAGTCCAGGTCAGGAGACATAAGGCTCAGCAGCCGATCAAATGCAATAATGTTCAGACGGCAGAACTGTTTAAATTTTTCAGGAAAACTATAGTAAACAGAGAAAAAAAAAATATTAAAAGATAATTTTGTAACATAGTATACAAACAAAACCTTAAAAAAACAGCATAGACGGATGACATTATACTTTCTTCACATATATCTTACCTCCTTAAATCCTGGTAGAGAACATTAAAGTGGCCCTTGTCCGTCCGCTCCTGCAAGATAGGGTGCACCCAAATTTTTTTTGGTCGTCTTCTCCTCCTTAAACGCTCCTATAGAACAATAATAGGTTAGTACACACACTACATAAAAATAATGTACCCCAAAAAAACTTAGTTTATATTACCTGCTCAACGTTGTAGTGCAGGAGATTTAAGCAAGTCATTAGCAGAAGGTTTAGGCATGGTCTGCTGACCCGCAGGGGCTGCAATTCCTGTGGCATACTGTCTTTTGCAAAAAACAAAATGGTGAAGAGGGGTTGAACTAGGAAATGACATCAGGATTTCCATCTTTTTTTTTTTTTTCAATAACTTTATTTGTGCTCAAAAACGCATGAAATAAGCTTACAAAAACGCATGTAAAATCCGCATACAAAAACGCGTCAAAAACGCGACCAAAAAACGCACGCGATTTTCTGGCAAGGGACATGCAGAAATGTTGCAGAAATTTTCTGCTTCATAAATGCAACGTGGGCACATAGCCTTATTCTCATTCTTTGTGACAGAATGGCCCCAACTGCACCGTCTGAAGCATCCACTTCTACAATAAAGGTATGTTCAGTATTGGGATGAATCAGTATAGGAGCTGTAGTGAACTTTGTCTTCAGGCAAGAAAAAGCAACTTGTACTTGAGGAGACCAAAGAAACTGTATGCCTTCCTTTGTTAATTGGGTGATTGGTGCAATTATACCTGAAAATTTTTTAATAAAACGTCTGGAAAAATTAGCAAATCCCACAAATCATTGGACTTCTCTCACATTTTTTGGGGTTGGCCACTCATTGATAGCTTGAATCTTGCTAAAGTCCATTTGTAACCCTTGAGTAGAAATGATATAGCCCGGGTACTTTATCTCGGTTTGATGGAATTCACATTTCTCCAGCTCGATATAGAGATGGTGGGTTCTTAGAAGCTCCAACACAGTTTTCAAATGATTCTGATGTTCTTCTGCGTAATTAAAAAAGATTAGTATATCATCCAGATAATTGACTACAAATTAATCAAGCAAGTCTCTTAAAATATCACTAATGAAATGCTGAAATGTTGCAGGAGCATTGCGCAGGCCAAATGACATGACTAAGTACTCATAGTGTCCATAACGTGACCTAAATACCATTTCCTATTCTTCACCTGGTCTAACACGAACCATGTTGTATGCCCCTCAAAAAATACAGTTTTGTGAACATCTCTGCATGACGAACTCTGTCCAGAAACTCAGGGATAAAAGGCAGAGAATAACAATTATGTAAAGTAATTTTATTCATTTCTCTGTAATCAACGCAGGGTCTTAAGGAACATTCTTTCCTTTTGGCAAAAAATATAGGCGCACCCAGGATCGGACTGAGAATTAAATTCAGCCCTGGCATTTGAGGGCACACAGGCCCACTTGCTACAAAGTGAATGTGGTATACAGTAGTTCATCGATTTTTATGAACCGCTCAACATATATCACATCTACAGAATACATACTGCTGTGAAGCCATAATAACACTATGTGAAATTTAAAGGGAACCTGTCAGGTCAGATAACTCTATTTACCTGCAGATATAGGGTTAACCTGCAAGTTAATAGCATTATGACAGTGCCTAGCCGCTGTACTGAAAGTGTGCCACCCGGGACAAAATACATTTTATTTCTCCCAGGAGCCACCGACTTTCAGTCATGCAGGCATGCCAGGAGCAATTACAGTCACCACTCACAGCAATGAGAGCAGCAGCTGTAAGCTCACCCCGACACTGACTGACCGTTGGCTGTGCACTGATGCTCATCAGGCTGTCAGGAAAAGAATTCAGCAAGCAGGGACCAGGCCCACCCACAAAAGTGACTTCACAAGGGACATGTCTGGTCTCTGCTCTCCCCATTCTCTGCTTACATTGTGCAGTGACAGTGTACTCTGTTTCTGGCTCATCACTTGAGCCGGAGAGGGAGCGCACTATCACTATGAACTGAGAAGAATATTGCACAGTGCAAGATCGTACTGAGCATACATTGGAATTGACAACTGACACATGCTCAGCAGAGCAGGGACAACCCAGCCCCTGAAATGGCTGTCACTGATGATGCCATTGATGGGCACAGGCAGAAAAGGGCCCTGTGCAAGAAAAGTATATGGGCCCTTTACAGTCCAATAGCTCATCATAATGTACAATTCCACCTGTTTTGGAGGTGTAAATGTGCCCCCTTACCTCTTGGGCCCCTGTGCGGCACCACAGGTTACATCAATGATATGTCGGCCCATGGATGACACATCATTTCAGGGTGGGGACAGAGTCTGTGGCACTGACTACAGCCTCTGCCTCCTGAATGGTGACTCATTTGAGTATCCCAGCATGCAATGGGGATTTTCAAACGGAACATCATCAAAAAGGAAATAGATAAAAAAAAATAACTAAAGCAGTTAGATTAGAGAGGGAATGATCAGGACTTTTTAATTAAAGCATATTAGAAATACTATTAGATTATTATTAATAAAGATTCATTTAGGATGAAAATCATTATTGGCTTCGGACCACCCCTTCAAGATGCATTGACTACACCTAAGTGTATCAGTCAAGGGAACCTGTCAGCTGCCCTAACGCCCTAAACCACCATGACTGTATTGCACCCTTTTTCTACATTTTCATTAACCCCTTTTTGTTGGTTAGTGATTGATGATAAATGTAAACTTAAAGGGGTTGTCCACTACTCGAACAATCCCTTCTCAATCACTGTTATTTTATACCTTTCAGTAAAAAAAAATAACACTTATACTCACCTCCAGTGCGGACGCTGTTCCAGGCGATCTCTGTAGCAATTCAGCGGCTTCTTCACTCTCTCATCATTTGGACGTAACTGACATTCGAAGGAGGTGAGAGAGCAGTGGCAGCTCTCACTTTCTCTGCATGTCTGGATTTGTCCAAAAGCGAGGAGCATTTTCATTTTAGACCGGACAACCCCTTTAAGCTGACTGGCTGCATCAGCATCATGCCCTTCTTTCTCCTTCGTGTACTGAATGCGGATAGGAAGAAGCGGAGGTCAGGTCGCCACTGGAGTTAATCCTTGTGCAGTGGGGATTAGAACAAATGGAGCACCAGGAGGAAGGTTTGCATGTGTGTCCCTGGAGAGAAAGAGAGGCCCACAGCTGGCACCAGCTCATCTGGCATTTGCCAGAATTGCCAGATGGCCAGTCCGGCCCTGGGTGCACCTGCTGATGAGGAGGATTGATGAATAAACCCTTTAGCTAAATTTTCATCAATGCATTATTTGAGGGCTTTTAATTTCTGCTCTGCCAGTGGGTAAATGCTTCCAAAGGGTATTGCTGCTCCAGGCAATAGATCAATTGGACAATCATACGGCCGATGAGGAGGAAGTTTGTCAACATTTTTCTTGTCAAACACATCAGCAAATTCTTTCTATACAGATGGTAGTTTAGAAGATTGTTCAGGATTCTCTACAATCTCTTCATTTAGTGAAGTCTGTGGCGAGTGGACAGCAAATGGAAAAGACACTTTTTTGGTTTCCGAATTAATTGTAGGATTTTGAGTTTGTAGCCATGGCAATCCCAGTACGGTTGGAAAATGGAGATGAGATTAACAAGAAGGATAAGACCTCATGGCAATTAGGTTCCATAACTATCTCCAAGGGTTCAGTCTCTTGATTAACTGGTCCTGAGCTCAATGGGGATCCATCAACAGTTTCCATATTAATAGATGAAAGTCTGTTTTGAAATTTTATCCCATGTTTTTTAGCGAAAAATATTTCCATAAAATTTCTATTTTCTCCTGAATCAACCATGGCAGGTGTAAAAATTAATTGAGAACAGACTTGAAACTTGATAGGAATTAAGCAATGAGAATCCATGTTTTCTTTTTTAATGTTGGATGCAATAGGAGAAATTGAATGAATTATGACATTCACTGGAGGCGCTGGTTTAGACAAGACTGATTCTTCATCTCAAAAGTTGAGATCTGCTACCACTGTCACTGTTTTACGAAGTTGAGAAGGAAAATTGATGAGACTTGCCACAATAGAGACACTGATTTTCCCGAAGTCTCCTTTCTTTCCTCTCAGCAGTTTTACATTTTAATAGGCTATCAACCTGCATGGATTCAACTTCATATATGTGAGGACTCTTTATCTCAAAGTCTCTGGGACTGGTGGTTGAAGCAGGTAGATAACTGTTACTATTATGGAACCAGGTTGAATTCCACTTCTCCAGTTTTCTCTCTGATAGTCGGGTGTCTATTCGAATACAATCATAAATGAACTCATCAAGATTTGTGGGAGCATCAGCCTGGGCTAATTGACTTGTAAGTGTGTTGAAGAGTCCGTTCTTAAAGATAGTTCTGCAGCATTATTCCACTCAGCATCAATCACCCACCGTCTGAATTCTGTGGCGTACTCTGGAACAGATTGCTTGCCCTGACATAGCGCAATCAAAGTAGCTGAAGCTGTTGCAAAATGATTAGGGTCATCAAACATTTGGCTCACGGCTTCTAGGAAGTCCTTCAAGTCCACAAGCTTAGCATTGTGAATTTCAATAAGAGGGCTCTTCCAGACCAAAGCTTTATATGTCTGTAGCATGATGATACACAGCACTTTCGATCCATCAGTAGGGAAGTGAGAAGGGTCTGCACCAAAGTAAAGTCTGCACTGGTTGATAAATTTGCGATATTTGTCGCTGTCTCCACTGAAACTGAAAAGTGTGAGTGGAAAGGTGAGTGGAGGGGCCGAAACTCTACCTTGATTTTGTAACTGAAGGATCTGCTCCGCCTGCTGAGCAACAACGTTCTGCAGATCTTGTAAAAGTTGTCCGAAAACATGAACATGATGGGATGTCTATGTTTCAAATGCCAAATATTTTGTCATGAATTTTCGCACGTCTGCATAAATGCCAGTAAGCTAACAGTTCATTTTATTAAACGAACCTCCACACTGGTTCTCTTGGTGGACTGCATATTAAGGCTTGAGTATCCTGCTGCGATATTGGTGGAACAGCTGGAACATGATGGCCGGAGTAGAACAAGCAAGGTACAGAAGCGGTGCTTGAAGTTCTTGGACGTAGCAGTGGGAGTTGTAGACAAAATCCAGAGATGAATAAGAACAGTCTGGGTAAGACAGTTCAGGAGCTGGAGACTTGAACTAGACTTCTGCTAGACACAATACTCAAGCAATGAGTGAATGTTCAATGTGGCTTTAACTAGGCCCAAACAGGAAACAAGATGACTTTCGTGGGTTCAATATCGAATCGAATAATAGCAGCCACCAGTGGCCAATCTGCAGAAGGACAACAGAATCCTGACAGCCCCATTCCATTTAAAGAAGCACAATGTCGGTGTCTGGGCCCACCGGAGGCTCCTCAGGTACTCTGAAAGGCTAATGCTGGGAATGTCTAATTATTCTTGTATTTGAATGAATAAGGTCATTCTTCTAGTGCCAAAATTGCAAACGACGCTTGCAAAAAGGGGTGAATATCCTGTAAAATATCTCAACCTTCTTGATCATTGGGCAACTAAATGGGTACAAAGGCCAACACCTTCCCTTTACCAAAAATCAAGAGGTTTTCGGAAACCTTGATACTTATGGTGTATCCTGCAGATAAGCATAAAACTACAAATTCAACTCCCCCAAAAAGGGTTATAATTCCCCTCCCCTTCAAAAAATAGTGCTGTCATCTTCGACTCAAGTATAAATCGTTAAAAGAGATCAGTAGGCTACAATTACACTCTGGATCTTTCAATTCAATAATAATGAATGACTCTTATGTTACCCTAGCCCTAAGCCCTGATGAAGAAACAGGGTTGTGACCTTAAAAAGGGTAGTTGTGCCCAGGCACCTCTTGAAATGTCCAAGTACACCTTATAATGTGACCACTATCATAAGGCCTCATATACATTGCAGACAGATTGTATTTCCAAGTGAGCCCACATGCCCCATTATGCCTCCATATGCCTCTGATTTCATATAGAGGACTACATTAGAAAAACAAGTTGTGGAAAGTTCTAACCGATGTCATTGAGTTGATATTCTTCACTAGAACAAAATTTATAAGGACTGTGCACCGCCTTACTAGCACTGTGCACACAGTAGGCAATTATTTCGAAATTCTAATAAACAGTGTGAAACAATTATTAAAAACATCATTATTTTATCATCTAATTAATAATATTTAAAGTCTCAGAAATGTGTTCCTAGTTGCCAAAATTATTTGCATTTCTATTATTGTTATAAATGCATAGAATATTTGGATTCTGATATGTGATTAATGTTAATAGCATTGTCATACTACTACTACTACTACTACTACTACTAATAAAATAATAATAAAATAATATTAATCATAATTAACATTAAGAATGCTATGGAGAATGAAAAAAATATATAAAATAACTTCCTAATTTCCACAAATATTTGATAATAATAATTATCATTAAAAATATCTAAAAATTATTTTTTGATTTAAATTGTTCAAAGAATTAAATCATGATATTTGATTACATAATAATAACAATGCAATGATAATATATTATTATCACTAATATTATTAAAAAATGTATTCAAAGAATTAAATTATGATATTTGATATAATAATAATAAAAAAATATATATTATTATTAGTAGTATTATATAATCAAATATAATTCAATTCTTTGAACAATTTAAATAAAAAGTTAAATATTTTGGGAAATTAGGTAAATATTTTAGACTTTTTTGTTCATAGTCCATTGAATTAGGATATTTGATTGTATAATACAACTACTACTAATAATATATTTTATTATTATTATTATTATGTAATCAAATATCATAATTTAATTATTTGAACAATTTAAATAAAAGATTAAAATTGAAAATATTATTAATGATAATTTATTATTATTATATTTAAGTTAGCATTTTTATTATTGTTATAATTTCATATAATTTTTAATTCTTATATTTGGAGCTTTTTAATTAACTTGCTATTGCCTGGAAAAAAGCACAACTATTAATTATTAGTATATTAGTATATTAATTCCTGAAGTTTAATGACTTCATTAAGATTACCTACGTCTACCATGTTCAGACGTATTAACACAATCTCATTATTGCTCTCTGTGAATAAAGTATGGTGGTATTTCTAAGATAGCCTAAAATATTCATGCCCAATGTCATAAACTTCATGGATATTATTAGGTTAACGATTTTTCGTTAACTGTAACTTATTATGAAGAAAATGGAAAATATGAAATCCAGTATGACCAGTATGCTTTAAATACGCACCAGTTACGCCAATTATAAGCATTTTTTGTCGAGTAACCATACCGCAAACTGCAATAAAATGCGGTAGGGCGCCAGGTCTACACCAAAGAAATTCAGAGATTCTAGGGAAGGTTTAGGATCAGACATCTGTATAAATAGAGAGAAATGGCGTAAACATTGGTTATTTTTTATATATATTTGTCCCATTGATCTGTAGCCGGGGGATAAAAATTATTGTCATGAATAATTAATGCTTCTAAATAAAATTGTGAAATACATTTACCATTGCACCAAAAATGTGACATACACTCCCTGACAGAAGTTATGTCGCTAATCCATGTTATGTAAATAAAAGCTTATAACCTGGCGTTAAATTCATCCATTGGTTTTATAAATTACTCTTTTGAAAGCTGAAACCCTCCCAAATTTGGTTTAGGTTAAGAATATAAATTGGCATTAATGCTGAAATATTGATCATTTAATGAACACAGAATGGTCAGATTTTGGCAAGACAAAAGTTTTGTCGCCTGGTCATATAATGCACCCAATTCCTAGTTTACATCCTCACCAGTGCTCAGTAAATGATCGATTAATTAGTGGATGTGTATAAAAAGAAACCCAGCACCCCAGACCTTCACTTTAACTGCAACTTGAGCTCTGACAACATGCCAAAAATCCACCCTGCGACCAAAGCCTTGATTATCAAGAGGCTGAAGACCAGATCCACTGCAGAGATGGCTGGCACCTTTAATGTGTCTCAGCGTCAAGTACAAAGAATTAAAAAAAGATTTGAAGAGACTGGAGATGTGTTTGACAAGCCCAGGTCCAGCAGTCCCGGCAAGACAACTGCTCAGGAGGAACGTTTGTTGGTTAGAAAATCCAAAGCAAGTCCCTCTTCCACTGCAGCAGAGCTCCAACGGGCCTGGTCACCTCAAGTCCCTGTGTCAACTAGAACAGTTTGTAGGATTCAGTCTCGAAATGGCCTCCATGGTCGAATCAGTGTCCAGAAGCCAACACTAAACAAAAGGCAAATAAAAAGCATTTGCAAAGTCCCACAGCCTGCTAAACAGATGGACGCTGGAAAAGTGGCAGAAGGTGGATTTCTCTGATGAATCTTCAGTAGAATTACACAACAGCCGCTGCAAATACTGCAGGAGACCTACTGGAGCCCATATGGATCCAAAATACACCCAGAAAACAGTTACATTTGGTGGTGGAAAGATCATGGTCTGGGGTTACATTCAGTATGGGGGTGTGAGAAACATTTGCAAGGTGGAAGGCAATATCAATAGCCTAAAATATCAAGAAGAATTAGCTACAGTTAGTGTTGAGCATTCCGATACTGAAATATCGGGTATCGGCCGATATTCGCAGTATCGGAATTCCGATACTTAATTCCGATACTTTTACAATATCGAATACCGGAATCGGAAGTTCCCATAATGCCTGCGCTCTGCAGTGTCTCTGAAGGATGACAAGCTGGATGGCAGCGCTCAGCTGCGATCCAGCCTGTCATCAGAATGCCATCCCAGCGTGGGAGAATTCTCCTGATCGTTTAAAAGCCAGCGGGCGGTAAAAAGCCGCCGGCTTTTAAACAATCACACAGCCCCATACTGCTTCCCCGCAGCCTCCCACCCCGATCCACCGCTCCCCTCGCCACCTCCCATCCCGATCGTAAGTTAGGACCGGGCGGGGAGCGCAGCACCAAGGAGCGGGGAGCGAAGGACCCGGGCGGGGAAGCCGGCAGTGAAAAGACTTCACCGCCGGCTTTCCCGTTCTGTGCTGCGCTTTCCCGCCGGTTATTTCAAATGAACAGCTGAGGTATCAGGTGATGCTGATCACCTGTTCATTTGAAGTAGCCGCGGTGCCCTCAGAGGGTTCATGTGAGTTCATGCTTGACTGCATTGCATGAACTCACATGAACTTTCCCACGGCCGCACAGGTCAGCCTCACCTCCCAGACGATCAGCCCGTCATGATTGGTGTGTGTGGGGATCTGTGCGTGTGTCTGCGAGTGTGTGCGGGGTGTCTGTGCGATGTGTGCGGGTGTGCGCGGTGTCTGTGCGATGTCTGCGAGTGTGTGCGATGTCTGCGAGTGTGTGCGGGTGTGTGCGTGCAGGCAGACATAGGCCGATGTGACACTACTACTCCCATCGGCCTATGTCTGTCCCCCGTCCACTCGTGCCAGCAGGATCAGCTCGATGGGAGCAGTAGTTCCCATCAGCCTGATCCTGTTATTTAAATTGCCCTACTGTTTCCCCAATAAATTTTAAATACATGTCATTGGTGGCCAGTGGTTACCTACAATAAATTAGTTCATACATTACCTGTCCCCGCCGATCGCCACCTAAAATAAAGTAAAAAATAAAAAGATACACCTATACTCACCTAGACACCTAATTCCCCGAAGCCATCGATCTCCTGTAATAAAATATAAAATAATAAACCACAACCTTATCCTTACCCCTCCGTAGTAGTCCACGAGAGTCCCACGATGATCTCCAGTTTAGAGCAGCCACATAGAATGTGACCGCTCTGAACTGCTGCCGCCGCTAGAATGATGGGGCCGTAAAGCAGCCCCGTCATTGCATAAGCGGGTTCGCCGGAGTTCAGGCAGCGCTGCTTCGGTTAGCTCCTTTACGGCCCTGCTGTACCGTGAGAAATTCCCACGGTGCAGCAGTGCCGTAAAGGAGGTCTCCGGAGCTGTGCTGCCTGAATGCACTCCGGTGACCTCAGTCAGTGGCTCCCGCTGCCGGGAGCGGACGTGTTCCCGGCAGTGTGAGCTTATAGCAGCCATGCACAGCTGTCACCATCTCCAGATGTGACAGCTGTGCATGGGAGATCAGCGCAGGAACGTGGACAGGTAACTATTTTTTTTTAGTAAACTAAGAATTAAATAAAATTGTGTGTTTTATTTCAAATAAATTATTTTTTTCTGGGTGTAGTGTGTTTTTTCTTTTTAACACTTTGTAGGTTAGTAATGGGGGTGTCTTATAGATGCCCATCATTACTAACCTGGGCTTCATGGCAGCTGGCGCTGACATGAACCCCAACCCTATTACCCCCTGCCACTGCACCAGGGCAGCGTGGAAGAGCGAGGCTAAGTGCCAGAGTTGGCGCATCCTATGGATGCGCCATTTCTGGGGCGGCTGACGACTGGTGTTTCTAGCCTGGGAGGGGGCCAATATTCATGGCACCCTTCCTGGGCTATTAATATCAGCCCCCAGCTGTCTGCCTAGCCTTTGCTAGCTATTAAATAGGGGGTACCCCACGTCATTTTTTTGGGGGGGTCCCCCATTTTAATAGCTAGTAAAGGCTAGGTATTCAGCTGGGGGCTGATATTAGTAGTCTGGGAAGCTCCGTGGGTATTACCCACTTCCCAGGCTTCAAACATCTGCCCCAGCCGTCTGCTTAACCTCCGCTAGAGCCTAAAATTATGGGGGATCCCACGCCAATTTTTTTTAAATAAATCCTTTATTTTAACACTAAATGACATTTGAGGAGTTAATAAAGATGCAGTCCCTAAATTATTATTTATTTTTTAATAAATTTTTCCCAAAAATTTTGACGTGGGCTTTGCCATATTTTTGTATGCCAGCCAGGTACAGCATCCAGCTTCTATGAACGCGCCATTTTCCGGGGTGGCTGCGGACTGCAATTTGCACCGGGGGGGGGGGGCAGAAAGCTTGGGCCTCCCTGCCGCTGCAGATTCCATCCCCCAGCTGCCTAGTTGTACCTGGCTGGACACACAAATAGGGAGAAGCCCCACGTATTTTTTTTTTTAAATTATTTCATGAAATTCATGAAATAATAAAGAAAAAAAGGGCTTCCCTATATTGTTGTGTCCGGCCAGGTACAAATAGGCAGCTGGTGGTTGGGCGCAGCCCGTTCCTGCCTGCTGTACCTGGCTGGACACAAATATAGTGCGAAGTCCCACGTCAATTTTTTTTTAATTATTTCAGGAAATTCATGAAATAATTAAAAAAAAATTGATGTGGGGCTTCGCACTATATTTGCGTCCAGCCAGGTACAGCAGGCAGGAACGGGCTGCGCCCAACCACCAGCTGCCTATTTGTACCTGGCCGGACACAACAATAAAGGGAAGCCCTTTTTTAAAAAAATTATTTCATGAAATAATTTTAAAAAAATTGCCGTGGGGCTTCGCACTATATTTGTGTCCAGCCAGGTACAACAGGCAGGAACGGGCTGCCCCCAACCACCAGCTGCCTATTTGTACCTGGTTGGACACAACAATATAGGGAAGCCCTTTTTTTCTTAATTATTTCATGAATTTCATGAAATAACTAAAAAAAAAAATACGTGGGGCTTCGCCCTATTTTTGTGCCCAGCCAGGTACAACTAGGCAGCTGGGGGCTGGAATCCGCAGCGCAGGGAGGCCCAAGCTTTCTGGGCCCCACCCGCTGCAAATTGCAGTCCGCAGCCACCCCGGAAAATGGCGCGTTCATAGAAGCGCCATCTTCTGGCACTGTACCCAACTCATCCAGGGCCCTGGTGCGGTGGCTCACTGGGTAATAAAGGGGTTAAGGCCAGCTTGTCATTATCAGCTGGCCCTAAGCCCGAAATTCATGGGGTCACGCCAATATTAGATATGACCACCATGAATTTCTAGTAAAGTATTTAAAAAAAACACAACACCCAGAAAAAAGTCTTTTAATTGAAATAAACACACAATTCTTTATTGTTCTAAATTAAACTATACTTACCATCACGCCCATTCCAGCTGAAGCCAACGATCTCCTGCAATAAAAGTAAAATAATAAAGCAACCTCATCCTTACCTTTCCATGGTTCCCACGACAGCTTCAGCTCTGCTACATCGAGATGACAGGCTGGACCGCAGCAGAACGCTGCCATCCAGCCTGTCATCCCGCAGACACTGAGAAGCGCAGGCATGCTTGCGCTCCTCAGTGTCTCTCTGTGACGGCATAAAGATGAGCCGAGGTCATGTCCAATGAACTCGGTTCACCTCATGCACGTCACTGACAGCGTGGGAAAATTCTCCTGCACTCAGCGCTTCAGCGTGAGAATTTTCCCACGCTGTCAGTGACGTGAATGAGGTGAGGTCATGTCCAATGAACTCAGCTCACCTCATGCACGTCACTGACAGCGTGGGAAAATTCTCACGCTGAAGCGCTGAGTGCAGGAGAATTCTCCCACGCTGTCAGTGACGTGCATGAGGTGAGCTGAGTTCATTGGACATGAACTCGGCTCATCTGGATGCCATCACAGAGAGACACTGAGGAGCGCAAGCATGCCTGCGCTTCTCAGTGTCTGCGGGATGACAGGCTGGATGGCAGCGTTCTGCTGCGGTCCAGCCTGTCATCTCGATGTAGCAGAACTGAAGCTGTCCTGGTAACCATCGAAAGGTAAGGATGAGGTTGCTTTATTATTTTTCTTTTATTGCAGGAGATCGTTGGCTTCAGCTGGAATGGGCGTGATGGTAAGTAGAGTTTAATTTAGAACAATAAAGAATTGTGTGTTTATTTCAATTAAAGGACTTTATTCTGGGTGTTTGTGTTTTTTTTTTAACTTTGACTATGGGGTTAGTAATGGGGGTGTCTTATAGACGCCTCTCCATTACTAACCTGGGCTTGATGTCAGCTGGCATTATAAGCTGACATCAACCCCAACCCTATTACCCCGCTGCCACCGCTACAGGGCAGTGGGAAGAGCGAGGCTAAGTGCCAGAATTGGCGCATCCTATGGATGCGCCATTTCTGGGGCGGCTGACGGCTGGTGTTTCTAGCCTGGGAGGGGGCCAATATTCATGGCACCCTTCCTGGGCTATTAATATCAGCCCCCAGCTGTCTGCCTAGCCTTTGCTAGCTATTAAATTAGGGGGGACCCCACGTCATTTTTTTTAGGGGGTCCCCCATTTTAATAGCTAGTAAAGGCTAGGTATTCAGCTGGGGGCTCATATTAGTAGCCTGGGAAGCTCCGTGGGTATTACCCCCTTCCCAGGCTTCAAACATCTGCCCCAGCCGTCTGCTTAACCTCCGCTAGAGCCTAAAATTAAGGGGAACCCCACGCCAATTTTTTTTTAAATTAATCCTTTATTTTAACACTAAATGACAAGTACAGTAATCAACACTGTCACTGTACTTCATATATATGTGACTGACATGTTTCTATCTATCTAATCTATGTATGATTCTCTATTCCTTCTATTCTAAATTGTCGGGTACAGATGCTGATTTGCCGGCCGGCTTTTTTAAAGAGACGGTGCATGAAAACACTATTATATTTTTAAATAGATCCTTTACACTAAATGACAAGTACAGTAACCAACACTATCACTGTACTTATTATATATGTGACTGACATGTTTCTATCTATCTAATCTATGTGTGAAGCTCTATTCTTTCTGTTGTAAATTGTCGGGTACCGGTGTATGCGCTGATGAATTGCCGGCTTTTCGCATAATACCTTCTACATTATTCTTAGTTGTTTTACTTCATGTAGAATTAACCTACAAGGAAAGAAAGGGTTTATTTTCATTCCGATATTTGTGTCCCATTGACTTGCATTGGTTTCCGGTATCGGAATCGGCGATATCCGATACTTTTTGGGTATCGGTCTGATCCAATCCGATACGATATTTCCTGATATCGGAAGGTATTGCTCAACACTAGCTACAGTACCTCTTACATTCCAAATCATAAAAGGGGTCAAATTCTGCAGCAGGATGGTATTCCATCTCATACATCCATCTCTACAACAAAGTTCCTCCAGGCAAAAAAGATCAAGGTGCTCAAGGACTGTCCAGCCCAGTCACCAGACATGAACATCATTGAGCATGTTTGGGGTAGGATGAAAGAGGAAGCTTGGAAGACAAAACCAAAGAATCTAGATGAACTCTGGGAGGCATGTAAGACGGCATTCTCTGCTATTCCTAATGACTTCATTAATAAATTGTATGAATCATTGTTGAACCGCATGGATGCAGTCCTTCAAGCTCATGGAAGTCACACAAAATATTAAATATGACTCTAATAGCACCACAACTTCATTCACCAATGTTATGCAACATATATTTGTATTTTAAGATAATTATTTGTTTGAATATCACATTACTTTCTGTGGGCGACAAAACTTTTGTCTTGCCAAAATCTGACCATTCTGTGTTCATGAAATGATCAATATTTCAGCATTGATGCCAAATTATTTTCTTAACCCAAACCAAATTTGGGAGGGTTTCTGCTTTCAAAAGAGTAATTTATAAAACCAATGGATAAATTTAACGTCAGGTTATAAGCTTTTATTTACATAACATGGATAAGCGACATAACTTCTGTCAGGGACTGTACAACGGGTGAAATAAGTATTGAACACATCACCCATTTTCTAAATAAATATATTTCTAAAGGTGGTATTGACATGAAATTCTCACCACATGTCAGTAACAACCCATTCAAGCCACCTTAGGCAAAGAAATCAACCATAGATGTCCATAAATTAAGCTATGTGTAATAATGAGAAATGACGCAAGGAAAAAGTATTGAACATATGAAGAAAGAGAGGTGCAAAAAGCCCTGGAAAGTCCTGACACCAGCTGAAATCTATCAGTAAATAGAAAGCAATCCTGCCACTTAGTGACAAATAATATCAGCTGGTTCAACTGATGACCTATAAAAAGGTGTCTTATTACCAAGGTGCCACACAAGAAACATCTCATGATAAGTATAACCAGTGGGCTGTCTCAAGACCTTCACAACCTTATTGTTGTAGAACATACTGATGGCATTGGTTATAGAAGAATTTCTAAATTACTGAAGGCTCCATTGTGCACTATTGGGGCCATAATCTGGAAGTGGAAAGAACATCATTTCACCATTAACCGGCCACGACTAGATGCTCCCCACAAGATTTCAGACAGAGGAGTGAAAAGAATTATCAAAAGAGTTGTCCAAGAGCCAAGGACCACCTGTGGAGATCTACAGAAAAACCTGGAATCAGCAGGTACAACTGTTTCAAAGAAAACTATAAGTAATGCACTCAACCTCCATGGCCTGTGTGCACGTTCACCACGCAATACTACATTGCTGAACAAAAAGCATGTTCAAGAGCGTTTAAAGTTTGCTCAACAACATTTAGACAAGCCTGTGAAATACTGGGAGAATGCAGTCTAGTCAGATGAGACCAAAATTGAACTCCTTGGATGCCATAATACACACTATGCTGGAGGCCAAAAGTCACTGCATATCATCCTAAAAACCAACAGAGAAGTTTCTCATTATTACACATAACTTAATTTATGGACATCTATGGTTTGATTTCTTTGCCTGTGTGGATTGGATGGGTTGTTACTGACATCTGGTGAGAATTTCATGTCAATAGCACCTTTAGAAATTGATTTACTTAGAAAATTGGCGATGTGTTCAATACTTATTTCACTCGCTGTATTGTTTACATTTTTTTTATATTGAATATATTTTTATAAAAATAATTTTAGAATTTTTTTTCTCTAATTTTTCACGTCACCTTGTTACTTTATTATTAGTATATGACTATAAAAATTCTCAAATATTGCCATCTCTGCATAGTCACAGAGAATTTTCACTAATCACTACAAATTAGTACCAGAACATTTATGCCTTAGATGTGGCTATGCTAGGGTGTAAAAAAGGATCCTCATTTTGATTTCTGCTTTGAAAGCCTGTGTAGTTTATGTACACTAAATATATTTTCCAAGATTATAAGTCCATCGATACTTGACCTGTCTATCCTTTTGAATGTTTATCTAGGCACCTTGGTTTGTCCATACGGTCACTGGTGCCTGGCACTGTATTCAAGTGAATTGGATTTGGGTGCAGTACATGGCACAACCAAATGTATGGATGAGCACAGATCAGAATTACTGGAAATTAGGCCACAGAAAGTCGGACAGATCTTTGTCTCAATACTATAATTGGAGGTAGGTCTTCATCTCGTTACAGGAAGTGGGCTGAGGTGTTCATCTTTCTACAGGAAGTGGGGCGGGTCTTTGTTTCTCTAGCGAAGTGGAGGCGGGTCTTTGACTATCTACAGGAAGTGGAGGCGGGTCTTTTACTATCTACAGAAAGTGGAGGCGAGTCTTTGACTATCTACAGGAAGTGGAGGCGCATCTTTGACTATCTACAGGAGGTGGAGGCGGGACTTTGACTATCTACAGGAAGTGGGGGCGGGTCTTTGTCTCTCTACTATAAGTAAAAGTAGGTCTTAATCTCTCTACAGGAAGTGGACGCAGATCTTTTTCTCTCTACAGGAAGTGGAGGCAGATCTTTTTCTCTCTACAGGAAGTGAAGGTGGTGTTATGATAGGTTACAAGCACTAAGGAAAGACAGGAGATCTGTCCCTACAATAGAACTAGGGACTGGGAGAAAGATGGACACCTCCTAGCAGAAATTGTAGCAGTAAAAAGACAAACACACAACATAGAACATAAAGGTCAAAAGACCTAGCTAAACTGACTGAGAAAGGTTACAAAGCACCTGGCTAGCTTAAGAGTAGAAATACAATGAAGTCCAGCAAGGCCAGAAGGGCGGAGCAGGATTAAATAGGCAAAAAGGTCATGTGACCAGCAAAATAGAAAAAACCTAACAGGAGAGTTCTAACAGGTGGATCTTTTTCTCTCTACAGGAAGTGAAGGCAGATCTTTTTCTCTCAACAAAAAGTGGAGGCAGATCTTTTTCTCTCTACAGGAAGTGGAGGCAGATCTTTGTTTCTCTACAGGAAGTGGAGGCATATCTTTTTTTTCTCTACTGGAAGTGGAGATGGATCTTTGTTTCTCTACAGGAAGTGAGGCGGAACTTTGTCTCTCTACAGGAAGTTGAGGCAGAGCTTCATCTCTTAACAGGAAGTGGAGGTGGATCATTGTTTCTTTACTGGAAGTGAGGCCAGTCTTTGTCTCTCTCCAGAAGTGGAGGTGGATCTTTGCCTCTTTACAGGAAGTGGAGGTGGATCGTTGTCTCTGTACATGAAGTGGAGATGGATCCTTGTCTCTCTACAGGAAGTGGAAGTGGATCTTTGTCTCTGTACAGGAAGAAGGGCAGGTCTTTGTTTCTCAACAGGAAGTTGGGGGTGTATTTTTCTCTCTACAGGAAGTGGGGCAGGTCTTTATCTCTCTATAGGAAGTAGAGGTGGGTCTACCAAAAATGGGGGCAGATATTTTGCTCTGTACAGTAAGAGGTGATAGGTATTTGTCCATCTGCTCCTGCTATCCTATCTGACAAACTGCATATAGGCACAACAAAGAAGGGGGCTTTCAGTTCAGGGGAGGCAGATCATTGGAACATGGCAAATACAATCAATGATATGAAGTGAGGGGAAAGAAAGTTCCAGCACTTTTACTGCTGGCAAAATGCTGACAAGGTAGCATTGCCTACTCAAAAAAGTGTTTGTGTGTATGGCAACATGACCATGGTTTTCTGCCAGTCTTATATAACACTTTAAATTATGCACATCACATATTAGAGTAAAGATATTATTTGATCCATTACCAGCGGATAGTCTACTAACTGACTGTTCCATTATAACAACTTGTGCTACAAAAATTCTAAAAAAATGAAAAGACACCAAAAACATAATGAGAACGTCAGACACAGTTTTTTTCAGGATTTTATGTTTCTTAGACGAGTAGCTTCAAACCTGGTAGCCATAAGGTAGTTGATGTCAGCCGTTTAGGTCAGGGGTTACTGGCCGCTGCCGATAAGACTGATACATTGCAGTATCCAGCACATCTCATGTGGAGCTGACAAGGTGAAAGAAATCATTGACTTCTCATCCTGCTATGAGCGTGCTCACAGGGAGAAGCTTCCTCTCCTCATTCTACCTCTGGCTGAACTTTCCTTACTTCTTCCATGGAACATAGGGGGGGGGGGGGTGAGGTCTCAAGACGACCCAGAGTGCAAATTGCAGATAACTTTTAATAAAGAACGTTTGCCAAAACTTCCCGAATCTGGTTCTCTTAGCAAATACTCTATGCATTGGTTATATCATTGTGCAGAGCAATGGATCTTACAAAATCTTTACATTGATCCTTTGTTAAGGGCATGTGACTCGAGGACCAAATGCAACAAGCCTTGCCATGGCCATGTTATTTAATAGGGTTGTGCAGTCTATTGCTAAATTCTGCAGTCACTCTATATGACTGCAGATTCTGAATTCTCACAGCGCGCACCACATGCTGTCAGGATTGTTCCGTGTCTGCAGCGAAACTGAGCGTTCACGTGACTGTTAGTATGCCATTTACTCACTTTTGGCAACTTTCCGACTGGACATGCACGGCCTCGCTCAATACAAGTGGACACGTCTAGTTGGATTGTTCAGTCTTGCAGCAGACACTGGAAAATCCTGACAGCGTCCGGTGCGCGCACTGTGAGGATTCAGATTCGACAGTCACAAATAGTGACTGCAGACTTTTCGCAAAAAATCGGACAACTCCTTTATATGTCGGGCTAGGGTGTTGATTTGAACCTTTGCCCCAGGTGAAGGGATGTTTTAATATGGCTCCTCCAAATCAGAGCCTCTGTCACAGATTCTGTCCTATTGCATGGAAATATTAGCACAACCTGAGACTAGCAGAACCCAGTGGACCCCATAATTATGACGCACCCCCAGAGCCGTGGGATACTCGGCAGCCCGGCCTATGGATGCTGGTGGGGGATATCACGGTGGCTGGCCCGGTCCGTGGCCCAGGGCGGTCAACAAAAAAAGGGGAATGTTATTCCTAAGGGGTTTGCAGTTTTAGGAAGTGTTCGTGACGTCACCTGTGGAATGCGGCTAAAGGGAGCCGCCGCTGCGGAGCAGTCCTCTGAAGCTGATGTTACTGCAGCAGGGATGGTGTGGCTCTCCACAGGAAGAGCTAGCTCCAGGGCAGTGTAGGGGTTGTTGGTTGTGCTGGACGTTGCAGTGCAGGGGGAAAGAAGACGCAGCAGAAATGATGGACGGAGGCAGTGCGGTGCAGTCATCCCAGTCTTTACTCACATTCCCATGTACGTTCCACTGTTACACTGCGCGGGTGCCAGCCTCCCACGTCGCGCTGCGTTCACCAGACCGGGGGTTCAGCTCTTCCTCAGGTAGGTTAGGAGCACCTGACGGAACCCCGCTTTCTTGTGTTCCTCTCTAGACAGACTTCACGCTGGGTCTTCTCCCTCCTGCCCTGCGCTTCCCCACTCACAGTGCCGCTCGGGTGCTCTGAAGTCCTTCCTGTCAAACTGGAGTTCCCGGACCTGCTTGACCCTCACGGTGTCTAGAATGAGACTTTGGCAACTGAACTATGAAAGCCAGAAGCCTCCGGTTTTTCCAGCCGAGACCCAGTCCCCTTCTTGCGGCCTGATCCCTCTGCCACCTGGCAGATTCGGGGCGTACGGGTGCCGTCCTGCACTTGCCGTACCCCCTGGGATCCCTTCTATAGAACGGAGCCTTCCTCCTCTGCTCCCCTCCTGGGCCTCTAGCAGGGGCGTACATAGGAATCATGGGGCCCCATAGCAGAAGCTCTAATTGGGCCTCCCCCCCCCAAAAAAAAAAAATTAAAATAATTGTCAGGGTCACCAAAGATCAGATCTCACAACTTTCCATCCTTTACATAGTAATTTTCCTCCTGCTGACGTCCTAGATCTCTCTTTCATTGCCCCATAAAGTGTGATGCCAATAAAAGCACCCCCCAAACACAGTATGATACCCCCATGGTGAATTCCTCCACATGCACAGTATGATGACCCTACTGTGCCGCACCTCAACTCCCAGGGCAAAGTATGCTGACCCCAACACAGTATGAGCCGCTAGAGAGGATGGTACATAATAAGGGAGGGTGTTATACATAATAAAAGAGGAAACTATATAACTAAGGATGGCGCTATACATAATAAGTGAGTACATTATATACTAAGGGACTGTGCTATAGATAATACGGCTACATTCCTGCATCTGTATGCAGTGTCGGTGTGCTGCCCTGTTTTACTGACGCATTGAGCATGTCCTATTCTAATCCTCAAAATTGGATCAGAACAGGACATTCTCTGACCCTCTTAGATCTCATTCTCAGATCCGTGATTTTCATGGATGTGTGAATGGATCTATAAAACTGTACGAGTCCGTGGACCATCCGATAAAAAGATCTGGCAGCACACGGACATTTCACACAAATGTGAGAATGTGGCCTAAGGGATTTTACAGATCACATTATCACTCCAAGTCACACAGCGCAGATACAGAATAATATTTACATCCAGGCACTTACCGCAGACGTCTCATCTGATTAGAGCCGGTTTCTGCTGCTTCTTCTCCATCTGGTCGGACCTTCATGTCGACATCTCCCAGCCACGTCTCGTCTTGTCACGATGATCTCCAGCCTAGAAAATAACAAGGTCACATATTGTATGTATACATGTGTCTCCCCCGCTCTGTGTCCTCGAATACAGATATGTACCCCCCCATTAATATACTATTAGCCACTTAGTAATCAAAATATAAAGTGATAAGCAGCACTGTGCCCCCCATTAACTATAATCTGCACCGGCCAATAATATAAATTATTCAGTCTTTGTTACTCTCCCCAATTAACTGTAAGGCTGAGTTCACACGATGCGTTTTTCATGCGTTTCCGCGGCGTTTTTGCAGTTGCGTAAACGCCGCGGAAACGCATGAAAAACGCATGGTAGAAGGGCAGCAATGTTCCCCAATGGAAATCCGCATGTGCTGTGCCCATGATGCGGATTTTTCCGCAGCGTAAACGCTGCGGTCAAAAATCCGCAGCATGTCAATTAATTTTGCGGAAACGCTGCTCTTTTGCCGCCATTGACTTGCATTAGACCACATGGAATCCGCATCACTGTATGTGTTGATGCGCTTTTCATGCGGTCTAATGTGCGGATGGTACCCGGGTGTGGATGAGAGGACTCTCATCCAGACCCAGGTACCATTAAAAAAAAAAGAATAAAATAAAAAATATATATATTCTCACCTTCTGACGGCCCGCGCTGCGTCCTGCCGGCTTCCCGCGCACTTCGCGGTTGAATGAAGGACCTTCGCTGACGTCAGAATCATGTGACGGGTCACGTGACGCTGACGTCGGAAGGTCCTACAGTCTTCACTGCCGGCAGCCGGGACCGATGAAGCAGGACACCGGGGGCCATCAGAGGGTAAAGTATAGATTTATTTTTTATTTTTTGACATCACACACTATATAAATCCATGCCGGTTGCATGGATTTATATAGTGTAAAGTTGACAAGCACTTTCCAAGTGATGCTAAAATCGCTTGGGAAGCGCTTGTCAACCCGCATGCGGAAATGCATGTGAAGACCGCTTCATTTCCGCATGTCCCTGGCAGGAAACCGCATGTACAATCCGCATGCGTTTTTTCCTGCCAGAGAGATGCAGAAACGCTCAGGAAAAAATCCTGAGCATTTCTGCATCGTGTGCACATACCCTAAGGCTATGTGCACACGGAAAACATACAAAGCTTTACAGTACAAGCAAAGTGAAACCCCCATAATTGCTCTCTCCCAGCACCCCCATCATTGCTCTCTTCCAGCACCCTCATCATTGCTCTCTCCCAGCACCCCCATCATTGCTCTCTCCCACCACCTCCATCATTGCTCTCTCTCAGCACCCCCATCATTACTCTCTCCCAGCACCCCCGTCATTGCTCTGTCCCAGCACCCCCGTCATTGCTCTGTCCCAGCACCCTCATCGTTGCTCTCTCCCAGCACCCCCATCATTGCTCTCTCCCAGCACCCCCATCATTACTCTCTCCAAGCACCCCCGTCATTGCTCTCTCCCAGCACCCCCGTCATTGCTCTGTCCCAGCACCCTCATCGTTGCTCTCTCCCAGCACCCCGATCATTGCTCTCTCCCAGCACCCCCATCATTGCTCTCTCTCTCAGCACCCGCATCATTGCTCTGTCCCACCACTCCCATCATTGCTCTCTCCCAGCCCCCATCATTGCTCTGTCCAAGCACCCCCATCATTGCTCTGTCCCAGCACCTCCATCATTGCTCTCTCCCAACCCCCTTCATTGCTCTGTCCTAGCACCTCCATTATTGCTCTCTCCCAGCCCCCCATCATTGCTCTGTCCCAGCACCTCCATCATTGCTTCTCCCAGCACTCCCATCATTGCTCTCTCCCAGCACCCCCATCTTTGCGCTCTCCCAGCACCCCCATCATTTCCTCTCAGCACCCCATCATTACTCTGTCCCAGCACCTCCATCATTGCTCTCTCCCAGCCCCACATCATTGCTCTCTCCCAGGCCCCCACCATTGCTCTGTCCCAGCACCCCCATCATTGCTCTCTCCCAGCAACACGTCATTGCTCTCCCCTTCCCCACCATCCCCATCATTGCTCTCTCCAGCCCTATCAGCTCCATTATTGCTCTTCCCAGCCCCATCATTCCTCTCCCCAGCCCCATTAGCCCCATTATTGCTCTTCCCAGCCCCATTATTGCTCTTCCCAGCCCCATCATTGCCCTCCCTAGCCCCACCATCCCATTATTCCTCTCCCCAGCCCCATCAACCCCATTATTCCTCTCCCCAGTCCCATCATTCCTCTCCCCAGCCCCATTATTGCTCTTCCCAGCCCCATTAGTCCCATTATTCCTATCCCATGCCCCATCATTCCTCTCCCCAGCCCCATCAGCCCCATTATTGCTCTACCCAGCCCCATCAACCCCATTATTCCTCTCCCCAGCCCCATCAGCCCCATTATTGTTCTCCCAAGCCCCATCAACCCCATTATTCCTCTCCCAAGCCCCATCAGCCCCATTATTGCTCTCCCCAGCCCCATCAACCCCATTATTCCTCTCCCCAGTCCCATCAGCCCTCTCCCCAGCCCCAATATTTCTCTCCCCAGTCCCATCAGCCCCATTATTGCTCTTCCCAGCCCCATCATTCCTCTCCCCAGCCCCACCATCCCACCATTGCTCTCCCCCCACCTCCCCTCCCCAGCATTTCAGTAAAAAAACAAAACAAAAAAACAACAGCAACTTACCTCAGCTTGCTTCCCTGCAGCAGCATCCTCCTGGTTGCCGGCAGCTTTCTTCCTGACCCAGGCGCGCGCTGCATGATGACGTCATCACGCTGCGCGCGCCTGGGTCAGGGAGGAAGCAGAGGACGAACCCTCCAGCTCCGCTGCTATTCTCCTCCTGACAGCAGCGGAGCTGCAGGGATCGCTCCCTGACCGCCGCGTGCAGGGAGCAGCTGCACCTTGCGGGCCCCTTGGTGCAGCTGCATGGTGGGGACCCGGTGCAGCTGCAACGGCGGCGGTATGTCCACCTCTCGACTGCTATGGGGCCCCCTCCCCGGCTCAACGGCCCCATAGCAGTCGCGTGGTCTGCCGCCATTGGCGGTACGCCACTGGCCTCTAGCACTAGGCCCTACTTGTGGAGCATCTTGCCCTTCCAGCCAGCCTGGAGCAGTGTAGTGTTGAATGCGGTTGTTGGGGTTTCGGGCAGCACTCCCTCCTTACCTGAGAGAAGGGAGACACCACACCTCTGGTTGAGGTGCAGTACCTCTGTGGCGACTGAACCCTCAGGGGCGCCACAATTACTTATAGGGTTCATTGTATGACAAATTATGGTTACTGCTTATAACAGAAACTACAACTATGATATTAACTATTTCTTACCGAGACTACAGAGAGTCAAACAAGTCTACTATAACGTCACTGACCACTCCATGATGCAAAAAAGAAGTGGCAGGTTCTCTTTGGCAGCATGGAGCGAGGATTTTGTTTTCACTGGCTGGCACTGATATGTGGGCACTCATTTGATGGCACTGCTGTTGAGGCACTTACTGGAGGGCAGTGTTATGGAGGGCACCAGTAGCTAAGCTTCTGTGGGGGCAACCACTCTGAACAGTTTAACTCTGTAGTAGAACGGACAGCCATGTTCTCCCTGCCCTACAAGTCTAAATTTTGTAGTTCTCGGGTCGCATTAGACCTATGGCCTACAGAACGACAGTGACATGTACAGGACGTCATAACCTCAGCACAGGTGGCATGGTGACGTCACCGCATCACTCCGCCTCCGCGCGGAGATATCTGTGCCGCAGAGCTTCTCACTATTATGGATGATATTTATTAGCTAGCACTGATATGAAGGCACTTGTGTGATGGCACTTTGATGGAGGACACACACGGCTGGCATTGTTATGGAGGACACACATTGGATGGCAATGCTATGGAGTATACTCACAGGCTGCCACAGTTATGGAGGCTTTTACTGGCTGCCACTCTTATGTCACTATCTGACATGTGTATGGGGGCACTCGGTGGCTGGCACTGTTGTGGATGACACTTTCTGGAACTTTTATAAAAGCAGATACCTTGCACTCTGAAATAGGCTGCCATTGTTGGCACTGTTATGGAAGCACCCACTGCCATTTTTTTTAGTTTATTGTGTAATATATTACAATTAAAGCATTTATCAAGTCTCAGAATTAAAGCCTGATACTATTATGGGTGATACTTACTGACTAGCACTGTTACTTTGGCATTCACTGACTGACCCCTAGTATGGAGGCAATCACTGGTTGGCATTCAGGGGCGGACATATCATTGGTGCCGTCTGTATCCTCCCCTGCTGGTACTGTTATGGAGGCAATCACTGACTGGCCCTGTTATGAAGGCAATCACTGACTCGCCCTGTTATGGAGGCAATCACTGACTGGCCCTGTTGTGGAGGCAATCACTGACTAACCCTGTTGTGGAGGCAATCACTGACTGGCACTTTTATGGAGGCAATCAGTGGCTGGCACTGTTATAGACACAATCACTGACTGGCACTCAAGGGCGTATATATCTATGGTGCTGTCTGTATCCGCCCCTGCTGGCACTGTGATGGAGGCAATCAATGGCTGGTACTGTTATAGAGGCAATCACTGGTTGGCACCTTTATAGAGACAATCACTAACTTGCCCTGTTATGGAGGCAATGTCTTACTGGCCTTGTTATGGAGGCAATGACTGACTGTCCCTGTTATGGAGGCAATCACTGACTGGCACTCATGGGTGGATATATCTATGATGCTGTCTGTGTTCGCCCCTGCTGTCACTGTTTTGGAGGCAATCACTGGCTGGCACGGCTGGCACTATTATGGAGTCAATCATTGTTAGTTCATTTAGGACTTTCTGTACAATTAAAGGGGCTGTTCAGTCTGACAAGCAAAGTCTGCAGTCACTATATGCCTTGCGGTCATATGTTGACTAGACTCTTGCACTTTTCTCAATTCTCTTCTAGTCGGCATATGACTATAAATATGAAAATCGCATACATTGGGTCAAGTGACCACCCAACCACACAGGGAATATAGGAAAATAATGTCCATGTGCCCATCACATATTGCCACGATTCCACATTCTGCAGTCACATAAAGTTGCTGCTGACTTTTTACTGAGACCAGACGACAATCCCTTTAAGCTGATCTTAAAAAGTTTTGTATTATCAGCAAATCCTGACGCTTTACTCCTAAATCCCATCTTGAATACGTATATACCATATACAGCCAGTCTATTGTCTACAGCTGTAATGAAGATGTACAGAATCACAAAGACTTGTCAACTTTTGGGAATCGGATTCCCCATCCAAGAGGTTGTTCAGTGCCATGTTTTTCATAACCATGACCCGTTTTTCAATTCAACTCCCCTGAATATGTTCTCAGACTATAGAATTGCTGCTTTCCCAGAGGTTTTTGGCAATGCCAGGAGAATTGTCAACTTTCTGGGAAGTTCAGAAGGTTTCCCCTTTTTCCAGGAGCTTCCGGCACTTTCCACTAGAATTGTAATATAAAATATCATTCATTTCCCTAAAAAAAAAAACAAACCTTAATTTAGTATTAAAATGATCTCATTGCAAATTTTAGTTTGACGTTAATCAGATATTGATGAACTTTTTTCATTCCGAGTAACTAATAAAAGTCTCCAAAAAAATCTGTACGTCCGCCACCAGTGATTATCCGCAGTACAGTACAGGGAAGGAGATGAACACTAGATGGTGCAGTGCAATGAGCAGCATCTCCTGGACACTTAGCAATGCTTTTCTATTGAAAAACATGGATTAAACAGACTTTATTTAAAGGAGTCAAAACTCAGAAAATTAATTTCTCCTATGCAAAAAAATTAAATCATTAAAAATTAATATTTTAAGTTTACCAAAGTCTTAATTTCCCCCTGCAGCAATTTGTAGCACATCCAGTACTTCAGTGTAGGTGTGGCTGGTCATCTAGGGCAGCGATAGTGCTTATGATAACATCTTGTGGCGTTCTGCAGTGAAGGGGTGAATAATAATGTCCCTGGTGGTCTAGAGCAGTGAAGCTGTTAATGACGACGTCCATGGTGATCTAGATAAATAATGAGGTAAATAATAATATGAACAAGCATTTTGCTCATTCATCGGGTGATTGGCAACATGTTTAGTCAATGATCAGGAAACAAATGTTGCTAGACTAATTAGGATAATCAGCCAGTGTAAACATAGTCTAGCATCCCTAGTGGTGTAAGGCAGTGAAGGGGTAAATAAGAATATCCCTGGTGGTCTAAGGTATAAAGGGTAAGTAATAATATCCAGGGCAGTGAAAAGGTAATAACATCCCTGGTGGTGTAAGGTATAAGGGGTAAATACATCACTGGTGGTGTAAGGTATAAGGGGTAAATACTAACATCCCTGGTGGTGTAAGGTATAAGGGGTAAATACATCACTGGTGGTGTAAGGTATAAGGGGTAAATACTAACATCCCTGGTGGTGTAAGGTATAAGGGGTAAATGCTAACATCCCTGGTGGTGTAAAGTATAAGGGATAAATACTAACATCCCTGGTGGTGTAAGGTATAAAGGATAAAAACTAACATCCCTGGTGGTGTAAGGTATAAAGGGTAAAAACTAACATCCCTGGTGGTGTAAGGTATAAGGGCTAAATACTAACATCCCTGGTGGTGTAAGGTATAAGGGGTAAATACTAACATCCCTGGTGGTGTAAGGTATAAGGGGTAAATACTAACATCCCTGGTGGTGTAAGGTATAAGGGGAAAATACTAACATCCCTGGTGGTGTAAGGTATAAAGGGTAAAAACTAACATCCCTGGTGGTGTAAGGTATAAGGGGTAAATACATCACTGGTGGTGTAAGGTATAAGGGGTAAATACTAACATCCCTGGTGGTGTAAGGTATAAGGGGTAAATACATCACTGGTGGTGTAAGGTATAAGGGGTAAATACTAACATCCCTGGTGGTGTAAGGTATAAGGGATAAATACTAACATCCCTGGTGGTGTAAGGTATAAAGGATAAAAACTAACATCCCTGGTGGTGTAAGGTATAAAGGGTAAAAACTAACATCCCTGGTGGTGTAAGGTATAAGGGCTAAATACTAACATCCCTGGTGGTGTAAGGTATAAGGGGTAAATACTAACATCCCTGGTGGTGTAAGGTATAAGGGGAAAATACTAACATCCCTGGTGGTGTAAGGTATAAAGGGTAAGAACTAACATCCCTGGTGGTGTAAGGTATAAGGGGTAAATACTAACATCCCTGGTGGTGTAAGGTATAAGGGGTAAATACTAACATCCCTGGTGGTGTAAGGTATAAGGGGAAAATACTAACATCCCTGGTGGTGTAAGGTATAAGGGGTAAATACTAACATCCCTGGTGGTGTAAGGTATAAGGGGTAAATACTAACATCCCTGGTGGTGTAAGGTATAAGGGGTAAATACTAACATCCCTGGTGGTGTAAGGTATAAGGGGTAAATACTAACATCCCTGGTGGTGTAAGGTATAAGGGATAAATACTAACATCCCTGGTGGTGTAAGGTATAAGGGATAAATACTAACATCCCTGGTGGTGTAAGGTATAAAGGATAAAAACTAACATCCCTGGTGGTGTAAGGTATAAGGGCTAAATACTAACATCCCTGGTGGTGTAAGGTATAAGGGGTAAATACTAACATCCCTGGTGGTGTAAGGTATAAGGGGTAAATACTAACATCCCTGGTGGTGTAAGGTATAAGAGGAAAATACTAACATCCCTGGTGGTGTAAGGTATAAAGGGTAAAAACTAACATCCTTGGTGGTGTAAGGTATAAGGGGTAAATACTAACATCCCTGGTGGTGTAAGGTATAAGGGGTAAATACTAACATCCCTGGTGGTGTAAGGTATAAGGGGAAAATACTAACATCCCTGGTGGTGTAAGGTATAAGGGGTAAATACTAACATCCCTGGTGGTGTAAGGTATAAGGGGTAAATACTAACATCCCTGGTGGTGTAAGGTATAAGGGGTAAATACTAACATCCCTGGTGGTGTAAGGTATAAGGGGTAAATACTAACATCCCTGGTGGTGTAAGGTATAAGGGGTAAATACTAACATCCCTGGTGGTGTAAGGTATAAGGGGTAAATACTAACATCCCTGGTGGTGTAGAGCAGTGAAACGGTAAATAATAGATGTAAATACTAATATTCCTGGTGGTCTGAGGCTGGGAAGAGGTAAATAATAATATCCCTCGTTGTCTAAGGCAGTGACGGGATAAATAATAATATCCCTGATGGTATAAAGCAGCGAAGAGGTAAATAATAGATGTAGATAATAACATGTCTGGTGACCTAAGGCAGTGAAGGTGTTAATAATAACATCCCAGGCAGTATGGGGACATCCAAATGCAGAACATAGGGACAGGATTTGTCCAGGTGGGACAACCCCTTTAAAAAATGTTCTTTTTTTCTCCTAAATGCCAATGACAAACTTGCAAAATGAAGTTGTATTATTTGACATCACTCCCGAAAGTCTCCAATCTGTGCGGAGCGAGCCCGAGATATAAATCTGCACCTCGCGCAGCACGTTGTTTTCATCTGCTCCTTCATGTGGAACAATGCTTTTAATCATATGCAATAGAGAATTCCAACAGAAGATTTTCCATCAAAACATCTGTTTCTGTTCCGTGATGTAGAATACAGGGCAGGTATGGGCCACACATGTTTTTGAAAATTGCCTAAAGTGATGCTTTGTACAAGACTGTATTATTAAAGCCATCCACTTTGAAGTATACGGGAATTTTTTAGGTCTTTGACCTGTCTGACAAGTGTGATGTGCAAGTTTTTTGTTTCCAATGTTTTATTAAAATATTCATCTAATTCTCTTTTTACAAAATTATGGCTCAGATGTAGATATAAAAAAATTGCATCATGTGCTCTCAACCCTACCTCATTCAGTAGTATGGCGACTCTGTAATGACCCCTTCTGGTATGTTGGGAACCAGTGTATACAGAGGAGTAGCTGAGGGTTCTTCTTAGGGGGTCAAAACAGTGGACCCCTAACTAGGTAACCATGTTTACAACTACAGTGGTGCCCTCCAATCGTGGGTATAGGGAACCTCAGCAGGTGACCAAATAAATATCTATACAAAGACCAAGACCAATATTACCATCATATAGTGACCATATAGAGAGGTAGATACCTGTCCTGCAGAGCATACAAATGATTACAGTATAGTTACAGATAGTGACTTACAGATGACATTCTTTCTGATGGAGTCGTTCACTTTTCCCATATATCTGGCCCAGACCGACATGACAACTTCTCCAGCCAGGACTCATCTGCAGAGATTACAACAAAGAGACATTACACGTCTCACATTTCCAGCACTGTCCACATCTAATCCCACCCTGCACAAACTCCTCATCCTGCTGTCACCCAAGTGCTGAAACTTCTGCTTCCCCATGTGTCCCTGAAGCACCCCTGGGCCTGTGTCGCGCAGCGTTGCGCACGCGGGAGCTTACCCGGAGCCGGATCTGTTGAGGGTTGTAGTCTCGTGGCGGTGACCCGGTCCGTGCCCAGGGAGTCAGACTAAGTGGCGCTGTATTAGTGGTAGATGTTGTACGACTACGCCACCCGTTGAGTACAGCTAAGGAGCTGCTGCTGCAGGGCAGACCGCTGAGGCCGGTGGTAGGATTGTGCAGCGTGATAGTATAACCCCCAACGGGAGGGGTACGGCCTCAGGGCAGCCGACGTGGATGATGGGGGTAGCAGGAACCACTCAGAGACGATGCGGTGTAGTTCAGGGTCTTTACTGGTGACAAAGATAGACCCTCCCGGAGTACTGGCTAGCGGTTGGGGCCTGGTCAGTCCTTGAGCAGATGGGATCTCCCCTGGCCAGGCGGAGTTGTAGGCCTCCCAAACTAACGATACTCTTCTGGCTACCTTGCTAGAAGCGAGTATAAGTAGCCCACGTCCCTGAGTGTACCGTGTGGTGCTCACCCGTATGGCCGGTGACTCGGGGCCTTCTAGTAGCTTCCGCTCCACGACGGCGGTGCTGGTCCCATGCGTGTGACCGTGCCTTCGGGTTTCTTGGCCAGAGGACCTGAAATCCCCTGCCTGACGGATTCTGCTGCTGGGTAGGAGTTAGTCCCCACAGCCTCGGACTCCGGGTCCGGTAAGAAATCTTCTCAGTCAGGGCGAGCTCTGCAGCTGCCAGCCCCTGACTCTTTGTAACACTGCTCCCACAGAGCTCCTGTTGTTTCTTCCCATAGCTGCTTCTCTTCTCTGTCTCTACTTCTGGCATGGCCCAGGAGCTGGGCCCAGCCGGAGCCACAGCTCCCTGTCAGCCCTCCTGGCTGAACTCTCCCTTTGAACTCTCTAACCCTGCCTCAGCCCCAGGTTTATACAGGGGAAGTTCTTCCCCTCCCAGGACTGGGCAGGAGGTGTGGCATGCATAGGATTCCTGACCAAGAGACCTCCCACCTGCTCTCAGACATAACATTGCTGTTACTGTGGAAACCAGACCCCTGGGGTGCCACATTCCCCCCTAGTGAAATTTAGTACTCCGGGACTAAACATACTTTTGTAAACATAGCAAGGTATAAACAATAACGTTCTGGTAGAGACAACACATAAGGTGGTCACGGCGTGTCCGCAACCGGGTGCAACTTCCGAGGAAAACAAAGGTGTCCATTTCACCAAAACAGGGAGACGTAACCAGGTAGGGGTCTGTCCTGCCCCGAGTCCTTATCAGTCTTTTAGTCCGTCCTGGGTTACGCTCCAACTATATGCACAAAGGATTCCCGGTAAATCCACCAAAGACTCCTACAAATAACTAGAAACACATAATTATTTACAGGATATGGCCGCTCTCAGTCCTCGGCCAGTGGGGATAAGGAATGGCTGCTCACAGTCCTCAGCCTGGTTTAAGATAGGGGCACATGGGGAACAATTCACTAATCCCAACGGGGACCATATTTTAATTAGCAGCAGTCCTTGTACCCTTACGGGTAACTATTTACAGCTCTTTATTCACGCTACTTCCCTTCAGTAGCTATGTCCTCTTTGTGCTCCCTCCTGAGGGTAGTCCTCAGACCCGTCCGGGTCCTCTTGGCTTTCCTCGTATTGGTAGTACTGCAGCTCTTCCTCGGTTAGCTGGGTTAGTATCTCTGCGACAGTCCTCCTCCCAGGTGGCCAGGACTTTACCTCCCTTTGGGCTGCCCCGGTTAATTGGGCCACCAGGATGCTCACTTTTTGCTCCTCTGTGAGGGGGTACACCTGGAAGAGGCTATCCAGCTTTTCTCTAAAGTCATGCAGGGTATGTGACTCCCCTGAGTACTGGGGTAGCCAGGCTGCCCCCGGGATATAGGGCATGGTGAAAGGCATGACCGCAACAGCGGTGGCGCTGGCGGGGGTTGAAGCGGTGAAGCTCTCCTCCGTATCCGGCATCCTTCTCCCCCCTAGTGGACCGTGGCCTACCTTGCGATGATCCTCTTCCGTAGGCCGCGGCTCCGCAGTGGATCGTCAGGGTTGAGGACCTTCCGTCGCGCTCCTGTGACGTCGGCGTCTGCTGGGCTCCTTCCAGGACCTTACGCAACGTCCGGACGTGAGGCGGGGCTTCAGTTCTCGCGCGCTTTCGGAGTCCACGCCCCTCTTCTTCCCGCGCGGCATCCTCAAGATGGCGTCCAATGGCTGGAAAACTCCACGTATGGCGGGAAGAAGTCTGAAGATGGCGCCGGATGGCGGGAAAACTCCACCGATGGCGGGAAGGAAGCGGAAGATGGCGCCGGATGGCGGGAATCTTCACCACAGGTAAGTTTGAACAGTCTTTTTCAGGCACGCAGTACCCGGTGGTTGCGGGCACGAAATCCTGCCGACTACGCCAAAAGTTGACGCACCCCTGGGCCTGTGTCGCGCAGCGTTGCGCACGCGGGAGCTTACCCGGAGCCGGATCTGTTGAGGGTTGTAGTCTCGTGGCGGTGACCCGGTCCGTGCCCAGGGAGTCAGACTAAGTGGCGCTGTATTAGTGGTAGATGTTGTACGACTACGCCACCCGTTGAGTACAGCTAAGGAGCTGCTGCTGCAGGGCAGACCGCTGAGGCCGGTGGTAGGATTGTGCAGCGTGATAGTATAACCCCCAACGGGAGGGGTACGGCCTCAGGGCAGCCGACGTGGATGATGGGGGTAGCAGGAACCACTCAGAGACGATGCGGTGTAGTTCAGGGTCTTTACTGGTGACAAAGATAGACCCTCCCGGAGTACTGGCTAGCGGTTGGGGCCTGGTCAGTCCTTGAGCAGATGGGATCTCCCCTGGCCAGGCGGAGTTGTAGGCCTCCCAAACTAACGATACTCTTCTGGCTACCTTGCTAGAAGCGAGTATAAGTAGCCCACATCCCTGAGTGTACCGTGTGGTGCTCACCCGTATGGCCGGTGACTCGGGGCCTTCTAGTAGCTTCCGCTCCACGACGGCGGTGCTGGTCCCATGCGTGTGACCGTGCCTTCGGGTTTCTTGGCCAGAGGACCTGAAATCCCCTGCCTGACGGATTCTGCTGCTGGGTAGGAGTTAGTCCCCACAGCCTCGGACTCCGGGTCCGGTAAGAAATCTTCTCAGTCAGCTCTGCAGCTGCCAGCCCCTGACTCTTTGTAACACTGCTCCCACAGAGCTCCTGTTGTTTCTTCCCATAGCTGCTTCTCTTCTCTGTCTCTACTTCTGGCATGGCCCAGGAGCTGGGCCCAGCCGGAGCCACAGCTCCCTGTCAGCCCTCCTGGCTGAACTCTCCCTTTGAACTCTCTAACCCTGCCTCAGCCCCAGGTTTATACAGGGGAAGTTCTTCCCCTCCCAGGACTGGGCAGGAGGTGTGGCATGCATAGGATTCCTGACCAAGAGACCTCCCACCTGCTCTCAGACATAACATTGCTGTTACTGTGGAAACCAGACCCCTGGGGTGCCACATTCCTTTTACTGCAGCTGCTGTGTGGTACAAAAACAGCGCTCCTCTTAGTGCCCCACATAATAATGGCCTCCACTCTGCCTCCTTTGTTACCTCTAGATGGTAAAACTGACCCACAGAAAATATTAACGCCCTGTGCAATTGCCCTAGAAAACAGTGCCCTTAGGAAGTAATAATGCCCCCTGTGTGAACCTTGTCCAGTCACAATACCTTGAGTACCCCTATAAGAATAAGTGCCCTCTTAACATTTAATAATGTCCCCTGAGTCCCCCCATGTACAGCTCCCCTATACACAGTATAATGACCCCAAAGCCTCCTTATACACAGTATGATACCCCCCTCAGCTCCCCTATATACCCAGTACAGTTCCCCTATACGCAGTATGATGTCCCCACAGCTCCCTGAAACACAGTATAATGACCCCTCAGTAGACCTTACAGAGTATGATGGCCCCCACAGTAACCCCACACTGTATAATGAACCTCCACAGTAACTTCCACACTGTATTACGGCCCCCAGAGTAGCCACATACTGTATAATAGCCCCACACTGTATGATGGCCCCCACAGTAATCCCAAGCTGAACAATGACCCCCAGATTGTATAATGGCCCCACATTAGCCACCATACTGTATAATGGCCCTCACAGTAGTCCCCTCACTGTATAAAGACCCCCACAGTAGCCCAACACTGTTTGAGGGCCCCCACAATAGCCCCCAACCTTGATGGAACAAGGAGCAAAGCGAGAGGAAGCAAAAGAGCCCCAGAGTCACAGCCATGCTTCACTGTAGCCATCATCCAGCCACCGCCATGTTTCATTGTAAATAAGTAGAAAGATAGGGGCGCAATAGCGCTGTTATCCAACAACAACCAAGTGGGTAAAAAGAAAATGTGCTCACCTTAATGAGTTGTGAAATGCACAACTCATGTAAGAATTAGTGACGAAGGGCTGCAGACAGCACAGAATCCCTAGGGATCTTGTAGGTAGTCTGTAGTAGGATGAAGTAGGTGCTGGTAAAAAATCCGCGCTCCTCCGTAGTGAAGAAATATGACGAGAGATTGTATAATTAAACAATCTTGTAGTTTATTGTTAAAAGCTACGATTACTACGCGTTTCGTGGACGTCCCGTCCACTTCCTCAGGTACATAGCTGATCATAGCTATGTACCTGAGGAAGTGGACGGGACGTCCACGAAACGCGTAGTAATCGTAGCTTTTAACAATAAACTACAAGATTGTTTAATTATATAATCTCTCGTCATATTTCTTCACTACGGAGGAGCGCGGATTTTTTACCAGCACCTACTTCATCCTACTACAGACTACCTACATGTTTCATTGTAGACATCACTGAGCCCCTGCCATGCTTCACTGTAGGCATCACTGAGCCCCCACCATGCTTGACTGTAGGCATTACTGAGCCACCACCATACTTCACTTTAGCCATCACCGAGCTATTGCTATGGCTCATTATAGATATCTCTGAGCCACCACCATTCTTCACTGTAGCCATCACCAAGCCACTGCTATGCTTCATTGTAAGCATCATCGAGGCTCCACCATGCTTCAATGTGGGCATCACTGAACCACTGCAATGCTTCACTGTAAGCATAATCAAGCCATCGACATGCTTCATTGTAGGCATCACTGAACCACCAGCATGTCTCATTGCAGGTATCACTGAGCCACCTCTAAGGTTCACTGTAGCCATCACTGAGCCACCGCCATGTTTCACTGTAACCATCACTGAACCACTGCCATTCTTCACCGTAAATATCACTGAGTCACCACCATGGTTCACTTTAAGCATCATTGAGTCACTGCCATGCGTCACTGTAAATATCACTGAGCCAGCACCATGGTTCACTGTAAACATCATTGAGTCACTGCCATGCGTCACTGTAAATATCACTGAGCCACTGCCATGCTTCACTGTAGGCATCATTGAGTCTCTGTTATGTGCCACAGTAAATATCACTGAGCCACCACCATGGTTCACTGCAGACATCACTGAGCCACTGCCATGCTTCCCTTTAGGCAGTGTACTATTTTCAGCGTATGCTGCATTCTTCCTCCAGACATACAGCTGATCCATAGACCTGAAGAGTTGCAGCTTTGGGTCCTGTGGAAAAAATGATGTGGCACTAACCATATACATATTTCAAGCTCTTCTCCTGCTTGTTATTACATCCTTCTTCACAGACTGCACAGCTCACCGGTGCTGCTGATAGAGGAGCTTGTGACCAGACCTGTCCATTAGCCTCCTTCAATTGAAAAACACTGTGTATATGAAAGCTGATTTTCAGTTGGAGGAGGCTGATGGACAGGTCTGGTCACAAGCTCCTCTTTCAGCAGCCATGTTCAGATCGTGAGATCTGTGCAGTTTGTGAGGAAGGATGTGTAGCGCCCCGAGGGTTCGGCCGCTACAGGGGTATTGCACCTCTGCCAGAGGTGTGATATTCCACTCCCGGGTAAGGATGGAGTATGGACGAGGGCTCAGTTAGCCGCATACAGCACACACACCCCATTTCCGAGGGACAGCTCAACGGTGCTCCCACTAGACAGAAGTGCAGGCACGACCGACTATGTCCCTGACTGGAGTGGGGAGGGGGGTTGAACACCCAGTGCTGTAGGGGCAGATAGGGGTTGGTTCCTGAGCGTAGGAAGGAGCCCATTGGTTGCTGGTCACCTGGGCTCATGGTCAGAGGGAGGTATAAAAGGTGGGCACCATCTTAGATCTAGGTCGAGTTCAGTTCAGTCAGTGCAGAGAGAGGAGAAGACAGGGAGCAGAGGCTCTGTAGGAGCTCTGCTCAGAGGCAGGCCTAGAGAAAAGGCCGGAGCCTGAGGGGAGAAGGAGAAGTGGGCCTGGAGAAGAGGCCAAGGGAAGGAGGAGAAGACAGAACAGAAAAGGAGAAGAAGAGACAGAGGAACAGAAGGGCTCAGGAACAAGAAGGTGGAAGGGACCCTAAGAACCCACGAGAATCCAGGGTGCAGGGTCAGGCAGATTAAGGGTACCGGATCCCAAGTTGGTGGAGGAGAAACAACCCTCAGCCAAAGACCGGAGGCTGTGACCATTTATTGGTGCAGCACCTCATCAAACCTGCTAGGAAGGCACCATATAGGACAGTGGAGAACGGGGCCCACTTTTACCCGCGCAAGTCCGCGGCAGCTGGACAAAGGTGGGTCACTGGTGAGGCAGGCCAGAGAAAGGATTGAAGGGGGTCCTGTGCCATGCTCCTGAACTGCCTGGGGGTTGACCGAGCCCCTCACCTGGTGGATACTGCACGGCTTGGGTGGTCACTGCTTGCGCAGAAGTGACCCGGAGCACCTGAACTGTGAGTAAAAGACATTGGACTTGCAGTACGTTGTCTGTGTGCTCTTTCGCTCCTCCAGCACTAACGGTACTAGGACTCCCACCACCATCACTCCCACCATCCATTATACTGCCCTGGGGCCGCACTCTTCCCGTGGGGAGTCACACTACCCTAGCTGCACACCTCATCAGCCCCAGCGGTCTGCATGCAGCGGCGGTTCCTAATAACCGCAATCCACGGGTGGCGTAGTCGGACATAATCATCAGCGCATAACGGACTACCACTGGCCTGACCACCCTGAGCCACGGAACTGGGTTGCCACTACTACTCCCATCGTTCACCTATTGCCCGGATCCGAGTGCCCCACGGCCCAGGGGGCGAGTCAGCTTTGGCGTAGTCGGCAGGATTACGTGTCCGCTAACAACGGGTACTGCGCACCTGAAGAGAAAGAGACTGTTTTATTGAGAGTGGCTGTGTTGGAAAATGGCGCCCGCCCCAGAAGAACGAGCGCCATAATGTGCGCGCCAAAAGACCACAGGAGGCCGCCTCCCATCGTGGGCCAGGTCCCAGAATGGCGCCAAAGAAGGAGCCCGCCCCCAACAGCCATGAGCACGGCTGTGGAGATGTCCATCAAGGTGGGGGGGCTGCCCCTGAAAGTGATTGTCACCAAGTTGCCCCGGGACCACCCCCACTGGGGGTGGGAAGAGAAGAAAACTGTGGGGCAGGGTGCGGTCTGGATCAGTTTAGACAGACCGCACCCGGGGATGGACGCCTTCAGCAGCACCAGCCTCCTGGCCCGAAGCCTGCTGCGGGCTGTACCGCCCTGCAGCCTAGCAGAGGTCTTAGCGCAGCTCCTTAGAGACCCGGAGCGTGCGCAAGCTGCACTGGAGCACCTGGAGCGGAGGATGGTCCGGGCACAGCGGGGTGCGCTCACCGAATGGAGAGAGGAACTGGCCCGGCAGGCTGAAACCCGCCAGCGGCAGGTACCACCCGCACCCTGGAGTCCGCCTGCCTCTGAGGACAGAGCAGGAGAAGTGAAGGCCGGAGGCGGCGTCGCGGAGGAAGCTATGAGGACCAAGGCAGGTACAGGGGACGTCACCACCCCAGGCCCAGCAGCTGCAAGCCTGCCCCAGCCTCCCGTAGCAGAACCCGAGGCCCCACTTACCACACTGGTTGCCGCGCCGCCACTGCTCCCCGCTAGGCCTCAAGCGGTGAGCGCCGCGGCCACGTCCCGCCCGGCGCCACGCCCCTTGACCCCGGGCGCCGTAAAGCGAGAAGCGTCATCGGCCCGGTCGCAAGGCCTGGATGACCCGGGCGCCATTGCTAAGCCTGCGCCCCTGTCCCCGACGGGACTGCCATCAAGCGCAACCAAGAGACCCCCGGCCTGGTCGCAAGGCCGAGTGCCCCTGGGCGCTGCTCCCAGACCAGGTCCCCCCACTATACCATCGCTGGGCGTAGACCTATTTGCACATCATACCGGTCCGGATGGACTGCCGCTGGAGTGGCCGGCGGAAGTGACCGGCAGTCAGCCATGGAAGGCCCAGCCCCCGCGCGAGCCTCTGATACCGGCTCCAGAACCCGTAGAGGTCACTCTACCCCCACTGGAGGACGTCCAATTTGAGTGGGACCCCGCCGGCGAGAACTTGATGGGGTTCACTCAAGAGACCCGGGCTGACGCGGTCCGTCGTCTGTAGGCTTGTCAGCAGCAACTGGCGACCTTCGAACGGGAACGGCAGGAGAGGCACGTCAGAGAGGAACGGCTCCAGGCCCAGAGTGCCGAACAGAAACGTAAGGTCCGCCAAGACCCCCGAGCAGCCCGCTGTCCCAGCATCACCGGGACCATAATCAAATTTCATATGGAGAATGGCTGGGGCTTTATCAGGGGACCAGAAACCGGAGGCGACGTCTTTGTGACCCGCAGGGACGTTGAGAGTCATCTACCTGAGGGACACCGTGGCCATGACCTATACCCTGGTGATGTGGTCACCTTCACCCGCCACGTAGGCGCAAAAGGATCATATGCCCTACATGTTCATCGGCTCACTGAGGAAGAACTACAACACCACGGCTATGAGGAGAGCCAAGAGGACCCGGCGGGTCTGAAGAACCGTATGAGGAGGAAGAAGGAGCATATGGAGGACACCGCTACTAGTAAGTAGCAAAAGCATATGTGTAAATAGTTACCCGTCGGGGTAAAAGAACTGTTTCCAGAGAGTGTGTGGTCCCCGTTGGGACTGTTAAGAGACTGTTACCTGTGTGCCCCTCATCCCCTAACAGGCTGAAAACTGTGAGCAGCCATCCCCTTTCTAACCGGCCGAGGACTGGGAGCGGCCACTCCCCTGTAAATAGTTGCGCTTCCTAAAGCGCCCCCTACTGGTTTTATAAAAAGACTACCACGTCTACCTCGGGACAGCAAGTCCCTCGTGTTTACAAGTTTGCCAAAGTTCCTGCACTTACAAGAAGAAAGCACACTTGGTCGCAAGTTGCACCGCCGCCAGGATCCAAGAATATGTTTTTGAAAATGTTTTCTTGCAAATGTTTTATATGAAAAGTTTTATATGCTGCTAAATAGTGTTGTGAATGTTTTCTATAGTGTTTATATGTCAAAAGAGTTCCAGAAGTATTAGTATGTGTTTTATAATAGTGTGGCAAGGAAAGAAAAGCGTTTCCCATAAAGGGAATTGAACCGTATTGCCTGTTTCCTGATGTAAAAAGTTTTAAAAAGTTTGCATGTCCTGTAATTAATTGTTTTTGCTCTTTTCCAGCCCGAGGACGTGCTGTGGTTTACCAGGGGGGAATGTAGCGCCACGAGGGTTCGGCCGCTACAGGGGTATTGCACCTCTGCCAGAGGTGTGATATTCCACTCCCGGGTAAGGATGGAGTATGGACCAGGGCTCAGTTAGCTGCATACAGCACACACACCCCATTTCCGAGGGACAGCTCAACGGTGCTCCCACTAGACAGAAGTGCAGGCACGACCGACTATGTCCCTGACTGGAGTGGGGAGGGGGGTAGAACACCCAGTGCTGTAGGGGCAGATAGGGGTTGGTTACTGAGCGTAGGAAGGAGCCCATTGGTTGCTGGTCACCTGGGCTCATGGTCAGAGGGAGGTATAAAAGGAGGGCACCATCTTAGATCTAGGTCGAGTTCAGTTCAGTCTGTGCAGAGAGAGGAGAAGACAGGGAGCAGAGGCTCTGTGGGAGCTCTGCTCAGAGGCAGGCCTAGAGAAAAGGCCAGAGCCTGAGGGGAGAAGGAGAAGTGGGCCTGGAGAAGAGGCCAAGGGAAGGAGGAGAAGACAGAACAGAAAAGGAGAAGAAGAGACAGAGGAATAGAAGGGCTCAGGAACAAGAAGGTGGAAGGGACCCTAAGAACCCACGAGAATCCAGGGTGCAGGGTCAGGCAGATTAAGGGTATCGGATCCCAAGTTGGTGGAGGAGAAACAACCCTCAGCCAAAGACCGGAGGCTGTGACCATTTATTGGTGCAGCACCTCATCAAACCTGCTAGGAAGGCACCATATAGGACAGTGGAGAACGGGGCCCACTTTTACCCGCGCAAGTCCGCGGCAGCTGGACAAAGGTGGGTCACTGGTGAGGCAGGCCAGAGAAAGGATTGAAGGGGGTCCTGTGCCATGCTCCTGAACTGCCTGGGGGTTGACCGAGCCCCTCACCTGGTGGATACTGCACGGCTTGGGTGGTCACTGCTTGCGCAGAAGTGACCCGGAGCACCTGAACTGTGAGTAAAAGACATTGGACTGCAGTACGTTGTCTGTGTGCTCTTTCGCTCCTCCAGCACTAACGGTACTAGGACTCCCACCACCATCACTCCCACCATCCATTATACTGTCCTGGGGCCGCACTCTTCCCGCGGGGAGTCACACTACCCTAGCTGCACACCTCATCAGCCCCAGCGGTCTGCATGCAGCGGCGGTTCCTAATAACCGCAATCCACGGGTGGCGTAGTCGGACATAATTATCAGCGCATAACGGACTACCACTGGCCTGACCACCCTGAGCCACGGAACCGGGTTGCCACTACTACTCCCATCGTTCCCCTATTGCCCGGATCCGAGTGCCCCACGGCCCAGGGGGCGAGTCAGATGTACTAACAATCAGGTGGAGAACTTTTAATACTTGTATATTGTTAGGTGCTGCAAAATCATGTCCCAAACATATTTGATCAAATATATTACTGGAAAATAAGTTTATTCGTTCCCAATAGGGATATCTCAAAGTGGAGCAAAGTAGAAGTGGAGTAGATCCCGACAACATCAATTCCGGGTTTATTCTGCATAGGGCCTTCGACTACTCGAGCTTTGCAGCATTTACAAAATAGTCAGTTTCATTCATGATCCGAATACTGACGTCAATGTCTGGACCGACCATCCATGTTGATGATGTTAAGTTCTGCTCAGGAGACCCACAGCCGGGCCGGACATCACAGTCAGGACTCGGACTGTCCCGTGAATGTCGGATGAGTGAAAGCGTCCTAAACCTCCACCATGAACCATGTTTTCAGTTTTCTGGATATTTTTGTCAGCCGTGTCCTGGAACTCACTTGGAAAGAATGAAAAAGGAAACATTGACTGATCATTAATGGGAATTCAGGATAACAATAAAACGTATTTATGCACAGTCATATTAATCAGTGGCTGTGACCCGATGTGCCAGCGTTTACGAGTGAGTTGGCGCCAGGTATGACATAATTTTCAGTCTGTACATGACAAGTAACACTTCTCTAGCAGATGGAGAGTATTACTTACTTGGAAAAACCATTAAGAGAGAAAAATAACTTTTGTTTTGTATGTAAAACCTCTTGAACTTTAATACCCTTATTACAATTTTATGTTCTGTGATAGTTATTAAAAAGTAAATCATACTTAATACCCTCATATATTGGTTAATTTACTCCATGGTTATGCATCTGTAACAAACTTTATAGTACAGAAACATTCAGGACTCATCAATATCTGATTAGTGGGGGTCCCACATCCGTCATCCCCACCGTCCAACTGGAGCAATGGCCAATGAATATTCACAGTGTACAAAGCCAGATAGTGGTCGTTCTCAGGAACTGCAGCCCCAACCACATTCACATTAATAGGAGCTGAGCCGCAGTAGAATGGCCACTAGTCAGTGTATAGAGCTGATACTGTGTACTCCCGTCAGCTGAGTGATAGGGGTGCTGCGTGTCAGACTCACACCCATCTGATCCCAACGATATGTCATCAATTTCAAAGTCCTAACAATCCTTTTAATTGAAATGATTCAATAACTTACCTGCAAATTGTACAGTGAGGATTTGGATACATAACAGAACATATAAGGGAGGATTGTTCAAAAATCCATTCTCATGGTTTGTTATCAAATTTTGGTAGGTTTTTTGTTTGACCCAGTACAAAAATTGGCTTTGACCAAAACCTGTACATACAGTAAGAATTGATGAGTGTTTGACTTTGACCAATATGACAACATCTCTCTATCTTCCTTTGGATCAGAACTGATTTTGCATCACCATGAAACAGAAAATTGCCCATCCCTATAGAAAAATATGCAATGAGGAGCCATAGTAGATATTAAAAACTCTAGAAGTGTTGAGCAATAGTGATGAGCGAACGTGCTCGCCACTACTCGGTATTCACCCGAGCATCATGGTGCTCGACAAGCTCGGCAGTATTTCCGGGTTGGTCGGGCGGGAGCTCGGGTGATCAGTGATTGGCTGGCCACACAGCGTCATCAGGTCTATTTAAGACCCGGTGACACTAGGCTCGTCACAGTCTACCCCGGAAACAGGCAGAGTAGGGAGAGCTGCTGCTGAGTCAGGGAGAGATTTGCTTGTTTATAGTTAGTAAACGTATTCCACAGCATATCTATATATCCATCTAAACTAACAGTCCTTCTGAGGACTAATCCAGCTGCATATATTCAGTGGTGATAGCAGGAGATAGGCAGGCAGTGTATATAGCAGACTGCAGTGCATGCAGCACAAGAGGGTCCACAGCACGTTCTATCTGCTGCTGCTGTGACAAATATTTGTAGACATAGCTCCAGATATCAGGGGCCAGGGCTAATTTTTTTTATCTTAATCCTGGTCATTTGCTTAAAGAGCAATCCAGAGTACACCATTTTTATGCTCCATTTGCTTGTTAGCACTGCAGAATACAGCCTGATCTTTTCCATATTACAGCGATAAAAATCCAGAAATTTGAACTGAACGTGGAAAATATTGGCCTCCATTTCCATTTTGTTGCAGTGTGTCAGCAAAGCTATTCACACGAGGTCGCTGTGAAGAATAGTATTAGTAAACTACAGGCCCGCTTTTTAAAACCGTGGTTCTCCGTCAGACATATCACATATAACTGCGTTCCAAATTCAGCCATTTCTGGCTTCCATTTCCATTTTGTTGCAGTGTGTCAGCGAAGCTATTCACACGAGGTCGCTGTGAAGAATAGTATTAGTAAACTACAGGCCCACTTTTTAAAACTGTGGTTTTCCATTAGATGTATCACATATAACTGCGTTCCAAATTCAGCCATTTCTGGCTTCCATTTATATTTTGTTGCAATGTGTCAGTGAAGCTATTCACACGAGGTCGCTGTGAAGAATAGTATTAGTAAACTACAGGCCCGCTATTTAAAACCTTGGTTCTCCGTCAGACGTATCACATATAACTGCGGTTCAAATCCAGCCATTTGTAGTGAACGTGGAAAATATTGTCCTCCATTTAAAATGGGCAAGGTTTGTGGCAAGGGACAGGGAAGTGGATGTGATTGTGAATGCAGAGGCCGAGGCCGAGTCCGTGGCCATGGGCAAGCTGAAATTGTGCCACAACAAACACCCACATCTTGTCGCTCCACCTTCCTGTCCCAATTACTAGGGGACTGCAGAACACCACTATTAAACACAGAGTAGTGTCAAAAGGTTGTTGGTTGGATAGGAGATAATGCTTCCAGTCACTGTGCCACCACCACCACCACCCTGTCTTCGACACGGTCAAGTCTCAGTAACCATGAGTCTGGACCGCATATTCCTCAACCTGATCTTCCTTCCTCCCACCATGCCAAGTGCCTGGAGACAACTGACCCCACACTTGGAAGAGCTGTTCACTTTTCCATTTATAGATTCGGGCCTCTCGCCCGGCGAGCTTCAAGCGGGTGAAGAGGAGAACGCATGTAGTGATGCCCAAATATTTACACAGTCACAGTCACAAGAAGGCGATGGTGAGAAAGTGCAATTACTGTCACAAGAGGTGGATAATGATGAGACACAATTGCCAGAAAGTCAGTAGGAGGACCAGGGTACGGAAGTGGAAGACGAGGTGGTGGATGATATAGTAACTGACCCAACCTGGCAGGGTGACATGCAGAGCGAGGACAGCAGCACACAAGGGGAGGGAGGCGTACCACCACAACAGGCAGGAAAAAGCAGTGTGGTGGCCGCAGACACAAGGCAGGAAAGCATTCCCCGTAACGCCAACACAACGGAAGTTGCCAGTATAACTGTTAGGTCTTCCCGAGTCTGGTTGTTTTTTAAAGACTAAACAGATAACCCCAAAAAGGCCATGTGCACCACCTGCCAGGCCAGCATCAGCAAGGGTAGCAAAACTAGCAGCCTGACCCCCACCAGCATGATCAGGCACATGGCAGCAAAGCACCCGACTAAGTGGGCCAAACCCCAGGGTCCAGCAACAGTATCTATGGGTGGCACCACTGCTTCTTCTGCTGTTGTGCGTGCACGCCAATCCCCTGTCCATTACCAACTATACTGTTCCAAGATCAGTGTGGGGTAATTACTATAAACACTATTTGCCAAAGGCAACAAAAACCCCAACCTAAAGACCTTAAAATATAACTTTTATATGACTAGTATAAAGGAATATAAATTTAAAAGTTTGCAGAGGTCAGTATAACAACTAGCTAACTATCGAGGATCCATTGATCTCTCATTTCACCTATCTGTATGACTACTATATATCCTAAGGTAAGCAAGGTGCGGCCGCTACTTATACTCTCCTATGCTTATGTATGACTTTTGTATACTAACTACTGCCATTAAAACAAAACACAGAGCCTCCCCTGTTGCAGACAGGTACTTTTATACTGATAACAAGTTCAAACAGGTGCCAGTATTACAGGTAATGAGTAGTAGACAGAGGAGCCTCTTAAAGAAGAAGTTACAGGTCTGTGAGAACCAGAAATCTTGCTTGTTTGTAATTGACCAAATACTTATTTTCCACCAAAATTTGAAAAAAATTTCTTTCCAAATCAGACAATGTGATTTTCAGGATTTGTTTTCTCATTTTGTATCTCATAGTTGAGGTCGACCTATGATGTCAATTACTGGCCTCTCTCATCTTTTTAAGTGGGAGAACTTGCACAATTGGTGGCTGACTAAATACTTTTTTTCCCTACTGTAACTGGTTAGCAGACCCGTTCCATTCTAATGGGAACATGTCATTACTGTGGCCCACCTCTATGTGTCTTTAAAATGTTATTGGGGTTTTTCCTAAATTTTGGCAGCCCTTGTACTCACTGCATACCCTATAACTGAATAGCAGACCCTCTCCTTTCTAATGGGAACCTGTAGTTACTGTGGCCCATCTCTATGTGTCTTTAAATTGTTATTGGGGATTTTCTAAATTTTGGCAGCCCTTGTACTCACGATATACCCTATAACTGGATAGCAAACCCGCTCCTTTCTAATGGGAACATGTAGTTACTGTGGCCTACCTCTAAGTATCTTTAAATTGTTGTTGGGGTTTTTCACAAATTTTGACAGCCCTTGAAGTCCCTGCATGGGCATTACCACCATAGGAGACCCACTCCTTTAAAATGGGAACATTTTTTTTTACTGACGCCCTCCTCTATGTCTGTTCAAAAGGGTATTGGGGTGCATCCAAATTTGTGGCAGCCCTTGCAGTCACTGCATACGCAATAACAGTATAGAAGACCCACTCTTTAATAATGGGAACAACAAAGCATAGCCGGCTGATGGCCCTCTAACAATAGTGAGGGCCGACTGCTGGCCCTTTAAGAACAGTAAGGGCCGCCTGATGGCCCTATAAAAATAGTCTTTGTGACTTTCAGAGTCCCTCCTTCATAAATGAAACAGCATGTGTCTGATGATGTAGAAAAGTAACCTGGCACTCGGTAGACTCATAAGTTCTTTTATGATATTTTAATAAAGTAGTGCAACAAACAGACATTTCGATCACATTAGACCTTCATCGGTGTACTACAAAAGTAACAAAATGATGACAATAAGAATCACATAGATGAATATATGTTAGATACCACATAGAACAAATACAGAAAATCAAGACAATATATCATGAACAATGAACATATGAAAAACACAACATGGGAAAAGGATGGGAAAGAGGACAAGGGTTAGGTGGTGGAAATGTGGGAGCATAAGGGACGAGACCTACCAGTATATGGGAGTAGGTATGTATAAGGCAAAAGCCCGGTAGGTGCTGTCAGCTGTAAGAACAAATAGAAGTATGAGCACCATGGGAATGGCCTCTATCACAAAGGGAAGGAGTGAGTGGACAGACTAAGAAAGGTTACCTGTAGATTAGTGAAAACAGGACGCGGTGTCCACCGTTAGTCCAGGTTGTTCTGACTGGGAATGAGACCATAAGGGTCTTAAATAGGGTATGGGGGGGTGAAAGATCGCTTCCTTTCATTGGTGGCAGTGGGGTGTATAGGCGCGTTATACTCCGGACGTAGGACCCGCGTATCGGAAGTTGCGTCATATGACGCTCGTAAGGTCCTGGAGGGAGATCACCGGTCATGTGACTGGAAGTGACGCGAGTATGCGTTACATGCTAGGATTAATGCTTTCCACTGTGCGCTGGTAGCGCTGTAATATGAATTACAGAAGTAGTGGAGGGAAGAAGGACCAAGATGAGAGTCCAGGAGGGATGGGGATCAGGAAAAGGGACGCCAATTAGGATGGGATCTAAAAAACAAGAAGACAAGTATAAGTTGCTGTGATCTATAAACAGTTCACAATGTACATCATTTGAGCATCATAACAATGGTCACATTTATAAAGGGCATCGCATGTAAAAAAACATATATAATCATATCAAGTTCATATCAATGGTCACTTTTACCAAAGGTATTGCATGTAGGAAGTATATATGATCCATATGAGGTAACATGGCTGTACTGATACAAGGATGAGTACATGATTATATGAATATGTATATCCTGTAGGGGTATTCAGGTAAATGAGCTGATATCATATTCTTTGTTTAAACCTTTGGGGGATAATGACTGTAACTCATGGATCCAGAACGCCTCTCTGTATTTGAGTAAACGAATGCGGTCACCCCCTCGTCTCGGTGGGGGGACGTGTTCTATATCATAACGGGCTTGCAACCCTACCTGGGCACCACCATCGCTCCAGGAGTGCGGTAGTTTCTATCTCTTGTGTCTGATGATGTGTCACACACAACATGGCGAGATAAGGTTGTAAAATGTTAAAATGACATTTCCCGGTGAAAGTATTTTTCACCGTTGAAAGCAATGCAAAAGTGCAAAAACGCATCAAAAACGTTATGTCTGAACATAGCCCAAGGTGTGGAGGAGCATTTTTGTTTTTGTAGATTTATTTTGCCATATATAGAAGACATTACCCCGGAAAGGATGTTCCTTAACATTTTACCCAGGAAAATCCATTTTGTTTTTGTTTTTGTATGTTTTATTGTGAGTCCGTAAAAGTGGCGTAATATCCTGACCACGTTGTTGAGAGCAGTGACCTGGGAGTCAGAGATGCTTCCAGGGGTCTTCGCCATGCTGTTCCCATGTCATTTGAGCACTGTTCCCATCGATTTGGGCAATTTTTAGGCCCTCTGCAGACCGCCGGGGGGGGGAGGGGGAAACTTCGGAAAAATGCTTGAGTTTCCCATAGACTTACATTGGTCTCGTTGCTTGGACCGAGCACACGAGCATTCCAATTTGCTCAACCCGAGCAACGAGCACCCGAGCATTTCAGTGCTCGCTCATCACTATTGAGCAAACATCTCTCTGGGACCCGGTATCTGTCGTCATAGGCGTGTTTGGAAGAACTCGGGTGGTAATTCTGTCGTTATACACCAGTCTCTAGTCTTTAACCCATTGGCTTGATCATTTAGTGTAGTATTAATGACCAAATGGAGAACATTGAACATACAGGTGTGGCTAAGGTCGAAATGACTCAAAATGGACCATCATGATAACTTGTCACAAAGAGTTATCTCATTTAAGAGGATTAAGTGAAGAACGATGAAAGGTGGGAGGTGGATATCCATAGGGTCTCACGCTCTGAGCCAGGAACCACCCAGGTGAGATAAGAGAAGTCAATTTATTCCACACACTACACGTCTCAGGGACAATCCGTACCCTTCATCAGGTCATTACCTGATGACCATGCCCCAGTTTTCCCACCCCCTTAATGGTCTTTCATGTTGCCCCTGAAATTTGTCAACTCTTTTGCTTCTCCAGTTTTTTCCAGGAGTTTCCTGGACTTTTCAGGAGAGTATGACTTTAGCCAAGTCAGTTTCACAATAGCAGACACCACAGTTGATTAGGCGACATGATAGGTCAAAAATTAATTTAGTGAGGATGTCCACAGTATCACATCCATTGATCTCATGATGTGGCCTGAAGTTTCCAATTCCAGTAATGTCTGTAGGGGTCTAATTTTGCTTCAACCCCAAATCACCCAAGAGGCTCAATGAATGAAAAGAGTTTGCAAGAAGGGCGGGGACAGGGTACATTATATATATTCTTATTTATTACTCTCTTGTTCCTCCATTTCTATTATTATGTTTACTGGTTTCCTCAATACAATATCAGATTGACCAAAATATCTGTTCAAAAAGTGATGAGCCACGCCAGTATTAAGTGGTCTTAAGCTTCCTTAGCAAATTCATTACTTTTAGCTTCCGATCAGCTGTCAGAAGCCAGAAGTAATTGCAGAGGCTTCAGTTAACACAGAGAAGAGACTCGCCGTCATGGATCATTGAAATAAAACTTCTCTGCTGCTTCTCTTTGAAACTTTTACTTGAACGGGCCATGTGCTCGGCCAACAGCTGCATTTCAGCTGCTCTTCTTCACGGAAGATTAGCGAATTACAAGGTTCTGCAAAAAAAATAGGAACGTTTAGGAACTCATCGTTTGGTGATAATTTTATTATTTATCAATAGGAACAATTGGGAAGAGATGAAGACATTGATATTTTATTATCCCGGATTTCCAAAGCTTTGGAATACTGAACCATTGCATTTTTCAAGTTTAGACACTGTCTGGTCTCCTTCTCTCCTACTCATGCTGATTGTATTATTGGCAGCCCTCACTTGGGTAATTCTCCGTGTGGCACTTTTGGTTAGCGCCCCCTAAAGAATGTACTGTCATACAAAGTATCATGCATATTTGTATCATAAGCAACAAAGTGTCCAAACAACAGTGCCATATTTTGGCCAAAGAAATCTTAAAATGCTACCACCCATATACACTTCAAAAATAATATAATATACATATAACTATCATACAGTGACCATATAACAGCTCCAAATAAAAAGTAATCAGTGAGTATCAATTTTTTATTCATTTTTAGTCCATGCTGGACCTGATATTATTGATACATTTTAAGGGTGCTTTCACACTGCGTTTTGTCACCTATTCAGTGGCTCAAATCAGAGTTTACGTCTGAGCCCCCGAACAAAACAGGATTCCGATTTATGCGCCGAAAGGCCATAAACTATAATGGTGCCGATGACTCGCCCAGGGAGATATGGGGGACTCGGTACCCGGGCCTTTACCTCCTTGGGATGTCACGACAGTCGGCTCCCGGGCCCGTACCCTGGGGTCACTCTTTAAAAGGGGGTTTGTTAACAGTTTGTCTCGTGACGCCACCTGTGGTTCCCGGTAATGAGTACCGGTGCAGCTGCAGACCTCCGAGGGTGATGGGATGGCAGCTGGGATGTTTCTGCTACCCACAGGCGGAACGGGCCCCCGGGGCTGGGTTGATGAAAGGGATGCAGGTGAGAGATGGCCAGGTCGGGTCAGGGGGAATGACGGACACGCACACAGGGGATTCGCTTCAGTATCTTTACTGGTGTAACGGCAGGTATGGTCCAGGGTACCTATTAGGAGGGTGCACTTCAGGACTCGCCCCAGTGAGCGGGTATTAGGCCTCCTGGTCCGTTTCTTCCTTTCTCTAAAGCTTCTGGCAAGCCTGGAACTAGGCCTAGCTTCTATGCTGTTTCACTCTCTCACCTGTCTGCTTGGTAATAGAACTTTTCTTTGGCTACCACTATCCCTGGACGCTGGGGCCTTCATGGTTCCTAGTTCTGTAAATGATGGTCGCTTCAGGTTGACCAGGGGTTCGGAATCCTCTTGGTATGCCAGTTGTCCCTACTGGGTGTAGAAGACCCTGTAGGCGCGGAACTGGTGTCCGGCTTGTGTCCTGGGGTGAGCTTTAGATGCTCCTCTGCCCCCTCAACTCCTCTCTCCTTGCCTCCGGCCACACTCGGGGCCCTCAACACACAGCAGCTCACGTGCTGCTTCTTCACTGATCTAAGTGCCAGCACACTCTCTCCCTACCTAACTCCACCCTCCGTATATATATCCCTAACAGGGCTCCCTCTGTTGGTATGAGGTGGAAGGGTGGAGGTGTTTGTTATGTAATGAGGGCCTCTTGTGGAGGAGTCCGTCCATGCACCCTTTCGGGTCCTGTGGTACCTGTGGGTAGCAGGTTGCCACACCGACAGAGCGAACATGCGCATACGCCTACTGGGGGCGGACACTCAGACATAGTCTACTACGTCTGAGTGTTTGCCTCCAGTAGGCGTACACTACTGAAAATTATGCACGGCAGAGCACACGTTTGATCTGTCGACACCATTATAGTCTATGGCGCCACTGGAGCATACGTTCAAATCCCGTTTTGCGGGGAGGAGGAAGTAAGCCCGATGTGAGCCATTGAACGGGTGTCAAAACACAATGTGAAAGCACCCTAAAGCTGCAGGCACACGATCAGGAATAGTAGCGTTTTAGACACAAGTACACAACATATTTTCACTGCGGCCAAAACACTGGGTTGTACAGTACAAGCACAATGGATGGGATTAATAGTAATCCCATTCCAGCTGTGTTTCTTTTTTATGCTGCGCGTAAGCTCACTTGCGGTATGAGCCGCAGCATGTCACTTTCTCTTGAAGGAATGCTCAGTCTTCTGTGCGGAGTTTCCCCATAGACTTGAATTAGATGTGGAAAATCCAGAGTTAAAAAAAAGGACATGCATTGTAATGTGCATTTTCACAGTGCAAATGCAGCCAAAAAGCTCATCTATTCATCTATATCATAAATAAAGAAATATTTAAAACAAAACGACGTGGGGCCCCCCTAATTTTTGATAAACAGCCAATGTAAAGCAGACAGCTGTGGGCTTATATTATCAGGCTGGGAAGTTCCATAGTTAATTGCCACCGCACCAGGGTAATCGAGAAGAGCTGGGCAAAGCGCCAGAATTGGCGCATCTAATGTGATGAGCCAATGCTGGGGTGGCTGCGGGCTGGTATTTTTGCGCTGAGATGGGCTCAATAACCATGGACCTTCCCAGCTTGATAATATAAGCCCGCAGCTGTCTGCTTTACCTTGGCTGGTTTTCAAAAATAGGGGGAGCCCACGCCGTTTTTTTAAAATTATTTATTTATTTACATAGTCTCATGAATATCTATCTATCTATGTACGCTTAACAAAAATGCATGCATCCTAAAACGTATAAAGAAATGCGGAGGTGCGGAATTCATGCGGAAATTCACCTACGTTAAAGCCTGAACAAACACTGATCGTGTGCACATACCCTTTGTAAGGCAGCTACCAGACATATATTTGATGGGAGGAATGTATCACAGAGATGATTGTCATTAGTGATGAGCGAGCACTAAAATGCTCGGGTACTCGTTGCTCGGGTCATGCAAATTGGAATGCTCAAGTGCTCGGTCCGAGTAACAAGTCAATGTAAGTCTATGGGAAACTCGAGCATTTTTCAGGTGGCTCCCCCCAGCGGTCTGCAGAGGGCCTAAAAATTGTCCAAATTGATGGGAACAGCGCTCAAATGAAATGGGAGCAGCATGGGGAAGACGCCTGGAAGCATTTCTGACTCCCAGGTCACTGCTGTCAACAATGTTGTCAGCGCTATTACGCCACTTTTACGGACTCACAATAAAACATACAAAAACTAAACCAAAATGGATTTTCCTGGGAAAAATGTTAAGGAACATCCTTTCCAGGGTAATGACTTGTATATAAGGCTAAATAAATAACCAAAAACAAAAATGCTCCTCCACACCTTGGGCTATGGTCACATGTAGCGTTTTTGATGCGTTTTTGCACTTTTGCATTGCTTTCAAAATACTTTCACCGGTAAATGTCATTTTAACATTTTACTACCTTATCTTGCCATATGGTATGTGAGACATGATCAGACACATCCTGTTTCATTTATGAAGGAGGGACTCTGAAAGTCGCAATGACTATTTCTATAGAACCATCAGGCGGCCCTTAGTATTCTTAAAGGGCCAGCAGTCGGCTATGCTTTGTTGTTCCCATTATTAAAGAGTGTGTCTCCTATACTGTTATTGTGTATGCAGTGACTGCAAGGGCTGCCAAAAATTTGGAAGCACCCCAATACCCCTTTGAAGAGACATAGAGGAGGGACTCTGTAAAAATAATGTTTCCATTATAAAGGAGTGGGTCTCCTATAGTGGTAATGCCCATGCTGTGACTGCAAGGGCTGCCAACATTTGGGAAAAACCCCAACAACAATTTAGGTGGGCCTCAATAACGACATGTTCCCATTAGAAAGGAGCGGGTCTGTTATCCAGTTATAGGGTATGCAGTGAGTCCAACGGCTGCCAACATTTAGGAAAAACCCCAATACCAATTTAAAGACACATAGAGGTGGGCCACAGTAATGACATGTTCCCATTAGAAAGGAGCAGGTCTGTTATACAGTTATAGGGTATGCAGTGAGTCCAATGGCTGCCAAAATTCAAAATTTAGGAAAAACCCCAATAACAATTTAAAGACACTTAGAGCTGGGCCACAGTAACGACATGTTCCCATTAGAAAGGAGCAGGTCTGCTACACAGTTATATGCTATGCAGTGAGTCCAACGGGTGCCAACATTTAGGAAAAACCCCAATAACAATTTAAAGACAAATAGAGCTGGACCTCAGTAACGGCATGTTCCCATTATAAAGGAGAGGGTCTCCCATACTGTTGTTGCGTAGAGGTCGGAGGGCCTCCTGAAAACAGTGTTCCCATTATTAGGAAGTGGGTCTCCCATACTGTTTGCCTATGCAGTGGATACAATGGCTGCCAAAAGTTTAAAGGAACTCCAATGCCCCTTGCAAGAGACGTAAAGGTCAGAAGGTCTCTTTAAAGCAATGTTCCCATTATTAGGAAGTGGGTCTCCCATACTGCTTGCCTATGCAGTGAATGCAACGGCTGTCAAAAATTTGGAGGAACTCCAATGCCCCTTGCAAGAGATGTAGATATGGTGATATGGTAGATATGGTGGTGATATAGTGGTGGAGGATGAGGATGAGGAGAAGTAGGAGAACAAGAGCAAATAGACAAAATCAGGAAGCGTATACCCATGTCTGAGTGTGAAGAGGTGCATGGGAATAGAGCTAGACCTCCCCAAAAAAAGTCACTGTATTTGAGTTTATGTTACGCTGCTATCATTCGGTGGTGTTGAGAACTCTGGCCCAATCCAGCCCTTGTTCATTTTCATGACAGTCAGCCTGTCAGCATTTTCAGTTGACAGGCGGATGCGCCTATCGGTTATAATTCCACCAGCGGCACTAAAAACCCAGTCTGACAAACCGCTAGAGCCAGGACCTCCAAGGTGTAAAGAGCCAGTTCATGCCACGTGTCCAGCTTGGATACTCAATAATTATAAGGCACAGCGGTATCATGGAGGACGTTGGCACGGTCAGCAAGGTACTCCCTCAGCATCTTCCGAACCTTTTCCCTCCTTGTGAGAGTACCCTGCGCCTCAGGCCCTGTGCGATGGGAGGGGCTGAGAAAACTGTAACAGAACTTTGACAGTGTTCCCCTGCCTCTGCTGGATTGGATTTGTGTCTCTCTCGCCTGTACTCCTTGGTTGTCCAACGAACTGTGACCTCTGCCGCCAGCGTTTCCAGATGGGAATTTTTTAAATAATTCCACAACAAGGGCATTCTGGTACTGCCTCATTTTATTAGGCCTGTGAATAAGAGACAGAAAGTTCTCCTTGTAACGTGGTTCTAGAAATGTCACCAACCAATAATGACTGTCACCCAAAATTTTGACAACGCGAGGCTCACGGGAAAAGCAGCATAACATAAACTCAGCCATGTGTGCCAGACTACTAACTGGCAAGACTTCCGTGTCCTCACCAAGAGGACGACTGACCATGCTCTCTTCTTCCTCCTCCCTGTCCTCAGGCCATCCATGCGGTTTAGATGGTATGAAGGTTGTTCAGGTAGTACTGTCTATAGCGCTGGAAACTAGCTCCTGTTCTTCCTCCTCCTCTTCCTCATTGTCACCCAATCCACGTTGGGATGAGATGAGGCTTGGCTGTGTGGAATCACCCTGAATGGTTCCTTGCTCCATCTCATCGTGCTCCACCTGCAATGCATCTTCTTTAATTGTGAACAGAGAGCATTTCAGAAGACAGAGAAGCATGATGGTGTGGCTAATTACGGCTTCATCACCGCTCACCATCTTGGTGGAGTCCTCAAAGTTTTGGAGGATGGTACAGATGTCTGACATCCTTGTCCACTCCAGAGGTCTTATGTGTGGAGTATGACCTGAATACCGACGGCCTTTTTGATGCTGGTAGTCAACAACTGCCCTCTTCTGCTCACAAATCCTTCCTAACATCTGCAATGTAGACTTCCAAAGCGTGGGGACATCGCACACCAGTCGGTGAGCTGGAAGCTGCAAACGCTGCTGAAGCACGGCAAGGGCAGTGGAAGCTGTAGCTGACTTCCTAAAATGGGCACACAACCGGCGTACTTTGACAAGCAGATCCGGCATATCCGGGTAGGTTTTGAGAAACTGCTGAACCACGAGGTTAAGCACATGGGCCAGGCATTGTACGTGTGTGAGCTCGCCTTGCCTCAGAGCCACCACCAGGTTCTGGCCATTGTTACACACAACTATGCCTGGCTTTAGAATCAGCGGTGTCAGCCACAGATCTGCCTGCTCTTTGGAGCTGTCCACAACTCTTCAGCATTGTGCTGTTTATCACCTAAGCATATTAGCTTCAGCACAGACTGTTGCCGCTTGGCCGAGGCAGTGCTGCAGTGCTTCCAGCTTCTGACTGATGTGGTCATTTTGGAGATGGAGGCTGAAGAGGAGGAGGTGCAAGAGCTGTAGAATGTGGGGGCAACCCTGATTGACCCAGGGCTCGCAATCCTCGGCATCGCCAGGACGTGTTCTGTCCCAAGGTCCGACTGGGTCCTGGCTTCCAGTATATTAACCCAGTGTGCTGTCAGCGAGATATACCGTCCCTGCCCACAAGCACTTGTTTACGTGTCCGTGGTTACCATACCGAGGGACCACCACCGCCATCAGGTTGCAAAAAGCTTCGGAGCCTAAAAGGCAATATTTTGAGTGCAAGCATTCGCGAAATGTGTGAATTTGGTAGTGTAGCCTGTAGGGCATTAGCTGCGTATTTGTGCTTGCATTCCAAGGACTGGTGTAGGGACAACTGAACGCTGCACTGGGACAAGGACAAGGACGTGGACGTGCTTGCTGATGGTGCTAGTTGATAGTGTGCAACGACAGGTGCAGGGCGGGAGGCATCTTTGCATTCGCCATGGACAGGGGATTGGCGTGCACGCACAACAGCGGAAGAAGCAGTGGTGTCACCCACAGACATTGTTGCTGGACCCTGGGGTTTGGCCCACTTAGTGGGGTGCTTTGCTGCCATGTGCCTGATCATGCTGGTTGTGGTCAGGATGCTAGCATTCCTACCCCTGCTGATGCTGGCCTGGCAGGTGGTGCAAATGGCCTTTTTGGGATTATCTGCAGAGTCTTTAAAAAACAACCAGACTCGGGAAGACCTAACAGTTGTACTGGCAACGTCCATCGTGCTGGCGTTACGGGAAATGAATTCCTGCCTTGTGTCTGCTGCCACCACACTGCTTCTTCCTGCCTATTGTGGTGCTATGCCTCCCCCCCCCTGTGCTCTGTTGTTCTCGCTCTGCATGTCCCCCTGTCAGGTTTGATTAGTTACTATATCATCCACCACCTCGTCTTCCACTTCGGCACCCTGGTCCTCCTCCTGAATTGTCTCTGATCATCTTCCTCCTCCACCTCTTGCGACAGTAATTGCACTTTCCCACCGTTTCCTTTGTGTGACCGTGGCTGCTCAAATATTTGGATATCGCTACACGCGTTCTCCTTTTGACTCGCTTGAAGCTGGTGGGGCGAGAGGCCCGAATCTACAAATGGGAAAGTGAACAGCTCTTCTGAGTGTCCTAGTGTGGGATCAGTTGTCTCCGGGCACTTGGCATGGTGGGAGGAAGGAGTATCAGGGTGAGGAATATGCGGTCCAGACTCACGGCTACTGAGACTTGACCGTGTGGAAGACAGGGTGGTGGCAAAGTGACTGGAAGCATTATCCGCTATCCAACCAACAACCTTTTGACACTGCTCTGTGTTCAATAGTGGTGTTGTGCGGTCCCCTAGTAATTTGGACAGGAAGGTGGAGCGACAAGATGTGGGTGTTTGTTGTGGCAGAATTTCAGCTTGCCCACAGCCTCGGCCTCTGCATGCACCATCACCTCCATGTCCACTTCCCCGTACCTTGCCCATTTTAAATGAAGGACAATATTTTCCACGTTCACTAGAAATCGCTGATTTTGGAATGCAGTTATATGTGATACGTCTGACAGAGAACCACAGTTTTAAATAGTAGGCCTGTAATTTACTAATACTATTCTTCACAGAGACGTCGTGTGAATAGCTTCACCGAAACACTGCAACAAAATGGAAATGGAGGCCAATATTTTCCATGTTCAGTTCAAATTTCTGGATTTTTATAGCTGTAATATGGAAAAGATCTGGCTGTATTCTGCAGTGCAAACAAGCTAATGGAGCAGAAAAATTGCGTTATTTGGATTGCTTTTTAAGCAAATAACCAGATTAAGATAAAAAAAAATTAGCCCTGGCCCCTGATACCTGGGGCTATGTCTACAAATATTTGTCACAGCAGGATCAGTCAGAAGTTGAACTTGCAATGGATCCTCTTGTGCTGTATCATGCACTGCAGTCTGTCACATACCCTGCCTGCCTGCCTAACTCCTGCTATCACCTTCACCACTGAAAATATGCAGCTGGATTAGTCCTCAGAAGGACTGTTAGTTCAGATGGATATATATATATATATACAGTTATATGAAAAAGTTTGGGCACCCCTATTAATCTTAAGCTTAAGGTGTTATAAAAATTGGTGTTTTTGCAACAGCTATTTCAGTTTGATATATGTAATAACTGTTGGACACAGTAATGTTTCTGCCTTGAAATGAGGTTTATTGTACTAACAGAAAATGTGCAATCTGCATTCAAACAAAATTTGACAGGTGCATAAGTATGGGCACCTCACCAGAAAAGTGACATTAATATTTAGTAGATCCTCTTTTTGCAAAAATAACAGCCTCTAGTCGCTTCCTGTAGCTTTTAATGAGTTCCTGGATCCTGGATGAAGGTATTTTTGACCATTCCTCTTTACAAAACAATTCCAGTTCAGTTAAGTTTGATGGTCGCCGAGCATGGACAGCCCTCTTCAAATGATCCCACGGATGTTCAATGATATTCAGGTCTGGGGACTGGGATGGCCATTCCAGAACATTGTAATTGTTCCTCTGCATGAATGCCTAAGTAGATTTGGAGCAGTGTTTTGGATCATTGTCTTGCTGAAAGATCCATCCCCTGCGTAACTTCAACTTTATCACTGATTCTTGAACATTATTGTCAAGAATCTGCTGATACTGAGTGGAATCCATGCGTCCCTCAACTTTAACAAGATTCCCGGTGCCGGCATTGGCCACACAGCCCCAAAGCATGATGGAACCTCCACCAAATTTTACTGTGGGTAGCAAGTGTTTTTCTTGGAATGCTGTGTTTTTTTGCCGCCATGCATAACGCCTTTTTGTATGACCAAACAACTCAATCTTGGTTTCATCAGTCCACAGGACCTTTTTGCAAAAAGAAATTGGCTTCTCCAAATGTGCTTTTTCATACCTCAGCCGACTCTGTTTGTGGCTTGCTTGCAGAAACGGCTTCTTTCGCATCACTCTCCCATACAGCTTCTCCTTGTGCAAAGTGCGTTGTATAGTTGACCGATGCACAGTGACACCATCTGCAGCAAGTTGATACTGCAGCTCTCTGGATGTGGTCTGAGGATTGTCCTTGACTGATCTCACCATTCTTCTTCTCTGCCTTTCTGATGTTTTTCTTGGCCTGCCACTTCTGGCCTTAACAAGAACTGTCCCTGTGTTATTCCATTTCCTTACTATGTTCCTCACAATGGAAACTGACAGGTTAAATCTCTGAGACAGCTTTTTGTATCCTTCCCCTGAACAACTATGTTGAATAATCTTTGTTTTCAGATCATTTGACAGTTGTTTTGAGGAGCCCATGATGCCACTCTTCAGAGGAGATTCAAACAGGAGAACAACTTGCAAGTGGCCACTTTAAGTAGCTTTTCTCATGATTGCATACACCTGGCTATGAAGTTCAAAGCTCAATGAGGTTACAAAACCAAAAAAAGTGCTTTAGTAAGTCAGTAAAAAGTAGGTAGGAGTATTTAAAACAAGAAAATGATAAGGGTGCCCATACTTATGCACCCGTCAAATTTTGTTTGAATGCAGATTGCACATTTTCTGTTAGTACAATAAACCTCATTTCAAGGCAGAAACATTACTGTGTCCAACAGTTATTACTTATATCAAACTGAAATAGCTGTTGCAAAAACACCAAATTTAAGAAAACATTAAGCTTAAGATTAATAGGGGTGTCCAAACTTTTTCATATAACTGTATATGTTGTGGAATACCTATACTAACTATAAACAAGCAAATCTCTCCCTGACTTAGCAGCAGCTCTCCCTACTCTGCCTGTTTCTGGGGTAGACTGTGACGAGCATGGCGGCACCAGGTCTGATATAGGCCTGGTGACTCTGTGTGGCCAGCCAATCACTGTAATGCCCACAACCAACATGGCTACGGCATTACTGTGCGTGGCATGTAAGCCCTGCATGTTCATTGGCTCTCTAAAGAGCGCAAAACATGCAGGGCAGGGACCTGAGCTCCCGCCCGAGCAACCCAGAAATACTCGCCGAGTGTCGAGCTTGTAGAGCACAGTGATGCTTGGGTGAGTACCGAATAGTGGTGATCACGTTCGCTCATCACTAATTGTCATCTATGATGTAATCCTGGAGTGTTGCTGTTGTGCACATAGCACTAAGAGGATTGTATGGTGCATATGGGCCAGGTATTATGGGCAGCCTGAGAGATGGGGGGTCTGGCTGCTCACATGCCTCACCTCTGGGTGTGGTTAAGAGTTTAAAATGGAGTCCGTTGTTTGTCACATGGTCTGTGTGTGGAGGGAAAAGGCCTCCTGTGTGATATCGAGACTGAACCTGTGTACCGGATGCTATCAAGCCTGTGTGATCACAGAACTGGCTAATCAGAGACTTGTCTAAAGAACTGTCTTCTTTGTTTTGCCTGCACTGCAGGCTGTTTATTTTTCCTTTAGCCTGTGGATGGCTTTTGAAGCAGTAAACCGACATGGACATTGAAACGGAAACGCTTCCTGTTTTACCTCCCAATGCACTCAAGTGAGTAGCATTCCCGACACCTTAAAGACATACAGTGGGTGCGGAAAGTATTCAGACCCCTTTAAATTTTTCACTCTTTGTTTCTTTGCAGCCATTTCTAAAAAGTTTATTTTTTTTTCTCATTAAAGTACACTCTGCACCCCATCTTGACTGAAAAAAAACAGAAATGTAGAAATTTTTGCAAATTTATTAAAAAAGAAAATCTGAAATATCACATGGTCATAAGTATTCAGACCCTTTGCTCAGTATTGAGTAGAAGCACCCTTTTGAGCTAGTACTGCCATGAGCATAGGCGGATTATAATCAGGGCAATCTGGGCTACCGCCCGGGGCACGAGGCTCCGGGAGTTCCCATGACCAGATTGTCCTCATTATAATGTGTGCGGCGCCAATGCAGCGCACATATGCCAGCAGGCAGAGGCGGGGGGCCCCCTGACCGCTCCCCCAGCAGCTGCGCAGGGCCCCTGCTTCTTCTTCGTCCAGGCCAACACTTCACCTGTAAACTTGCTTGTGTGCTGGCCCAGTCACGTCACAGCTAGCAGACACGGCCCTGTGCACGGCCGTGTCTGCTAGCGTGACATCATGCAGTGCGCCCTGCACTTCTACTTACAACCGGAGAGGAGCTGGACGACTGGAACCAAGCCGGGGGATGGTGAGTTACGTGTGTCTGTGTGTGTCACAGTGTGTCTGTGTGTGCAGATATCATTGTGTGATGTCTGTTTATATGTATTTTTGGATTTCAAATATGCGTGTATGTATATGTCTTTGTGTATGTCCGTATGTTTGTGTGTGTGTGTCTGCGTGCGGCCTCCCGCTGTATCTGGGGGGTCCCGTGTGGCCTCCCGCTGTATCTGGGGGGGGGCTGTGCGACCTCCCACTGTATCTGGGGGCGCCGTGCAGCCTTCCGCTGTATTTGGGGGGGCACCATGCGGCCTCCCGCTGTATCTGAGTGGCGCCGTGTGGCCTCCCGCTGTATCTGGGGGGCGCAGTGTGGCCTCCCGCTGTATCTGGGGGGCTCCGTGCGGCCTCCCGCTGTATCTGGGGGTCGCCGTGCGGCTTCCTACTGTATATTGGGGCGCGTCGCGCGGCCTCCTGATGTGTATAGATAGCGCGTGCGGCCTCCCGCTGTATCTGGGGGGCGCCGTGCGGCCTCCCGCTGTATCTGGGGGGGGCATGCGGCCTCCCACTGTATCTGAGGGGGGGCCGTGCAGCCTTCCGCTGTATTTGGGGGCACCGTGCGGCCTCCCGCTGTATCTGGGTGGCGCCGTGCGGCCTCCCGCTGTATCTGGGGGGTGCCGTGTGGCCTCCCGCTGTATCTGGGGGGCTCCGTGCCGCCTCCCACTGTATATGGGGGGGGCCGTGTGGCTTCCTGCTGTATCTGGGGGGGGCGCCGTGGGGCCTACCTGCTGTGTATAGATGGCGCTGTGCGACCTCCTGCTGTATCTGGGGGGTGCCGTGCGGCCTCCTGCTGTGTATATATGGCGCCATGCGGCCCCATCCTGTATCTGGGGGCGCATTGTGCGGCCTCCTGATGTGTATAGATAGCTCCGTGCGGCCTCCTGCTGTATCTGGGGAGCGCCGTGCTGCCTCCTGCTATGTATAGATGGCTACGTGCGGCCGCCCGCTGTGTATAGATGGCTACGTGCGGCCGCCCGCTGTGTATAGATGGCTACATGTGGCCTCCCGCTGTGTATAGATGGCACCATGCGGCTTCCTGCTGTGTATAGATGGCTACGTGCGGCCCCCTGCTGTGTATAGATGGCTACGTGCAGCCCCCTGCTGTGTATAGATGGCTACGTGCGGCCCCCTGCTGTGTATAGATGGCGCCGTGCGGCCTCCCGGTGTGTATAGATGGCTACATGCGGTCTCCCGCTGTGTATAGTGTAACATCCCTGGCGGCGTGCTTGCATAGTGCACCACCTCCCACTATGCAAGACCACAATCTTACATGTCAGTCCAGCCTGCTAATCTTGCTCCAGTTCATGCTGTGTGCATGCCTCTTGACTGACTGCTTAGGGCGGCGGCCCAGTTATTTCCTGATTCTTATAGCTGCTGTGGGCGCACCCCTAATGCGTCTCCAGCCTATTGCTGTGAGTCACTGGATATTTAAACCCCCTCCACCCAGTAGGAGGTGCCTGAGCAACACCTTCACTCAGTTTGTCTTTGCAACTGTATTGCCAGGTCCTGTCCTGTTTTCTCTGACTTCTAGTCTGTTTCCGCCACTCTGGGGGCTGCATTCCCAGACCTGTTATCTCTGACTTCTAGTCTGTTTCCGCTACTCTGGGGGCTGTATTCCCAGGCCTGTTACCTGTGACTTCTAGTCTGTTTCTGTCATTCTGGGGGCTGTACCCCCAGGCTCGTTTTTGTATCTCTTTGCAGTAGCAGTTCCTGTCTGAACTGTATCCTAGCCTGTTACCTGTTTATCTCTATGTCCGTAACTTCTTTTTTCCTGCAGTATCTGAACCTGCACCTAACTCCAACTCGTTGTCTCTGTACTTGTGTTTGTGAGTTTTGTGTCCACTCGCTACTTCATAGTAAGTACCTTGTGTGTATCTGGTTCTGCTTGTCCCTTTTCCCTTCCTCCGTATCTTCCTGTATTTTCCAGTCTGTTCCATGTGAACAGAGCCCTGTCCTCTCTGCCTTGCCCACCGCTCCGGCGGTTTCTCTCTGCTCTGACTTGACCACCACTCTGGCGGTTTCCCTCTGCTCTGCCTTACCCACCGCTCCGACGGTTTCTCTCCGCTCTGACTTGTCCACCGCTCCGGCGGTTCCGCTCTGCTCTGCCTTGTCCACCGCACCTGTGATTTCTCTCTGCTCTGCCTTGTCTACCGCTCCGGCGGTTCTGCTCTGCTCTGCCTTGCCCACCGCACCTGCGGTTTTCGCTCCGCTCTGCTTGCTCACCGCACCAGCAGTTCCTCTCTGCTATGCCTTGTCCTCCGCTCCGGCGGTTTCGCTTTACTCTGCTTGTCTACCGCATCTGCGGCTCTGTACCTGTCTCCCAGTCTGTACTGGACCCTATCCAGCCTGCGCTCCAACCTGCTAGTACCTCCCGGTCTGCACTCCAGCCGTGCTTGCCAGTATCTCCTTGTCTGCATACCAGCCGTGCTTGCCAGTGCCCACCTGTCTGCATACCAGCCGTGCTTGCCAGTGCCCACCTGTCTGCATACCAGCCGTGCTTGCCAGTGCCCACCTGTCTGCATACCAGCCGTGCTTGCCAGTGCCCACCTGTCTGCATACCAGCCGTACTTGCTAATACCCACCTGCTTGTATGCGAGTCTAACCTGCCTGTTCCTGCATTCCCCGGTGTGGGTCAACAACTGTGACCGGGGTCTGACCTGGAGTCGCACCTGGTCCTTCTGCTCGGTTCCTCCTTGGTCAACGGAGTCGACTAAGCTGCCGTGCGACCTTGGTCGGATCGGGTTGATACTTAGTTACGCCCCTCCAGGCTCTCCTCGGTTCATGGTACAGTGGGATCACTAATTACGCTCACGCCAGTCAGTCCGGGCGTGAGCGTAACAGTTTGCTCAGGCCATGGTTCCCGTTGAGCCCCACGGCCTTTCGCTCTCAGAGACATTTTGAATCCTTGTCTGGCGAATACGTGCACCAAGAAAACATTTTTTTGCTTAAGCTATGGCCCAGGCGATTTATGCACCAGCCCAAATGGATCTATCAGCACTCGTTCCTGCGGATCCACCACGGTACTATGGGGATCCAAAACGAAGCCGTGCATTTTTGAAGCAATGCATGCTGCATTTCAAGTTCTTTGCTCACTATTTTCCTACTGATCGGGTTAAAGTAGCATTCATGATGTCCTACCTACAGGGTGATGCCTTGAAATGGATCACCCCACTATGGGAAGCATGGGATCTTATCATCTTTGACCTGCAGGCCGTTCTGGTGGCCTTTCTAATGGTCTTCGATGACCCTAATCCTGAAGCCTCTACTAAAGCTTCCCTTCCCAATATCCCGGAGCAGCCCCGATGGGTAATGTGTGTAGGTAGCCTACCAGTCCTCCAGCCCGAAGATACTGCTGCACACCCTGAATCCACACAGGATAACTATGCTCCACAGAATACTTCTCTTCCCAACCTCAAGAGGCAGTCCAGACGTGCAAGGCGTAGAGGTAAACCGTCACGCCAGGTTCTGTCCTCCCAAAGACCTCCTGTTCCCCAGCCTGTAGAGGTAGCTTTCCGCACAGAATCCATGAAGGATGACTATGTTTGTCAGGCAAAGCAGAAGCCAGAACTCAGTCACAAAATCGGATTGCGGTCCTGCTGCGGTGGTTTGGGACCCCCTGACGGTCTTTGTCCAGCGAAGGTTGGAGAATCCCAAGACATTAGGCCTGTAGGAGAGGCTGCCCTTGGCGTTAGTGTTTCCTCTCCACAGATGACCATGACTGTCGCCGTGGCAAGTGAAGGCCTCAGATTAACCGGAAATTTCGGGCTTAAAGCCTTGAAGAGTCGGTGTCTGATTCCCGTCCGACAACTCCAGAAGCCAGTTTGGGCATTGTCAGCAGAAGGACGAGCCCTACTCAGAAACAGTCAAAATATGTCTGTACAAATTAAGCTCCAGATTGGAGCATTACATATGAAGAAGTTCACATTCCAGGTGCTGACTGGCTTACCCACAGGTCGTCCAGAGCCAAGAGATCTAGTGCCCGCTCAGGTCTGGAGATCCTGCATGGTGTATCCTGGGGGACTGCTAAGGTACAAGGAGTGTCCAGTCCCCACATCTTCAGGACAGTCAGCAGTTTCTTCTTCTTCTTCACCAGATCTGCTAGTCGCTGACTAGCTGTGCGCTGAAGTCTCCGAAGGAAGAGAAGCGGAGGCGTTGTCCCCACACAGTCTCGACGATTGTACCAATGATCTGGCTTCAGGTACCGTCCCGCCTTACAGACAAGTCATCTCTGAAACCAGTCTGAAGATGGTCCTAAAGCAAGCACCCTCCATCTCTAATAAATCTGGTCCTACGTCCATCAAAGCAGTGATTATCCCGAGTCTCTGCACCCCTCCAACCAGGCGGAGGACCTCCTGTTGTCTCCTGAATTCGCTGGGGTGCTACCTGTTAAACGGAGAGAGACTTTCCTACACCCGGTACCTGGTATGCCACCCACTTCATCCAGTAAGCTTGGCAAAATGTACTTCGAAGCAGTGATTACCCTCAGTCTCTGCATCCCTCCAACCAGGCGGAGGACCTCCAGTTGTCTCCTGAATTCCCCGGGGTGCTACCTGATAAACGGAGAGAGACTTTCCTACACCCGGTACCTGGTATGCCGCCCACTTCATCCAGTAAGCTTGGCAAAATGTACTTCGAAGCAGTGATTACCCTCAGTCTCTGCATCCCTCCAACCAGGTGGAGGACCTCCAGTTGTCTCCTGAATTTCCCGGGGTGCTACCTGATAAACGGAGAGAAACTTTCCTACACCCGGTACCTGGTACGCCGTCCACTTCATCCAGTAAGCTTGGCAAAGTGAACGTCAAGGCGGTGGTTACCCCCGAGTCTCTGCACCCCTCCAACCAGGCGGAGGACCTCCAGTTGTCTCCTGAATCCACCAGGGTGCTACCAGATAACAAACGGAGAGAGACTTTCCTGTGTGCTGTTCCTGGTACTTCACCCACTTCATCTGTTGCTGAGGATGGCTTGATAGGAGGAAGCATCCTAGTCACCAAGATGATGAGATCAGATTCGTTTCCTCTAATGGACAGAAGAGGTAATCCTCTTGAAGAGAAGGATTGGCCTCCAAATTCTCTGCAGAAGACCCTTGCAGGCTTGAAGAAGAGGGGGCGTAAAGGAGGGGGGGTACTGTAACATCCCTGGCGGCATGCTTGCATAGTGCACCACCTCCCACTATGCAAGACCGCAATCTTACCTGTCAGTCCATCCTGCTAATCTTGCTCCAGTTCATGCTGTTTCCATGCCTCTTGACTGACTGCTTAGGGCGGCGGCCCGGTTACTTCCTGATTCTTATAGCTGCTGTGGGCGCACCCCTAATGCGTCTCCAGCCTATTGCTGTGAGTCACTGGATATTTAAACCCCCTCCACCCAGTAGGAGGTGCCTGAGCAACACCTTCACTCAGTTTGTCTTTGCAACTGTATTGCCAGGTCCTGTTGTGACGCCCAGCTGCGCTTGGTATCACAGATCCTGGAAGAGTGCATTGATGGATTCCTCCACAAGAGGCCCCCATAACCATTCACACATCTCCACCTTCCACCTCAGACCAGCAGAGGGAGCCCGTTAGGGATATAAAAAGGGAAGGTGGAGCCAGGCAGTTAGTCTGGAGTCAACAGGGAGCCAAATCTGTTGAGAGAGTTCCTGCAGTAGAGAAGCCGGAGAGAGGTCGGTCTGCAGTGGAGTATAGTCCAGACTCAGTTGTAGCTCAGGATAGTGAGCTTTAGGTGTGCCGGCGCCATAAGATCGGTGAAGCACGGCAAGCTGCCGTTAGTGTGTATAGCCTAGTGAGGGCCCGAGTAGGCCGAAGGCGAGAGGACAGTTAGTTCATAGGGGGCAGAGGAGCTTAACTAGCTCACCCCGAAGAATCTACCGGACACCGGGTCCGAAGCTTACCGGGATCTCTATGACCCAGTAAGGCATAACCGGAATCCCTGGAGAACTACAAGTCCCAGGATCGCTAAAGTGCTGATACGTAACAGAGCCAGGATACATATAGGCCCCGTAAGCTGGGAGCGTGCACTCCAAGAGAAGGCCCAACCACAACGCCAGCCAGCGCAGGACAGAGACAAAGTTAGGCCTAGCTCCAGGCAGGTCAGAAACTTACTACGCAGAGGCAAGTAACAGGAGGCCCTACACCCGCTCATTGGGGAGGATCCTGACATGCACCCTTCACCCTACAGTGCTCCGGGATGTGCCTGAATTTCCATCAGTAAAAGGTACTGAAGTGACTATCGTGTCTGTCCCTGTTCTTGCTCTGACCCGGCTGGGTCTCGCCTGTCCTGCATTCCCCTTTCCGTACGCTGCCCTGAGGTCTAGCTCCACCTGTGGGGAGCTATACCATCGAGCTGCCTTACCATCGGCCTCAGTGGACTGCGCAGCGCTGGTGGTTCTCACCAGAAGCCACAGGTGGCGTCACGAACTTTTACAAAATTAACAAATATCCACCCTTTCAAAGAGCGCCCCCAGGGTACGGGCCCGGGAGCCGACCACCGCGGCATCCCCAAGGCAAAGGCCTCGGTACCGAGTCATCCCCATCCCCCTGGGCTTGTCATCTCTCCCTGGCGTCACGAACAGGATCGCGCGCCCGCGGCAACGATGGGGTGTTATGCCCATTGCCACCGGGTACTGTGCGTCTTTATTGAAGTGAACTGTATGTTTGACTGTGGTGAAGGTTGCCGCCATTGTTGGGCCGCAGAGCGGGAAGAAGGGCGTAACCACGGGAAACTGAGGGGCGTACCTGCAAAAGAGCGCGAAGCCCTGGACACGCCCCATGCCTCGACGTCAAATCGGGAAGCGCCAGGCCCTGGAAGGAGCGTCGCTGAATGCTCTGACGTAGGACGCAAGCGACGCAAGGTCATGAAGACGACCGTCACCTGCGGAGCTGCAGCCTACCGGAAGAAAAATTAGAAGGTAGGTCACGGTTAGCTAGGGGGGCGCCAGAATGTCCGACGAACAGCACAACGCCGGAATACCGGCTAACGTCCCTGAAGTTCAACCCGCACCCGACGATGAGCAGGCCGAAGCGGCCGCTCCACCAGTAGCACCTGTAACCCCTGTCATTCCGATAACTTTACCGTACTGTCACACTGTCACAGAATACTGGAGGTAGGGGGCCTAAGCTGACCCTAAGCTGGGGCCCTGACTAATCCCTCATCCTGGAGGCACTGTTAAAGGTACAGAGGTCCAGGCCGCCAGCGTAACCCCTACCTCCTGAGGATCCCTGCACCACAGTAATCTAGTCCTGAGAAGGACCCCGATCACAACAATTGGGAACCAGCGATAATATGCCCACACACAGTATTTAGACGAACGAGACAGTACAAGGGAAAAACCAAAACCACCTTGCATACAACTTCAACAAAACTACAACAGAGGGAACACCAACGGGAAAGGAGATAAATGATAAAGCGAGGAAAGGGAAATAACACTTTCAAATACACTTATCTCAGCAACTCCAAACACCACGATCCGCTCTGTAAGTCTGAATGAAAAGCTTTCACCGACACCTCACAAACAGACCTGCAGGAATATAAAGGAGTCTCACTAACGAAGCATTGATTGCAGCTGGGCGAGGCTGGACCTCAGCTAGCCCAGAGAGAGAGAGAATTAACTCCTTCACTGCCGAGAAAACACAAAGCACCAACAAGTCAGCTGCGAGAAGTCAGGCTGTGTACTCGTGACGATCTTCGTGGCAACACACCCGTGACAGTACCCCCCCTTCTACGAGGGGCCTCCGGACCCTCAGGGCCAGGTTTATCCGGGTGAGTCGTGTGGAAGGCCCGAACTAATCGGTCTGCGTTAATATCCGACGCAGGAACCCACATCCTCTCCTCAGGACCATACCCCTTCCAATGAACCAAGTACTGAAGGGACCGGCGATTAAAGCGTGAATCAATGACCCTCGATACCTGGAACTCCAAGTTACCATTGACAACCACAGGAGGGGGAGGTAAAGGTGACGGTACCACCGGCGCCACATACCTCTTAAGCAATGATCTGTGAAACACGTTGTGAATTTTAAACGTAGGGGGGAGGTCAAGACGGAATGCCACCGGATTAATAACAGAACTGATTCTGTACGGCCCGATGAACCTGGGACCCAGTTTCCAGGAGGGAACCTTAAGTTTAATATTCCTGGTAGACAACCATACCTGATCGTTCACACTTAGGTCCGGACCAGACACTCTCCTCCTATCAGCCATACGTTTGTATCGGTTCCCCATAGTATTCAGATTCTTCAGCACCCCTCTCCATACTGAAGCGAGAGATGAGGAAAATCGTTCCTCCTCCGGAACCCCCGAAGAGCCCCCCCTACTGAAAGTACAAAACTGGGGGTGAAAACCATATGCCCCAAAAAACGGGGACTTACCAGTGGACTCGCTTCGCCTATTATTGAGAGCAAACTCTGCCAGAGGTAGGAAAGAAGACCAGTCCTCCTGGTTCTCTGACACAAAACACCGAAGATATGTCTCCAAGCTCTGGTTCATACGTTCCGTCTGACCATTGGTCTGAGGATGAAAAGCCGACGAGAATGACAAATGCATCCCCCGCCGTGCACAAAACGCCTTCCAGAACTTGGACACAAACTGAGACCCCCGATCAGACACCACCTCGGAGGGTACCCCGTGAAGCCTCACAATCTCCCCAATGAACACCTGCGCAAGAGTTTTAGCATTAGGGAGAGCCGGAAGAGCGATAAAATGTGCCATCTTGCTGAACCTGTCCACTACAACGAGTATGACCGTTTTACCCGAAGACGGAGGGAGGTCCGTAATAAAGTCCATAGACAGATGAGTCCAAGGACGCTCCGGAATCTTCAAAGGTAAGAGGGCCCCAGACGGACGGGTATGTGAGGTCTTAGAGCGCGCACAAACCCCACAGGACGCGACAAAAGTTACCACCTCTTTATGTAAGTTAGGCCACCAAAACCGACGCGAGAGGAGATCCACAGTTGCTTTACTCCCCGGGTGTCCTGCAAAAACTGAGTTATGGTGTGCCTCGATCACCTTTTGTCGCAACTGATCTGGAACGAACAGTCTCCCCGGAGGTCCAACAGGGGCGTCCCCCTGAGCCTCCAATATCTCCTCCTCCAGCTCAGAGCATACTGCCGAAACCACCACCCCCTCCTGAAGAACAGGAATCGGGTCGTCCGTATTCCCGGCCCCAGGGAAACTACGAGATAAGGCATCCGCCTTTACATTTTTAGACCCAGGACGATATGTAACGACGAAATTAAACCTGGTAAAAAACAATGACCACCTAGCTTGTCTGGGATTCAGACGTTTAGCGGACTCCAGATATAGCAGGTTCTTGTGATCGGTGATGACGGTGACCGGATGAACTGCCCCCTCCAAAAAATGGCGCCACTCCTCAAAAGCTAACTTAATGGCCAGGAGTTCCCTATTGCCGACATCGTAATTCCTCTCAGCGGACGACAATTTTTTAGAGAAAAAGGCGCACGGATGCCACTTACCAGGGGACGAACCCTGTGACAATACTGCTCCCACCCCTACCTCGGAAGCGTCTACCTCTACAAAGAATGGCTGAGACGCATCAGGTTGAATGAGTATGGGTGCCGAGGCAAAACATTTTTTCAAGGAGGAGAATGCTTGACAAGCCTTGTCAGACCACCTAGAAAAATCCGTCCCCTTTTTAGTCATGTCTGTGAGAGGCTTAACCACGGACGAGAAATTACGAATGAACTTCCGGTAATAGTTAGCAAACCCCAGGAAACGTTGTAGTGCCTTAAGATTCTCCGGCCGATCCCACTCAAGAACTGCCCGCACTTTCCCAGGGTCCATACGAAAACCGGACGCAGAAACCAGGAAGCCTAAAAACTGGAGTTCCTGTACGGCGAACACACACTTTTCCCACTTGGCATACAGTTTATTATCCCGCAAGATCTGTAACACCTGTCTAACATGCTCCTGATGAGACACCAGATCCGGCGAGTAAATTAAGATATCATCCAGATATATGACAACAAACTGTCCCACCAGGTGGCGAAAAATATCATTAACAAAGTGTTGAAACACCGCCGGGGCATTAGTCAGACCGAATGGCATGACAAGGTTCTCATAATGCCCCTCCGGAGTGTTAAAAGCCGTCTTCCACTCATCCCCCTCCTTCATCCTAATCAAATTGTACGCCCCCCTGAGATCCAACTTAGAGAACCATTTGGCGCCCACGATCTGATTAAAGAGATCGGGAATAAGTGGGAGCGGATACGGATCTCGGACCGTAATCCGATTAAGTTCACGGAAATCCAGGCAAGGGCGTAGGCCTCCATCTTTCTTCTTAACAAAGAAGAACCCCGCGGCCACCGGTGAAGATGAAGGTCTAATATGCCCCTTAGCCAGACTTTCAGAAATATAATCCTTCATGGCCTGCCTCTCAGGACCAGAAAGGTTATACAACCTAGCTTTAGGTAACTTGGCCTCAGGGAGCAGTTTTACAGAACAGTCATACTCGCGATGAGGAGGTAGTTCCTGACACCCATTCTCCGAGAATACATCCTCAAAGTCTGCCAGAAATGGAGGTAAGACCCAAGGAGTAACCGCACCGATGACCGTGTTCATGCAGTTTTTATTACAGAATTTACTCCATTGGCTTATCTCTCTGGTTTGCCAATTAATAACAGGGTTATGCTTAGCTAACCAAGGAAGGCCCAACACTATAGGAGTGGGAAGACCCTCCAACACGTAGCAAGACAACAGTTCTTTATGTATTGCCCCCACTTGAAGTTTTACGCCATGCACAGCTTGCAAAAAACTTCCCTGACCGAGAGGCCTGGCATCGATCGAGAATATGGGGATGGGTTTAGCCAACTCACTCAATCGCATACCTTGAACCCGGGCAAACCGAGCATCAACCAGATTAGCCCCGGCCCCACTATCCAGAAGAACAGATATCCTCTCAGTTCTCGTACCCACCACCACCTCCGCCGGTACGAGAAACTGAGACGAACCTAGGGACGAAATACCTACTCCCAGATTGCCGTCCACCACACAACCTGGGATCAACAGTTTTTTCGACGACTCTTTACTCAGCAAGGGGCGGGATGGACACCCCCCAATAAAATGTCCCTTTTTCCCGCAGAGGAAACACCTTCCTGTCTTATGGCGCACCACCGGTCCCCTTCCCCGAAATGATGTCCCTCCTAATTGCATAGGCTCCTCCGGACTGACCAGGGGAACCACCATATGAGGGGACCTTGTAAGAGGTGGAGACATTACAGGGGGTAGAGTTATCCCGCACCTCTCCCGAAGCCGTCTGTCAACGCGAATAGCAAGGGCCATAGCGGCTTCCAGTGACGCGGGAGAGTCATACTGTGCCAACACATCCTGTAATTTGTCGGATAAACCATGACAAAACTGGCTCCTAAGAGCCGGGTCATTCCACTGGGTGTCCGTGGCCCACCTACGGAACTCCGAACAGAATTCCTCCGCCGGACGATCTCCCTGCTGAATCCTACGTAACTTAGACTCAGCAAGGGAGATCCGATCTGGGTCATCATATACGAGTCCCAAAGCAGCGAAAAACCTATCCACTGACTGGAGAACTGGGGAGCTAGGGGGAAGAGAGAACGCCCAAGATTGTGGGTCCCCTTGTAGGAGCGAGATGACAATTCCCACCCTTTGTTCTTCACTGCCCGATGACCGAGGCCGCAGCCGAAAGTACAATTTGCATGCCTCCCGGAAAACAAAAAACTTGTCCCGCCCCCCAGTGAACCTGTCAGGGAGAGCTACTTTAGGTTCTGGTCCGGCTTGCTCCAGAGGATGCAAAACCTTGGACCTAACGTCCGCCAGCCCCATGGACAAACTCTGCAACTGCTGAGCTAGACCGGCTACTGGATCCATGGTAGCTGGAGAAAAACTAAGTTGGTCGGTGAAAATGTCACACTGTCACAGAATACTGGAGGTAGGGGGCCTAAGCTGACCCTAAGCTGGGGCCCTGACTAATCCCTCATCCTGGAGGCACTGTTAAAGGTACAGAGGTCCAGGCCGCCAGCGTAACCCCTACCTCCTGAGGATCCCTGCACCACAGTAATCTAGTCCTGAGAAGGACCCCGATCACAACAATTGGGAACCAGCGATAATATGCCCACACACAGTATTTAGACGAACGAGACAGTACAAGGGAAAAACCAAAACCACCTTGCATACAACTTCAACAAAACTACAACAGAGGGAACACCAACGGGAAAGGAGATAAATGATAAAGCGAGGAAAGGGAAATAACACTTTCAAATACACTTATCTCAGCAACTCCAAACACCACGATCCGCTCTGTAAGTCTGAATGAAAAGCTTTCACCGACACCTCACAAACAGACCTGCAGGAATATAAAGGAGTCTCACTAACGAAGCATTGATTGCAGCTGGGCGAGGCTGGACCTCAGCTAGCCCAGAGAGAGAGAGAATTAACTCCTTCACTGCCGAGAAAACACAAAGCACCAACAAGTCAGCTGCGAGAAGTCAGGCTGTGTACTCGTGACGATCTTCGTGGCAACACACCCGTGACACGTACATTCTTGGAGCAAAGTGGCTCCCCCAGTACAACGGCAAACCAGATACCCTGTCTGGATTCAAACGGAAGATATGTGGTATCTTGGACATGTACTCAATGACAGGCAAACAAAGAGCCGCTGTCGTATTAGGACAACTGACTGGTGCTGCGGAACGGGAAGAGGAAACATGGTCGGCCGCAGACCAGGAGTCAGTGTCCGCAATCTTTCAAAAGCTACAGACTGTCTTTGAAGATCTTACTGAGGCGGACCTCCGGATGAGGTTCTACAGCTGTTCCCAACAACCGAAGGACAATGTTCGGGACTACGCCTGATGTCTACAAGGGGCCCTGCGGGCTCTGAACCAGGTTAGTCCAACAAGCATCGAAAATGAGAATAAAATGCTGAAGGAACAGTTTGTCCGGGGACTGAGGTCTCCAGAGGAGAGCAGGACTGTACGTTGGAGGTCCTTGGATCATCCAGATGCCACTTTTGATAATCTCAAGGACATGGCTATAAAAGGACTGCAGCCCCTGGAGACAAATGCCATCCAATGTTACCAGGGTGGGGCTACCCCAGTACCTGCTGCACCCACCTTTTCCCCAGTGGCTGCTGAAGCCAAGGTTCCAGCAACGTCCCCTAGAGAGCTGGACAGTTTGCGCTCTGAGGTGCGTCAGTTGAGCAAAACCCTGACCACCGTGCTGAGTGCCCTGCAGCTGCGGACGGAGCCTGAGGAAGGAGGGAAGATCCTGTTAGCCGATAGCCCTGAGGATGTTCCCTGGATGAGAAGGAGGAGGAGGCCTACACCACCCTCATCGAGGACCAGTGACCAGCGCCGTCCACCAAAGGACCCTACCTGCTACCGCTGCCGCAAAACCGGACACATCGCCCAGAATTGTCCTTTAAACGAGAAACCCTGGGTCCGAGGGCCGACACCCAGGAGTAAACTCACCATGCCCATCAGACTGGTACAACAGGTTCGTCGGAGGAAGACCATTCCTGTCCATTGTACTGGACGGGATCCCGACGCATGCTCTGCTGGACACAGGATCTCAGGTAACCATCATGCCTGATGTCCTCTACAAGACGTTCTGGTCCATGGACGATTTACGTCCGCCGGCTCCAAATCTTTCTGTATATGCCTCAAATGGACTCCCCCTTAACCTACTCGGGGTTAAGAATGTGACTGTAAAGGTGGGGAGAGTGGAGCTGAAGGACCAGGGGTTAATTGTAGTAGAGACTAATCCTGATGACACCAATCCGTATATGGTACTAGGCACTAACATTGTTGGTAACTGTTTGGGAGAAGTTGTGTTCTTGCTTCAACAGATAGCCGACACTGCCAGACCAAGACAGAGGAGGGCACTACAGAAGGAGATCCGAGTCCTGATGTACCAACAGCAAGTAAGGTTAACAGAAGGTGAAATCGGTAACGTGCGGGTGACGGACCCAATACCCATTGTCATCCCCCCAATGAGTGAAATGCTCATCTGGTGTAGAGCTGCTATAGGTCTTAGAGGACAGAGCTACCAGGCGGTAGTAGAACCCCTTTGCTCCGAGCACAGACCCATGCTCTTAACAGCCAGAGGAGTGGTAGATGTACGTAATGGGAGGGTGCCCGTCCGTCTTCTCAATTGTGGGGAAGACGAGGTCAGATTGCCCCGTTATGCCACTGTTGCCAAATTACATGCTGTAGATAACAACTCCATTCACAAGGCGGAGTCCTTAACCTCACCAGATGAAGTGGAGGATAATGACCCTGCAACCCAGGTGGAGGATTGGTGTCAACAGCTCCATGTTGGGACAGACACCACTCCTGCCCATCAGAAACAGGGTGTACACCGGGTGGTTCAAGAATTCTCGCAGGTGTTCAGTAAACATCCACTTGACTTCGGGAGGATTAAGGGGGTTCACACAATATCCCCACAGGCGACCATCCCCCAATCAAAGAACGTTATAGGCCTATACCACCAGCACACTACCAGAAGGCAAAGGAAATGTTGCAAGACATGAGAAAGGCGGGGGTAATAAGGGATAGTTGTAGTCCCTGGGCAGCTCCCCTAGTGCTAGTTAGGAAAAAGGACGGGAGCATGAGAATGTGTGTAGATTACCGTCAAGTAAATCGCATTACACATAAGGATGCATACCCTTTACCACGCATAGAGGAGTCCCTAGCTGCCTTAAAGTCTGCAAATTACTTTTCCACCCTTGACCTCACTAGTGGGTACTGGCAAGTAGCTGTGGCTGAGGAGGATCGGGAGAAAACGGCCTTCACCACCCCGATGGGACTCTGTGAGTTCAACAGTATGCCGTTCGGACTCTGCAATGCCCCTGGAACATTCCAGAGATTGATGGAGTGCTGCCTGGGACACCGCAACTTCGAGACTGTGTTACTTTACCTGGACGATGTAATAGTGTACTCCAGAACGTACGAGGACCACTTGAAACACCTGGCAGAAGTATTTGAGTCACTGTCCCGGTACGGGATGAAGTTGAAGCCCTCAAAGTGCCACCTGCTCAAGAGAAAGGTACAGTACCTGGGGCACATTGTCAGTCCGGAAGGAGTAGCACCAGACCCGGAGAAGGTCACTGCCATCCAGAAGTGGCCGGAGCCGAAGAACCTCAAGGAGGTGCGTCAGTTCTTGGGACTAGTAGGATACTACCGGAGGTTTGTAAAAGATTACACCAAGAAAGCAGCTCCTCTGCAAGGCCTCCTGGTAGGGCAGTCCTCCAAAGGCAGAAATCCCCCATTCCACTGGGGTAAGGAGCAAGCCGAGTCGTTTCAGGAGATGAAGGAGATCCTGACAGGTGAAGAGATCCTAGCCTACCCTGACTACAGCCAACCGTTCCTGCTGTATACAGATGCCAGCACCGAAGGGCTGGGCACTGTTCTAAGTCAGAAGCAGAATGACCAAGAGAAAGTGATCGCATACGCAAGCAGGAAACTCCGCCCGACTGAGAGGAACCCAGAGAACTATAGCAGCTTTAAGTTGGAGTTCCTGGCCTTGGTTTGGGCCATCACTGAAAGGTTCAAGCACTACCTAGCCTCCAGTAAGTTCACTGCCTTCACTGATAACAACCCCTTGACCCATCTTGAAACAGCTAAGCTAGGAGCACTGGAACAACGATGGATGGCTCGGCTGTCAAATTACCAATTTACAATTAAATACCGGGCGGGCCGCAATAACGCCAACGCCGATGCCCTGTCCAGGATGCCTCACCAGTCAGACACAGAAGAAGAAGTGGATGACCTGGAAGAGATAGAGCTACCTGCCTTTCACCGGAATGGGATGATCCACGAGCAACGAGCCTCCAGGAGGCAGCGTGAAAAGACGTTAAACCCCCTGCCTCACCACAGCTGGAAGGAGACCCAGGACAGCGACCCGGTTGTCAGCCGCATCAAGGAGCTGATAACCCAAGAAGGTGCCTCCCTGGAGAAGGAAGTGTCTCTGCAAGCAAAGCAGCTGTGGAACGAGAGAAGCCGGCTGTTTATCTACCATGAGAAGCTGTGCCGGAGGTACGTCAATCCAAAAACCCATGAGATGGTATGGCAGATAGTGGTCCCGAAGACAGACATCCAGATAGTATTAGAAGTTTACCACGATCAGGCTGGGCACTTTAGCTGGAAAAAGCTAGAGACCCTGCTGAAGTGTCGATTCTACTGGGTAGGAATGCGCAGCTCCATTGAACGGTGGTGCCGAGACTGTGGACCCTGTGGCCTTAGAAGAAAAGATTCCAGCAGCCAGAAGGCACCCCTGCAACCCATCAAGACAACTCGACCCCTGGAGATCGTGGCCCTGGACCATGGCAAGCTGTCCCCCAGCAGGTCAGGGTACTCCTATGCTCTGACCATGGTGGATCATTACTCACGTTTCCTGGAGGTCGCCCCCGTCAAAGACCTGACGGCACAGACAGCAGCAAAGATGTTCCAAGTGTATTTCTGTAGACCCCATGGTTATCCTGAGCAGGTGCTGACTGACCAGGGTCCGGCCTTTGAGGCTGAGTTGTTCAAGGAGTTATGCCATCTCTACGGGTGTAAAAAGATAAGAACTACACCGTACCACCCACAAGCCAACGGTCTCTGCGAAAAGATGAACAACATCATCATCGACCTGCTAAAGACCAAACCACTTGAGGAGAGAAATCAGTGGCCAGACCTACTACCTGACCTAGTGGATCTGTACAATCATATACCAGTAAGTTCCACCAATTGCACTCCGGCATATCTCATGCGGGCAAGGCCAGGAAAGCTGCCCATGGATCTGGAGCTTGGTGTTGTGGAGCCTGAAGCTGATATGACCACTGAGGACTGGGACATGACCAGACAAGAGCAGTGCAGAAGAGTACAAGCCTGTGTCGAGGACAGTCTCACTCGGATGAGAGAAAAGCAGGAGGCGCACTACAACAAAAACGCGCCCGCAGAACCCTTCACATCTGGTGAAACAGTATTGAAAAGAAAAAAACGCAACCACAAACTCGATGACCAGTGGGATAAAGAACCCTACACTTTGTTACCGTCAAGGTTTGATAACAAGAAGACCTGCTTAATCAGTCGAGATGGAGGAAGAACGTCTGCTACAGTGTCCAGGGACCACCTAAAGTTGTGTCCAAACTTACTGAAACCCCAAGAAGTGCCTCTTACCAAACCGGAAGAGCCTAAAGAAACAGTGATCCACACTGACTTAGGAGATTTCCTAGTAGATTGGCCTCAACTAGGAGGAGCAGTAGTCATCCCTGTAATCAACTTCTACCCACAGCAAGAAGAACCTGTAAGTGCTGCAGAAGTGCCCGCTCAAGCAGAATCTCCGGAAGAAGGATCCCCGGTTGGAAAAGAGCAAGAAGGCCCAGCCAATGGTATGCTTGCTAGTCCAGTAGAGAGGTCAATGCAGCCTTGTAGCCCCTCCACACCTAGTGCTGACACATTGGGAATTAGTGCACCTACTAGTACTTCACGTATCCCAGTGCTACGCAGATCAACACGTAGCACACGAGGTAAAACCCCTGTCAGGTACACTCAATAAATAGTTAAACTTCTGGTAAGTGTAGATAGTTACTAGTGTTGAGCCACCCCCGTAGTGTTCGAGTTCGGTTCGGTTCGTCGAACACCCGTGTGTTCGCCGAACTGTTCGTCGAACTGTTCGTCGAACACCTTCGAACACCGTTAAAACCAATGGCAGGCAAACAAAAACACATAGAAACACATAGAAAACACCTTCAAAGGTGTCCAAAAGCTGACAAACTGCTCAGAAGACACAACTAACACATGGAAAAGTGACAAGTACATATAGTCATGCGAAAAGAAAAGAGGTGGAGGAGTAAAAGGAGGGGGAGACACAGATATAGGCATGTCATGCCCTTCTAAAATCCAAAAAGTGAGAAGCCGACACGTTCAGTCCGCTCCTGCCCGTGCCACCTCCGCGTCGCCGGGTTTGTGCCAGAGCCGCGGTGAACCCTGACGGCCAGCCCCCCTCTCCCAATACTGGTGCCTGTCCGCTGGTGGGTCGAGCGAGCCCCCCTGTGGTGGAGGCAGCTCTAAGCTTTTTAATTTAAATTGTCTCTCTAATTTGAATGAATACGCTTTAAATCCATTTACAAGGATCTATTGGAGGGCAAGTCTCATGCCAGCAGCCGCGTAATTCCAGCTCCAGTAGCGTCCACTAAAGCTGCTGCAGTTAAAAAGCTTTTATAAGGATCGAGCTCGGCTGTCCACCGCAAGGCATCCTACTGCCAGTCCCAGCCCCTATGCCTTGGGGTGCCTCCTGATGCTCTTCACTGAGTATCCCGTGGTCCCGAAGCATTTCCTTTGAAAAAATTAAGTGTCCAAACTACAGGTGGTGTAGCTTGCTTAACAGCCGGGATAATCCGCTGACTAGCAGACACTGCTACTAGGCACAAAGTATTTCCTGGGCTAGATGCAGTTAAAAATTTGTAATTAGATACTCTCGTTGGATGCTGAGAAAGCATTCCATAGAGTCTCCTGGCACGCCATATATGATTCTCTTAAAAAGCTTGGGGTAGGGGTCTAGGGGACCCTTTTATAGCCAAAATCACGGCCCTGTATCGCAATACGTCACCTAGGCTGAAGATAAATGGAACTGTAGCACCCTGAGGGCTCGGTTGCTACAGAGGTATTGCACCTCACCCAGAGGTGTGATATCTCACTCTCAGGTAAGGATGTAGTGTGGATCAGGACCCGACACCTGCATGCATTACACCACATTGCCGTGGGGCAGGGCGACCAATATGCCCCTGAGATGGGCACGACAGTCCCTGTCCCTGGCTGGAGTGGGGGGAGGGAACACTGAGGAAGGGGAACCCTGTAGTGCAGGAGCAGGGAGGAAGCAGTTCCTGGGTGCATTGAGAAGGGAGTATAAAAGGTGGGCACCATCTTAGTTCAGTGCAGAGAAGTCTGAGCAGAAGTGGCAGGGAGCAGGGGCTCTGCATGAGCTCTGCTCCGGAGGCGGGCCTAGTAACAGAGGCCCAGGCCTGGAAGAGGGAGAAGGAAGGAAGAGGAGCGGAGAAGGCTCCAGGAACGAGGAACAAAGGGATCCCAGGGGTGCGGACGGGCGAGTCGCCACCGCACGCCCGAATCCACCTGCGTGGAGGGGTCAGGCCAAAGGGGGAGACCGGTCCCCGAAACTAGTGGAGGCAGGAAACGACCCTCAGCTAGAAACAGGAGGCTCTGACATTTTATGTGGCGCAGCCCCTCGCTACACCCGCTAGGAAGGCACCACATAGGGTCAGGGAAACTGGCGCCAAGTTTACCAAGAGGAGGCCCGAGGCAGCCGGACAGAAGGGTTGGTAAGAAAGGCCAGACAAAGGACACACAAAGGGGGTCCTGTGAAGCGCTCCAAAGTTATCTGGGAGTTGTCTGAGCCCCTCACCTGGTGAGCACAGTACGACGTGGGCAGCCGTTACCTGCAGACGTGGTCTGGATAATAAGAACTGTGAGTAAAGGCCCTGGACTGCATCACTGACTCCGTGTCGTTACTGCTGCTGCCCTGCACCATCACCCCCATCCTCCGCATACACTGCCCTGAGGCTATACTCCTCCCGTGGGGAGTTATGCTACGCTCTGCTGCACCCACAACACCAGCCTCAGCGGTCTGCCCTGGAGCGGCGGTTCACTCTGACCGCAATCCACGGGTGGCGTAGTCAGACATTTAAACATCAAAACCACATAAATAGTTCCGCCACTGGTTTGACCGCCCTAAGCCACGGAAACGGGTCGCCGCCACGGAGACTACAACCACCAGCATCCACCAAAAAGGGTCCGGCTCCGGGTGTCCCAAGGCCCAGGGGGCGCGTCAGAACATTTTCATCACCTTTCACAATCACCAATGGGACAAGGCAGGGATGTTCTCTGTCCCCTCTCTTATACATCCTAGTGACGGAGCACCTGCTCTCATCAATTCGCCATAACCCCAATATTAGGTGGACTGAGGTGGGAGGCACCGAGTACAAGTGCTCTCTATTTGCTGATGATGTCCTAGTATATATCACTCAATCACATATATCCATCCATGCTGTTATGGCTGAAATATATCACTTTGTTACATGGTCAAATTTTAAAATCAATGCAGCGAAGTCTGAGGCCCTCGATGTCTCCCTCCCCAAATCTATATAGGATTCCATCCAGTCCAACTTTCCCTTTGCCTGGCCCTCACAGGGTATCAAATACTTAGGAATTCCTATTCATAGAGACCTCTCCCATCTATGTTATCTTAATTTTGGGCCCTTTATTGAACAACTCCATACAGACCACGGTTGGCAAGTTAGAACTGTAAGATTCACTACGTGAACCACTGGTGTTTTGTGGAAAAGCACATGTACACTGTGTTCCAAATTATTATGCAAAAAGTGTTTAGGAGTGATAAGGGAAGAATTTGTTTGTTTGTCAGTTAAACTCATTGATGGTGATGTGTGTCAGGGCTCTTTATATCACTGTAAGCAATTGCAGACACCTGTGCTAATTAGTTTGGCAGGTGTGTCCAATGAAAGGCAAGACTACTTAAGAAGGCTGTCTCACATTATTAAGCAGCCTACATTTTCTGCCAAAATGGGAAAGAAAAAGGATGTGTCGGCTGCTGAGAAGCAACAAATTGTGGAGTGTTTAGGTCAAGGCATGACTACAATCAACATTGTGCGATGATCAGGATGAAGTGTCTTGGCAATCAAGAAGTATGTAGCTGATTCACAGTACACACGTGTGCGTGCTGATAAGGGCAAATTGAGGACTCTTTCCTACAGGCAATTACGTCAGGTTGAAAGAGCAGCGGCAAAAAAGCCTTGTCATAGCAGCAGACAAGTTTTTGAAGCTGCTGGTGCCTCCAACGTCCCCCGAACAACAAGATGCAGGGTCCTTCAGAGGTTTGCAGCTGTGCATACGCCATCCTGTCGACCTCCTCTATCCACTTCACACAAGCAGAAACGGCTCCAGTGGGCCAAACATTACATGAAGACTGATTTCAAAACTGTTTTGTTCACGGATGAGTGCCGTGCAGCGCTCGATGGTCCAGATGGATGGAGTGGAGGATGGCTGGTTGATGGACACCCCACGCAAACACGGCTACAGCGCCAACAAGGAGGAGGTGGAGTAATGTTTTGGGCTGGAATCATGGGGAGAGAGATTGTCGGCCCCTTTAGGATCCCTGAAGGCGCTAAAGATGAACTCCGTAATGTATGTGGATTTTCTCAAACAGCACTTCCTGCCATGGTTCAAGAAGAAGAACCGTGTATTTCACAGCAAGATCATTTTTTTGCATGATAATGCACCATCTCATGCTGCACATAAAACATCTGCATCTCTGGCTGATATGGGCATAAAAGGGGACAAACTTATGGTGTGACCCCCATGCTCCCCTGACCTCTACCCCATTCAGAACCTTTGGAGCATCATTAAAAGGAGTGTCTATGATGGCGGGAGGCAGTTCACATCTAAGCAACAGCTCTGGGAGGGTATTCTGTCCTCATGCAAAACAATTGAAGCAGAAACCATCCAAAACCTGACAAATTCAATGGACGAGAGAGTTCAGAAGCTCCTTTCGAACAAGGGGTCCTATGTGAAAATGTAACATCACCTAGAATAAAGTTTTGAGTTGAAAACTGTTTGATTTCAGTTTCTAACAACCTGCTAATGCTTATAATTTCAAAAATGACCATTTTTTTGGTCTTTATTAAAATGAAAAGGTTGATCGAAAAGTTTGGGGGATCTAAGAGTATGGCAACCCAGTAGTCATGATTACTTCGAATTCTGACAATATGAGGGTCATGCTGCATGTAGTGCAGCAAGAAGGCACTTATGTGTCTTGCGCATCTCGGAGCCCCAAAATTATTTTCCGGGCTAGATGCAGCTAAAAATTATTATTAATTTTAAATCTGGTGAAGCTTTAGTATAGATGGCCTAATAGGATCAGTGCTGCACACTGCTACAAAGCCCAAATTATTTTCCAGTCAAGATACAGATAAACATGATTAGTAATTTTAAATCTGGTGGAGCTTATTATAGATGGCCTAATAGAATCAGTGCTGCACACTGCTACAAAGCCCAAATTATTTTCCAGCCAAGATACAGATAAACATGATTAGTAATTTGAAAGCTTAAAACGGTTGGTAGGGTGATTTTAACCAATCATCAAGCTTTTACTCTCCCCAGGATGACACAGGGGTAGAAAAGTCGTTTCGGATCCATGATTTGTTCATCTTTATGAACGTGAGTCTGTCTACATTATCAGTGGAGAGCCGCGTGCGCTTATCTGTCAGCACACCACCAGCAGCGCTGAACACACGTTCAGACAGAACGCTGGCTGCGGGGCATGACAAGATCTCCAAGGCGTAAGTGACTAGCTCCGGCCATTTATCCAGATTGGAAGCCCAAAAAGAGCAAGGGTCCAGTGACACAGTCATGGCTTCAATGTTTACTTGGAGATACTCCTGTACCATCGTCTCTAGGCGTTGACTATGTGTCAAACTTCTTGTCTCCTGTGGCCTTGCAAAGGATGGGCTAAAAAAGTGGTGAAATGATTCCGCAAAATTGATGTTACCAGCAGATACTGTGGTTCTGTTACGGTTTGAGTGCTGAACACTTGACGGTCCCACGGTTGGCAAGTTGGAACTGTGAGATTCACTACGTGCACCACTGGTATTTTGTGGAAAAGCACATGTAAGATTCTGCAACAGTCTCTGCTGATACTCCTGCATGCGTGCATCCCTTTCTATGGCAGGAATAATTTCTGCAAATTTACTTTTGTACCGGGGATCTAACAGTGTGGCAACCCAGTAGTCAGGATTATTTCTAATTCTCACAATTCGAGGGTCATGTTGCAGGTAGTGCAGCAAGAAGGCACTCATGTGTGTTGCGCATCCAGGAGCACCAAGTCCCTGTTGTGTTGGTGGCGAGGTAACAATCATGCTTCCTTCCTCTGTCCTCTCCCCCCAACCTCGCACAACAGAAGTGTGATCAAGGTCTCCCTCATCTGATGAGTCTTCCATCAGTTCGTCCTCCACTTCTTCCTGGGCTCCTGCACCTTCCTCACTAGTTTGGCTGCTACCATGCGCCCTGGTAAAACCATCTCCCCCACCCTCACATGCCTGCCGCCTTGGTGCTGCCGACCGTCTGGACCTTGCAGATGTTAGCCCTTCCGCATACAACTCCTCCTCCTCTACTTCCTCCACCTCCTCTTGTGCCACCACCTGACTCCGAATTCTGTTTAACATGTGCTCCAGCATGTAAATCACTGGAATAGTCATGCTGATAATGGCATCGTCAGCACTAAACATCTTCGTCGCCATTTCAAAACTGTGCAGAAGGGTGCATAGGTCCCTGATCTGAGACCACTCCTCCGGCGTGATTTGCCCCACCTCTGGATCTCGTTGGCCCAGGCTATACGTCAGAACGTATTGCACCAGGGCTTGTCGGTGCTGCCACAGTCGCTGCAACATGTGCAGAGTTGAATTCCACCGGGTAGGCACATCGCATTTTAGCCGGTGAAGTGGCAGGCCCAACGACTTCTGTAGAGATGTAAGTCGCTGAGCTGCGGGATGCGAACGGCGGAAGTGAGCACACAGCGACCGTGCCCTCTGCAGAAGGCCATCTAGTCTTGGATAGTGGGCTAAAAATTGCTGGACAACCAGGTTCAACACGTGAGCCATACAAGGCACGTGTGTGACATTGCCCCGGCGAAGGGCCGCACCCAGGTTTGCAGCATTGTCGCACACGGCCTTCCCTGATTTCAGGTCCAGTGGAGACAACCATTCATGAAATTGGTTCTCCAGAGCTGACCACAACTCCTCAGCTGTGTGACTCACATTTCCCAGACATTTCAATGTAAAAACCGCCTGATGACGTTGAGCCCTACTGCCAGCATAGTAAGGAGGTGTGCAGGATCCCTTCTGCGCAGTTAGAAAGCTTGTGGCATGACCAGACAGGCTTTGGGTGCAGGTGGAAGACCGAGAGGAGGTTGAGGAGGCAGAAGCAGTGGAGGAACTTTGACATAAAGAGGATTGACGCACAACTCGTGGGGACGGCAAGACTTGGACAGCAGCCCCTTGTCCTGCTGTCACCATAGTTACCCAGTGCCCAGTCAGCGACATGTAACGCCCCTGTCCATGCCTACTCGTCCAAGTGTCTGTGGTGAAATGCACCCTGTCACACACAGAGTTTCTCAAAGAAGCGGTGATGTTGTGTGCGACATGCTGGTGGAGCGCAGGCACACCTTTCTTTGAGAAGTAGTGCCGACTGGGCATCTGGTACTGGGGCACTGCGACGGACATAAGGTCTCGAAAATCCTCTGTGTCCACCAGGCGGAAAGGCAGCATTTCTGTAGCCAAGAGCTTGCAGATGGTGAAATTCAACCTCTTAGCTTTCTCATGGCTAGGAGGAAATGGTCTTTTACTTGTCCACATCTGAGGGACCGAGGGCTGGCTATTGTGCTTAGACGGGGTTGATAAGGGTGTCCCCGGCAAACTGCCGGTCTGTGAGGAAGATGCAGGCGGACATGTTAGGTTGCCTTGATCCAAAGGTGGTGCTATCGATGTCGGACAGCGCTCAACATCAGCTGGTGTTACCACCTCCAAAGAAAATGATGACCTGCCAATCACGCTGGCTGTTGCGGGTAAAGAGGTGGCAGGTCTGCGCCCCAAAACAGGTGTGACTGCTGTCCCCCCAGTCACAGAGGATGAAGAGGCCGCGGATGCACAAGATATGGCAGACGGTGGTTGGCCCGGCCGGCTAGGCCGCATTGTAGCACACTGAGCTTCCCACTGCAACTTATGCTTCATGTCCATGTGCCGGTTCATGCATGAAGTACTCAAACTATGTATTTTTTGGCCTCTACTTAGCTTTTGCTGACAAATGTTACAGATAACACGAGTTGGGTCATCTTTATCGATCTGAAAAAATGCCCAGGCTATGCAAGGCTTAGCACCCATGCGACCTGAAGAGCCACCACGACTTGTGGTGAGAGGCAGAGTTGTGTTTGAGGATGCAGTTGTTGACGTGCTTCCAGTACTACGTCTCTGTCCAGGAAGGCGCAACCTGACCTCGTCGTCACTAGCATCTTCCTCCACCTCCTCTGCTGACCTCATCTCTTGGTTGACTGTGGGTTGACAGTAAGTGGGATCTCCAATCTCATCATCATCACCCTGTGCGTTATCACACCCGTCGTCCTCAGAGCCAACCTGTTCCTGCCCTGACAAAAAACTAAAGTTGTCGCTCCAATCAGGTATTTGAGTCTTATCATCGTCTTCCTCATTGTCTCCACCAACAGGAGTTACAGTTTGGGAATGAGGGTCTACATTATGGTCAGAACCTTCTGCGTCTGGTCCTGGATCCGACTCATAAAGATTCTGGGCATCAGTGCAGATCATTTCCTCGTCTGGATTCACAGAAGCGCTGGAGTCGACCTCTGATTCCCAGGCTATAGTATGAGTAAACAGCTCTGCAGACTCAACCATCTGTTCTACCTCATACTCAGACGGGCAGCTGGAGATTTGGGAGCTGTGAGGAAGCAAGTGCGATTGGGGTGACACCTTTGAGGACTGGAGTATTTGTGATGTTGAAGTTGATGTGGAGGAGAGCCCACTTAAAGGAGCACTTGATATCCGTTGAAGCACCTGCTGTTTTTGTGCCTCATCTGGAATTTGTAGCGATTGGCGTGGCCGTAAGAAAGGGATCTTATCACATTGTCCGCTAAAAGAAGTAGACATTTTAGTTTGGCTGGAAGATGGTCTTTCTTCTGCAGATGTTACTGTTGCTTTAACACCTACCCCACGGACACAACCTTTTTTCCCCTTCCCAACACGCCTATTCCCCTTTCCACCAGCAGCAGGCCTTTTTCCACTCATTTTGGTGGTTAACTAATTCACAACTCTGGAGTTGTTTGCACAAAAAAACAATGGATGGGAACCGAGCAGAGCTGAGTGGCCAAACTGTGGTATTAGGCCAAAACTATTGGCTGGGTTAGATGCAGAAAAAAATTATATTCAATTTGCAACCTGATGGAGGTCAGTATAGATGGACTAATAGAACAAGTCCCACACACAGCTAGAAGCCCAAATATTTTTTCAGAGGTAGATGCAGAAAATTTTTTTATTCAGTTTGCAACCTGATGGAGGTCTGTATAGATGGATTAATAGAACAAGTCCCACACACAGCTACAAGCCCAATATTTTTTCAGAGGTAGATGCAGAAAAAAAATATATTCCGTTTGCAACCTGATGGAGGTCAGTATAGATGGACTAATAGAGAAAGTTCCACACACTGCTAGAAGGCCAAATATTTTTTCAGAGCTAGATGCAGACAAAAAATTATTTTGAATTTGCAACCTGATGGAGGTCAGTATAGGTGGACTAATAGAACAAGTCCCACACACTGCTAGAAGGCCAAATATTTTTTCAGAGCTAGATGCAGAAAAAAATTATATTCAGTTTGCAACCTGATGGAGGTCTGTATAGATGGATTAATAGAACAAGTCCCACACACAGCTAGAAGCCCAAATATTTTTTCAGAGGTAGATGCAGATAAAAATTATTTTTAATTTGCAACCTGATGGAGGTCAGTATAGATGGACTAATAGAGAAAGTCCCACACACTGCTAGAAGGCCAAATATTTTTTCAGAGCTAGATGCAGATAAAAATTATTTTTAATTTGCAACCTGATGGAGGTCAGTATAGATGGACTAATAGAGAAAGTCCCACACACTGCTAGAAGGCCAAATATTTTTTCAGAGCTAGATGCAGATAAAAATTATATTCAATTTGCAACCTGATGGAGGTCAGTATAGATGGACTAATAGAACAAATCCCACACACAGCTAGAAGCCCAAATATTTTTTCAGAGGTACTGTAGATGCAGATAAAAATTATTTTTAATTTGCAACCTGATGGAGGTCAGTATAGATGGACTAATACAACAAGTCCCACACACAGCTAGAAGCCCAATATTTTTTCAGAGGTAGATGCAGAAAAAAATATATTCAGTTTGCAACCTGATGGAGGTCAGTATAGATGGAGTAATAGAACAAGTCCCACACACAGCTAGAAGCCCAAATATTTTTTCAGAGGTAGATGCAGATAAAAATTATTTTTAATTTGCAACCTGATGGAGGTCAGTATAGATGGACTAATAGAGAAAGTCCCACACACTGCTAGAAGGCCAAATATTTTTTCAGAGCTAGATGCAGATAAAAATTATATTCAATTTGCAACCTGATGGAGGTCAGTATAGATGGACTAATAGAGAAAGTCCCACACACTGCTAGAAGGCCAAATATTTTTTCAGAGCTAGATGCAGATAAAAATTATATTCAATTTGCAACCTGATGGAGGTCAGTATAGATGGACTAATAGAACAAGTCCCACACACAGCTAGAAGCCCAAATATTTTTTCAGAGGTACTGTAGATGCAGATAAAAATTATTTTTAATTTGCAACCTGATGGAGGTCAGTATAGATGGACTAATACAACAAGTCCCACACACAGCTAGAAGCCCAATATTTTTTCAGAGGTAGATGCATAAAAAAATATATTCAGTTTGCAACCTGATGGAGGTCAGTATAGAAGGAGTAATAGAACAAGTCCCACACACAGCTAGAAGCCCAAATATTTTTTCAGAGGTAGATGCAGATAAAAATTAATTTTAATTTGCAACCTGATGGAGGTCAGTATAGATGGACTAATAGAGAAAGTCCCACACACTGCTAGAAGGCCAAATATTTTTTCAGAGCTAGATGCAGAAAAAAATTATATTCAGTTTGCAACCTGATGGAGGTCAGTATAGATGGACTAATAGAGAAAGTCCCACACACTGCTAGAAGGCCACATATTTTTTCAGAGGTAGATGCAGAAAAAAATATATTCAGTTTGCAACCTGATGGAGGTCTGCAGAGATGGATTAATAGAACAAGTCCCACACACAGCTAGAAGCCCAATATTTTTTCAGAGGTAGATGCAGAAAAATATATATTCAGTTTGCAACCTGATGGAGGTCAGTATAGATGGACTAATACAAGTCCCACACACAGCTAGAAGCCCAATATTTTTTCAGAGGTAGATGCAGAAAAAAATATATTCAGTTTGCAACCTGATGGAGGTCTGTATAGATGGATTAATAGAACAAGTCCCACACACAGCTAGAAGCCCAATATTTTTTCAGAGGTAGATGCAGAAAAAAATATATTCAGTTTGCAACCTGATGGAGGTCAGTATAGATGTACTAATACAACAAGTCCCACACACAGCTAGAAGGCCAAATATTTTTTCAGAGGTAGATGCAGAAAAAAATATATTCAGTTTGCAACCTGATGGAGGTCTGTATAGATGGATTAATAGAACAAGTCCCACACACAGCTAGAAGCCCAATATTTTTTCAGAGGTAGATGCATAAAAAAATATATTCAGTTTGCAACCTGATGGAGGTCAGTATAGATGGAGTAATAGAACAAGTCCCACACACAGCTAGAAGCCCAAATATTTTTTCAGAGGTAGATGCAGATAAAAATTAATTTTAATTTGCAACCTGATGGAGGTCAGTATAGATGGACTAATAGAGAAAGTCCCACACACTGCTAGAAGGCCAAATATTTTTTCAGAGCTAGATGCAGAAAAAAATTATATTCAGTTTGCAACCTGATGGAGGTCAGTATAGATGGACTAATAGAGAAAGTCCCACACACTGCTAGAAGGCCACATATTTTTTCAGAGGTAGATGCAGAAAAAAATATATTCAGTTTGCAACCTGATGGAGGTCTGTATAGATGGATTAATAGAACAAGTCCCACACACAGCTAGAAGCCCAATATTTTTTCAGAGGTAGATGCAGAAAAATATATATTCAGTTTGCAACCTGATGGAGGTCAGTATAGATGGACTAATACAAGTCCCACACACAGCTAGAAGCCCAATATTTTTTCAGAGGTAGATGCAGAAAAAAATATATTCAGTTTGCAACCTGATGGAGGTCTGTATAGATGGATTAATAGAACAAGTCCCACACACAGCTAGAAGCCCAATATTTTTTCAGAGGTAGATGCAGAAAAAAATATATTCAGTTTGCAACCTGATGGAGGTCAGTATAGATGTACTAATACAACAAGTCCCACACACAGCTAGAAGGCCAAATATTTTTTCAGAGGTAGATGCAGAAAAAAATATATTCAGTTTGCAACCTGATGGAGGTCTGTATAGATGGATTAATAGAACAAGTCCCACACACAGCTAGAAGCCCAATATTTTTTCAGAGGTAGATGCAGAAAAAAATATATTCAGTTTGCAACCTGATGGAGGTCTGTATAGATGGATTAATAGAACAAGTCCCACACACAGCTAGAAGCCCAATATTTTTTCAGAGGTAGATGCAGAAAAAAATATATTCAGTTTGCAACCTGATGGAGGTCAGTATAGATGGACTAATACAACAAGTCCCACACACAGCTAGAAGCCCAATATTTTTTCAGAGCTAGATGCAGAAAAAAATTATATTCAATTTGCAACCTGATGGAGGTCAGTTTAGATGGACTAATAGAATGATGCTATGCCCAAAAGATTTTACTTCACTAGGTGCAGTAAAAAAATTGGTATTCTATACACAGGTGGTATATCTTGCAACACAGATAGGCTACTCCACTGACTAACACACTCTGCAATAGGCCAAAAAGGATTAGCTTTGCTAGATTCAGCCAAATGCTGTGAAAAAAACTTGCACAGCACTGGCACAGACCTACCTGGCAAAAACTGATAGGAACTGATGTAACCTAGTCCTGAAAAGGACTCCAATTACAATTAGTCTTTACTCCCACAATCTATCTATTTAAGAGCACAGACCTCCCTGATAAAAGTCGTAGGAAATGCTGTAACCTAGTCCTTAAAAGGACTGCAATCACAACTATTCCCTACTGCCAAGCTATCTGTAGATTTGTGCGAAAATTGGCTTGAAATTAACAAGGTATAGCGCACACAGCAACAGCGGTGCCGTCTAACACGCAGCTGCAGCAGTGAGAAAATGGTGGCGACGGGGAAAATGGCTTGGTCTTATAGGGCAAGGACATGTGACATACACTGCCAATGACACATGCCCTTGCTTGTGTGAAAAAAAGCACTTCGCTCCGTGTGTGCGCTGCTGATAGGCTGACAGATTGCACCTCCCCACTGTAAATGCGGGAAAGAGAAAAAAAAAATGGAGATCTTCATTGTTCCTGCAGAGATCCATCCCCTGCCCCTCCCCCCACCCCGCTGTACACTCAAACTGCGTATTAACATTAATTTTCATCTTTACTGAGAAAAAATCCAGTTATGATTTTGGTGCACGAACAGTTATCGAACATAACCTCGAACAGCCGAATTTTTCTCAAATTGTTCGTGTTCGCCGAACGGCTCGAACACCGCCCAAAACAGCTCGAATTTGAGATTGGCGAACAGTTCGAGTAGAACAACGCTCATCTCTAATAGTTACCCCTGGGGTATTGTGTATTATTGTACTGTATTATTGTGTATATTCATGCATATGTATGTTATTTTGTACTTTACTTCATTAATTCCTTCATTGTTCATCTAAGAACTTCGTGGCTGAGGACTATGTGCAGCCCAAAAACTGCTTCTTGTAAATATTTGCACTCCCTGGAGTGCCCCTTTAGGTGACCTCGGAAGGAAAACCTGTCGGGAGTGGCTCTATTGGAGGTCCAACTCGGGATCTTCATGCCCTGCAGCCACCCCAGGGCCTACGTTGAGGGTTTGGGACAGGTCCCTCAAACCACCAAGTACTCTCCCCTGTGAGATGGACATCCTGTCTGGGAACCTCACCATAGGAGACTTGAACTCTGAGGACACTTTGTATCTGTTTATGTTTTGTTAGGTAACGTTTAAGCTGGGTGCCTCACATAAAGGGAAGATTGTTATTGCATTGTTCATGTTTCTCATTGTTGTTTTAAAAATGTACTTTAGCCCGGGAGTGCTGAGCTTTGCTAGGGGGGAATGTGACGCCCAGCTGCGCTTGGTATCACAGATCATGGAAGAGTGCATTGATGGATTCCTCCACAAGAGGCCCCCATAACCATTCACACATCTCCACCTTCCACCTCAGACCAGCAGAGGGAGCCCATTAGGGATATAAAAAGGGAAGGTGGAGCCAGGCAGTTCAGTCTGGAGTCGACAGGGAGCCAAGTCTGTTGAGAGAGTTCCTGCAGTAGAGAAGCCGGAGAGAGGTCGGTCTGCAGTGGAGTATAGTCCAGACTCAGTTGTAGCTCAGGATAGTGAGCTTTAGGTGTGCCGGCACCATAAGATCGGTGAAGTACGGCAAGCTGCCCTTAGTGTGTATAGCCTAGTGAGGGCCCGAGTAGGCCGAAGGTGAGTGGAGAGTTAGTACATAGGGGGCAGAGGAGCTTAACTAGCTCACCCCGAAGAATCTACCGGACTCCGGGTCCGAAGCTTACCGGGATCTTTATGACCCAGTAAGGCATAACCGGAATCCCTGGAGAACTACAAGTCCCAGGATCGCTAAAGTGATGATATGTAACAGAGCCAGGAGACACATAGGCCCCGTAAGCTGGGAGCGTGCACTCCAAGAGAAGGCCCAACCACAACGTCAGCCAGCGCAGGACAGAGACAAAGTTAGGCCTAGCTCCAGGCAGGTCAGAAACTTACTACGCAGAGGCAAGTAACAGGAGGCCCTACACCCGCTCATTGGGGAGGATCCTGACATGCACCCTTCACCCTACAGTGCTCCGGGATGTGCCTGAATTTCCATCAGTAAAAGGTACTGAAGTGACTATCGTGTCTGTCCCTGTTCTTGCTCTGACCTGGCTGGGTCTCACCTGTCCTGCATTCCCCTTTCCGTACGCTGCCCTGAGGTCTAGCTCCACCTGTGGGGAGCTATACCATCGAGCTGCCTTGCCATCGGCCTCAGTGGACTGCGCAGTGCTGGTGGTTCTCACCAGAAGCCACAGGTGGCATCACAAACTTTTACAAAATTAACAAATATCCACCCTTTCAAAGAGCGCCCCCAGGGTACGGGCCCGGGAGCCGACCACCGAGACATCCCCAAGGCAAAGGCCTCGGTACCGAGTCATCCCCATCCCCCTGGGCTTGTCACTGTCCTGTTTTCTCTGACTTCTAGTCTGTTTCCACCACTCTGGGGGCTGCATTCCCAGACCTGTTATCTCTGACTTCTAGTCGGTTTCCGCTACTCTGGGGGCTGTATTCCCAGGCCTGTTACCTGTGACTTCTAGTCTGTTTCTGTCATTCTGGGGGCTGTATTCCCAGGCTCGTTTTTGTATCTCTTTGCAGTAGCAGTTCCTGTCTGAACTGTATCCTAGCCTGTTACCTGTTTATCTCTATGTCCGTACCTTCCCTTTTCCTGCAGTATCTGAACCTGCACCTAACTCCAACTTGTTGTCTCTGTACTTGTGTTTGTGAGTTTTGTGTCCACTCGCTACTTCATAGTAAGTACCTTGTGTGTATCTGGTTCTGCTTGTCCCTTTTCCCTTCCTCCGTATCTTCCTGTATTTTCCAGTCTGTTCCATGTGAACAGAGCCCTGTCCTCTCTGCCTTGCCCACCGCTCCGGCGGTTTCTCTCTGCTCTGACTTGCCCACCACTCTAGCGGTTCTCCTCTGCTCTGCATTACCCACCGCTCCGGCGGTTTCTCCCTGCTCTGACTTGCCCACCGCTCCGGCGGTTTCCCTCTGCTCTTCCTTACCCACCGCTCCGGCGGTTTCTCTTTGCTCTGACTTGCCCACTGCTCCAGCTGCTTCCCTCTGCTCAGCCTTACCCACCGCTCCGGCGGTTTCCCTCCGCTCTGACTTGCCCACCGCTCCAGCGGTTCCGCTCCGCTCTGCCTTGTCCACCGCACCTGCGGTTTCTCTCTGCTCTGCCTTGTCTACCACTCCGGCAGTGCCGCTCTGCTCTGCCTTGCCCACCGCACCTGCGGTTTTCGCTCCGCTCTGCTTGCTTACCGCACCAGCAGTTCCTCTCTGCTCTGCCTTGTCCTCCGCTCCGGCGGTTTCGCTTTACTCTGCTTGTCTACCGCATCTGTGGCTTTGTACCTGTCTCCCAGTCTGTACTGGACCCTATCCAGCCTGCGCTCCAACCTGCTAGTACCTCCTGGTCTGCACTCCAGCCGTGCTTGCCAGTATCTCCTTGTCTGCATACCAACCGTGCTTGCCAGTGCCCACCTGTCTGCATACCAGCCGTGCTTGCCAGTGCCCACCTGTCTGCATACCAGCCGTACTTGCCAGTACACACCTGTCTGCATACCAGCCGTACTTGCCAATACCCACCTGCCTGTATGCCAGTCTAACCTGCCTGTTCCTGCATTCCCCGGTGTGGGTCAACAACTGTGACCGGCGTCTGACCTGGAATCGCACCTGGTCCCTCTGCTCGGTTCCTCCTTGGTCCATGGAGTCGACTAATCCGCCGTAAGGTTGATACTTAGTTACGCCCCTCCAGGAACTCCTCGGTTCATGGTACAGTGGGACCACTAATCACGCTCACTCCAGTCAGTCCGGGCGTGAGCGTAACATATAGATGGCTACGTGCGGTCTCCTGCTGTGTATAGATGCCTATGTGCGGCATCCTGCTGTGTATAGATGGCTATGTGCGGCTTCCTGCTGTGTATAGATGGCGCCGTGCGGCTTCCTGCTGTGTGTAGATGCTATGTGCGACCTCCTGCTGTGTATAGATGCTACGTGCGGCTTCCTGCTTTGTATAGATGGCTAAGTGCGGCCTCCTACTGTGTATAGATGCTACGTGCGGCCTCCTGCTGTGTATAGATGGCTATGTGCGGCCTCCTGCTGTGTATAGATGACGCTGTGCGGCTTCCTGCTGTGTGTAGATGCTACGTGCGACCTCCTGCTGTGTATAGATGCTACGTGCGGCTTCCTGCTGTGTATAGATGGCTACGTGCGGCCTCCTACTGTGCATAGATGCTGCGTGAGGTCTCCTGCTGTGTATAGATGGCTATGTGCTACCTCCCGCTGTGTATAGATGGCTATGTGCGGCCTCCTGCTGTGTATAGATGGCGCCGTGCGGCCTCCTGCTGTGTATAGATGCTATGTTCGGTCTCCCGCTGTGTATAGATGGCTATGTGCGACCTCCAACTGTGTATAGATGGCGACATGTGGCCTCCCGCTGTGTATAGACGGCGCCGTGCCTTTTCCCGCTGTGTATAGATGGCTACGTGCGGCCTCCTGCTGTGTATAGATGGCTACGTGCGGCCTGCCGCTGTGAATAGATGGCTACATTCGGCCTCCCGCTGTGTATAGATGGCTACGTGCGGCCTCCTGCTGTGTATAGATGGCTACGTACGGCCTGCCGCTGTGTTCAGATGGCTATATTCGGCCTCCTGTTGTGTATAGATGGCTACATGCGGCCTCCTGCTGTGTATAGATGGCTACGTGTGGTCTTCTGCTGTGTATTAATGGCGCCATGCGGCCTCCTGCTGTGTATGTATGGCTACATGCGGCCTTCAAAGTGTGTAGATGGCACCGTGCGGCTTCCTGTTGTGTATCGATGGTGCCGTGCGGCTTCCTGTTGTGTATTGATGGCGCCGTGCGGCTTCCTGTTGTGTATCGATGGCGCCATGCGGCCTCCTGCCATGTATTGATGGCGCCGTGCGGCCTCCTGCTGTTTATATATGGCTACATGCGGCCTTCAAAGTGCATAGATGGCTCCGTGCAGCTTCCTGTTGTGTATCGATGGCGCCGTGTGGCTTCCTGCTGTGTATTGATGGCACCGTGTGGCCTCCCGCTGTGTATAGATACTACGTGCGGCCTCCTGCTGTATCGGGGGGGCGCCGTGTGGCCTCCTGATGTGAATAGATGGCTACGTGCGGCCTCCCACTGTGTATAGATGGTGCCGTGCAGCCTCCCGCTGTGTATAGATGGCTACGTGTGGCCTCCTGCTGTGCATAGATGGCTACGTGCGGCCTCCCGATGTGTATAGATGGTGCCATGCGGCCTCCCCCTGTGAATAGATGGCTACATACGGCCTCCTGCTGTGTATAGATGGCTGCGTGCGGCCTCCCGCTGTGTATAGATGGCTACGTTCGGCCTTCCGCTGTGTATAGATGGCTACGTGCGACCTCCTGCTGTGCATAGATGGCAACGTGCGGACTCCTGCTGTGTATAGATGCTACGTGCGGCCTCCTGCTGTGTATAGATGGCTACGTGCGGCCTTCTGCTGTGTATAGATACTACGTGCGGCCTCCTGCTGTATCGGGGGGGCGCCGTGTGGCCTCCTGATGTGAATAGATGGCTACGTGCGGCCTCCCACTGTGTATAGATGGCGCCGTGCGGCCTCCCGCTGTGTATAGATGGCTACGTGTGGCCTCCTGCTGTGCATAGATGGCTACGTGCGGCCTCCCGATGTGTATAGACGGCGCCATGCGGCCTCCCCCTGTGAATAGATGGCTACATGCGGCCTCCTGCTGTGTATAGATGGCTGCGTGCGGCCTCCCGCTGTGTATAGATGGCTACGTTCGGCCTTCCGCTGTGTATAGATGGCTACGTGCGACCTCCTGCTGTGCATAGATGGCTACGTGCGGTCTCCTGCTGTGTATTAATGGCGCCGTGCGGCCTCCTGCTGTGTATGTATGGCTACATGCGGCCTTCAAAGTGTGTAGATGGCACCGTGCGGCTTCCTGTTGTGTATCGATGGCGCCGTGCGGCTTCCTGTTGTGTATTGATGGCGCCGTGCGGCTTCCTGTTGTGTATCGATGGCGCCATGCGGCCTCCTGCCATGTATTGATGGCGCTGTGCGGCCTCCTGCTGTTTATATATGGCTACATGCGGCCTTCAAAGTGCATAGATGGCTCCGTGCAGCTTCCTGTTGTGTATCGATGGCGCCGTGTGGCTTCCTGCTGTGTATTGATGGCACCGTGTGGCCTCCTGCTGTGTATAGATACTACGTGCGGCCTCCTGCTGTATCGGGGGGGCGCCATGTGGCCTCCTGATGTGAATAGATGGCTACGTGCGGCCTCCCACTGTGTATAGATGGCGCCGTGCGGCCTCCCGCTGTGTATAGATGGCTACGTGTGGCCTCCTGCTGTGCATAGATGGCTACGTGCGGCCTCCCGATGTGTATAGACGGCGCCATGCGGCCTCCCCCTGTGAATAGATGGCTACATGCGGCCTCCTGCTGTGTATAGATGGCTGCGTGCGGCCTCCCGCTGTGTATAGATGGCTACGTTCGGCCTTCCGCTGTGTATAGATGGCTACGTGCGACCTCCTGCTGTGCATAGATGGCTACGTGCGGACTCCTGCTGTGTATAGATGCTATGTGCGGCCTACTGCTGTGTATAGATGGCTACGTGCGGCCTTCTGCTGTGTATAGATGGCTACGTGTGGCCTCCTGCTGTGTAAAGATGGTGCCGTGCGGCCTCCTGCTGTGTATAGATAGCACAGTGCGGCTTCCTGTTGTGTATCGATGGCGCCGTGCGGCTTGCTGTTGTGTATTGATGGCGCCATGCGGCCTCCTTCCATGTATTGATGGCGCCATGCGGCCTCCTGCTGTTTATATATGGCTACATGCGGCCTTCAAAGTGCATAGATGGCTCCATGCAGCTTCCTGTTGTGTATCGACGGCGCCGTGTGGCTTCCTGCTGTGTATTGATGGCACCGTGTGGCCTCCCGCTGTGTATAGATACTACGTGCGGCCTCCTGCTGTATCGGGGGGGCGCCGTGTGGCCTCCTGATGTGAATTGATGGCTACGTGCGGCCTCCCACTGTGTATAGATGGCGCCGTGCGGCCTCCCGCTGTGTATAGATGGCTACGTGTGGCCTCCTGCTGTGCATAGATGGCTACGTGCGGCCTCCCAATGTGTATAGACGGCGCCATGCGGCCTCCCCCTTTGAATAGATGGCTACATGCGGCCTCCTGCTGTGTATAGATGGCTGCGTGCGGCCTCCCGCTGTGTATAGATGGCTACGTTCGGCCTTCCGCTGTGTATAGATGGCTACGTGCGACCTCCTGCTGTGCATAGATGGCTACGTGCGGACTCCTGCTGTGTATAGATGCTACGTGCGGCCTCCTGCTGTGTATAGATGGCTACGTGCGGCCTTCTGCTGTGTATAGATACTACGTGCGGCCTCCTGCTGTATCGGGGGGGCGCCGTGTGGCCTTCTGATGTGAATAGATGGCTACGTGCGGCCTCCCACTGTGTATAGATGGCGCCGTGCGGCCTCCCGCTGTGTATAGATGGCTACGTGTGGCCTCCTGCTGTGCATAGATGGCTACGTGCGGCCTCCCGATGTGTATAGACGGCGCCATGCGGCCTCCCCCTGTGAATAGATGGCTACATGCGGCCTCCTGCTGTGTATAGATGGCTGCGTGCGGCCTCCCGCTGTGTATAGATGGCTACGTTCGGCCTTCCGCTGTGTATAGATGGCTACGTGCGACCTCCTGCTGTGCATAGATGGCTACGTGCGGTCTCCTGCTGTGTATTAATGGCGCCGTGCGGCCTCCTGCTGTGTATGTATGGCTACATGCGGCCTTCAAAGTGTGTAGATGGCACCGTGCGGCTTCCTGTTGTGTATCGATGGCGCCGTGCGGCTTCCTGTTGTGTATTGATGGCGCCGTGCGGCTTCCTGTTGTGTATCGATGGCGCCATGCGGCCTCCTGCCATGTATTGATGGCGCCGTGCGGCCTCCTGCTGTTTATATATGGCTACATGCGGCCTTCAAAGTGCATAGATGGCTCCGTGCAGCTTCCTGTTGTGTATCGATGGCGCCGTGTGGCTTCCTGCTGTGTATTGATGGCACCGTGTGGCCTCCCGTTGTGTATAGATACTACGTGCGGCCTCCTGCTGTATCGGGGGGGGGCGCCGTGTGGCCTCCTGATGTGAATAGATGGCTACGTGCGGCCTCCCACTGTGTATAGATGGCGCCGTGCGGCCTCACGCTGTGTATAGATGGCAACGTGTGGCCCCCTGCTGTGCATAGATGGCTACGTGCGGCCTCCCGATGTGTATAGACGGCGCCATGCGGCCTCCCCCTGTGAATAGATGGCTACATGCGGCCTCCTGCTGTGTATAGATGGCTGCGTGCGGCCTCCCGCTGTGTATAGATGGCTACGTTCGGCCTTCCGCTGTGTATAGATGGCTACGTGCGACCTCCTGCTGTGCATAGATGGCTACGTGCGGACTCCTGCTGTGTATAGATGCTACGTGTGGCCTCCTGCTGTGTATAGATGGCTACGTGCGGCCTTCTGCTGTGTATAGATGGCTACGTGTGGCCTCCTGCTGTGTAAAGATGGTGCCGTGCGGCCTCCTGCTGTGTATAGATAGCACAGTGCGGCTTCCTGTTGTGTATCGATGGCGCCGTGCGGCTTCCTGTTGTGTATTGATAGCGCCGTGCGGCTTCCTGTTGTGTATCGATGGCGCCATGCGGCCTCCTGCCATGTATTGATGGCGCCATGCGGCCTCCTGCTGTTTATATATGGCTACATGCGGCCTTCAAAGTGCATAGATCGCTCCATGCAGCTTCCTGTTGTGTATCGATGGCGCCGTGTGGCTTCCTGCTGTGTATTGATGGCACCGTGTGGCCTCCCGCTGTGTATAGATACTACGTGCGGCCTCCTGCTGTATCGGGGGGGGCGCCGTGTGGCCTCCTGATGTGAATAGATGGCTACGTGCGGCCTCCCACTGTGTATAGATGGCGCCGTGCGGCCTCCCGCTGTGTATAGATGGCTACGTGTGGCATCCTGCTGTGCATAGATGGCTACGTGCAGCCTCCCGATGTGTATAGACGGCGCCATGCGGCCTCCCCCTTTGAATAGATGGCTACATGCGGCCTCCTGCTGTGTATAGATGGCTGCGTGCGGCCTCCCGCTGTGTATAGATGGCTACGTTCGGCCTTCCCCTGTGTATAGATGGCTACGTGCGACCTCCTGCTGTGCATAGATGGCTACGTGCGGACTCCTGCTGTATCGGGGGGGCGCCGTGTGGCCTCCTGATGTGAATAGATGGCTACGTGCGGCCTCCCACTGTGTATAGATGGCGTGCGGCCTCCTGCTGTGTATAGATGGCTACGTGTGGCCTCCTGCTGTGCATAGATGGCTACGTGCGGCATCCCGATGTGTATAGACGGCGCCATGTGGCCTCCCCCTGTGAATAGATGGCTACATGCGGCCTCCTGCTGTGTATAGATGGCTGCGTGCGGCCTCCCGCTGTGTATAGATGGCTACGTTCGGCCTTCCGCTGTGTATAGATGGCTACGTGCGACCTCCTGCTGTGCATAGATGGCTACGTGCGGTCTCCTGCTGTGTATTAATGGCGCCGTGCGGCCTCCTGCTGTGTATGTATGGCTACATGCGGCCTTCAAAGTGTGTAGATGGCACCGTGCGGCTTCCTGTTGTGTATCGATGGCGCCGTGCGGCTTCCTGTTGTGTATTGATGGCGCCGTGCGGCTTCCTGTTGTGTATCGATGGCGCCATGCGGCCTCCTGCCATGTATTGATGGCGCCGTGCGGCCTCCTGCTGTATATATATGGCTACATGCGGCCTTCAAAGTGCATAGATGGCTCCGTGCAGCTTCCTGTTGTGTATCGATGGCGCCGTGTGGCTTCCTGCTGTGTATTGATGGCACCGTGTGGCCTCCCGCTGTGTATAGATACTACGTGCAGCCTCCTGCTGTATCGGGGGGGCGCCGTGTGGCCTCCTGATGTGAATAGATGGCTACGTGCGGCCTCCCACTGTGTATAGATGGCGCCGTGCGGCCTCCCGCTGTGTATAGATGGCTACGTGTGGCCTCCTGCTGTGCATAGATGGCTACGTGTGGCCTTCCGATGTGTATAGACGGCGCCATGCGGCCTCCCCCTGTGAATAGATGGCTACATGCGGCCTCCTGCTGTGTATAGATGGCTGCGTGCGGCCTCCCGCTGTATATAGATGGCTACGTTCGGCCTTCCGCTGTGTATAGATGGCTACGTGCGACCTCCTGCTGTGCATAGATGGCTACGTGCGGTCTCCTGCTGTGTATTAATGGCGCCGTGCGGCCTCCTGCTGTGTATGTATGGCTACATGCGGCCTTCAAAGTGTGTAGATGGCACCGTGCGGCTTCCTGTTGTGTATCGATGGCGCCATGCGGCCTCCTGCCATGTATTGATGGCGCCGTGCGGCCTCCTGCTGTTTATATATGGCTACATGCGGCCTTCAAAGTGCATAGATGGCTCCGTGCAGCTTCCTGTTGTGTATCGATGGCGCCGTGTGGCTTCCTGCTGTGTATTGATGGCACCGTGTGGCCTCCCGCTGTGTATAGATACTACGTGCGGCCTCCTGCTGTATCGGGGGGGGCACCGTGTGGCCTCCTGATGTGAATAGATGGCTACGTGCGGCCTCCCACTGTGTATAGATGGCGCCGTGCGGCCTCCCGCTGTGTATAGATGGCTACGTGTGGCCTCCTGCTGTGCATAGATGGCTACGTGCGGCCTCCCGATGTGTATAGACGGCGCCATGCGGCCTCCCCCTGTGAATAGATGGCTACATGCGGCCTCCTGCTGTGTATAGATGGCTGCGTGCGGCCTCCCGCTGTGTATAGATGGCTACGTTCGGCCTTCCGCTGTGTATAGATGGCTACGTGCGACCTCCTGCTGTGCATAGATGGCTACGTGCGGACTCCTGCTGTGTATAGATGCTACGTGCGGCCTCCTGCTGTGTATAGATGGCTACGTGCGGCCTTCTGCTGTGTATAGATGGCTACGTGTGGCCTCCTGCTGTGTATCGATGGCGCCGTGCGGCTTCCTGTTGTGTATTGATGGCGCCATGCGGCTTCCTGTTGTGCATCGATGGCGCCATGCGGCCTCCTGCCATGTATTGATGGCGCCATGCGGCCTCCTGCTGTTTATATATGGCTACATGCGGCCTTCAAAGTGCATAGATGGCTCCGTGCAGCTTCCTGTTCTGTATCGATGGCGCCGTGTGGCTTCCTGCTGTGTATTGATGGCACCGTGTGGCCTCCCGCTGTGTATAGATACTACATGCGGCCTCCTGCTGTATCGGGGGGGGCGCCGTGTGGCCTCCTGATGTGAATAGATGGCTACGTGCGGCCTCCCACTGTGTATAGATGGCGCCGTGCGGCCTCCCGCTGTGTATAGATGGCTACGTGTGGCATCCTGCTGTGCATAGATGGCTACGTGCGGCCTCCCGATGTGTATAGACGGCGCCATGCGGCCTCCCCCTTTGAATAGATGGCTACATGCGGCCTCCTGCTGTGTATAGATGGCTGCGTGCGGCCTCCCGCTGTGTATAGATGGCTACGTTCGGCCTTCCCCTGTGTATAGATGGCTACGTGCGACCTCCTGCTGTGCATAGATGGCTACGTGCGGACTCCTGCTGTGTATAGATGCTACGTGCGGCCTCCTGCTGTGTATAGATGGCTACGTGCGGCCTTCTGCTGTGTATAGATACTACGTGTGGCCTCCTGCTTTATCGGGGGGGGGCGCCGTGTGGCCTCCTGATGTGAATAGATGGCTACGTGCGGCCTCCCACTGTGTATAGATGGCGCCGTGCGGCCTCCCGCTGTGTATAGATGGCTATGTGTGGCCTCCTGCTGTGCATAGATGGCTACGTGCGGCCTCCCGATGTGTATAGACGGCGCCATGCGGCCTCCCCCTGTGAATAGATGGCTACATGCGGCCTCCTGCTGTGTATAGATGGCTGCGTGCGGCCTCCCGCTGTGTATAGATGGCTACGTTCAGCCTTCCGCTGTGTATAGATGGCTACGTGCGACCTCCTGCTGTGCATAGATGGCTACGTGCGGTCTCCTGCTGTGTATTAATGGCGCCGTGCGGCCTCCTGCTGTGTATTTATGGCTACATGCGGCCTTCAAAGTGTGTAGATGGCACCGTGCGGCTTCCTGTTGTGTATCGATGGCGCCGTGCGGCTTCCTGTTGTGTATTGATGGCGCCGTGCGGCTTCCTGTTGTGTATCGATGGCGCCATGCGGCCTCCTGCCATGTATTGATGGCGCCGTGCGGCCTCCTGCTGTTTATATATGGCTACATGCGGCCTTCAAAGTGCATAGATGGCTCCGTGCAGCTTCCTGTTGTGTATCGATGGCGCCGTGTGGCTTCCTGCTGTGTATTGATGGCACCGTGTGGCCTCCCGCTGTGTATAGATACTACGTGCGGCCTCCTGCTGTATCGGGGGGGCGCCGTGTGGCCTCCTGATGTGAATAGATGGCTACGTGCGGCCTCCCACTGTGTATAGATGGCGCCGTGCGGCCTCCCGCTGTGTATAGATGGCTATGTGTGGCCTCCTGCTGTGCATAGATGGCTACGTGCGGCCTCCCGATGTGTATAGATGGCTACATGCGGCCTCCTGCTGTGTATAGATGGCTGCGTGCGGCCTCCCGCTGTGTATAGATGGCTACGTTCGGCCTTCCGCTGTGTATAGATGGCTACGTGCGACCTCCTGCTGTGCATAGATGGCTACGTGCGGATTCCTGCTGTGTATAGATGCTACGTGCGGCCTCCTGCTGTGTATAGATGGCTACGTGCGGCCTTCTGCTGTGTATAGATGGCTACGTGTGGCCTCCTGCTGTGTAAAGATGGTGCCGTGTGGCCTCCTGCTGTGTATAGATAGCACAGTGCGGCCTCCTGCTGTATCTGGGGGCGGCATGCGGCCTCTTGCTATGGATAGATGGCTACGTGCTGCCTCCTTCTGTGTATAGATGGCTACGTGTGGCCTCCTGCTGTGTATAGATGACTACGTGCGGCCTCCTGCTGTGTATAGATGGCTACGTGCGGCTTCCTGCTGTGTATAGATGGCTAAGCGCGGCCTCCTACTGTGTATAGATGCTACGTGCGGCCTCCTGCTGTGTATAGATGGCTACATGCGGCCTCCAGCTGTGTATAGATGGCTATGTGCGGACTCCTGCTGTGTATAGATGGCGCCGTGCGGCTTCCTGCTGTGTGTAGATGCTACGTGCGACCTCCTGCTGTGTATAGATGCTACGTGCGGCTTCCTGCTGTGTGTAGATGGCTAAGTGCGGCCTCCTGCTGTGTATAGATGTTACCGTGCGGCCTCCTGCTGTGTATAGATGGCACCGTGCGGCTTCCTGCTGTGTATAGATGCTACAAGCAGCCTCCTGCTGTGTATAGATGGCGCCGTGTGGCTTCCTGCTGTGTATTGATGGCACCGTGTGGCCTCCCGCTGTGTATAGATACTACGTGCGGCCTCCTGCTGTATCGGGGGGGACGCCGTGTGGCCTCCTGATGTGAATAGATGGCTACGTGCGGCCTCCCACTGTGTATAGATGGCGCCGTGCGGCCTCCCGCTGTGTATAGATGGCTACGTGTGGCCTCCTGCTGTGCATAGATGGCTACGTGCGGCCTCCCGATGTGTATGGACGGCGCCATGCGGCCTCCCCCTGTGAATAGATGGCTACATGCGGCCTCCTGCTGTGTATAGATGGCTGCGTGCGGCCTCCCGCTGTGTATAGATGGCTACGTTCGGCCTTCCACTGTGTATAGATGGCTACATGCGACCTCCTGCTGTGCATAGATGGCTATGTGCGGACTCCTGCTGTGTATAGATGCTACGTGCGGCCTCCTGCTGTGTATAGATGGCTACGTGCGGCCTTCTGCTGTGTATAGATGGCTACGTGTGGCCTCCTGCTGTGTAAAGATGGTGCCGTGCGGCCTCCTGCTTTGTATAGATAGCACAGTGCGGCTTCCTGTTGTGTATCGATGGCGCCGTGCGGCTTCCTGTTGTGTATTGATGGCGCCGTGCGGCTTCCTGTTGTGTATCGATGGCGCCATGCGGCCTCCTGCCATGTATTGATGGCGCCATGCGGCCTCCTGCTGTTTATATATGGCTACATGCGGCCTTCAAAGTGCATAGATGGCTCCGTGCAGCTTCCTGTTGTGTATCGATGGCGCCGTGTGGCTTCCTGCTGTGTATTGATGGCACCGTGTGGCCTCCCGCTGTGTATAGATACTACGTGCGGCCTCCTGCTGTATCGGGGGGGCACCGTGTGGCCTCCTGCTGTGCATAGATGGCTACGTGCGGCCTCCCGATGTGTATAGACGGCGCCATGCGGCCTCCCCCTGTGAATAGATGGCTACATGCGGCCTCCTGCTGTGTATAGATGGCTGCGTGCGGCCTCCCGCTGTGTATAGATGGCTACGTTTGGCCTCCCGCTGTGTATAGATGGCTACGTGCGACCTCCTGCTGTGCATAGATGGCTACGTGCGGTCTCCTGCTGTGTATTAATGGCGCCGTGCGGCCTCCTGCTGTGTATGTATGGCTACATGCGGCCTTCAAAGTGTGTAGATGGCACCGTGCGGCTTCCTGTTGTGTATCGATGGCGCCGTGCGGCTTCCTGTTGTGTATTGATGGCGCCGTGCGGCTTCCTGTTGTGTATCGATGGCGCCATGCGGCCTCCTGCCATGTATTGATGGCGCCGTGCGGCCTCCTGCTGTTTATATATGGCTACATGCGGCCTTCAAAGTGCATAGATGGCTCCGTGCAGCTTCCTGTTGTGTATCGATGGCGCCGTGTGGCTTCCTGCTGTGTATTGATGGCACCGTGTGGCCTCCCGCTGTGTATAGATACTACGTACGGCCTCCTGCTGTATCGGGGGGCGCCGTGTGGCCTCCTGATGTGAATAGATGGCTACGTGCGGCCTCCCACTGTGTATAGATGGCGCCGTGCGGCCTCCCGCTGTGTATAGATGGCTACGTGTGGCCTCCTGCTGTGCATAGATGGCTACGTGCGGCCTCCCGATGTGTATAGATGGCTACATGCGGCCTCCTGCTGTGTATAGATGGCTGCGTGCGGCCTCCCGCTGTGTATAGATGGCTACGTTCGGCCTTCCGCTGTGTATAGATGGCTACGTGCAACCTCCTGCTGTGCATAGATGGCTACGTGCGGACTCCTGCTGTGTATAGATGCTACGTGCGGCCTCCTGCTGTGTATAGATGGCTACGTGCGGCCTTCTGCTGTGTATAGATGGCTACGTGTGGCCTCCTGCTGTGTAAAGATGGTGCCGTGTGGCCTCCTGCTGTGTATAGATAGCACAGTGCGGCCTCCTGCTGTATCTGGGGGCGCCATGCGGCCTCTTGCTATGTATAGATGGCTATGTGCTGCCTCCTTCTGTGTATAGATGGCTACGTGCTGCCTCCTGCTGTGTTTAGATGGTGCCGTGTGGCCTTCTGCTGTGTATAGATAGCACAATGCGGCCTCCTGCTGTATCTGGGGGGCTCCGTGGGCCTCCCGCTGTGTATAGATGGCTACGTGTGGCCTCACCGCTGTGTATAGATGGCTATGTGCGGCCTACTGCTGTGTATTGATGGCTGCGTGCGGCCTCCCGCTGTGTATAGATGGCTACGTGTGGCCTCCCGCTGTGTATAGATGGCTACGTGCGGCCTCCCGCTGTGTATAGATGGCGCCGTGCGGCCTCTCGCTGTGTATAGATGGCTACGTGCGGCCTCCTGCTGTGTATAGATAGCTACGTGCGGCCTCCCGCTGTGTATAGATGGCTATGTTCGGCCTCCAGCTGTGTATAGATGGCTACGTGCGGCCTCCTGCTGTGTATAGATGGCTACGTGCAGCCTCCTGCTGTGTATAGATGGCAACGTGCGGCCTCCTGCTGTGTATAGATGGCTACGTGCAGCCTCCTGCTGTATATAGATGGCTACGTACGGCCTCCCGCTGTGTATAGATGGCTACGTGCGGCCTCACCGCTGTGTATAGATGGCTATGTGTGGCCTACCGCTGTGTATAGATGGCTACGTGCGGCCTCCCGCTGTGTATAGATGGCTACGTGTGGTCTACCGCTGTGTATAGATGGCTACGTGCGGCCTCCCGCTGTGTATAGACGGCGCCGTGCGGCCTCTCGCTGTGTATAGATGGCTACGTGCGGCCTCCCACTGTGTATAGATGGCTATGTTCGGCCTCCAGCTGTGTATAGCTGGCTACGTGTGGCCTCCTGCTGTGTATAGATGGCTACGTGCAGCCTCCTGCTGTGTATAGATGGCAACGTGCGGCCTCCTGCTGTGTGTAGATGGCTACGTGCGGCCTCCTGCTGTATATAGATGGCTACGTACGGCCTCCCGCTGTGTATAGATGGCTGTGTTCGGCCTCCAGCTGTGTATAGATGGCTACGTGCTTCCTCCTGCTGTGTATAGATGGCTACGTGCGGCCTCATGCTGTGTATAGATGGCTACGTGCGGCCTCCTGCTGTGTATAGATGGCTACGTGCGGCTTCCTGCTGTGTATAGATGGCTAAGTGCGGCCTCCTACTGTGTATAGATGCTACGTGCGGCCTCCTGCTGTGTATAGATGGCTACATGCGGCCTCCAGCTGTGTATAGATGGCTATGTGCGGCCTCCTGCTGTGTATAGATGGCGCCGTGCGGCTTCCTGCTGTGTGTAGATGCTACGTGCGACCTCCTGCTATGTATAGATGCTACGTACGGCTTCCTGCTGTGTGTAGATGGCTAAATGCGGCCTCCTGCTGTGTATAGATGTTACCGTGCGGCCTCCTGCTGTGTATAGATGGCACCGTGCAGCTTCCTGCTGTGTATAGATGCTACAAGCAGCCTCCTGCTGTGTATAGATGGCGCCGTGCGGCCTCCTGCTGTGTATAGATGGCGCCGTGCGGCCTCCTGCTGTATCTGGGGGGCGCCGTGCGGCCTCCCACTGTGTGTAGATGGCTACGTGCGGCCTCCCGTTGTGTATAGATGGCTATGTGCGGCCTCCTGCTATGTATAGATGGTGCAGTGCATCCTCCTGCTGTGTATAGATGCTACGTGTGGCCTACTGCTGTGTATAGATGGCTACGTGCGACCTCCTGCTGTGTATAGATGTCGCCGTGCGGCCTCCCTCTGTGTATTGACGGCGCCGTGTGGCTTCCCGCTGTGTATAGATGGCTACATGCGACCTCCCGCTGTGTATAGATGACTACGTGCGGCCTCCCGCTGTGAATAGATGGCTACGTTCGGCCTCCCGCTGTGTATAGATGGCTACATGCGGCCTCCTGCTGTGTATAGGAGGATAATGTGGCAGCTCATATTATATGTGGGGTGGCATACAGTATATAGGGGGATGTCAGCATACTTAATTATGCTCAATATAAAGTCATACAATTAATGTAAAAAATAATTATAATTAATATATTAATATTGTGTAGATTAATTTCACATGAACTATCACATGACAATGGGTATTGACGAGTCGTACGCTCAGTTACCTTAAACCTATACCATTCCCGCCCCCTTACCCGAAATAATAGGCTCACATCAGAAGTGTATTAAATTGGCCACAGCAGCCATTTATTTAACAAACAAAATGTAACATAAAACCTATTGACATTGGAGGATGGTCCTTGAAGCCTCAGCCCTGCAATGGGCGGTGTCCACAACTGCACAGGGTTGACTTTTACCTCTAGCCGTATATCACCAGCTCAGAGGCACATGCTGAACAACCCAGCTTTTACCCATAGTCTACTGAGACTGGCCCTTCAAGCCTTAAGGCGGGAATTCCACTACCCGCCACCACTTACTTATGTCCACTTGGGGGGTCCAGAACCTTATGTGTCCCACCCCACTGATTTTTTCCACCAACCACCAACTTCGAGGACCATTCCCCCTTACGCCATCCACGTAAATGATTTGAATTCCTCAAACATTTATGTCCCTCCACGATTTCAAACCAAGTTCAATGCCCTCCTGAATGACTAGACACCACATGTCCAGTTCCACCGCATTAAGATGCACCCCGTCTCGTCTCCAAAATTCCCCCTCGCCTGATTCTAATTCCATGTTCCATGTGACGCACAGCGACCACCCCATTCCTGGCCATGAACCGACCCACCGCTCTGTTCAATTTCTTTCTTGCCTTATTGATTCTCACCACAGATCTCGCCCCTCTCCACACCTTCCTTGGCACAATGTCTGACCAAACAGTGATTACCTTGGGAAATATTGCCCACAGCCTTAAGAGATCAAATTTTATATCCCTTATCAATTCGCGTACTGGCCTTCTACCCAGATCATTCCCCCCAATGTGCAGTACCAAGACATCTGGGGGCCGGTCTAACCTCATACGGTGTTACACGGTCTTACACCCGGCACCAAGGCGTGAAGGGATGGTACGCCCTCCACGTCCACAGAGTAGTAGAGGAGGAGGAACAGCACTACTCGGACTCTGAGTACCAAGAGGGCCTGAAGATTATGAGGAGCAAGGAGCAGCTGGAGGGTATCGCTACCAGTAAACAGTAGCATACCAGTGTAAATAGTTACCAGTCTGGGTACAAAGGAACTGTTTGGGACTGTTTCCAGAATAAAGTGTGGTCCCCGTTGGGACTGATAAAGGACTGTGTGACTGTTGCCCTATCCCCTAAGTAACCTGGCTGAGGACTGAGAGCAGCCATCCCTCTTCCCTTTAACAGGCTGAGGACTGTGAGCAGCCATTCCCCCTTTTCAACTGGCCGAGGACTGGGAACGGCCAATCCCTTGTATATAGTTGCGCTTCCTAAAGCGACCCCTACTGGTTTTATATAAAAACCGCAATGTCTACCTCAAGACAAGTTTACTGGACTGTTGCACCTTTCAGAAGAAAGAACAGCTGGTCGCAAGTTGCACCGCGGCCAGGATACAAGAATATGCCGTATTTGAAAATGTTTTACATGACAAAGTTTTATATGCTGCTAGGTGATAATGCAAATGTTTTATATGATGTTTTATATAATAAAAGAGTTCCGGTAGTATTAACAATGACAAAGAAAAGTGTTTCCCATGAAGGGAATTGAACAATGTCGTCCGTTTCTGATGTAAAAAGTTATTGAAAAAGTTTGCATGTCCTGTAATTAACTGTTTTTGCTCTTTTCCAGCCCGAGGACGTGCTGTGGTTTACCAGGGGGGAATGTAGCGCCCCGAGGGCTCGGCCGCTACAGGGGTATTGCACCTCTGCCAGAGGTGTGGTATTCCACTCCCGGGTAAGGATGGAGTATGGACCAGGGCTCAGTTAGCTGCATACAGCACACACACCCCATTTCCGAGGGACAGCTCAACGGTGCTCCCACTAGACAGAAGTGCAGGCACGACCGACTAGGTCCCTGTCTGGAGTGGGGAGGGGGGTGGAACACCCAGTCCTGTAGGGGCAGATAGGGGTTGGTTCCTGAGCGTAGGTAGGAGCCCATTGGTTGCTGGTCACCTGGGCTCATGTTTCTAGAGGGAGGTATAAAAGGTGGGCACCATCTTAGTTCTGGGTCAGTTCGAGCAGGAGGAGAAGAGAGAGGAGTTCGGCCAGAGAGGGCTGACAGGGAGCTGTGGCTCAGTCTGGGCCCAGCTGAGGCAGGCCTGAGGAGAGGGCCAGGAACAGAAAGGAACAAGAACTGAAAGGAACAGAAACAGAAAGGAACAGCAAAGAAAGAGAGGAAGAAACAGAAGGGCTCAGGAACAAGAAGGTGGAAGGGACCCTAAGAACCCACGAGAATCCAGGGTGCAGGGTCAGGCAGATTAAGGGTACCGGATCCTAAGTTGGTGGAGGAGAAACAACCCTCAGCCAAAGACCGGAGGTCGTGATCATTTACTGGTGCGACACCTCATCAAACCTGCTAGGAAGGCACCATATAGGACAGCGGAGGACGGGGCCCACGTTTAACCGCACAAGTCCGCGGTAGCTGGACAAAAGTGGGTCACTGGTGAGGCAGGCCAGAGAAAGGACAAAAGGGGGTCTTGAGCCATACTCCTGAGCTGTCTGGGAGTTGACCGAGCCCCTCACCTGGTGGACGCAGCACGGCTCGGGCAGTCATTCCCTGCAGAAGTGACTTGGATATTAACCGTGAGTAAAGACCCTGGACTGCAGTACGTTGTCTGTGTGCTTTTTCGCTCCTCCGGCACTACCGGTACTGGGACTCTCACCACCATCACTCCCACCATCCAATACACTGCCCTGGGGCCGCACTCTTCCCGTGGGGAGTCACACCATCCCAGCTGCGTACATCATCGGCCCCAGCGGTCTGCCCTGCAGCGGCGGTTCCTAATAACCGCAATCCACGGGTGGCGTAGTCGGACATCTCTTAAAACATCTAAAAGACTGCCACTGGTCTGACCACCCTGAGCCGCGGGACGGGGCCGCCACTACTACTCCCAGCGTCTCCTTATTGCCCAGTTCCGTGTGCCCCACGGCCCAGGGGGCAAGTCACTAACAGTGCCCCTTTTCCAAACAACCTCACCCACTGAATTGCTGCATCAAACGAAGTGTAAACTACAGAACATAACTTGGGGTCTATGCTTTCGTTCACCGACAAGCCCTTTGGAAATGACAAGTGGTGAATTAGCCTGAATTTGTTTGGCTCTTTTTTGGCTACTACACCCAACGACGACACCCTAAAATTCTTAAGCGGAACTACCGAAAAAGGACCATCCATGCGACCCAACAAAACTTCTTTTTTCAATTTTTTTTAAACTACTTCCGGAAACTCCAAAGCCGACTTCAAATTTTTTGTAGAAAACCTAACTTTTTGATTCACAAACGGAATCCTAAAACCATCTCGAAAGCCTTCCTCAAGCAGGACCGCTGTCTCTCTATCCGGGTATCTACTTAGAAAATGTCGCATCTGTACTAGCTGAACTGGGGTCACCCCTTTTTTCAGAACTATCTCCTCCTTTTTGCTTTCCTCCCCTAAAACATTTTGATGCACCATGATTTCCGCCACAAGCGGAGCACTCGTGCTTAAATTTGCACTTAGCTCCGAATCTACAAGCCCCCTCATTGAGTGAGAAGCACAACCCCTTCTGCATGGCCACTGAATGCCCAGACTGTCCTGAACCCCCGGTGTTCCCTGGAAAGGACTGGTTTCCTTGCCGCGACCTACTGGGAGCATTAACCTTTAGCCATAAGGCAATATCTGTTACGGGTCCGGGTGGTGGAACCTCTGTGTCCAGATGCAAGGAGGGACCAGAGGGACGTGACTAAGTGCCTACTCGGACCGACCCTGGCCACACGGCAGCTTAATCAACTCCGTGAACCAATGAGGGACCGGGCAGGTGGACCAGGTGCCACTCTGGGACCGACCTTGTGTGAGAGCAGGCGACTCCCATGGGTCAGATAGCTGAAGCTGACAGGTACAGCGGGTGAGCACGGCAGGTAGCCTGATGGGTGATCCGGGTAGGCAAGCAGGCGGGCACAGCAGGTAGCCAGACAAGAGATCCGGGTAGGCAAGCAGGCGGGCACGGCAGGTAGACAGGCTGGCGGGCACGGCTGATAGACAGGCTGGTGTGCACGGCTGATAGGCAGGCAGGCACGGCTGATAGACAGACTGGCGAGCACAGCTGATAGGCAGGCGGGCACGGCTGATAGACAGACTAGCAGGCACTGGAACCTGAGGGCTCAGGAGAGTGTTAGCACACATTCAACAACCTTGCACAGGCACCTCCATATTGGAGGAGGTGCTTTAAATAGGAGTGGTCCTCCGGCCATTGGCCGGGGACTCTTTAGGATGGCGCGCGTGGCCCCTTTAAGAGGGAGGAAGCATGCGCGGGCCCTAAGCCCAGAGCCCCGGAAGCTGCGTGAAGCAGCAGGAGAGCAGGAGGATGCCGGACCAGGACCCTTTGCGCCCCCTCTTCTTTAGGCCCGAAAGAAATTTTTCAAGAAGACAAGGGGCATGAATGTTCTCCCTGGGCTTCCAAGATCTCTCCTCAGGACCAAACCTATTCCAATCCACAAGAAATAAAATCTTTCCTCTTACCCTCTTGATGGCCAAAATGTTCTCTACCCCAAAGATGTCCTCAGCGGAGACAGGAGCTGGAATGGTACCTGGATCGTCAGAGAAAGAATTAAGGACAACCGGTTTGAAGAGAGACACGTGAAAGGAGTTGGGGATCCGTAAGGAGGCCGGGATTTTCAGCTTGTAAGAAACAGGATTTATTTGGCTCAGAATCTCGAAGGGACCGATGAACCGTGGGCCCAACTTGTATGATGGTATCTTGAGACGGACATACTTGGAGGAAAGCCAGACCTTGTCTCCCGGATGGAATTGAGGCGGATCCAGATGTCTCTTATCAGCATGCTTCTTCATCCGCTCGGAGGACTGAAGAAGCGCTGATCTAGTGTCTTTCCAAATCTCAGAAAATTCACTGACGAGAGACTCCGTGGCAGGATTGTCCACTGAAGCGGAGACGGGAAACGGAATCTGGGGGTGTTGACCGTAGACCACAAAAAACGGAGACTTGGCAGAAGACTCACTCACATGGTTGTTATAGGAAAACTCGGCCCAGGGCAGGAGCTCAACCCAATCGCTATGGTGAGCGTTGACAAAGTGCCGAAGAATTCTGGTAAGGATCTGATTGATACGTTCCACTTGACCATTGGACTGAGGATGATAGGCAGAAGAGAAATCCAAAGAGACATCCAGCAGCTTGCACGTGGCTCTCCAAAAGCGAGAAGTGAACTGAACTCCTCGGTCCGAGACAATGTGGAGAGGTAAGCCGTGGAGATGGAAGATGAGGGATGAAGTCCTTAGCCAGCACAGGTACAGACGGAAGACCAGGCAGCGGGATGAAGTGAGCCATCTTGGAGAAGCGGTCGGCGACCACCCAAATGACAGTACAACCGGCCGATACAAGATGATCTGTGATGAAATCCATTGCAATATGTTGCCACGGAGCGGAAGGCACAAGAAGAGGAAGGACACGACCGGCTGGAAGGTGCCTAGGTATCTTGTTATGGGCACAAGAGGAACAAGCCACAACAAAATCCGCAACATCCTTGCGCAGGGTGGGCCACCAGTAGTACTGGGCAATGAGCAGAAGTGTCTTCCTCTGGCTGGTATGGCCAGCCAGTTTGGACGAATGGCCCCAGAGTAAGACCCTCTTCCGATCCTGAGCCGCTACAAAGATCTTACCAGGAGGAAGACGAGACAGGTCAAACGGAGCAACAGTCAGTATTCTGGAGGGGTCAATGATGTGAAGAGGCTCCTCCTCCAGGTTGGAAGATAGAAAAGAGCGGGATAGAGCATCAGCTTTAACGTTCTTGTCTGCCGGACGGTAATGGAGATTGAAGCAGAATCGAGCAAAGAACAAAGACCATCTGGCCTGATGTGGGTTCAGTCTTTGGGCGGTCTGCAAGTAAGCGAGGTTCGGGTGCAGAGCCCCCTCAAGCAAGTAGCGCCACTCCTCCAGCGCTAATTTGATGGCCAGCAGTTCTCGATCTCCTATGGAGTAATTGCGCTCTGCCGGAGAGAAGAGTTTAGAGAAGAAGAAGCAGGCACCTTTCGCACGGACGAGGATTTCTGGGTGAGCACTGCCCCGGCTCTGGAGGAAGAGGCATCAACCTCCAGGAAGAACTGTTTTTTGCCATCCAGACGGTGTAGCCCAGGAGCGGAGGAGAAGGCTTGTTTAATAGAGATAAAGGCATTCTCTGCCTCGGGAGACCACTCCCTAGGATTTGCTCCCTTACGGGTAAGAGCAGAGATGGGAGCTATCTGGGAGGAGAAATGAGGAATGAAGAGGCTGTAATAGTTAGCGAATCCCAGAAACCACTGAATAGCCTTCAACCCCTCAGGTCAGGCCCACTTTAAGATGGCAGACACCTTCTTGGAATCCATCCGCAGTCTGGTCTCCGAGATGATATACCCCAGAAATGGTAGGGAGGTCTGCTCAAAAGGGCATTTCTCGTACTTAGCATACAGGTGATTCCTCCGGTGCCTCAGAAGAACCTGATGAACATCCCTCCGGTGAGAGGGCAGATCAGGGGAGAACACCAAGATATCGTCCAGGTACACCACCACACAGGAATACAGGAGATCCCGGAAGATGTCATTCACTAATTCCTGGAAGACGGCCGGAGCATTACAGAGACCGAAGGGCATCACGCGGTATTTGTAGTGACCATCCCGGGTGTTGAATGCCATCTTCCACTCGTCTCCCTGGCGAATCCGGACCAGATTGTATGCCCCACGAAGATCGAGCTTAGTGAAGATCTTAGCGCCTTTTAGGCGGTCAAACAGCTCCAAGATGAGAGGCAGGGGGTACTTATTTTTGATGGTGATCTGGTTAGGCCCCTATAGTCGATACAAGGACGAAGAGAGCCGTCTTTATTTTTGACGAAAAAGAATCCTGCTCCAGTTGGAGAGGTGGATTTCTGTATAAATCCCATAGCAAGATTTTCTTCAATGTATTCAGACATGGCTTGGGTCTCAGCCAGCTGCAAGGGGTAGATTTGCCCACGAGGAGGTGAAGCACCAGGTATTAGGTCGATGGGGCAATCATACGGCTTTTGAGGTGGTAGAGTTTCTGTCTCCTTTTTATCAAAGACATCCGCATAGGACCAGAAGGGTGCCGGCAGGCTAGGTAGGTTAGCCGGAGTAGACGGGGGTTGAGCAGGACGAACCGGAGCAAGACAGGTCTTATGGCATTCCTGACCCCAATGGAGCACCTCTCCCGAGCTCCAATTCAGAACGGGCTCATGTCTCTGTAACCAAGGCAGGCCAAGCAAGATGGGATGAGAGAGACCGGACAGTAAGTAAAAGGAGATCTTCTCCGAGTGCAGAATTCCCACCTGAAGGGTTACCGGCTCAGTGACCAACAAGATGGTTTCAGGGAGAAGCTTTCCATCAACAGAGGAAACCGCTAAAGGGTCCGCCAGACGTATGGTAGGAATCTGAAAACGCTCCACAAGGGCCTATTGGATGAGATTCCCAGCTGCTCCAGAATTCAGATGGGCAGTCTCGAAGAAGCGGGTCTCACCACTGGTAACGGAAATGAACAGAGTCAGGGGCGGAGAGGGAGAACTCTTGCCTAGGACGACCTCTCCGAGCGGTACTAGACATTGGAGTTTCCCGGTCTCACCGGACAAGAGCAGATCAGATGCTCTATATTGCCACAATAGAAGCAACTCCCCTCGGCACGACGGGTCTCCTGGCGAGACGTGACCATCTTGACTTGGTCAATTTGCATCGGCTCTGGAGAAGACATGCGGGGGAGTGCAGGTAGCGAGCCTGGACTTTGGAGGACGGGAGCGAGGCGCAGAGGTTTCCTCTCACGCGACATCTACTTAGCGCGTTCCAGGAAACGGATGTCAATCCGGGTAGCTAATGACACCAGGTTGTCCAGGGAGGGAGGCATGTCACGACCGGCTAGCTCATCCTTGATCCATCCAGAAAGGCCCTCCCAAAAGGTGGACACCAGGGCCTCATTGTTCCAGGCAAGTTCAGATGCAGGGGTTCGGAAACGTACGGCATACTGGCCGACAGTGAGACTCCCTTGGCGGAGTCGGAGAAGTGAGGAGGCAGTAGAAGATTTTCGTCCCGGCTCATCGAACACCTTCCGGAAGGCCACGAGGAAAGCCTGGAGATCGGACACCAGAGGATTCCCTGTCTCCCACAGAGGGTTAAGCCACGCCAACGCCTCTCCGGTGAGGTGAGACATGATGAACGCCACCTTGGCCTGGTCGGAGGTGAACTGGTGTGCCAGGAGTTCAAAGTGCAGCGTGCACTGATTTATGAAACCCCGACATACAGTAGGACAGGGTCACCACCAAAACATGGAGGCGCAGAAAGCCGGGGTCCAAAATTGGATGCCACAGCACCACTGGACTGAGGAGCCGCTGGAGTGAGTGCTGCTTGGTTAGAGGCGGACACAGTCGGGGTGGACAGTGCGTCCAAGCGGGAGTTGACTGTCCGCAGATAGGACAGGATAGTATCCTGTTGGGATCTCTGGCGAGAGACCTCTTGGTACAGGTCAAAAAGTGAAGGAGCCTGGGAGCCACCGGGTTCCATGGCCTGTTCAAACTGTTACGGGTCCGGGTGGTGGAACCTCTGTGCCGATATGCAAGGAGAGACCAAAGGGGCATGACTAAGTGCCTTCTCGGACCGACCCTGGCCACACGGCGGCTTAATCGACTGCGTGAACCAGGGAGGGGCGGGGCAGGTGGACCAGGTGCCCCTCTGGGACCGACCTTGTGTGAGAGCAGGCGACTCCCACGGGTCAGATGGCTGAAGCTGACAGGTACAGCGGGTGAGCACGGCAGGTAGCCTGACGGGTGATCTGGGTAGGCAAGCAGGCGGGCCAGACAGGTGATCCGGGTAGGCAAGCAGGCGGGCAAGGTAGGTAGACAGGCTGGTGGGCACGGCTGGCGGGCATGGCTGATAGACGGGCAGGTGGGCACGGCTGATAGACAGGCTGGCAGGCATGGCTGATAGGCAGGTGGGCACGGCTGATAGACAGACTGGTGAGCACGGCTGATAGACTGGCGGTGGGCACTGGAACCTGAGGGCTGAGGAGAGTGTTAGCACACATACAACAACTTTGCACAGGCACCTCCATATTGGAGGAGGTGCTTCAAATAGGAGGGGTCCTCCGGCCATTGGCCGGGGACTCTTTAGGACAGCGCGCGCAGCCCCGCACAGCAGTAGAGCAGGAGGACACCGGACCGGGACCGGGGAGGTGAGGGGAACGGCAATATCTTTATGGTCTCAACGAATGTTGGACCGCACCGCTTACGCTGATGAAATTGCTCATCTTACCGTAAACATCCCTGCCCACCATACACCCTATAAGCCTCACCTATAGCATCCATATAACAAAAAAGTGCTGAACAATTTTCTGGCGCCTTTTCACCAATAACGCTGGCCAAAATCGCAAATGCCTGTAACCAATTAGAGAAGGTACGTGGAATTAATCGGTACCTTCTCTTTTCCTCATCCTCTTTCTTGAGTCATCTTTTTTCAGCCTATCTAAATTAAAGCGCTCTAGCGGTAACAGAAAAAATGTCCACGTATTAATTTTTCCATATTTTTTCTCTAACTTCCTGTGTTAAGTGTGCCCCCAGTGGCCCGTCAAAACACACATACACTTCGCCCTTTGCTGAATCATCAAGCCTAATTGTGTCATCTTTCTCAGACCCCCCTCCTGGAGGTACTGAAATCGTAGCAGTACCTCCTTCGTTATTTTCCACAGCCTCTCCTAATCGTGATGTTGACGCGCCTAACCCAATGCCACCCAAAGCCGTTCCAGAAGTACCTGCCCCCGATCCTGAACTTTGTGCGGATGCTAACACCCCCAAGCCCGTGCCCCCTAAAGCTGAACTATAAGTCCTTGGTCCCCCACTTAAACCTAAACCTGGAATGCCTACCCATGCTGCTGAAGGTGAAGCAACACTATTAATCCCCCCAGGTACGAGTACCGCCGCCAATTCTTTTAGCCCCTGCCAACGCCACCCTGGACAACCCCTGACCCAAATCCCTCGTACATATCCCTTAACCCACTATTTACAGGTAGCGGAGGACTATTGAAAACATTTTGTGTGTTCTCACCTAGCTGCCTGAGTGCTATGTCCCCAGCAGCTGCAGATCCGGAAGCCTGTTGCTGTGGTCCTCCATCCGGTGCAGGAGCAGGACTTCTTGCAGCTCCAGCAGAGCCCCCACTGCCAGTGGGGGTGCTTGATGCTAGCAAGTCCAAGGGGGGAATGAAGGTGGCAGAGCCAGCCGAACGCTGCCCGCTTCTATCGGTGGGCTGGTAACCTAAGGGGACACTGGAGGGGGCAGGGCCAGCGGAATGCTGCCCGCTTCTATCGGTGGGCTGGTAACCTAAGGGGACACTGGAAGGGGCAGTGCCAGCGGGATGCTGGTCGCTTAAAATTGTATTTTTCAGCGCCGCCAGGCTAAGCAAAGGGGGCAGGGATGGAGCGCTGTAGTGACTGGGGGCGGGGCCAGCTGTGTACTGGCCATCAGAGGTATTGTTCTGTGCAGCCACCGGACTGTGGCTTTGCTCTGCTGCAGCCGAGGTGAGACTGTTGGGGGCGGGGCTGCCGGCTGCTGCCCGCTCTCCTCCCGGTGCAGAGAGGCCCCGGACTGGGACCTCCACTCTCTCCCAGCTCTGTTCAGGCCGCTGCACTCACCTCGCTGAGCGGTTCCTTGCGGCTCCCCAGAACCCGCCGCTCAAGTGCCCGATGACCTGTCTGATGTTGAGAGGGAGGCCGACTCCTCCCCCTGCTGTAGGCCCCGCCGCATAACTGGATTCCTCCCAGTCCCGGTGCTGTGGGAGGCGGCAAGCCGGCCCGCAGCCCTAGCTGGAGGGTCCCTGGAGGGGCTCCTAAAGAAGCGCCGGACCCTGGGGGTAACTTTGAGCCGCAAGGGGTGACTGGACATTGTCAGCCCCAACCCCTTGGAGCAGGCTCTGTACTGCTGCCTGCAGGCCATCTGGACCCAGGACCCCTGCTGCATTCCTAAGCTGCTAGAGTGCAGCTTCCATTTTGCCCGGTAAGTGGATGAATTATTTCTTGGGAGATTGCTCTTCTCAGTAGGGCAACCTAAAATGACTACCTGTCCTTCCTGGTTAGGATTTTATAAGGCCACCCCTTTCCAAACTCTCTCCCCACCAATTCCGTCCCACCAATCCCTATATCCCAACTCACCCACATATTTTTTAACCCCACCTGCACCTTAGTGAAAATCCCTAACTTAATTTCCCGGCCTAAAGCCTGTCATGCCGGCCTCCCTTTAATGGCAGGGTACAGTACAGCCTTACTTGATCTATCAAAGGGGGATCATGTGAAATGTCACGTGATACTTCAGGGGTGTGTGTGTGTGTGGGGGGGGGGCCCATGCCTTCTAAGCTGCCCAGGGCCCTTGCTACTCTTAATCCACCCCTGGCCACGAGTCTTCTTAGGAATGATGCAACAAGTTTTTCACACCTGGATTTGGGGATCCTCTGACATTCTTCCTTGCAGATCCTCTCCAATTGGATGGTGAACGTTGGTGGACAGCCATTTTCAGATCTCTCCAGGGATGCTCAATTGGGTTTAGGTCAGGGCTCTGGCGGGGCCAGTCAAGAATGGTCACAGAGTTGTTCTGAAGCCACTCCTTTATTATTTTAGCTGTGTGCTTAGGGTCATGTTGGAAGGTGAACCTTCGGCCAAGTCTGAGGTCCAAAGCACTATGGAAGAGGTTTTCATTCAGGATCTCTCTGTACTTGGCCGCATTCATTCTGTCCACCATCTCATCCTTCTTCTCTGCCAGATTTCTAAAACTCAACATGGATAAAACAGAGTTCATCATCTTTCCACCCTCTCATTCATATCCCCCATCTGACCTATTCATCAACGTCAATGGCTGTTCACTCTCCCCAGTCCCACAAGCTCGCTGTCTTGGGGTAACCCTGGACTTTGATCTCTCCTTCAAACCACATATCCAAGCCCTTTCCACTTCCTGCAAACTCCAACTCAAAAATATCTCCCGGATCCGTGCATTCCTCAGCAAAGACTCTGCAAAAACACTAGTGCATGCCCTCATCATCTCCCGCCTCGAATACTGCAACCTCCTGCTCTGTGGCCTCCCTTCCAACACTCTTGCGCCCCTCCAATCTATCCTAAACTCTGCTGCTCTACTAATCCACCTGTCCCCCCGCTATTCCCTGGCCTCCCCCCTCGGTCAATCCCTTCGCTGGCTCCCCATTGCCCAGAGACTGCAGTTCAAAACCTTAACCATGGCATACAAAGCCATCCACAACCTGTCTCCTCCATACATCTGTGACCTAGTCTCCCGGTACTTACCTGCACGCAACCTCCAATCCTCACAAGATCTCCTTCTCTACTCCCCTCTTATCTCCTCTTCCCACAATCGCATACAAGATTTCTCCCGTGCATCCCCCCTACTCTGGAACTCTGTACCCCAACACATCAGACTCTCGCCTACCATGGAAGCCTTCAAAAGAAACCTGAAGACCTACCTCTTCCGACAAGCCTACAACCTGCAGTAACCACTGCTCCACCACATTACTGCATGACCTCCTCTACCCCCACCTACTGTATCCTCACCCATCCCTTGTAGAATGTGAGCCCTCGCGGGCAGGGTCCTCGCTCCTCCTGTACCAGTCGCTGACTCGTTTTGTTAAGATTATGTAAATGTTTTTGCTATGTATATCCCTATCACATGTAAAGCGCCATGGAATAAATGGCGCTATAATAATAAATAATAGTAATAATTCATGTTTCTTTCAATTGCAACCAGTTGTCCTGTCCCTGCAGCGGAAAAACACCCCCAAAGCATGATGCTGCCACCACCATGTTTTACTGTTGGGATTGTATTGGACAGGTGATGAGCAGTGCCTGGTTTTCTCCACACATACCACTTAGAATTATCACCAAAAAAGTTTTATCTTCGTCTCATCAGACCAGAGAATCTTATTTCTCATAGTCTGGGAGTCCTTCATGTGTTTTTGAGCAAACTCTATGCGGGCTTTCACATGTCTTGCACTGAGAGGCTTCCGTTGGGCCACTCTGCCATAAAGGCCTGACTGGTGGAGGGCTGCAGTGATAGGTGACTTTGTGGAAAATTCTCCCATCTCCCTACTGCATCTCTGGAGCTCAGCCACAGTGATCTTGGGATTCTTCTCCCACGATTGCTCAAATTGGCTGGACGGCCAAGTCTAGGAAGACTTCTGGTGGTCCCAAACTTCTTCCATTTAAGGATTATGGAGGCCACTGTGCTCTTAGGATCCTTGAGTAATGCAAATATTCTTTTGTAACCTTGGCCAGATCTATGCCTTGCCACAATTCTGTCTCTGAGCTCCTTGGGCAGTTCCTTTGAGCTCATTATTCTTGTTTGGTCTGACATGCACTGTGAGCTGTGAGGTCTTATATAGACAGGTGTGTGCCTTGCCACAATTCTGTCTCTGAGCTCCTTTGGCAGTTCCAATGAGCTCATGATTCTCATTTGGTCAGACATGCACTGTGAGCTGTGAGGTCTTATATAGACAGGTGTGTGCCTTCCCAAATCAAGTCCTATCAGTTTAATTAAACACAGTTGGACTCCAATGAAGGAGTAGAACCATCTCAAGGAGGATCACAAGGAAATGGACAGCATGTGACTTAAATATGAGTGTCTGAGCAAAGAGTCTGTATACTTGTGACCATGTGATATTTCAGTTTTTCTTTTTTAATAAATTTGCAAAAAATTCTACATTTCTGTTTTATTTCTGTCAAGATGAGGTGCAGAGTGTACTTTAATGAGAAAAAAATGAACTTTTTAGAATTTACCAAATGGCTGCAATGAAACAAAGAGTGAAAAATGTAAAGAGGTCTGAATACTTTCCGTACCCACTGTAGCTGCTGATGTGTCTAGATGAAAGAACAGTGTCTAGACTAGACACATTTTTATGTTGTAAAAATATACATCATATGTATTTTTCCAGCACTATAGGTGCTGGCACTTCCTTTCCATCACTTCCCAGCAAGATTTTCTTCTGCTTTTGTACTGAAAGTGTTCCTCTCTGTTATGCTGGTATACAGTTTGACAGAGGGAAGAGCAGGAGCAGAGAGGCCAACTACTTACAATAGTGGTGAAGTCCCGACCCCATTTACTATGGACAGAGATTTCTCATTTTTCTTTAGTGAGGCAAAGTCCCACCTACACTTCCTACAATCCATGTCAGCTGCTCTGCTTTTGGAGATGGATTACACTTGACAATAGGCAATCAAGGGACAGAGTTGGGGCTTAATAGAGTTTTACACTGACATGCACAATGTACTGCAATACTGAAATGGTCTAAAAATAATATCGTAAAAATGATTAGAAATAAAAAACAATAAGAAAAGGAAAAAAAGTCATTAAAAACCTTTTCTCTACATAAACAGTTTTATTATACTGTACATAAAAGGAGAAAAATTAGGTCACTAAAAACATTCATGTCAAAATAAAAATGTTATGGCTCTTGGAATACCAAGCTGAAAAATCCTTATGTGAAGGTTAAAAAAATAATATATCTCTTTTTAGACCTAGTTGTTACTTTTCTTTTCCTTCCTTTCTTGCTGTGTGAAGATGAGATCAAACCATGAACACATTTACAAATAGAGGAACCTTGTAAATCACTTAGCTAGCCACAGCGGCTCTTGACATGTTCTCCACCCTTTGGAGTTCTGTATAATTTAGAATCCATCAGTTTTGTATTTTCCTTTCTCAATTCTTCCTATTTGTTGTACAAAAATGAAATAGTTTTGATCTAAAATTAGGGCTTTTTGGGATGTTTTTTAAAAGGTTTCCTCATTATCCTCTAAATGTTTGGGCAATATCAACGTCTTGGCAATTTCCTTTTTTGAACTCATCTGAATTTCACTTTTAGACGGCTTCCAGGACCACAGTGTTGAGCTACTGACTGATCTTAAACTAATAGTTCCAATAGGAAATGCAGTCTGTTTCATGTGGTCGCCTGAGTTAAAACGTCTCCAGACTTGGATGAATTAATACCGTAACTGCTGCAAGTTTTTGAAATCACTTAAGGAGGAAATTAAGGTAGAAAATTTGCCATTTTCATTTAAATAAAAAAGTTACTCTATAGGAGTTACCTAAGTAGAAAATGGATAATGCATAACAATATTAACCATTGTCCTTTTGGAAGATCTCAGACTGCACTTTCATCTTACTCCTTTACCAAACTGTATTCCTGTGATTAACTGCTTCCTTGCTGGAAGATACTAGTTTCCTGTACAGTCACTGTTTCTGTGTATATCCATACACCTGACTATGCTTCTGATAGTGTCTGTGGCTGGGTGCTACACATCCTCCTTCTATTAAAATCAATAGGCGGCGGATTGCAGTACCCGGCCATGGCCATTATCAGGAGACGGAGCAGCTCCAAAATTGAGCATTTCTGGCCAACACCAAGAATAACTGATCGGTGGGGGTGCCAGGTGTCGGACCACGACTGATCAAACATTGATGACCTATCCTAAAGATAGATCATCAACGATAAAGTAGTAGACAACCTCTTTAGTGATGTAACAATGTCAACGTCTATAATAGTTATTAGTAAAGCACATATGGCAGTGGCATCTTTAGATACATCAATTAAAAGGGTAGTTTTGGAGGTTTGATCAATATAGTCAAGAAAACTGGAGTTGCTGAATTGAGCCCTCTACTACCATTGTCCACTGCAACAATTTTAATTTCTGGGTGCACCGTATCCACAATTGCATATGAATGTTATGCCCTTAGTTCCTACTTCAGCTACACTGTTGAACATATTCCAAATCCCACCATTACTTTTCTGACCAATTTTATCAACGAAAGAATAAAAAAGCCTTGTCTCTTTGTTATTTTTTTTTTTATATAGTTTATTGTTCTCTTTTTTTTTATCATCTTGCTGTTTTATTTTTTTCTCCTTGGAGTTTATGACTTTTAATAAAGTCAGCAAATGAATACATTTTAATAGTTCTCCAACTTTCTAATGTGACTCATGAAGAGGACATCTAGAAGAAACATCCACGTCTTTTCGTATATTAATACTTTTATTATTATTACATTGATATTATTTTCTGTTCATATAATGACTAAGTTACTTGAAGATTATTTTAGCCACAATGTCCTTTTCATTGAGGGTGTCATTATAACAGGGAACAGATTCTGTTAATGTGTCTCCTCCACCAAATGAGTCATGCCCCTTATGTCAGGCGTATGATTTATTGCGGCTCATGATTGATTGTGGTTTGCTTGTCCAATACTCCTTTGTTTTCATCTTCTATTTATATTGGGTGTAAGATGTGACTGCTAGATCACTTATGTAGTCATTTTTCTCACCATACATTGTAAACTCCAGGGAAAGCGGCACTAAAACTTAATGAATAATCCGTTATATCCCTGAAGTTTCTCCGTTGGCAATTCTTAGTCAATTTCTCAAAGTTTATTTATTTTATTTGCTTATATAGCGCCATTAATTTCCACAGCGCTTTACAGACATCATCATCACTGTCCCCATTGGATCTCACAACCTAAATCTCCTATCAGTAGGTCTTTGGAGTGTAGGAGGAAACCGGAGAACCCAGAGGAAACCCTCGCAAACACGAGGAGAACATACGTATAAATTATAGATGTATCTCCTTAAAGAGGATTATGTTTTTACTGTATATGGCTAAAGCTTATTATATATGTAACAAGTTTTGCAACTTTCTAATACACTATGTTTCAATGCCTCACCATTTTCAATATGTCAGTGAATGAGAGAACTCTTATTTCCATTCAGAGGCAGTGATCCTGTACATACCTGGTCCTGATCTCAGTAGATACAATTGTGTCCAGTGCAGACAATGCTCTGTGAACTAAACACATTAGCAGCAGCTGCACAGATCTCTGCTGGATTGTTACAATGTATCCAGTGCAGACAATGCTCTGTGAGCCAAACACATCAGCAGCAGCTGCACAGATCTCTACTGGATTGTTACAATGTATCCAGTGCAGACAATGCTCTGTGAGCTAAACACATCAGCAGCAGCTGCACAGATCTCTGCTGGATTGTTACAATGTATCCAGTGCAGACAATGCTCTGTGAACTAAACACATTAGCAGCAGCTGCACAAATCTGTATGCTGGTTTGTTACAATGTATCTGTCCAGGATGTCTAGCTCACAGAATGTTGTCTGCACTCAGTAGCAGACTAAGGGTTGCCAGGGCCCCAAAGGTACCCATTTGTATCAAGTGACCTGTCAGATTACGTTTTTTGGAAGGTCATTTGATAGGTCACGTGACAAACCCATAGGTGCTGTAGTGCACATCTGTAGATGAAAGGAGACAGAGGAAGCGCTGCTAGGTATAACAATTAAAGATAATATGTAATAAGGAACAGCACTATACATAAAAGATAAGAGGCTATGTAATAAGGGACAGCATTAGTCATAAAAGAGAAGAGGCTATGTAATAACGAACAGCACTATACATAAAAGATGATAGGCTATTTAATGAGGGATGGCACTATACATAAAAGAGGAGAAGCTATGTAATAAGGGATGGCACTATAAATAAAAGAGGACAGGCTATGTAATAAGGGATGACACTATACATAAAAGAGGAGAGGCTATGTAATAAGGGATGACACTATACATAAAAGAGGAGAGGCTATGTAATAAGGGATGACACTATACATAAAAGAGGAGAAGCTATGTAATAAGGGATGACACTATAAATAAAAGAGGACAGGCTATGTAATAAGGGATGACACTATACATAAAAGAGGAGAGGCTATGTAATAAGGGATGACACTATACATAAAAGAGGACAGGCTATGTAATAAGGGATGACACTATACATAAAAGAGGAGAGGCTATGTAATAAGGGATGACACTATACATAAAAGAGGAGAGGCTATGTAATAAGGAATAGCACTATACATAAAAGAGGAGAGGCTATGTAATAAGGGATGGCGCTATACATAAAAGAGGAGAGGCTATGTAATAAGGAACAGCACTATATATAAAAGAGGAGAGGCTGTGTGTAACATACCTGGCGGCGTCCTTGCATAGTGGTCCATCTCCCACTGTGCAAGAGCGCGCACTTGATCTCCAATCCAGAATGTCTCTCTGGCTTCCCTCCATGCTGTCTGTTTGCTTCTGTTTCTGTTTCTGCTTAAGGGCGCCCGATCACTTCCTGCTTTTTGTACCTGCTGTAGGCACACCCCATGTGCGTCCTCAGCCTATTGCTGTCTGTCACCTGGTATTTAAACCTGCTGCTCCAATTAACCCATGCCTGAGCATTGTGTTTCATTCAGCGTGCTCTTTCACTCTGAATGTGCCAGGTCCCCTTCTGTGTTTGCTTGTCTGCCTATCCTGGAGGCTGTATTTCCAGGCCTGTGTGAACACGCTCCTTGCCTGTTCATTCCGCCTTCGAGGGGCCGCATACCTAGACCCGCTCCTGTATCTTGTCTGTCCTGTCTGAACACGCTCCTAGCCTGTTCCTCCCGCCTTCTAGGGGCTGCATACCTAGACCCGCTCCTGTATCTTGCTACTGGGTCTGTTCTTGTCTGTATACTCTTCTAGCCTGTTTCCTGTGTCTGTACCTTTCCTTTTTCTGCAGAGTCTGAACTCGTACCTTACTCCTGCTCGTTGTCACTGTACTTCCGTTTGTGAGTTTGTGGTCTACTCGCTACTTCACTGTAAGTACCCTGTGGGTATCTGGTTCTGCCTTTCCCTTCCTGCCTGTTCCGTGTTTACAGAGCCCTGTCCCCCCTGCTCTGCCTTGCTCACCGCTCCGGCCGTTCAAGCCTGCTCAGCCTTGCTCACCGCTCCGGCGGTTCTAGCCTGCTCTGCCTTTGCTCACTGCTCCGGCGGTTCTAGCCTGCTCTGCCTTTGCTCACCGCTCCGGCGGTTCTGGCCTGCTCCGACCCTTTGCTCACTGCTCCGGCAGTCTTGCTCCGCTCTGACCCTTTGCTCACTGCTCCGGCAGTCTTGCTCCGCTCTGACCCTTTGCTCACTGCTCCGGCAGTCTTGCTCCGCTCTGACCCTTTGCTCACTGCTCCGGCAGTCTTGCTCCGCTCTGACCCTTTGCTCACTGCTCCGGCAGTCTTGCTCCGCTCTGACCCTTTGCTCACTGCTCTGGCAGTCTTGCTCCGCTCTGACCCTTTGCTCACTGCTCCGGCAGTCTCGCTCCGCTCTGACCCTTTGCTCACTGCTCCGGCAGTCTCGCTCCGCTCTGACCCTTTGCTCACTGCTCCGGCAGTCTCGCTCCGCTCTGACCCTTTGCTCACTGCTCCGGCAGTCTCGCTCCGCTCTGACCCTTTGCTCACTGCTCCGGCAGTCTCGCTCCGCTCTGACCCTTTGCTCACTGCTCCGGCAGTCTCGCTCCGCTCTGACCCTTTGCTCACTGCTCCGGCAGTCTCGCTCCGCTCTGACCCTTTGCTCACCGCTCCGGCAGTCTCGCTCTGCTCTGACCCTTTGCTCACTGCTCCGGCAGTCTCGCTCTGCTTTGACCCTTTGCTCACTGCTCCGGCAGTCTCGCTCTGCTCTGACTACTCTTGCTCACCGCTCCAGGCGGCCTCGCTCTGCTCTGACTACTCTTGCTCACCGCTCCAGGTGGCCTGGTCCTGCTCTACTCTTGCTCACCGCTCCAGGCGGCCTCGTCCTGCTCTACTCTTGCTCACCGCTCCAGGCGGCCTGGTCCGGCTCTACTCTTGCTCACCGCTCCAGGCGGCCTCGTCCTGCTCTACTTTTGCTCACCGCTCCAGGCGGCCTCGTCCTGCTCTACTCTTGCTCACCGCTCCAGGCGGCCTCGTCCTGCTCTACTCTCGCTCACCGCTCCAGACGGCCTCGTCCTGCTCTACTCTTCCTCACCGCTCCAGGTGGCCTCGTCCTGCTCTACTCTCGCTCACCGCTCCAGGCGGCCTCGTCCTGCTCTACTCTCGCTCACCGCTCTAGGCGGTCTCGTCTTGCCCGCTCTCGCTCACCACTCTGGGCGGCCTTACTCTGCTGTGTTTGTCCGCCACATCTGTGGTTCTGTTCCTGAGTTCCAGTGTGTACTGGGTCCTATCCCGCCTGTGTTCCTACCTGCTAGTGCCTCCCTGTCTGCACTCTAGCCGTGCTTGCCTGTACCCCCCTGCCTGCATACCCGCCTGCCTGCATACCAGTCGTGCCTACCTATACCCACCAGTCTGTGTGCCAGCCTAACAAGTCTGTTCCTGTATTCCCCTGTGTGGGTCAACAGCCGTGTCCGGGGTCTGTCCTGGAGTAGCACCTGGTCCCTCTGCTCGGTTCCTCCTTGGTGCACTGGCGTCGTATGCCGTCGTGCGACCCTGGTCGGATCGGGTGAATACCTAGTTACGCCCCTCCAGGCATTCACTCTCCGGCACGGCCCAGTGGAATCACTCGCACACGCCGCTCAGCCCGGGCGTGTGCATTACACTGTGTAATAAGGGATGGCACTATACATAAAAGAGGACAGGCTATTTAATAAGGGATGACACTATACATAAAAGAGGAGAGGCTATATAATAAGGGATGACAGTATACATAAAAGGGATGACACTATACATTTTAAGAGATTGACAAACATACAGGTGTTCTGGTGCACATCTGTACATAACATATAAACAGGAACTGAAAATTTAATTTATACAGAGATTCAGATTTATTAATATAAAATCAATATATTTAAAATCAATGCTCAAAACACTATACCATATAGTGAACCATGTAGAGTGAACAAGTAAATACTGCAAGCAAATATAATAGACAAAACCGTGGAACTTATTGCATATAATATACTCCATGTTCCAAACTATCATGCAAATGCTAGTTTTCTCTGATTTTCCTAAAAGCTTAATGCAAATCAGTCAGTATAATATTCAAATTATCAACAGCTATTAGAAAATAAATCACATTCTATTAGACAAACCTCCCACTGATAATGAGATTTGTTTTGCGCTGTTCCAAATTATTCTGCACATCAGTTTCCAAACATTTTATAAGGTGTAAAGAACTGAAAATTGTCATTGGTTGAATTTGCAGATTTAAAAGGTCATAATTATTGAGATCTAAAGCTTTTTCAATCAAAAACATCTTAACAGCTGTTTGAGGTGATCGGCCTCTCACCCTCATAGATCTTTTGCTTGAAGATACTCCAAAGGTTCTCAATAGGGTTTTGGTCAGGGGAGGATGGTGGCCACACCATGAGTTTCTCTTCTTTTATGCCCATAGCAGTCAATGACTCGGAGGTTTCTATTCAGCATGGGATGGTGCATTGTCATGAAGATGATTTTGTCTTGAATGGCGCGGTTCTTCTTTTTGTACCATGAAATAAAGTGGTCACTCAGAAACTATATACTTTGCTGAGGTCATTTTCACACCTTTAGGGACTGTAAAGGGGCTACCAGGTCTCTCCACATGACTCCGCCACCTTGTTCTTGATGTTTTAGCTTTGTTGGGGCATGGTGGCTATCCCCCAACCATCCACTGCTCCATCCATCTGGGCGATCCAGGGTTACATAGCACTCATCAGTAAACAAGACTATTTTAAAACTAGTCTTCATGTATGTCTGGGCCCAATGCAACCGTTTCTGCTTGTAAGTGCTGTTTAGAGGTGGCAGAATAGTAGGATTATGCAGAACCTACAGCCTCTGGAGGATCCTACAACTTGAGGTTCGTGGGACTCAAGAGGTATCAGATGCTTCAAACCTGTTTGCTGCTTTGTAATGTTTTATTTAACAGCTGCTCTCTTATTCCGATGATTTTGCCTGGCAGAAACCTTCCTCGTTATGCCTTTACCTGCACGAAACTGTTCATCAGCCACAAATCTCAAATCACAGTATGATGATCACGATTAAGTTTTCATGAGATATCTAAGGTTTTCATACCTTGTCCAAGGCATTGCACTATTTGACACTTTTCAGCAACAGAGATTTTTTTTCTTTCCCATATTGCTTGAAACCTGTGGCTGCTTAGTAATGTGGAACATCCTTTCTAAGCAGTTTTCCTTTAATTGGGAACCTGGCAAAATAATTGTCACAGGTGTTTGAGACTGATTTCAGTGATCCAAATACCTGAGACTCAGAGCTCTGGAAAGTGCTAAAACATGAAAAAAAACGACATAAATTTGGTATTTTCATATATACGCTGACCCGCAGAACAAGATTAACGTGTTTTTTTTTTGCAATTTTAAGCAGCAAAAATTAACTTCGAATTCAAAGCGGCCAGGTCAGTTGTCTACGACTGCTGGATGGGACCATTGTGAACCGATTCCGACCTGCCAGCATCCCTGTGGCGCCTCTTCTGATTAGCCAGCCTGGCGCAATGTCAGCGTGATGCACACTTGACGCCGCGGCAGGTTTGCAAATCAAAATAGGCGCTATGGATGATGGTAAGTAGGAAGCGGCTCACAGTGGTCCTGTCCAGCACAGGCCACAGAAAATTGGCCCAAAAGTCCAGCAAATTTATTCATTCATATGAAGAGAACAGCAAATTTAAAAAAAAAAATCTTTAAAAAATAAAAATTTAAAATATATGAGTCATCTTTATCCTCCTCAGCCTTTTATTCTTAGTCCTTGCCCATATTTCCTTTACATTTCTTGCCAAAAAGTTGTTCCCGTCAGAAGAAAGCAAGATTAGGTCCCATTTTTTGGATGTAGGAATGAGAGATAACGAAATAAGAATGTAAAAATATGCTTTCATTTATAAAATTTAAATGGGTTGTCCACTTTTAGCAATCCTTTGCTGTATCTCATGAGGTTTTGTCTGTTCTGCTCCTGAGATCCCAAATGATCAGCTCTAATCTCTGCAGGAACTGGACAGTTTAATAGTTCTAAGGTTGAGAGAAGACAAAAGTCCATTGAGTGCAACCTATCAACTAACATGTTAGTGTTCCATTTCCCTGTAGCTCCCCCACAGGGGAAATGTGGAATTACAATTTTCAATTTGAAGTTAATGAACTTTCAGTAACCTATGTAACCACTTTCTGATCTAGATAATCAATGAAGGTCCTGATCGGCCGAGTCCTTTGTATTGTCTCAGGTATCAGTATAAGTGGGCCGGAGTTTTGGCTAGAACATACTAGAATCCAGACATACTTAGAAATGGGTTTCTCCAAAATAATTGAAGTATTTCAAATTGTCACTGGCAAACAATTGAATAAAGTACAAAAACACATGTTCCCAGACTTACAAAAAAAAAAAACTCCGCCACGGCATCGGGTAAGTTAATATTTTCTTGACTTCCAGTGGGTGGTCCGTCCTTTATTCCGGGACCATCTGCTAAATGGAATCCTCTTATCCAGGGGTTACAATTCTGCCATTGTCAGGACAGTAAAGCTTTAAAAATTCAAGATTTGCTTTCAGATCGAAATATTAAAGCAGAATTTTTTTGGAATGAATGACGACAACCCCAGAAACCTGTCGACACATTAGAGCAGCAGAGCTCATGATTTGCAGGTATTTATCCAGATTTATCTATAAGCTTTATCTAAGGAGCGATAACAGAATTTCCACTGAACCACTATGTATGGCACAGGCTGAAAAAATTCAGAGCAGAAACAATGTCATTAACACAAGGTTCTTCGGTGTAAATGAAAACCAGGTGTCTACATATGATAAACCTTTTTGATTAAGACAAGACCACCCGCCTGCTCAGGCTTCTCTCTGCGGAAGGTCACAGATGTCTTCCTATCTGTACAGCAGCACTTAGATATCAACTTTCACCGGTGAAAATTCCTTTGCTGTGGGTGCTGGATCAAAGCATATTTGCTGAAATAACCATCGGAAAAAGAAATATCTCTTGCATTTTTTTAACTGATCATTTAAAGCAAAATATATGGGTGAATATATGGATAGATAGATAGATAGATAGATAGATAGATAGAAGGATAGATAGATAATAGATAAATATATACACAGTTAGATCCAGTAATATTTGGACAGTGGCAGAATCTCCGTGATTTCAGCTCTGCAGGCCACCATTTTGGATTTAAAATGAAACAACTGTGATTCAATTGAAGTGGAGACTGTCAGATTTAAATAAAGGGGTTGAACAAAAGTATCCTGTGAAACATTTAGGAATTGCAGCCATTTTTCTACATAGCCTCCTCATTTAGACAAAAGCAGTCATCATGTGCCTTTAACAGCCACGAGTGGAGCGGCGCTCCGTCTGCGGCTGTTACGCAGCTAAATTCCGCTGTCAATCTCTGCCGGCAGGAAGCGCGTCGTATATCCCGCCCACTGTCGTCCTCGTCATGTGATCGCAGGGCACTGATGAGTTGTCATGACAGTTGAAGACCCCCATGCCTGTCAATACGATGCTCCCGAGAACGCCAGCTCGTGGCCTGTGTTCATAGGAGATGTTTTTACTGCTACACATAGCAGTGCTGAAGCCCTGCAATGTGTAGCACAGGCGAGCGGAAGATGGCAGCATCAAGTCCCCTAAGGGGACTATTAAAGTAAAAAAAAAAAGTTTGAAAGAAAATAAACTCAAACGTTGAAATCACCCCCATTTTGCCCCGCTGAAAATAAAACAATTAAAAAAAGATAAAAAAATACACATTTGGTATCGCTGCATTCGTAAAAGTTCAATTTATCAAAATATAGAATAAATAAATCCGATCAGTAAACAGTGTAACGAGAAAGAGGATCAAAACGCAAGAATTGTGTTTTTTTAGCAGCCGCATCATTGCAATAAAGTGGAATAAGAGGAGATCAAAACATCATATTTACCCTGAAATGGTATCAATAAAAATGTCAGTTCAGGGCGCAAAAAGAAAGCCATCACACAGCCCCAGATCCCAAAAGATGAAAACATTACAGGTCTCGGAAAATGGCGACACAAGCGAAAAAAAATGTTTCTTACAATTTGTTTTCACCACTTAAATAAAAAAAAAACTATACATGTTTGGTATCTGCAAACTCATACTGACCTGTGGAATCATATTGGCAGGTCAGTTTTACAATGTTGTGAACAAATAAAAAACCCAAAAATTGTTGAATTTCACTTTTTTTTCAATTTCAAAGCACTTGGAATTTTTTTACTCGCTTTCCAGTGCATCACATGATAAAATGAACAATGTAATTTCAAAGTACAATCTGTATCGCAAAAATCAAGCCTTCATGTGACTATGGGGACAGAAAAATGAAAAAGTTATGACTCTTGGAAGAAGCGGGGAGGGGAAGAAAAAATGAAAGCGCAAAAACGGAAAATAGCAAGGTCATGAAAGGGTTAAGTTTTGTCCTGTGAAATATGGCTCGATGGGACTGAGATCTGATGATGGCTCGGCCATTGCAAAATATGCCACTTCTTTGCTTTTGCAGGATGTTTTGGGTCATGGTCCATCTGTCCTGTGAAGCGCCATCCAATAAACCTTGCTGCATTTGGTTGAATCTGAGCAGAAAGTATCGCCCTGTACACACAGGATTCATCCGGCTGCTTCTGTCTTCAGTCACATCATCAATAAACACCAGTGACTCGGTGCCATTGGAAGCCATGCATGCCCGCACCATCACACCGCCTCCACCATGTGTTACAGAGGATGTGATGTGCTGAGGATCATGAGCCATTCCAAGCCTTCTCCATACTTTCTTCTTCCCATCATTCTGGTACAGGTTGATCTTAGTTTTGCTTTTGCAGAACTGAGCGGCTTCTTTAGATGTTTCTTGGCAAAGTCTAATCTGGCCTTTTTATTTTAAGGCTGATTCGGTTTGCACCTTGTGGTGAACCCTCAGTATTTGCTCTCATGACGTCTTCTCTTTATGGTAGACTTAGATACTGAAACACCTACTTCCTGGAGAGTGTTCTTCACTTGGGTGACTGTTGTGAAGGAGTTTTTTTTCACCATGGAAATCATTCTGCGATCTTCCACCACTGTTGTCTTCCAAGCTCACCAGTGGACTATTTTGTCCAGAATGTACCAAACTGTTGATTTGGCCACCCCTAACATTTCTTCTATATTCCTGATGGATTTCTTATTTTTTTCAGCCTAATGATGGTCTGTTTCGCTTCCATTGAGAGCTCCTTTGACCGCATGTTGTGGGTTCACAGCAACAGCTTCCATATGCAAATACCACAGCTGGAATCAGACCTTCTGCCTGCTTAATGGATGATGGTTAAATGAGGGAATAGCCCATGCAGCCCATTAAGAGCTTTTGAGATAATTTTTAAAATACCTCTAGTCCCTTGAAATAGAGGCAGCTACATATTTAAGAGCTGTAATTCCTAAATCCTTACTCCAATTAGAATGTAAATGACGCACCCCCAGGGCCTGTGTTGTGCAGGGAAACCCGGAACCGGGCCTGTTGTAGAATGCTGGGGGTGGTAGTCTCCGTGTGGCGGTGACCCGGTCCGTGCCCAGGGTGGTCAAACCAGTGGCAGTCTTAATGTATAGCAAATGTCCGACTACGCCACCCGTGGATTGCGGTCAGTGGGGACCGCCGCTGCGCTGCCGACCGCTGAGGCTGATGTTGTCTGCGCAGCCGAGTATGGGATAACTCCCCACGGGAGAAGTATTGCCTCAGGGCAGCTAATGTGAGAGATGATGGGAGTGATGGTGTGAGGGTCCCAGTGCTAATGGTGCTGGTGCGGCAAGGAATCACAGAGACGTGAGGTGCAGTTCAGGGTCTTTACTGATGGTACAAGGCAGACCCTCCCGGGAGTACTGGCTAGTATAAGGGGCCTGGTCAGTCTGCGAGCAAGCAGGAGTTCCCCTGGCCAGGTGGAGTTGTAGGCCTCCCCGTTTATCTGCACTCTTCCTGGCTACCTTGCTGTCAGCGGTTACAAGTAGCCCACGTCCCTGAGTATACCGTGTGGTGCTCACCCGTATGGCTGGTGACTTGGGGCCTTCTGTTAGCCTCCGCTCCTGGATGGCGGCGCTGGTCCCTTCTTTGTGACTGAGCCTCCGGGCTTCTATGGCCAGAGGACCTGGAATCCCCTGCCGGCTGGTTTCTGCTGCTGGGTATATATCAGTCCCCACAGCCTCGGACTCCTGTGTCCGGTTTTAGTAACTTCAGCCAGGGCGAGCTATATCTCTGCTCACAGCCCCTGGCCTTCAGCTGCTGCTCCTACAGAGATCCTGTTCTCACTTTCCCTCTCCAGGCTCTGACTCACTTAATCCCGCCCCAGACCCAGTTTATAAGGGCAGATTCCTCCCCTCCCAGGTCTGGGCGGGCAGTGTTGCATGCTTAGGGCTCCTGACCAGAGAAACCTCCCACTTGCTCTCAGACATAATATCTCTATTACTGTGGCAACCAGACCCCTGGGGTGTCACATTCCCCCCTAGTAAATTTTAGTACTCCGGGACTAAACACATTTTTAAAACATAATAACAGGGTATAAACAATAATACGATAACATATTTACAAGAAGCTTTAGTTCTTTAAAGGTCACGGCGTGTCCGCAACCGAGTGTCCATATCACCCAAGGTGAAGCTTTAAGCGAAGTAGGGGACCTGTCCAAAGCAAACCCCTTGCGTTGTCCTTGGGCGTGGCTGCAAGGGTAGACTAACTACTTTGGGCTGCAAGGAGGCCACGCCAGACAGGTTTTCTCTTCCGCGGCCGTCTTCGCAAGAGGCACCAAGGTGCAACTATCTACAAAACTGTTCCGGTTATCCAGTGTCCATAACCTGTTAGTCCATAAAAATCTGCAGGGTAACTGAGAAACATAATTAATAACAGGCAACAAACATAAACCATAAACAGTTAACAGATAAATTCACAGTGCATTAGTTTAGATTCTCCAGCGAGCGGGCATCTGACCTCTAGTGACTCTAGTGGACCTACGGAGCTCACTAACTGGTTCTGCACTACAGGGTGTAGGAGGTGGTATGGGTAAGCTGGGCAGCTGTCTGCGCACTCTTTGGCTCACTAGGGGCACGGCAGGCTCACTACTAGCAGAGGGTTGATCCTCCTGTACTGCTGGTGTGGACTCTTCTGCCTCTTGGGCCAGCTGCTCTTCCAGCTCTACCGGTTCCTCTGTAGGCACTTGCGGGGCTGGCTGGAGAAAGGTGAGGACGGGTAACACAACAGCGCCGTTTACTTGTGTCCAAGACCGGGGGAAGTCTCCGAGTACGGTACTGATCATTTCTTCTCTTTCCTCTGCGGGTTGAGGGTTTCCTTGATCTTCTTCAGGGCTTTGCAGCTGCTCGGGACACTTCTTCAGGTGGTCTCTGGAGACAATGGCTGTGGTTTCTTCTCCATCCTTACTGATTACGCAGATTTTTGGGTTCTCATGGCTTGATGGCAGTACGGTGTACGGGTCCTTCTCCCACTGGTCGTCCAACTTGTGGAGCCGCCTCTTCCTCTTCAAGACCTGCTCTCCAGGTACCAGGGGAACAGCGGGAGCATACTGGTTATAAGCCTTCTCTTGCCTTTCTCTAGCTTGAGACAGACTTCGCTCGACGCTCTCCTGTACTTTCCGATACTGCTGCTGCCGTTCTGTATCCCAGTCTGCCCCTGGCGAGGTGTCCTCAGGCGTCAGGACTCCCATATCCAGGTCAATAGGCAGCTTACCAGGTCTTGCTCTCATTAGGTAAGCCGGGGTACAGTTGGTGGAACCTACAGGGATGTGGTTATACAGGTCCACCAGATCGGGCAGTTTCTCAGGCCACAGACTGCGTTCTTCCAGGGGCAATGTTTTTAGCAGATCTATCACCACCTGGTTCATCTTCTCGCAGAGTCCATTGGTTTGAGGGTGATAGGGCGTTGTTCTTTTCTTTTTGCAGCCATACAGGTTGCAGAACTCCTGGAAGACCTCCGCTTCGAAGGCTGGTCCTTGGTCTGTCAACACTTGGTCCGGGTACCCGTGTGGACGGCAGAAGTGCTGCTGGAAGGCTCTAGCTGCTGTTTGAGCCATTAAGTCCTTGACCGGGACCACCACCAGGAACCGGGAGTAATGATCTACGATTGTGAGGGCGTAGACATACCCAGATCTGCTTGGAGCCAGTTTCACATGGTCCAGGGCTACCAGTTCCTGTGGCTGTCTGGTGATGATGGGCTGCAGGGGAGTCTTCTGGCTGGCTCGGTCTTTTCTTCTCAGGTGGCACGGGCCACAGTCTCTGCACCACCTCTCGATGGCTCCTCTCATGCCTACCCAGTAGAACCGTTCACGCAACAAGAACTCCAGCTTCTTCCATCCAAAATGCCCTGCTCCGTTGTGGTATGCCTCCAGAACCATAGCCGCGTCTCGTCTTGGGACCACTACCTGCCAGGTCAACTCATGTGTTCGAGAGTTAACCATTCTCCGTCGCAGCTTCTCCCTGTAGAGGAACAGCTTACTTTTCTCCTTCCACAGTTGCTTGGTCTCCTCCGGAGCATCTGGGTCAAGACGGGCATCGGCCTAGGTCAGCATTTCCTTCACCAAATGGACTGCGGGATTACTGTCTTGCGTCTCCGCCCAGTTGTAGTGGGTCAAGGGATTGAACGTCACGGAGCGCCTGTCCTTCACACAGTGGGAATACAGGGTAATCCCATGACGGTGGAACGCAGGGAGCTCAACTTCTTCCAGATCTTCTGGATCTTCCCCTACGTCCGGTAAGTTCGGCATTCTAGACAGGGCATCCATCTCTGTTCCAGGGCACCGAGCCTTGCAGTGTCCAGGTGTGTCAACGGGTTGTTATCCGTGTACACGGTGAATTTGGAGGAGGCAAGGTAATGCTTGAAACGTTCGGTCACTGCCCACACTACTGCCAGGAACTCCAGCTTGAATGAGCTATAATTCTCAGGGTTCCTCTCTGTGGGCCGTAGCTTTCGGCTGGCGTAAGCGATTACCCGTTCTTTCCCTTGCTGGATCTGGGACAGTACGGCTCCTAGCCCGATGTTGCTTGCGTCCGTGTGGAGGATAAAGGGCTGGCTGTAGTCTGGATATGCCAGGATTTCATCCCCCGTGAGGGCCATCTTCAGCTGGCAGAAGGACTCCTCTTCCAGCTTTTCCCACCTAAAGGGCGGCTTCTGGTTTTTGGCTTTCCGAGATTGACCTATCAGGAGGTCCTGCATAGGGGCTGCCATTTTGGTGAAACCGGGAATGAATCTTCGGTAGTAGCCTACCAACCCGAGGAACTGCCGCACTTCCTTTATGCTGGAGGGTCTTGGCCAATCCTTAATCACGGTGATCTTATCAGGGTCAGGAGCCACTCCGTCAGCACTCACCACGTGTCCCAGGTATTGCACCCTTGGTTTCAGGAGGTGACACTAGGAGGGTTTCACCTTTAGGCCGTAGCTTGCCAGAGCTTCGAACACTTCTGCCAGGTGTTTCAGGTGGTCCTCGTAGGTCTTGGAATAGACGATGACATCGTCCAGGTATAACAGGCCCGTCTCGAAGTTCCGGTGTCCCAGACAGCATTCCATCAACCGTTGGAAGGTTCCTGGTGCGTTGCAGAGCCCGAACGGCATACAGTTAAATTCGCTGAGACCCATCGGGGTGGTGAATGCGGTCTTCTCCCGGTCCGCCTCTGCTACAGGAACCTGCCAGTACCCGCTAGTGAGATCCAAAGTAGAGAAGAAGTTAGCAGATTTTAATGCAGCTAAGGACTCTTCTATCCTTGGTAACGGGTACGCATCTTTGTGTGTGATACGGTTGACCTTCCTGTTGTCTACACACATTCTCATGGTGTTGTCTTTCTTTTTCACTAAGACTAGTGGAGCTGCCCAGGGGCTACAGCTGTCCCTGATTACCCCAGCCTCCTTCATGTCTCTAAGCATCCCCTTGGCGTGTTGGTAGTGTGCCGGGGGTACGGGTCGGTATCTCTCCTTTATGGGAGGATGGTCTACCGTGGGGATATGGTGTTCTACTCCCTTTACTCGCCCGAAGTCTAGCGGGTGTTTACTAAACACTCTCTCGTACTCTCGAACCACCCGATAGACTCCCTGTTTCTGGTGTGAGGGAGTGGAGTCAGTACCCAAATGCAGTTGCTGACACCAGTCCTCCATTGGTTTCTTAGAGCCGTTAGCTTCCTCTGGTTGAGATGGAGGCAAGGGTTCCACGGCCTGTACAGAGTTCTGGTTGATGGTGAACAATTTGGCTAGTGTGGCATACCGGGGCAGGTGTACTTCTCTCTCCCCGATATTTATGATGCGAACGGGCACCCTCCCATGTCGTACATCGACCACCCCCCGTGCCGTCAAAATGGTGGGCCTACTGTCTGAGTAGACGGGTTCTACCATTGCTTGGTAGTCTCTACCTCTTAGACCAATAGCTGCCCGGCACCAAATCATCATCTCACTTTTTGGGGGCATGGCAATAGGGGACGGGTCACACATTCTCACGCTACCTATCTCACCACCAGATAGTTCCACCTGTTGCCGCTTCATCAGTGCCCGGATCTCTTTTTGGAGCACACGCTGCTGGCCGGAACTGGCGTTCTTGGCAACCTGCTGTAAAATGAGAATCACCTCTGCAAGACAATTTTCAATTACATTAGTTCCCAAGGTTATTCTAGGGTGACTCTCATGACGGTCTATGTCCACTATAATCAGTCCTTGTGCCGCCAGTTCGACTTTCCCGATCTTAATGGTCACCTCTTTGAATCCCACCTGCGGCACGGGCTGACCATTGCTGGCGATGATACTCAGGTCGTCATCTGGGTAGCGGGTTATGTCCGAGTCATTCCAGTACTGTTTAAAGAGCACGTACGGGATGGTGGTCACCTGTGACCCAGTGTCTAGTAGGGCACTCATAGGAATGCCATCCAGTACCACAGGCAAGATTGGACGTCCCCCTACGTATTTATCACGCCAGTTTGATGGGCCTGATGGTCTTATGCCTGGGGGTTGGCCCTCTACCCCAGGTTGTGCCCGTTTAAATGACAGTACCTTGCCACATGTCCGGGTTGATTGCAGCGGCGGCAGATGGGTCGTCCGTCCTCGTTGTATCTGTCGCTGGGTCTTCCTCTAGCCGGTGGGGTCCTCCTCAGTCGGTGCCACGGGACGTCCTCCGGTCCGGATGCCAGCTGGATCTTTCCTGGAGAAGAGACCTGTAAAGACTGCACAGTTCTGGTTAGCGCGGCAACGCTCTTAGTCAGCTCTTGGACCTGATGGTGTAGGTCTGTAGCCGGGTCACTGTTTAAAGCCTGCGCATCAGCTCCCACAGGCCCTGCAGACAAGGGCGCCGTCTCCTGGTGGTATGTGATAGCAGGGCGCCTGTGGGTCACAGCGCCACCTGGTGCCGGTTCTCGGAGCACCCGGATGGCTCTGTCCTTGAACTGTGCAAAGTCCAGGTCAGGGTCCTGTAAGGCCATTGCCCGCAACTGGGTTCGGTGGGCATTGCACAGTAGACCCTCAATAAATTGTTCAGTCAACAGCTTATCTTCATTTCCCACGCTGTCAGGGTCTGCCTGCTTAATGGCTCTCAGGGCCTCTTGTAGGTTTAGAGCATAGTCTCTTATACTCTCATGTGCCCGCTGTTTACACCCGTAAAATCTGAGCTTTATTTCGGCTGAGGTGCGGGTATCAAATGTGTCTTTCAGCCGGGCTAGTATTTCTCTGACAGTCCTCTTCCTCCCAGGTGGCCAGGACTTTACCTCCCTTTGGGCTGCCCCGATTAATTGGGCCACCAGGATGCTCACTTTTTGCTCTTCTGTGAGGGGGTACACCTGGAAGAGGCTATCCAATCTTTCTCTAAAGTCATTTAGAGTATGTGACTCCCCTGAGTACTGGGGTAGCCAGGTTGCCCCCGGGATATAGGGCATGGTGAATGGCATGACTGCTGCAGCGGTTGCGCTGGCGGTGGCTGTGGCAGTGGAGCTCCCCTGGGTATCCGGCATCCTCCTCCCCCCTAGTGGACCGTGGCCTACCTTGCGATGCTCTTCTTCCGTAGGCCGCGGCTCCGCAGTCGATCGTCGGGGTTGAGGACCTGGCGTCGCGCTCCGATGACGTCAGCGTCGCTCTTCCTCCCTTCCAGGACCTTGCGCAGCATCAGAGCGTGGGGCGGAGCGTGGGGCGGAGCTTCAGATCTCGCGTGCTTTCGGCGTCCACGCCCCTCTTCTTCCCGTGCGGCGTCCCCAAGATGGCGTCCGAAGGCGGGAAGCAGCTGCGGATGGCGGGAAGAAGGCAGAAGACGGCGGGAAACGGTCCAAGATGGCGTCTGATGGCGGAAATCGGCTCCGGATGGCGGGAAACGACTCCGGACGGCGGGAATCTTCACCACAGGTAAGTATAAAAGTCTCTTTTTCAGGCACGCAGTACCCGGTGGTTGCGGGCACGAAATCCTGCCGACTACGCCAAAGTTGACGCAACCCTGGGCCTGTGTTGTGCAGGGGAACCCGGAACCGGGCCTGTTGTAGAATGCTGGGGGTGGTAGTCTCCGTGTGGCGGTGACCCGGTCCGTGCCCAGGGTGGTCAAACCAGTGGCAGTCTTAATGTATAGCAATTGTCCGACTACGCCACCCGTGGATTGCGGTCAGTGGGGACCGCCGCTGCGCTGCCGACCGCTGAGGCTGATGTTGTCTGCGCAGCCGAGTATGGGATAACTCCCCACGGGAGAAGTATTGCCTCAGGGCAGCTAATGTGAGAGATGATGGGAGTGATGGTGTGAGGGTCCCAGTGCTAATGGTGCTGGTGCGGCAAGGAATCACAGAGACGTGAGGTGCAGTTCAGGGTCTTTACTGATGGTACAAGGCAGACCCTCCCGGGAGTACTGGCTAGTATAAGGGGCCTGGTCAGTCTGCGAGCAAGCAGTAGTTCCCCTGGCCAGGTGGAGTTGTAGGCCTCCCCGTTTATCTGCACTCTTCCTGGCTACCTTGCTGTCAGCGGTTACAAGTAGCCCACGTCCCTGAGTATACCGTGTGGTGTTCACCCGTATGGCTGGTGACTTGGGGCCTTCTGTTAGCCTCCGCTCCTGGATGGCGGCGCTGGTCCCTTCTTTGTGACTGAGCCTCCGGGCTTCTATGGCCAGAGGACCTGGAATCCCCTGCCGGCTGGTTTCTGCTGCTGGGTATATATCAGTCCCCACAGCCTCGGACTCCTGTGTCCGGTTTTAGTAACTTCAGCCAGGGCGAGCTATATCTCTGCTCACAGCCCCTGGCCTTCTGCCTCTGCTCCTACAGAGCTCCTGATCTATCTTTTCCTGTGTCTGGAACTTTACTCCAGGCTCTGACTGACTTAATCCCGCCCCAGACCCAGTTTATAAGGGCAGATTCCTCCCCTCCCAGGTCTGGGCGGGCAGTGTTGCATGCTTAGGGCTCCTGACCAGAGAAACCTCCCACTTGCTCTTAGACATAATATCTCTATTACTGTGGCAACCAGACCCCTGGAGTGTCACATAAACACCTCAAATTAAAGCTGAAAGTCTGCACTTTAAACCCATATCGATTATATAACTGTATCTTGAATATGCTTTGGTAAACAGCTAAAATGTCAAAATTTGTGTCACTGTCCAAATATTTTTGGACCTAACTGTAGATTGATAGATAAATAAATAGCTAGTAGTGATGAGCTAGCACTAAAATGCTCGTGTGCTCGTTGGTCGGGTCAAGCAAATCGTAATGCTAGGGTGCTCGACCCGAGCAACAAGGCCAATGTATGTCAATGGGAACCTCGAGAATTTTTCCGATGCCCCCCCCCCCTCAGAGGTCTGAAGATCGCCTAAAAATTGCCCAAATCGATGGGAACAGTGCTGAAATTACATGGGAACAGCATGGGGAGGATCCCTGGAAGCATTTTTGAATCCCAGGTCACTGCTGTGAACCATGTTGTCAGAGTATTACCCCACTTTTACGGACTGACAATAAAACATAAAAAAATGAAGCCAAAATGGATTTTCCTGGAAAAAACGTTAAGGAACATTCTTTCCAGGGTAATGACTTGTATATTAGGCAAAAAAAAGAACACAAAAAAATACTCCTCCACACCTTGGGCTATGATCACAAGTAGCATTTTTGATGGGTTTTTGCACTTTTGCATTGCTTTCAATGGTGAAAATTACATTCACCTGTAAATGTCATTTTAACATTTTACTACCTTATCTGCCTCAGACATGATCAGACACATCCTGTTTCATTTATGAAGGAGGGACTCTGAAAGTCACAAAGCCTATTTTTACAGGGCTTGGACGGTCCTTACTATTGTTAAAGGGCCAGCAGTCGGCCCTCACTATCGTTAGAGGGCCATCATCCCCCTCCTCACTCTCCCTCTCCTCAGGCCATCCATGCTTAACAGACAGTATGACAGTTGCGTGGGTAGTACCGTCTGTAGCGCAGGAAACCAGCTCCTGTGCCTCCTCCTCCTATTCCTCCTCCTCATTATTACCCAATCCGTGTTGAGATGAGATGAGGCTGGGCTGTGTGGCATCACCCTGTATGGTTCCTTGCTCCATCTCATCGTGCTTCATCTGCAATGCCTCCTCTTTAATTGTGAGCAGCGAGCGTTTCAATAGACAGAGAAGTGGGATGGTGATGCTAATTATGGCATCATCGACGCTCACCATCTTGGTGGAGTCCTCAAAGTTTTGGAGGACGGCACAGATGTCTGACATTCTTGCCCACTCATCAACTCTTATGTGTTACGGGCTGGTACTCAACAACTGCCCTCTGCTGCTCACAAATCCTTCCCAACATCTGCAACATTGAGTTCCAACGTGTGGTGACATCGCATACCAATCGGTGAGCTGGAAGCTGCAAATGCTGCTGAAGCACAGCGAGGGCGACGGGAGCTGTAGGTGACTTTCGAAAATGGGCACACACATGGCGTACTTTGACAAGCAGCTCAGGCAGATCCGGGTAGGTTTTGAGAAACCGCTGAACCACTAGGTTGAGCACATGGGCCAGGCATGGTACTGGTGCAAGCTTGCCTAGCTTCAGAGCCGCCACCATGTTCTCCCAATAGTTACACAAGACCATGCCTGGCTGTAGGTTCAGCGGTGACAACCACAGATCTGCCTGCTCTTTTACAGCTGTTAACAACTCTGCAGCGGTGTGTGGCTTGTCACCTAAGCATATTAGCTTCAGCACAGCCTGTTGCCGCTTGGCCATGGCATTGCTGCAGTGCTTCCAGCTTCTGACTGGTGTGATCATTTCAGAGATGGAGTCTGAGGAGGAGGAGGAGGTTCGGGAGCTGTAGAATGTGGGAGCAACCCTGATTGACACAGGGCCCCGCAATCCTCTGCATCGGGAGGACGTGTTCCATCCCAGGGTCTGACTGAGTCCCGGCTTCCACTATATTAACCCAGTATGCCATCAACGAGATGTACCGTCCCTGGCCACAAGCACTTCTCCACGTGTCCGTGTGCATTGTTGGGATCATGGGTAATGTTCTGGGACACGTGTTTGTGTAAGGCGGGGACGGGACACTGGGAGAAATATTGGCGGCTGGGGACCGAATACCAAGGGAAGGCCACCTCCATCAGGTTGGGGAAAGATTCCGCCTCCATGAGCCTAAAAGGCAACATTTCAAGTGCAAGTATTCGAGAAATGTGGGAGTTTAGTATTGTGGCCTGTGGAGTGTTGACTGCGTATTTGCTCTTGCGTTCAAAGGACTGGGGTAGGGACAACTGAACGCTGCGCTGGGACAAGGACGGGGACGTGGTTGCTGATGGTGGTTGTTTCAAGTGTGCTAGACAGTTGCAGGGCGGGAGGCATCTTCGCCTGCGCCATTGACACGGGTTTGGGGTGCACACACAACAGCTGAACAGGCAGTGGTGTCACCCGCAGACACTGTTTCTGGACCCTACCGTATGGCCCAACTTGTCGGGTGATTTACTGTCATGTGCCTCACCATGCTGGTGGTGGTCAAGCTGCTAGTTTTGCTGCCCTTGCTGATGCTGGCTTGGCAGATGTTGCAATTTGCCTTTTTGGGGTTATCTGGACAGTCTGTAAAAAAGAGCCAGACTCTGGAAGACCTAACAGTTGGATTGGCAACTTCACTTGTGTTGTTGTTCAGGGGAATAGTTGACCGCCTTGTGTCTGTGGCCACCTCACTGGCAATTGTGTCTCATCATCATCATCCACCTCTTCCCACAGTTTACCATTGTCGCCTTTGTGTAATTGTGGCTGCTCAAATATTTGGGCATTGCTACATGTGATCTCCTCTTGCTCCGCTTGTGCTGTCTTCCAGGAGCAAAAATTAAAGATGTGTCTGACAGGATATCAAGACTCTTCAGACCTACAGATCACTACCCATTCCTGCTAATACATGTGGGGACAAATGACACCGCAAGAAAGGACCTGGAAACCATCTGCAGTGACTTTGAAGACTTGGGCAAGAAAGTGAAAGAATTGGGAGCGCAGGTGGTCTTCTCATCCATCCTCCCAGTGGATGGCCATGGAACAATGAGGTGGAATAAGATTCTACAGGTGAACAACTGGCTACGTCGATGGTGCCGTCAACAAGGATTTGGATTTCTGGATCACGGAATGAATTACCTATACGATGGACTACTTGCTAGAGATGGGGTGCACCTTACGAAGACTGGAAAACATGTATTTGGAAATTGCCTTGCTGCACTCATCAGGAGAGCTTTATACCAGAACAATGTGGGAAGGGAAGCAAAAGGCCAGAAAAAGCCATACAGCTGACAAATACTATTGAGATCTCTGCTACTGGAAGTGGAAAGGAAGAACAAAGACAAAACAATTTAAATAATAAAAATATGGGAAGAAGAGAAACCAATCACAAACTAAAATGTTTTTATACAAATGCACAAAGCATGGGCAACAAACAAGGAGAATTAGAACTACTAACGCAGGAAAAGAAATATGATGTCATTGGAATCACTGAAACTTGGTGGGACGATACACATGATTGGAATAAAAGGCTAAAAGGATACAACTTATTTGCAAGAAACAGACTTGATAAACGAGGAGGAGGTGTCGCATTGTATGTTAGAAAAGCGTATATCTGCACAGAGATTGAAGCTTCAGAGACTGGGAGTTCTGTGGAAACTGTTTGGGTAAGAATACAAGGAGAGAACAACGGAAAGGACACCATTGTAGGCATTTACTACAGGCCACCTGGGCAAGCTGAAGATATGGATGAACTCTTTATGTATCAAATGACCAAGTTCTCAAAAAAATATGACGTAGTGGTCATGGGAGATTTCAACTATCCAGACATTTGTTGGGAATCTCTCTCAAGTAAAACTAACAGGTCAAGCAAATTCTTATCCTCTCTTGCTGACAACTTTATCTTCCAAAAGGTAGGGGAGAAAACAAGGGGATCTGCTACTTTGGATCTAATCCTTATAAACAAGGAGGAAATGGTTGAGGAGGTAAAAGTGGCTGGGACCCTAGGAGGCAGCGATCATGCTATTATAGAATTTTGGATAACTAGAGGAGGAAGACATGTGAAGACTCAAACTTCAAGGTTAGATTTTAGAAAGGCAGATTTTAAGAGACTCAGAAAGAGAATAGGAGGGATCCAATGGCTGGATGTCCTTAAGGACAAAAATGTCCAGGAAGGATGGGAAATTTTTAAAAATGAGATTCTCAAAGCACAATCGTTAACAATCCCGAAAAGTAGGAAGAATGGGAAGCATTTAAGGAAACCAGGATGGATGAACACAGAACTTAAACACATGCTAAAAAGAAAGAAAGAAATGTTTATTAAATGGAAAGAGGGAGGCATATCTAAAGAAGATTATAATGCAGTCTGCAGATCCTGCAGGGCATGTATCAGGTTAGCTAAAGCTGACAATGAATTAAGGCTTGCAAGAGATGTCAAAAGCAATAAAAAAGGATTTTGGGGGTATGTCAAAAGTAAAAGAAAAGTCAAAGATGCTATAGGATTTTTACAGGATGAAAATGGAGAAATGGTAAGAGAGGATGTTGAGAAGGCCAAACTTTTTAATTCCTATTTTGCATCTGTTTTCTCTCAGAAAGAAAATGTAACATCAACTGATCTTCACTGTCCTTTTAAAGGAATAGAAGAATCCAAGTTATTTGTAAACAGAAAGATTGTGAGGGAATATTTAGCTAACATAAATGAGTTCAAGTCTCCAGGTCCAGATGAATTACACCCCAGAGTACTGAAGGAGATCATAGAAGAAATTTTAGAACCACTCTCCATAATCTTTGAAAATTCTTGGAGAACAGGAGAAGTCCCAGAAGACTGGAGAAGAGCAAATGTTGTTCCTATCTTCAAAAAGGGGAAGAAGGTGGACCCAGGGAACTATAGGCCGGTGAGTCTGACTTCTATACCAGGAAAGATCTTTGAACAAATTATTAAACAACATGTATGTAAGTACCTGGATAAGAATGAAGTGATTAACCAGAGTCAGCATGGGTTTATAACTAACAAGTCATGTCAGACTAACTTAATTTCCTTCTATGACAGAATCACTGACTGGGTGGATCAGGGAAATGCTGTAGATATAGTATATCTTGACTTCAGCAAAGCATTTGACAAAGTATCTCACACCATCCTTATTGAAAAAATGACCAAGTATGCAATGGACCAGGCAACTGTTAGGTGGATTCATAACTGGCTTAGTGATCGGACTCAAAGGGTGATTGTAAATGGCTTCACATCCAGCTGGATGAATGTCTCAAGTGGGGTACCACAGGGCTCCGTCCTGGGACCTGTATTGTTCAACATCTTTATCAATGATTTAGATGAAGGAATTGAGGGTAAACTGATTAAATTTGCTGATGACACAAAGCTAGGAGGGATAGCTAATACTAGAGAAGAGAGAGAGAGGATTCAAAAAGACCTAAATAAACTGGAGCAGTGGGCAGCAACCAACAGAATGGTTTTTAACAGGGAAAAATGCAAAGTACTACATCTGGGCAATAAAAATGAAAAAAGCATATACAGAATGGGAGGAATAGAGCTAAGCAACAGTACATGTGAAAAAGATTTAGGTATACTAATAGATCATAGACTGAACATGAGTCAACAGTGTGATGCAGCAGCAAAAAAGGCAAATACAATTCTGGGATATATTAACAGAAGCATACAGTCTAGATCACGTGAAGTCATTATCGGTCTTTACTCCTCTTTGGTCAGACCTCATCTGGAATACTGTGTACAGTTTTGGGCACCACATTTTAAAAAAGACATAGACAAACTGGAGCAAGTTCAGAGAAGAGCGACCAGAATGGTGACTGGTCTGCAAACCATGTCCTATGAGGAACGGTTGCAGGATTTGGGAATGTTTAGCTTGCAAAAAAGAAGACTGAGAGGAGACTTAATAGCTGTCTACAAATATGTCAAGGGCTGTCACATTGTAGAAGGATCATCTTTATTCTCATTTGCACAAGGAAAGACTAGAAGCAATGGGATGAAACTAAATGGGAGGAGACACAGATTAGATATTAGAAAAAACTTTTTGACAGTTAGGGTGATTAATGAGTGGAACAGGCTGCCACGAGAGGTGGTGAGTTCCCCTTCAATGGACGTCTTCAAACAGAGGCTGGACAGACATCTGTCTGAGATGATTTAGTGAATCCTGCTTTGAGCAGGGGGTTGGACCAGATGACCCAGGAGGTCCCTTCCAACTCTACCATTCTATGATTCTATGATTCTATGATTCTAAGCGGGCCGAGCGAAAGACACGAATCTATAAATGGAAAAGTGAACAGCTCTTCGGAGTGTCCAAGTGTGGGATCACTTGACTCCGGGCACTCGGAATGGTGGGAGGAAGGAGGATCAGGGTGAGGAAAATGTGGTCCAGACTGGAAGCATTATCTGCTATCCAACTAACAGCCTTTTCAAGTTGCTCTGGCTTCAAGAGTGGTGTTCCGCTGCCCCCTAGAAATTGGGACAGGAAGGTAGTTCGACATGATGTGGGTGTTTGTTGTGCTCCCTCAGCAGGCACAGTTTCATCTTGCCCATATCCTCGGCCTCTGCGTGCACCATCACCATCATGTCCACTTCCCTGTCCCTTGCCACGCGCCTTGGCCATTTTAAATGGAGTATAATATTTGGCACGCTCCACAAAATGCCTGTATTATTACCGCAGTAATAAGGGATCACGTGTGATGACCACGGTTTTAGGCAGTGGCCTCGTATTTGTCAGCGACCAAGTGTGAATAGGTTGAACAACACACAGCTGGCAGACTTGAAATGGAGTGTAATATTTGGCACACTCCACAAAATGTCTGTATTATTACCGCAGTAATATGGGATCACGTGTGATGACCACGGTTTTAGACAGTGGCCTTGTAGTGTGGTATTGGTCAGCGACCAAGTGTGAATAGGTTGAACAACACACAGCTGGCAAACTTGAAATGGAGTGTAATATTTGGCATGCTCCACAAAATGTCTGTATTATTACCACAGTAATATAGGATCACGTGTGATGATGACACGGTTTTAGGCAGTGGCCTTGTCCTTGTACTGTGGTATTGGTCAGCGACTAAGTGTGAACAGGTTGAACAACACACAGCTGGCAGACTTGAAATGGAGTGTAATATTTGGCACGCTCTAAAAAATGTCACAATTATTACAGCAGTAATATTGGATCACATCTGATGATGGACAAGTTTCTCTGCTTCCAAAATACAGCATGCAAATAAAATCAAACAAATCTGGCTGTAGTCTGCTAACAAGCAAATGGAGCAGTAAAATGGTGTACTGTATTGCTTTTTAAGCAAATAATCAGGATTGTGAGCAACAAAAAATTAGCCCTTATATCTAGGGCTATGGATATCTGCAACAGCAGCAGACAGAACGGGCAATGGACCCTATTCTGCTCTATACACTGTACACAAACTCTGCCTGCCTAACTCCTGCTATCACCAGGATTAATATACTGTATGCAGCTGGATTAGTCCTTAGAAGGACTGTTAGTTTAGATGTGTATATATAGCTGTGTAATACCTAATACCTCACTTATAAACCGCCAATTCTCTCCCTCGCTCAGCAGCAGCTCTCCTTACTCTGCCTGTTTACGGGCTACACTGTGACGAGCATAGGGTCACCAGGTCTTATATAGACCCGATGACGCTGTGCGGCCAGCCAATCACTGTAATGCCACAACCAGCAAGGCTGCGGAATTACAGTGAGTGGCAGGCAATCCCTGCATATTTATTTGCGGGGCGGGGACCCGAGTTCCCGCCCGAACATCCCGGAAGTACTCTCTGTGCGCCGAGCATCTTGAACAGTGAGATGCTTGGGCACGTTCGCTCATCACTAATAGATAGATAGATGGATAGATAGATAGACTCTGTGTCTAGATGACCTGATATTTCTATGCATAACATGGACTTTTAGTTGGTATTGTTATTGTGTAATGCTTTATTTGACCTGTGGTGGTGCTGTAGGGAAATTGAACATTCGCTACTAGTTCCTCCACTGATTATAACTGATTTTTGGGGTTATCAGCAATGGGGAGATTGTTAGAGATGAGCGAATATGTTTGAGCGGAATTGAATTTCAATTTTTTTTTTTAAAAAATCGCCATTTGCCAAAATGCTAATTATTTTGTAATTCGCCTCCACAGGTCACAATTTTTCTAAATCGCAAAGGGCCATCTAAATGTTAAAACGTAAAAAAAAATCCTTATCCTCACCTCTACGCTCACCTCTCCATCCCTTCTGCTACTCACCACCACCCATCCAGTCCTTTTCACAACTTCTGATCCCCACCACTTGCAATGACACAACCAGGCCAAACCGGGCCCTGATGAGGCCCAGTACGGTGGTTCGCATGCACACGCAAAGTCATGGCGCATGTTGAAGTGACCCTCCTGGGGAGTTCACCATGAGCACCAGAAGATGTGATGAGGACCAGACAGGTGATGATGAGGAGCGGAGGGGTCGGGGAGGTGAGCAGTGAGCAGTGAGTATAAGGATTTTTTTATTTTTTCCATCTTACGTTTATTATTCTCAGGGGTTTGGAGGATAATAAGTGACATTAAACTGGCACAGAATAACTTGTCTGTGAATCAAATTTCCCGGGAAAATCTACGTAAACCGGCTAATTTGAACTCTGCCTGATCTGCTCGTCTCTGGTAATTATCGTATCTTCGGGTGCACGTTCTATATACAGTAAATGCATAGTCGAAAACAGAGTCTTTAAACCTCTGCCCTGGAAATTCTACGACTTGTAACATAAAATGATGACGCATTTCAGGTCATGTTCACCCGAACCTTGCTTTTTATTGACCGTGTAATTTCACAACATAAATCTAGAAATAAAAAGGAGGAATGTAAAGTGGCGGTAATGTATATTTAATACAGAAAATATCATGTTGCTATTTACGCAGAAGATTGCTTTCAAATTTGATGGTAAAGTTGGAATTCTTAATAAAGGGGCCACCCACCGATAAAGGCAACAGGAAGTTTAGTGATTCATATCCAACAACTTTCACCATTAGTCATGCCATGTAAATCACTGCAGGGAGGACAGGAGACCGGTCACATCTCCTACCGAGACCTCCGCTGTGTAATGTGCTAAGAGCACTAGGCAATTTTCCCTTCGCCATGTGTATGTGCTACGTCTGTCATAATTTAACTTTTTCAGTTTTGCCATACAGATCAAAAATATTTAGCAATTTTTTTTTTAACTATCATTTGGAAAATTTCATTTAACCCTTCTAGGACCCAACATTTTTTTTTACAAACCGGGCTGTACTCACCATTCCTGGATCTATCCCCTGAGTCCCAGCGTCTAACATTGGCTGCGGTGCTGAAGTCACATCGCCAATTAATGAGCTCTGTGGCTCTGAGTGGGGTGTTCTGTCTACACTAGCAGAGCCTGAGCTTAGCGATTGGCTTCCATGCTGTCAACGCGACATTAGCGCTGCATCCCATGCTAGATATTGGCAATAGCAGCGGAGACTTGCCGGCAGGGCCGGCTCCAGGCTTTGTGAGCCCCGGGCGAAAGAGTCTCAGTGGGCCCCTTTATCACATACCATGATTCATAATGCACAGATACGGCGGAGAAATATAGGTATACAACACAGGGCCCAGGCTGTCCCCTCATCCTTCACATATGCAAACATGCATGCAAACACAGTAGGCAGGCATGCACACAAGCATAGTATGCAGACATGCACACAGACACAGTACGCAGACATGCACATGTGGCACCCGGCTACTACAGGTACCACAGGACCCAAAAGGGTGCATGGACGGACTTCTCCAAAAGAGGCCCTCACTACAAACAGACACCTCCACCCTTCCACCTCATACCACCAGAGGGCCCTGTTAGGGATATATATATGGAGGGTGGAGTCAGGCAGTTTAGTGCGTACAGTCAGAGAGCAGTGAAGACGCAGCACGTCTGCTGCTGTTCTGAGGGCCCCGAGTGTGGCCGGAGGCAAAGAGGAGAAAGGAGTTAAGGGGGCAGAGGAGCATCACAGGCTCACCCCAGAATACAAACCGGACACCGGGTCCGCGCCTACAGGGTCCTCTACACCCAGTAGGGATTACTGGCATACCAGGAGGATTACAGATCCCTGGTCGACCTGAAGCTAAACCCTTTACAGGACTAGGAACCACGAAGGCCCCAGCGTCCAGGGATAGTGGTTGCCAGAGAAAGGTCCTACTACCAAGCGACAGGTGAGAGAACAACACAACACAGAAGCTAGGCCCAGTTGCAGGCTGGCCAGGAGCTTAGAGAGAGGGAGAAACGGACCAGGAGGCCTTATACCCGCTCAATGGGGAGAGTCCAGAAGTTCACCCTTCCTACCGAGTACCCTGGATCGTACCTGACATCTGCACCAGTAAAGGTACTGAAGTGAATCTCCTGTCTCTGTCAGTTACTCCTGCTGTGCCATCTCTTCTGCACTACAACGCCCAGCATCACCATCTGCACCTACACTGCTCTGGGGCCGTGCTCTGCCTGTGGAGAGCCGCACCAACCCAGCTGCCCTAACACCTGCCCCGGAGGTCTGCAGCAGCGCTGGTACCCGTTACCAGAAACCACAGGTGGCGTCACAAGACAAAAACTGTTACCGACCAAAAACCCCTTTTTCAAGAGAGACCCCAGAGTACGGGCCCAGGAGCCGACTGCGGTGACATCCTAAACAAGGTAAAAGGCCCAGGTACCGAGTCCCCTATATCCTCCTGGGCGAGACACACACACACAGTATGCAGACATGCACACACACAGTATGCAGACATGCACACACACAGTAAACAGACATGCACACACACAGTACGCAGACATGCACACACACAGTATGCAGACATGCACACAAACAGTATGCAGACATGCACACATGCACACAGTACGCAGATGTAGCACCCTGAGGATTCGGCTGCTACAGGGGTATTGCACCTCAACCCAGAGGTGTGATATTCCACTCCCGGGTAAGGATGGAGTGTGGATCTGAGCTCGGTAGGCTGCATGCACTACACACATCCCATTTCCGAGGAGCAGACCGACGGTACTCCCACTTAGAAATGTGCAGGTACGACCGAGTCTGTTCCTGGCTGGAGTGGGAGGGGGGTGGTACATCCCAAGTAGTGTAGGGGCAGATAGGGGGAGCAGCCTGGGTAAAGATAGGAACTCATTGGGTGCTGGTCACCTGAGCTCACACATAGAGGGTGTATATAAGGTGGGCACCATCAGAGAACAGGGTCAGTCTGTCAGCCTTTTGCAGAGAGAAGTCAGAGGAGGAAGAGGAGCAGAGAAGCCCTAGAGAGAGAGAGAGAGGAGAAAGAAGGAAAGACCCAGAGAGGGGACAAAGAGAGGACTCTGAGAACCCAAATTCAAGCTACGGGTGAAGAGTCGGCATTAGGGTACCGGAACCCAAGCTGGTGGGGGCAAAAACACACCCCAGCCAGAGACCGGAGGCCGTGGGCAGCGTCTGCCACGGCCACCCACCACATCCACCACGAAGGCATACCACGTGGAGGGTCAGGGAACCCAAGGCCAAGGGTCACCCAACAGAAGGCCCGAGGGAGCTGGACCTGGGTGGATCAATAGTGGGGACGGCCAGAGAAAGGACAGAAGGAGAGCTCAGGGTCACGCTCCGGACTCGCTTGGGGGTTGGCTGGATCCAGGACCTGGTGGACGCAGCACGGCTCGGGAGGTCACTTGAAGCTGGAGTGACCGGAACATCAGCAGTGAGTAAATACCCTAAACTGCACAACCCGACTCTGTCTTCCTTTAACACCTATGCTGCACCACCACAACCCCCATCCTCTGCACCTGACCCCCTGAGGCTATACCCCACCCGTTGGGGGTTATACCATCAAACGCTGCACCTACACCATCAGCCTCAGCGGACCCTGCTGCAGCGGCGGCCATAGTGACCGCATTACAACGGGTGGCGTAGTCGACAATAAAGAACTTATAACATCTGTAGGACTGCCACATACAACTGAGTTTGACACCCTGGGCACGGACCGGGTCACAGCCACTCGGAAGACTACAACCCCCATCTGATCCGGCTCCGGATATTCCCACTAACGAATATGGCCCAGGGGGCGCGTCAACTTTGGCGTAGTCGGCAGGATTACGTGCCCGCAACACCCGGGTACTGTGTGCCTGAAGAAAAGAACGAGTTTACCTCAAAAAGAAGTCTCCTGCCGGTTCCGGAGGGTCCCCGCCATCGGACTCCATCACAGGTCGATTCCAGCCGGTTGTCCGCCATTAACAGCGTTTTCCCGCCATCTGCAGAGTTTCCCGCCACTGGGAAGCGATTCCCGCCATTTCCGAAGGTTTCCCGCCTTGGAAGAGCGGACGCCATTATGGGCGTGCCAGAGGGTGGCGAGAGGCCACCTCCCATCGTGGGCCAGGACCGAAAATGGCGCCAAAAGTGGAAACCGCCCCCACCAACAGAGACTGTGATGCTAGAGGTGTCTGTCAGCGTGAAAGAACAGCCCCTGGAGCTGACAATCACCAAGTGGCCCCGGGACCGCCCTCGAGGTGGGAGGAGACGAAAGGAGAGAACGAAGATGGGTGTCGCCTGGAGCAGTCTAGAGCGAGCGCACCCGGAGGCAAGAAGCCGGGAGAAGAATATCGGAGGAGCTTACCCGGAGATGGCGAGAAAGCAGAGCAGCACCGGCCCGTTGGCCAGGAGCCTGCTAGAAACAGAGGAGGGAGAGCAGAGCAGCACCGGCCCGCTGGCCAGGAGCCTGCTGGAGACAACTGAAGGAGAGCAGAGCAGCACCGACCCGTTGGTCAGGAGCCTGCTGGAAACAACGACCCCACTAGGCCTAGTGGAGGTCCTAGCACAGCTCCCCCGAGATCGGGAGTGTGCGCAGACCGCACTGGAGGGCCTCGCAAGGAGGATGGCCCGGGTGCAGCGAGAGACGTTGGCGGAGTGGAGCCGAGAGATGGCCCAGCAGACCGAGACCCGTCAGCGGAGCACGCCACCCAAGACGAGGAGACCGACCGCCTCTGAGGATGGCGCGGGAGGACTCAAGGCCGGAGACGGCGCCGAGAAGGGAGCCGAACGAGTGGAGGCAGGTAAAGGGGACGTCTATACCCCAAACCGGGAAACCGCGAACCTGCCCCAGCTCCCCGTCGCAGAGCCCGAAGTCTATCCTGCCGTGCCCGTCGCTGCAACGTCACCGCCGCAGACTAGGCCTCAAACGGGAGCCGCGACCCCTGTGACGTCACACGCCTCGACCCCGGGCGTGACCAAGCAGGAAGTACCACCAGCCTGGTCGCAAGGCCTAGTACCCCCGGGCGCCGCAATACCAACAGCGCCCCCTACCTCCGCGGAGCCCCCGGCCTGGTCGCAGGGCCAAGTAGCCCAGGGCGCCGCCGTCCTTACGGTGCCCTTCACCTTCCAGATACCCCAGGCCTGGCCGCAAGGCCCGGGCAACCCGGGCGCTAACACCACCGCGCCCATAAGACCAAGAGTGCCGCATCTGGGAGAGGACCTGTACGCCCAGCATACGTGCCCGGATGGGCAGCCATTTAGATGGCCACCGGAGTTCCACCATCCCCGACTCCGGAGAGAGAGACCCCTGGATGAACCCCTGATCCCGGCTCCAAAGCCCGTAAAGAGGATCTCGCCCCCGCTAGCAGAAGCGCAGTTCGAGTGGGACCCCACCGGAGAAGATCTCATGGGGTTCACTCAAGAGACTCGGGCAGCTGCAGCGGAGCGTGCTGAGTGCTGCCGCCAACAGCTCGAGGACTTTGAGAGGGAGCGGAGAGAGAGGCGGGTCCGGGAACAGCAAGCTCAAGTAAGGAGCGCGGAGCAGAAGAGCCGGGCCAGGAGAGACCCCCGTGCAGCGCATAGTCCCCGCACCACCGGGACTGTGATAAAGTTTAATATGCAGCATGGGTGGGGCTTCATCCGAGACCACCGCACCCTAGGCGACATCTTCGTGACCAGGAGAGACGTTGAGTCCCACCTACCGGAGGGACACAGAGGTCGTGACCTTTATATCGGGGACGAGGTCACCTTCACCCGGCACAAGTGTGCCAAAGGACCCTACGCCCTCCATGTGCATCGTCTGACGGAGGAAGAGCTGCGGTGTGAGGAGGAAGAACAAGAGGACCCGGACGGGTCTGAAACTAGAGCCAAAGGTAACAATAAAGAAAGAGCAGGAGGACGCCGTCGTTAAGTACAGCGAAGCAGGAGCTGTATATAGTTGCCCGTCGGGGCACAGTGAACTGAAACTGAAACTGTTACTGCTGCTAATGTAGTCCCCGTTGGGACCAGCAAGTGTGAACTGTTACCCGTTTAACCCCTAAATCCCACTGACCGAGGACTGAGAGCGGTCATTCCTCCCTAATACCTGGCCGAGGACTGAGAGCGGCCATATCCCTGTAAATAGTTGCGCGTCCTAAAGCGCCCCCTACCGGTTTTATAGGGAAAATCAGTTTTCCAGAGAGACTGTCGCACTTTACCCGGTCACACGTTGCACAGTGACCGGAGGAGGAGCCTGAGGCGACGAGAATGTTTTATCTGCTAAGATATGTTGTTTAATATGTTTTATATGTTTATGAAAAAAAAAAAAAAATGTATGTTTGTGGATGTTTTGTCTTACAGCCCGAGGACGTGCTGTGATTTACCAGGGGGGAATGTAGCACCCTGAGGATTCGGCTGCTACAGGGGTATTGCACCTCAACCCAGAGGTGTGATATTCCACTCCCGGGTAAGGATGGAGTGTGGATCTGAGCTCGGTAGGCTGCATGCACTACACACATCCCATTTCCGAGGAGCAGACCGACGGTACTCCCACTTAGAAATGTGCAGGTACGACCGAGTCTGTTCCTGGCTGGAGTGGGAGGGGGGTGGTACATCCCAAGTAGTGTAGGGGCAGATAGGGGGAGCAGCCTGGGTAAAGATAGGAGCTCATTGGGTGCTGGTCACCTGAGCTCACACATAGAGGGTGTATATAAGGTGGGCACCATCAGAGAACAGGGTCAGTCTGTCAGCCTTTTGCAGAGAGAAGTCAGAGGAGGAAGAGGAGCAGAGAAGCCCTAGAGAGAGAGAGAGAGGAGAAAGAAGGAAAGACCCAGAGAGGGGACAAAGAGAGGACTCTGAGAACCCAAATTCAAGCTACGGGTGAAGAGTCGGCATTAGGGTACCGGAACCCAAGCTGGTGGGGGCAAAAACACACCCCAGCCAGAGACCGGAGGCCGTGGGCAGCGTCTGCCACGGCCACCCACCACATCCACCACGAAGGCATACCACGTGGAGGGTCAGGGAACCCAAGGCCAAGGGTCACCCAACAGAAGGCCCGAGGGAGCTGGACCTGGGTGGATCAATAGTGGGGACGGCCAGAGAAAGGACAGAAGGAGAGCTCAGGGTCACGCTCTGGACTCGCTTGGGGGTTGGCTGGATCCAGGACCTGGTGGACGCAGCACGGCTCGGGAGGTCACTTGAAGCTGGAGTGACCGGAACATCAGCAGTGAGTAAATACCCTAAACTGCACAACCCGACTCTGTCTTCCTTTAACACCTATGCTGCACCACCACAACCCCCATCCTCTGCACCTGACCCCCTGAGGCTATACCCCACCCGTTGGGGGTTATACCATCAAACGCTGCACCTACACCATCAGCCTCAGCGGACCCTGCTGCAGCGGCGGCCATAGTGACCGCATTACAACGGGTGGCGTAGTCGACAATAAAGAACTTATAACATCTGTAGGACTGCCACATACAACTGAGTTTGACACCCTGGGCACGGACCGGGTCACAGCCACTCGGAAGACTACAACCCCCATCTGATCCGGCTCCGGATATTCCCACTAACGAATATGGCCCAGGGGGCGCGTCACAGACATGCACACACAATACGCAGACATGTACACACACATGCACACAGTAAGCAGACACGCACATCACCAGCAGACATGCACACACAGTACTCAGACATGCACACACACACAGTCCGCAGACATGCTCAAACACAGTACGCAGACATGCACACACACAATACGCAGACATGTACGCACACAGTATGCAGACATGCACGCACACAGTACGCAGACATGCACGCACACAGTACGCAGACATTCATGCACACATGGTGCGCAGACATGCATACACACAGTATTCAGACATGCACATATGACGCGTCCCCTGGGCTGTGGGGTACTCGGTGCTGGGCTGGTCGTTGCAAGGGGAGATGTCACAGTGGCGGTGACCCGGGCAGTGACCTAGGGCGGTCAATAAAAGGGAATATTTACAGGGGAATTAAAGTTTTTATATAAAGTTCGTGACACTACCTGTGGTATGCGGCTCTATGGGGCCGCTGCTGCGGAGCAGATCCTCTGGAGCTGATGTTAGTGCAGCAGAGTTGGTTCAGCTCTCCACCGGCAGAGCTTAGCTCCAGGGCAGGAAATGGTGATGTATAGATGTTGCTGTGCAGTGTAGTGCAGGGGATGATGGCGCAGCAGTAATAATTCACAGAGACAGTGGGGTGCACTCTTCCGGATTTACTCACAGTTCTCACTTTGCTCCTGGTTACAACTGCAGATCATAACTTCCCATGTCATCCTGTGCTTACTCAGGGAGGGGTTCAGCAAACCCTCAGGTACCTCCGGAGTACGTAACGGGACCCCCTTCTGTGTGTTCCTTCTGGCTGTCTACCTGCACTTCACACCCAGTGTCCCAAGCCAGTGACCGCGGACCTTGTCGGGCGATGTCTTCTCTGTCCCCTGGGTCCTCTATGGCCACCTTTTCGGTGAGTTAGATGTGGCTTTTGGCTGCAGCACCTGAAATGCTGCATCCTCCGGTTACCTAGTTGAATATTGTAATTCTCACTAGTTAAAGTCCGGTCCCCTCTGCGACCCGATCCCTCCACCGCCTGGTACATTCGGGCATACGGGTGGCCTCCAGCACTGCCTGTACCCCTGGGATCCTTTCTTCACTCCTGGAGCCTTCTCTCTGCTCCCGTTCCTTCCTCCTCTCCTTCTCCTGGGCCTCCTCTCTCAGGCCCGCGCTTCCCTGAGCAGAGCTCCTGCAGAGCTCCTCCTCCTAACTCCTCCTCTGACTCTCTCTCACTTCTTCTCTGACTGGAACAACCCCTTCTAGATGGTTCCATCCCATTTTATATCACTTCTTACTGAGCTCCCCTGAACTTCTTCCTCCACCCACACCCACTACATGGTTCCCCCTACTTTGGTTCCCCCCACTCCAGCCAGGGACAGGGCTCAGCAGGAGAGCGACGCATCTTGCCCCTCCTGCCGGTCTGGAGTAGTGTAGTGTTGGATGCAGGTGTTAGGGTCCCGAGCTGTACTCCTTCCTTACCTGAGAGTGAGATACCACACCTCTGGTTGAGATGCAGTACCTCTGTGGCGACTGAACCCTCAGGGGCGCCACACATAAACACACACAGTACGCAAGCATGCACACACACACGCAGGCATGCACACACACATGCACATGGTACACAGATATGCACACATACAATACGCAGACAAGCACATACACAAACATATACACAGATATGTACACATACAGACATACATAAATATTTGAACACAAATTCTTAAAAACACATATAAAACAGACATAAATATATATATACACAGTCATACACACTGACATACAGAGATATTCACATCATACACACACACACAGACAGACCAGACACATTAGTAATATTTTTAATATGGGGATTGGGCTAGCTGGCAACAAGTCTCGCTCACCTGCCTCTGGCCTGTGTCCCGTCCAGCTCCACAGGCATGTGGCTGTGCAGAGTCGTCGGCGTGTTTTTGATGGCCATCACAGGCATGGACCTGGATCATCAGAGGGGCCCACTTGACGTCGTTGCCGCTCCCCCAGCATCTGTACAGGACCTCTGGCGCTGCTTAATTGCCGGCACTTCACCAGACATGGCTGCGCGCAGTGCGCTATGCAGGTGTGTCTGCTAGTAATGATGCTGCAGGGGCGACGCATGAGCACAATTAAAGGCGCAGTGTCACCCCTGCCGAGTCATTACTACCAGACACAGCCACACTGCGCGAAGTGCCGGCAATCAAGCAGCGGCAGAGGTCCTGCACAAGTGTGGGGGAAGTGGCCAGGCCCCGACGGCGAGATGGCCCCTTTGATGGTCCAGGGCACCTGGGTGCTGACGCCGGCCCTGCTTGCCAGTGGACCAGGGGGTGGTAAGTAAAGAACATTTTTTTTACATATACTGTATATGTAGTCAGGAAGGAATTTTTTCCCCAATATGGAGCTTAGTGTTTGCCACATGTTTTTTTTTTTGCCTTCCTCTGGATCAACATGTTAGGCTATGGGTTGAACTAGATGGACTTAGTCTTCCTTCAACCTTAAAAACTATAACTATAACTATATATATAGATATACAGTGGGTACGGAAAATATTCAGACCCCTTTAAATTTATCACTTTTTGTTTCATTGCAGCCATTTGGTAAATTCTAAAAAGTTCATTTTTTTTCTCATTAACGTACTCTCTGCACCCCATTTTGACTGAAAAAACCCAGAAATGTAGAAATTTTTGCAAATTTATTAAAAAAGAAAAATTGAAATATCACATGGTCATAAGTATTCAGACTCCTTGTTCAGACACTCATATTTTAGTCACATGCTGTCCATTTCCTTGTGATCCTCCTTGACATGGTTCTACTCCTTCATTGGAGTCCAGCTGTGTTTAATTAAACTGATAGGACTTGATTTGGCTGAGCTCCAGAGATGCAGTAGGGAGATGGGAGAAAGTTCCACAAAGTCAACTATCATTGCAGCCCTCTACCAGTCGGGCCTTTATGGCAGAGTGGCCTGATGGAAGCCCCTCCTGGGTGCAAGACATATGAAAGCCCACATAGAGTTTGCTCAAAAACACATGAAGGACTCCCAGACTATGAGAAATAAGATTCTCTGGTCTGATGAGACGAAGATAGAACTTTTTGGTGATTAATTCTAAGAAGTATGTGCAGAGAAAACCAGGCACTGCTCATCACCTGCCCAATACAATCCCAATAGTGAAACATGGTGGTGGCAGCATCATGCTATTGGGGTGTTTTTCAGATGCAGGGACAGGACGACTGGTTACAATTGAAGGAAACATGAATGTGGCCAAGTACGAGATATTCTGGATGAAAACCTCTTCCAGAGTGCTGTGGACCTCAGACTTGGCCGAAGTTTCACCTTCCAACAAGACAATGACCCTAAGCACACAGCTAAAATAACAAAGGAGTGGCTTCAGAACAACTCTGTGACCATTCTTGACTGGCCCAGCCAGAGCCCTGACCTAAACCCAATTCAGCATCTCTGGAGAGACCTGAAAATGGCTGTCCACCAACGTTCACCATCCAACCTGACGGAACTGGAGAGGATCGGCAAGGAAGAATGGCAGAGGATCCCCAAATCCGGGTGTGAAAAACTTGTTGCATCATTCCCAAGAAGACTCATGGCAGTACTAACTCAAAAGGGGGCTTCTACTCAATACTGAGCAAAGGGTCTGAATACTTATGACCATGTGATATTTCAGTTTTTCTTTTTTAATAAATTTGCAAAAATTTCTACATTTTTGTTTTTTTACAGTCAAGATGGGATGCAGAGTGTACATTAATGAGAAAAAAATGAACTATATGACGCGCCCCTGGGCCTGTGTCGCGCTGCATTGCGCACGCGGGAGCTTACCCGGAGCCGGATCTCTTGAGGGTTGTAGTCTCGTGGCGGTGATCCGGTCCGTGCCCAGGGAGTCAGACTAAGTGGCGCTGTATTAGTGGTAGATGTTGGACGACTACGCCACCCGTTGAGTACAGCTAAGGAGCTGCTGCTGCAGGGCAGACCGCTGAGGCCGGTGGTAGGATTATGCAGCGTGATAGTATAACCCCCAACGGGAGGGGTATGTCCTCAGGGCAGCCGACGTGGATGATGGGGGTAGCAGGAACCACTCGGAGACGGTACGGTGTAGTTCAGGGTCTTTACTGGTGACAAAGATAGACCCTCCCGGAGTACTGGCTAGCGATTGGGGCCTGGTCAGTCCTTGAGCAGATGGGATCTCCCCTGGCCAGGCGGAGTTGTAGGCCTCCCAAACTAACGATACTCTTCCGGCTACCTTGCTAGAGGCGGGTATAAGTAGCCCACGTCCCTGAGTGTACCGTGTGGTGCTCACCCGTATGGCCGGTGACTCGGGGCCTTCTAGTAGCTTCCGCTCCACGACGGCGGTGCTGGTCCCACGCGTGTGACCGTGCCTTTGGGTTTCTGGGCCAGAGGACCTGCAATCCCCTGCCGGTCGGTTTCTGCTGCTGGATAGGAGTTAGTCCCCACAGCCTCGGACTCCGGGTCCGGTGATAACTTCTCAGTCAGGGCGAGCTCTGCAGCTGCCAGCCCCTGACTCCTTGTAGCACTGCTCCCACAGAGCTCCTGATGTTCTTTTCCTATATCTGCTTCTCTGTCTCTACTTCTCCTCTACTCACTAACCCTGCCTCAGCCCTAGGTTTATATAGGGGAAGTTCTTCCCCTCCCAGGACTGGGCAGGAGGTGTGGCATGCACAGGATCCCTGACCAAGAGACCTCCCACCTGCTCTCAGACATAACATTGCCGTTACTGTGGAAACCAGACCCCTGGGGTGCCACATTCCCCCCTAGTGAAATTTAGTACTCCGGGACTAAACATATTTTTAGAAAAACATAACAAGGTATAAACAATAATAATACAATAAGAAAAACACATAAAGATGGTTACGGCGTGTCCGCAACCGGGTGCAGTCTTTGAAGAAAAGCAAGGTGTCCATTTCACCAAAACAGGGAGACGTAACCAGGTAGGGGTCTGTCCTGCTCCGAGTCCTTAACAGTCTTTAGTCCATTCCTAGGTTATGCTCCAACCATGTACAAGGATTCCCGGTAAATCCACCAAGGACTCCTATAAATAACTAGAAACACATAATTATACACAAGCAACAAGAAAAACAGGTAACCACAAATAAAACAATTTATACACTTCAAATCCTCCAACGTGCGGGTAACTGGCCTCTAGTGCCCCTAGTGGACCTACGGAGCTGACTGTCTAGCCCTGAACTACAGGGTGTAGGAACTGTCAAGGGTAAACTGGGCAGCTGTCCACGGGCCCTTTGGCTCACTAGAGGCATGGCAGGTTCACTATAAGCAGAGGGTTGATCCTCCTGGTCTGCTGGTGTGGGGTCTTCTGCCTCCTGGACCGGCTGTTCTTCCAGCTCTACCTGTTGCTCCGTAGGTGCTTGGGATGCTGGTTGGAGGAAGGTGAGTACGGGTACCACAACTGCGCCATTGACTTGAGTCCAAGACCGAGGGAAGTCTCCGAGCACAGTACTAACCATATCTTCCCTTTCCTCTACGGGTCGAGGGTCTTCTTGTTCCTCTTCAGGGTTCCGTAGCTGTTCGGGACACTTCTTCAGGTGATCCCGGGATACAATGGTTGTGGTTTCCCCTCCGTCTTTACTGATGGTACAGACCTTTGGGTTGTCGTGGCTTGAGGGCAGTACAATGTACGGGTCCTTCTCCCACTGGTCGTCCAACTTGTGGAGCCGCCTTTTCCTCTTCAAGACCTGCTCTCCGGGTACCAGGGGAACAGCGGGAGCATACTGGTTGTAAGTTTTCTCTTGTCTTTCCCTAGCTTGACAGAGACTTCGCTCCACGCTCTCCTGTACTTTCCGGTACTGCTGCTGCCTCTCTGTGTCCCAGTCTGCTTCTGGTGAAGTGTCCTCGGGTGTCAGGACTCCCATCTCCAGGTCAACAGGTAGCTTACCAGGTCTTGCCCTCATCAGGTAAGCCGGGGTACAGTTGGTGGAACCTACCGGGATGTGGTTGTATAGGTCCACTAGGTCGGGCAGCCTCTCAGGCCACAGACTGCGTTCTTCCAGGGGCAATGTTTTCAGAAGATCTATCACCACCTGGTTCATTTTCTCACAAAGTCCATTAGTTTGCGGATGATAGGGTGTCGTCCTTATCTTCCGGCAGCCATACAGAGTGCAGAATTCTTGGAAGACCTCCGCTTCAAAGGCAGGTCCCTGGTCTGTCAACACTTGGTCCGGGTACCCGTGTGGACGGCAGAAATGCTGCTGGAAGGCTCTAGCTGCTGTTCGAGCTGTTAAGTCCTTGACGGGGATGACAACCAAGAACCGGGAGTAGTGATCCACGATGGTTAGTGCGTAGACGTAGCCACTTCTGCTTGGGGTCAGTTTTACATGATCCAAGGCTACCAGTTCCAACGGCTGCCGGGTGACGATGGACTGCAGGGGAGTCTTCTGGCTGGCACGGTCCTTCCTTCTTAGGTTGCACGGGCCACAGTCTCTGCACCACCTCTCGATGGTTCCCCTCATGCCTACCCAGTGGAACCGCCCGCGCAGCAGGAACTCCAGCTTCTTCCATCCGAAGTGTCCAGCCCCGTCGTGGTATGCCTCCATCACCACGGCTGCGTCTCTTCGTGGCACCACTACTTGCCAGATTAGTTCATGCGTCCGGGAGTTAACCATTCGGCGGCACAACTTCCCCTTATAAAGGAACAGTCGACTCTTCTCAGCCCACAGTTGCTTGGCTTCCTCCGGAGCGTCTGGGTCAAGGCGAGCCTCTGGCCGAGTCAGCATCTCCTTCACCAGTCGGACGGCAGGGTCACTGTCTTGAGTTTCCGCCCAGTTGTAGTGAGGCAAGGGATTAAACGTAGCAGCTTGCTTACTCCTTACCCGGTGGGAATACTGGATAGTCCCATGACGGTGGAACGCGGGGAGTTCGACTTCTTCCAGTCCCTCTGGATCTTCTCCTACGTCCGGTAGGTTTGGCATCCTGGACAGGGCGTCCGCGTTGGTATTGGAGCGTCCTGCCCGGTATTTGATTGTGAACTCGTAGTTGGACAGACGGGCCATCCATCTCTGTTCTAGGGCACCGAGTCTTGCTGTGTCCAGGTGTGTCAACGGGTTGTTATCCGTGTACACGGTGAACCGGGAGGAAGCGAGGTAGTGCTTAAAGCGTTCGGTGACTGCCCACACCACTGCCAGGAACTCTAGCTTAAATGAGCTGTAATTCTCAGGGTTTCTCTCGGTGGGTCGCAGTTTTCGGCTGGCGTAAGCGATTACTCGTTCTTTCCCCTGCTGGATCTGGGACAGCACGGCTCCTAGCCCGATGTTACTTGCGTCGGTGTAGAGGATAAAGGGCTGGCTGTAATCAGGGTACGCCAGGATTTCATCCCCAGTGAGGGCCATCTTCAGCTGGCGGAAGGACTCTTCTTCTAACTTCTCCCATCTGAAGGGTGGCTTCTGGTTCTTGGCCTTCCGGGACTGGCCTATCAGGAGGTCCTGCATAGGAGCTGCCTTTTTGGTGAAACCGGGGATGAATCTGCGGTAATAGCCTACCAACCCGAGGAACTGCCGCACTTCCTTTACACTGGAGGGACTTGGCCATTCCTTAATTGTGGTGATCTTATCAGGGTCGGGAGCCACTCCATCAGCGCTCACCACGTGTCCCAGGTACTGCACCTTTGGTTTCAGGAGGTGACACTTGGAGGGTTTCACCTTTAGGCCGTAGCTTGCCAGAGCTTCGAACACTTCCGCCAGGTGTTTCAGGTGGTCCTCATACGTCTTGGAATATACGATGACATCGTCCAGGTACAGCAGGACCGTCTCGAAGTTTCTGTGGCCCAGACAGCACTCCATTAATCGTTGGAAGGTTCCTGGTGCGTTGCAGAGTCCGAACGGCATGCAGGTAAACTCGCTAAGTCCCATCGGGGTGGTAAATGCGGTCTTCTCCCGGTCCGCCTCTGCTACAGGAACCTGCCAGTACCCACTAGTGAGATCCAAGGTAGAGAAGAAGTTAGCGGATCTTAAAGCAGCCAAAGACTCCTCTATCCTTGGTAAGGGGTACGCATCCTTGTGTGTGATACGGTTGATTTTCCGGTAATCTACACACATCCTCATGGTGTTGTCTTTCTTTTTGACTAAGACTAGTGGAGCTGCCCAGGGGCTACAGCTATCCCTGATCACCCCAGCCTCCTTCATGTCTCTAAGCATCCCCTTGGCGTGTTGGTAGTGTGCAGGGGGTACGGGTCGATACCTCTCTTTTATGGGAGGATGGTCTCCCGTGGGGATGTGGTGTTCTACCCCCTTGACTCACCCGAAGTCTAACGGGTGTTTACTAAACACTCTCTCGTACTCTTGAACCACCCGATAGACTCCCTGTTTCTGGTGTGAGGGAGTGGAGTCAGTACCCAAATGTAGTTGCTGACACCAGTCCTCCATTGTTTTCTGAGAGCCGTTACCTTCCTCCGGGGAAGATGGAGGCAAGGGTTCTACGGACTGTATGGAATCTTGATTGATGGTATACAATTTGGCTAGCGTGGCATACCGGGGCAGGTACACTTCCCTCTTCCCGATATTTATTATGCGAACGGGCACCCTCCCATGGCGTACATTGACCACCCCCCGTGCTGTCAAAATGGTGGGCCTACTGTCTGAGTAAACTGGTTCTACCATTGCCTGGTAATCTCTACCTCTCAGACCAATAGCTGCCCGGCACCAAATCATCATTTCACTTTTCGGGGGCATGGCAATAGGGAAAGGGTCACACATTCGCACGCTACCAATCTCACCACCGGAGAGTTCTAGCTGTTGCCGTCGCATCAGTGCCCGGATCTCTTTCTGGAGCACTCGCTGCTGGCCGGAGCTGGCGTTCTTGGCAACCTGCTGTAAAAGGAAAATCACCTCTGCAAGACAATTTTCAATTACATTAGTTCCTAGAGTTATCTTTGGGTGACTCTCGTGTTTGTCAATGTCTACAATGATCAGTCCCTGTGCTGCCAGTTCGACTCTACCGATTTTAATGGTCACCTCTTTAAATCCAATCTGTGGCACGGGCTGACCATTGCTGGCGATGATACTCAAGTCGTCGTCAGGGTAGCGGGTGATATCCGAGTCATTCCAGTACTGCTTGAAGAGCACGTACGGGATGGTGGTGACCTGTGACCCGGTGTCCAGTAGGGCACTCATAGGAATGCCATCCAGTACCACGGGTAAGACTGGACGTCCTCCCACATATTTGTCGCGCCAGTTCGATGGGCCTGGTGATCTTTTTCCTGGGGGTTGGCCCTCTACCCCAGGTTGTGCCAGTTTAAAGGACAGTACCTTGCCATATGTCCGGGTTGATTGCAGCGGCGGCAGATGGGTCGTCCGTCCTCGTTGTATCGGTCGCTGGGTCTTCCTCTGGCCGGTGGGGTCCTCCTTGGTCGACGCCACGGGATGTCCTCCGGTCCGGATGCCAGCTGGATCTTCCCTGGAGTGGAAACCTGTAAAGACTGCACAGTTCGGGTTAGCGCAGCAACGCTTTTAGCTAGCTCTTGGACCTGATGGTGCAGGTCTGGAGCCGGGTCATTGTTCAAAGCCTGCGCACCAGCTCCCACAGGCCCTGCCGACAAGGGCGCCGCCTCCTGGTGGTAAGTGGTAGTGGGGCGTCTGGGGGTCACAACGCCACCTGGTGCCGGTTCTCGAAGCACCCAGATGGCTCTGTCCTTGAACTGTGCAAATCCCAGATGAGGGTCCTGTAAGGCCATTGCCCGCAACTGGGTTCGGTGGGCATTGCAATATAAACCCTCTATAAATTGTTCAGTCAACAGCCTGTCCTCGTCTCCCACGCCGTCAGGGTCGGTCTGCTTAATGGCTCTCAGGGCCTCTTGTAGGTTCAGGGCATAGTCCCTTATACTCTCATGTGCCCGCTGTTTGCACCCGTAGAATCTAAGCTTGATCTCGGCTGAGGTGCGGGTATCAAAGGTGTCCATCAGCCGGGTTAGTATCCCTGCGACAGTCCTCCCCCCAGGTGGCCAGGACTTTACCTCCCTTTGGGCTGCCCCGGTTAATTGGGCCACCAGGATGCTCACTTTTTGCTCCTCTGTGAGGGGGTACACCTGGAAGACGCTATCCAGCTTTTCTCTAAAGTCATGCAGGGTATGTGACTCCCCTGAGTACTGGGGTAGCCAGGCTGCCCCCGGGATATAGGGCATGGTGAAAGGCATGACCGCAACAGCGGTGGCGCTGGCGGGGGTTGAAGCGGTGAAGCTCTCCTCCGTATCCGACATCCTTCTCCCCCCTAGTGGACCGTGGCCTACCTTGCGATGATCCTCTTCCGTAGGCCGCGGCTCCGCAGTGGATCGTCAGGGTTGAGGACCTTCCGTCGCGCTCCTGTGACGTCGGCGTCTGCTGGGCTCCTTCCAGGACCTTACGCAACGTCCGGACGTGAGGCGGGGCTTCAGTTCTCGCGCGCTTTCGGAGTCCACGCCCCTCTTCTTCCCGCGCGGCGTCCTCAAGATGGCGTCCAATGGCGGGAAAACTCCACGTATGGCGGGAAGAAGGCCGAAGATGGCGCCGGATGGCGGGAAAACTCCACCGATGGCGGGAAGGAAGCGGAAGATGGCGCCGGATGGCGGGAATCTTCACCACAGGTAAGTTTGAACAGTCTTTTTCAGGCACGCAGTACCCGGTGGTTGCGGGCACGAAATCCTGCCGACTACGTCAAAAGTAGACGCGCCCCTGGGCCTGTGTCGCGCTGCGTTGCGCACGCGGGAGCTTACCCGGAGCCGGATCTCTTGAGGGTTGTAGTCTCGTGGCGGTGATCCGGTCCGTGCCCAGGGAGTCAGACTAAGTGGCGCTGTATTAGCGGTAGATGTTGGACGACTATGCCACCCGTTGAGTACAGCTAAGGAGCTGCTGCTGCAGGGCAGACCGCTGAGGCCGGTGGTAGGATTATGCAGCGTGATAGTATAACCCCCAACGGGAGGGGTATGGCCTCAGGGCAGCCGACGTGGATGATGGGGGTAGCAGGAACCACTCGGAGACGGTACGGTGTAGTTCAGGGTCTTTACTGGTGACAAAGATAGACCCTCCCGGAGTACTGGCTAGCGATTGGGGCCTGGTCAGTCCTTGAGCAGATGGGATCTCCCCTGGCCAGGCGGAGTTGTAGGCCTCCCAAACTAACGATACTCTTCCGGCTACCTTGCTAGAGGCGGGTATAAGTAGCCCACGTCCCTGAGTGTACCGTGTGGTGCTCACCCGTATGGCCGGTGACTCGGGGCCTTCTAGTAGCTTCCGCTCCACGACGGCGGTGCTGGTCCCACGCGTGTGACCGTGCCTTCGGGTTTCTGGGCCAGAGGACCTGCAATCCCCTGCCGGTCGGTTTCTGCTGCTGGATAGGAGTTAGTCCCCACAGCCTCGGACTCCGGGTCCGGTGATAACTTCTCAGTCAGGGCGAGCTCTGCAGCTGCCAGCCCCTGACTCCTTGTAGCACTGCTCCCACAGAGCTCCTGATGTTCTTTTCCTATATCTGCTTCTCTGTCTCTACTTCTCTACTCACTAACCCTGCCTCAGCCCTAGGTTTATATAGGGGAAGTTCTTCCCCTCCCAGGACTGGGCAGGAGGTGTGGCATGCACAGGATCCCTGACCAAGAGACCTCCCACCTGCTCTCAGACATAACATTGCCGTTACTGTGGAAACCAGACCCCTGGGGTGCCACATATACATATATAGTTCACTATATATATATACATGTATATATATGTACAACAAATAAACCAAACTTTTTTCTGTCCAACTGTCACAGCTGTTGATCTATTTGTACATTTTCAGTGGCACCATTTTATGACACATATGGTACATCTCTCTATGTGAGGGGTCTCAAACTCGGCTGGGTATATGGGCCGCACATGGAAAAAATTTGAATTTGGGGGGCCGCATTCTTTGTTCAATGTGACATTTTTAGTGATACCATTTTTTTTGTATACACCTTTTGAACATTTTTGCCGTGTTTATTTTTTTATGGCTTGGGTCGTTATGGATGTGGCGATAATAAACGTGCACTTTTTTGTGTTTACTTTAGTTTACATATAAAACAGCATTTTTAGTGCCCAATATTTTTTCATGCTTTATTTTATTTTTTATTTTTTTTACAATTTTATTTCCCCCAATTGGCCACATACAGTAATATTGTCTTACAATTAGCATCATATAGTAATAATGGAAAACATCTTGTAGTAATGTTCCCCATCCAAGTCCCCATCTTGTACTAATGTGCCCCATCCAGGTCCCCATCCTGTGGCAACGTTCCCCATCCTGGCGCCCATCTTGTACTAATGTGCCTCATCCAGGTCCCCATCTTGGGGATATGTGCCCCATCCAGGTCCCCATCCTGTGGCAATGTTCCCCATCCAGGTCCCCATCTTGTGGCTCTGGTCCCCATCTTGTGGCTCTGTGCCCCATCCAGGTCCCCATCTTGTGGCTCTGTGCCCCATCCAGGTCCCCATCTTGTGGCTATGTGCCCCATCCAGGTCCACATCTTGAGGCTATGTGCCCCATCCAGGTCCCCATCTTGAGGCTCTGTGCCCCATCCAGGTCCCCATCCTGTGGCAATGTTCCCCATCCAGGTCCCCATCTTGTGGCTATGTGCCCCATCCAGGTCCCATCTTGTGGCTATGTGCCCCATCCAGGTCCCCATCTTGTGGCTATGTGCCCCATCCAGGTCCCCATCTTGTGGCTATGTGCCCCATCCAGGTCCACATCTTGAGGCTCTGTGCCCCATCCAGGTCCCCATCTTGTGGCTCTGTGCCCCATCCAGGTCCCCATCTTGTGGCTCTGTGCCCCATCCAGGTCCCCATCTTGTGGCTATGTGCCCCATCCAGGTCCCCATCTTGTGGCTATGTGCCCCATCCAGGTCCCCATCTTGTGGCTATGTGCCCCATCCAGGTCCACATCTTGAGGCTATGTACCCCATCCAGGTCCACATCTTGAGGCTCTGTGCCCCATCCAGGTCCCCATCCTGTGGCTATGTGCCCCATCCAGGTCCCCTCTTGTGGCTATGTGCCCCATCCAGGTCCCCTCTTGTGGCTATGTGCCCCATCCAGGTCCCCTCTTGAGGCTATGTGCCCCATCCAGGTCCCCTCTTGTGGCTATGTGCCCCCTGTGCTGTTCTTCACACACATAAAATAGAAAAAAAAAAAGATGATTCTCACCTGTCCTCCGTTCCCTCGGCGGCCTTCCTGTAGATGTGGCCCGCAGGCACCACAGAGTCCGACCCCTTGACGATCCCGACCTGGTCCAGGAGGAGCCGCCGACAGCAGCGCTGCATTGCCGCACAGAGACTGTCTCCCAGCACTGCATTTCCAATGCCAGCCGCTGGCCAATCAGAGGCCAGCAGCTGACATCTGCATATGGCAATGACGTCATACTCGCTGCGCCGACACGCAGATATCAGCTGCTGGCCTCTGATTGGCCAGCGGCTGGCATTGGAAATGCAGTGCTGGGAAACAGTCTCTGTGCGGCAATTCAGCGCTGCTGTCGGCGGCTCCTCCTGGACCAGGTCGGGATCGTCAAGGGGTCTGTGCCTGCGGGCCGCATAAAGCAGCCTCAGGGGCCGCATGCGGCCCGCGGGCCGCGTGTTTGAGACCCCTGCTCTATGTTCTCCGTTTTAGAAATACTAGTAATTAAAGTTCAACAAAGTATCTGGACTAGAAAAACACATTGTAGACATTGGATGACATGCTGCTGAGTCATGAACTACTGATTTTCCCAAGACCATATAAGAATTACTATGGCCTATGACATTGTAGGCTGGTTTCCAAACCAGGCTTTATTGGGCTTTCCCCAAAAAAACAAAAGCAAAAACTATCACTATCACTTTTACAGTCAAAACTTATAATACTTGTCTCATACACACACTCTTTCTCTATGTGTTTGGGATGGTTGGTTTGTTGGTGCTAGAATGGACCCCTTCACGACCTATGACGTATAGGTATGTCATGCCTTTGTATTCCTCAGCACTGGAGCCTCCCCCACATGTTTTCAGGCACATGACAGCTGATATAATCGCGATCCACCCGTGGCTGTTAACATGTTAAATGCCGCTGTCAATCTCTGATAGCGGCATTTAACTTGCGCAAACCGGATGTGCTTCACTAGCTCTGCCTATCAGCGCCCCTGTCACATGATCACTGCCCGTTTCCCCCGTCACTCTCTATCCACTTTCGCAATGTCGCTCTGGCGTCTGCTGGTCCCCGTCTGACTACTGTCTTTCCCTCTATCCGTGCCCAGTACCATATTTCTCTGTCAGAGGTAACGGCCCATATCGCGTGTCCTTCCTGGTCACCGACCCGACCGTGATTCTCCAATCTGACACCTCCGGAGCTTCTGTGACGTCCTGTCACTGGCGCACACATCTGAGAACAGTGCTGCCACAACCTGCTCCTGTTCTGTTGTCCGACTTCACCTTGCCTGCCATTGCTCGGGTCTTCGGGGCTTGACTGTCGATGTCTGGGCTGGGAATCTTGACTGGCGTTGCTCGGATCTTCAGGGCTTGACCGTCAACGTCTGGGCTGGGAACCTTGACTTGCATCGCTCGGGTCTTCGGGGCTTGACCATCGACGTCTGGGCTGGGAATCTTGACTGGCGTTGCTCGGGTCTTCGGGGCTTGATTGTCAACGTCTGGGCTGGGAACCTTGACTGGCGTCGCTCGGGTCTTCAGGGCTTGACTGTCGACGTCTGGGCTGGGAATCTTGACTGGCGTCGCTCGGGTCTTCGGGGCTTGACCGTCAACGTCTAGGCTGGGAATCTTGACTGGCGTCACTCGGGTCTTTGGAGCTTGACCGTCGATGTCTGGGCTGGGAATCTTGACTGGCGTCGCTCGGGTCTTCAGGGCTTTACCATCAACGTCTGGGCTGGGAACCTTGACTGGCATCGCTCGGGTCTTCAGGGCTTGACCGTCGACGTCTGGGCTGGGAATCTTGATTGGCGTCGCTCGGGTCTTCGGGGATTGACCATCAACATCTGGGCTGGGAATCTTGACTGGCGTCGCTCGGGTCTTTGGGGCTTGACAGTCCAATCACCTCAGAATTTGCGCACGTGCTGTTTTTCTCCTCAGCTGGTTTGCCTGACAACGCTGTACCCGGAGTCTTGATCAAACTCCTTCCCTCTGCCACGCCTCCTCGTTGTTTTGGTTCCACAGTGTCTTATCTCCTTACAATGGCAGGGCTGAAGCTCTGCCATGTCTAACACAGACGATCAGATGATTGCAGCTTCAAGTCTACTAAGAAGACTATTGAAGCCAGCAAAAAGTAGAAATGTTTTTTTTTTAAAAAATATTGAAAAAATTTAATATAAAAGTTCATATCACCCCCCTTTCGTCCCATTCAAAATAAAACAATAAAAAAAATCTAAAATTCAGAATCGCCTGATCTATCAATATATAAAAAGAATTAATCCGATCAGTAAACGACGTAACGAGAAAAAATAAATAAAAATGCCAGAAGTATGGTTTTTGGTCAGCGCAACTGACGCGCCCCCCGGGCCATGTTTGGGGAATACCCGGAGCCGGATCTGTTGGGGGGTGGTAGTCCTCGTGGCGGTGACCCGGTCCGTGCCCAGGGTGTCAAACTAAGTGGCGATGTTTTTAGTGGCAGATGTGATATTGTTCGACTACGCCACCCGTTGAATGCGGTTATGAAACCGCCGCTGCAGGGCAGACCGCTGAGGCCGGTGGTACAGTTGTGCAGCGTGGGTAGTATAACCCCCAACGGGAGGGGTATGGCCTCAGGGCAGCGGACGTGGATGATGGGGATGGTAGAATTGCACGCAGGCACCAGGAACCACTCAGAGATGGTGCGGTGTAGTTCAGGGTCTTTACTGGTGACAAAGATAGACCCTCCCGGGAGTACTGGCTAGCGGTCGGGGTCTGGTCAGTCCGTGAGCAGACAGGATCTCCCCTGGCCAGGCGGAGTTGTAGGCCTCCCCAACTAACTGTACTCTTCTTGGCTACCTTGCTAGAAGCGGGTAAAAGTAGCCCACGTCCCTGAGTGTACCGTGTGGTGCTCACCCGTATGGCCGGTGACTCGGGGCCTTCTGGTAGCCTCCGCTCCACGACGGCGGTGCTGGTCCCTTGCGTGTGACCGTGCCTTCGGGTTTCTTGGCCAGAGGACCTGAAATCCCCTGCCGGTCGGTTTCTGCTGCTGGGTATGGAACTGTCCCCACAGCCTCGGACTCCGTGTCCGGTGAGATCTCTTCAGTCCGGACGAGCTCTACAGCTTCCAGTCCCGGACTCCTTTTATCACTGCTCCCACAGAGCTCCTGTTCTTATTTTCCCTGTAACTGATCCACACCAGACCAGACTGTGTCTCTGTCTCTGTCTGTGTTCTCCTCTCTAACCCCACCTCAGCCCCAGTTTATATAGGGGAAGTTCTTCCCCTCCCAGGACTGGGCAGGAGGTGTGGCATGCTTAGGATTCCTGACCAGGAGACCTCCCACCTGCTCACAGACGTAATATTGCTATTACTGTGGTAACCAGACCCCTGGGGTTCCACATTCCCCCCTAGTAAAATTTAGTACTCCGGGACTAAACATATTTTTGAAAACATAACAGGGTATAAACAGGAACAATACAATAAGGAAAAACATGTTAAAGTGGTCACGGCGTGTCCGCAACCGGGTGCAATTTTTGAAGCAAAAGGGTGTCCATTTCACCAAAGAACAGGGAGCCGTAACCAGGTAGGGGTCTGTTCTGCCCCGAGTCTTTAACAGTCTTTAGTCCGTTCCTGGGTTACGCTCCAAACATATATACAATAAAGTTCTAGTAAATCCACAAAAGATACCTATAAAATAACTGGAAAAACATAATTATTTACAAGCAACAGTAAACAGGTAAATACCAATAAAACAGTCTGAACACTTTAGATCCTCCAACGTACGGGCAACTGGCCTCTAGTGGCCCTAGTAGACCTACGGAGCTGACTGACCGGTCCTGAGCTACAGGGTGTAGGAGCTGTCAAAGGTAAGCTGGGCAGCTGTCTACGGACTCTTTGGCTCACTAGGGGCACGGCAGGCTCACTATAAGCAGAGGGTCGATTCTCCTGGTCTGCTTGTGTGGGGTCTTCTGCCTCCTGGACCGGTTGCTCTTCCAGCTCTACCTGTTTTTCCGTAGGCACTTGGGATGCTGGCTGGAGGAAGGTGAGGACGGGTACCACAACAGCGCCATTTACCTGTGTCCAAGACCGAGGGAAGTCTCCGAGTACAGTACTGACCATCTCTTCCCTTTCCTCTGCGGGTCGAGGGTTTTCTTGATCTTCTTCAGGGTTTCGTAGCTGCTCGGGACACTTCTTCAGGTGATCTCGGGAGACAATGGCTGTGGTTTCTCCTCCATCCTTACTGATTGTGCAGACTTTCGGGTTTTCATGGCTTGATGGCAGTACGGTGTACGGGTCCTTTTCCCACTGGTCGTCCAACTTGTGGAGCCATCTTTTCCTCTTCAAGACCTGCTCTCCAGGTACCAGGGGAACAGCGGGAGCATACTGGTTGTAAGTCTTCTCCTGTCTTTCTCTTGCTTGACGGAGACTTCGCTCAACGCTCTCCTGTACTTTCCGGTACTGCTGCTGCCTCTCTGTGTCCCAGTCTGCTTCTGGTGAAGTGTCCTCGGGTGTCAGGACTCCCATATCCAGATCAACAGGCAGCTTACCAGGTCTTGCTCTCATTAGGTAAGCCGGGGTACAGTTGGTAGAACCTACAGGGATGTGGTTGTATAGGTCCACCAGATCAGGCAGTTTCTCAGGCCACAGACTACGTTCTTCCAGGGGCAATGTTTTCAGAAGGTCTATCACCACCTGGTTCATCTTCTCGCAAAGTCCATTGGTTTGCGGATGATAGGGTGTTGTTCTTATCTTCCGGCAGCCATACAGAGTACAGAACTCCTGGAAGACTTCCGCTTCAAAGGCAGGTCCTTGGTCCGTCAGCACCTGCTCTGGGTATCCGTGTGGACGACAGAAGTGCTGCTGGAAGGCTCTAGCTGCTGTTTGAGCCGTTAAGTCCTTGACGGGGACTACAACCAAGAACCGGGAGTAGTGATCCACGATGGTTAACGCATAGACGTAACCACTTCTGCTGGGGGTCAGTTTTACATGGTCCAAGGCTACCAGTTCCAACGGCTGCCTGGTGACGATGGACTGCAGGGGAGTCTTCTGGCTGGCATGGTCCTTCCTTCTTAGGTTGCATGGGCCACAGTCTCTGCACCACCTCTCGATGGTTCCTCTCATGCCTACCCAGTGGAACCGCCCGCGCAGCAGGAACTCCAGCTTCTTCCATCCGAAGTGCCCAGCTCCGTCGTGGTATGCCTCCAGTACCATTGCCGCGTCTCTTCTTGGCACCACTACTTGCCAGACCAGTTCATGCGTCCGGGAGTTAACCATTCTGCGGCACAACTTCCCCTTGTAAAGGAACAGTCGACTCTTCTCAGCCCACAGTTGCTTGGTCTCCTCCGGAGCGTCTGGGTCAAGGCGGGCATCTGGCCGAGTCAGCATCTCCTTCACTAGTCGGACGGCGGGGTCACTGTCTTGTGTTTCCGCCCAGTTGTAATGAGGTAAGGGGTTGAACGTAGCGGATTGCTTACCCCTTACACGGTGGGAATACTGGGTAGTCCCATGAAGGTGAAACGCGGGGAGTTCAACTTCTTCCAGTTCCCCTGGATCTTCCCCTACGTCCGGTAGGTTTGGCATTCTGGACAAGGCATCCGCGTTGGTATTGGAGCGTCCTGCCCGGTATTTGATCGTGAACTCATAGTTGGACAGGCGGGCCATCCATCTCTGCTCCAGGGCACCGAGTCTTGCAGTGTCCAGGTGTGTCAACGGGTTGTTATCCGTGTACACGGTGAACCGGGAAGAGGTGAGGTAGTGCTTAAAGCGTTCGGTGACTGCCCACACCACTGCCAGGAACTCTAGCTTGAATGAGCTGTAATTCTCAGGGTTTCTTTCGGTGGGTCGCAGTTTTCGGCTGGCGTAAGCAATTACCCGTTCTCTCCCCTGCTGGATCTGGGACAGTACGGCTCCTAGCCCGATGTTACTTGCGTCGGTGTAGAGGATAAAGGGCTGGCTGTAATCCGGGTACGCCAGGATTTCATCCCCCATGAGGGCCATCTTCAGCTGGCGGAAGGACTCTTCTTCCAACTTCTCCCATCTGAAGGACGGCTTCTGGTTCTTGGCCTTCCTGGACTGGCCTATCAGGAGGTCCTGCATAGAAGCTGCCTTTTTGGTGAAACCGGGAATGAACCTTCGGTAGTAGCCTACCAACCCGAGGAACTGCCGCACTTCCTTTACGCTGGAGGGTCTTGGCCATTCCTTAATCGCGGTGATCTTATCAGGGTCGGGAGCCACTCCGTCAGCACTCACCACGTGTCCCAAGTACTGCACCTTTGGTTTTAGCAGGTGACACTTCGACGGTTTCACCTTCAGACCGTAGTTTGCCAGGGCTTCAAACACTTCCGCCAGGTGTTTCAGGTGGTCCTCGTAGGTTTTGGAATAAACTATAACATCGTCCAGGTACAGCAGGACCGTCTCAAAGTTCCGGTGTCCCAGACAGCATTCCATCAATCGTTGGAAGGTTCCTGGTGCGTTGCAGAGTCCGAACGGCATGCAGGTAAACTCGCTAAGTCCCATCGGGGTGGTGAATGCGGTCTTCTCCCGGTCCGCCTCTGCTACAGGAACCTGCCAGTACCCGCTAGTGAGATCCAAAGTGGAGAAGAAGTTAGCAGATTTTAAAGCAGCCAAAGACTCCTCTATCCTTGGTAAGGGGTACGCATCTTTGTGTGTGATACGGTTGATTTTCCGGTAATCTACACACATTCTCATAGTGTTGTCTTTCTTTTTAACCAAGACTAGTGGAGCTGCCCAGGGGCTACAGCTATCCCTGATTACCCCAGCCTCCTTCATGTCTCTAAGCATCCCCTTGGCGTGTTGGTAGTGTGCAGGGGGTACGGGACGATACCTCTCCTTTATGGGAGGATGGTCTCCCGTGGGGATGTGATGTTCCACTCCCTTCACTCGCCCGAAGTCTAGCGGGTGTTTACTGAACACTCTCTCGTATTCCTGGAGCACCCGGTAGACTCCCTGCTTTTCGTGAGCGGGTGTGGAGTCAGTACCCAAATGCAGTTGCTGACACCAGTCCTCCATTTGTTGTTTAGAGCCGTTACCTTCCTCTGGATGAGATGGAGGCAAGGGTTCCACGGACTGTACAGAATTTTGGTTGATGGTATACAATTTGGCTAGCGTAGCATACCGAGGCAGGTACACTTCCCTCTTCCCGATATTTATTATGCGAACGGGCACCCTCCCATGGCGTACATCAACCACCCCCCGTGCCGTCAAAATGGTGGGCCTACTATCTGAGTAGACTGGTTCTACCATTGCCTGGTAATCTCTACCTCTCAGACCAATAGCTGCCCGGCACCAAATCATCATTTCACTTTTCGGGGGCATGGCAATAGGGAAAGGGTCACACATTCTCACGCTACCAATCTCACCACCGGAGAGTTCCACTTGTTGCCGTCGCATCAGTGCCCGGATCTCTTTTTGGAGCACTCGCTGCTGGCCGGAACTGGCGTTCTTGGCAACCTGCTGTAAAATAAGAATCACCTCTGCAAGACAATTTTCAATCACATTAGTTCCTAGAGTTATCTTTGGGTGACTCTCGCGCTTGTCAATGTCTACAATGATCAGTCCCTGTGCTGCCAGTTCGACTTTACCGATTTTAATGGTCATCTCTTTAAATCCGATCTGTGGCACGGGCTGACCATTGCTGGCGATGATACTCAAGTCGTCGTCTGGGTAGCGGGTTATATCCGAGTCATTCCAGTACTGCTTGAAGAGCACGTACGGGATGGTGGTGACCTGTGACCCGGTGTCAAGTAGGGCACTCATAGGAATGCCATCCAGTACTACAGGCAAGACTGGACGTCCTCCCACGTATTTGTCACGCCAGTTCGATGGGCCTGGTGATCTTATTCCTAGGGGTTGGCCCTCTACCCCAGGTTGTGCCAGTTTAAAGGACAGTACCTTGCCATATGTCCGGGTTGATTGCAGCGGCGGCAGATGGGTTGTCCGTCCTCGTTGTATCGGTCGCTGGGTCTTCCTCTGGCCGGTGGGGTCCTCCTTGGTCGGCGCCACGGGATATCCTCCGGTCCGGATGCCAGCTGGATCTTCCCTGGAGTAGAAACCTGTAAAGACTGCACAGTTCGGGTTAGCGCGGCAACGCTTTTAGTTAGCTCTTGGGCCTGATGGTGCAGGTCTGTAGCCGGGTCATTGTTTAAAACCTGCGCATCAGCTCCCACAGGCCCTGCCGACAAGGGCGCCGTCTCCTGGTGGTAAGTGGTAGCAGGGCGTTTGTGGGTCACAGCGCCACCTGGTGCCGGTTCTCGGAGCACCCGGATGGCTCTGTCCTTGAACTGTGCAAAGTCCAGATGAGGGTCCTGTAAGGCCATGGCCCGCAACTGGGTTCGGTGGGCATTACAATGTAGACCCTCTATAAATTGTTCAGTCAACAGCTTGTCTTCGTTTCCCACGCCGTCAGGGTCGGCCTGCTTAATGGCTCTCAGGGCTTCTTGTAGGTTTAGCGCATAGTCCCTTATATTCTCATGTGCTCGCTGCTTGCACCCGTAGAATCTAAGCTTGATCTCGGCTGAGGTACGGGTATCAAAGGTGTCCTTCAGCCGGGCTAGTATCTCTGCGACAGTCCTCCTCCTCCCAAGTGGCCAGGACTTTACCTCCCTTTGGGCTGCCCCTGTTAATTGAGCCACCAGGATGCTCACTTTTTGCTCTTCTGTGAGGGGGTACACCTGGAAGAGGCTATCCAGTCTTTCTCTGAAGTCATTTAGGGTATGGGACTCCCCTGAGTACTGGGGTAGCCAGGCTGCCCCCGGGATGTAGGGCATGGTGAAAGGCATGACCGCAGCAGCGGTGGTGCTGGCGGTGGCTGTAGCAGTGAAGCTCTCCTCCGTATCCGACATCCTCCTCCCCCCTAGTGGACCGTGGCCTACCTTGCGATGATCCTCTTCCGTAGGCCGCGGCTCCGCAGTGGATCGTCAGGGTTGAGGACCTTCCGTCGCGCTCCTGTGACGTCGGCGTCTGCTGGGCTCCTTCCAGGATCTTACGCAACGTCCGGACGTGAGGCGGGGCTTCAGTTCTCGCGCGCTTTCAGAGTCCACGCCCCTCTTCTTCCCGCGCGGCGTCCTCGAGATGGCGTCCAATGGCGGGAAAACTCCACGGATGGCGGGAAGAAGGCAAAAGATGGCGTCGGATGGCGGGAATCTTCACCACAGGTAAGTTTAACAGTCTTTTTCAGGCGCGCAGTACCCGGTGGTTGCGGGCACGGAATCCTGCCGACTACGCCAAAAGTTGACGCGCCCCCTGGGCCATGTTTGGGGAATACCCGGAGCCGGATCTGTTGGGGGGTGGTAGTCCTCGTGGCGGTGACCCGGTCCGTGCCCAGGGTGTCAAACTAAGTGGCGATGTTTTTAGTGGCAGATGTGATATTGTTCGACTACGCCACCCGTTGAATGCGGTTATGAAACCGCTGCTGCAGGGCAGACCGCTGAGGCCGGTGGTACAGTTGTGCAGCGTGGGTAGTATAACCCCCAACGGGAGGGGTATGGCCTCAGGGCAGCGGACGTGGATGATGGGGATGGTAGAATTGCACGCAGGCACCAGGAACCACTCAGAGACGGTGCGGTGTAGTTCAGGGTCTTTACTGGTGACAAAGATAGACCCTCCCGGGAGTACTGGCTAGCGGTCGGGGTCTGGTCAGTCCGTGAGCAGACAGGATCTCCCCTGGCCAGGCGGAGTTGTAGACCTCCCCAACTAACTGTACTCTTCTTGGCTACCTTGCTAGAAGCGGGTAAAAGTAGCCCACGTCCCTGAGTGTACCGTGTGGTGCTCACCCGTATGGCCGGTGACTCGGGGCCTTCTGGTAGCCTCCGCTCCACGACGGCGGTGCTGTTCCCTTGCGTGTGACCGTGCCTTCGGGTTTCTTGGCCAGAGGACCTGAAATCCCCTGCCGGTCGGTTTCTGCTGCTGGGTATGGAACTGTCCCCACAGCCTCGGACTCCGTGTCCGGTGAGATCTCTTCAGTCCGGACGAGCTCTACAGCTTCCAGTCCCGGACTCCTTTTATCACTGCTCCCACAGAGCTCCTGTTCTTATTTTCCCTGTAACTGATCCACACCAGACCAGACTGTGTCTCTGTCTCTGTCTGTGTTCTCCTCTCTAACCCCACCTCAGCCCCAGTTTATATAGGGGAAGTTCTTCCCCTCCCAGGACTGGGCAGGAGGTGTGGCATGCTTAGGATTCCTGACCAGGAGACCTCCCACCTGCTCACAGACGTAATATTGCTATTACTGTGGTAACCAGACCCCTGGGGTTCCACACAACATTGCAATAAAATGCAATAACGGGCGATTAAAGCACCGTATGTACCCGAAATGGTATCAATAGAAATGGCAGCTTTTCCTGTTTTGCAGTGCACGATATGGCAAAACCAATGGTGACATTCAAAAGTACAACTCGTCCTGCAAAAAACAAGCCCTCACACGGCCATATTGATCGAAAAATAAACACGTTATGGCTCTGGGGAGAAGGGGAGCAAAAAACGGAAATGCAAAATCCCAAAGTTGTGAAAGGGTTAAAATATTATTTGAATGTACTAGTTTTTGGTGGTAGAGAGGTTCCCTACTCAAGGCAATGGTGGAAGGATTCAGGAGTACTAAGCTGTCACTTGGTGAACTTTATTTACAGGGAGGTAACATGTTTGATGGTTTTACAGTCTTATAAGAGTTTACAGAGTGACTTGTACAGTAGCAAAACAGTTTGAATGATAGGTTGACAATTGCGAAATTTGCTGACGCTTGGCACAATCTACTGGCATCTAACTTTATATACTCAGACATCAGCTTAGAGACTCCTCAGATATGTCTCTTCTTCACCCCTCGTAGTCGATTATTTCCTCTCAGAGTCCACCTGGTACAAAGTCCACAAGACTGTAGCTCAGGTTGGCGATTTATTGGGCCTAACTAGTCCTTAGGATAATGCACTTAATTATGAGTGCTTACTCACACCCACTACTAGCTATCTATGGTGCTGGCAGTTCTCCAGACATAACCCCCTCCTGTACCTGTCTGTGAGTCTGACTTCTATTGACAGAAAGATTTCTTCCTTGCTTGCTCTCTGAGATGCCACAGGGGGTGTCAAAATGAATGACGTGCTGCCATTATGCTGACCATGACCAAGTCATCTCACTTGTGGTTAAATGCACATTTAAAAGGACTTTCCATGTTTAGAGACTATTTTTTTTCCTTACATACATGCATGTATTTGTATTTAAAATAATTTTTGTAATTTTTCTTTATATAGCCTCTGTATTGCACTGTCTAAAGCTGTCTCCAGAATGGGTTAACTGAGAATCTGTCAGTGATCTCATTCTGATGGTCCAATGGGAGTTTTTTTTCTCTTCTGTCTTTTTCTGAGCTCCTCTCAGCTGATTTATGACCACAGACCACATCAATGTTCATGAAGAAAAATTTCAAGTGTCGGTAGCTTGATAAAATCTTCAAAACTTTATTTCAAGACATAGAATTAAAATTCATGGTGGTAGATAGAATAACACTTAGACGCATTTCAAGCATGAACTGCCATTGATCACTGAAACTCGTCTGAGCATTATTCTATGTACCACCATGAATTTTAATTCTATGTCTTGAAATAAAGTTTTGAAGATTTTATTCAATTGTTAACACTTGGAAATTTTCTTCACATTTTACCGTGGGAGTCAGCAGTTCTCCTTGGAGCATCAACGATATATTGTGAACGGTCCTAATATTGAACAACACGGTGAGGCTTTAAACTTTTTTTCTCATTATATGAATGCATCAATGTAAAATGCAAAACTTTGAATGAAACAAAATAGTAAAAACAAATTTTAGCCCTTAATGCATCCATTTAAGTAAAAATGAAAAAATATTGGACCCTAAAGTGTACAGTGCCTTAAAGGTATTGTCTAGGCATCTAATAATAATGACTAATTCTATCAGATTAGTGGAGATCTGACACTCTGCACCCTCCCCGATCAGCTGTTATTAGCTCTGGAGGTGACTGGATGCAAACATTGAATGAAGCTGAACAACAGAGCTCCACTCAGTGTTTAGTGGCAAAAGGTACACATAAAGGATAGGATAATCCAGACAACAGAGAGGTCTGTGACAATACAACTTAAAATCTTAATTAGCCAGACGATTAAATTTGTTAATCCAAGAGAAATACCTTATTGTGTTTTATTAGAGATTGCTGGCTATGTTTTATTAATGTTCTGCTTGCTGGTTAGTTTATGTACACTAATTTAACTTGTAAAGTGTCCAGCATTCCACTAATCTCATTAGTATCTCAGGAGCCTCTAACCATTGTTCAAAAATAGTCTAGGCCCATTGTGTAAGTATTGAAAGAAGATCCGGCAGAGCCTTCACCACAGGGAGTCTCACATGTAGACTCAGGTGATGCGGTCGACCTGAGAAAGATACCTCCAACAATGCACACTTAGCTTTGGTCGGGGGGAGGGTGAGAGCAGTTCTGCCATTCAGCGGGATCAGCCCCGAGAAGCAGAAGTTTTTTTTGTAGCAGTCAGACTTGGGAAGCTGAATCAAGGAGCATCAGAAAGACTTTACAAGGAGAATGAGCGACATCCTTCAGGAATGTAGATAGACAGCATGGCAGATTCATCCAAAGAGACACAGATTTGGACTTTACATGATTCCGGCCTAAGGGTATGGCCCTGAATGGAAAGATACGGATCTACTCCATTAACCATCAGAGAGACCATGGATACATTTTGGGGAGACCAGGGTGGGAAGAGAAAGTCACCTGGCCCCATGGATATGTTGTTTGGGGTTGCCAGGAGGGACCCACCGGTCGCCTGGAACTCATTGAGACGTTCGGAGAAGCCAGATTGGGACCCGCCGGTCATCTGGCTCCATGGAAACTCTCGGAGAGGCCAGGTTGGAACTCTCAGGTCTCCTGGCCTTGTACCTCGATAGACTGCTAGCTTCCTAAGCTTGCCGCTACCTTCTCTCTGTGGGGGCCCGCCAGAAGCGGGGGTCCACTGGTTGAGGTAGTCGGCCCTGGAAGTCTCCAGAGTCGCAGCTGTTCTATCCTAGGCGGTCGGAGAAGGATGGGTGAGACTAGGTCCAAGCTTTTTGATGTTTTTAGTTATTAGGATGTCATACAAGGGTTCCAATAGTCAGACAAAGACAAATTGTCCATGTATTATATGAAGGATATCGGCCGCAGGAGATGAAATGATAGCAAAAATGATCGTGGTTTTGTGAGTCGAACAGCCAAAAGTGACCCATTGATGACCAAAAATATCCATTCCTGATGATTCATTTCTCAGAACATTCTTCAGATATTGGTCCTTCTTATGGATGCTCTCTTCCGGTAGACCACTAGTGGATCTCAATGGGCAACCTAGATGGTTCCTTTAACTCTTTCCATTATGAAATGACACCTAAGAGGCAAAATTTCTCATTAAAATTATGGAATTGATTACCATCGGTCCTAATCTTCTTCTGTAAGCAATGCACGGCTAATAAAAATACTGGATGTCCACTCGGGGACTTGTAGTAAGTGGAAGATCAACAGGGACTTCCTGAACAAGAGTCCTTTGTTCTAACCAACTGCTAAACGACTGTGGCTGTTACTCAGTATGTAAGAGCCGCACTCGGGGAAGGTCACGAGTCATAAAAATATACCAATTTCATCATCCCAATAAGTCAAAGAAAAAATTCTGAAAGTGATTTCAGCCCTTTTGTGTGGCCGTGGTCTCGTGGTGACCTCCATAAAAAGTTTACAAGGATTATTATATAGGGTCTATTTTCATCTAAAGCTCATCTGTACAATGTGCAATGAAGCCATTTCTCTGAGAGTGAAGCCTCATACTTTACTATTACTATATCACCATGTCACTCGGCCTCGGTAATCATAACGTCAGCCCTACATCAGGAAAATATATGGTGTACAATAAAATCAAAAACAGGTTCAAGAGCACGGCAGTAAAACACAGAATAACAGTCCATATCCATGGCTTATTAGAGGTCTGAAGGAATTGACATCTACAACACCAAACTACAAAGTGTAATCTCTCACAGGATTTAACATTGTTGACCTATTATCAGAATAGTAATTGGGAAGGGGATCATAATTGGATGGCATCTCCACATGGGGACCCCATGATACTAGAAGTGAATGTGACAGCCGTAGTTTCCTGAACATCTTGGTGGCTGAGACGCCAACGTGCTCAGGGTACTTCGCTATCTTCATTCTCAGGATAAGTGGAGGTCCCAAGATCAGACCGCCACCCTTTGGCGTTTCAGAGAAGGTTTACTGAAAAAATCTGGCCGGGGATCATAACCAGAGACCAGACTAGACCGTCTCTGACCCTGGCCGGCTCTTTCCAGTGCTGCTAGAGGTGATTGACAGGTCTCTCCCACAGTGATAGCATTGTCAATAATATAAAGCAGCAATGGCAAGCTCTTCTAATTATATTTTCTAAAATGTACCTTGCTGCAATCGTGCACCAGGCTCTGATTCATGCTGCCTGCAGTTTGGGCAGCATGAATTGGGTGAAGATTCCCTTTGAATTTGTTAATTTGACTCAGAAAATATACACTGTGAAATGTGTTGCTGCATTCGCAGTTTGCAAACCATAGACTAGAACAGGCAAGTCTCATCTGAAATACAGATGAGACTTGTGCATGCAGCCATTTTTTTCACGCATTTAGTCCGTATGAAAAAACTGTCATCTGAACAGCCCTATTGAATACCATTGGTCCGTGTGCTGTCCATTTTTTCCACAGAGAACAGTCAAACCGAAAATAAGGTCATGTGAACATAGCCTGACACAGTGTTAGTGACGCCTTTGTCTCTCCCAAAAAACTCTCAATCAAATTATTGCAATTAAATCTATCTATTCTCTTCGTGGCACTATGTCTCTCTGACTGAGCTTTGAGGTCCTTTCTCCTATCCCCATTTCCCAACATCTCCTGCTTGGGCTTTTATAGTGGCTGCGAGTCATCAGTGACCTCACACCTATAGTCGCTCATGACTGTCTGTGCTCTAAGATGGTGTACTTGAAAGGTATTATGGTGAACACCACCAAGCCCAAGGTCAAGTGATCCTTTTTCTCTTCCTTATCACTCTAGTGATGGTCTTGCAGATATTATGAAACTACTTGAGTTCTCTCCTCCAATGTTATTTTTGCTTTTAAAATGTTTTAAATATTCATCTTGTAACATTTTATATATTATAGAAATTCTTTTGATTCCAATTTGTGACTCTATTAAAGCAAGGCAAGCTTAAAAATGCAAACATCAGGATAAAGTCTAATGGTTCCGAGCAGGTACTGGCAAAGAATGGAAATTGCACAGTAGACATCCTGCAGACATGAGTGAAGTTAGGGTGTAGTACATCTGTTAAGTAAAAAAGGCTACCAGCTACAGATTTGGCTTAGCCGGTCCAATGGACACTTTGATGTTCACTATTTTACCCCAGTACAGAGATCTGGCCTCTGCTGTATAGACACCTGTGTTGCAACCACACAGTGGCTGCTGGCTGGTGGAGCAGGTTGAGGGAAGAGATATCAGCTAGTGATTCAGAAAAAGAAAGGCACATCGAAAAGTGTAGCAAGGAAGATACTGTAGCTGGAGTCAAGCTCAGTTCAGGGTGTTAGTCTGAGATCTTCGGCAGAAAAGTAATCAGACCGTCCAGGGGTTAAATCCAGAAGGACGCCCAGGAGAATAAATAACAAAGTATCGATGAATGAAATCTTGTCAGAATATAATGGAACTAGCTATTGAACCCGTTCTACGCCCGGGTGGCGAGCATTTTTATTGGTATATGGTCTCCCATGCTGGTATGTGCTGCCCCCCTCCTTGTATTTGTGCTGCCCCCATTCTGTCCCCACCATCCAATCCTGGTATGCGTGGCACCCCTCACCCCCAATCCTGGTATGCGTGGCACCCCTCATCCCGGTATGTGTGGCTCCCCTCACCCCCAATCCCGGTATACGTGGCACCCCTCACCCCCAATCCCGGTATGCGTGGCACCCCTCATCCTTATCCTGGTGTGTATGGTATCCCTCATCCTGGTATGCATGGTACCCCATCCCTCTCCTGGTGTGTATGGTATCCCTCATCCTGGTATGCATGGCACCCCATCCCTCATTCCCAATCCCGGTATGCGTGGCACCCCTCATCCCCAATCCCGGTATTCATGGCACCCCTCATCCCCAATCCCAGTATGCCTGGCACCCCTCACCCCCAATCCCGGTATGCGTGGCACCCCTCACCCCCCAATCCTGGTATGCGTGGTACCCCTCACCCCCCAATCCTGGTATGTGTGGCACCCCTCACCCCCAATCCTGGTATGCGTGGCACCCCTCACCCCCCAATCCTGGTATGCGTGGCACCCCTCACCCCCAATCCTGGTATACGTGGCACCCCTCATTCCTATCCTGGTGTGTATGGTATCCCTCATCCTGGTATGCATGGCACCCTATCCCTCACTCCCAATCCCGGTATGCGTGGCACCCCTCACCCCCAATCCCGGTATGCGTGGCACCACTCATTCTGGTATGCGTGGCTCCCCTCACACCCAATCCCGGTATGCGTGGCACCCCTTATCCCGGTATGCGTGGCTCCCCTCACCCCCAATCCCGGTATGCGTGGCACCCCTCACCCCCAATCCTGGTATACGTGGCACCCCTCATTCCTATCCTGGTGTGTATGGTATCCCTCATCCTGGTATGCATGGCACCCTATCCCTCACTCCCAATCCCGGTATGTGTGACACTCCTCACCCCCAATCCCGGTATGCGTGGCACCCCTCATCCTGGTATGCGTGGCTCCCCTCACCCCAAATCCCGGTATGCGTGGCACCCCTTATCCCGGTATGCGTGGCTCCCCTCACCCCCTATCCCGGTATGCGTGGCACCCCTCACCCCCAATCCCGGTATGCGTGGCACCCCTCACCCCCAATCCCGGTATGCGTGGCACCCCTCAACCCCAATCCCGGTATGCGTGGCACCCCTCATCCTTATCCTGGTGTGTATGGTATCCCTCATCCTGGTATGCATGGTACCCCATCCCTATCCTGGTGTGTATGGTATCCCTCATCCTGGCATGCATGGCACCCATCCCTCATTCCCAATCCCGGTATGCGTGGAAACCCTCATCCCCAATCCCGGTATGCATGGCACCCCTCATCCCCAATCCCAGTATGCCTGGCACCCCTCACCCCCAATCCCGGTATGCGTGGCACCCCTCACCCTCCAATCCTGGTATGCGTGGTACCCCTCACCCCCCAATCCTGGTATGCGTGGTACCCCTCACCCCCAATACTGGTATGTGTGGTACCCCTCACCCCCAATCCTGGTTTGTGTGGGCCCCTCACCCCCCCAATCCTGGTATGTCTGGTCCCCTCACCCCTTTCACACTGTACACACATGCTAAAAAAATAAACAGTTATACTCACCTTTCTTCTCTGTGCTCCAGCGCTGCTGTGTCCTCTTCTGCCGGAGGCTGAAGTCACACTGTAAATGTGTCTTCGGTAAAATGGCGCCGGATAGCGCTATGCGCATGCGCCGGTCCGACGCCTTCACTCCGCCCCCGGCCTCCAGCGAAGAGAGGCGCCGCGGCAACGCTCCTCCCGGTCAGGTAAGTATGTAAGTATGGCGCCGGAGATCGCAGTATGCGTTCAGTGTCTACGCATACCGCGCGATCTCCGGCGCCATACACCTCCTCTTACCTGTAACGGCTGGATGCCTGCTTCTCTCTGGAGCCAGACTGCGCATCACGCATGCGCAGTCTATCGAGGCTTCGGACAGAAACATGCATCCCCGGTTATATTATAGATACTTACCAACAGTTTCAGAATTGCTGGAACTTTCCAAATTCTTCAGAATAGTCCCAGCAAACCCAGGCCAAAAAATTGGTGAAGTTTTCACATACCCTACCCACAGATTGACAGTGGCTGGTGGTGGTGGAGGTCCCATTTGGGTCTGGAGTGGGTCTAAAATTTCCAAAATTGCCAACTTAATTTGATGGTAACTCTGCAATGAGTTAGTCCAATATATTCTCATACCACACCACTGAGCAATAACATCATGGCTGATTCTTCCACTGACAGTGGAAACAAAGCTGCTGTGCCGAATGCAGAGTCAGCCAGCCCAAGAGCACGGACTAGCAGGGGCCAGTGCGAGGACACATTTTGCTGAAGTGTATTACGGCGCAGAGACTCCCTGCACTGCAATACACACTGCTGGCCAATCAGAAGCCGGCAGTTGACCTTGGAATGCCAAGGGTGGCATTCAATGGCGGCTCATGGCAGTAATGTCATGTGCCACCCATGGCAGGCAGGCCAACTTCAGCTACAGGCTATAGAAGAGGACGCCCCACATCGTAAGAGAGAAGGTAAGGTATGTGTTGGAAAAGAACAGCAGAAAAGATATTTTAGCAGAAAGGGGCCCAGGATGGGGGACATATACCAAGATGAGGGTAAGTATACCAATGATGGGGCCCAGGATGGAGGTCATTATAATAGGAAGGGGCCCAGGATGGGCGCCCTTATACCAGGATGGGGATCAGGGTCGTGGGCATTATACCAGGAAGAGGCCCAAGATGGGGGACATTATACCAGAATGGAGCTCATTATAGCAATAATGGTCCCAAGATTGAGGTCATTATACCAGGAAGGAGCTTAGGATGGTGTCATTATACCAGGAAAGTGGACTTTATACCAGGAAGGGGCCCATGATGGGGGACATTATACCAGAATGGGGCTTATTATACCAATATGGGGCCCAGTGTGGAGGTCATGATACCAGGAAGGGGCCCAAGATGGGAGACATTATACCAGGAAGGGGTCCAGGATGGGAACATTATTACAGGATGGGGGAACAGGGAGCATTATAGCAGGAAGGGGTCCAGTATGGGCGGCATTATACCAGTCTCCTCTTAACAGTTGTTGTAGAGATGTGTCTGCTGCTAGAACTCTGTGTGGCATTGACCTGGTCTCTAATCTGAGCTGCTGTTAACCTGCGATTTCTGAGGCTGGTGACTCGGATAAACTTATCCTCAGAAGCAGAGGTGACTCTCGGTCTTCCTTTCCAGGGGCGGTCCTCATGTGAGCCAGTTTCTTTGTAGCGCTTGATGGTTTTTGCAACTGCACTTGGGGACACTTTCAATGTTTTCCCAATTTTTCGGACTGACTGACCTTCATTTCTTAAAGTAATGATTTCCACTCGTTTTTCTTTACTTCGCTGCTTTTTTTTCCCCATAATACAAATTCTAACAGTCTATTCAGTAGGACTATCAGCTGTGTATCCACCTGACTTTTGCACAACACAGCTGATGGTCCCAACCCCATTTATAAGGCAAGAAATCCCACTTATTAAACCTGACAGGGCACACCTGTGAAGTGAAAACCATTTCCAGTGACTGCCTCTTGAAGCTCATCAAGAGAATGCCAAGAGTGTGCAAAGCAGTCATCAAAGCAAAAGGTGGCTACTTTGAAGAACCTAGAATCTAAGATATATTTTCAGTTGTTTCACACTTTCTTGTTAAGTATATAATTCCACATGTGTTAATTCATAGTTTTGATGCCTTCAGGGTGAATGTACAATTTTCAAAGTCATGAAAATACAGAAAAATCTTTAAATGAGAAGGTGTGTCCAAACTTTTGGTCTGTACTGTATGTCATTATATGATGTAGAAAGCTACAAGGGCACATACATCTAACTAACATGCACAAGGGGGCCCAGGTACAAATTTTGCATGGAGTTTCATCAGACTCTAGTTACGCCGCTGGGGACTAGTAAGTCTTTCATAAAGAGTGATACACACTATCACTGAGCCCATGCATCTTCCTTAAACCTCCACCCATAAGGAGCCCAATGCAGCTTTACAGAATCGTTTGACCTCACTCTTAATTACCATTAATTGAGATGTGAAGATTTATTTTCAGGATAGATTATAGCCTATGATAAGTGATTATATCCTTCTAATACACAACAATGGGGGTCCTCAATGAGAAGATATGTGCTGACACAATGTAATAAAGCAGGATTGTGTTTACTCCATTTATCCCAGGGGGTCTCAGTCTATTGATTCTATATTTTATGGTGGGCCTCTCGACTCTATAACTCCATGACCCCGAATACAGATGTTGCAATCTCGCAATTAATACCCAATAACGATCCCTTCTAAAATATTTAAAGTGACCCCGTCCTAGCAGTCGTGTCAAGACCAACATACAAAGAACAAGCAGAAGACACTTAAGAAAGAAACGTGATCTCCAGTGTATACATTAAGGTTACGCTCGGAGTGTGGAGTAAGAGCGGCCGGAGCTGAGGAGACCTCCACTTATAGCAGTGTTAAGAGGGGATTTAACAAGTGTTTCATGTGAGGATACAGCCCTCCTGAGAGACCCTTCTCAAGTCCACATAAGAGGAACACGAGTAGGTAGAACAAGCAAATAAATGACAGCTCTGGGAGTAAGGGAGGCGGCCGAGGACTGGATTTACTGCCACTGTTGCAGCCTCCTGTGCACACATCATTTGCATTCTAGATATGTTTATTTTCTTAGAAGCACGTCAGATCCCTAATGTCACATCTGGAAGTGATCTCTCTGCAGATGTTCACTCCATCTCTGATGGAGAATAGAAACACCACTTCTAATATTTGTATACAGCATTTTCATCATTAATGGTGTACCTGCCAATCCAGGTAACTATAAAGTTATCTTTCCTGTGTGTGTACATGAGGAATAACACTATTTCTGGCCATTATACAACCCCTGGCAAAAATTATGGAATCACCGGAGTCCTACTCCAAAAATAAGCCCTAGCTACAGTCAGGGCTAGAGTTAGGGTGAGAAGGGGGAGGTAAACTAGGCAATTTCTCAGGGACTCCTCTATCTTAGGCGCCCCCAGCATTTTAATTCCGAGGTTAATACTGCTTAAGGACTTCTAGTGATATCACGGTCATGTGACCATGATGTTACCAAAGGTCTCTTAAGGCTGATATGTACTGTATGTTCACTGTGTGTTTATCTGTATAAGGGGTAAGGTTTCTCCTTGTGGAGAGTGACATGCCAGGTCTGACATGCCAGTTTGAGGAGACTTAAACACCTTGCATGCTCCCCTTGGAAATGAGATATGCAAATTGTCTCTTCAGAGAGGAAGAGAACTTGAGCTCTATAGCGCCACCCATTGGAAGCAGCAATCCTACAAGTCATTATTGACCTTTTAACGAGCCTTGAAATATGACTTAGGACAAAAGCCAAATCAGAACCTCAATTTGTAGACACGGTGTTTCGGGGTATTGCCCCTTGTCAGTGCAAAATATGAGATCTGATTTGGCTAGGTGAGAAGATAAGACTGGGATCTAAGGGGTAAGGTTTCTCCTTGTGGAGAGTGGCATGCCAGGTCTGACACTCCAGTATGAGGAGACTTAAATTCTCTGAAGAGACAATTTACATATTTCATTTCACAGAGGAGCATGCAAGGCGTTTAAGTGTCCAAAGGGTGGCACTAGAGTTCAAGTCCTCTTCCTCTCTGAAGAGACAATTTGCATGTGTGTGTATAAACGCATGTACAGTATGTATGTGCACTGTGTGTGTATGTGTACACATGTGTATGTACAGTGTGTGTGTATACATGTGTATGTGCAGTGTGAATGTGTGATGGCTTGATTATATTTGAATAAATGTTCATTAATATGTTGAAGAATTAATGTGGATTGTTGTTCATCGAAAAAAAGGAAACACAGTATGTGTGTCTCTCTACCCCTCTCACTCAACTCCTAACTTCATTGCAGCATGGAAGAGCAGTGTATCTGTGAATCCAGAACTGGGGTTAGATAAAACACTTACTAGAAAGCAGCACTATCTGGGCTGACCTGTGCCTCTATCACTATACTTCTCACCCTGCTCCTCATCCCTTTCCAAAAGACTTCTATATGCAGATGTAATCAGATTCCTCAGTGAGCTGGCAGTCCCTTTTTTCTTGAGCAAGGTCAATTTTACAGTTTTTCAGAGTAAATGATGAGTTCAAGAAGCAGAAAGAGGAAAAAAAGTGGCTCATAAGTGGAGATTGGAGAAAGAGGCATCTTTACATTACAAAGTTTCTTATATTCACTTGTAAGTCTATGGGTGTGGGAAGCAGGGAGAGGGAAAAAAAGGCTCATAAGTGGAGAAAGAAGCATATTTCTCTGATAGGATACATTACAAGGTTTCTTATATTCACTTGTAAGTCTATGGGTGTGGGACGAGAAGGTGGGGAATTAGAGCTCAGTTAGAAAAGCTCTGCACAGAAATTTAGAGGGAATATTGTGAATGTTAGACATCCTTTAGGAAATTAAACTGTACAGAATATAAGATCTAAAAATAAAGTGGTTATTAAATCTGCATTCACATTTTTGAGTGTAGGGTGATTTTTCCGATGTAGCGAGAATTTGATGGTGTCCAGTTGGGCAGTGCGCAGTGATAAATATTGCAGATGATCATAAACCTAAATATATAAGAGATATTTTCTGGATCTGTTCCATCCCGGGAGTCATAAATAAAGATTGGTGTTTACAGATGAGCGCTATGAATCCGTTCTATCATCTGCCTCCTGCTCAATGGAATGTGAAATTTATCTTCCTGAAATGGATGTTTTTATCATGGCTCCTGCAGCAGGTAAACAATCCGATGGGGTGAAATCGATTCTGAATTTATGTAATAGCGAATGATTGATGATCTGTCAGCAAAAGAATTTTTCCAGCACAATATATTACCTGATTACATACAACTTGTCACATGACATTTAGGAGCTGTGTAAAATACAAATTAAAGTGTAAAGCCAGAGGTTCACATACTTTCAAAGTTTTTGTCCGCTCTCATAACTTTCCAGCCTTTACATAGTAATTTACCTCCTTCTGAAGTCGTAGATTCCTCCTGCATTGCCCCCATAAAGTATGATGCCAACAAAAGTGCCCCCCAAACAGTATAATACCCCTATGGTGCATTCCTCCACATGCACAGTATAATAACCCTATTGTACCCCACTTCAACTCCCACAGCAAAGTATGGTGACCCTAACACAGTATAATCCCCCAACTGTGAACCCCACAGAGCCCTCCATACACTCTCATGGCCCCCACACAACCCTCCAAACAGTATAATGGCCCCACACAGCCCTCCAAACAGTATAATGACCCCACACAAACCTTCACACTGTATAATTGCTTTTATACAGTATAATGGCCCCCCACATAGCCCTCAAAATATTATAATGGCCCCACATAGCCTTCCATATAGTATAATGCACCACCAATAATCTTCCATATAGTATAATGCGCCCCCATAATCCTCCATATAGTATAATGCTCCCCCCATAAACCTCCATATAGTATAATGCGCCCCGCATAATCCTCCATATAGTATAATGAACTTCCCATGGTCCTCCATAGAATATAATGCACTCCCCATAGTCCTCCATACAGTATATTACACACCCCATAGGGTAAAATGCAGCCCCCATATAGTATAATGCACGCCACAGTCCTGCAGTATTATGGGCACCACGTACTCACTGATTTTAAAATACCGTATATTTTAAATAAGCCGACCCGAATATAAGCCGAGGCCCCTAATTTTACCACATAAAAATGGGAAAACCTATTGACTTGAGTATAAGCCTAGGGTGGGAAATGCAGCAGCTACTGGTAAATTTCCCCATCCTCGTATGTGTGGCCTCCTCAATCCCACAATCCCTGGTATGTGTGGCCCCCACAATCCCTGGTATGTGTAGCCTCCTCAATCCCCCAATCCCTGGTATTTGTGGTCCCCTCAATCCCTGGTATGTGTAGCCTCCTCAATCCCCCAATCCCTGGTATTTGTGGTCCCCTCAATCCCACAATCCCTGGTATGTGTGGCCCCCTCAATCCCACAATCCCTGGTATGTGTGGCCCCCTCAATCCCACAATCCCTGGTATGTGTGGCCCCCTCAATCCCACAATCCCTGGTATGTGTGGCCCCCTCAATCCCACAATCCCTGGTATGTGTGGCCCCCTCAATCCCACAATCCCTGGTATGTGTGGCCCCCTCAATCCCACAATCCCTGGTATGTGTGGCCCCCTCAATCCCACAATCCCTGGTATGTGTGGCTTCCTCAATCCCACAATCCCTGGTATGAGTGGCCTCCTCAATCCCACAATCCCTGGTAAGTGTGGCCTTCTCAATCTCACAATCCTGGTAAGTGTGGCCTCCTCAATCCCCAAATCCTGGTATGTGTGGCCTCCTCAATCCCCCAATTCTGGTATGTGTGGCTTCCTCAATCCCCCAATCCTGGTATGTGTGGCCTCCTCAATCCCCCAATCCTGGTAAGTGTGGCCTCCTCAATCCCCAAATCCTGGTATGTGTGGCCTCCTCAATCCTCCAATTCTGGTATGTGTGGCCTCCTCAATCCCCCAATCCTGGTATGTGTGGCCTCCTCAATCCCCCAATCCTGGTAAGTGTGGCCTCCTCCATCCCCCAATCCTGGTATGTGTGGCCTCCTCAATCCCCCAATCCTGGTATGTGTGGCTTCCTCATCCCCCCAATCACTGCACACATAAAACAATAAACACTTATACTCACCTTCCTTCCTCACCTCTGCTCCAGCGCTGAGTCCTGTCTGCAGCAGCTCATGTCGGCATCTGAGCTGCGCGCGCTCTCAGAAGCCGAGGTGAGCTGCTGCTGCCGGCACATTCACGCTTCTCCATGCGGGGACTATGGGCGTGGAGAAGCGTGAATATGCATTCTCTTTAGCGGTGGGCACTGACAGCAGGAGGCGGGGCTCAGCGCTCCTCCGTGCCCGCTACTAAAGAGAATGAATATTCATTCTTGTCCACGCCCATGGTAGTGGAGAAGAGGGAATATTCATGTCCCTTTATCAGCGGGCACACGTGGTAGCTGCAGCAGCGGCTACAGCGTGTGCCCCGCTCCTCCACTGCCGCAACCCGCTCCTCTGCCGCCGCAACCTCCAACTCACCTATCCTCCTCGTTCCCACGGGCCCCATAGCAGTGGCGTGGTCTGCCGCCATTGGCGGTACGCCACTGGGTGTAGCCATAGGAGAGGTAGAGGTTGGATCTGCACCAAAAGGTTCCTCCAAAACTTTAGTATTTAGGAGAAAATATAGTGTAGGGGTTCAGCCACCAATCTTTATGAACCATCAGTAGCAACCATAGCAAGGTCACAATTTTCATCTAGGGGCAATGCTGTACAGCTAGTACCTTTGTGTCCATTAGCTGGACTCCATCTATGGTCACCACGTGTCCCAGGTGCTCAATGATTTGCCCTAAGGCTATGTTCCCACATGTTGTGTTTTTTTCAATCAGAAATGTGCAGCAAAACTGATCTCTGGCAGGAAAACAGCTGGGTCAAATCTGCAGGTTTTGCTGCGTTTTTTGATGCGTTTTTTTCACTGTCCCTCTGTCTCTATTTATGCATGTACGTAAAGTTCTGTGGAAAAAAAAGAACCCCATTCTATTTTGCCTTCAAAAATGCTGAAAAAATGTACCTGCGGTTTTTGGTGCGTTTTTTCAGCATTTTTTTCACCACCCATTACTTTTTAAGAGGGAAAAAAACGCTGAAAGAAGTGACATGCTCTATTTTCCAAAAACCCAACCAAGGCATAAAATATGCAGCAAAAAAAAAACCCCAAGATGCTGCAAAACGCAGCTGGAAATTTGTATAAAAATCTGCAGCAAAATACGCTGCAAAACGCAACGTGTGTGAACATAGCCTAACAGATGGAGTGATTTCTGCCTTATCTCCTCCAACCAGATCATCACCAAGTCCAGTCTCTCAAGATGCTCATGGTAGGTGGCCAAGAATATAATGATGATGTCTAGGTGGATCAGCAGATGCTTGAAATTCGTTCCCTGGGTTACAATTCCTTAGTTCACTGGCTGATAGAGAAGAAGAGCAAATCTGTCAAGATTCAAATTTGTCAGATCACTTTAATTTGGCAGGGAAAATACATATGTACAATGTGAACCAAATGTTCCTTACTACGCTCTGGGGTCTGTCTACATCATCACCTGTGAGTGATATTATTGAGAAGTGGAAGGAACAGTAGCAACTCAGCCACGAAGAGGAGACCCCTTAATGTTACAGAGAGGGGTCGCTGAGGAGCAGAGGGCAGAAAAGTCACCAACGCTCGAGAGTCCAGACCTCCTCTGGTATTATGTAACACCCCTTTAAGCTGCCTCCGAGGCAGGGTCCTATAGTTCTCACCTCAATATGGCGCAGTGCCTCCCCCCGAATCTTGCTGATAGCTCTAGGGACATGTAGGAGGGTCTCTTCTGTCGGGGAGCCCCTGGCCAAGCTCCATGCACACACAAGAGATGAGATTCAAACAACCCAAAAAGTTTATTGTACAGGGGTTAAAAGATGTAAAAGGCAAAGGGCAAAAGAAGGGACAGTGAACAAAGGATATCACACAAACACAACAGATTTGCGACCCTCTTAAAGGTAAAGGCAAAGGATGTGCTTTGCAGCTGGACTGGATGTTGTGATATAGGGCAACCCCTTGGGGGTACAGCAGTACAGCTATCACACCATAAGTTCCCCAATTCTACTTATGCTGCTGGCCCACAGTTCAGGACGACACTTTTCCTTTAAGGGATAGCAAACACACACTTAACTAATAACACTTAACCCACAAATGGCTGCAACAGAGCAAGTAATACAGTCCAACGTTAGGGCCCCTTTTGCCACAGATGTTGATGCGCTTTCAGGAATGGTTGGTGCACTTGTAAGGAGTTGGAGGTGTTGCCCACATTCCCCCTTGAGGACATGTCTATTGCTGCAATGTGTTATGATGTTTGTTTGTTTAACGATTTGCATTATTATGTGATAAGGTTGTGTTCTGCCCAGCGAGAGATAGAGTTAACAGTAGGGACTAGCCCAGAATGGGAGGGACTAGCTGAGGAGACAATGGAGAGGATTAGCCTGCAGTAGTTGCAGAGTTCAGGTCTGGCTGAGTAGAAGAACCACATGGAGTGGGTGTCCCTGTGGCAAGAGGGAGACAAAAGAGGCAGATAGTAAGATCCTGTAGTGAAAAGACACCTGGAAGGAAAGTGAATAGCAGTCTGGAGTCGGGACAGAAATAGTGAGAAAGCGAAGGCAGAAGTATCGGGGGCTGGAGCAGGAAGCTGAGCAGGACTGTATGGAGTTATATGCCAGAAAGGTAACTGAACAAAAAGGGAAAGTGAAGCGAGATGAATAGAAAATGCCCCACGTGGTAGTCATGAAGCGTCAGTAGGAAGGGAAGTAGAGTAGCCGCCATATCGGCACAGAAATTCTCCTACGGAGAAAAGGACGCAGAACCACGGTTTGAAGTAAAGGACTCTTGCTTACTGGACTGGAATGATGTTATTGAGAATGAGGGAAGATTCTGAAGTATTGGTTAATATTTTAGCTAAAATACGCAAGCTCGCAACCCACGTCAAAGGTCCTCACTGTCTTGCGAGTCCCTACAGTACACTAAAATAAAAAGCAAAGCCAAAGAAATAAAAGGAACTTTAAACATTTCCAAAATAATTAAATTATGGATATAGCAAAAAGGCAGTGGTATTTACCAGCCAGGGTCACAAAAGAAAATACATAAACAGGATGCAGAAGACCCCCTTACTAGAGGTAGTACAGGTGCAAAATACTGATGAAACAACCACTCTCAGCCTACCAATCCATGGAGGGGGTGATTGTCCAGTATTAGAATTGCACACAGATGATGTTTGCAATAGGGTAGAAGTCACACACATGTATAGCACAGTGCCCAGCTAACGGCCTATTACACGTCCCTTTATTCGATAACGTCCTTGAAGATGAATGCCTACTATCTGCTGTATATTGTTCAAACCAAGTTATTCTTCAGTAAAAATATGTTTATTTAAGTACTATGGTCTCCCTCACTGAACTCTGTAACATCTGGTCCTGGTTGGCCGAATACATCGGCACCATGTGGTCTGCAAGGGCATATCGCCGCCACAGCTAAAGTCCACACACCCAGCTAGGAGCCCCATTCTCAGTAGTGTGCCGGGGCAATACACACTTAATAGCTCAATAATAGAGAAAACCCACGTGAAACTGTGAAGATGTGGCCTGTCTCACCCCATCCCTACCCTGAAGACAACCGCCATATGCATATGTGTAATGAGAACAGTATTATGCGTTTTATGCATTTAATGTGTATGTATATAATCTCTATGTAATGTGTTATGGTAATGTCTATAATAGTGGGTCAAATGCGGAAACCCCATGATAGTGTTGTATAGATAAAAGGAAGCAAGGATTATTAGTAGTGTTGAGCAAGCACTAAAATGCTTGGGTGCTCGAAGCTCGGGCCGAGCTCACCGTGATACTCGGGTGCTCGACCCGAGCAACAAGCCCAATGTTAGTCTATGGGAGACCCGAGCATTTTTGCGGCGGCACCCCCGGCAGTCTGTAGAAAGCCTGAAAAGTGCCCAAAACAACAGTGCTCAAATGACATGGGGACAGCATGGGGATCGCCCCCAAGAAGCATTTCTGACCCCCAGGTCACTGCTGTCAACAACGTGGTCATAGGTATTAAGCCACTTTTAAGGGCTCACAATAAAACGTTCAAAAACTAAACTGAAACTGCTTTCCTGTGAAATATGTTAAGGAACATCCTTTCCAGGGTAAAGACTTGTGTATAAGGTAAAAGAGGATTTAGATGAAAAAAAAAGGATTTTTCCTGACCCCTGAGACCTGGGGCTAAGTTTAGCAATTTGAGCAGCAGCAGCACACAGGACTGTAATGCAGTGTTTGTTGGTATAACCACTGCGTCTCCTATACATCCTGCCTGCCTGCCTGATATCTGGGATGGATATTAGTCCTCAGAAGGACTGTTTGTTTGATTTTGCAGGCTTTAGAGACCCTACACTACCTATTTCGCAGTATAAATCTCTCCCTAGCTCAGCAGCACTCTCCCTACACTGTCTGATCCGGAGCGACTGTGTCCAAGATGGCGGTGCCCGGTTTTAACTACTCGAGGTGATGCTGTGCGGCCAGCCAATCACTGTAATGCCCACAAACAACATGGCTGCGGCATTACAGTGACTGGCTGGCAAGCCCTGCATGTTCATTGGCTCTGTAAAGAACGCCAAACATGCAGGGCGGAGACCCGAGCTCCCGCCCGATTAACCCGAAAATGCTCGGGCGAGTACCAAGCAGTGTCGAGCATGCTCGCTCAACACTAATTATTAGTAATATACTGTAGAAATAGGAAACATATAAGGAATAGTTAATGTTAGGTGCAAGCCCACAGATGGGAGGGGAATAGTGTTAATAAAAGGAGAGGTACTTCTTGGCTATGTGGTGGCTAGGAGTAGTGGGAGGTTTAAGCAAGTTATTTGTCGAGTTCAAGTGCAGTGGGCTGCTAGGGCCAATATGGGCCTATCACTGGGTCCGGGGCCTCGACATTGGCGCTGGGGCCATCGGGCACATCGCACCTGCAGGCTTGCAGGGGAAGATGGACACGGATCCTCAAAGGCGGAGATTGATGGAATCTGGGTGCACTGCCATTGGTGGAGATGGATCCATAAAGGTAGTGGAGACACCAGAAGAAGGGATGCTCTATCGGGAACGAGTGCTAGGGCTGAAGTTATGTCCGGTACCTGAGGAAAAGACTGTAACCTGTTGTCCCCTATCCCACAAGCTCCACTGTACTGACTGTGAACTGTTCAGTAAAAGTTTGACTGTTGTAAAGCGCTTGGTGTCCCCAGGATTGTGTGCGGGGGTTCCGGAAGATGGAAGTCTGGAGTCAGCGGAGGCCTATGGCCCACAAGTGAGTGTGATACACCCCACACCTAACAGCACACTGGGAATGGGACACGATTTTCTTGTAGGGTGCCAGAGCGTGCAGGAGCTACAGCTTGCCCACAACTACAAAGTCCCAACAATACTCCTTTAGCAAGTAATTATATTATAAATTCAACAGTGGAACCACAGGTCCCAGCAGTATCTACTCACTCCTTGGTGTAAATGAAAAATCAGGAGGAAGGGAGTGTTTTTATTTAGGATTCAAAAACTTTTATTGTATACAAAATTGTAGAAATATGTAAGAAAACACATGAAAAACAGACACCAGTACTTAAGCAACCAAAAAAATGCATAGTAAGAAATAACGCTGGGACACTCCCTCCTCCCAGCCCAGGGCCCACAGCATCGCTCAACCCTGCTCCTTCCCCTAGTGACCCCGCTCCACCGCCGCCGCTGCACCCCCGGTAAGCTAAATTCGGTTAATAAGACGGACCCCCATTTTCACATTAAAATTTTTCTTTTCCTTTGAGAGCCATAATTCTTGCTGGTTGGTAGGTTGGTGATGCAAGACAGGAGCAGAGTCCCTGCTATGTACATTGATATCCCAGCGGTGGGTTTCAGGAAAATGGCGCCAGAGGAGGCGCATGCGCAGATTGAGATCTTGGCTCGCCATTGAGCCGAGATCTAAATCTGGGCATGCACTGACACTGGCGTCATTTTCCTGAAGCCGACTGCCGGGATATCAGTGGCTCCAGCCTCGCACCGCCGTGACACCCCCAGCCTAGGGCCCGCAGCATTGCCCCACTCCTGCCTCCGCCGGCTTCCTTCAGCAGCAATTCTGTCTACTGTGACACTGCCCCACCGCTGCCACCCCCGGTAAGCTATATTCGGACTATAAGATGTACCCCAATTTTCTGCCCTTATTTGGGGCAAAAATGTGTGTCTTATAATCAGAAAAATACTGTAAATATCCTCCAATATTCAAGTAAATTCAAATGTAAACATGTACCTATGTTTCTAGGTACAGGCTGTTTCTACAAAAAAGTCTATATGTACACTGGGGTGAAAAAGTGTTTGCCCCCTTACTGATTTCTTATTTTTTTTGTATGTTTGTTACACTTAAATGTTTCAGATCACAAAACAAATTTAAATATGGGACAAAGATAACGCAAATAAACACAAAATGTATCTTTTAAATGAAGGTCTTTATTATTAAGGGAAAAAGAAATCCAAACCTACACGGCCTGTGTGAAAAAGTGGTTGCTCCCCTTAAAACATAAATTAACTGTGGTTTATCACATCTTTGGGAAGCTGAGTTCAATTTCCTTAGCCACACACAGGCCTGATTACTGCCACACCTGTGCTCATTCAAAAAATCACTTAAATAGGACCTGCCTGACAAAGTGAAATAGACCAAAAGATCCTCAAAAGCTAGACATCATGCTGCGATCCAAAGAAATTCAGGAACAAATGAGAAACAAAGTAATTGAGATCTATCAGTCTGGAAAAGGTTATAAAGTGAACCACACTAAGAGCAATTATCCACAAATGGCAAAAACATGGAACAGTGGTGAACTTTCCCAGGAGTGCCAGCCGACCAAAATTACCCCAAGAGAGCAGCGACGATTCATCCAAGAGGTCACAAAAGACCCCACAACATCCAAAGAAATGCAGGCCTCACTTGCCTCAGTTAAGATCAATGCTCATGACTCCACCATAGGAAAGAGACTGGGCAAAAATGGCATGCACGGCAGAATTCCAAGACGAAATACACTGCTAAACAAAAAGAACATAAAGGCTCTTCTCAGTTTTGCCAGAAAACATCTTGATGATCGCCAAGACTTTTGAACTGATGAGACAAAAGTTGAACTTTTGGAAGGTGTATATCCCATTACATCTGGCATAGAAGAAACACAGCATTTCAGAAAAGGAACATCATACCAACAGTAAAATATGGTGGTGGTAGTGTGATGGTCTGGGGCTCTTTTGCTGGACCTGGAAGACTTGCTGTAGTAAATGGAGCCATGAATTCTGCCAAAAAATCCTGAAGGAGAAATCCGGCCATCTGTTCGTGACCTCAAGCTGAAGCGAACTTGGATTATGCAGCAGGACAATGATCCAAAAACACACCAGCAAGTCCACCTCTGAATGGCTTAAGAAAAACAAAATTAAGACTTTGGAGTGGCCTATTCAAAGTCCTGACCTTATTCCGATTGAGATGCTGTGGCATGACCTTAAAAAGGCAGTTCATGCTCGGAAACCCTCCAATGTGGCTGAATTACAGCAATTTTGCAAAGATGAGATGATTAGGTTTAGGGGGCAATAACTTTTTAAACAGGGCCCTGTAGGTTTAGATTTCTTTTTCCCTTAATAATAAAGACCTTCGTTTAAAAACTGCATTTTGTGTTTACTTGTGTTATCTTTGTCTAATACTTTTGTGATCTGAAACATTTAAGTGTGACAAACATACAAAAGAATAAGAAATCAGGAAGGGGGCAAACACTTTTTCACACTACTGTATGTGTCTATCTATCTATACATCTATCTATCTATCTATCTATCTATCTATCTATCTATCTATCTATCTATCTACAGTGGGTACGGAAAGTATTCAGACCCCTTTAAATTTCTCACTCTTTGTTTCATTGCAGCCATTTGGTAAATTCTAAAAAGTTCATTTTTTTTCTCATTAAACTACACTCTGCACCCATCTTGACTGGAAAAAAACAGAAATGTAGAAATTTTTGCAAATTTATTAAAAAAGAAAAACTGAAATATCACATGGTCATAGGTATTCAGACCCTTTGCTCAGTAATGAGTAGAAGCACCCTTTTGAGCTAGTACAGCTATGAGTCTTCTTGGGAATGATGCAACAAGTTTTTCACACCTGGATTTGGGGATCCTCTGCCATTCTTCCTTGCAGATCCTCTCCAGTTCCACCAGGTTGGATGGTGAACGTTGGTGGACAGCCATTTTCAGATCTCTCCAGAGATGCTCAATTGGGTTTAGGTCAGGGCTCTGGCTGGACCAGTCAAGAATGGTCACAGAGTTGTTCTGAAGCCACTCCTTTGTTATCTTAGCTGTGTGCTTAGGGTCATTGTCTTGTTGGAAGGTGAATCTTTGGCCAAGTCTGAGTTCCAGAGCACTCTGGAAGAGGTTTTCATCCAGGATATCTCTGTACTTGGCTGTATTCATGTTTCCTTCAATTGCAACCAGTCGTCCTGTCCCTGCATCTGAAAAACACCCCCACTAATGTATGTGTCTATCTATCTATCTATCTATCTATCTATCTATCTATCTATCTATCTATCTACAGTGGGTACAGAAAGTATTCAGACCCCTTTAAATTTTTCACTCTTTGTTTCATTGCAGCCATTTGGTAAATTCTAAAAAGTTCATTTTTTTCCTCATTAAAGTGCACTCTGAACCCCATCTTGACTGAAAAAAACAGAAACGTAGAAATTTTTGCAACTTTATTAAAAAAGAAAAACTGAAATATCACATGGTCATAAGTATTAAGACCCATTGCTCAGACACTCATGTTTAAGTCACATGCTGTGATCCTCCTTGAGATGGTTCTACTATTTCATTGGAGTCCAGCTGTGTTTAATTAAACTGATAGGACTTGATTTGGCAAGGCACACACCTGTCTATATAAGACCTCACAGCTCACAGTGCATGTCAGACCAAATGAGAATCATGAGCTCATAGGAACTGCCCAAGGAGCTCAGAGACATAATTGTGGCAAGGCACAGATCTGGCCAAGGTTACAAAAGAATTTCTGCATTACTCAAGGTTCCTAAGAGCACAGTGGCCTCCATTATCCTTAAATGGAAGAAGTTTGGGACCACAAGAAGTATTCCTCAATCTGGCCGTCCAGCCAAACTGAGCAATCGTGGGAGAAGAGCCTTGGTGAGAGAGATAAAGAAGAATCCCAAGATAACTGTGGCTGAGCTCCAGAGATGCAGTAGGGAGATGGGAGAAAGTTCCACAAAGTCAACTATCATTGCAGCCCTCCACCAGTCGGGCCTTTATGGCAGAGTGGTCCGACAGAAGCTTCTCCTCAGTGCAAGACATATGAAAGCCCGCATAGAGTTTGCTCAAAAACACATGAAGGACTCCCAGACTATGAGAAATAAGATTCTCTCGTCTGATGAGACGAAGATAGAACTTTTTGGTGATAATTCTAAGCGGTATGTGTGGAGAAAACCAGGCATTGCTCATCACCTGCCTAATACAATCCCAACAGTGAAACATGGTGGTAGCAGCATCATGCTATGGGGGTGTTTTTCAGATGCAGGGACAGGATGACTGGTTGCAATTGAAGGAAACATGAATGCGGCCAAGTACAGAGATATCCTGGATGAAAACCTCTTCCAGAGTGCTGTGGACCTCAGACTTGGCCAAAGATTCACCTTCCAACAAGACAAAGACCCTAAGCACACAGCTAAAATAACAAAGGAGTGGCTTCAGAACAACTCTGTGACCTTTCTTGACTGGCCCAGCCAGAGCCCTGACCTAAACCCAATTGAGCATCTCTGGAGAGACCTGAAAATGGCTGTCCACCAACATTCACCATCCAACCTGACGGAACTGGAGAGGATCTGCAAGGAAGAATGGCAGAGGATCCCCAAATCCAGGTGTGAAAAACTTGTTGCATTATTCCCAAGAAGACTCATGGCTGTACTAGCTCAAAAGGGTGCTTCTACTCAATACTGAGCAAAGGGTCTGAATACTTATGACCATGTGATATTTCAGTTTTTCTTTTTTAATAAATTTGCAAAAATTTCTACATTTCTGTTTTTTTCCAGTCAAGATGGGGTGCAGAGTGTACTTTAATGAGAAAAAAAATGAACTTTTTAGAATTTACCAAATGGCTGCAATGAAACAAAGAGCGAAAAATGTAAATGGTCTGAATACTTTCTGTACCCACTGTATCTATCTATCTATCTATCTATCTATCTATCTATCTATCTATCTATCTATCTACACTGTGTGCAGAATTATTAGGCCAATGAGTATTTTGATCACATGATACTTTTTATACATGTTGTCCTACTCCAAGCTGCATAGACTTGAGAGCCAACTACCAATTAAGTAAATCTGGTGATGTGCATCTCTGTAATGAGGAGGGGTGTTGACTAATGACATCAACACCCTATATAAGGTGTGCTTAATTATTAGGCAACTTCCTTTCCTTTGGCAAAATGGGTCAGAAGAGAGAAAAGTCCAAAATTGTGAGCTGTCTTCCAGAGGGATGCAGCAGTCTTGAAATGTCCAAACTTTTGAAGCGTGATCACCGAACAATCAAGCGTTTCATGGCAAATAGTCAACAGGGTCGCAAGAAGCATGCTGGCCAAAAAAGGCGCAAAATAACTGCCCATGAATTGAGGAAAATCAAGCGAGAAGCTGCCAAGATGCCATTCGCCACCAGTTTTGCCATATTTCAGAGCTGGAACGTTACTGGAGTATCAAAAAGCAGAAGGTGTGCGATACTCAGGGACATGGCCAAGGTAAGGGAGGCTGAAAAACGACCACCATTGAACAAGAAACATAAGATAAAACGTCAAGAATGGGCAAGGAAATATCTTAAGACAGATTTTTCAAAGATTTTATGGACTGATGAAATGAGAGTGACTCTTGATGGGCCAGATGGATGGGCCAGAGGCTGGATCAGTAAAGGGCAGAGAGCTCCACTCCGACTCAGACGCCAGCAAGGTGGAGGTGGGGTACAGGTATGGGCTGGTAACATCAAAGATGAACTTGTGGGACCTTTTCGGGTTGAGGATGGAGTGAAGCTCAACTCCCAGACCTACTGCCAGTTTCTAGAAGACAACTTCTTCAAGCAGTGGTACAGGAAGAAGTCGGTATCGGTCAAGAAAAACATGATTTTCATGCAGGACAATGCTCCATCACATGCATCCAACTACTCCACAGCGTGGCTGGCCAGTAAAGGTCTAAAAGAAGAGAAAATAATGACATGGCCCCCTTGTTCACCTGATCTGAACCCCATAGAGAACCTATGGTCCATCATAAAATGTGAGATCTACAGGGAGGGAAAACAGTACACCTCTGGGAACAGTGTCTGGGAGGCTGTGGTGGCTGCTGCACGCAATGTTGATCGAAAACAGATCAAGCAACTGACAGAATCTATGGATGGAAGGCTGTTGAGTGTCATCGTAAAGAAAGGTGGCTATATTCATCACTAATTTTTTTGGTTTTTGTTTTTGCATGTCAGAAATGTTTATTTCTAAATTTTGTGCACTGATATTGGTTTACCTGGTGAAAATAAACAAGTGAGATGGGATTATATTTGGTTTTTATTAAGTTGCCTAATAATTCTGCACAGTAATAGTTACCTGCACAAACAGATATCCTCCTAAGATAGCCAAATCTAAAAAAAAAACACTCCAACTTCCAAAAATATTAAGCTTGGATATTTATGAATCTTTTGGGTTGATTGAGAACATAGTTGTTGATCGATAATAAAAATAATCCTCTAAAATACAACTTGCCTAATAATTCTGCACATAGTCTATCTATCTATCTATCTATCTATCTATCTATCTATCTATCTATCTATCTATCTATCTATCTATCTATCTCTATTCTTCTGTCTATTGATAAACAAGCTGTTATTAAATCTTGACTCTTTCCTATTCCTAAACTTTTCAGTATATTTTTACTTCTCATCTATTTGCTTCAGAGTAGTTTTCTTACAAAATAAATACATTTGAGCCCGTCTCGTTGCATGGGGCTTCCTGTCATCGGTGTTTGTGCAACAGACATGAGGGGTTCCTACAAACAGGATCCAAACAACGTACCTGCCAAATATAATACTAACCATCACAACATCACTAAGTGGCCGGGACAGCAAAAGTACAAAGACTTAGTATATTAATGATCGGGAATATACACATAGATCCTGCAGAACATTGGCCCCCTCTAGAGTTTCTTTATGAACCAATCCAAAGTGCTTAAAAATAAAACTAGCTCTTCATTTTTCTTTTTTTATTTCACAACATTTTTTAAAATAAAAATGCTATTTTTTTGTATATTTAATATAGAAGAGGATGTTCTATTTAAAACTAGTTATGAGCAGTTCTAGGAATAATCATTATAAAAATAATACTGAGATTATGATGCAGATTTATTATTCGGCAGATATTGTAGGAGCCAGCGGAACATTAAAAAAATCTCATGATTTAGTGAATGGTGAAGGTATAAATAGGCGAATACCGTGTGATCAAGAATATTTGGAAACTTGTATTGTGTAACCCCACCTCAATCCTTGATGACAAGATAACACGATATAAAATTAAAAAATCCAAAAATATTTTATGGGAACATGGCGTGGTTTCAACATATTATACAATCAAGGTCAGGGGGAAGAAATAAGGTAAGAGAAGGAACAGAAGGGCTGGTCACGTGCACGGTTATTTTTTTTAAGTAGCACTAGGTATATTGTTTTGATTAGGAGCCAAAGGAATCATTTTTAGTTAAGTATTTTTGCCCAGAACTCCATGTGCTGCCTTGCAAAATTTTCTTATAATAAATCTTTAGCGTTGCCTAATCCTGTGTATGACATGGAAAATGTCATTTTTTATTTAGCTGATGGATTGTTTTCATAGGTAAGTGCATAACTGGATAAATACAGTAAGATCAGAATCAAAGCTGGAATTTAGCTGATGGTAATGATCCCATAAACATTAATGGAGAGGGCCACATCTTGTTGATATGCCGCAAATATTTGGCATGAATCCTTTAAGGCCTCCTGAGGAGATTCATAGAGTTGCATGTTATTATCTGACTGCATGGCAGAAGGAACCAAGTACCGGTGGACCAAATCATCCCAATGATAATGAGATTACCTCTTTGACTTCACTGGTGAGTCCTCTCTGTAATGTCCTGTTTCTAAGAATGGGTGGGGCATGATTTTTTTTCTTCATGGATGGGGCATATCTGTCATGTTCTCCTCACGAGTGGGGCATCTCTGCTTCTTTATTTTTTTTGTGTGTGGAGCATCTTTTTCTTCTCCTCATGGGTGGGGCATCTCTGCTTTCTTCTCCTCATGGGTGGGGCATCTCTGCTTTCTTCTCCTCATGGGTGGGGCATCTCTGCTTTCGTCTCCTCATTGGTGGGGCATCTCTGCATTCTTCTCCTCATGGGTGGGGCATCTCTGCTTTCTTCTCCTCATGGGTGGAGCATCTCTGCTTTCTTCTCCTCATGGGTGGGGCATCTCTTCTTTGTTCTCCTCATGGGTGGGTAATCTCTTCCTTGTTTTCTTCATGGGTGGGACATCTCTTCTTTGTTCTCCTCATGGGTGGGTAATCTCTTCCTTGTTTTCCTCATGGGTGGGGCATCTCTTCTTTATTCTTTTCATGTGTAGGACATCTCTTCTTTGTTCTCCTCATGGGTGGGTAATCTCTTCCATCTTCTGTTCATGTCTGGGGAGTCTCTTCTTGTTCTCTTTATGGATAGGGCAACTCTGATTTGTTCTCTTCATGTTCTCTTGTGGAGCTGTGTAGACAGATAAGTACCCTGATGCAGCGGACCCACAGAACCGAGTGTGAAGTCAGAACTTTGGAACAGCATAGTCAAATTGCAGGCAGTACCTTGTACCTTGATGCAGCCAAGCCATGTGTGTAGCTTAGCCAAGTATACAGACAGGTACCTTCATTCAGAGTTGAGTGCACAGCACCTTAGAACAGCAGAGCCAAATCAGCAGACAGACACCTTGATACAGCAGAGCTGAGTGTGCAGACAGCACCTTATAACAGTAGAACTTAGTTTACAGACAGGCACTTTGGTATAGCAGAGTCGAATACGCGGAACAGAAAAAGCAAGGGTGCAGACAACAATTTGAAAAAGTGCAGGAATAATATGACCCACAAACAGCACCCCAAACAGTAAGATATTCACCACAGCCCCATCCAGTATTCTAACCACAGCCCCTTTTAAAATGTCCTCAACAGCCCCATATACAGTGTAGTCACCACAGCTCCTCATATACTTTGCTTTCCCACCTCACAGCCCTTCATTTGCTGTCCCCCTGCACAGCTCCTCACTTGATATCCATGCCGCACAGCCCCTCATTTGCTGTCCCCCCTGTAGAGTCACTTATTTCATGCACCCCTGTACAGTCTCTCATTACATGGCCCCCTACACAGCCCCTCATTTATGCCCCCCTGCACAGCCCCTTATTTTATACTCCCCTGCACAGCCCCTCACTTTATGCCCACGTTGCAAAGCCCATCATTGTATGCCTCCCTACACAGTCTCTCATTATATTCTGCTCCTGCACATCCCCTCATTTTATGCCCCCCTGCACAAGCAAAGCCACGATAAGAAGAATTAAAAATTCCCCTAAGATTCAAGAAAAAAAACACAGCAAAAAAGGCAAGAGTGTTTACCTGCCAGATCTCAGAACTAATGCTCTCAGGATCCAGCAAAGCCATATAATAAAGATGGGGGCAACACAGGTGCAAAATACTGATGAGACAATCACTCACAACCTACCATTTCATGGAGGGGGTGATTGCTTAGGCCACAGCCACACTATCAGTATTTGGTCAGTATTCGGTCAGTATTTTTTCTCAGGAGTGGGAGCCAAAACCAGGAGTGGGTGATAAATGCAGAATTGGTGACTTGTTTCTATTATTTCTCTGATTGTTCCTCACCTGGTTTTGTCTCCCACTCCTGAGAAAAAATACTGATTGAATACTGATAGTGGGGCCGTGGTCTTAGTATTAAAATTGCACACAAAAAGGCTTGTTTAGGGCGCTGTTCACACCTGGGTAGTGCACAGTATCTGTCTTACAGCCTATTTGTTGCGCCCATACTATTAGATTAGATTATTCTGGCTTTGCTTTGAGTTTAGCTTATGGACTCGCAAGCAATAAGGACCCCTGACGCGGCTTGCGAACTTGCGTATTTTGGCCAAAATATCAACTAATACCTCATATATTATGTATATATATATATATATATATATATATATATATATATATACAGTACAGACCAAAAGTTTGGACACACCTTCTCATCTAAAGATTTTTCTGTATTTTCATGAGTATGAAAATTGCACATTCACACTGAAGGCATCAAAACTATGAATTATCACATGTGGAATTATATACTTAACAAAAAAGTGTGAAACAACTGAAAATATGTCTTATATTCTAGGTTCTTCAAAGTAGCCACCTTTTGCTTTGATGACTGCTTTGCACACTCTTGGCATTCTCTTGATGAGCTTCAAGAGGTAGTCACCAGAAATGGTCTTCCAACAATCTTGAAGGAGTTCCCAGAGATGCTTAGCACTTGTTGGCCCTTTTGCCTTCACTCTGCGGTCCAGCTCACCCCAAACCATCTCGATTGGGTTCAGGTCTGGTGACTGTGGAGGCCAGGTCATCTGGCGTAGCACCCCATCACTCTCCTTCTTGGTCAAATAGCCCTTACACAGCCTGGAGGTGTGTTTGGGGTCATTGTCCTGTTGAAAAATAAATGATGGTCCAACTAAACGCACTTGACCGCGCGATGACATCAATGCATCATGCCATCCAACGTACCTTGACTGAGCCTTCTCCAGCAAGGTGCAGGCTGGACGTAGCCTGTGTCTTGCTGGAGTTGCTGGCAGAGAAGGAGGCTGATTACAGCTCCTCTGCTCCTATCTCGGGTGGTGCTGACATCAATTACATTCATATCTGATAGATGCGAATACAATTGAATGCGGGTGGGAGCGACGGCCGAAGCGCAGGCAGAGAGAGGTGAGTAGTGTCTGTGCCCCGGCCATCACTGTGCTGAATGCCTGCGGCTGGAGGAAAAAGATGGGCGGCCGCAGACATTCAGCAATTTTTTTTTCAAAGTGCGCTCCCCTTGGGTAGGTAAGAGGTAGTGCCCTAGGCACGTGCCTACCCTGCCTACCCCTTGTCGAAGCCCGGGGCTAATTGTCATTTTGTAGAATAGGACTCCAATATGGTCGATGCACTGCACTACTCATCTTTGCAGCCTTCATCATCTCAGTCGCTGGCTATTCAGAGCGCAGCAGTTGAGATGAGTTTGTCACTGGCTGTTGCACTCTGCATAGGCGGCCAACAAATGAGATCACAAAGATCACTTTATTATACAGCACTGTATTATCTCGGTCCAGAGGCTTAACTAGGCGTTCAGCTCAGGGGGATGAAACATTTCAGTGGGTCCCTAACCTATAACCCTGATTACAACTATGGTGGCACACTGTCATATGGTGACATATAGTGGTTGTCATAGAGAAAAATAATAAAACCCATAAAAACATCTCCAGGGAGGGGTCATATTGAACATATTATAACCAGGGAAGTGAGAAAGAGATGACACTTCAACATCTATTGAAGTAGGACCTCCTGCCATGAACATGTAATTACAACAAGGAATTTGCTGAGAACTAGCCATCAAGTCTAAGATACTCAGAGGTGGTGAAGTACAGAGGCGTCCTCTGTTCCAAGGACTTATCTCAGACACTCTTTGGCCAGTGGTCAGTGATGAATATTGGGGTTTACATCAATCCGATATTTATGGGAGATATATTTTTGGCGTTGTAGTGAATTTATAGACATAATACATTCACTCACATCACCGTAAGGCCGGTCACTCAGATGGATAATGCTATCCATGCCATGTTTCATCTCTATAGAAAGGTAAAATCGTGAAAGGAAGCATGACAACAATATTTCCCGCGTGGGACCTCTATGGGCAAAGATATCCTGAAAGTTGGGGATCTCATAATGTGTTAAAGACCTAGCACACCCAACAACTAGCCCCCATATGAGCTCACCAAGGGGAGGTATATGGGTGTAACCTTGATCTAAGAAAAAAAAAAGAGTTAGGGTTTTTGTCATTTGTCAGTCCTGGCTTGCTGTGGTCCTGTGCGTTTTCCTAAAATGGTGTGCTTCCCTCCGCTAAGCTCTGAGCCAGTTCCGTGACACACGTTTAGTACTTTTCTTTTGTTATCCCTTTTAGTCTATGTCATACATGTCAAACTCTGGCCCTTAGGGTGATTATATTTGGCCCGCGACACCAGAACCACCACCCCTATGTGGAACCCATTGTTCCATAGGGAGGACTATGTGGGGCCCATTATTCTGTATGGAGAACATGTGGGGCTCATTATTCTGTATGGAGGACTATGTGAGGTTCATCATTATATATGGAGGATTATGTGGGGCCCATTATACTGTATGGAGAACTATGTGGGGCCCGTTATACTGTATGGAGAACTATGTGGGGCCCATTATTCTGTATGGAGGACTATGTGGGGCCATTATACTGTATGGAGGACTATGTGGGGCCCATTATACTGCATACTGTCTGGCCCGTAACTTTATCCAAGATTTTTACTTTGGCCATCTGTGAGTTTGAGTTTGACATCCTTGTTCTATGTGAGTATTGTTTTGTTCCCATTTTGTAACATCTTTGTATATTTTTTATAAACACTGCCTACCTTTCCAGATTAGATATATAAAATGTAATAGGTCTGTTCCTCTTACTCTGTAAAACCTCACCCCTGAAGCGATGCGCTACCTTGCTATTGTGGAGTTGGCAGTGGCCGAACCGGTGTATATATATATATATATATATATATATATATATATATATATATATATATTGTGACAGAGTCACTGGTGATATATGTGAGGGGAGATATGTTTCACTGTGGCTACTAGCTTCAGTGAACTAAACCTACAAATTTCCTCCAGCATGTTATGTGTTGGGGGTTAAACCACAATTTTAAAAGGGAGTGTTTTTTTGTAAATGACATTGAGAAGGGTGGGAAGTCATTCACCATATCTCCATCTCAGGGAGTGGCTGGGCAAGTTAAATGCTCAGTCATTGTTTTTTTTCTTTGGTGTGGTCTGGAGAAGGAAGTCTACAGACTGTGTGTGTGTGGAAGCCAGAGAGCTCCACAGAAGGACTTTGTGATGAAACCTTTATGTGCTACCAAGAGCGGCCAAAACCCCACTCGCCTATGGACTATACTATACTTTATCTTTTTGTTTGTCGTTATTCTGGAGAGGACGTGTTTATTTTGTGGAACACTGCTGATGTTTATGCCATATACAGGTGCATCTCAGAAAATTAGAGTATCATGAAAAAGTTAATTTATTTCAGACTAAGGGACCTTTTAAATGCTTAGGAAGCCTTTGTATGTGTTTTTTGTTAATTATTTTAACCCCTTAAGCCCCGGAGCATTTTTCGTTTTTGCATTTTCGTTTTTGCTCCCCTTGTTTCCAGAGCCATAGCGTTTTTATTTTTTGGTCAATATGGCCATGTGAGGGCTTATTTTTTGCGGGACGAGTTGTACTTTTCAACGCCATTACTAGTTTTATCATATCCTGTACGGGAAAACGGGAAAAAAATTCCAAGTGCGGTAAAATTGCAAAAAAAGTGCAATACCACAGATGTTTTTTATTTATTTTTTTTACCATGTTCACTGAATGCTAAAACTGACCTGCCCTTCTTATTCTACAGGTCATTACGAGTTCACAGACACCAAACATGTATAGGTTCTTTTATATTTAAGTGGTGAAAAAAAATTCCAAAATTTGGTAAAAAAATAAATAAAAAAAAAGCGCCATTTTCTAAGACCCGTAGCGTCTCCATTTTTCGTGATCTGGGGCTGGTTGATGGCTTATTTTTTGCGTGCCAGGCTGACGTTTTTATTGATAGCATTTGGGGTAGATCCGATGTTTTGATCGCCCGTTATTGCATTTTATTGCAATTTTGCGGCGACCAAAAAACGTAATTCTGGCGTTTAGAATTTTTTTCTCGCTACGCCGTTTACCAATCGGAATAATTCTTTTTTTATATTGATAGATCGGGCGATTCTGAACGCGGCGATACCAAATATGTGTATGTGGGTTTTTTTTTTATATATTTTATTTTGAATGGGGCGAAAGGGGGGTGATTTAAACTTTTATATTTTTTTATTTTTTTTTATATTTTTAAAAACTTTTTTTTTTTACATTTTGCATGCTTCTATAGTCTCCATAGGAGACTAGAAGCAGCAGTTGTCCGATCGCCTCTGCTACATACAGGGGACGAGCAGGTCCCCTGCATGCAGCAGAAATGGTCCTGTGCTATGAGCGCCGACCACTAGGTGGCGCTCATAGCGACAAGATCATGACAACCACAGGCGTCTGCTGCAGACCCTGGGTTGTCATGCACGCCCATCGGCGACCCGCGATCACGTGACGGGGTCGCCGGTGGGTGGGGCTTATGACGCGCTACCCGGAAGCGCGCGTTAAATGCTGCTGTCGGAGATTGACAGCAGCATTTAACTGGTTAACAGCCGCGGGTGGATCGCGATTCCACCCGCGGCTGTTGCGGGCACATGTCAGCTGTAAGAATCAGCTGACATGTGCTCGGTTCAGTGAGGGCTCAGCGCCGGAGCCCTCACTGAACCGGCGGTACGCAAAAGTGCGTACTAATACGTCCCCGGTAAGTAAGGGGTTAATTTACTGAGATAATGACTTTTGTGTTTTCATTGCCTGTAAGCCATAATCATCAACATTAACAGAAATAAACACTTGAAATAGATCACTCTGTTTGTAATGACTCTATATAATATATGAGTTTCACTTTTTGTATTGAAGAACTGAAATAAATTAACTTTTTAATGATATTCTAATTTAGTGAGATGTAGCTGTATCAATAAACCTGCAGGAAGTTAACCCGAGATGTGTTTCCTGTGTCTGCCTCTGTGAGAGCCAAGCAAGTCGCTTTACCACAATATATACATGCGTATACATACAGTATATATATTCCATGCGTTAGAATCAAAGGTGTATATACAGTCATGACCGAAAGTGTTGGCACCCTTGAAATTGTTCCAGAAAATGAAGTATTTCTCCCCGAAAATTATTACAATTACATGTTTTGTTATACACATGTATATTTCCTTTGTGTGTATTGGAACAACACAAAAAAACAGAGAAAAAAAGGCAAATTGGACATAATTGTGACTCTGGTCACTACTCACAGACAGTCCGTGAGGCCGAGAGGTCAAACCTTCCGGGGTCAGTACTAAGAGAGCACATATTAAACTAAGGGAAAAGACAAGGGCCTAAGTCAGGTCACAGGCCGGGGTCAGAATACCAGAGAAATAGCGGATCTAATCAAAGGGGCAAAACAAACGGGTAGTCAGTCACAACACGGTCCAAAGGTCAGGCAGCAGTAGATTAGAACAAACATCACAGGAAACAGGCAAACAGACACCAGAGAGCAGAAGCTTTGACTTTCAGTGATCTGGGACAGACAGCTCACTTAAATAGCAGGGCAATTACTAAGAACAGGGAACAATCAGAGAAATCTCTGCACCTCCCAGTCTCTGATAGGTCAACTGAGGTGTCAATCAAAGCACCGAAAGCTCAGCATGCCCTAGCACTGTATAAGATGACAAAGCTGTCCATCACTGATTCCCAGACACACTGGGCGAAGGAATCGTGACAATAATTTCACGCAAAACCCCAAAAATGGGCCGGACAAAATTGTTGGTACCTTTCCAAAAATGTGGGTAAACAACTTTGCTTCAAGCATGTGATGCTTGTCCAAACTCACCTGTGGCAAGTAACAGGTGTGGGGTCAAAATGAAAATCACACCTGAAACCAGATAAAAACGGGAGAAGTTGACTCAATCTTTGCATTGTGTGCCTATGTGTGCCACATTAAGCATGGAGAACAGAAAGAGGAGAAAAGAACTGCCTGAGGACTTGAGAACCAAAATTTTTGAAAAATATAAACAATCTCAAGGTTACAAGTCCATCTCCAGAAATCTTGATGTTCCTTTGTCCACGATGCGCAACATAATCAAGAAGTTTACATCCCATGGGACTGTAGCTAATCTTCCTGGATGTGGATGCCAGAGATAAATCAATGAAAGGTTGCAGCGCAGGATAGTCCGGATGGTGGATAAGCAGCCCCAATCAAGTTCCAAAGAAATTCAAGCTGTCCTGCAGGCTCAAGGTGCATCAGTGTCAGCGGGAATTATCTGTTGACATTTGAATGCAGTGAAACTCTATGGTAGGAGACCCAGGAGGACCTCACTGTTGACACAGACATAAAAAAGCTAGACTGCAGTTTGCAAAAATGTACATGAGTGTAACATCCCTGGCGGCGTGCTGGCATGGCTTACCACCTCCCACCATGCAAGACCGTCATCTTACCTATCAGTCCAGGCTGCACACTTTGCTCCAGTACCTGCTGTGTGCATGTCTCTTGTCTGATTGGTTAGGGCGACGTCGCGGTTACTGCCTGATCCTTATAGTTACTGTGTGCGCACTCCTAATGCATCCCCAGCCTATAGCTGTGAGTCACTGGATACTTAAACCCCCTCCACCCAGTAGGAGGTGCCTGAGCAACACTTTCTTTCAGTGTGTTCTGTGCAACTGAGTTGCCAGGTCCTGTCCTGTATCTTGTCTGTTCTGCCACCCTGGGGGCTGTATACCCAGGCCTGTTACCTATATCTGTGACTTCTAGTCTGTTCCGCCACCCTGGGGGCTGTTTACCCAGGCCCGTTACCTGTATCTGTGACTTCTAGTCTGTTTACGCCACCCTGGGGCTGAGTTCCCAGGCTCGTTCCTGTATCTTGTTCCTGGTTCAGTTCCTGTCTGAACTGTGTCCTAGCCCATTACTTGTTTGTCTCTATGTCCATACCTTCCCTTTTCCTGCAGTGTCTGAACCTGCACCTTACTCCAACTCGTTGCCTCTGTACTTCTGTTTGTCAGTTTTGTGTCCACTCGCTACTTCATTGTTAGTACCTTGTGTGTATCTGCTCTGCTTGTCTACCGCACTTGTGGACTTTGCTCTGCTCGGCTTGTCTACCGCACTTGCGGGTTTTGCTCTGTTCAGCTTGTCTACCACACCTGCGGGTTTTGCTCTGCTCTGCTTGTCTACCGCACCTGCGGGTTTTGCTCTGCTCTGCTTGTCTACTGCACCTGCGGGTTTTGCTCTGCTCTGCTTGTCTACCGCATCTGCATGTTTTGTTCTGCTCTGCTTGTCTACCGCACCTGCGAGTTTTGCTCTGCTCTGCTTGTCCAACGCACTTGCGGGTTTTGCTCTGCTCTGCTTGTCTACTGCACCTGCAGGTTTTTCTCTGTTCTGCTTGTCTGCCGCACTTGCGGCTCTGTTCCTGTATCCCAGTCTGTACTGGTCCCTATCCTGCCTGTGTTCCTATCTGCCAGTACTCACCTGTCTGTATACCAGCCGTGCTTGCTAGTATCCACCTGTCTGCATACCAGCCCTGCCTGCCAGTACCCACCTGTCTGCATACTAGCCGTGCCTGCCAGTACCCACCTGTCAGTATGCCAGCCTAACCTGACTGTTCCTGCATTCCCCGGTGTGGGTCAACAGCTGTGACCGGGGTCTGACCTGGAGTAGCACCTGGTCCCTCTGCTCGGTTCCTCCCTGGTTCACGGAATCGATTGAGCCACCGTGCGACCTTGGTCGGACCGAGTTGATACTTAGTCACGCCCCTCCTGGCACTCCTCGGTTCATGGTCTAGTGGGATCACTAACCACGCTCACGCCAGTCAGTCCGGGCGTGTGCGTAACAATGAGTAAGCCAAAATACTTCTAGAAAGTGTCTTGTGGACAGATGAGACCAAGATAGAGCTTTTTGGAATAACACATCATTCTACTGTTTACCGAAAACGGAATGAAGCCTACAAAGAAAAGAACACAGTACCTACAGTCAAATATGGTGGAGGTTCAAAGATGTTTTGTTTGTTTTTTTGCTGTCTCTGGCATTGGGTGCCTTGACTGTGTGCAAGGCATCATGAAATCTGAAGATTACCAAAGGATTTTGGGTGGCAATGTAGTGCCCAGTGTCAGAAAGCTGGGTTTGCGTCCTAGGTCATGGGTCTTCCAGCAGGACAATGACCCCGAACATACTTCAAGAAGCCCACAGAAATGGATGGAAATGAAGCCCTGGAGAGTTCTGAAGTGGCCAGCAATGCGTCCGGATCTAAATCTCATTGAACACCTGTGGAGAGATCTTAAAATTGCTGTAGGGAGAAGACGCCTTCAAATATGAGAGACCTGGAATTTTCCAAAATTCCAGTTGAAAGGTGTAAGAAGCTTGTTGGTGGTTATAGGAAGTGATTGATTGTAGTTATTTATTCCGAAGGGTGTGGAATCAAATATTAAATTGAGGAAGCCAACAATTTTGACTGGCCCATTTTTGGGGTTTAGTGTGAAATTATATCCAATTTTCATTTTTCTGTTTTTTTTGTGTTGTTCCAATACACACAAAGGAAATAAGCATGTGTATAACAAAACATGTGTAATTGCATTAATTTCCTGGGAGAAATACTTAATTTTCTGGAACAATTTCAAGGGTGCCAGCACTTTCGGCCATGACTGTACCATACGCTCACTGGGAGTTCCCCAATAACTGGCCTAGTAGGAAAAACAGCAGCGACTCCGTCCATCACTCATTAGTCAATTGCGTAACTGTCCTGACAATTGGAGGGAGCGGAGCTGCGTCCTCTGACAGTGGTATATACCAGTCCTGCAGAACATGTAAGAGATTACAGTACAGTTATGCATTAGTGACTTACAGTTGACGTTCTTTCTGATGGAGTCGCTCAACTTTCGCGTCTTTTCCATCTGACCGAGACCGACATGACTACTTCTCCAGCCACAACTCGTCTGCACAGATTACAAGAAAGACACATTTGACTTCTCAAACTTCTCGTCCCCATCTTTTTCTAACCTGCACAACCTCCCCATACTACTGATACCCCAATACTGAGCCGCTGCAGCTGTATGTGTCCCTATTACTGAACCTGCTGTTTGGCACAACAACACTCCTCTTACCGCCACACATAATAATGCTATCACTGTGCTCCTTACATAGTAATAATGCCTCCTTTGTGTCCTCTAGATGGTAAAATTGCCACCTGCAAAATATGAATCCACTGTGCAAGTGCCCTATTATTATTATTACTTATTTATATAGCACCATTGATTCCATGGCACTGTACATAAGAAGGGGTTACATACAAAATACAAATATCACTTACAGTAAATGAACTAACAATGATAGACTGGTACAGGGGGAAGAGGACCCTGCCCTTGCGAGCTTACATGATACAGGATGGGGAAGAAGACAGTAAGTGGGTGGTTGCAGCAGCTCTGGCGGTGATGTGGCAGCGGGGTCATTGCAAGTTGTAAGCTTTCTTGAAGAGATGGGTTTTCAGGTTTTGTCTGAAGGATCCGAATATGGCGGATAGTCTAACATGTTGAGGCACAGAGTTCCAGAGGATGGGGGATATTCGGGAGAAGTCTTGGAGGCGGTTGGGTGAGGAACAAATAAGTGTGGAGGAGAGAAGGAGGTCTTGGGAGGACTGGAGATTACGTGAGGGAATATATCGGGAGATTAGTTCAGAGATGTACGGAGGAGAGAGGTTATGGACGGCTATGTAGGTCAATGTTAGTAGTTTGAACTGAATACACTGGGCAATTGGGAGCCAGTGAAGAGATTTGCAAAGGGGGGTAGCAGAGGAGTAGTGAGGAGAGAGATGAACTAGTCGGATATCAGAGTTAAGGACTGACTGGAGAGGTGCGAGAATATTAGCAGGTAGGCCACAGAGGAGGATGTTGCAGTAGTCGAGGCGGGAGATGATGAGGGCATGCACAAGCAGTTTAGTAGATTGAGGGTTGAGGAAAGGACGGATTCTGGAAATATTTTTGAGCTGGAGGCGACAGGAGGTGGCTAGGGCTTGGATGTGTGGTTTAAAGGACAGGGCAGAGTCGAGGGTTACTCCGAGGCAGCAGATTGCCGGTACAGGGGAAAGTGTGATGTCGTTCATTGTTATAGAAAGGTCAGGTGGGGAAGATACAAGAGAAGTAGGAAAGATGATGAGTTCAGATTTGTCCACATTGAGTTTGAGGAAGCGAGAGGAGAAGAAGGAGGAAATGGCTGATAGACATGCTGGGATTCTGGACAGCAGAGAGGTGATGTCTGGGCCAGTGAGGTAGATCTGGGTGTCATCAGCGTACAGATGGTACTGGAAACCATGGGACTTTATGAGCTGTCCCTGGCCAAGGTTATAGATAGAGAAGAGTAGGGGTCCTAGAACAGAGCCTTGAGGGACTCCAACAGAGAGAGGGCAGAATGAGGAAGTAGTGTGAAAGTGGGAGACACTAAAAGTGTGGTTGGAAAGGTATGAGGAGATACAGGATAAGGCAAGATCTTTGACACCAGAGGAAGAAAGAATCTGTAGTAGTAGGAGGCAGTGGTCAACTGTGTCGAAGGCAGAGGACAGGCCTAGAAGGAGGAGTATGGAGAATTGTCTGTTAGCTTTGGCTGTAAGTAAGCCATTAGTAATTTTGGTAAGGGCAGTTTCGGTGGAATGGTAGGGACGAAAGCCAGATTGTTGGATGTTGAAGAAAGAGTTAGATGAGAAATGGGAGGAAAGTTCAGCGTGAACATGTTGCTCAAGGAGTTTAGATGCGAATGGGAGCAGCCATATGCAGCGATAGCTGGACAAAGCGGTTGGGTTGAGGGATGGCTTTTTGAGGATAGGCGTGATTGTGGCATGTTTGAAAACAGAGGGGAAGGTACCAGAAGTTATTGATAGGTTGGAGAGATGGGTTAGGGATGGGATGAGTGTGGGGTTGAGGTTGGGGAGGAGGTGGGATGGGATGGGGTCAAGTGCACAAGTGGTAAGGTGTGATTTGGAGAGGAGGTAGGTAAGCTCTCTTTCAGTGATGTTGGAGAGGGAGGTTATGGGGGAAGGACAATTGTCTGGAAAACAAAGGGGTTGTGGTCGTCGGACAATGAAGGTTTGCCTTGTTTGATCAATCTTGTTTTTGAAGTGTGTGGCAAACTCCTCAGCAGTGATGAGGGAGGCTGGAGGGGGCAGTGGAGGTCAGAGGAGGGAGTCTAACGTGTTGAATAACTGTTTGAGGTTGTAGGATAAGGAAGATATGAGGGTTGTGAAGTAGGCCTGTGTGACAGAGGTGAGGGCTGATTTGAATGCGAGGGTGGCTTGTTTGAATGCAGTGAAGTCATCTTGCGAATGTGTTTTCTTCCAACGACGCTCTGCAACCCTGGACGCTTGCCGAAGCTTTTTAGCGAGGTTATTGTGCCAGGGTTGTCTATTGATTCGTCGCGCTTTGCCATACACAAGAGGGGCAGCCGAGTCAATAACAAATGCGAGCGTGGCATTGTAGAAAGCAGTGGCGCTGTCTGTGTCGTGAAGTGAAGATATGGATGTCAATTCTAGAAAACAGTGTTCACATTTTGGCCGTTTGACAGGCACAATACTCTGAGTGCCCCTATTACAATAATGCTTCTTAAGTGCCCATTTAACAATTAATTATGTACATTTAGTCACCCAATGTACAGCTACTCTATACACAGTATGGTGGGCGCATAGCTCCCTTATATAGAGTATGATGTCCCCACAGCTACCCTATACACAAAATGATGGGCCCACTGCTCCCCTATACAAATTATGATGTCCCCACTGCTCCCCCAAAACACAGTATAATGACCCCCACAGATACCTTCACACTGTATAATGCCCGCCACAGTAAGCCCCAAACTGCATAATGGCCCCCACATTAGCACCTATGCTGTTCCCACAGTTTATAAGGACCCCCAAAAGATCTCCCTACAATGTACGGGAGCCCCCCACACTGTATGAGGGCCCTTCAAAGTAGTCCCCATACTGTATAATTGCCCCCCAAAATAGTCCCTATACTGTATAATTGCCCCCACGGTAGCCCACAAGCTGTATAATTGCTCTCACATTAGCCCCTAAACGTAATAATGCCCTCACACTAGCCCCAAAACTGTATAATTGCCCCAGCATTAGCCCCAAAACTGTATAAAGGCTACTGAATTAGTCCCACAAACTGTATATGGCCACTGCATTAGCCCCCAAACTATTTAATTTCCCCCTACACTTTATAAGGGTCCCCATAGTAGTCCCTATAATGTATGAGCCCTCCACGCTGCCCTGTATCAGGGTACCCCATTGTTTATGATGCCCCCACAAGTTTTAATCAAAATAAAAAACATCATATAGTCATCTAATCCAGGATCCTGACGACTCCACCGGCGAGGCTCGGGCGGTGTCTTAGCGCTGGCGCACGCACAGGACGTCAAAGTCCTGGCGCGCCGATACAGTTAAGGGTATCATTGCTCTGGGTGGGGCCCAGGGCGACTGCATCCTCTACACCCCCCACCATTCCCCCGTAGCTATGCTACTGTCTCGGTCGCTTGCTCTACAGAATGCAGCAGCTGGTGACAAACTGATCTCAGCTACAGTGCTCTGCAGAGGAACCTGTGGTGCTGATCTGGATGTCAAAGCAGCCGCTGACTGATTTAGTCATGTAATTTACAGGCCGCTGGGCAGGCAGTGTAGGCAGGGGTAGCTCCTCTGTGCTTCCCTCCCCATGATGCACCACTGGTATTGCCTCCAATGTTCTCTTCTCGTGTCCTTTTCATATTCCATAGTGATAGCGGCTCTTGTCACTGTTGTGGGGCCCCTAGAAAAATGAGTGACCGTACCAGATAGATCTTGTCCACTTTTCAGCAGTAAGGAACAGTTAGAGGAACAGGTTCTCCATCCTGTGTATGATGCAATATTAGGAAGCAAGGAGGTAGAAAAAGCACTGAAGTCACAATAATGAGACGGCATCGGAAGTCGTCTGCGGTGATTACAAGTGTGATAGCAGCAAGTAGTGTATGTATTACAATAGGGCTCTAATTTGCTATACTGCTCTCTACCTGCACTACATGTACTATACTGCTCTCTACCTGCACTACATGTACTATACTGCTCTCTACCTGCACTACATGTACTATACTGCTCTCTACCTGTGCTACATATACTGTGCTGCTCCCTATCTGTACTATATGCACTATACTACTATCTGCCTGTATTTCATGTATTATACTGCTCTCTGCCTGTACATGTGCTATACTGCTCTCTACATCTACTATATGTACTATACTGCTCTCTACATGTACTATATGTACTATACTGCTCTCTACCTGTATTACATGTACTATACTGCTCTCTACCTGTACTACATGTACTGTACCTACATGTGCTGTACTGCTCTCTACCTGTACTACATGTACTATACTGCTCTCTACCTGTACTACATGTACTGTGATGCTCTCTATCTGTACTATATGCACTGTACTACTATCTACCTGTACTATACTGCTCTCTACCTGTACTACATGTACTGTACTGCTCTCTACCTGTACTACATAGACTTTACTGATCTCTACCTGTACTACATGTGCTGTACTGCTATCTACCTTTATCACTTATGCTGCTCTTTACCGGTACTATGTGTACTATACTGATCTCTACCTGTACTACATGTACTGTACTGTTGTATACCTGTACTACATGTTCTGTACTGTTATCTACCTGTACTATAGGTGCTATGCTGCTATCTATCTGTACTACGTATAACGTAATGCTATCTACCTGTAGTACATATACTGCGCTTTACCTGTAGTACATATACTGTATTGCTCTCTATCTGTACTACATGTACTGTAGAGCTCTCTATCTGTGCTACATGTACTGTACAGCTATCTATCTGTACTACATGTACTGTACCGCTCTCTATCTGTACTAAATGTTTGGTACTGCTATTTAACTGTACTATATGCACTGTACTACTATCTACCTTTACTAGAGTCATGGCCAAAAGTTTTGAGAATGACACCAAAATTATATTTTCACATGATCTGCTGGCCTCTGGTTTTTATTAGTGTTTGTCTGATGTTTATATCACATACAGAAATATAATTGCAATCATATTATGAGTACCAATAGGTTATATTGACAGTTAGAATGAGTTAATGCAGCAAGTCAATATTTGCAGTGTTGCCCCTTCTTCTTCAAGACCTCTGTAATTCTCCCTGGCATGCTCTCAATCAACTTTTGGACCAAATCCTGACTGATAGCAGTCCATTCTTACATAATCAATGCTTGCATTTTGCCTGAATTTGTTGGTTTTTGTTTGTCCACCCGTCTCTTGATGATTGACCACAAGTTCTCAATGGGATTAAGATCTGGGGAGTTTCCAGGCCATGGACCCAAAATCTCTATGTTTTGTTTCATGAGTAGTGTTGAGCGAACATGCTCGACACTGCTCGGTACTCGCCCGAGCATCACGCTACTCGGGATGTTCGGCGAGCACCGAGCATTTCCGGGTTACTCGGGCGGGAGCTCGGGTCTCCGCCCTGCATGTTTGGCGCTCTTTACAGAGCCAATGAACATGCAGGGATTGCCAGCCAGTCACTGTAATGCCGCAGCCATGTTGTTTGTGGGCATTACAGTGATTGGCTGGCCGCATAGCGTCACCTTGAGTATTTAAAACCGGGCGCCGCCATCTTGGACACAGTCGCTCCGGATCAGACAGTGTAGGGACAGCGCTGCTGATTTAGGGAGAGATATATCCTGCAAAATAGTTAGTGTAGGGTCTGTAAAGGCTGCCAGATCAAACAAACAGTCCTTCTCAGGACTAATATCCATCCCAGGTATATCAGGCAGGCAGGCAGGCAGGCTGTATAGGAGACGCAGTGGTTATACCAGCAAACGTTGCATTACAGTCCTGTGTGCTGCTCCTGTTGCTGAAATTGCTAGACTTAGCCCCAGGTGTCGGGGGCCAGGAAAAATCCTTTTTTTTTATCTAAATCCTCTTTTTTTTTTCCTCCTTCACAATGTACAAATACCCATCGTATTAACCTTTTGGTGCCCCCCCCCCCCCAAAAAAAAGTGTGCCTCTGATTTTTCAGACACAAATATATCTGTTGAAAATAGTCTGGTGTAGGCCAGAGAAATAGAAGTGTGGTTTTGCAGTTCTATGGGCCATTTGTATCTAAAAAAAACAGTTTGAGTGTGTCGCTCACTGTTCAGCCGCAAATATATATATATTTTAAAAAGCCTGGTATACACCAGTAAATTATTACTGTGGTTTTGATGTTCCACGGTAAAACATCTCTATTATCCTGTTTTTGGCATTTTTTGCTGTATAAAAATAATAATAGTGTCTCCCTGATTTTTCAGACACAAATATATCTGTTGAAAATAGTCTGGTGTAGGCCAGAGAGACAGAAGTGTGCTTTTGCTGTTCCACGGTAAAAAATCTCTATTATCCTGCTTTTTGCATTTTTTGCTGTAAAAAAAAAAAAAAAATAGTGTCTCCCTGATTTTTCAGACACAAATATATCTGTTGAAAATAGTCTGGTGTAGGCCCGAGAAATACAAGTGTGGTTTTGCAGTTCCACGGTACAAACCTCTGTATTATCCACTTTTGGGCCATTTGTATCTAAAAAAAACAGTTTGAGTGTCTCGCTCACTGTTCAGCCGCAAATATATATATATTTTAAAAAGCCTGGGATACACCAGTAAATTATTACTGTGGTTTTGATGTTCCACGGTAAAACATCTCTATTATCCTGTTTTTGGCATTTTTTGCTGTATAAAAATAATAATAGTGTCTCCCTGATTTTTCAGACACAAATATATCTGTTGAAAATAGTCTGGTGTAGGCCCGAGAAATACAAGTGTGGTTTTGCAGTTCCACGGTACAAACCTCTGTATTATCCACTTTTGGGCCATTTGTATCTAAAAAAAACAGTTTGAGTGTGTCGCTCACTGATCAGCCGCAAATATATATAAATATTTTAAAAAGCCTGGTATACACCAGTAAATTATAACTGTGGTTTTGCTGTTCCACAGTAAAAAATCTCTATTATTCAGGTTTTGGTAGTTTTTTCCGTAAAGAAAAACAGTAGTGTCTCCTGACTGTTGTGACACAAAAATATATCTGTTGAAAATAGTCTTGTGTAGGCCCGACATCCCAGTGTGGTTTCGCAGTTCCACGGGTCAAATCGCTGTACTATCCAGTTTTGGGCCTTTGGTATCTAAAAAAAAAGCAGTTTGAGTGTGTCGCTCACTGTTCAGCCGCAAATATCTCTATTTAAAAAAGTGTGGTATACCCCAGTAAACAATAACTGTGGTTTTCCTCTTCCACGGTTCTAATCTACTCTTTATTACCCTTTTTCCATTGATAGTGCAAGTGTAAGCTATTTTACTTCATTTACAATGGGCAAGGCGCGTGGCAAGGGACGTGGAAGTGGAAGTTCTGGTGATGGTTCGTGCAGAGGACGGGGCCGTGGCCAAGGTGAAAATGTGCCACAACCAAGAGCCACATCTTCTCGCTCCCACTTCTTGACCGAATTACTAGGGAAGCACAGAACAACACCAGTATAGAGAACTGATCAGTGTGAACAGGTTATTAATTGGATAGCAGACAATACTTCCAGTTACCTGGGCACCACCACCTCCGGTCTGTCTTCCACACGGTCAACTCTTAGTAGCCGTGAGTCTCGACCGCATACTCCTCCTCACCCTGATGCTCCTTCCTCCCACCATGCCGAGTGTCGTCAGACAGCAAGTGATCCCACACTTGGACACTCTGAAGAGCTGTTCACTGGTCCATTTCCATATTTGGGCCCCTCGCCTGATACGCTTGAAGTGGTGGAAGAGGAGATCCCATGTTGCGATGCCCAAATATTTGAACAGCCACGGCCACAGGAAGTCGACGTTGGCAATCTGTCACAAGAGGTGGACGATGACGAGACACAATTGCCAGGAAGTGAGGAGGAGGATCGTGGTGCGCAAGTGGAAGAGGAGGAGGTGGTGGATGATCTAGTAACTGACCCAACGTGGAAGGAGGACATGCAGAGTGAGGCCAGCAGCACACAGGGGGAGGGAGGCAGAGTACCCCAACAGGCAGGAAGAAGCAGTGTGGTGGCCGCAGACAGAAGGCAGGCAACCGTTCCCCGTAACACCAACACGAGGTACGTTGCCAGTACAAGCGGTAGGTCTTCCAGAGTCTGGAATTTTTTTAAAGACTCTGCTGATAACCCCAAAAAGGCCATATGTTCCACCTGCCATGCCAGCATCAGCAGGGGTGACAAAACTACCAGCCTGACTACCACCAGCATGATCAGGCACATGGCAGCAAAGCACCCGACTTTGTGGGGCGAAACCCAGGGTCCACGACCAGTGTCAGAGGGTGTCACCACTGCTTCTTCCACTGTTGTGCGTGCAATAGAACCCCCTGTTGTGTGTGCAAGGCAATCCCCTGTCCATACTGCATGTAAAGATGCCCCCTCCTCTCAGTCTTCACTTGTTATGGCAGTTTCTCAAGAAACAGCATCAACGTCCACGTCCCACCGCAGCGTTCAATTGTCCATATCCCAGACCTTTGAACGAAAGCGGAAATTCGCAGCTAACGCCCCACAGGCCACAGTCCTAAATTCGCACATTTCACGACTGCCTGCATTGGAAATGCTGCCTTTTAGGCTGGTGGAGACGGAATCCTTCCGCAATCTTATGGCGGTGGCGGTCCCTCGGTACTCGGTCCCCAGCCGACACTATTTTGCCCGGTGTGCCATCCCCGCACTACACAAGCACGTGTCCCAAAGCATCTGCAGTGCCCTCAACAACGCAGCTACTGGGAGAGTCCACCTGACAACGGACACGTGGACAAGTTCTTGTGGCCAGGGACGGTACATCTCTCTGACGGCACACTGGGTAAACATAGTGGAAGCCGGGACCCAGTCGGACCTTGGGACGGAACACATCCTCCCCACACCGAGGATTGCGGGCCCTATGTCAGTCAGAGTTGCCCCCACAGTGTACAGCTCCTGTGCATCCTCCTCCTCCTCCTCCTCCTCCTCATGTTCAGCCTCCATCTCAGATATCACCACATCAGTTACAAGCTGGAAGCATTGCAGTACTGCCTCCGCCAAGCGGCAACAGGCTGTGCTGAAACTCATAAGCTTAGGTGATAAACCTCACACTGCTTGTGAGTTGTGGACAGCTGTGAAAGAGCAGGCAGATCTGTGGCTGAGACCGCTGAACCTACATCCCGGCATGGTCGTGTGTGACAATGGCCGTAACCGGGTGGCGGCTCTGAGGCGAGGTGAGATCACACACGTACCATGCCTGGCTCATGTGCTTAACCTCGTGGTTCAGCGGTTTCTTAAATCGTACCCCGAGTTGCCAGATCTGCTCGTGAAAGTACGCCGCCTGTCAGCTCATTTTCACAAGTCGGCTACAGCTTCCGCCGCCCTTGCTGTGTTGCAGCAGCGTTTGCAGCTTCCGGCACACCGACTGGTGTGTGATGTCCCCACACGTTGGAACTCTACCCTCCACATGTTGCAAAGGATTTGTGAGCAGAAGAGAGCAGTTGTGGAGTACCACCTGCAACAAGGCCGTCGATATTCAGGTCAGTTGATAAACCTCACACTGCTTGTGAGTTGTGGACAGCTGTGAAAGAGCAGGCAGATCTGTGGCTGAGACCGCTGAACCTACATCCCAGCATGGTCGTGTGTGACAATGGCCGTAACCGGGTGGCGGCTCTGAGGCAAGGTGAGATCACACACGTACCATGCCTGGCTCATGTGCTTAACCTCGTGGTTCAGCGGTTTCTTAAATCGCACCCCGAGTTGCCAGATCTGCTCGTGAAAGTACGCCGCCTGTCAGCTCATTTTCGCAAGTCGGCTACAGCTTCCGCCACCCTTGCTGTGTTGCAGCAGCGTTTGCAGCTTCCGGCACACCGACTGGTGTGTGATGTCCCCACACGTTGGAACTCTACCCTCCACATGTTGCAAAGGATTTGTGAGCAGAAGAGAGCAGTTGTGGAGTACCAGCTGCAACAAGGCCGTCGATATTCAGGTCAGACTCCACACATAAGACCTCAGGAGTGGACCTGGATGTCTGACATATGTACCATCCTGACAAACTTTGAGGAGGCCACCAAGATGGTGAGTGGCGATGACGCCATCATGAGTGTCAGCATCCCACTTGTCTGTCTTTTGCAACGCTCTCTGCAGAGAATTAAAGAGGAGGCATTGCAGCCAGAGTATGATGAGATGGATCAAGAAGCCGTAGCGGGCGATTACACACAGCCCAGCCTCATCTCATCCCAACGTGCATTGGGGGACAATGAGGGAGAGGAGGAGGAGGAGGAGGAGGAAGAACAGGAGCTGCTATCATGCGTTGTAGACGGTAGTACCTGTACAAGTGTCATACCGTCGGTTCAGCGTGGGTGGCCTGAGGACAGGGGGGAGGAGGAAGAGGAGGAGGAGGAGGAGAGCATGGTCAGTCATCATCTTGGTGAGGACACGGAAATCTTGCCCGTTACCAGTCTGGCACACATGGCTGACTTTATGTTACGCACCCTTAAGCGTGACGCTCGCGTTGTCAAAATGTTGGGTGACAGTCATTACTGGTTGATGACACTTTTAGACCCCCTCTACAAGGAGAACTTTCACTCTCTTATTCCTGAGTTGGAGAGGTCTACAAAAATGGGGCAGTACCAGAAGGCCCTTGCTGCAGAACTCTTAAAAAAATTCCCATCTGAACACGGTAGCGGCAGAGGTCACAGTTCGCTGCCCAACTAAGGCATACAGGCGAGAGAGACGCAACTCCAATCCAGCAGAGGCAGGGGAACACTGTCAATGTTCTAGGACAGTTTTCTGAGACCTGCCCAGCTTACAGGCCCTGAGGCGCAGGGTACTCTCACAAGGAGTGGAAAGTTTCAAAAGATGGTGAGGGAGTACCAGCGTCCTCTGTGCCTTTAAATTATTGGGTATCCAAGCTGGACACTTGGAATGAACTCACTCTGTATGCCTTGGAGGTCCTGGCCTGCCCTGCCGCTAGCGTGTTATCGGAGCGTGTTTTTAGTGCCGCTGGGGGAATTATAACTGATAAGCGCACTCGCCTGTCAACTGACAAGCTGATCCTTATCAAAATGAACAAGCGCTGGATTTGGCCAGACTTCTCATCACCACCAAATGACAGCAGAGTAACATAAAGTCAAATCCACTGTGTTATTTCGGGAGGTGTATTCCCATGCATCGCTTCACACCCACACATGGGTATACGCTTCCTCATTTTGGCTGTTTTTTGCTCTTCTCCTTATCCTCAGCCTCCACGACCACTATACCACCAGGGTGACCGTGGTCCATGTTGCCAGCATTGCAAGTTCCTCTGTCCTAATTTTTGGCAGCTTTTGCTTGGAAGGCATAGGCAAAGACTATGGGAGACCCACTCCCCAATAATGGGAATAATGTTTTTAATATGCTGTACTGCATGGCTCTTGTAAGGGACATTGCAAGTTCCCCCTTCCTAATTTTTAGCAGCTTTTGCTTGGAAGGCATAGGCAAAGACTATGGGAGACCCACTCTCCAAAAATGGGAATAATGTTTTTAATATGCTGTACTGCATGGCTCTTGTAAGGGGCATTAAAATCATCTTGTTAAGCTACTGTGACCTCCACGTCTCTTCCAAGGGTCATTAATATTGTCTTTTTATTCCACTGCGACCTCCACCACTCTTCCAAGGGGCATTAAAAGCGTCTTGTTAAGCTACTGTCACCTCCACGTCTCTTCCACAGGGCGTTGATATTGTCTTTTTATTCCACTGTAACCTCCACCACTCTTCCAAGGGGCATTGATATTGTCTTTTTATTCCACTGCAACCTCCACCACTCTTCCAAGGGGCATTAAAACCGTCTTGTTAAGCTACTGTGACCTCCACGTCTCTTCCACGGGGCATTGATATTGTCTTTTTATTCCACTGTAACCTCCAGCACTCTTCCAAGGGGCATTAAAACTGTCTTGTTAAACCACTCTGAACTCCACGTCTCTTCCAAGGGGCATTAAAACCATCTTGTTAAGCTACTGTGACCTCCACATCTCTTCCAAGGGGCATTAAAACTGTCTTGTTAAACCACTCTGAACTCCACGTCTCTTCTAAGGGGCATTAAAACCGTCTTGTTAAACCACTCTGAACTCCACAGCTCTTCCAAGGGGCATTGACATGTTGTTTTTAATTACCTCTAGCCTCCACGACTCTTGCAACGGGCATTGCATTTCCTCCTAATTTTTGTCAGTTTTTGCTTTTCAATGCATAGGCGAACACTAAGGGAGACCCACTCCCCAATAATGGGTAGAAGGTTTTTAATACGCTGTAATCCACGTCTGTTTCAAGGGGCATTGCAGTGCCTAATAATTTTTGGAAAGCCTTCCATTCCCTGCTTAGGCCAACAGTGTACAGGAGACCCAGTTGCTATAAATGGAAAAAACGGTTTAGTTAAGGCCCTCTGACCTCCATGTCACTTCCAAGGGGCATTGGAGTGCCTCAAAATTTTTGGTAGGCATTGCATTCACTGTATGCCTTATAACTGTGTAGCTGAACCGCTCCTTTTGGTACGGAAACATATCCTACAAGACATGTGTGGTTGGCTGGCCTTATACTGATGTGAATGGTCCCTGTTCCTCCTCCTCTTTCTCCTTTGCCACCACCTCATCCATCATTCATCACCTGAAGCTTTGTTTTAACGGGAGTCATAGAACTGGGATAGTAGCAGGAAAACATCCAGCAATCCCCGAAGGAGGTAGAATATGCGCCAAAACGCTGACCACCTCAGGCCTAGCTGCTACTACATACATGCGCTTGCATTCCAAGGAACAGAAAGCTAAGGAGGTGGATGGCCTCATGATCATGAATAATTTACTCGTTGTGTAGGAGGCCGACCACTGCTGCTGTCTACCTTCTGAACTTTGTGTTAAAGCCTGATTGACCCAGGACCCGCAATCCTCTATGTCTGGAGGACGTGTTGCATCCCAGTGTCCAACTGTGTCCCGGCTTCCACAATATTAACCCAGTGTGAAGGCGTCAGTGAGATGGACCATTCCTGGCCACATTCACTTGTCCACGTGTTTGTGGTTAGGCTGTCCTTCCCACTAAATGCACTGGGGAGGGCACAGGTAATGTTTTGGTATGCGCGCTTGTGTATAAGGCGCACCGAGACAAATAGGGGCGGCTGGGGACCGTTTATGAACACCCGGCCACCCCCACGCGGCTGGGGACTGTGTGAGGGGCACCCGGCCGCGGGGCGGCTGGGGACTGAGTATGGACACCCGGCTGCCCCCTGGCGGCTGGGGACCAAGCGTGGACACCCGGCCGCCGGGCGGCTGGGGACTGAGTATGAATACCAGGCTACCGACGCAGCCATGACGTGGTGGCCAGATTCCACCTCCACATGCCTAAAAGGCCCAATTTCAAGTGCAAGCAAGCTAGCAGTATGGTATTGCAGCCTGGGGGGTGGGTGGGTGGCAGGCTGCATACTTGCGCTTGTATTGCAAGTTATGGGGGAGGTACAATTGAACACTGCCCTGGGACAAGGACTTGCACGGGGATAGTTGCAAGTCTGCATCTTCTGATGCGGCAAGGATCACTTATGATGGGCACACTTTTAGGCAGTGCCCTGGGTGTCAGAGATGCTTCCAGGGGTCTTCCCCATGCTGTTCCCATGTCTTTTTAGCACTGTATGCATGTGTCACACAGCACATGGCCAGATAAGGTTGTAAAATGTTAAAATGACATTTCCCGGTGAATGCATTTGTCACGGTTGAAAGCAATACAAACGTGCAAAAACGCATAAAAAATGCTACTTGTGAACATAGCCCAAGGTGTGGAGGAGTATTTTTGTTTTAGGTTATTTATTTTACCTTATACACAAGTCTTTACCCTGGAAAGAATGTTCCTTAACCCCTTTCCGACCTGGTCAGTAATAGTACGCACCAGGTCGGGAAGGCCGGTTCAGCGGGGGCTCCGGCGGTGAGCCCGCACTGAAGCGAGCACATGTCAGCTGATTATTGGAATCGCAATCCATCCGCGGCTGTTAATATGTTAAATCTCTGACAGTGGCATTTAACTCGCGCTTCCGGGAGTCCTAAGCCCCGCCCATCAGTGACCCCGTCACGTGATCGCGGGTCACCAATGGGTGGGCATGACAACTCAGGGTCTGCAGCAGACGCCTGTGGTTGTCATGTCTCAATTGCTATGAGCGCCACCTAGTGGTCAGCGCTCATAGCAAGTGAGCATTTCTCCTGCATACAAGCGATCTGCTCATCCCCTGTATGCAGTAGAAGCAATCAGACAACTGCTGCTTCTAGTCTCCTCTGGAGACTATAGAAGCAAGCAGAAAGTGTAAAAAAAAGTTTTTAAAAAAATCAAAAAAATAAAAAATATATAAAAGTTTAAGTCACCCCCCTTTCGCCCCATTCAAAATAAAATATATATATATAAAAAAAAAAACACATACACATATTTGGTATCGCTGCGTTCAGAATCGCCCGATTTATCAATATAAAAGAAGAATTAATACAATCAGTAAACAGCGTAACGAGAAAAAAATTTTAAACGCCAGAATTACGTTTTTTTGGTCGCTACAACTTTGCAATAAAATGCAATAACGGGCGATCAAAACATCGGATCTACCCCAAAATGGTATCAATAAAAACGTCAGCCCGGCACGCAAAAAATAAGCCCTCACCTGGCCCCAGATCCCGAAAAATGGAGAAGCTAAGGGTCTCGGAAAATGGCGTCATTTTTTTTTGCTTTTTTAGCAAGCTTTGGATTTTTTTTTCACCACTTAAATAAAAAAGAACCTATACATGTTTGGTGTCTATGAACTCGTAACGACCTGGAAAATAATGATGGCAGGTCAGTTTTAGCAATCTGTGAACGTGGTAAAAAAGGACCCAAAAAACAACTGTGGAATTGCATTTTTTTTGCAGTTTCACTGCACTTGGAATTTTTTTTCCATTTTCCAGCACACGATATGGTAAAACCAGTGATGGTGTTTAAAAGTACAACTCGTCCCGCAAAAAATAAGCCCTCACATGGCCATATTGAGCGAAAATTAAAAAAGTTCTGGCTCTGGGAAGAAGGGGAGCAAAAAAGGAAAACACAAAAACAGAAAGACCCATGGTCGTTAAGGGGTTAACATATTTCACAGGAAAGCACTTTCACTTTCGTTTTTGAACGTTTTATTGTGAGCCTGTAAAAGTGGCTTAATACCTCTGACCACGTTGTTGACAGCAGTGACCTGGGGGTCAGAAATGCTTCCAGGGGCGATCCCCATGCTGTCCCCATGTCATTTGAGCACTGTCACTATCGTTTTGGGCACTTTTTAGGCTTTCTACAGACTGCCGGTCTCCCATATGTTCGGGTCTCCCATAGGCTAACATTGGGCTCGTTGCTCGGGTCAAGCACCCGAGTATCACAGTGAGCTCGGCCCGAGCTTCGAGCACCCGAGCATTTTAGTGCTCGCTCAACACTATTCATGAGCCATTTAGTTATCACCTTTGCTTTATGGCAAGGTGCTCCATCATGCTGGAAAAGGCATTGTTGGGCGCCAAACTGCTCTTGGACGGTTGGGAGAAGTTGCTCTTGGAGGACATTCTGGTACCATTCTTTATTCATGGCTGTGTTTTTAGGCAAGACTGTGAGTGAGCCGATTCCCTTGGCTGAGAAGCAACCCCACACATGAATGGTTTCAGGATGCTTTACAGTTGGCATGAGACAAGACTGGTGGTAGCGCTCACCTCTTCTTCTCCGAATAAGCTGTTTTCCAGATGTCCCAAACAATCGAAAAGGGGATTCATCAGAGAAAATGACTTTGCCCCAGTCCTCAGCAGTCCACTCCCTGTAAATTTTGCAGAATATCAGTCGGTCCCTGATGTTTTTTCTGGAGAGAAGTGGCTTCTTTGCTGCCCTCCTTGAAACCAGCCCTTGCTCAAAAAGTCTCCGCCTCACAGTGCGTGCAGAAGCACTCACACCAGCCTGCTGCCATTCCTGAGCAAGCTCGGCACTGCTGGTAGTCCGATCCCGCAGCTCAAACAGTTTTAAGATACGGTCCTGGCACTTGCTGGTCTTTCTTGGGCGCCCTGGAGCCTTTTTGACAACAATGGAAGCTCTCTCCTTGAAGTTCTTGATGATGCGATAGATTGTTGACTGAGGTGCAATCTTTGTAGCTGCGATACTCTTCCCTGTTAGGCCATTTTTGTGCAGTGCAATGATGGCTGCACGTGTTTCTTTAGAGATAACCATGGTTAACTGAAGAGAAACAATGATACCAAGAACCAGCCTCCTTTTAAAGTGTCCAGTGATGTCATTCTTACTTAATCATGACTGATTGATCGCCAGCCCTGTCCTCATCAACACCCACACCTGTGTTAATGGATCAATCACTAAAACGATGTTAGCTGCTCCTTTTAAGGCAGGACTGCAATGATGTTGAAATGTGTTTTGGGGGTTAAAGTTCATTTTCTGGGCAAATATTGACTTTGCAAGTACAGTAATTGCCGTTAAGCTGATCACTCTTTGACATTCAGGAGTATATGCAAATTGCCACTACAAAAAATGAAGCAGTAAACTTTGGAAAAATTACTATTTGTCTCATTCTCAATACTTTTGGCCATGACTGTACATGTTCTTTACTGATCTCTACCAGTACTATATGAGCTGTACTGTTCTCTACCTGTACTAGAAGGACTGTATTGTTCTCTACCTGTACTACATGGACAGAATTGCTTTCTATCTGTACTACATGTATGTAAACATATCAAGAGGGGCCTGGATGCTATTCTTAAAAAATATACGGGCACTAGATTCTGCGATGGACGTTGAGCCAGGGAACTAGTCTGATTGCCGTATGTGGAATCAGAAAGGAATTTTTCCCACAATATGGAGCTATTAGTGTCTGCCCCATAGTGTTGCCTTTCTCTGGATCAACATGTTAGATTATAGGTTGAACTCAATGGACGTAGGTCTACATTCAACCTTAAAAACTATGAAACATGACAGTAATGGTTCTTTATGCCTTCAGTTCCTGCAATAGAGTAAAGCTCGGTTCCAGCACTTGTAATCCTTTACTCCAGCCAAGTACAAGCACAAGGATAACTCATGAGTCTGGTCAGACAGTGATTGAAGTTTCGTACATTAGACTTCACAAGGAGTAACAATTATTCCAGGATTTATCCGCAGATTCCTTCCCTCTCTTAATTATTTTACTGCAATTATGTGTCAAATATTTGTGCCGTATCCAAAGGGAACAGCTGCAGAGCGATGTGTCAAGAGGCAGATCGGCCCAGACAGGTAAGGACCCGGCATGAAGGGAACATACCGGAGTTTACTGGAGCAGCTTGTTGCTTAGCAAATGTAAATAATTATAAAAAAAATGATACAATTATGCAAGAAAATCCCCGAAATAGAAAAGTATTTATAAGTAACTTGTAAAACCCATTACATTGTTGCTAGGTGTAAACAAAGTACAGCGGGTGTCATGGTTTTCCACATTGTGATGCATACAGGACATGGACATTGTAACTTTATAGAGTGAATTTCCTTTATTCTGGCATCTGATAATCCAGCATAAAACTGCAGTATAGCATGGAGCTTCACAAGACAGACTTTTAACACTTCCAGCAAAATTGACAAACTTTTTGCTGTTTGCAATAAACCAAGGAAACAAACACAATTTACATAAGTGAACACAACTTATGTAACAAGAGGTTTCTCCAAATTCACCAGAAAATGCCACTCACTTTTCCATTCTCAGAATTATTCACCCATCCATGACCACTGTCTTGTGTATTAGTAAGCCCTCTCTGGCTGTTGTGACCTGCTGCAAAAGTGATCTATAGCCAGATGCCAGCTTCCGGTAGGGTTCCTGAGTAGTCGTAGCCCAATCCTCATGGGTAATGGCCTCCTGGTCACTAATATTCTTGAGCATATGCCTTCTTCATATCCCACCAAAGATTTTATATGGGGTTTAAGTCGGGCAACTGTGATGGCCACTCCAGAATCTTTCAGCATTTTTTATGAAACTAAGCCTTGGAGGACTTTGAAGTTTGCTTGGGATTATTGTCCTGTAGGAAGGTCCAATGATACCATATTTCATCTTGCCCTTCAAACGCTGCAGGCTTCAAGTGCCAGTGTAAGCAAAATAGCCCAAGAGCATCACCGAGCTCCCCCCATGTTTCACTGTAGCCATCACAGAGCCACCGCCATGCATCACTATAGCCATCATCAAAATCCCGCCATGCTTCACTGTAGGCATCATTGAGTCCCTGCCATGTTTGACTGCAGACATCACAGAGCCACCGCCATGCTTCACTATAGCCATCATCAAGATCCCGCCATGCTTCATTGTAGGCATCATTGAGTCCCTGCCATGTTTGACTGCAGTTATCACAGAGCCACCGCCATGCTTCACTGTGGGAATCACAAAGCCACCGCCATGCTTCACTGTAGGCATCACAGAGCCACTTCCATGTTTCACTATAGCCATCATCAAGCTCCCGCCATGCTTCACTGTAGCCATCAGCGAGCCATCGGCATGTTTCACTGTAGTCATCACTGAGCTCCTGCCATGCTTTACTGTAGGAATCATTGAGCATCACTGATGCATTTTAACAATTTAAGAATATTAATCAACTGGAGAATGGGCTAAGATTCCTCAGGAATCCTGTCAGAACCTGGTATCTGGCTTTGTATTTGGGTACATCTGCAGGTCATAACAGCCGACGGTGCTCTACTAAGTACTAAAGCTGCTTGTATGAAGGGTGAATAATTCTGAGATAGCAGTCGTCAGCAAAAAGGCATTTTTAAATTTAGACAGATAGATAGATAATAGATAGATGATAGTAACATTTACATTAGTTCCAGTTGCTATATTCTCGGCGTTTTACCTAGTGGTTACCTTTCTTTTGTGCTTGGCCTTGAGGTGCTAACTCATTTCCCTTGTAAGACGCAGCAGGTCAGGCAGAGTTTAGAGTATCTGAAATCAATTTCTTCTTTATTTCACACATGGTTCACATTTTTGTTTCTTGTATTGATTTGTGATTATTTGAGATGAGTTTGTCTTTTGAAGTTTGAATTCTCCAGCTTCGCTGAATTTTTATAGAAAATTCGATTCATGGTAAAAAAAAAATTGGCGTAAATCGAAAGCACTTAAAAACCTCCAATTGACCTAAAAAGACGTGTGAAACACTCTGAGGTCTCCTAGGAATGTATTGAAGTCAAGCTCTTTAATGCAAACACAGTCTTAGCAATGTCAGGCTAACCTCATCATAAATTACTATGAGAAAGGGGATGGTAGCAGTTCTTCACTGCTGAGCTGTCACACACTATCTGTAATGTTTATTCAGTGTTTTATGGATTTCTCTCTTTATCTATATGTATCACCTTTGAGCTCTGATATTTTTTCACGATCTTGTTCTCCACTAAATGGCTGCTGAATTCTGTACCTTGACTTTTATACAGGCTATGATAGTCCCTCCTGATTGTCTGTACTATACCAAGGGAAGGCAGCCTCGCTGTGCCTGAGCTCAGGGTCGGACTGGGGCACCTGGATCCGGGCCTCTAGTGGGCCCAGGTCCTCGGTGGGCCCCCGAGAAGGATGCACGGGGGCACCCTGGATAACATGGCCGCCGGTGCACCTGGGAGGTGCAGGGGGACCCTTGCAATGTCGCTGATAATGAGGGCAATCTGGCCTGCTTCTTGGACCCCCGGGCTCCGGGGGTCCCATGGCCAGATTGCTCTCATCGTGTGTGGCGGGCAGGGAGCGATCCCTCCAGCTCCGCTGCTGACAGGAGAAAAATGGCAGCGGAGCTGAGGGATCCGTCCTCTGCTTCCTGCCCGCCGCTTTCTCCCTGACACAGACTCGCGCGACTTGATGACGTGATCATGCAGCGCGGGTCTGTGTCAGTGAGAAAGTTACCGGCAACGAGGATGCTGCGGGGGAACGAGCAGAGAGGTAAGTGTTTTTTTTTTAACTAATACACCTGGAATGAGGGAGAGCAATGATGATGGAGGAGGTGGGGGGGAGATATGGCATGGCAATGATGATGGAGGAGGTGGGGGTAGATATGGCAATGATGGAGGAGGTGGGGTAGATATGGCAATGATGGAGGAGGTGGGGGACATATGGCAATGATCGAGGAGGTGGGGGAGATATGGCATGGCAAAGATGATGGAGGGGTGGAGGGCGATATGGCATGGCAATGATGATGGAGGGGGTGGGGGAGATATGTCATGGCAATGATGATGGAGGGGGTGGGGGGAGATATGGCAATGATGATGGAGGGGGTGGGGGGAGATATGGCATGGCAATGATGATGGAGGAGGTGGGGGTAGATTTGGCAATGATGGAGGAGGTGGGGAAGATATGGCAATGATGGAGGACGTGGGGGAGATATGGCAATGATGGAGAAGGTGGGGTAGATATGACAATGATGAAGACAGTGGGGGAGAGATGATGAGGAAAGCAATTATGGAGGAGGTGGGGGGAGAGCAATGATGAGGATGGGCAAAGCAATGATGGAGGTGGGGGAGAGCAATGATGGGGAATTATTTAGACGGTATATGCTGTTAATATCTGGTCTGGTCATGGTGTGGTGGTATTTCTCCCTTGTATGTGGTATTATTCGGTCACTATGTGGTGGTAATATCTGGTCTGGTCACGGGTGTCACTGTATTTTTTCCTTGTATGTAGTATTATTCGGTCACTATGTGGTGGTAATATGTGATCTGCTCATAGTGTGGCGGTATTTGTTCCTTGTATGTAGTATTATTCGGTCACTATGTGGTGGTAATATGTGGTCTGGTCATTGTGTGGCAGTATTTCTCCCTTGTATGTGGTACTATTGATGTTGGTATAGTGGATTGTGTTGGGTATGGCGGTCATTTGTTCTCTCTGATATTAATTAGGAGAAGATTCTTTATTTTCATCAGTGATTAAATACTTGGAACAAGATGCACTTACAGGGGTTCTCCAGGGAAAACAAGTAATCACCTCTCCACAGGATAAGTGATAAATTATTGATTAGTTGGGGTCTGAATGCTGGGACCCGCACCGATTGGTAGAATGTGGAGTTTTTATCCCCATTAGACTGGAGCTCATGTGCGACTTGACCACTGATCCATTCATTCCCTCAGTGGCTGTTCTTGGTTTTTTTCTGGAAGCCCCAAAGAGAATGAATGAGACTGCGGTCAGACGTCCCACCTGCTGCTGCATTTTAAAATAGAGATAAGTGTCCTGACAGGGATAAAAAGTCCCCATTCTTCCGATAGATGCATTTTCAAATGTTTGGACCAAACGATCAATAAGTGATCACCGATCCTGTGGAGCCCATGGATCGGTGATAACTTGTTTTAACCAAAGAACCCCTTTAATGCAAACTACCGTAATTATACATCCCCGTTATAGCGTGTGCACAGTAGATGTGCAGGAGCCGCCTGTGATTTACAGTTGACGCTCCACTATAACAGGGATAACGGCTAACAGGTATTTGCATATAGCTGTAGGGTGGACCCCTAGAGTCAATTCCACCTGTGGGCCCCAGACACCCCAGTCCGACACTGCCTGAGCTCATGTAATTCTTCGGCCAGAAACAATCTTCTACATTATATAAAATGATGGCATCAAATTGCATATGGTCCTAAAAACAAAAACTTTTTAAATTAATTTGATTCACTGGTGATTATGTATCTGAATTCTGATTCTATATAGCTCTTAATGCAATAAGGAGTTCAAACGGTTTTTCACTGCACTGGGGTTATTATAACCCATCCTGATGAAGAAGTTGGAGAGACTTCAAAACGCATCGATTTTTAATTTGTAACAAACAAAAATAAAAAATCCTTATTGGAATCTTTTGTTTTGAGACGTCTTTTCCACGTGGATGACCAGCAGCGCAGTGAAAATTTGTTTGAACTCCTTATTGCATCCAGGTTTGGTCTATTGATCCACGGTTGTGCAGCAGCTGGTATATGCTTTCATATAGTAGCGGGTTGCAACGTATTAAGGTGAGCATAAAATCGCTTTTATTTTGCATTTATTTTAACAAGTTTAGGCTGTGTGCCCACGTAGCATTTTTCAAGCGTATATGCTGCGGAATTTCCGCAGCGTAAACGCTTGAAAAACTCATGGTAATCCGCACCCCATGGTCCCCAATGGGATTCCGCAACTTCTATGCACATGCTGCGGATTTTTCCGCAGCGTTTATGCCGTGTTCAAAAATCCGCAGCATGTCATTTAATTTTGCATTTCCGCAAGCGGAATTGCCTTAGTCCAAAGCATAAAAAACGCAAGGCAATTCCGCATGTGGAAAACGCGTGATAAACGCGCGAAAAATGCGCGATAAACGCGTGCGGAATTCCGCATGCGTTTTTCCGGGAGAGGACTTGCATTTATGCAGCAGAAATTTTCTGCTTCATAAATGCAACGTGGGCACATAGCCTAAAGAGCTATTTTGCTCTCAAGTGTCTTTCCAGTGTTTCTACTTTCTACGTAGCTCTTAATACACATCTAATATTGTTATCTGTGGATCAAGATGATGATAGATAGATAGATAGATAGATAGATAGATAGATAGATAGATAGATAGATAGATAGATAGATAGTACGGCACTCTGGTTGGTGGTGCACGAGTAAGGGTCCCAACTCGTAAATGCAAATTATTAGAATACTCGGCACTCACTTTTTCTTTTCATATGCAATCCCACAAAAAAATTCTGAAGCTGGCGTGATACACGTAATTTCCAGAGTGCAGAGACTAGGCAGTATTTCCCCAGCAATTTGTGTTTGAAAAAGAACAATTTAGAGGTCGAAACGTCACATTATTTTTGTGGGATTGCATATGAAAAGAAAAAGTACAAAATAAAAAACTCTCTTTTTAACTCAAAACTGAGTGCCGAGTAGTCTAATAAGATCGATAGATAGATAATAGATAGATATATAATAGATAGATTAAAGATTATAGCTATAGATAGATAAAATATAGATAGATACAGTTAAAACCAGAAGTTTCCATACACTATATGAACAGACACATATGATGTTTTTCTCAATATCTGACATGAAGTCAGAATAAACCTTTCCTGTTTTAGGTCAATTAGGATTACCATCATTTTTAATATTTGCCAAATGCCAGAATAATGAGAGAGAGAGAATGTTTGAAGGCATTTTTATTACTTACTGAAAAGTCAAAAGTTTCCATACATTTCATTAGTATTTGGTACCATTGCCCTTAAACTGAATGACTTGGGTCACACGTTTGGGATATCCTTCCACAAGCTTCTCACAATAGTTGGTCGGAATTTGGGCCGATTCCTTCTGATAAAACTGGTGTAACTGATCCAGGTTTGTAGGTCGCCTTGCTCGCAGCCTTTTCAGCTTTGCCCATAAATTTTCAATAGGATTGAGATCGGGGCTTTGTGAGGGCCACTCCAAAAATTGACAATCCTTAAGCCACTTTGTTACCATTTTGACAGTATGCTCCGGGTCATTGTCCATTTGGAAGACCCATTTCTGCCCAAGCTTTAACTTCCTGGCTGATGTCTTGAGTTGTTGCTTCAGTATTGCCACATAATCCTCTTTTCTCATGATGTCATCTATTTTTTGAAGTGCACCAGTCCCTCCTGCAGCAAAACAACCCCACAACTGCTGTCACCCCCATATTTCACAGTAGGGATGGTGTTCTTAGATTTCCAAGCTACTCCCTTTGTCCTCCAAACGTAACGATGGTCATTATGCCCAAAAAGTTACATTTTAGTTTCATCAGACCACAGGACATGTCTCCAGAAATTAAGGTCTTTGTTCCTGTGTGCATTTGCAAACATTAATCTGGCTTTTTTATGTTTCTTTTGGAATAATGGCTTCTTCCTGGCAGAGTGGCCTTTCAGCCCATGTTGATACAGTACTCGTTTCACTGTGGATATTGACATAATCTTGCCAGCTTCCTCCATCATCTTCACAATGTATTTTGCTTTTGTCCTTGGGTTGATATGCACACGTCGGACCAAAGCACGTTCATCTCTGGGACACAGAACCCGTCTCCTTCCTGAGCGGTATGATGGCTGGACATTCCCATTTTGTTTGTACTTGCGTATAATTGTTTGTGCAGATGAACAAGGCACCTTCAGGTATCTTGAAATTGTACCCAAGGATAAGCCAGACGTGTGCACAATTCTCTTCCTGATATCTTGGCTGATTTCTTTAGACTTTCCCATGATGCTACACAAAGAAGCAGTGTGTTTCAGGTGTGCATTAAAATACATCCACAGGTGTGTCTCTAATTAACTCAGATGTTACCAAAAAATCTCTCAGAAGCTTCCAAACACATGACATCATCATATGGGCAGCCCAGAATTGTTTAAAGGCATAGTAATCTTAGTGTATGTAAACTTTTGACTTTGCAGTAAGTAATAAAAATGCCTTAAAACATTCTCTCTCTCTCATTATTCTGGCATTTGGCAAATATTAAAAATTATGGTAATCCTAATTGACCTAAAACGGGAAAGGTTTATTCTGATTTCATGTCAGATATTGAGAAAAACATCATATGTGTCTTTTATATAGTGTATGTAAACTTCTGGTTTAAACTGTAATAGATAGATAATAGATATATAATAGATAGATTACAGGAGTACCATCACTAATCCAACATCATCCAAATTACAGTCAGTAATCACTAAAGCAATTCAGACTTCCCATAGATATTGCAGGAATGTGTAGACTAACCTTTGAACCACACTAGACCACCAGGGATATTGCAGGAATACTTCCAATAACCTCCAAACCACTCCAGGCCCCCCTGAGATACTGCAGAAATGTGGTCACTAAACTCTAAACCACGTCAATCATCCCGGGATATTACAGGAATATGATCATTAACATCTAAAATCACTAGAGAGCCCCATGGATATTACAGGGATACTATTACTAGGGTCTAAACCACTCTAAACCCCCAGGAATACTATACTGACCTCTATACCACACTAGTCCTCTAGGGATATTACTAGAATACTATTATTAACCTGTAAGCAATGCTACACGCCCAGGGATATTACTGATATACTATAAGTAAACTCAAAACCACTCTAGACCCCCAGAAATACAACTGGAATGCTATTACTAACCTCTAACCCACTATAGACCCCCAGGGATATTACTAGAATGCTATTATTAACATGTAAACTACTCTAGACCCACAGGAATGCTACAGGACTACTATCACTAATCTCGAAACCACGCTTGACCCCCTGAGATATTACTGGAATATTAGTAGTAACCTCTAAACCATTTTAGATCCCCGAGGAATAGTACGGGACTACTATCACTAACCTCTAAACCCCCAGGGAGATTACTGGAACACTATTAGTAAACCACTCTAGACCTCCAGGGATATTACTGGAATATTATAAGTAAACTCTAAACCATTCTAGACCCCCAGGAATACTATTACTAACCTCTAAATCAACCTAGAGACCAATGGATATTACAGTAATACTATTACTAACCTATAAACCACTCTAGACCCCCAGGAATATTACAGGAATACTATTAGTAGTAACTAGTGTTGAGCGAGCACTAAAATGCTCGGGTGCTCGAAGCTCGGGCCGAGCTCGCCGTGATGCTCGACCCGAGCAACGAGCCCAATGTTAGTCTATGGGAGACTCGAGCATTTTTGCTGTGGCACCCCCGGCAGTCTTTTAAAAGCCTAACAAGTGCCCAAAACGATAGTGACAGTGCTCAAATGACATGGGGACAGCATGGGGATCGCCCCAGGAAGCATTTCTGACCCCCAGGTCACTGCTGTCAACAACGTGGTCAGAGGTATTAAGCCACTTTTACGGGCTCACAATAAAACGTTCAAAAACGAAAGTGAAACTTTTTTCCTGTGAAATATGTTAAGGAACATCCTTTCCAGGGAAAAGACTTGTGTATAAGTTAAAATAAATGACCAAATACAAAAATACTCCTCCACACCTTCGGCTATGTTCACAAGTAGCATTTTTTATGCGTTTTTGCACTTTTGTATTGCTTTCAACTATGACAAATGCATTCACCGGGAAATGTCATTTTAACATTTTACAGCCTTATCTGGCCATGTGCTGTGTGACACATGCATAAAGTGCTGAAAAGACATGGGAACAGCATGGGGAAGACCCCTGGAAGCATCTCTGACTCCCAGGTCACTGTCTAAAAGTGTGCCCATCATAAGTGATCCTTGCCGCATCAGAAGATGCAGACTTGCAACTATCCCCATGCAAGTTCTAGTCCCAGGGCAGTGTTCAATTGTACCTCCCCCATTCCTTGCAATACAAGCACAAGTATGCAGCCTGCCACCCATGCACCCCCAGGCTGCAATACCATACTGCTTGCTTGCTTGAACTTGAAATTGGGCCTTTTAGGCATGTGGAGGCGGAATCTGGCAACCACGTCTTGGCTGTGTTGGCGGCCTGGAATCCATACTCAGTCCCCAGCTGCCCGGCGGCCGGGTGTCCATACTCGGTCCCCAGCCGCCCCGCGGCCGGGTGTCCACACACGGTCCCCAGCCGCCTGGGGGCAGCCGGGTGTCCATAAACGGTCCCCAGCCGCCCATATTTCTCCTTGGCACATCCCCCACACACTTTTCTTAGCCCGGCCTGCTTTAGGCAGCATTGGACGAGCCCACCAGAGAACCAGACTCCTCCGGTGGGCCCTGACTTCTCCATCGGTGGAGTTGAGAGTGCCAAGGTGAGGAGCATGATGATGATGACAGAAGTTAGCATCTGCTATGTTTTCTTTTAATGCAAGTGTAAGTGACGCGCCCCCTGGGCCTGTGCTGTGCAGGGGGATACCCGGAGCCGGATCGCTGGGGGCTGTAGTCCTCCGTGGCGGTGACCCGGTCCGTGCCCAGGGCGGTCAAACCGGTGGCAGTCTATTGGTATTGTAATTGTCTGACTACGCCACCCGTGGATTGCGGTCAGTGGGGACAGCCGCTGCGCTGCAGACTGCTGAGGCTGATGTTGTTTGCGCAGCCGAGTATGGGATAACTCCCCACGGGAGAAGTATTGCCTTAGGGCAGCTAATGTGGATGATGGGAGTGATGGTGCGAGCGTCCCAGTAGTAATGGTGCTGGTGCGGCAAGAAATCACAGAGACGTGTGGTGCAGTTCAGGGTCTTTACTGATGGTATAAAGCAGACCCTCCCGGGAGTACTGGTTAGCAGTAGGGGCCTGGTCAGTCTGTGAGCAAGCAGGATCTCCCCTGGCCAGGTGGAGTTGTAGGCCTCCCCGACTATCTGCATTCTTTCCTGGCTACCTTGCTCTATGCGAGTAGAAGTAGCCCACGTCCCTGAGTATACCGTGTGGTGCTCACCCGTATGGCCGGTGACTTGGGGCCTTCCGTTAGCCTTCGCTTCACGATGGCGGTGCTGGTCCCTTGCTTGTGACCGTGCCTTCGGGTTTCTAAGGCCAGAGGACATGGAATCCCCTGCCAGTTGGATTCTGCTGCTGGACCTGGATGTCCCCACAGCCTCGGACTCCGTGTCCGGGTTTAGTGTCTTCAGCCAAGGCGAGCTTTCTAGCTTCCAGCCTCTGGCACTCACTCCTGCTCCTACAGAGCTCCTGTTGTCACTTTCCCTGTGTCTGGAACTCAACTCTTTCTGACTTAATCCCGCCCCAGACCAAGTTTATAAGGGCAGATTCCTCCCCTCCCAGGTCTGGGTGGGCCGTGTTGCATGCTTAGGGCTCCTGACCAGAGAAACCTCCCACTTGCTCTCAGACATAATATCTCTATTACTGTGGCAACCAGACCCCTGGGGTGTCACATAAGTGTGCAGACTGCCACCCACCCACCCCCAGACTGCAATTCCATACTGCTAGCTTGCACTTGAAATGGGGCCTTTTAGTTTGGAGGAGGCCGAAGCTGGCCACTACCTCATGGCTGCTTCGGCAGCGAGGTATCCATACTCAGTCCCCAGCCGCCCCTATTTGTCCTGGTGTGCCTTATACATAAGATTAAGCGCGTATACCAAAACATTACCTGTGCCCTCCCCAGTGCATTTAGTGGGAAGAAGAGCCTATTCCGCTGTAGTATGTGCATGCCAAACCCCTGTTCATGGTACATGCGAAGATGCCTCCCACCTTGCACCTGTCATTGCAGACTTGCAACTAACCCCATTCAAGTCCTTGTCCCAGGGCAGTGTTCAATTGTACCTCTCCCATTCCTTGCAATGCAAGCGCAAGTATGCAGCCTGCCACCCACCCGCCCCCAGGCTGCAATACCATACTGCTTGCTTGCTTGCACTTTAAATTGGGCCTTTTAGGCATGTGGAGGCGGAATCTGGCCACCACGCCATGGCTGTGTCGGCGGCCTGGTATCCATACTCAGTCCCCAGCCTCCTGGAGGCCGGGTGTCCCCGCTTGCTCCCCAGCCTCCAGGGGGTGGCCGGGTGTCCATACTCGGTCCCCAGCCACCCTTATTCGTCCCGGTAACCTTTCCCACTTTTCTTAGCCTGGCCTGCTTTAGGGCAGCATTGGCCGAGCCCACCGGACTATCAGACTCCTCCGGTGGGCCCTGGCTTCTCCATCAGGGGAGTTGAGAGTGCCAAGGTGAGGAGCATGATGAGGATGATAGAAGTTAGCATCTGCTTTGTTTTGTTGTAATGCAAGCGCATGTATGTAGTAGCGGCTAGGCCTGAGGTGGTCAGCGTTTTGGCGCATATCCTACCTCCTTCGAGGATTGCTGGATGTTTTCCTGCTACTATCCAAGTTCTATGACTCCCGTTAAAACAAAGCTTCAGGTGATAAATGATGGATGAGGTAGTGGCAAAGGAGAAAGAGCAGGAGGAACAGGGACCATTCACATCAATATCAGGCCAGTCAACCAGATATGTCTTGTAGGATATGTTTCTGTAACAAAAGGAGCGGTTTGGTTACACAGTTATAGGGCATACAGTGAGTGCAATGCCTACCAAAAATTTCGAGGCACTCCAATGCCCCTTGGAAATGACATGGAGGTCAGAGGGCGTTAACTAAACCTTTTTTTCCATTTATAGCAACTGGGTCTCCTGTGCACTGTTGGCCTAAGCAGTGAATGGAAGGCTTTCCAAAAATTATGAGGAACTGCAATGCCCCTTACAAGAGCCATGTGTGGCACCCCAGAGGTCTGGTCACCACAGTAATAGAGATATTACGTCGGAGAGCAAGTGGGAGGTTTCCTGGTCAGGATCCCTTAAACATGCAACATCCTCCTGCCCCAGTCCTGGGAGGGGAGAATTCTGCCCTTATAAACTGGATCTGGGGCGGGGTTGAGTGAGTCAGAGAACAGAGAACAGTCAGAGTCAGAGTGAGAGCAAGGGAAAGTAACAGCAAGGCACTCTGTAGGAGCTAGGAGCTAAAGACCAGGGGCTGGAAGCTGAGCAGAGCTCGCCCTGGCAGAAGACAATAGGAACCGGACACAGGAGTCCGGGGCTGTGAGGACTTATATATCCAGCAGCAGAAACCAGCCGGCAGGGGATTTCAGGTCCTCTGGCCATAGAAGCCCGGAGGCTCAGTCACAAGCAAGGGACCAGCACCGCCGTCGTGGAGCGGAGGCTAACAGAAGGCCCCAAGTCACCAGCCATAAGGGTGAGCACTACACGGTACACTCAGGGACGTGGGCTACTTCTACCCGCTTACAGCAAGGTAGCCAGGAAGAGTGCAGACAGACGGGGAGGCCTACAACTCCACCTGGCCAGGGGAACTCCTGCTTGCTCACAGACTGACCAGGCCTTTTATGCTATCCAGTACTCCCGGGAGGGTCTACCTTATAATCATCAGTAAAGACCCTGAACTGCACTGCAAAGACTCTGAGTCGTTCCTGCTGCGCTCGTGCACCATCACCCCCATCATCCACACTCACTGCCCTGAGGCTATACTCCTCCCGCGGGGAGTTATCCCATTCTCTGCTGCGCACACAACACCAGCCTCAGCGGTCTGCCTCTCAGCGGTGGTACTCCCTGACCGCAATCCACGGGTGGCGCAGTCGGACAATTAACCTCAAAACCTAAGAAAGACTGCCACTGGTTTGACCAGCCTGAGCCACGGGACCGGGTCACCGCCACAGAGACTTCAGACCCCAGAGACCCGGCACCGGGTATCCCACACACGTGTACACACGGCCCAGGGGGCGCGTCACATGCAGTGCAGCATATTATAAACATAAGTCCCATTATTGGGGAGTGGGTGTCCCATAGTATTTGCTTATGCCTTGCAAGCAAAAGCTGCCAAAAATTAGGATGGAGCAACTTGCAATGCCCCTTACAAGAGCCATGCAGTACAGCATATTACAAACATAAGTCCCATTATTGGGGAGTGGGTCTCCCATAGTATTTGCTTATGCCTTGCAAGCAAAAGCTGGCAAAAATTAGGATGGAGCAACTTGCAACGCCCCTTACAAGAGCCATGCAGTACAGCATATTACAAACATAAGTCCCCTTATTGGGGAGTGGGTCTCCCATAGTATTTGCTTATGCCTTGCAAGCAAAAGCTGCCAAAAATTAGGACGGAGCAACTTGCAATGCCCCTTACAAGAGCCATGCAGTACAGCATTTTACAAACATAAGTCCCATTATTGGGGAGTGGGTGTCCCATAGTATTTGCTTATGCCTTGCAAGCAAAAACTGCCAAAAATTAGGATGGAGCAGCTTGCAATGCCCCTTACAAGAGCCATGCAGTACAGCATATTACAAACATAAGTCTCATTATTGGGGAGTGGGTGTCCCATAGTATTTGCTTATGCCTTGCAAGCAAAAGCTGCCAAAAATTAGAAAGGAGGAACTTGCAATGCTGGCACCCTGGTGGTATAGTGGTGGTGGAGGCTGAGGATAAGGAGAAGAAGATAAAACAGCCGAAACGAGGAAGCGTATACCCATGTGTGGGTGTGAAGCGGTGCATGTGAATACACCTCCCGAAATAACACAGTGGATTTGACTTTATGTTACTCTGCTGTCATTTGGTTGTGATGAGAAGTCTGGCCCAATCCAGCCCTTGTTCATTTTGATAAGGGTCAGCTTGTCAGCATTGTCAGTTGACAGGCGAGTGTGCTTATCAGTTATAATTTCCCCAGCGGCACTACAAACACGCTCCGATAACACGCTAGCGGCAGGGCAGGCCAGGACCTCCAAGGCGTACAGAGCGAGTTCATTCCAAGTGTCCAGCTTGGATACCCAATAATTAAAAGGCACAGAGGAATCACGGAGGACGCTGGTACAGTCGGCAAGGTACTCCCTCACCATCTTTTGAAACTTTCCACTCCTTGTGAGAGTACCCCGCGCCTCAGGGCCTGTAAGCTGGGCGGGTGTCAGAAAACTGTCCCAGAACGTTGACAGTGTTCCCCTGCCTCTGCTGGATTGGAGTTGCATCTCTCTCGCCAGTACGCCTTGGTTGGGCAACGAACTGTGACCTCTGCCGCTAGCGTGTTCAGATGGGAATTTTTTTAAGAGTTCTGCAGCAAGGGCCTTCTGGTACTGCCCCATATTTGTAGACCTCTCCACCTCAGGAATAAGAGAGTGAAAGTTCCCCTTGTAGCGGGGGGCTACAAGTGTCACCAACCAGTAATGACTGTCACCCAACATTTTGACAACGCGAGGGTCACGGTTAAGGCAGCGTACCATAAAGTCAGCCATGCACGCCAGACTGGTAACGGGCAAGATTTCCGTGTCCTCACCAAGATTACGACTGACCATGCTCTCCTCCTCCTCCTCCTCCTCCCCCCTTTCCTCAGGCCACCCACGCTGAACCGACGGTATGACAGTTGTACAGGTACTACCGTCTACAACGCATGATAGCAGCTCCTGTTCTTCCTCCTCCTCCTCCTCCTCTCCCTCATTGTCCCCCAATGCACGTTGGGATGAGATGAGGCTGGGCTGTGTGTAATCGCCCGCTACGGCTTCTTGATCCATCTGATCATACTCTGGCTGCAATGCCTCCTCTTTAATTCTCTGCAGAGAGCGTTGCAAAAGACAGACAAGTGGGATGCTGACACTAATGATGGCGTCATCGCCACTCACCATCTTGGTGGCCTCTTCAAAGTTTGTCAGGATGGTACATATGTCAGACATCCAGGTCTTATGTGTGGAGTCTGACCTGAATATCGACGGCCTTGTTGCAGCTGGTACTCCACAACTGCTCTCTTCTGCTCACAAATCCTTTGCAACATGTGGAGGGGAGAGTTCCAACGTGTGGGGACATCACACACCAGTCGGTGTGCCGGAAGCTGCAAACGCTGCTGCAACACAGCAAGGGCGGCGGAAGCTATAGCCGACTTGCGAAAATGAGCTGACAGGCGGCGTACTTTCACGAGCAGATCTGGCAACTCGGGGTACGATTCAAGAAACCGCTGAACCACGAGGTTAAGCACATGAGCCAGACATGGTACGTGTGTGATCTCACCTCGCCTCAGAGCCGCCACCAGGTTACGGCCATTGTCACACACGACCATGCCGGGATGTAGGTTCAGCGGTCTCAGCCACAGATCTGCCTGCTCTTTCACAGCTGTCCACAACTCACAAGCAGTGTGAGGTTTATCACCTAAGCTTATGAGTTTCAGCACAGCCTGTTGCCGCTTGGCGGAGGCAGTACTGCAATGCTTCCAGCTTGTAACTGATGTGATATCTGAGATGGAGGCTGAACATGAGGAGGAGGAGGAGGAGGAGGATGCGCAGGAGCTGTACACTGTGAGGGCAACTCTGACTGACATAGGGCCCGCAATCCTCGGTGTGGGGAGGATGTGTTCCGTCCCAAGGTCCGACTGGGTCCCGGCTTCCACTATGTTTACCCAGTGTGCCGTCAGAGAGATGTACCGTCCCTGGCCACAAGCACTTGTCCACGTGTCCGTTGTCAGGTGGACTCTCCCAGTAACTGCGTTGTTGAGGGCACGCAGATGCTTTGGGACACGTGCTTGTGTAGTGCGGGGATGGCACACCGGGCAAAATAGTGTCGGCTGGGGACCGAGTACCGAGGGACGGCCATCGCCATAAGATTGCGGAAGGATTCCGTCTCCACCAGCCTAAAAGACAGCATTTCCAACGCAAGCAGTCGTGAAATGTGCGAATTTAGGACTGTGGCCTGTGGGGCGTTAGCTGCGAATTTCCGCTTTCGTTCAAAGGTCTGGGATATGGACAATTGAAGGCTGCGGTGGGACGTGGACGTGGACGTTGATGCTGTTTCTTGAGAAACTGCCATAACAAGTGAAGACTGAGAGGAGGGGGCATCTTTACATGCAGTATGGACAGGGGATTGCCTTGCACACACAACAGGGGGTTCTATTGCACGCACAACAGTGGATGAAGCAGTGGTGACACCCGCTGACACTGGTCGTGGACCCTGGGTTTCGCCCCACAAAGTCGGGTGCTTTGCTGCCATGTGCCTGATCATGCTGGTGGTGGTCAGGCTGGTAGTTTTGTCACCCCTGCTGATGCTGGCATGGCAGGTGGAACATATGGCCTTTTTGGGGTTATCAGCAAAGTCTTTAAAAAAATTCCAGACTCTGGAAGACCTACCGCTTGTACTGGCAACGTCCCTCGTGTTGGTGTTACGGGGAACGGTTGCCTGCCTTCTGTCTGCGGCCACCACACTGCTTCTTCCTGCCTGTTGGGGTACTCTGCCTCCCTCCCCCTGTGTGCTGCTGGCCTCACTCTGCATGTCCTCCTTCCACGTTGGGTCAGTTACTAGATCATCCACCATTTCCTCCTCTTCCACTTGCGCACCACGATCCTCCTCCTCACTTCCTGGCAATTGTGTCTCGTCATCGTCCACCTCTTGTGACAGATTGCCAATGTCGACTTCCTGTGGCCGTGGCTGTTCAAATATTTGGGCATCACAACATGGGATCTCCTCTTCCACCACTTCTAGCGTATCAGGCGAGGGGCCCAAATATGGAAATGGACCAGTGAACAGCTCTTCAGAGTGTCCAAGTGTGGGATCACTTGCTGTCTGACGACACTCGGCATGGTGGGAGGAAGGAGCATCAGGGTGAGGAGGAGTATGCGGTCGAGACTCACGGCTACTAAGAGTTGACCGTGTGGAAGACAGACCGGAGGTGGTGGTGCCCAGGTAACTGGAAGTATTATCTGCTATCCAATTAATAACCTGTTCACACTGATCAGTTCTCAATACTGGTGTTGTTCTGTGCTTCCCTAGTAATTCGGTCAAGAAGTGGGAGCGAGAAGATGTGGCTGTTGGTTGTGGCACATTTTCACCTTGACCACGGCCCCGTCCTCTGCACGAACCATCACCAGAACGTCCACTTCCATGTCCCTTGCCACGCGCCTTGCCCATTGTAAATGAAGTAAAATAGCTTACACTTGCACTATCAGTGGAAAAAGGGTAATAAAGAGTAGATTAGAACCGTGGAAGAGGAAAACCACAGTTATTGTTTGCTGGGGTATACCACACTTTTTTAAATAGAGATATTTGCGGCTGAACAGTGAGCGACACACTCAAACTGCTTTTTTTTAGATACCAAAGGCCCAAAACTGGATAGTACAGCGATTTGACCCGTGGAACTGCGAAACCACACTGGGATGTCGGGCCTACAGAAGACTATTTTCAACAGATATATTTTTGTGTCACAACAGTCAGGAGACACTACTGTTTTTCTTTACGGAAAAAACTACCAAAAGCTGAATAATAGAGATTTTTTACCATGGGATGGCAAAACCACAGTTATTGTTTACTGGGGTATACCACACTTTTTTAAATAGAGATATTTGCGGCTGAACAGTGAGCGACACACTCAAACTGCTTTTTTTTTAGATACCAAAGGCCCAAAACTGGATAGTACAGCGATTTGACCCGTGGAACTGCGAAACCACACTGGGATGTCGGGCCTACACAAGACTATTTTCAACAGATATATTTTTGTGTCACAACAGTCAGGAGACACTACTGTTTTTCTTTACGGAAAATATACCAAAACCTGAATAATAGAGATTTTTTACTGTGGGATGGCAAAACCACAGTTATTGTTTACTGGGGTATACCAGACTTTTTTAAATATATAGATTTGCGGCTGAACAGTGAGCGACACACTCAAACAGTTTTTTTTTTTAGATACAAATGGCCCAAAATGGATAATACAGAGGTTTGAACTGTGGAAGTGCAAAACAACACTTTCTCTAGCCTACACCAGACTATTTTCAACAGTTATATTTGTGTCTGAAAAATCAGAGACACACTTTTTTTTGGGGAGGGGGGGGGGGACACCAAAAGGTTAATAAGACGGGTATTTGTACAGTGTGAAGGAGGAAAAAAAAAGGAGGATTTAGATGAGAAAAAAGGGATTTTTCCTGGCCCCCGACACCTGGTGCTAAGTCCAGCAATTTCAGCAACAGGAGCACACAGGACTGTAATGCAGCGTTTGCTGGTATAACCACTGTGTCTCCTATACAGCCTGCCTGCCTGATATACCTGGGATGGATATTAGTCCTGAAAAGGACTGTTTGTTTGTTCTGGCAGTCTTTACAGACCTTACACTAACTATTTCGCAGTTTATATCTCTCCCTAAATCAGCAGCGCTGTCCCTACACTGTCTAATCCGGAGCGACTGTGTCCAAGATGGCGGCGCCCGGTTTTAAATACTCGAGGTGACGCTGTGCGGCCAGCCAATCACTGTAATGCCCACAACCAACATGGCTGCAGCATTACAGTGACTGGCTGGCAATCCCTGCATGTTCATTGGCTCTGTAAAGAGCGCCAAACGTACAGGGCGGAAACCCGAGCTCCCGCCCGAGTAACCCGGAAATGCTCGGTGCTCGCTCAACACTAGTAGTAACCTCTAAATTACTGTAGATTCTCAGGGATATTACATGAATTCTATTGCTAACTTCTAAACCTCTCTAGACATCCAGAGATGCTGCTTTCATACTATCACTTACCCTAAACAACCCTAATCCTCTAGGGATATTAGAAAAATATAGTCACCAAACTCTAAACCACTCTAAACCGCCAGGAATATGGAAAAAATACTACTATAAACCATTATAGACCCCCAGGGATATTTCAGGAATATCATCACCAACATGTATAACCCTCTAGACTCCCTGAAATATTACAATAATACTATCACATACTAGTCTAGACCCCCAGGGATATTACACGAATGCTATAATTATCCTCTAAACCCCTCTAGACCCCCAGGGATATTACATGAATGCCATTATTATCCTCTAAACCCCTCTAGACCCCCAGGGATATTACATGAATGCCATTATTATCCTCTAAACCCCTCTAGACCCCCAGGGATATTACATGAATGCCATTATTATCCTCTAAACCCCTCTAGACCCCCAGGGATATTACATGAATGCCATTATTATCCTCTAAATCCCTCTAGACCCCCAGGGATATTACATGAATGCTATCATTAACCTCTAAACCACTCTAGACCCCCAGGGATATTACATGAATGCTATCAATAACCTCTAAACCACTCTAGACTCCCAGGGATATTAAAGGGATATTAACAAATAACCCAGAGCGTTCTCTAATAAAAAAATTAAAAGAGTAAATCAGTAAATGAAGGTGAGAAAAGGGAAATTTTGATATGTTGCCATTCCCGTTGTGGGCACTAATGCACCTGAAATCCCCCATGTACAAATCCTGCCTAAAACTACGAGTAGGAAAGAATATATTATAATATATATTTTTTAAATTTATTTATGGTCCCTTTGAAACCCTAAGGATCTCGCTATTTCAATGGAACCTTCTTATATAAATGTATCTCTGGTAGTGGAACCATCTCCCAATGACAGATATAACCCAGATCAGGGAGTGACCTACTGGGACATAGAAAATACAGTTTAACGACTATTATAAACCTTACTAAAGACCCTGGACGTCTCGCTGGTATTTTTGATGACATTTTCTGTCTATTTCTGACGTAGACGCATTCAGGCTACAGAATGAGCACTGATACCAGGAGCTTCTTTTTATATTGCACCAATGCTCAGACGCAGCAGCGTATATTGAGGATGAGATGGATAATTTGCCAAGACAAACCTCAAATGTCAGGTCCTCCCTGCGCTACCTTATTTTACCTCCGGTCACAAATAAAACTGTATGGCATACAGTATAGGTAGTGTGCTTATAAAGTCCTGTGGAATGGGGTCACATTTCTGAAAAACAACACTCCATACCTACATAGTCACCTCAGTCATGACTCAACCCAACATCTTACTAAATGAATGGCTTAGCAGATGGAGAGGGTATGTAGACTTTTGCAACTAATATTTTCATTATACCTTCTGTTATTACTGCCTCGTTAATAATTTGTGGAGAAAGGTTGAACTTACTTGATGGGCCTAGGTCTTTTTTCAACCTATGTAACTATGTAACTTCTATAATAAAAAAATGAATCCACTTTGAAAATATTCCTAAAAAAAAATAAAAAATCTTTTGCCGTTCTGAGTTTACTGCTCCTATGCAAATCTATGTGTTTCCATGGTTTCAGACTACAAACCGACCCCAAATCATGTTGTTGTATAACAGGCACCAGTATGTCGGCCACCATCTGGCCGTAGTAAGAATTAGTGAAAAGAATTCATAATTGACCCTGAAAAATATTATAGAGATTGTGAAGGATTCCCAACTCGCCACCTGGCTGATGTCACTATTATGTCAGACGAATCACGTGATACGGCTCCGCACTTTGCCCCAATGTGATGTTCCGCACGCCCTCGGGGACACGTAAGGTCAGATTGGTACAGTTTTACACAGACACCCCCTATCCGCATGGGTTCAGGAAGGTACCGGGAGTGAGAAGAGGTGGCCCACTCAGTCACTGACATAGCACCACACTCACTCACAACCCTGACAGGCTGAGAGGCCCCTTTTACTAGCCCAGTGAACAGATCCTTATCAGCCCAGTAAAGCCGCCATTTCCTATTTGATATAAGCCCTGGTCTGTTATTGGGAATTACATTGGGCCGGAAACCAGCCCCGATAGCATGAGAATTAACCGAACAATGGATGTATGGATTCGTGGATCGAGATAAAAGAGCAGCCCAAGGTTAAATTATATATTTTATCGCCTTAAGGGCACACTAGACAATACGCTATATACACAAGGGTTATACATACATAATGGTCAGAGATGCAAACACAACAGCTGTGGTACAAAAGTATGCAGATATTAAGAGCCAGTTACCAGTCAGATGAAAACCCTCTGGGTCACTTATCTCCTGTCCCCTGGGCTGAACCTGAGTCCCCTTCCTGTGTCCCTGGCAGATAATAACTCCAAAACTTCAGATGGGTAATAACTCATGGACGGTCCTAGGGAGGCGGTTCTTATGTAATCAGATCCAGCCGGGACCCTGTTATGCATGGAGACTAAACACAGCTATACTATTAGTTTCCGAATAGCTGTTCTATGTATCTCCCTATACCTATGTGCTAAACCTGACCGAGACCCTGGCAGACATTCACCATGTTCTGGGGATCTCGGAAATATATTTGACGTATGGCTAGGACGTATAGTATTTCCATAAATCTGTATGAAATTCCTATCTGTCTGAACAAAAGAAATCGCATTGCTTGGATCCACAAGGTGAGCATGTCCTTTGTTTTGAGTTGAGCTGGCTTGAGGTGTGATATCTGCCACTCACAGTCTCTTGACCCCCTCCTGCTGCTAGCTGTTCTGTTACAACTGCACACTGAAGGGGGGTTTATAATTCCATGCCACATAGGATACAATGATTATAGGTGAGGGATTGACCCGGAGTCGCTCCCGTTGGAAGATGAAGTCCCTGGTGTGGAACACAAGTTAGTTCAGTCTGTCCTAGTTTCTAGTACCATTGCACCTATTGGGAGAACAGCGGTCCTCAGCCTCCCATTCCACTGACCATAGAAACTAGGACAGACTGAACTAACTTGTGTTCCTCACCGGGGACTCCATTTTCCAACGGGAGCGCCTCCAGGTCAACACCTCACCTATATCCACTGCAGGGATTGTACTCACTCAGGTGCGGTGTGAGGCAAACAGGAGGCATGTTCCTTTAAATGTTCATAGCAGATTATTGGCTTCATAAACTGGTTAGAAAGTAAATTACAAATAAACAGCCTTTAGGGCAGGCAAAAACAAAGAAAACAGTCCTTTAAGCAAAGTCTTTGTTAAACTGGACCCGTGGTCATACAGTGTGGTACGTATCCAGCACACAGCTCAGTCTGGAGGCAACACACACAGGAGGCCTTCTCCCTCCAAACACAGAACATGTGCCAAACAACAGGGGACTCCATTTTCCAACGGGAGTGCCTCCGGGTCAATACCTCACCTATAGCCACTGCAGGGTTTGTACTCACTCAGGTGCGGTGTGAAGCAAACAAGAGGCATGTTCTTTTAAATGTTCATAGCGGTTTATTGGCTTCATAAGCCGGTTAGAAAGAAAAATGCAAACAAACAGCCTTTAGGGCAGGCAAAAACAAATAAAACAGTCCTTTAAGCAAAGTCTTTGGTAAACCGGACCTGTGATCACACAGGTTGGTACGTATCTAGCACACAGCTCAGTCTGGAGACAACACACACAGGAGTCCCTCTCCCTCCAAACACAGACCCTGTGCCAAACAACAGCCTCCATTTTATAGGCTGTTAACCACACCCAGAGGTGAGGTATGTGGGTAGCTTGACCCGCCCATTCTCTACCCATAATCCGGTCCCAGGTGCACCAAACGATCCTCTTAGTGCTTATGTGCACTAGAGAAACACTCCGGGCTACATCACAGAGACCAGCCATCTCTGTGGCACATACCTCCCATCGACTACTATCCATTAGCCACCTTACACCACGTGGAGGCAACTGTTGGGCTAGGACAAATACGCAACCACAGCCTCCAAACAAGCAGCAAACCATTGATGGAGACCCCCATTACTATGAAATTGTAATTAGTGTTGAGTAGTGATGAGCGAGCATGCTCGCTACTGCTCGGTGATCGCCCGAGCATCTCACTGCTCGAGATGCTCGGTGCTCGCCGAGTATTTCCGGGGTTGCTCGGCGAGAGCTCAGGTCCCCTCCCTGCCTGTTTGGCGCTCTTTACAGAGCCAATGAACATGCAGGGATTGCTTGCCATTCATTGTAATACTGCAGCCATGTTGGTTGTGGCATTACAGTGATTGGCTGGCCGCACAGCATTATCACGTCTATATCAGACCTGGCTCCGTCATGCTCGTCACTGTCACTCTGGAATCAGACACTGGGTTAACATAGTGGAAGCATGGACCCAGTCGGACCTTGGGACGAATCACGTCCTCCTGACGCCAAGGATTGCGGGCCCTAAGTCAATCAGGTTTGCCCCACAGTCTACAGCTCCTGCACCTCATCCTCTTCAGCCTCCTCCTCCTTTTCAGCCTCCATCTCCGAAATGACCATATCAGTCACAAGCTGGAAGCACTGCAGCACTGCCTCAGCCAAGTGACAACAGGCTGTGCTGAAGCTACTATGCTTAGGTTACAAACCACACAATGCTGAAGAGTTGTGGACAACTCTGAAAGAGCAGGCAGATCTGTGGCTCACACCGCTGAACCTACAGCCAGGCATGGTCGTGTGTGACAATGGCTGGAACCTGGTGTCAGCTCTGAGGCGAGGCAAGCTCACACACGTACCATGCCTGGCCAATGTGCTTAACCTCGTGGTTCAGCGGTTTCTCAAATCCAACCCGGAGCGGCCGGATCTGCTTGTTAAAGTACGCTGCCTGTGTGCCCATTTTAGAAAGCCTCCTACAGCTTCCGCCGCCCTTGCCGTGTTTCAGCAGCGCTTGCAGCTTCCGGCTCACAGACTATTGTGTGATGTCCCCACCCATTGGAACTCTACACTGCAGATGTTCGGAAGGATTTGTGAGCAGAAGAGGGCAGTTGTTGAGCACCAGCATCAACAAGGCCATCTGTATTCAGTTCAGACTCCACACATAAGACCTCAGGAGTGGACATTGATGTCAGACATATGTACCAGCCTCCAAAACTTTGAGGACTCCACCAAGATGGTGAGCGGCGATGATGCCATAATTAGCGTCAACATCCCACTTCTCTGTCTTCTGAAACGCTCTCTGCTCACAATCAAAGAGGATGCATTGCAGGCGGAGCACAATGAGATGGCGAAAGGAACCATACCGGGTGATTACACACAGCCCAGCCTCATCTCACCACAACATGGATTGGGTGACAATGAGGAAGAGGAAGAGCAGGAGGAAGAACAGGAGCTAGTTTCCTGCGCTATAGACGGTACTACCTTCACAACTGTCATACCGTCTGTTCAGCGTGGATGGACTGAGGACAGAGAGGAGGAGGAGAGCATGGTCACTTGTCCTCTTGGTGAGGACACGGAAGTCTTGCCTGTTAGCAGTCTGGCACGCATGGCTGAGTTTATGTTACGCTGTCTTTCCCATGACCCTCGCGTTCTCAAAATTTTGGATGACAGTCATTACTGGTTGGTGACACTTCTAGACCCACGCTACAAAGATAATTTTATATCTCTTATTCCTGAGGCGGACAGGTCTACAAAAATGGGGCAGTACCAGAAGGCCCTTGTTGCGGAACAATTAAAAAAATTCCCATCTGAAAATGCTGGCGGCAGAGGGCACACTTCGTTGGACAACCTAGGAGTACAGGCGAGAGAGACACAACTCCAATCCAGCAGAGGCAGGGGAACACTGTCAAAGTTCTGGGACAGTTTTCTCAGACCCTCCCATCGCACAGGCCCTGAGGTGTGGGGTACTCTCACAAGGAGTTCAAAGTTTGGGAAGATGCTGAGGGAGTACATTGCCGACCATACCAGCATCCTCCATGATTCCTCTGTGCCTTATAATTATTGGGTATCCAAGCTGGATACGTGGAATGAACTGGCTCTCTATGCCTTTGAGGTCTGGATCTGTCCTGCCGCTAGCTTTTTATCAGAGCCGGTTTTTAGTGTCATTGGTGGAATTATAACTGATAAGTGCATCCGCCAGTCAACTGAAAATGCTGACAGGCTGACTCTTATAAAAATGAACAAGGGCTGGATTGGGCCAGACTTCTCAACACCACGGAATGATAGCAGCGTAACATAAACTCAAATCCAGTGTCTTTTCTTGGGAGGTGTATTCCCATGCACCTTTTCACACCCAGACAAGGGTATACGCTTCCTGATTTTGGCTATTTGCTCTTATCCTCCTCCTTCTCCTCATCCTCATCCTCCACCACCATATCATCAGGATGACCGTGGTCCGTGATGCAACATCCACATAATATTTTTAAAGGGTGTTTATGATGCCCGTAAAAAAAATTTTTTTATACAGTATGTTCATGTATACCCCCCAGGGGTAAATGTTTGTCAGCCCATACACTTAGTGCATGGGCATTTCAAGTATAAAAGGCCCGCTCCTTTCTAATGGAAACATTTGTTTATGAGGCCCTCCTCTACGTCTCTTCCAAGGGGAATTGGAGTACCTCCCAATTTTTAAAGGGGTATTGGGGTGTGTCCAAATTTTGGGCAGCCCTGCCACTCACTGCATATGCAATAACAGTATAGGAGACCCACTCTTTAATAATATGAACAACAAAGCCTAGCCGGCTGATGGCTTTATAAGAATTGTGAGGGCCGACTGCTGGCCCTTTAAGAATAGTAAAAGCCGCCTGATGGCCCTATGAAAATAGGCTTTGTGACTTTTAGAGTCCCTCCTTCATAAATGAAACACGATGTGTCTAATGATATTTCACACACCACATGGCCAAATAAGGTTGTAAAATGTTAAAATGACATTTCCCGGTGAATGCATTTGTCATGGTTGAAAGCAATCCAAAAGTGCAAAAACGCATCAAAAATGCTACGTGTGAACATAGCCCAAGGTGTGGAGGAGTATTTTTGTTTTTGGTTATTTATTTTGCCTTATGTACAAGTCATTACCCTGGAAAGGATGTTCCTTAACATATTTCCCAGGAAAATCTATTTTGATTTTGTTTTTGTATGATTTATTTTGAGTCCGTAAAAGTGGCGTAATACTCTGTCAACTTTGTTGACAGCTGTGATCTGGGAGTCAGAAATGCTTCCAGGGGTCTTCCCCATGCTGTTCCCATGTCATTTGAGCACTGTTTCCATCGATTTGGGCAATTTTTAGGCCCTCTGCAGACCGCCGGGGGGAGCCGCCTGAAAAATGCTCGAGTTTCCCTTAGACTTACATTGGGCTCGTTGCTCCGGTCGAGCACCTGAGTATTCCAATGTGCTCGACCCGAGCAACGAGCACCTGAGCATTTTAGTGTTGAGTCTAAATCTGCACAACCAGCTCAGGTAAGCACATACAAGACGTACCTAAATATCTCATAATTTTATTTTATTTACTACGCTCAGGTAGTGCTCTCTCTTTTCTATCCCAGTCCTATCTACCCAGGTTTATTCTATAGGATTCAATGGTTGACATGGAATTATATCTCCAATATTCTTCACAGAGATGATTCCAAGGGTCCATGAATATAGAACAAGTCCACCTACAATTACATAGTCATCTTTGTTGCCATCATTGTACATGTGGGCAGATCCTAAATAAATTATCATTATATTTTTGCAAACTGCTTCCAATTTCTCATTATTCATTACATTATCAGACATCCAAGCAAAGCCATTGAGAGGCTGCAACACACAACACAGCCACTAGGTGGCCCCAAATATTATTACTATTAACATATAGCATATATATCTCTCGACAGAGTATCAGTCTGTTTTTTTTTTAGCTGCACTTTTAGCGACATTTAAAATAATAAAGGAAAAGTAACTAAGGGTATATACAACTGTAGATCCCGTAGATAGTAGAAAACAACAAAGTCACCTCCAAATGGGGTTGTCTTTGTTACAAACTTTACGGACTATCATTTGCCTAATGAAGAACCCAAAGATATGCTGGGGTGCTCGTCCAGTCCTGAATATGTTACGTATGCCGAACAATACTGAGAATGGTCTATAAGCTTAACCAAGTGGTGCATTGCCAATGGCGGCATGCCACGTGACCTCTGTGTGATTCAATACTGAACAGGCACACTGTGGGCAGGCGCATCTGTCCACATCTACTCACTTCTCCAAATATCATCACCGAGCCACTGCCATGCTTCACTTTAGGCATCACCGATCCACTACTATGCTTTACAGTAAGAATAGTGGAGCCACCACCATCCTTCACTGTAGGCATCACTGAGCCACCGCCATGCTTTACTATAGGCATCACCATGCCACAGCCATGCTTTACAGTAAGCATAGTGGAGCCACCACCATCCTTCACTGTAGGCATCACTGAGCCACCATCATGCTTAATAGTAGGTATCATGGAGTCACCACCATGTTTCACTGATTCATAATCCCCAAAATTTCCAGTTTGTTTCATCATTGAATAGAACAGAATCCACAAGTTTCTATGATTTATTTATGGTTTGAGCATATTAGAGCTGGTTTTTTTCGTACTTTTAGGACAGTAAAGATCTTTGTCTTGGAGTTCGACAGAGAGACATTTGGTATTTAATATGTGACTTGCTGTGCAAACTGAAACCTCAGTGTCTGCTGCCACCACACCTTGCTGCAGGTCTTTTGTAGTCATTTTATGATTTTTGAACACCTGCCTCCTCAGGAATCTGGGGACAGCTTTCTCTTTCTGCCACGGAATCACAAAACACACATAAAAAAAGACCTGTCATTCATGGTAGGTGTAGACCTCGGTCAACCACATTTGGCCCCTGCAACGCGAACATTAGAACCCAGTTGGTTGTTTAAAGGCAGATGAGGGCACAATTCAGACCATAAGGCTCCCAAATTTACAAGTACGCCCCCGGCTTCACCATAGCGCCAAAGGGGTCCATGGCACAAGTAAGGTCAAAAACTCAAAACTCAAAGGAAAATATTCTATTTTGGACATTTGCACCATCTTCCATTAGCAGTCCTCTGCTGTTAAATTCCCAGACGAGCTTATAAATAGGGCGTTAAATAGACAAATGGTTTCACTTTTTCTTTTTTTTTTGTAACATACCAGTAAGCCGTTAAATGAGAGCAGGAGCATTTTGCACGATGCACCCAGCTGAGTCACGAGATGCCGGGATTTTTTTTTTTTTAATGAAATAAAGTACATAACAATTTGGTATAAAGTCCCAGCAGGTACACGGCTTATAACCAGCTTTAGGATTTGTAAAGAAAACACAACAAAGGTCAAGATCCCAACATTGCAGGAGTCGGTGGTAACTTCTAAATCAACAACCATTTTAAAGGGCAACGTCAACGTGACTACGGACCATAAAAGTATATACAGAGTTTATTGTGGCTCTGAAACGGCAGCCGGTTTAATAGGATATTTGACATGTTTATAGACGGAGATTTACGGCCTCGGTAATAAACACCTTATTACTTACAATCCTGTCTGTTACCCTAGAAACTTAAGAATGTCACTTTGTTAAGAAAATGGATTCGTTGACATAAGTATCTTGACTGAGTTCGCCACTGCGGTTAACCAAAATGTATTTGCTCCTGAGGAAGAGGACAAATCCCTTCTTGTGCTACAATAAGGTTCATTGCAAAGTCACAACAACATAATGGCTACCGGCAAATCCCCCATCCCCACCCCATACCTGGCCGTACGGGTAGTCAAATTTATTTTTTTTTGTCTTTTTTTGTAGTTATGGTGAAGGATCATTTTGGAAGGATAAACATGTTCCTCCGACACTTGAGGTGCTGATAGTTAAAAACCGCAAGGCAATGAAAAAAGAAAACAAACACTAAGCAGTCGAGACGGCAAAACTCTCCGAAAATACGAAGGGATCTAATATTAAAGTTTATATTTGCTTCCATAGATTCCGAATGATATAAAGGATGAGTAACCATCAGGAATAGTCTCCCTAAATATGTATCAGTCGGCTGGGGGGCTCACCACATCGGGTGGTCATTTCACAAAAACAACTCTGTGGCCCGTAGTCCCAGCCGCCTCTTGGCATTTGAAGTCATGTCCGTGGGGAGGCGAAATGGGTGGATGACTCCATCAAGTCAAGTCGAAGTCATTGGATTAAACTCTCTCATCACTGGGGCTTTATACTGATAAAATTGGCTCTTGGAAACCCTTGGAGCACCATTTTTTTTTTTAAAGACATCCAATTTATTTTGCACAAAATAGATTTTAAAATCACAAAGTGAAATGTGTCGTCAATGTCACAAAAGGTATTTTGGGATCACCAACCGATATCTCATTATGAAGCACAAAATTAGCCCAAATCAATAATACAAGCAAATGTAAGAAACTTTCTAATACATCTTATCAGAAAATGATCATTTCTACACTTCTGAGCCACTTCTTTTGCCTGACTCCTGAATTCATCATTGACACAGAAATACAGCTTTAATCATCCTGTTAAAAGCAAGACATATGGCCAGTTCATTGAAGGTTTAGATTATAGCTGCCTATGAAAGTTTATGGAGAGCGGAGGAAGAAAAGGATGGAGGAGTAGATTGAGAGAGGCATAGAGACCATTTTGCTACTTTCTAGTGTTTTATCTCACCCTAGTACGGAAGTCACTGTTACACTGCTGGGTACTGCTTTATAGTGTTTTTTATGTTGCTGCTTTCTAATAAGTGTTTGTCTTACCTTCATTGCTGTAGTCATTGTTACACTGCTGGGTACTGCTTTATAGTGTTTTTCATAGTGCTGTTTTCTAATAAGTGTTTGTCTCTCCTTAATTGCTGTAGTCATTGTTACACTGCTGGGTACTGCTTTATAGTGTTTTCCATGATGTTGCTTTCTAATAACTATTTATCTTTCCTCCATTGCTGGAGTCACTGCTACACTGCTGGATAATGCTATATAGAGTTTTCCATGGTGCTGCTTTCTAATAAGTGTTTATCTCTCCTCCATTGCTGGATTCACTGTTACACTGCTGGTTACTGCTATATAGTGTTTTCCATGGTGCTGCTTTCTAATAAGTGTCCATCTCTCCTCCATTTCTGGATTCACTGTTACACTGCTGGGTACTGCTACATTGTGTTTTTCATGATGTTGCTTTCTAATAACTATTTATCTTTCCTCCATTGCTGGAGTCACTACTACACTGCTGGATAATGCTATATAGTGTTTTCCATGGTGCTGCTTTCTAATCAGTGTTTAGCTCGCCTCCATTGCTGGATTCACTGTTACACTGCTCAGTACTGCTATATAGTGTTTTCCATGGTGCTGCTTTCTAATAAGTGTCCATCTCTCCTCCATTACTGGATTCACTGTTACACTGCTGGGTACTGCTATATAGTGTTTTCCATGGTCCTGCTTTCTAATAAGTGTTTATCTCTCCTCCATTTCTGGATTCACTGTTACACTGCTGGGTACTGCTACATTGTGTTTTTCATGATGTTGCTTTCTAATAACTATTTATCTTTCCTCCATTGCTGGAGTCACTGCTACACTGCTGGATAATGCTATATAGTGTTTTCCATGGTGCTGCTTTCTAATCAGTGTTTAGCTCGCCTCCATTGCTGGATTCACTGTTACACTGCTCAGTACTGCTATATAGTGTTTTCCATGGTGCTGCTTTCTAATAAGTGTCCATCTCTCCTCCATTACTGGATTCACTGTTACACTGCTGGGTACTGCTATATAGTGTTTTCCATGGTCCTGCTTTCTAATAAGTGTTTATCTCTCCTCCATTGCTGGATTCACTGTTACACTGCTGGTTACTGCTATATAGTGTTTTCCATGGTGCTGCTTTCTAATAAGTGTCTGACTGTCCTCCATTTCTGGATTCACTGTTACACTGCTGGGTACTGCTACATTGTGTTTTTCATGATGCTGCTTTCTAATAAGTGTTTTTCTCACCTCCATTGCTGGAGTCACTGTTACACTGCTCAGTACTGCTATATAGTGTTTTCCATGGTGCTGCTTTCTGATACGTGTTTGTCTCTACTTCATTGCTGGATTCATTGTTACACTGCCGGGTACTGCTGTATAGAACTTTCTATGGTGCTTCTTTCTAATAAGTGTTTATCTTTCCCTATTACCGTAGTCCCGGTTATACTGCTGGGTACTGCTTTATAGTGTTTTCATAGTGCTGTTTTCTAATAAGTGTTTGTCTCTCCTTCATTGCTGGAGTCACTGTTACACTGCTGGGTACTGCTTTATAGTGTTTTTCATGATGTTGCTTTCTAATAACTATTTATCTTTCCTCCATTGCTGGATTCACTGTTACACTGCTCAGTACTGCTATATAGAGTTTTACATGGTGCTGCTTTCTAATCAGTGTTTACCTCGCCTCCATTGCTGGATTCACTGTTACACTGCTCAGTACTGCTATATAGTGTTTTCCATGGTGCTGCTTTCTAATAAGTGTCCATCTCTCCTCCATTGCTGGATTCGCTGTTACACTGCTGAGTGCTTCTATATAGTGTTTTCCATGGTCCTGCTTTCTAATAAGTGTTTATCTCTCCTCCATTGCTGGATTCACTGTTACACTGCTGGGTACTGCTACATTGTGTTTTTCATGGTGCTGCTTTCTAATAAGTGTTTTTCTCACCTCCATTGCTGGAGTCACTGTTACACTGCTCAGTACTGCTATATAGTGTTTTCCATGGTGCTGCTTTCTGATACGTGTCTGTCTCTACTTCATTGCTGGATTCACTGTTACACTGCCGGGTACTGCTGTATAGAACTTTCTATGGTGCTTCTTTCTAATAAGTGTTTATCTTTCTCTATTACAGTAGTCCCGGTTATATTGCTGGGTACTGCTTTATAGTGTTTTCCATGGTGCTGTTTTCTAATAAGTGTTTGTCTTTCCTCCTTTGTTGGAGTCACTGCTACACTGCTGGGTACTGCTTTATAGTCTTTTACAAGGTGCTGTTTTCTAATAAGTGTTTGCCTCACCTTCTGTGCTGGATTCACTGTTATACTGCTGGGTACTGCTGTACAGTGTTTCCCATGGTGCTTCTTTCTAATATGTGTTTGTCTTTCCTCCATTGCTGCATTCACTGTTACACTGTTGGGTACTGCCTTATAGTGTTTTTCATGGTGCTGCCTTCTAATAAGTCTTTATCTTACCTTCATTTTTGGATTCATTGTTACTCCTCTGGGCACTGCTGTATAATGTCCCCAGGCAGCTACTTTTTAATAAATATTTGATCTCTCTACCAGTGATGGATTCATAGCTACATTGCTGGGTACTGCCGTATAATGTCTTCCATGCTGCTATTTTTAATAAGTGTTTGATCTCTCCACCAGTGCGGGATTCAAAGCTACACTGCTGGGCACTGCTGTATAATGTCCTCCATGCTGCATTTTATTGGTTATCTCACCCCAGTGATGGGTTCACAGCTACACTGCTCAGTGCTGCGGTATGCTTTCCTCGTGCTGCTGCTTCTGAATACGTGCGACATATAGACAGGAGAGCAGGAATCTCTCATGTCTGCGAGTGCTTTTTATGGGAGATATCATAGATGTTAGTCAGCCACTAGAGATAGAATCTATAGCGGGTGAAAAATGCAGGCTACAAGTCAAATATTGACAAAAAATAGTGTTTTTCCTCGTGTACACACAAACACGACAGCTACAATAATTTTAAATGGAAATGAAAAATACACTTTTACTAATTACCAAAAAGTTTCACAAAACCAAGTAAATCAATAAAAAATATTTATATATTTGGACTATAACATATTGGGTCGCCCTTGTGACAAAATATTGTTCTTATTTTCTGTAAATCACATTTTGGGCTGAAGAATATTTTGTGTCATTTGAGACATAAAGTAGCATTTATCTAAATAGACTTCTGTGTAACAAAATGAAAATAATGTGACTTCCAAACAACTTCAAAGCCCTTCCTTTTTCCTCCCGTTATGATGCAATCTTATTTTTGGAAGGAAGAAAATAACCATAAATTTCCTGCCGCCCTGCATGTTAATATCATTTAGTTTGTGATATTCCTTTCCTATTATGTAGGAGATCTTGGACATCTTGTGTTGATTCTGTTTTATATACAGTGTCATGATATAAACTAAGCGTTAAAAAAATGCATCCAACTGATAAAAAGATATTTTTGTGAGCACAAAATGCATTTCTTGGGGCAAAATAAGTCAGACACGCAAACACATAGCTCCTCACTTACCTCGTCGGTAGTTAACAGCCCTCCATGTGCTGAAAAATTAAAATAAACAAGTCAAACCCATTAGTTCCCTAAGAGCCATGTGCAAATAAAATTATGTCTCCCGTCTCCAAGAAATTACAAGCTGAGATTATCCTCCTCTCACAATGGCCAGGCTAAACAACATTTCTTGCGTTCGGTGATTCAGATGACCGAAGTTAGGGGATAATTTTATGTTGAAAAATTAAAAAAAAAAAGAAAGAAAACATTTCTGGTAACCAATTTTGCGGGAAACTTTATTACACAAGAAGTAACCCAAAGATTTACACATCACTTCAGGGATATCAATCCAGTTAGGAAGCATGAGCGATGGGAAATTAAAGAGTTATGGTAATTCCACCCTTATGCATAGCATACGGGATAACTTGAAGATTACTGCCGGATTGACCGCGATTCCGAAATCAGGGATCTGGAACATCTTGAACTCACTCCTGAATAGAGCGAAGGTGCTCATGCTCAACCATTTTGATTGCCAAAAATATCTGATCGCAGCGATCGGCTTTCTCTGTCAGTCCCGTACATGATAACGGGAGTGGAAGATGAGCACGTGAACCTGTTCAGAACGGGGCGACAGACCCCCGTTTTCTGCATTATAGAGCCCTGATCTCAGGGTCGGATCCACAGCAATGAGCCAGTTATCCTTTGAATAGAGATTGAGGGAATTTGGGCACTAACCCTTTAATTTCACTGTTTCATGAGCAGTGTTCTCCAACTCCAGTCCTCAAGAACCACCAACCGGTCATGTTTTTAGGATTTCCTCAGCATTGCACAGGTGATGCAATTATCACCTTGACTATATTAAGGAAATTCTGAAAACATGACCTGCTGATGGTTCTTGAGGACTGAAGTTGAGGAACACTGCTCAAGAGCATGAAGCAGATACCAGAACAATAGATGCACTGGAGAGCAGAAGAGGGACTGGTGCACATTGCGGCTACAGACAATTCTACTCTCATTATCCATCAGATTCTTCTAGAATTTTCCATTTTGCTGTGGTCTTGGTCACTACTGGTAGCATGAGGCCTTACCTGCAGCCCATTCAGGAGACACAGGCTCGGGTGGCTCATCCATATATGATGTCAGAAGAATCTTTGCTGTGTCTCTAAAGCATGGAGCGAATACCAGGACACGATATAGGAGAAGAGTTGGACAGGAACGTAGATGGGCAGCCGTCCAGTAGCTGCACCGGTATCTGCTTTTTTCTGTGAGGAGGAACAGGAGGAACAATGCCAGAGCCAAAATGACCTGAAGTGGATTTCTGGTGACCAAACTGACAGAAATAAAAGTTGGCAACAAGGGCCCGACGTCCGATAGTAGGACCTGTACTCACACCAGGCAGCTCGATTACTATTCACCAGCCAACACTAGAATTGGCAATACCACCGATGGCACGCCATTCTCAGCACAGATTAAGGCAGATTCACACTGACAGGAGGGAAAGATTCTAGAGATCCTGTGCTTCACATCATCCACCATGATCGGCTTGGCCTTGGATCAGTGACGGTGTGGAACATAAGCTTAAGGGGACACACAAACATCTATGTAATGGCCAATAGTTTCCTGACTGCTTCTAGGTATTGGGGTGAAATCCTTGGAGCCATTGTCTGACCTTATACTGGTGCCCCAGGTTCCTCCTGGTGCAGGACATTGCCTAGACTTATGTAGCCAAAGGGTATGGGCATTTTCTGCATGAGGAAGGTATTAAAGGGAACCTGACAGATGATACACTATGCCCAATCCATGGGCAGTATGTAGCAAATACTGGTTGTATGACCAAGTTGCACGGGAGACTAGTCGGACAGGCACGTCCCTGGCGGCTTCTCCATGTGAGAGACACCTGTCACTCTAAAGAAAAGGGGTAAGAAGTAGCTGCTGGGGACCACATGTCCAACTAGTCTTCTGTGCAGCTTGGTCCCTGGCTGCTTTTAAAATGTGTTTTTCTCTGAAATGCCGCAGCGTTTCAAAGTCAATCATACTTGGCGGAAATCATACAGCCGGTGCCTGATACAGGTTCCCTTTATTGCCATTGAAGGTTCCTTCCGTTTTCCATACCTGAATCCAGTTGGGAATATCTAGGACATTATTTGTTACTGTACCCAATGCTGAGAGTAACACCTAATGTCCTGATCCGGGTCTAGGAGGAGACCACCTAGGGCACCATCCACCGTCTCATCAGGAGCATGGCCAAATGTTGTCAGATGTGAATATGGACTTATGAGGGGCCGCACATGACACTGGATAATATCATGTCTCTGGCACCAGTTAGAAAAAATGCTGCAGCTTGTTTGTCTATGTATCAAATTAGACCTGATGAAGAGACCTGAGTAATCTCGAAAGCTTGCAATTTGTTACCATCTTTTCAGTTAGCCATTAAAAGGTATCACCCACTGCAGACTCTAAAATCTAAATATCTTTCTATCTACTGGCTAACACGGTACAAAGATATATATTTTTCTTATCATTTTCTGAATGGAACAAACTTTGATGCTCGATGGAGACTTGTATGTTTCTTACTCATTTGCCCACTAATTTTGTCCCTGGCCCCAGTGATCCGGTACAGCATTCTGTGACTTCTATTGCCTACGCTGCTATTGCTACTGTATCTGTTTATTGGCATAAGTTATAAAGAAAAGGTGTTATTGATGAGATTAGCAAAAAATATACAAACTAAATAAATTGCTTGAAAAGTTGTTGGGAGCAATTCATTATATGCTGAAGGCGATTTTACAGTATGGAAAGAAGAAGACTCATTGCTCTAAAGTTGTTCCCCTAATGGTCAGAACTTATAACTTCTGCCCTTGTGGCACTAATTATGGTACTAATGTCTGATTATTATGATACAACTATAGGGCAATATTTTTGACAATGCATAAAGCTCTTGTATAAATGTCGCGGGTGTGTCAGGTGTGACAGACAGTCGCTCTGGAGCCGTCTGCAGAAAGCCACTGTGCTTGTTATATCCTTCTTCCTTTAGGACCCAGCAGCTAACTCCACCTTCTGCTGCTGATTGACACACCCTTGCTTGGTAGTTAAAAACTCTCAGTTTCTTCAGAGAGTCACTGGTGATAGTTCTATGTACCACTGTGTTGGCTTGGAGCTCTAGCAGTTGGCTAGTTTCTTCTCTGTTGCCCTTGGATGACAGTTGGCGTTATCTGTCTGGTGTCTGCTTAACCTAAGTGTATCCCCTTTGTTTGTCTACGTTGTTGTCTTTAGTTTGTATTGGGGATTGACTAGTGTTCACCCTGTCCCCTCCCTATCTAGGGCCAAGCTCTAGTGACATTCAGGGATTAGGTTCCTGCTCGGTGATAGGTGTGGAACCTATATAGGGACGATAGAGTAAGCGGAATGATATTAGATCTGCCTAGGGGTCTCAACTCCCCCTTTCCCTAGTGTTTGGGCTTCCTTCCCCTCTTCCTTTCGTGTTGCACTTAGTCTTCCCCACACCTTGTGTGACAAAAAAGTACACACCGCATGGTTCTCCTATCTGTCACTGTATGGTGGTATTGTAGAGGCAAAGTATGATATCTGGGCAATAATGGAGACATGACTCTCTCAAAAGTGAAGAGAAGTCTAAAATACACAGTACAGACCAAAAGTTTGGACACACCTTCTCATTTAAAGATTTTTCTGTATTTTCATGACTATGAAAATTGTACATTCACACTGAAGGCATAAAAATTGTGAATTAACACATGTGGAATTATATACTTAACAAAAAAGTGTGAAACAACTGAAAATATGTCTTATATTCTAGGTTCTTCAAAGTAGCCACCTTTTGCTTTGATGACTGTTTTGCACACTCTTGGCATTCTCTTGAGCTGCCATTTTGTACGGTAGTGGCACAAAAAGCCTACACCTCCCAGCAGGTGCCAACAGCCTCATGGATCAATGGTCAAAGTTAACAAACTGATGAATTCAGGGCATAGAACCCAATACTAAATATGTGACTAATAATAATAAGGCACTATTGTAATAAAGAGCCATTAAGTAAGTAAAAACATATCCTTAAAGGGTTATTACAGTCTTGTCTCCTAAAAGTATCACTTGTCTAGCGGAGAGGAGATAATTATTGGAGAATAAAATATCCCTTTTAAATTATTATCGTCTGTCAAAGTGTTAAGCATCTAATTTTGGGAACTTTCCTACAATATCAGCTAGTGCAGAGGGTAGATAGAAACATGACTCCAAATCATGGACATAGGAGGGAGGGATTCTGAAACTCCATCTTTGGGCACTAAGAAAGCTTCAGCCTCCCATGGCAGGTCCAGGTACAGTCTCAATTATTTACTCTATTTTACCCAATTGAAAACCCTTTGCAATAAAATTGAGAAAAACATTTTTAGTCTTTAACTTCTACAGTATCCTGTGATAGATCTAGAGCCTGAGGCTGCACTACTGAGCCTGAGGCTGCACTACTGAGCCTGAGGCTGGACTACTGAGAGCAAGGTTACACTGCCCGAGACTGTACTGTAGCGCCCTGAGGGTTCGGTCACTACAGAGGTATTGCATCTCAACCAGATGTGCAATATCTCACTCTCAGGTAAGGATGGAGTGTGGATCAGGACCCCGACACCTGCATGCATTACACCACATATCCGGGGGGCAGGGCGACCGATATGCTCCAAGTAGAGCACGACAGTCCCTGTCCCTGGCTGGAGTGGGGGGAGGGAACACCGACGAAGGGGGGACCCTGTAGTGCAAAGGAGGGAGAGGGCAGTTCCTGGGTGCACTTAGAAGGAGGTATAAAAGGTGGGCACCATCTTAGTTCTGTGTTCAGTTCAGTTCAGTCAGAGAGAGGAAGTGACAGAGTAAGGGCCACTGCATGGGGCTCTGCTCCGTAGGCAGGCCTAGCCTGTGAGGCCCAGCCAGCACTGAAAGAGCAAGGAGAGAGGTTTGGGAGTAAGAGGAGAAGACAGGGAGCAGAGGCTCAGACCGAGCTCTGCTCCGCAGGCAGGCCTGAGAGAGCGGCCGGAGCCTGGAGGAAGGAGAAGGAAGGAAGAGGAGCGGAGGAGGCTCCAGGAACAAGGAACGAAGGGACCCCAGGGGTGTGGACCGGCGAGTCGCCACCGCACGCCCGAATCTACCTGCGTAGGGGGGTCAGGCCAAAGGGGGAGACCGGTCCCCGAAGCTAGTGGAGGCGGGGAACTACCCTTAGCTAGAAACCGGAGGCTGTGACATTTTATGTGGCGCAGCCCCTTGCTACACCCACTAGGAATGCACCACATAGGGTCAGGGAAACGGCACCAACGTTCACCCGAGAAGGCCCGAGGCAGCCGGACAGAAGCGAGGTCACTGGTGGGGTATGACAGGCCAGAGGAAGGACACACAAAGGGGGTCCTGTGAAACGCTCCAAAGTTATCTGGGAGTAGGCCGAGCCCCTCACCTGGTGAGCACAGTGCGACGTGGGACGTTATGACCAGCTGGAGTAACGTGGATAAAGAACTGTGAGTAAAAACTGTGGACTGCATTACAGGACTCTGTGTCGTTACTGCTGCTCCCGCGCACCATCACCCCCAACATCCGCATTCACTGCCCTGAGGCTATACTCCTCCCATGGGGAGTTATACTATCCTCTGCTGCGCCCTCAACACCAGCCTCAGCGGTCTGCCCTGCAGCGGCGGTTCACTCTGACCGCAATCCACGGGTGGCGTAGTCGGACATTCAGCAAATAGACTGCAATTTGGTTTGACCGCCCTGGGCACGGACCGGGTCGCCGCCACGGAGACTACAACCCCCAGCATCCACAACAGGTCCGGTTACGGGTATCCCCACACACACACGGCCCGGGGGGCGCGTCAGTACCACTGAGCCTGAAGCTGTGTAACACAGGTGCCGGAATGCAACGCACAGAGACACAAGGCGGGAAAAGTCAGGGGTTGTTATAACTACTTTATATGTATTACAGTTATTCTGCAAGGGGGTTAGTAACAAGGGTAACAAACAGCAACTTGAAATAGCAATAAGAAATATTTTCAGTGAATAACAGTAAAGTTCTTTGCAAGAGTATAATGCACCCAGTCGTAGGAGTCACCATGTGAGTGCTCTTTCTCTTTATATGGCCCTAGCGGGGGCTCACCGGTTCTTCCCGCTAGGCCGCAAGTCTCTTCCAGATACAGTCTATCAGATCCCGTTTAGCCTCCCACCACCAACCGACCCCCACCCAACATGAGATCCTAATCCCAACTGTCCCCGGTACCGTGAGTGAGAATTGGAAGTGACGGCCCTGTTCACTTGCACGAATACTCCGTGGTTGCTGGCACGTCTCTTCTGTCACAGTCCTGGGGTAAGGGGGTCCAGACCTCGACTCTTGACTGGCGGGGTCGGAACCCGGGAACTTACTCAGTGTGGGGCGCAGGTCCTGACTCTGACCAATATGCGCAGGGCTCAGGGCGCTTTTGTGAGGACTCCGGAGCCTGTCAGGCGATGTCCAACTCTGGTGCAGCGCAGCCCTCCAGCTGAGGCCTGTTGCGCTGGGCTCTGCTGTCGCGCAGGAGCACGTCTGCTCCACTCTGCAGCCTGGCGCCAAATCTCTGACTGCAGTGTCTTCTCCGGTGCACATCCGCACCTTGCGCTCTCTTGGTGCCAAAAGCCCCCTGCAATCTGGCACACAGGGTTTTTATACCCAGGAAACTCTCTGGGTCACCTGATCAGGTCCAGCACACAAAGTCTCTCTCCATGCAAATCTGCTAGCACCATTTGGTTCCTGCTAACACAATTCTTTGTTTTACTTTCACTTGCAGTGTGTTCTAGAAGAGGTGGTGTTCGCTTACAGTTACTTAGTCTCTCTTGTCCATCTCTCTACAGCTGCACTACTGAACCGGAGGCTGGACTACTGAGCGTGAGGCTCCTCTGCCTGAGGCTGCACTACTGAGCCCGAGGCCGCACTACAGAGTGCAAGGCTGTACTGCTAGGCCTGGGGCTGTACTACTGATCATGAGGCTGTACTATTAGGTCTGAAGTTGCACTACTGAGCTTGAGGCTGCACTACTGAGCTTGAGGCTGCACTACTGAGTCTGAGGAAGCACTACTGAGCCCTTGGCTGCACTACTAGGCCTTAGGCTGCACTAATGAGCATTAGGCTGCACTGCTAGGCCTGAGGCTGCACTACTGAGCCTGAGGTTGCCCTACTGAGCCCGAGGATGCACTACTGAGCCCAAGGCTGCACTACTAGGCCTGAGGCAGCACTACTGAGCCAGAGGCTAAACTATTGAGAGAATCTGATGACAACACATTCCCTTCTTATTTTATTAGGTGCAATATCCTTCCTGTGGATCCAAATCACCGAATTCCACAATATCTGCACCCACTCCTGGCAGATATATATGTGATATGGCTCAAGACAAGGTTCCTCCAAAACACTACAAAATCGGATCAGAAACCCCTGGATTTACACTTTTTGTTTGCTCAGTAAACAGCACCACACCTGTCCATATCTGGTATTGCATTGAAGTGTTTGGAGCCGAGCTGTAATAACCCCACCACCTCTGGACCTATGGGTATAACTGTGCTATTAATGCCTTCTGGTTGGATATAAAAATCGATAAAAGGCCAATATTAAACTACCATAAAACTTAGAGCTGAGTTGCCTTTTCTTTTTTTTTTTTACTTAATTTTGACATTTTTAATTTCCAATAACAATATCCCATCTCATCGTGATATTTTTGGCCGTAACAATATCAACAAACCAAAAATCTCATTAAATTGATGAAATCCTTATCTAAATTGAATCTTGGCCTTATGTCGCCCTCCAGATACATTATACTATGACTGACACATACCAGTATTAATTGGAAAAATAATACATGCTAAGCATAATTTCCTATATGACTGTCGCCGTCGGCCGGGTGGGAATTCACGGCCCCGGTATCCAAAAATTGACATGATATCTACCCGGTCTATGGCTTTAAGATGAAAGAAATATAAATGATTTTTTCTCGGTAGAAACATTTTGCAGATATTACTCATTTTCCTGTCTCAAGACGACTCCTAATAAAACGTATTTCGCTGCCATACGGATGGCATTCACACACCAGATTTTTTATTTTTGGCTATCTGTCAAGATACAACAATGTGAAACCTGCATTTCTGGGTGTTTTACCAAAGGAAACAGTTTTACTTAAAAAATTGTTTTTGCCAAAATACTTTCAAAGTGTCTGGAGAGAAATCAAACCACAGTGGTTCTCAGCTGTGTTTCCTTTTAGTATTCCCCAAGGTACTCGGAAGACAGCGTTCTGTAATTGGATATTCCTTGAGAAAAAAAAGAAATAGTAAAAGAAAGGAATCGCTTTATGTAACTTTTGTATCTCAGGATTGTCCGGTCTGAGTAGAAAGGGGGAACATTGGACATCTGCACCGGCAACTTAATCCAGCACTACGGCCAAGCTGTTCCAGTCCACAAAAAACAGATACAAAACTCAAAAAGTCACAACATCCTTAATCATTGAAGCAATCAAGTCTCCAGGATCCAATGTATTGCCCAAGAATAGTGTCATCACAGCACCAGAGGATCCTCCTTTGGCCCTGACACAATTAAAGGGCCATAATAGTTCATCAGAGGTGACTTCGGAGCAATCTCTTACCACTAGGGTCTATTTTTCATGGGATGATTCACAAGAGATTCTTGTCTCGAGGTAACACGTTTCAAAACCGTAAAAGCATGGAGGACATTATACAATAGTACTGAGCAGCGTAGCTGTGAATCCAGCGTTGGAATGAGTTGAAATACTTACATGACAGCAGCAGAACAATCTCACAATCTGGCTCTGTGCCTTTCTACTTTTTACTCCTTTTCTGCCACAACTTCCCTTTACATAGACTTAATTAGAAAGCTATAATCTGATTCTTCAAATAACTTCAATTCTTGGACAGATGGATTTGAGAAATTTTTCAAAGTGAATGATGTATTGAAGAAGTAGGAGAAGGGGAAATGTCCCATAAGTGGAGAAAGAAAGAAGAAAACTTAATCTTTCATTCACTTGTACTACAAGTTTGTTGAAACTATAGTTAAGAAAGTGGATTTTCCATCATTCAGGATCCTCATCTCTTGGCTTTATTGGATAGTAATGGAAAAGAGTCTCTCTTATGCATCCGACACTTTATGTACATGGACTGAAGATCAGTTCATCACTAGTGTGTGGAGAAGCAAAAAACACTGCACAGCTGTATAAAGTGGTGCACGAGTAGGGGCCGAACCCGTACTGTACTGAAAGTAACCTCGGCACTCAATGGATATGAAAGAATATGATATTTTATTATAATATGCAGTCCAAAAGAAAATAATCAATAAACGTTTCGGTCCCAATTGACCTTCATCAGTATTGCTGCAAAATACAAGTGATGCAGTACAAAGATTAAATTATAAAAAAACATACATTTGAACATAAATCGAGTTAGATGGGATAAGGGGACAAAAAGGGAAGGAAAAAAAGGGGGGATGGGAGAAGGTATGGGGTGCTGCCTATAATCGCGGAGGCAAAGTTAACAAGCAACTGGGGGGGACCTACCAGGCTGCCAGTGAAAGTGTGCATGGCTGAACGGCCCGGACAATGAGTCTCTAAGGATGCCTAGAAGTATACAAATGCCAAGGTGAGAGGCTGGTAGTACTGAAGTGTCAGAGAGAGAGAGAGACAGGGAGTACTATACCTGAATGGTGACTTATGTATGGCCTGGACTACGCGGTATCCCCCGCTAGTAGAGAGCGCTGCCATATGGTGTGGAGGGCATGTTTATATATGAGGCAAAACTAATTGAATGGGACGCTGCAGAGCGCGCCGGCGCGGAAGTGGAAGTGACGTCACCGGATGTGACGATGTGGATGATGCGTGCGGTCCAGAGGCTTGCGTTCCACGCTATAGGAAGTAACTTATCTATGGAAGCCAGGTGATCTGGGCGTGCGCTGCCACTGTGGAAACGGAGGAGGGGCTGGATAGGAGGGCAGGAACAGAGGGCAGGGATATCTATGAGGGAAAGAAACAGAGAATAAATAAATGCATACCAATCCCATTGCAAATTGTAAACAGAGTACAGTGATGTTAACATAAGATAATACAGGGAAAATACAGCATTTGTGCAACACTTTATGCAGGTTAAGACAGAAATCATGGAGCATTATGATAGGGCGTTCCCAATTTGTGATCATAATACCTGGATAAACCCAAAGGGGATTGTATATAAGGATATAATGATGTGTGAAAAAAGGATACTATGTCTAGTGGGTGCAGTCTTATATAAAAGCCGATAAATCGTATTCCCTATTCAGGCCTTTAGGGGTTCTGGATTCCAGCTCGTGGATCCAGAAAGCTTCTCTCTGTTTGAGGAGTGTGATGCGATCGCCACCTCTACGTGGTGGTGGTACCTGTTCCAGAACTTGGAACCTTAATTGTGATATATTGTGTCCTTTTGTGATAAAATGGTGGGGAATGGGTAGTAGCATATTTTTACATCTTATGGTAGATTTGTGTTTAGAGATACGATCTTTTACCGATTGCGTAGTTTCGCCAATGTAGATCATGCCGCACGGGCATTTGATGAGATAGACCACAAATGAACTGTCGCACGTAAAATAGTCTTTGATGGTGTATCTCTTGCCTGTCTGAGGATGGGAAACGGAATTGCCTTTAAGGATATTATTGCACTGGTGGCATTGAAGGCACGGGAATGTGCCTGTTTTTGGATTCTGGAGGAAACGTTGCATATGCCCTGTTCTACTACTACCAATATCCTCGCGTACTAGTGCGTCTTTAATGTTAGGAGCTCTTTTGAAGCAGGGCATGAAGGGTTGTTTGAATGAGGGTATGGTAGGATACGCTTCTTGTAGTAAGTTCCAATGTTTTTTGATGGCTTTATGTAGAAGATAGGCATATGGATGGAACGTATGGACAAAGGGAACTCATTCCTTTTTGTCCATAGTTGCACCCCCAGTAGGGTCCCTAATTCTGGTTTGGAGAGCGGAGGATGGGTAGCCCCGTTCTCTAAATTTAGACTGCATCTCCTGGAGTCTTAGGGCTCTAGTGTCTGGATCTGTGACAATGCGTTCAACCCTTTTGAACTGGGACCTGGGGATGGATGTTATCATGGGTTTGGGATGATTGCTGGTGAAGTGTAGTAAACCATTTCGATCCGTGGGTTTCCGAAAGAGGTCTGTACTTAGGCGCCCCTCGGTGTCTTTCAACACCAAGGTGTCCAGAAAACTGATCTTAAATTGGTCCTGGGTCATAGTGAAACCAAGATCAGGCCAAGCAGAGTTGAGGAAATTGTGGAACAGCTTGAAGGACTCCAATGGGCCATCCCAAATGCAAAAAATATCGTCAATGAATCTTTTCCATATGACAGAGTGTGCATGAAACAAAGGGTGTGTGTAAACCATCCGGTTTTCAAAGGTAGCCATATAACAGTTTGCATAAGGGGGGGCCACATTGGAGCCCATTGCGGTGCCCTTGATCTGGAGATAGTAGGAGTCTTTGAACAGAAAGTAGTTTTTGGTGAGAACTAACGTGAGTAACTCAATGGAAAGGTCTATTACTCGGGGATCTGTCAATGAGTCAGTCATGAGTGTTTTGACTGTTTCTATGCCGGTGTCATGAGGTATAGACGTGTACAGGTTTCTGACGTCAAATGTGACTAACAGTGCATCAGAGGGCACTTGTCCCACATCTTTAAGTGCCGTTAGAAAGGCCCCAGTGTCCAGAAGAAAAGCCGGACTTTTCTGGGTGAGGGGAGTTAAGATTTTCTCCAAGAAAATGGCCAATGGGGAGAGGAGAGAATCAGTGGAGGCCACGATCGGTCGGCCCGGTGGGTTCGTCAAACTTTTATATATCTTGGGTAGTGTGTAGAAGACTGGTGTGACTGGATGAATCTTTGTTAGAAATTCGCATGTTTTGGTGTCAATAACTCCGGCTCCAACAAATCGGCCAATAGTTGTATTGATCAACTTGCTGAACTGGAGGGTGGGGTCATGTGGTAGATGGCGATAGGTGGTGGTATCGTTTAATTGCCGTTCAATTTCAGTGATGTATTGTGCTCTATCCATGACCACTATTGCTCCCCCCTTGTCGGCTGGTTTAATGATGATACTTTTGTCCTCTTTTAGGCTTTTGAGGGCCTGTTGGTCTAGGAATGATAGGTTGGATTCATAGTGTAACTTGCCCCTGTCTGCTTTGGACCTAAGGTCCTTGAATGCACTGTCAACAAAACCAATAAATGTTTCGAGGGCATGTGAGCCTTGAGGTGGTCTGTATGAACTACGGGTGTAAAGGCCAAGACTTTTGGAAGTGATGGCTACCTGGGGATCTGAAGGATGGGCTAAAAGGGGATTGGGAGAGTCAGTTTGGGCAAAATGAACCTTGAGTCTGAGTGACCGATAGAAGCTTTGGAGTTCCATCTCCAGTTTGAAAGTATTGGGGCGGTACGAGGGACAAAAGGAAAGGCCTTTCTGTAATAGAGTTGTTTGAGCTCTATTCAAGGTTTTAGATGATATATTTACCTCCAGGGGCGTTGTGTCTGGGAGCGAGTTATCCTGGTGAAATCCATGCCGCCTCTGGTGCTGCCCGCCTCTTCTCGTCTTCTTCGGGATGGGCGTCTTTTGTACTGTCCTAAAAAACGAGAAGAGGAAAAAGATTGATCTCTCCTGTCTGTCTCCGAGCCCGAAGAGGAGACGTCGGTAGATGAGTGGATATAACGGCGAGAGTTTCCACTAGCCGGATGTTTCTCCTGCCATCGGTAAACTCTTTGTAGTTCATAGTCCTCAGTGTCTCTCTGGAACTTGAGTCTTTTTCTGGCCTCGGTTTCCTTTCGGTGTAGGTCAATATTGGTGTTAATTTTGGCTTGCAAAGTAGACCACTCCTCAGCGTTGATTGAGGATGTGAGTTGTCTTTCGGTATTCTTGATCTGGTCCCTTGTGGAAGCAATGGCCTTGTGTAAGAAATCTACAGTTAATGTCATGAGATCAAGTGAACATTTATTTAAAATCTGTTCAAAACGGTTGCAGTAATCAGGTAGATCGGAGAATAAGGTGGGTCTCAAGGGTACCCTAAGACCTCTGGGGATGCGTTGGACCCTCAGATATTCTGTAATGGTGGCACAGTGGAGCTCAAGATTTGTAAGATGTCTCTGTTCCTTTTCCAGATCGCGACCCCTGGTTTCTCTTGGGGGGACCCTCAAAAAGTCACAAGGTATATTAGCTTGTGCTAGTATAGAAGAAGCTTCTTCCGCATTGTAGGAAAAAGTGTTGGATGTCATATCCCAACAGCGTGCTAGTGGAACGGTAAATCGGGTAGAAGCAAAAAACACTGCACAGCTGTATAAAGTGGTGCACGAGTAGGGGCCGAACCCGTACTGTACTGAAAGTAACCTCGGCACTCAATGGATATGAAAGAATATGATATTTTATTATAATATGCAGTCCAAAAGAAAATAATCAATAAACGTTTCGGTCCCAATTGACCTTCATCAGTATTGCTGCAAAATACAAGTGATGCAGTACAAAGATTAAATTATAAAAAAACATACATTTGAACATAAATCGAGTTAGATGGGATAAGGGGACAAAAAGGGAAGGAAAAAAAGGGGGGATGGGAGAAGGTATGGGGTGCTGCCTATAATCGCGGAGGCAAAGTTAACAAGCAACTGGGGGGGACCTACCAGACTGCCAGTGAAAGTGTGCATGGCTGAACGGCCCGGACAATATAATAATAATAATAATAATAATAGTTTATTTTTATAGCGCCAACATATTCCGCAGCACTTTACAAATTTTAGGGGGGACTTATACAGACAATACAGAATAAGCATATCTCATATCGAACGGAGTGAGGGCCCTGCTCGCGAGCTTACAGTCTATGAGGAAGTGGGGGAGACACAAAAGGTAAAAAGTACATATATTGTATAATGCAGCCTTGATATACTGAATAGGATAAATAATAATACATGGACTGGTCGCCAGCCAGTATGTGTGCAGTCCTGACAGAGGCTTTTATGTGCATGGTTGGTTTGAACCCGAAGTTGAAGAAGATTTTAATATGGGGGAAAGCTGGGATGGACAGAGTGTGTTTAGGTGATACGCCAGTCTAAAGAAATGTGTTTTTAGGGTTCGCTTGAAACTGTGGGTATTGGGAATTAATCGAACTGTCCTGGGTAGTACATTCCAGAGAATTGGCGCAGCACGCGAGAAATCTTGGAGACGGGAGTGGGAAGTTCGGATTATGGAGGATTTTAGTTTCAAGTCATTTGCAGAACGGAGGGCACGTGTAGGGTGGTAGACTGAGACAAGGGAGGAGATGTAGGGGGGTACTGAAGCATGGAGCGCTTTGTGGGTAAGCGTGATAAGTTTAAAACGAACTCTATATTGGATGGGCAACCAATGCAATGACTGGCACAGGGAAGAGGCATCGGTGTAGCGGTTGGCGAGGAATATGATCCTGGCTGCTGCGTTCAGGACGGATTGGAGAGGGGAGAGTTTAGTAAGAGGGAGACCGATTAGTAGAGCGTTGCAATAGTCAAGACGAGAATGAATAAGAGCGACAGTAAGAGTTTTTGCCGAGTCAAAGGTGAGAAAAGTCCTGATTCTTGAGATGTTTTTGAGGTGTAGATGACATGAACGAGCGAGTGATTTGATGTGAGGAGTGAAAGAAAGATCTGAATCAAAAATGACCCCAAGACAGCGGGCTTGTAGCTGGGGAGTAATGGTTGAGCCACAAACGGAGATGGCAATATCGGGCACAGGTAGATTAATGGAGGGAGGAAAGACGAGTAGTTCAGTTTTTGACAGATTCAGTTTTAGGTAGAGGGAGGACATAATGTTAGACACAGCAGAAAGACAATCACTGGTCTTTTGTAGTAATGCAGGGGTGATGTCCGGAGCAGAGGTGTATAATTGGGTGTCATCAGCATAGAGATGGTACTGAAAACCGAATCTACTGATTGTTTGTCCAATAGGAGCGGTGTATAAGGAGAAAAGAAGGGGGCCTAGAACTGATCCTTGAGGAACCCCGACAGTAAGAGGAAGTAGGGAGGAGGAGGAGCCGGCAAAAGACACAGAGAAGGAGCGGTCAGAGAGATAAGAGGAGAACCAGGAGAGAACCGTGTCCTTGAGGCCAATAGTGCGGAGCATAGTGAGGAGGAGCTGATGATCCACAGTGTCGAATGCTGCAGAGAGATCCAGGAGAATCAGCAGGGAGTAGTGACCATTAGATTTAGCTGTTAGTAGATCATTAGAGACTTTAGTGAGGGCAGTTTCAGTAGAATGTAAAGAGCGGAAACCAGATTGTAAAGGGTCAAGAAGAGAGTTGTCTGAGAGATAGCGAATTAGACGGGAGTGGACCAGGCGTTCCAGGAGTTTAGAGATAAAGGGAAGATTGGAAACAGGTCTGTAGTTGGCCGTGCAGTTCTGGTCGAGGGATGGTTTTTTAAGTAATGGTTGTATGCTGGCGTGTTTAAAAGAAGAGGGAAAGATACCAGATGAGAGGGAAAGGTTGAAAATTTTAGTTAGGTGAGAGGTGACAGCTGGAGCAAGGGACTGAAGGAGATGTGAGGGAATAGGGTCGCTGGTGCAGGTGGTAGGGCGAGAAGATGCAAGGAGCCTGATCACTTCATCTTCCGTGACTGGTTCGAAGTCAGAAAATGAGCAAGATACAATGTGGCGGGGGGGAGCATGCATAACATTTGGGGATTGGGAGAAAATTTCCTGTCGGATATGGTCAATTTTTTCTTTAAAATAGTTAGCCAGATCGTCAGCGCTGAGGTCGGTGGTCGGGGCCTGTGCTGTTTGATTGAGGAGAGAATGAAACGTGTCAAAGAGTCGTTTAGGATTATTGGAAAGTGAGATGATGAGGTTGTTAAAGTAGGTTTGTTTGGAGAGGTGAAGGGCAGAGTTATATGTTTTCAGCATAAATTTATAGTGGAGGAAATCTTCGGGCAGATTTGATTTTCTCCACAGCCGTTCAGCGCACCTGGAGTACCTCTGGAGAAGACGTGTTTGAGGCGTGTGCCAGGGTTGTCGCCGTCTATGCCGAATTGTTCTTTGTGTAGGAGGTGCGGCTTCATCCAGGGCGCATAGCATTATTTTGTTATAATGCTTCAATGCAGAGTCGGGACATGAGAGGGAGGAGATTGGGGCCAATGATGATTGCAACCTTTTTATAAATTTCTGGGTGTTAATGGCGCGTAAATTTCTATAAGTGTGGACGGTGGGAGTGTCTTGAGCAGAGTCACAGTTCTTGACAGAGAATGAAAGAAGATTATGGTCAGAGAGTGGAAGGGGAGAGTTAGTAAAGTCATGTACTGAGCAAAGCCGGGAGAAGATCAGGTCCAATGTGTTCCCGTCCTCATGTGTAGGAGAATTAGCAAGCTGTGAAAGGCCGAAGGAGGAGGTTAATGATAAAAGATGCGTGGCAGATGGGGAAAGAGGATCGCCAATTGGGATGTTAAAGTCTCCCATGATTATCGTGGGGATGTCGCAGGATAGAAAATTTGTAAGCCAGGCAGCAAAGTGATCCAGGAATTGACGGGGGGGACCTGGGGGGCGATAGACAACCGCCACTCGCAGGGAGAAGGGCCGGTAGAGTCTGACTGTGTGGGCCTCAAAGGATGGGAAGATAAGGGAGGGTACAGGGGGGATAACCTGAAAAGTACATTTTGTTGAAAGAAGCAGACCAACACCTCCACCTGATCTGTTGTCAGGTCGCGGGGTATGAGAGAAATGTAGGCCACCATAGGAGAGAGCTGCAGCGGCGGTGGTGTCCGACTGCTGGATCCAGGTTTCAGTGAGAGCCAGAAGGTTGAGGGAATTAGAGAGGAAAAAGTCATGGATGTAAGAGAGTTTATTACAAGCTGAGCGTGCATTCCAAAGGGCACAGTTGAATGAGACAGAAGATATGCAGGGAATATTAATGAGATTAGCAGGGTTTCTGAATGTAACAGGGAAAGAGTTAGTGTTATTATTACTGGAGGGTCCTGGGTTGGGAGAAATATCACCTGCGACTAATAGAAGGAAGATACAGAGAGTGAGCAGATGATTGAGTGATTTGTGAGAGCGTTTCCTGCGTTGTATGGTGGGAATGAATGGATCTGCGTGGTATAACATTGTGAAGAGAGCATGACAACTGTACATAGGAGAAGAGAGGAGTGAGGGATTAATATGGATGAAGTGTGCCGCATTTGTGGGAGAACGGTGAATGTGGATGATTGTAGCAACCAGAAAATAAATGGCACAGATACAAATGGTGAATACTGTTTGCCAAAAAGATGATCTGTAAGCAAGTTTGTTGGTTTGTCTTGCATGTCTTACCTGTCTCCTGCCCTGTCCAACTGCCATTTTCTAACTGCCAGGGCACTTTGCTAAATTATGGCACTTCGATAAAGTATGCATAAATGCTATATGCATAAATGCCCCCGCATAAATGCTGCCCCTTAACGAAGTCTCAATATATAGGGACGTATCTGCTTAGATCTGCACAGATTTAACTCATTAACAATCAATCACTAGCTTAAAAGACAACAGGAGACCATAAAGTGCAGGGAAAAAAAAAACAGACTAGTAAACTCGGCATGGATCATAAACTCTTAAAGTAAGTGTGATGACCTTTAAGTATCATGGAATAAAAAAGCTAGAGGAGTGAAAAAATATATACCAGAAATTGATAGGCTGCAGAGCATTGCATGGAGATATAATGCAGTTTTCAGGACAGATCACACAAGCAGTGAAAAATATATACCAGAAATTGATAGGCTGCAGAGCATTGCATGGAGATATAATGAGTCTCTAAGGCTGCCTAGAAGTATACAAATGCCAAGGTGAGAGGCTGGTAGTACTGAAGTGTCAGAGAGAGAGAGACAGGGAGTACTATACCTGAATGGTGACTTATGTATGGCCTGGACTACGCGGTATCCCCCGCTAGTAGAGAGCGCTGCCATATGGTGTGGAGGGCATGTTTATATATGAGGCAAAACGAATTGAATGGGACGCTGCAGAGCGCGCCGGCGCGGAAGCGGAAGTGACGTCACCGGATGTGACGATGTGGATGATGCGTGCGGTCCAGAGGCTTGCGTTCCACGCTATAGGAAGTAACTTATCTATGGAAGCCAGGTGATCTGGGCGTGCGCTACCACTGTGGAAACGGAGGAGGGGCTGGATAGGAGGGCAGGAACAGAGGGCAGGGATATCTATGAGGAGTGTGTGGAGGATGTTATGTTCTGCTACCAAAGCTAAGGAAAGAGAGGAGATCTGTCCCTACTATATGACTCAGCTGAATCCCTACGATGTAACAGGGAACCTGATCCTGCGATCAGACCTGCTAAAGTCCTAATCTAGTCTGTACGGAGACCTATAGATGTGGGGAGGGAATCCCTACAAGTACTAAGGACTGGGAGGAATATGGGACACCTCCTAACAGAAATAGTAGCAGACAGACGAACAAACAAAATAGATAGAACATAGAGGTCCGTAGACCAAGCAAACTAACAGAGCTAGATACAGAGCACAGGCTAGCTAGAAAGTAGATATACAATGAAGTCCAGCAAAGCCAGAAGGGCGGAGCAGGATTAAATAGGCCAACAAGGTCATGTGACCAGCAAAGGAAAAAAAACCTAACAGCAAGGTTCTAACAGAGGACTCTCAGATTGCATGGACTTCTTAATCCAAAACATAGAACAGGTCCAGCAATGTAGAGATGACCCCCATTAAATTTAACTTTTAGTCCGACATGGTTAAAATAAGGTATAAAAAAATACAGGAGCCCATGAACTGCTGGCCTACATGTTTCAGCTGGTCATGCCCTAGTCAAGGCCAACATTGGCCAGAAATAAGTCATAACCTGCCGAAGCATGAAAAAAGTGTTATAAAAAGTGTGTATGATGATTTATTTTGTTTCTTTAGGAAGCTGCATAGTAGTTAGGCTCACCATCCTCCAGGGAAAAAATTTAGTTAGCTGATATAGTCTTGTTCTAAATGCCTTAGGAAGCTTAGACCATGCCCTACAAGCCTCCCACCCCCAAAGCTAGTTATGCCCCCCAAATGAGGTAACAATGTAAAAAAACAGGTGTTTATACAGTACAGACCAAAAGTTTGGACACACCTTCTCATTTAAAGATTTTTCTGTATTTTCTTGACTATGAAAATTGTACATTCACACTGAAGGCATCAAAACTATGAATTAACACATGTGGAATTATATAGTTAACAAAAAAGTGTGAAACAACTGAAAAAATGTGTTATATTCTAGGTTCTTCAAAGTAGCCACTTTTTGCTTTGATGACTGCTTTGCACACTCTTGGCATTCTCTTGATGAGCTTCAAGAGGTAGTCACTGGAAATGGTCTTCCAACAATCTTGAAGGCATTCCCAGAGATGCTTAGCACTTGTTGGCCCTTTTGCCTTCACTCTGCGGTCCAGCTCACACCAAACCATCTCGATTGGGTTCAGGTCTGGTGACTGTGGAGGCCAGGTCATCTGGCATAGCACCCCATCACTCTCCACCTTGGTCAAATAGCCCTTACACAGCCTGGAGGTGTGTTTGGGGTCATTGTCCTGTTGAAAAATAAATGATGGTCCAACTAAACGCAAACTGGATGGAATAGCATGCCGCTGCAAGATGCTGTGGTAGCCATGCTGGTTCAGTATGCCTTCAATTTTGAATAAATCCCCAACAGTGTCACCAGCAAAGCACCCCCATACCATCACACCTCCTCCTCCATGCTTCATGGTGGGAACCAGGCATGTAGAGTCCATCCGTTCACCTTTTCTGCGTCACACAAAGACACGGTGGTTGGAACTAAAGATCTCAAATTTGGACTCATCAGACCAAAGCACAAATTTCCACTGGTCTAATGTCCATTCCTTGTGTTCTTTAGCCCAAACAAGTCTCTTCTGCTTGTTGCCTGTCCTTAGCAGTGGTTTCCTAGCAGCTATTTTACCATGAAGGCCTGCTGCACAAAGTCTCCTCTTAATAGTTGTTGTAGAGATATGTCTGCTGCTAGAACTCTGTGTGACATTGACCTGGTCTCTAATCTGAGCTGCTGTTAACCTGCGATTTCTGAGGCTGGTGACTCGGATAAACTTATCCTCAGAAGCAGAGGTGACTCTTGGTCATCCTTTCCTGGGGCGGTCCTCATGTGAGCCAGTTTCTTTGTAGCGCTTGATGGTTTTTGCAACTGCACGTGGGGACACTTTCAAAGTTTGCCCAATTTTTCGGACTGACTGACCTTCATTTCTTAAAGTAATGATGGCCACTCGTTTTTCTTTACTTAGCTGCTTTTTTTTTTGCCATAATACAAATTCTAACAGTCTATTGAGTAGGACTATCAGCTGTGTATCCACCTGACTTCTGCACAACACAACTGATGGTCCCAACCCCATTTATAAGGCAAGAAATCCCACTTATTAAACCAGACAGGGCACACCTGTGAAGTGAAAACCATTTCCGGTGACTACCTCTTGAAGCTCATCAAGAGAATGCCAAGAGTGTGCAAAGCAGTCATCAAAGCAAAAGGTGGCTACTTTGAAGAACCTAGAATATAAGACATATTTTCAGTTGTTTCACACTTTTTTGTTAGGTATATAATTCCACATGTGTTAATTCATAGTTTTGATGCCTTCAGTGTGAATGTACAATTTTCAAAGTCATGAAAATACAGAAAAATCTTTAAATGATAAGGTGTGTCCAAACTTTTGGTCTGTACTGTTCCTCTATTAAGTCCCAAATTATTAGTGCAACTAATTTGACCATATGATGCAAGATATTGACATGAACCTGCCTGGGTTTTCGCGTTCCTCCAATTGCATGCTACATGACTTTTCGCTCAGATACAACTATAACAGAAAGAAAGTACCAGAAAGCAATTATTCCTGTTTGAAACCCCTAAGGCTGAAGAAAGTTTATCTTGGAAGTGTGATTATGTCCTAAATAAATTGCTTCATTATACAAAGATATATGTTCATTTTCATTTGTACCTATAAGAATTGCCAATATTTCTTTCCAGGCACCAGGAGGTTTTGTAACATTCTCACCTGAAAAATGAAGCTTCTCAACCTTTGGTTTGGTAGAAAATCTAAGGAGTCTCCCCATTGTTCAATATTAACCCCAGGTGGTATGGATTTACCCAGTCATATGCCTAGGTTGTGGTCACTAAAATATTTACGGATTGGAGTCGAGAATAGGTGCTACATCAAACCCAACTCTTAGGACCCATGAAATACCCAGTGATCAGAACCTTAGCATTTCATGAAGTTTCTTATCAATAGGAAATAAAACAAGGTAGAAAAAATCATTGAATTCCTTTAGGGAAACCATAAGAAAAAAAAATGCAAAAAAAAAATACATTATCTATATATCCAGCACTTAAGTCAGACAGAAGTGCATCCATATAATTGTATCCCATGTAGCAAATTTTAAGAAGATTTTTCTTGCAATAGTTAAACAGAAATTTCACATTCGGGACAATTTAACAACATACCTTGAACATGCCATTCATCCTTTGAGCCATGTAACAGAATCCTGATTTAGTACAAAAAAATAAACCTTTGTGATTTTTTTATTGTTTTAAACACCCCCCTGCAGAATTGTAGAACTTTATAGGTATCGACTTTCCCATTGTTGAATTCCTTCTCACATGTCCTTGCCGAATGTTGATCTTGCACAGTGGGTAATATTTAAAATTCTTCTAACTTGAATAATTATAAGAAAACACATTATCTGAATTCCAAAATTATAAGCTCGAGCTTCAGCCCACTGCTCAATTAGAAAGCAGCATTGTGGTTAGCAACTCGTTTTACTGTCACCCACACATGAGCTTCATCAGACACTACGTGCACGTAGACTAGACCTGATGAAAATGCTTATTTTATACCAAAGATATGGCTACATTTTAGAGTCTTAGCCTCTTTATACTTATGGGGCAGAGAAGAGTCTGCCATTTAGCTTGATGGGCTGTCATATCACAATCTCTTCTATGCTTCCATGGGACTACAGGTCACCCTACCATGTTACAGTTTATTAAAGAGGTAGTAGCAGTAAGGTGGCTCAGTGGTTAGCACTGTACTATATACAGGGCAGTACAGTGTCTCATTGGTTAACACTGTTGCTTTGCAGCACAGGGGTCCTGGATTCAAATCCCACCAAGGACAACATCTGCAAGGAGTTTGTATGTTCTCCCCGTGTTTGCGTGGGTTTCCTCTGAGTTCTCTGGTTTCCTCTCACACTCCAAAGACAAACTGATAGGGAATCTAGATTGTGAGCCCCAATGAGGACAGTGATGATAGCGCTATATAAGTGCAATGGCAATATATTTACTGTGCAGAGCAATTATAGTATTACATCCAATCTATTCAGAAGAATGGAGACTGTGTATGGACAGACCTCATCGAACTCAATGTCACTGAGTTTTCCCATCCTTGATATAAGTTCATCAGGAGGTTTTAGAGGGTCGTCCAAAGCAGATCCTTGGAGTAATGATGCATCTAGGATGGGGAAACGCATTGAAGTCGCAGTGAATTGGTAGCTATATGGGGTCCTTTATCAAAGCGTGCTGCTATGGGGTCCTGCTATCAAAGTGACAGCATTGATAGCAACAAGCATAGATGGAATGAAGGACTTATTAAGGAGAATCAAGATGGAAAGCTTGAGCATGGGACTCCTACTCAATACAAGGAAGAGAAAGATATTCACTACTGCCAGGTATTACCGGGACAGATTTGAGATGAACATTGACCTGGAAGTTGTAAAGGACTTCAACCTACTTGGATCAATGATCACTCATGATGCAGCGACAACACCTGAAGTTAGTAGGAGAATAGCTATGGGCAAATCAACAATGAATTCACTGGACAAGGTCTTCAAATCAAGGAACATTTCATTGATGACGAAGACACGACTTGTACATAGTCTGGTCATTTCTGCAGTAACATACGGATGCAAATGTGGCGCCCCTGAGGGTTCAGTCGCCACAGAGGTACTGCACCTCACCCAGAGGTGTGGTGTCTCCCTTCTCTCAGGTAAGGAGGGAGTGCTGCACGGAACCCCAAAACACCTGCATCCAACAGGCCAGCTGGAGGGGCAACATGCAGAGCGCAGCTGTTGAGCCCTGACCCTCGCTGGAGTGGGGGGAACCCAAAGGTAGGGGGAACCAGTAGTGGGTGTGGGTGGAGGAAGTAGTTAGAGGGAGCACTTTGGTAGGAGTATAAATAGGGGAAGCCATCTTAGGGTGGCAGGCCAGTTCTGGAGAGCAGTTCAGAAGAACAGCTCGGGACAGTTCAGAAGAACAGTCCGGGAGCAGAGTCTCATTAGGAGATCTGCTCAACAAGTAGGGCCAAGTCAGGAGGCCCAGGAGGGGAGCAGGGAGTAGGCTCCGTTCTAAGAAAGGATCCTAGGGGATACGGCGCGTGCAGGACGGCACCCGTACGCCCCGCATCTGTCAGAAGACAGAGGGATCGTAGCCGCATTCTAGTCCCCTGAGGGTCAAACAAGTCTGTGTAACTCCGATGGACAGGAAGGACTTCAGAGTACCCTAACAGGACTCAGAGTGGGATGCACAGGGCAGGAGGGAGAAGGACCTAGTGTGAAGACGGTCAAAATAGGAACACGAGAAAGTGGGGTTCTGCCAGGTATTCCCAAGCTGCCTGAGGAAGGATTGAACCCCTGCCCGGTGAACGGAGCGCGATGCTGGAGGCCTTCACCTGTACAGTGCACCTGTGGACTGCCTTAAGAACTGTGAGTAAAGACATGGATGACTGCACTGCACTGCCTCTGTCCAATTATTTCGTCTGCGCTATCATTCCCTCCCTGCACTACAACGCCCAGTGCAACCACCATTCACCTACACTGCCCTGAGGCCGGCTCCACCTGTGGGGAGCCGTCCCATCACAAGCTACCCTAACATCTGCCTCAGACGACTGTTGCAGCGCTGGTGATCCTCACCAGCCACCACAGGTGGTGTCACGAACTTTCCAATCCCATATAATAATCTGTCCCCCCCTTTTGATTGACCGCCTGGGCCACGGACCAGGCCAGCCACCGTGATATCCCCCGGCAACCTGGGGCTCGGCTGCCGAGTACCCCACGGCCCTGGGGGCGCGTCACAAAACTTGGACGATAAAAAAACAAGACAGAAGAAGAATCAATGCCTTCAAAACTTGGTGCTGGAGAAGGATGTTATCAATACCATGAATGGCAAGAAGAACAAACAAATCAATTTTGGAACAAATCAAACCAGACATGCTACTAGAAGCAAGGATCACCAAGCCACAACTTGCCTACTTTGAACACATCATACTAAGAAAGCAATCACTTTGAGAAGGACATCATGGCCGGAAGAATAGAAGGAACAAAGCGAAGAGGAAGAACAGCAACCCAATGACTTGATACAATCTAGATAACAACGGCGAAGACCCTGGTGGACCTATCTAGGCTTGCACAAGATCGATCTTCCTACAGAGCATTAATCCATCAAGTCACTATTGCTCGAGATCAAGCTGAAGGCCGTTAATAATAATAATAATAATAATAATAATAATAATAATACACAAAAATAATATTCCTGTTTGCTCGTATGATTTTGGGTTTACTGCCTGCTCGACAGAGCAGGTTTTTTTTCTTAAGCTGAACCAGGTACCGTCACAATCTAAGCACTATTGGCACATTATCTGTGATGTATTTATTACTTGCTCTGGCACTTTATTATGTGGTATCTCCTTGTGGCCCTTTTGGTGTGTACTGTATGCTTATGCACATCTGTGGTTAATGTATCGCATCTACATTTAATTACGTATGACCTATTTTTTTATGTCTTTTTGGTCTCCCAAATTCATCGAGATTAGAGGTGACTTTTTGCGAGTACAGGGCTCCCTAGGGTTCTTTAGGGTTAGACCACGGTGAGAGATCTAAATCTTGCGTGCTTTATTTAGAGGAAAGTATCAGGTCCTCTTTTGCCCTGTTTCCTGATCCACTCAGTCCTGTAGTTTGCCTGGTATAATAGTGGATAATCAAATTCACTCAGGCCAAAATGATTTGTATATTACAGGAACTAGTGTGATATATTGTTTTAATTGTGATAAGTAAAAGTTATCTTTTATTGAGGGGAACTTTTTGTATAGTTAGATTTTTCTTCCTGTAGCGAGCCTGGCGAAACCAGCTGGTGACTTTCAGCTAGCGCTACACAGCGACTTTGGTCACGCAAGTTGAAGATCTCATTGTCTACTGATGGTCAATGGGGTGATATAACGTGACGCGGGGCGGTAGCTATGGGCGAGGTACTCCACTCTCTGGCACACTAAACGAAAATGGGGGTCATAGCTGTGTGCATGTTCTTCCTGTTACCTGGGCGGTACATCTCTGCAGAGGTGTAACGCTGTGGGCGTTCCCAGGTACTCTCAGTTCCCAACTGACCAATGAGGTCTCCACTACTTGAGGTGTGTCGGTACGACTCCTCACTGGAACCTTGAAAGTCCACTGTTTTCTGTACGAGAGTTTAAGTCCCAATATGGTAACCATTGCTTCCTTTCAATACACACAATTTTGTTCCCTTTCACTGTAGACAACTGTTCTCTAAAGTCCTGCTGAGACAAGCCCTTCTCATTCAATCCCCTTTACGTAGGCCTTCTACTTCCCCTGGGTAAGTTACATACCGTTTAGGTGGCCTCTCTGGACTGGGTTCCAATCTGTCAAATGCCTCCGTCAAATCCCTTCGTCAAATATGTCTTCACGTTTCTCTTCTATAACATGTCAGTCGGCCAAGTGCCAGACCTTAGGTCTGTCTGTCTTTGCTGGACACTAGACTCCAACTGACTCACTAAAAAATCCAAACATGTTGGCTCTTTGGTCAATCATTACTTTGACACAATTGTATGTTGCATGCAACTTTGAATTGTTTGCAGCCTGTTGTCAATTGAATTGTTTTTTCTAGTCAAATCGCAACAATATGCAAAATCAAGTTGCATAAAAAGTAAATTTTTTGGATGTGCGTCTTGATATCGTCTAACCAATGGCACCACATAGCCCTAGTTTTTAGCTGATATAATGTTCCCGAAGACAGACAGTCCCCTTGAGACATTGACATTGGCAGGATCCACCAGCAGTTATCTAATCCTTATTAACAGGTGCAAACAATTTGCTGTCAATGCCTCGTAGGATCTGCATGCAGACAGTTCAGGTCTAGACCGGTTACATAAGGGTTTATTATTTATGGAGCTCATTTATATTCTGGTGTGATCGGTTCATCGGTGTCATGTGCACCTAAGAGGAGTTACATAATGTGTAACGAAGAGAGCGCAGCTATTCTCGATTGTAATGAGGTCAGACGTGTAGCATGCATGGGCAGGAAAGTAGGTTGTGTGTGTGCAGGACTTGTGTATTATGAAATGTGTAGCTTGGCGGGCGCCATGTCTTGTGTAATGGGCGCAGGGATGATATATTTAGTTATGTGTTATGGGTTTATAGGAAGGGAGTAGCTTGGGATCGATGCTGTGTTTAGTCTTGTCCTAAGCAGAAGATTGTCTGGTGCTGGGGTAGCTCCCTGGTGGTGATTGTTAGAGGGACACGAATACATGACCATGGGAGAGACGGAGACGGAGGAAATATGGGAAAAAAAGCGTCCAGGAGCTTGGATGTAACTATAAGGAGTACAAACCTTAGAGATGAGAGAATTTATAGAATTTTGTGTCCAGTTCAAATTGTCCAATTTGGCAAAGAATTTGGATGGACCAAACCAATTCTTCACAAATTGAAATATTAGTAACCGGTGAATGAGTTCCCCTCCCCAATTTTCCAAAAATTTCCACATAAGTTCCCTTTAAAGGACACGGCCCTTTCACAAACCACTTCCCACCCATTGAATTTGCAATTTGATGCCAGGTCTGTATTATAATGGAGCACAAGAGCCTCTTTGAAAGCATTGGTTTCTGGAAGGTACAAAACCTGGGTATCTAGAGAGGTTTGCCTACTCTTCTAGGAGCCTCTAGTGGTAATTAAAAAAATCTGTATGTAGTGAGCTCCCCCTAGTGGTGGCAGTGTAAATCTGTATGTACTGATCTCCCCCTAGTGATGGCTGTATAAATCTGTATGTAGTGAGCTCCCCCTAGTGGTGGCTGTATAAATCTGCATGTACTGATCTCCCCCTAGTGATGACTATATAAATCTATATTTAGTGAGCTACTCCTAGTGGTGGCTGTATAAATCTGTATGTAGTGAGCTCCCCCTACTGGTTGCTGTATAAATCTGTATGTAGTGAGCTCCCCTTAGTGGTGGCTTTATAAATTTGTATGTAGTGAGCTCCCTCTAGTGATGCCTTTAAATATCTGTATGTAGTGATCTCCCCCTAGTGATGGCTGTATAAATCTGTATGTAGTGAGGTCCCCCTAGTGGTGGCTGTATAAATCTGTATGTACTGATCTCCCCCTAGTGATGACTATATAAATCTATACAGTACAGACCAAAAGTTTGGACACACCTTCTCATTTAAAGATTTTTCTGTATTTTCATGACTTTGAAAATTGTACATTCACACTGAAGGCATCAAAACTATGAATTAACACATGTGGAATTATATACTTAACAAGAAAGTGTGAAACAACTGAAAATATGTCTTATATTCTAGGTTCTTCAAAGTAGCCACCTTTTGCTTTGATGACTGCTTTGCACACTCTTGGCATTCTCTTGATGAGCTTCAAGAGGTAGTCACCGGAAATGGTTTTCACTTCACAGGTGCCCTGTCAGGTTTAATAAGTGGGATTTCTTGCCTTATAAATGGGGTTGGAACCATCAGTTGTGTTGTGCAGAAGTCAGGTGGATACACAGCTGATAGTCATACTGAATAGACTGTTAGAATTTGTATTATGGCAAGAAGAAAGCAGCTAAGTAAAGAAAAACGAGTGGCCATCATTACTTTAAGAAATGAAGGTCAGTCAGTGCGAAAAATTGGGCAAACTTTGAAAGTGTCCCCCAAGTGCAGTTGCAAAAACCATCAAGCGCTACAAAGAAACTGGCTCTCATGAGGACAGCCCCAGGAAAGGAAGACCAAGAGTCACCTCTGCTTCTGAGGATAAGTTTATCCGAGTCACCAGCCTCAGAAATCACAGGTTAACAGCAGCTCAGATTAGAGACCAGGTCAATGCCACACAGAGTTCTAGCAGCAGACACATCTCTACAACAACTGTTAAGAGGAGACTTTGTGCAGCAGGCCTTCATGGTAAAATAGCTGCTAGGAAGCCACTGTTAAGGACAGGCAACAAGCAGAAGAGACTTGTTTGGGCTAAAGAACACAAGGAATGGACATTAGACCAGTGGAAATCTGTGCTTTGGTCTGATGAGTCCAAATTTGAGATCTTTGGTTCCAACTACCGTGTCTTTGTGCGACGCAGAAAAGGTGAACAGATGGACTCTACATGACTGGTTCCCACCGTGAAGCATGGAGGAGGAGGTGTGATGGTGTGGGGGTGCTTTGCTGGTGACACTGTTGGGGATTTATTCAAAATTGAAGGCATACTGAACCAGCATGGCTACCACAGCATCTTGCAGCGGCATGCTATTCCATCCGGTTTGCGTTTAGTTGGACCATCATTTATTTTTCAACAGGACAATGACCCCAAACACACCTTCAGGCTGTGTAAGGGCTATTTGACCAAGAAGGAGAGTGATGGGGTGCTACGCCAGATGACCTGGCCTCCACAGTCACCAGACCTGAACCCAATCGAGATGGTTTGGGGTGAGCTGGACCGCAGAGTGAAGGCAAAAGGGCCAACAAGTGCTAAGCATCTCTGGGAACTCCTTCAAGATTGTTGGAAGACCATTTCCGGTGACTACCTCTTGAAGCTCATCAAGAGAATGCCAAGAGTGTGCAAAGCAGTCATCAAAGCAAAAGGTGGCTACTTTGAAGAACCTAGAATATAAGACATATTTTCAGTTGTTTCACACTTTTTTGTTAAGTATATAATTCCACATGTGTTAATTCATAGTTTTGATGCCTTCAGTGTGAATGTACAATTTTCATAGTCATGAAAATACAGAAAAATCTTTAAATGAGAAGGTGTGTCCAAACCTTTGGTCTGTACTGTATGTAGTGAGCTACTCCTAGTGGTGGCTGTATAAATCTGTATGTAGTGAGCTCCCTCTAGTGATGACTGTATAAATCTATATGTATTGAGCTTCTCCAAGTGGTGGATGTATAAATCTGTATGTAGTGAGCTCCCCCTACTGGTTACTGTATAAATCTGTATGCAGTGAGCTCCCTCCCTAGTGGTGGCTTTATAAATTTGTATGTAGTGAGCTCCCCCTAGTGATGCCTTTAAAAATCTGTATGTAGTGAGCTCTCTCTAGTGGTGGCTGTATAAATCTGTATGTAGTGAGCTCCCCCTAGTGGTGGCTGAATAAATCTGTATATACTGTGCTTCCCCTGGTGGTGACTATCTAAATCTGTATGTAGTGAGCTCCCTCTACTGGTGGCTGTATAAATCTGTATATAGTGAGCTCCCCCTAGTGGTGGCTGTATAAATTTGTATGTAGTGAGCTCCCTCTAGTGGTGGCTGTAAAAATCTGTATGTAGTGAGCTTTCTCTAGTGGTGGTTGTATAAATTTGTATGTACTGAGCTCGCCCTTATGGTGTCTGTATAAATCTCTATGTAGTGAGTTCCCTCGTTGCTGTATAAATCAGGTCGGTGTGACCTTCCCTCGTGAAAGCCTCTTTATGGCCTTGCCCACCTGTGATTTCCATAACTCCACGAATCTTTCCTTCTTTGTGCTCTTTCAACTTAGAAGAGTGTATTTTTACTTCTGCTCATTCTGGGCTTAAAAGTCCAATGAATGGTCATACTTATAAACTTTATATATCCTTTCAAGCTGACCCACCAGAGAAGAGGTACAAACAATACATCTAATTGTAATTGAGTGATATTCCCTACACCCTAGTGGACCAGATTGGAAAGACACATAAAAATGTTAAAGTCAACTCAGCCTCATTGTGACAGGTTATGGACACATATAATATCTGTATAATGGTACGGGTGTAGGAGCTAAGACTTTTATAGGAAAGCCACAGCAGCTGACGCTGGCCTTATAGCCTAGTCTACTGCCTGCTCACCCTACTTCTCAAGAAGGTGGCTGTAAACGTGATAAAAACTGGTATTGTCGAAAAGTTGCACTGTATTTGGCAGAATAAAAAGAAGATTTTTTACTTCACTCACGTTTTGATGCTGTCCTTCTATTCTACTGAAGATTAATTCATCCAGGTGAGCTCCTTGGAGATCGGGACGCTGCATCCGTGTGTGTGTGATGACCTGGTTCCTGGAAGTGCTTATAGAGTGCTGCGGTTAACTTTCTACTTTCAAGTACTAGTAACATGTTAGGGCATACGGACATCATAGAAGGTGTTCCCTTGCTGGCGACCCACCTTTAGGGAGTCAGGCAGATTTGAGGAATCCATAATACATGGACCATAGTTGCTGTCTGGAAGTATTGTGTTTGCAACCTGCAAAATGTTTTTTTATGTTCCTTTTCAAGGTCATGCTCCTCCATTTTTCTTCCACAAAACCTTCATGTTAGATGCTTTCCAGAGTTGGAGCTTTCCGGGAGGTTTAGGTGGCACCTGGAAGATTTGGCAATTTCTCCAGGAAGTCTTTTTTTCATGGAGCCGGGAGAATTGGCAAGTATGCTGAATGGGCACCATGTATTTCTACTAATGATGAGTGCAAGTGCTCGTTACTCGATTTTGCCGAGAGTACTCGGGAATGCACAGAGTATCGCAGGAGCTCAAGTGAGATGTTCGAGTCTCCAAAAGCCACAAAACATGCAAGGATTGCCTGACAAACACGGGCAATCCCTGCACGTTTTGTGGCTGTCTAACAGCCGCGAAACACGCAACCGCAGGGAGTCGAACATCTCACTCGAGCACCCGCGATATACCTGAGCACCCTCGGCAAACTCGAGTATCGAGCACTTGCCCTCATCACTATTCATCACTAATTTCTACATTATCATGTCTAGCTGACTGCAAAATGAGTACTTACTTGTGGTGTTGGGGTCTGAACCTGAATCAATCCACTGATCACTTTTGCAGATTTAATCTGAATTTCTATGACTGTGAAATTCCCAGTTATAACCATGGGCAAGAAAAGTATCTGAAACCAAGTTTTTTTCCAGCAGTATCTTAATGAACAAATAACCTACATATAATTAATGATCTCTCCTGCATATGTGGCACCCTGCTGTTCACAAGTACCACAGGACCAAGGGTGCATGTATGGACTTCTCCACAAGAGGCCCTCACTACATACAAACACCCCTCACCCTTCCACCTCATACCAGCAGAGGGAGCCCGTTAGGGATATATATGGAGGGTGGAGTTAGGCAGTGCAGTCAGTCAGACAGAGTCAGTTGTTGGAGAGCGTGCTGACGCTGAGAGCAGCGAAGACGCAGCACGTCTGCTGCTGAGTTCTGAGGGCCCCGAGTGTGGCCGACGGCAAAGAGGAGAGGAGAGAGGAGTTGAAAGGGGCAGAGGAGCATCATAGGCTCACCCCGAAGATACAAACCGGACACCGGGTCCGCACCTACAGGGTCCTTTATACCCTGTAGGGACCACCGGCATTCCAGGAGGACTACAAGTCCCTGGCAGACCTGAAGCTAAACCCTTAACAGGACCAGGAACCACGAAGGCCCCGGCGTCCAGAGATAGTGGTTGCCAGCAGAAGGTCCCACTACCAAGCGACAGGTGAAGGAACAGCATGACACATAAGCTAGGCCCAGTTGCAGGCTGGCCAGGAGCATACAGAGAGGCAGACACGAACCAGGAGGCCTTATACCCGCTCACTGGGGAGAAGTCCTGAAGTGCACCCATCCTACTGAGTACCCTGGACCATACCTGACATCCGCACCAATAAAGGTATTGAAGCGAATCCCCTGTCTCTGTCAGTTACTCCTGCTGCACCATCCCGCCTGCACTACAAGTCCCAGCATCACCCACCATCAAACTCTACCCTGCCCTGAGGCCCGCTCCACCTGTGAGAAGCCGTTCCATCCCAGCTGCCTTATCAACTGCCTCAGAGGTCTGCAGCAGTGCTGGTACAAATTACCAGAAACCACTGGTGGCATCACAAACTATTTACTTATATATTTTATCCAAGTTCCAATCCCTTTTTTCAAGCGTGACCCCAGGGTACAGGCCCGTGAGCCGACCACCGCGACACCCCCAAACCAAGTAAAGGCCCGGGTACCGAGTCATCCCCATCCCCTGGGCGCGTCACGTGGACAACTATAATGATTGCAATTAAGGACGAGTAAATCAATTGTAAACAAATTGAATTAGTTTAGAATTTCTTAAAACTTTGTGCATTCTAACATATCCAAATTTTTAAGAAATCAATTTCTGCAAATCCAACAGCGTGACTGGATTCATACGAGCTGAAAAAGTGTTAAAAGAACAATAAAAAAAAAATCATAGTCACCTAAGACCTATGCCAGAATGTGCTCCGAGGACTAACGGAAGAGCCAGTGAAGAGGAAACCGGCGCCGGAGCAGGGGACCAAGGATGCCAATGGAGGACCGACGGAGAGCCGAAATGTCAGGGGTAAGGGGAGTAGAATTTTTTATTGTTTTTTTAACCTTTTTCTGGCCCATCCCTTAATTTTCTTTGGGGTTGGGAGACCTCCGTGCATAATAAATGGCTTTTTAAATGGCAATTGGGGTTCATTGATTTTCAGCGAATTTGATAAATTAGAATTTTGTAGGATTTGCTCATCTCTAATTACAATATAGATACAAATGGACGTGTTAATGTTCTCTATGTATAGAAGGTGGACCTTAATCATTTTTTCTGGTGGAACCAAGGAACTCCAGTCGAAAAACTGACTTTACCTCTTTCCCAAGTTGCTATGCCTCTCCTTTGTACGATGGCTTCTAGCATATTCTCTGGCATATTCCAGCAGATACTGGCGGCTAGATATAAAGTTTGCATAAACAGGTGGTTATACTTACTGGAATGTAATCCACACAATAAATACGGAACAACAATAATTGCATTCATTTGGAATGAACATATATACATGTAGCTATCTTATGTTACCATTTACATTAAAATGTAGGATTGTATAAACCCAAGCCTTCCAAAGATTTCCCCTGCTGCTTAACGAAAGGATATTTCACGTGTGTTCCCCAGTAAAGAGTTGAAATACCGACGTTTTTTGCATTCCTCTCATTCCAGATGTGCTGAGCGGACTGCAGGACGACCCGGAGAAAGTTATTCTCTTTTCAAAGTTAGTCCACATAAATATTGAAACAGCAGATGGAAAGGAAAGCCCTATAGGGTAAGAAACACAGACAAGCTTACACAGCTAATATTGGGCAAGTCTGTATTAGCAAGGATACATTCTTCATCAAGGGACGGAGCTTTTCTTCACACTCAAAGTCATGCAATCAAAACATTCTCGGTAATCTGCAGGCTTAAAGGCAAACACTACGGTTTCTTAGTAACTGTATAATAATAAAGGAGTAATTAGGAACCAAATACAGAGAACTGGGAAAAACAATGTGCCCCCCTAACCAGGTAACAGGAGAAAAACAATGTTACAAAATATTCAAGGACATTGCTCGAAGCGTTGTGAGAAAGTATCCAAGAGTCATGTAACAACGTTGCATAAATGAACAGCACACTGCTGGGCACAGAAGGGGGCACAAATGATGTTGTATTACCCTCTAAAAACATCTCTTCAAGGCGCCTTCTACTAAATGCCTCCCCTCTGTGTAACTTGCAGTACACTGCCTGTTGCAAAGTGTAATCCATCTCTATCAGCAGAAAAGCTGAGATAGATGTAGGAAGTGGGAATAGGACATTGTCTTTCTGATCTTGCTCTCCCGTCATTAAAGCTGCATGCAGGCATGGCCGAGAGGGGAGCTTTCAGTTCACAGAAAGCAAGCCATCGAACAAAGGCAAGAGCAAAGCATGCTGGGAAGTGAGGGAAAGGAAGTGCCAGCACATGTCGTGCTGTTAGAATATTGAAGCAGAGGACCTGACTTTTCAAAAAGAGTGAATGGACAGTTACACAGCATTAGAATTGGGAAAGTTTATTTATTTATTTTACTTGATTTCATAGCACCATTAATTCCACAGCGCTTTGACAGGTATCATCATCACAGTTCCCATTGGGGCTGACAATCTACATTCCTTATCAGGATGTCTTTAGAGTGGGGGAGGTCATCGGAGAACCCAGAGGAAACCCATGAAAACAGGGGGAGAACATACAAACTCCTTGCAGATGTTGTCCTTGGTGGGAATTCAAGCCAGGACCCCAGTGCTGCAAGTTTATAGTTCTAACCACTGAGCCAAAGTGCTGCCTATCCTTGGAATTAGACTGATATGTGCACCAAAAGCGGGCTTCTATTGTTGATGGATGGTGGTTGGGGAGGGAGAAGCATATGAGGGCAGCAAGACCATGCATTTCTACAGTATTTGAGTAAAATGACAGGTAATTCTGTGCTGTAATATTTGGAGCTTCTGGGGAGGGATGTTGTGCTGCACTGTGGCATTTGGCCCTTCTGAGGAGGGATGTTGTTGTACACTGTAATATTTCGCTCTTCTGGGGAGGGATGTTGTTGTACACTGTAGTATTTGGCTCTTCTGGGGAGGTATGTTGTGCTGCACTGTGATATGTAGCTCTTCTGGGGAGGTATGTTGTGCTGCACTGTGATATTTGGCTCTTCTAGGGAGGAATGTTGTGCTGCATTATGATATTTGGTGCTGCTGGGGAGGTATGTAGTGTTGTACTGTGATATTTGCACTTCTGGGGAGGTATGTTGTGCTGCACTGTTGTATTTGGCCCTTCTGTGGAGGGATGTTTTGCTTCATTGTTGTATTTTGCCCTTCTGGGGAGGTATATTGTGCTGCACTGTGATATTTGGTGCTTCTGGGGGGTATGTAGTGTTGTACTGTGATATTTGCACTTCTGGGGAGGTATGTTGTGCTGCATTGTTGTATTTGGCCCTTCTGGGGAGGGATGTTGTGCTGCATTGTTGTATTTGGCCCTTCTGGGGAGGGATGTTGTGCTGCATTGTTGTATTTGGCCCTTCTGGGGAGGTATGTTGTGCTGCATTGTTGTATTTGGCCCTTCTGGGGAGGTATGTTGTGCTGCATTGTTGTATTTGGCCCTTCTGGGGAGGTATGTTGTGCTGCCCTGTGATATTTAGTTCCTCTGGGGAGGGATGTTGTTCTGCACTGTGATATTTGGTTCTTCTGGGGAGGGATGTTGTCCTGCACTGTGATATTTGCCACTTCTGGGGAGGTATGTTGTTCTGCACTGTGATATTTGGTTCTTCTGGGGAGGGATGTTGTGCTGCCCTGTGATATTTGCCACTTCAGGGGAGGTATGTTGTTCTGCACTGTGATATTTGGTTCTTCTGGGGAGGTATGTTGTGCTGCCCTGTGATATTTGCCACTTCTGGGGAGGTATGTTGCTCTGCACTGTGATATTTGGTTCTTCTGGGGAGGGATGTTGTCCTGCACTGTGATATTTGGTTCTTATGGGATCCTGAACTGCCGGGGCCGTACCTCCTGTTGCAGGGGGGAGACAGACTGCAAGCACAGGAGTCATGGGACTGGGATGTTGGGGGTGTGTCAAGAGACAGAGCTGGGAAGTCAGGTGACCGAGGGACTCCTGGTGTGACTGGAGAGAGGAAGAGACGAGGACGTTTTGTGCGGGAAAGCGGAGCTGAGTCCTGCGCAGGAGAACAGTGTGAGAGGGTCCAGGCTCCTGGCTTGAGTACTGGGAGCAGGAGTCGGGTGCAGTGGACCGGAGGAGTCAAGCCCGACTATAGAGACAAGGGACGCAGGGTCCGTGGAGCCGAGGCATGTGAGGTGCCGTGTTATGGACTAGGGGCTCAGCGGGTAAAACCGGAGACTGCCCGCTGCCGCCAGAAGACGGAGCATTGTTTGGGCAGGGAAGCCTGAAGAAATCATCACCTGCATCCGCTGGCGACTGCCTTTTGAGGAGCCAGAGTCAGCTAAGTGCACAAACTGACGTTTACAACCGGTTCGGCTCTGCTACATCTTGTCAGACTGTGAGCTGTTAGTTATAGACTTTCACCTGCTATTTTCCTTGCTTTCCCCCCATATTTTCCTTGTTGCTCCCTGCGTGGAGATTGACCTTGTTCTTATAAACCCCCCGTGTTTATTAACCCCTTATTGGCTCCTCTGTGTTTCTGTGTCACTGCATCTAAAGTACCAGTGTTACACAGTCTTCAGAGTTTACTCATGTGGCACCCCAGGGGTCTGGTTGCCACAGTAATAGAAATATTATGTCTGAGAGCAAGTGGGAGGTTTCTCTGGTCAGGAGCCCTAAGCATGCAACACGGCCCACCCAGACCTGGGAAGGGAGGAATCTGCCCTTATAAACTGGGTCTAGGGCGGGATTAGGGAGTGAAGTCCCAGACAGAGACGCAGTCAGGTCTGGAGGACAGCAGACACAGGGAAAGCAAGAACTAGGAGCTCTGTAGGAGCAGGAGCGAGTGCCAGAGGCTGGAAGCTAGAAAGCTCGCCTTGGCTGAAGACACTAAACCCGGACACGGAGTCCGAGGCTGTGGGGACATCCAGGTCCAGCAGCAGAATCCAACCGGCAGAGGATTCCATGTCCTCTGGCCTTAGAAACCCGAAGGCACGGTCACAAGCAAGGGACCAGCACCGCCATTGTGAAGCGGAGGCTAACGGAAGGCCCCAAGTCACCGGCCATACGGGTGAGCACCACACGGTATACTCAGGGACGTGGGCTACTTCTACCCGCATAGAGCAAGGTAGCCAGGAAAGAGTGCAGATAGTCGGGGAGGCCTACAACTCCACCTGGCCAGGGGAGATCCTGCTTGCTCACAGACTGACCAGGCCCCTACTGCTAACCAGTACTCCCGGGAGGGTCTGCTTTATACCATCAGTAAAGACCCTGAACTGCACCACACGTCTCTGTGTTTCATCGCCGCACCAGCACCATTACTACTGGGACGCTCACACCATCACTCTCATCATCCACACTAGCTGCCCTGAGGCAATACTTCTCCCGTGGGGAGTTATCCCATACTCAGCTGCGCAAACAACATCAGCCTCAGCGGTCGGCAGCGCAGCGGCGGTCCCCACTGACCGCAATCCACGGGTGGCGTAGTCGGACACTTGTTACAACATTAAGACTGCCACTGAATTGACCACCCTGGGCACGGACCGGGTCGCCGCCACACGGAGACTACAACCCCCAGCATCTTACAGAAGACCCGGCTCCAGGTATCCCCTGCACAGCACAGGCCCAGGGGGCGCGTCAACTTTGGCGTAGTCGGCAGGATTTCGTGCCCGCAACCACCGGGTACTGCGTGCCTGAAAAAGACTTTTATACTTACCTGTGGCGAAGTTTCCCGCCATCCGGAGTCGTTTCCCGCCATCGGACGCCATCTAGGATCGCTTCCCGTCATCTTCTGCCGTCTTCCCGCCATCCACAGCCGCTTCCCGCCATCGGACGCCATCTTCGGGACGCCGCATGGGAAGAAGAGGGGCGTGGACGCCGAAAGCGCGTGAGATCCGAAGCTCCACCCCACGCACCGACGCTGCGTAAGGTCCTGGAAGGGAGGAAGAGCGACGCTGACGTCATCGGAGCGTGACGCCAGGTCCTCAACCCCGACGATCGACTGCGGAGCCGCGGCCTATGGAAGAAGAGCATCACAAGGTAGGCCACGGTCCACTAGGGGGGAAGAAGGATGTCGGACACCGAGGGGAGCTCCACTGCCACAGCCACCGCCAGCGCAACCGCTGCAGCGGTCATGCCATTCACCATGCCCTATATCCCGGGGGCAACCTGGCTACCCCAGTACTCAGGGGAGTCACATACTCTAAGTGACTTTAGGGAAAGACTGGATAGCCTCTTCCAGGTATACCCCCTCACAGAAGAGCAAAAAGTGAGCATCCTGGTGGCCCAGTTAATCAGGGCAGCCCAAAGGGAGGTAAAGTCCAGGTCACCTGGGAAGAAGAGGACTGTCAGAGAAATACTAGCCCGGCTGAAAGACACATTTGACACCCGAACCTCAGCCGAGATAAAACTACGATTTTACGGGTGCAAACAACGGGCACATGAAAGTATAAGAGACTATGCCCTAAACCTACAAGAGGCCCTGAGAGCCATTAAGCAGGCAGACCCTGACAGCGTGGGAAATGAAGACAAGCTGTTGACCGAACAATTTATTGAGGGTCTACTGTGCAATGCCCACCGAACCCAGTTGCGGGCAATGGCCTTACAGGACCCTGACCTGGACTTTGCACGGTTCAAAGACAGAGCCATCCGGGTGCTCCGAGAACCGGCACCAGATGGCGCTGTGACCCACAGGTGCCCTGCTATCACTTATCACCAGGACGCGGCGCCCCTGTCTGCAGGGCCTGTGGGAGCTGATGCGCAGGCTTTGAATAATGACCCGGCTACAGACCTGCACCATCAGGTCCAAGAGCTGACTTAAGAGCGTTGCCGCGCTAACCAGAACTGTGCAGTCTTTACAGGTCTTTTCTCCAGGAAAGATCCAGCTGGCATCCGGACCGGAGGACGTCCCATGGCGCCGACTGAGGAGGACCCCACCGGCCAGAGGGAGACCCAGCGACAGGTACAACGAGGACGGACGACCCATCTGCCGCCGCTGCAATCAACCCGGACATATGGCAAGGTACTGTCACAACCTGGGGTAGAGGGCCAACCCCCAGGCCTAAGATCATCAGGCCCATCGAACTGGCGTGACAAATACGTAAGGGGACGTCCGGTCTTGCCTGTTGTACTGGACGGCATTCCTATGAGTGCCCTACTAGACACCGGGTCACAGGTCACCACCATCCCGTACGTGCTCTTTAAGCGGTACTGGAATGACTCGGACATAACCCGCTACCCAGATGACGACCTGAGCATTATCGCCAGCAGTGGTCAGCCCGTGCCACAGATAGGATTTAAGGAAGTGACCATCAAGGTCGGTAAAGTTGAACTGCCGGCACAAGGACTGATCATTGTGGACATTGACCGTCGCGAGAGTCACCCAAAAATAACCCTAGGTACTAACGTAATTGAAATCTGTCTTGCAGAGGTGATTCTTATTTTGCAACAGGTTGCCAAGAACGCCAGTTCCAGCCAGCAGCGTGTCCTCCAAAAAGAGATCCGGGCACTGATGAAGCGGCAACAGGTGGAATTATCTGGTGGTGAGATAGGTAGCGTGAGAATGTGTGACCCATTCCCTATTGCCATGCCCCCGAAAAGTGAGATGATGATTTGGTGCCGGGCAGCTATTGGTCTAAGAAGTAGAGACTACCAAGCAATGGTAGAACCCGTCTACTCAGACAATAGGCCCACCATTTTGACAGCACAGGGGGTGGTCGATGTACGCCATGGGAGGGTGCCCGTCCGCATCATCAATATCGGGGAGAGAGAAGTATACCTGCCCCGGTATGCCACGCTAGCCAAATTGTTCACCATCAACCAGAACTCTGTACAGGCCGTGGAACCCTTGCCTCCATCTCAACCAGAGGAAGGTAACGGCTCTAAGAAACCAATGGAGGACTGGTGTCAGCAACTGCATATGGGTACTGACTCCACTCCCTCACACCAAAAACAGGGAGTCTATCGGGTGGTTCAAGAGTACGAGAGAGTGTTTAGTAAACACCCGCTGGACTTCGGGTGAATAAATGGGGTAGAACATCACATCCCAACGGGAGACCATCCTCCCATAAAGGAGAGATACCGACCCGTACCCCCTGCACACTATCAACACGCCAAGGGGATGCTAAAAGACATGAAGGAGGCTGGGGTAATTAGGGACAGCTGTAGCCCCTGGGCAGCTCCACTAGTCTTAGTGAAAAAGAAAGACAACACCATGAGAATGTGTGTAGACTACAGGAAGGTCAACCGTATCACACACAAAGATGCGTACCCGTTACCAAGGATAGAAGAGTCCTTAGCTGCATTAAAATCTGCTAACTTCTTCTCTACTTTGGATCTCACTAGCGGGTACTGGCAGGTTCCTGTAGCAGAGGCGGACCGGGAGAAGACCGCATTCACCACCCCGATGGGACTCAGCGAATTTAACTGTATGCCGTTCGGGCTCTGCAACGCACCAGGAACCTTCCAACGGTTGATGGAATGCTGTCTGGGACACTGGAACTTCGAGACAGTCCTATTATACCTGGACGATGTCATCGTCTATTCCAAGACTTATGAGGACCATCTGGAACACCTGGCAGAAGTCTTTGAAGCCCTGGCAAACTATGGCCTAAAGGTAAAACCCTCAAAGTGTCACCTACTGAAGCCAAAGGTACAGTACCTGGGACACATGGTGAGTGCTGACGGAGTGGCCCCCGACCCTGACAAGATCACCGTGATTAAGGACTGGCCAAGACCATCCAGCATAAAGGAAGTGCGGCAGTTCCTCGGGTTGGTAGGCTACTACCGAAGATTCATTCCCGGTTTTACCAAGAAGGCAGCTCCTATGCAGGACCTCCTGATAGGCCAGTCCAGGAAGGCCAAAAACCAGAAGCCACCCTTCAAAGCTGGAAAGCTGGGAAAAGCTGGAAGAGGAGTCCTTCCGCCAGCTGAAGATGGCCCTCACGGGGGATGAAATCCTGGCGTACCCTGATTACAGCCAGCCCTTTATCCTCCACACGGACACAAGCAACATCGGGCTAGGAGCCGTACAGTCCCAGATCCAGCAGGGGAGAGAACGGGTAATTGCTTACGCCAGCCGAAAACAGCGACCCACGGAAAGAAACCCTGAGAATTACAGCTCGTTCAAGCTAGAGTTCCTGGCAGTAGTGTGGGCAGTAACCGAACATTTTAAGCATTACTTTGCCTCTTCCAGGTTCACCGTGTACACGGACAACAACCCGTTGACACACCTGGACACTGCAAGACTGGGTGCCCTGGAGCAGAGATGGATGGCCCGCCTGTCCAATTTTGAGTTCACGATCAAATACCGGGCAGGACGCTCCAATACCAACGCAGACGCCCTGTCCAGGATGCCAAACCTACCGGACGAAGGGGAGGATCCAGAAGAATTGGAAGAGATCGAACTCCCTGCGTTTCACCGTCATGGGATTACCCAGTATTCCCACCGTGTGAGGGGCCAGTGATCCGCTACGTTCAACCCCTTACCCCACTACAACTGGGCGGAGACGCAAGACAGTGACCCCGCAGTCCGTCTGGTGAAGGAGATGCTGAGCCAGGCTGACGCCCGCCTGGACCCAGATGCTCCGGAAGAGACCAAGCATCTGTGGACGGAGAAGAGCAGACTGTTTCTCTACAAGGAGAAGTTATGCCGCAGAATGGTCAATTCCCGGACACATGAGCTGATCTGGCAGGTGGTGGTACCGAGACGGGACGCAGCTATGGTCCTGGAGGCCTACCACAATGGGGCAGGGCATTTCGGATGGAAGAAGCTGGAGTTCCTGCTGCGTGAACGGTTCTACTGGATAGGCATGAGAGGAGCCATTGAGAGATGGTGTAGAGACTGTGACCCGTGCAATCTAAGAAGAAGGGACCGTGCCAGCCAGAGGACTCCCCTGCAGCCCATCATCACCAGGCAGCCGCTGGAACTGGTCGCTCTGGACCATGTTAAACTGGCTCCAAGCAGAAGCGGGTATGTCTACGCCCTAACCATCGTGGATCACTACTCCCGGTTCCTGGTGGTGGTCCCTGTCAAAGACAGCAGCCAGAGCCTTCCAGCTGCACTTCTGCCGCCCACACGGGTACCCGGACCAAGTGCTGACGGACCAAGGACCAGCCTTCGAAGCGGAGGTCTTCCAGGAGTTCTGCAACCTGTATGGCTGCAAGAAGATAAGAACAACGCCCTATCACCCCCAAACCAATGGACTCTGCGAGAAGATGAACCAGGTGGTGATAGATCTGCTAAAAACATTACCCCTGGAAGAACGCAGTCTGTGGCCTGAGAAACTGCCCGATCTGGTGGACCTGTATAACCACATCCCGGTAGGTTCCACCAACTGTACCCCGGCTTACCTAATGCGAGCAAGACCTGGTAAGCTGCCTGTTGACCTGGATATGGGAGTCCTGACACCCGAGGACACCTCGCCAGAAGCAGACTGGGATACAGAACGGCAGCAACAGTACCGGAAAGTACAGGAGAGCGTCGAGCGAAGTCTCTGTCAAACAAGAGAAAGGCAGGAGAGGACTTATAACCAACATGCTCCCGCTGTTCCCCTGGTACCTGGAGAGCAGGTCTTGAAAAGAAAAAGGCGGCTCCATAAATTGGACGATCAGTGGGAAAAGGACCCGTACACCGTACTGCCCTCAAGCCACAATAATCCAAAGGTGTACGTCATCAGCAAGGATGGAGGAGAGACCACAGCCACTGTCTCCAGAGACCACCTGAAAAAGTGCCCCGAGAAGTTGCAAAGCACGGATGAAGATCAGGAAGACTCTCAACCCGTAGAGGAAAAGGAGGAAATGATCAGCACCGTACTCGGAGACTTTCCCCGGTCCTGGACACAAGTAAACAACGCTATTGTGGTGCCCGTCCTCACCTTTCTCCAGCCAGCCCCTCAAGTGCCTACAGAAGACCAGGTAGAGCTGGAAGAGCAGCCGGCCCAGGAGGCAGAAGAATCCACACCAGCAGCACAGGAGAACCAACCCTCTGCTAGTAGTGAGCCTGCCGTGCCCCTAGTGAGCCAAAGGGTGCGCATACAGCTGCCCAGCTTACCCATAACACCTCCTACACCCTGTAGTGCAGGACCAGTTAGTGAGCTCCGTAGGTCCACTAGAGTTACTAGAGGTCAGATGCCCGCTCGCTGGAAAATATAAAATAATACACTGTAAATTTACCTGTTTATTGAGAAATGTTTGTGGTTTATGTTTGTTGCCTGTTATTAATTATGTTTCTCAGTTACCCGGCAGATTTCTTTGGACTAACAGGTTATGGACACTGGATAACCGGAACAATCTTGTAGATAGTTGCACCTTGGTGCCTCTTGCGAAGACGGCCGCGGAAGAGAAAACCTGTCTGGCGTGGCCTCCTTGCGGTCCAAAGTAGCTAGCTTCAGCCTTGCTGCCACGCCCAGGGCCAATGCAAGGGGTTTGCTTTGGACAGGTCCCCTACTTCGCTTAAAGCTTCACCTTGGGTGATATGGACACCCGGTTGCGGACACGCCGTGACCTTTAAAGAAATAAAGCTTCTTGTAAATATGTTATTGTGTTATTGTTATACCCTACATTTATGTTTCTTTTAAAAAACAAAAAATGTGTTTAGTCCCGGAGTACTAAAATTTACTAGGGGGGAATGTGGCACCCAGGGGTCTGGTTGCCACAGTAATAGAAATATTATGTCTGAGAGCAAGTGGGAGGTTTCTCTGGTCAGGAGCCCTAAGCATGCAACACGGCCCACCCAGACCTGGGAGGGGAGGAATCTGCCCTTATAAACTGGGTCTGGGGCGGGATTAGGGAGTGAAGTCCCAGACAGAGACGCAGTCAGGTCTGGAGAACAGCAGACACAGGGAAAGCAAGAACTAGGAGCTCTGTAGGAGCAGGAGCGAGTGCCAGAGGCTGGAAGCTAGAAAGCTCGCCTTGGCTGAAGACACTAAACCCGGACATGGAGTCCGAGGCTGTGGGGACATCCAGGTCCAGCAGCAGAATCCAACCGGCAGGGGATTCCATATCCTCTGGCCTTAGAAACCCGAAGGCACGGTCACAAGCAAGGGACCAGCACCGCCATCCTGAAGCGGAGGCTAACGGAAGGCCCCAAGTCACCGGCCATACGGGTGAGCACCACACGGTATACTCAGGGACGTGGGCTACTTCTACCCGCATAGAGCAAGGTAGCCAGGAAAGAGTGCAGATAGTCGGGGAGGCCTACAACTCCACCTGGCCAGGGGAGATCCTGCTTGCTCACAGACTGACCAGGCCCCTACTGCTATCCAGTACTCCTGGGAGGGTCTGCTTTATACCATCAGTAAAGACCCTGAACTGCACCACACGTCTCTGTGTTTCATCGCCGCACCAGCACCATTACTACTGGGACGCTCACACCATCACTCTCATCATCCACACTAGCTGCCCTGAGGCAATACTTCTCCCGTGGGGAGTTATCCCATACTCAGCTGCGCAAACAACATCAGCCTCAGCGGTCGGCAGCGCAGCGGCGGTCCCCACTGACCGCAATCCATGGGTGGCGTAGTCGGACACTTGTTACAATATTAAGACTGCCACTGAATTGACCACCCTGGGCACGGACCGGGTCGCCGCCACACGGAGACTACAACCCCCAGCATCTCACAGAAGGCCCGGCTCCGGGTATCCCCTGCACAGCACAGGCCCAGGGGGCGCGTCACTCACAGTTGTTAAGTTCCTCAAGTTGCAATGTCCGGATTACAGCCTCCCACATTGTGCTGCGTTCACCAGTCAGGGGTTCAGCAAACTCCCAGGTGTTTCAAGAGTGCCTGACAGGACCCTGTTCTATATGACCTTCTCAGCCGTCTTTCTGCGCTGGCCCTCACCCTTCTTGCCCTGTGCCTCACCAAACAATGTCCCAAGCCGGTATCCTCGGATCTTTCTGAGCAACCTGGAGTTCCCTGAATCCTATGTGGTTACCTTTTTGGCGACTTGAGTGCGGATGTGGCAACTGCACCCTGAAAGTACAGAAGCCTCCGGTTTCTAGTTGAACTTTGCAATTCTCACTGGTCAGGGGCCGGTCCCCTCTGCAGCTTGATCCCTCCACCGCCTGGCAGATTCGGGCATACGGGTGGCCTCCAGCACTGCCCGTACCCCTGGGATCCCTTTCATGTTCCTTGAGCCTTTCTCCTGCTCCTCTCTCCTTCCTCCTCTCAGACTGCCTTGTCTTTCCAAGATGGTTCCCTCTTTTATATCACTTCTAATAAGTTCTCCCCTGAACTACGTCCTCCACCCGCACCCACTACATGGTTCCCCCTACTTTGGTTCCCCCCACTCCAGCCAGGGTCAGGGCTCAACAGGAAGCACGACACATCTTGCCCCTCCAGCTGGTCTGGAGTAGTGTAATGTTGGATGCAGGTGTTACGGTCCCGGGCAGCACTCTATCCTTACCTGAGAGTGAGATACCACACCTCTGGGTGAGATGCAGTACCTCTGTGGCGACTGAACCCACAGGGGAGCCACATCTTGACCATCCATTTGCCTAGCCCTTTTGTCGTGATCTGCTACCTTCTTGGAATTCTGACCTTGGACTGTTTCCTGACCTTTGGTCCTTCTGGGGAGGTATGTAGGGCTGCTTTGTGTTATTTGGTGCTTCTGTAGAGATATGTGGGGCTGCACTGTGGTATTTAGCCCTTCTGGTGAGGGATGTTGTGCTGCTCTGTGGTATTTGGCGCTTCTGGGGAGGGTTGTTGTGCTACACTGTGATATTTGGTGCTTCTATGGAGGGATGTTGTGCTGCTGTGTAATATTTGGCCATTTTGGGGAGGTATGTTGTCCAGCACTGTGGGAATTGGTGCTTCTGGGGAGGGATGTTGTGCTGCAATGTGGAATTTGGTTCTTCTGGGAAGAGATGTTGTGCTACGTTGTGGTATTTGGCGTTTCTGTTGAGGTATATTGTGCTGCACTGTGATATTTAGTTCCTCTGGGTAGGTATCTTTTGCTGCGCTGTGATATTTGTTTTTTCTGGGGAGGGATCATGTTCTGCACTGTGATGTTTGGTTCTTGTGGGGAGGGATCTTGTTCTGCACTGTGATATTTGGTTTTTCTGGGGAGGGATCATGTTCTGCACTGTGATATTTGGTTTTTCTGGGGAGGGATCTTGTTCTGCACTGTGATATTTGGTTCCTGGGGGAGGGATGTTGCTCTGCACTATGATATTGTCATGATTCCTCCTATCAGAGGAACCCGTGAGCGGAGGAGAGCGGTGCCAGCGCCCACTCCCCCCCCCCCCGCTTGCTCAGGGCCCCGGCATCCGGCACAATACTTTACCTCTCCCCGTGCCTCTGCAGCAGCTCCGGTCTGTTCCGCGTCCTCTGACTGTGACGTCTCAGGTCAGAGAGCGCGGTGATGTCTTTACACCGCGCTCTCTGCTGAGCTGTCACATTTGATTTTTTTTTTTAATGTACGGAGGCATGGGGCATTATAAGGGAGGGGGGGAGTGACATACTGCATGGTGCATTATAAGGGAGGGGGGTGAAATCCTGCATGGGGTATTATAAGGGAGGGGGGGTGACATCCTTCATGGGGCATTATAAGGGAGGGGGGTGACATCCTGCATGGGGCATTATAAGGGGGGGAGTGACATCCTGCATGGGGCATCATAAGGGGGGGTGACATCCTGCAAGGGGCATTAAAAGGGGGGGTGACATCCTGCATGGGGCATTAAAAGGGGGGGGAGTTACATCCTGCATGTGGCATTATAAGGGAGGTGGGGTGACATCCTGCATGGGGCATTATAAGGGAGGAAGTGACATCCTTCATGGGGCATTATAAGAGAGGGGGAGTGAATACTGCATGGTGCATTATAAGGGAGGGGGGGGTGAAATCCTGCATGGGGCATTATAAGGGAGGGGCGGGTGACATCCTGCATGGGGCATTATAAGGGAGGGGGTGACATCCTGCATGGGGCATTATAAGAGGGGGAGTGACATCCTGCATGGGGCATCATAAGGGAGGGGTGTGTGACATCCTGCATGGGGCATTAAAAGGGGGGGGGGTGACATCCTGCATGGGGCATTAAAAGGGGGGGAGTGACATCCTGCATGTGGCATTATAAGGGAGGTGGGGTGACATCCTGCATGGGGCATTATAAGGGAGGGAGTGACATCCTGCATGGGGCATTATAAGGGAGGGGGGAGTGAATACTGCATGGTGCATTATAAGGGAGGGGGGGTGAAATCCTGCATGGGGCATTATAAGGGAGAGGGGTGTGACATCCTGCATGGGGCATTAAAAGGGGGGGGTGACATCCTGCATGGGGCATTAAAAGGGGGCGGTGACATCCTGCATGTGGCATTATAAGGGGGGGTGACATCCTGCATGGGACATTATAACGGGGGGAGTGACATCCTGCATGGGGCATCATAAGGGAGGGGGGGTAACATCCTGCATGGGGCATCATAAGGGAGGGGGGGTAACATCCTGCATGGGGCATTAAAAGGGGGGGTGACATCCTGAATGGGGCATTAAAAGGGGGCGGTGACATCCTGCATGTGCCATTATAAGGGGGGGTGACATCCTGCATGGGACATTAAAAGGGGGGGTGACATCCTGCATGGGGCATTAAAAGGGGGCGGTGACATCCTGCATGTGCCATTATAAGGGGGAGTGACATCCTGCATGGGGCATTATAAGGAAGGGGTGGAGAGGTGACATCCTGCATGGGGCATTAAAAGGGGGGGGAGTGACATCCTGCATGGGGAATTATATGGGGGGAGTGACATCCTGCATGGGGCATTATATGGGGGGGAGAAGTGACATCCTACATGGGGCATTATAAGGGGGGGTGACATCGTGCATGGGGCATTATAAGGGGGGGTGACATCCTGCATGGGGCATTATATGAGGGGAACAGCCTGCATGGGGCATTATAAGAGTGGAACAGCCTGCATGAGGCATTATGTGGGGGGAACAGCCTGCATGGAGCATTATGTGGGGGCACAGCCTACATGTAGCGTTATATGGGGGCCAGTATCCTGCATGGAGCATTATATGGGGGCCAGTATCCTGTCTGGAGCGTTATAAGGGGGCCAGTATACTGTATGGAGCGTTATATGGGGACCAGTATCCTGTATGGAGCGTTATATGGGGACCACTATCCTGTTTGGAGCATTATATGGGGGCCAGTATACTGTATGGAGTGTTATATGGGGGCCAGTATCCTGTATGGAGTGTTATATGGGGGCCAGTATCCTGTATGGAGCGTTATATGGGGGCCAGTATCCTGTATGGAGCGTTATATGGGGGCCAGTATTCTGTGCGGAGAGATTCGCCGGTTTCTGAGCTATTGTGGAATTTACAATAGATATCTGTCATGTAATGTAAGAAGTGAAATCTTTTCATTGCACTATATATATATTTCTCTGCGGTATCTGTGCATCATGAATCGTAGTATGTGTTAAAGGGGCCTACTGAGAATCTTTTGCCCAGGGCCCAGAAAAACCTGGAGCCGGCCCTGCACCAGGCTATCCTCCGATGCCAGACACAACTGCTATGCTGTACAGGTATACACTCGTGTGTTTCTTGAGGGAAGCAGCCACGTGTTTCCAATCTTAGACAAGCACTTCAATGCTTTCCCATCATTTGCCTGCAGCTGTTTAGCTCCCAGACACATTAGACTTTGTAGAAGTAACTTGCATTTCCATCATTGTGATTCTGTGCCGCTCCTAGGACTTGATTTGCAGCAGATCGCCGGCTTGTTGGCGTGTACAATTCTCTTGCCGTGTAATCATTTTCATTTAACATTCTTCTTGTCTCTTTGCATATGGCTTCAAATCTGTCTGCACTTTCATTCCAGGCAAATTATGGTCAGCACGGCTCACATCCTTTCATCGCTCCTGGCAGGGACGCAGTATGCTTCATGTAAAGATTTCCAAAACAAAAGATGTTCTGCGTTTGCACTGATTTCCCTGCAGTTGTCGGGGCAGTGGGGACGCTCCGTGCACCTGTATTGTAGGACACAGGATTTTATTTTGTATTTTTAAAGGGGTTTTCTACTACTGGATAAGCCATGGTTAATCATTACAAAGCCCCATAGAAAATAAAAACAATATATTGTATACTGCGGGTGATGGAACTTTTTTCTGCCACGTGACTGCTGCAGCCAGTCAGCGGCTCATCAATATTACGAGCTCATCAGAGCGGATGTCCATGCATTCTACTAGTGATCATTTTTCTGGTTACACAATAAAGGTATCACTCCTAGGGCAAAGTTAGATGGGTGTATAAATCAGAGCGAGATCAGAATGCAGATCACAGACCGGCCAGCGGCTCTGCTCACCCGAGTGTGTCAGCTGCATAGAAATACATGCCGCCGGACAGTCCATGCTCTGCATTGTGATCTCGCTCCGATTTATACGCCCATCTGATTTTGCCCTTAGAATGCTGATTGGCTGCAGTTTTTACTATTTCATCAGAGTGGACGTCCACTCTCACAGGATTTTGGTGAGCTGCAATTGGTCAGCGGCTACAGATTGGCTGCAGTGGTACATTTATTCCAGGAGCAATACCTGAGACGACAACAGATGTAATGTTTATGTCACGAAAAACACTTGGTCAGACCTTGCAGCCCTCTGGCCCCCCCTTATCCTGCTGGTCAAACACGGTATTGACCGAGGATAATCACGGGCGCAGCTGCTCTAATTTATGTCGACTATTGTGGCACGTGATGTGACAGGACGTATATATACCACCAGTTCCTTCCAGGAACGTATACATACCTCCGTCCAGCCACCCTCACCCCACAATATCACATAAATACTGGTATACTGCCACCACCGATCGCTTAACAGGTGGATCGGGTACCCGTTAGGTAACGTGAATTAGCGGGTGAGGAACGTGTTTGCTCGACATAGGACAAGAAGAACGAAGCTGGTACATAATAATGATTTACTCCCGAAAGTGGGCAGTGTTTACAAAAGATATACAAGATATTATAAAAGAGACAATTTACATATATGCATAAAACAGTTATTAAAATAAAAGGATAAGTGATAGCAAAACCTGCGCCATGAGGTGATGGTCTCAGATTCTGTGGGGGGACGGCTCCCCGGAAATTAAATGTGATTCTTCCACGCAGCGAGGAGTGCATGCGTCTGACGTCCCGGGTAAGAATCAATTAAAATGGCCGTTCTGGTTTTTAGTAAGGGGCCAAAACATTAGGAGACACCCATGTTGTTTACCTCACACAGGGGCTCGGTTTTGTGAACCCACCCAGCTGCATAAGACATAAAAATCCTTCAGATTTCATATCTTGGTATGGGGGGGTCCCACATCCAAGATGGAGACATCATGTTTGCCGTCACCACTATTCATGAAGATGGATATCAAATATGATATCTTTATGACACTCAGAAGCACAGGATCCATTTCCCAGGTTCCTGGTGGTCTCCCAGCCACGAAAACCACACCATCACAATTGGAAAAAGGTGAACATCTCAAAAATGTGGTCCCTGTGTTTGTGACAGTCATGTGCATTATTAAAATCGACATTAAAAGTTTGTACAGTTAGACTTTAGGATCTTGGGGGGAATTTCCAGTTTAGACCAGAATGCTTGCTCTGGGCTGAGGCTTTATGGCGGTCATAAAAATTACTGGTTTGGGCAAAGCAGAGAAGTTCTATGTAGCCTCTTCCAAATGAGCAGGGGGTGGAGATTTAAGACATCTCTCATTTTTAAAACTAGGACAAAAATACATTTTGCCTGACACCTCCCCCTTTTTAGACTGCGCTATGGAGGTAGGACCTTCTGGTACTCCTCCAGGCGTATCTCTGGAGGCTCCCCTCACCAGGACAACCCATCGGCATTGCCATGCTCGCTGCCTTTGCGGTGTTGAATGGTAAAGTCGTACTGCTGGAGGGTGAGGCTTCAGCGTAACAACCTTCCGTTGGCACCGGACATGGTGTGCAGCCAACTCAGGGGGTTGTGGTCAGTCAAGACAGTGAAGAGGCGCCCGTACAAGTAAGGCTGTAAACGGTTGAGGGCCCATACAATGGCCAGGCACTCCTTCTCTATGGTGGAATAGGCCACTTCCCTCGGCAGCAGTTTCCGACTTACGTAAACACGGGGTGTTCTTGCTTCCCCGAGTCGACCTGGCTGAGTACAGCACCGAGGCCAAACTCACTGGCGTCGGTCTGTACGAAGAGTGGCCGTGTGCTGTCGACCGCCTTTAGCACAGGAGAGCTGCTCAGGGCAGTCTTCAAAGCCCGAAAGGCCACTTCGCATTCATCTGTCCATTTGACTGAATGGGGTAGGCTCCTCCTGGTGAGGTCTGTCAAGGGCTTCGCAAGGCTACTATAGTCTTGTACAAAGCGTCTATAGTATCCTGCGGTGCCCAAGAAGGACTGCACCTGCTTCTTGGTCCTCGTGGTGGGCCAGGACACGATAGCATCCACCTTCCCAGGCTCTGGCTTCAGAGTACCCCCACCTACCCGGTGACCCAGGTAGTGGACCTCGTTCATGCCCATCTGGCACTTTCCTGGCTTAATGGTCAAGCCCGCCTGGTGAATGCACCCGAGCACCTGCTGCAGATGCTTGAGGTGATCCTCCCAGGTGGGACTGAAGACGGCAATATCATCCAGGTACGCAACTGCGTACCTCTCCAGTCCCTGGAGCAGGTGGTTGACCATTCGCTGGAACGTGGCAGGGGCATTTTTCATGCCAAAAGGCATGACCGTGGATTCATACAATCCGAAGGGGGTGATAAAGGCGGACTTCTGCTGGGCCTTGGGGCTCAAGGGAATCTGCCAATATCCCCGACTCAGATCCATAATGGAGAGATAGCTCGCGCTGGCTAACCGCTCCAGCAGCTCCTTAATGGGCCAGCATGTCCAAGAGGGGGTCGTCCTCCCCATCCTCGGGCAGGCTGCAGACCGGTAGGACGCAGGCTCCACGTTCTTCATCATATTAACGTGAAAAGCCTTCCGCCTACCCCGCGCGTGGTCAAGAGTGATCACGTAGGTGACCGGGTTGAGCTGTTGATGAATGACGTACGGGCCTTCACAGGCCGCCTGAAGCTTGTCCTTTGGTACGGGGACCAGCACATACACCTTCTGACCCACCTGGTAGGTCCGCTCTCGGGCGTTCTGGTCATACCAATGCTTCTGGTCAGCCTGGGCTTGCGCCATGTTGTCATGCACCAACTGCGTCAAGGTCTGCATCTTGTCACGGAAGCGCATGACATACTCCACGATGGACACTCCTGGGGAGCTCGGCTCTTCTTCCCAGAATTCCCTTATCAACCCAAGGGGTCCTCGGACACTCCTGCCATACAGGAGCTCAAAGGGGGAGAACCCCGTCGAGGCCTGTGGAACCTCTCTGTAAGCAAATAACAGGTGTGGGAGGTAACGCTCCCAGTCGCGTCCCTGGGTCTCAACCAGCATTTTTAACATCTGTTTGAGGGTACCATTGAATCGCTCACACAAACCATTGGTTTGGGGATGATACGCGCTCGATACCAGATGCTGCACCTGCATTTTCTTACATAGGGCCTCCATTAAGCGTGACATGAACTGGGTCCCCTGGTCGGTAAGCATCTCCCTGGGAAAGCCTACTCGCAAAAAGATGGCCAAGAGGGCGTCCGCCACCTTATCCGCCCTAATTGAGGACAGGGCTACTGCCTCCGGATACCGGGTAGCATAGTCTACCACGGTAAGGATGAAACGTTTTCCAGAGCTGCTGGGTATGGCCAGTGGTCCCACAATGTCCACAGCAATCCTCTGGAAAGGCTCCTCTATCACTGGCAAAGAGATCAGGGGGGCTTTGGGAGCCGGCCCTGACTTTCCCACTCTTTGACATGTGGTACATGAGCGACAGTAGGTCACCACATCCGTCCTCATTTTGGGCCAATAAAAGTGGTGAGACAGCCGGGCCTTGGTTTTGCTGACCCCCAAGTGTCCAGCGAGTGGAATTTCATGGGCGATCCGCAACAACTCATCCCTGAATTGGTAGGGGACGACCAGCTGTCTTTCCCTCAGCCACTCCTGTTGGGGTGTACAGGGACTGTCTCCCGGTACAACCTCCCTTGGTCCCAGAATACCCTCTCCTTATCCGACTCGGAGGTGGGTTTCTCAGCGAGGCTCCTTAACATCCCTAGGCTAGCATCTGAGTGCAGAGCTGCCTGAAACTCCTGGCTGGAGGAAGCCAGAAGTGAGGTTAAGGCCATGTCCTCACTGGGACCCTCTGGGACCGGCTCTGGGTCCATACCTGATTCTGTTATTCCTCTGTCCGAGGAGGGTCCAGAAGGCAGGGCATTACTTGCGTTCTGGTTTCTCTGACTGCGGGTAACAGTGGCTATATAGGTCGTCTCCCCGGGGAATAACACTGTCCCATCAGCCTGTGCGGCTATGAGTACTACTTCCCCATCCTCCCCCATGACCTCAGGCACAGTGCTACGTATGGGGCAACCACCATCAGCCAGGTCATCATCTGTTGTGACACTGGTCGCTGGCACAGCACCACCTGCTTCATGGTCCCTGTGCCTCTGCCCATTACCCTTAGCACTGACACTTGTTCCTGCTAGGGGATCCTCAGCAATATCACCCCGCAGCATGACATGGCTGAGTTCTCCTGTACCTTCAAATACATCATCATCATCATCATCAGCAGGTAAAGCATTGACATTCACAGTATCAGCATTAACCTTACCAACCGTATCAGATCGAGGAGGGGGGTCAGGGACATAATAAGCAAACATCCTCCCCAAATCAGTTCCCAACAAAACATTTGAAGGTAGATTTTCAGATACTCCCACTTCCTTCACCCCACTCCCCGCACCCCAATCAATAAAAACCCAGGCCATGGGCAAGGGGCATCGGACGCCCACAATCCCGGTGACAGTCAGGGTCTTTGCCGGAATAAGCGCTTCAGCGGACACCAGTTCGGGTCGGATGAGGGTTCGTTCGGCCCCAGTGTCCTTGAGGACTACAGTGACAGTGTCCCCCACCATGACAGACTTCAAGTTTTCACAGGCCCTCCCAACCGGCCCACCCACCAAAAGAACTGATGCAATAGGCCCTGGGGCCTTGGATGGGGGGTTCTTCCTCTGCTTCTCTGGGCAAGTGGCGCTGAGATGACCAGTCTGGTTGCAGAAATAACACCTGCGGGCATCAGATGCAGGCCGGGCATTGGTAACGGGAAAAGGCCTCCGGAAGGTCGGCTGGCAGGGGCAGGAATGGTGGTTGATGGCTTACCCCCTTTCCAGCTGGCGACGACCGGCTTCCGCACCTCTGGTCTCCGGTTGGCCTCTTAGGTGTCTGCGATCTGCGCTGCTTTATTGGCATCTGGTGGCTCCCGATCCATCACGAACTGCCGTACCTCAGTCGGACACAGATGCAGGAACTGGTCTTTCACCATCAGATCCTTTAGCTGCTCAAAGGTGGTCGCTGACAGTCCTTGGATCCACTGCTCAAAGTTGGTTCGGAGCCCATGCACCACATCGCTGTAACTGTCGTGCGGTCCACGTTGGAGTTTCCAGAACTTTTTACGGTACACCTCAGGAGTCAGTTGGAACCTCTGGATTAGGGCCTGCTTAATGGCATCATAGTTCCCATCGAGGCTCGGAGGAAGAGCCATAAACATATCCAGAGCTTTGCCTCGCAGCCCTGCAGTTAAGTATCGTGCCCACTGTTCCTCAGGCAGCTGGTACTGTCTGCAAGTCTAGTCTTTTCAAAACCCCTCAGAAAGGTGTCGAGGTCGCCGTCCTTTTCCATCACAGGAAAATGCTCTGGATGGGGCTTAAACAGGGTCGCATTGTTGGTCTCACCGTTCCGTGAGGTGGATGCTGGGATCCCGAGTTGGGCCATCTGCAGTTCATGGGCCCTCTGGGCTTGGGCCTCTCTCTCGGCTCGCTCAGCTCGCTCGGCTCTCTCGGCCCTCTCGGCCTCCGCTCGCCACTTGGCAGCCTCCTTGTTGGCAGCCTCCTTGTGCTGCTGAATTACTTTCAGCCGTTCTTCATGATCCTCTGCAGGAAGTTGCTGTAGAGCCATCTGCAGATAGGGGTCCACGCGGCGTGCGTCTACAGGTGGGACCCCTGCAGCAGTACTGTCCATATCTTGGCTGACCCCTGGCCCTGCTGAGGTCTGGAGAAGGGCTTGCTCGGTCTCCAGTTGCGCCAGTGCAGCAGCCATTTGTTATTTGCTTTTGCCGAGGGGGTCAATGCCTTTGGTTATACATATTCCAATAAGAGTGCCCTTTTTCTGCCGGCGGCCGCGACCAATCAGCGAACCGTCTTAGTGAGGACCGGGGAGTGGCGCTGCCTGCGCCGGTCATCTCCCAGCTGCATCGCCGCTGACCTCCATGCGGCTAGGGCCGCTGATCTCCCGACGACAAGTGTGAAGAAAGTACCAGGGAGCGAGGCCGCTGGTCGGGGTACTTCTGCTGCGAGCAGCGGGAGATGACCGGCTAGAACCGGTCATCTCCCGGCTGCGTCGCCGCTGATCTCCCGACGGTGCCCTGCGTGTTTCAACTCCGGCGCCAATTCGCAGCCGGGCTGCGCCAGTCGCTGATTGGTCGCGGCCAGGCGGGTGCAACCAATCAGCGAACCGTGTTAGTGAGGACCGGGGAGCGGCGCTGCCTGTGCGGGTACTTCCGCTGCGCCGGTCATCTCCTGGCTGCATCGCCGCTGACCTCCGTGCGGCAGATGAGCCGCTAACGGCCGGCATCTTGTTCTGATTGGCTGCGGCCGGACCAATCAGCGACGCGGGATTTCCTGGACGGACAGACAGATGGGATGAGTCGATTATATAGTAGATAATAATGTTCATTTGTGATTTATGTTACTAATTCAGTGAATGGCATGAAGCTCCTGACTCCCATTTACAAAGAGGATCTCCAGCAGGTGAGGCTTGCTTTATAAATAATAATATGTCCGTAGCCTCATAATATGTTTTAGACGACAGTAACACTGAGTCCAGAGAAAGTGAATCAGGTTCTAATTATACTTATTTTATTACAGGTGACGTCTGAAGTCCTGATGCAGACACGTGGCCCCCGGGCTTTCTGCATCAGGCGGCAGGTGAAAATCTGTAATGCTTCTTCTGCACACGCCCAAGAGATCAAAATGATAAGAATGAAGCTAATAACATACAGAACGTCGGTAATACAGAACGGCTCTTATTTTCCATCTTTCCAATGTGTAATCGTCAGATACTCCAGTGTGGGAGAATTTGCTTTCATGTTTAATGTATAACTGTCATTTAAAGGAGTTTTCAACTTTTATGTTTCTGTATCTGCTCCTGATAATTCTCCTTTGATTCCACTGATACAGAGCTCCGATATATAGATATTTGTAAATATATGAGTTAGATGATAAATAGATAGATACAGTGCTATATAGCTCGTGAACTTTTCCACATTTTTTCACGCTACAGCCACAAACTTAAATGTATTTTATTGGGATTTTCTGTGACCAACACAAAGTAGCAAGTATTTAAAGTATTTGTGAAGTGTAAAGGAAATAATACAAAGTTTTCTAATTATTTTAAAAATATAAATCTGAACATTGTCACATGCATTTAAATCTAGCCCCTTGTAGTCTGATACCTTTTATAAAATCCTGAGTGATCAATCGCCTCCAGAAGTCACATAATTAGTACATTGTGCATAACTACAGATGTTCTGTGAAGGCCTCAGAGGTTTGTTTGAGAACATTAGAGATCAAACAACATCATAAAAGCCAAGGAGAACACCAGACAGGTCAGGGATAAAGCTGTGGAGAGGAGGAAAGCAGGGTTAGGTTATAAAAAATAGCCCAAGATCTGAACATCTAACGGAGCACCAGGAGTGTGTGATAAATGCAGAATTGGTGACTTGTTTCTATTATACTTTTTCTCTGATTGTTCCTCACCTGATTTTAGCTCCTACTCCTGAGAAAAAATGCTAATCAAATACTTACAGTTGGGCCATGGCCTAACACTGTACATCATCCTGAAAACACCATCCCCATCGTCACACATGGTGGTGGCAGCATCATTCTGTGGGGATGCTTTTCTTCAGCAAGGGCAGGGAAGCTGGTCAGAGTTGATGGGAAGATGGATAGTGCTTAATACAGGGAAATCCTGGGATGTAGGTTCACCTTCCAGCAGGACAACAACCCTAAACATCCTGCCAGATCAACAATTGATAGTTTAGGTCACAGCATCTTCATGTGTGTGAACAGTTCAGTCACAGTCCAGACCTAAATCCCATTGAGAATCTGTGACAAGATGTGAAAATTACTGCTCACAGACGTCTCCATCCAATCTCACTGAGAGCGAGTGTGCAAAGAAGAAGGGGCAAAAATGTCACGGCTAGATGTGCAAAGATGGTAGAGACAGACCCCAAAACACTGCAGCAGTAATTGCAGCATAATGTGGTCCTACAAAGTATTAACTCAGGGGGACTGAATATAAATGCACCTTGCAATTTTCAGATTTAAAGTACAGACCAAAAGTTTGGACACACCATCTCATTTAAAGATTTTTCTGTATTTTCATGACTGTGAAAATTGTACATTCACACTGAAGGCATCAAAACTATGAATTAACACATGTGGAATTATATACTTAACAAAAAAGTGTGAAACAACTGAAAATATGTCTTATATTCTAGGTTCTTCAAAGTAGCCACCTTTTGCTTTGATGACTGCTTTGCACATTCTTGATGAGCTTCAAGAGGTAGTCACCGGAAATGGTTTTCTCTTCACAGGTGTGCCCTGTCAGGTTTAATAAGTGGGATTTCTTGCCTTATAAATGGGGTTGGGACCATCAGTTGTGTTGTGCTGAAGTCAGGTGGATACACAGCTGATAGTCCTACTGAATAGACTGTTAGAATTTGTATTATGGCAAGAAAAAAGCAGCTAAGTAAAGAAAAACGAGTGTCCATCGTTATGTGACGCCTACTTCGCTACTCGCTAGCCCACCCTGAGAGATGAGGGTACTCGGAGCCGGGTCAGATGTTGGGGATTGCAGTCGTGGCCTGGACCCGTTCCGTGCCCAGGGTCGTCACATCAAAATAAGGGCTAGGAGGGACGGTGGTAATCGAGTGGATGTATTGACTACGCCACCTGTGGTTTCTCGTGATCCTCCACCAGCGCTGCGTTCAGTCCTCTGAGGCGGGATGTAGTGGCAGCAGAAGATGGTACTACTTCCCACAGGCGGAGCAGGGCCTCAGGGCAGAGGGAACAGGAGGATGGGAGAAGTAGTAGGGAGTTCTGGTGTGGTGCCGCGCAGAAATGAAGGACTAGAGGCCATAGGGGTAGTCTTCCAAGCTTTACTCACGGTAGAACGCACAGCTGCAAGGCTTCTCCCTGCTCCTCACGGCGGGCTGCGGCCACCAGGAAGGGGTTCAGCACACTCCGGGTAGTTCGGGTGCATCAATAAGGACCCCCTGCACCAGAGTGTTCCTAGACTTTCCCACTAGGTCCTCTCCTGTCCGTATGTGGTGCGTGTTACAAGGCTTGGTCTCCCTCTGGACTATGCACAGAACAAGGGTACGGGTGGCGACTCCGCTCCGTCCGTTACCCGGTGGGATCCACAGAGCCTCCAGGCTTCTCTGACTAAGACTTGAAGTGACAGAGTCAGATATCGGGGGCCGGTACCCCTTTTGCAGCAGGAGTCCCTCTGGCTAGGCCAGAATAGTGAGGACAGGTGGCGTATGCCTCTCCGTCTGCATCCTCCTGGGATCCTTTGCCTGTGGAGCTTGTCTCCTCTGCTCCCCTCCAGGCCTTCTTAGGTAGGGACCTTGACCGGGTAGAAACAGCCGTTAACTCTAGCCCGCTCCTCGCCTCAAGGCCAGAGGACGAGGACCGTGTATCCTCAATCAGCTGCAGGTTCACACAGAAAGCCACGTTCAGTGATGAAGATCACAATCAAAGACCATAAGCCCAAGATGGCCATTTATTAAATATGAATTTTGTGGTGTAACCTAAAGTGCGTCCTCCACCCTCTCCCACTACATGGTTCCCCCTAACTTTGGTTCCCCCCATCTCCTCTTATCCCGGCTGGGGCAGCACCCTGGTGCATATAAGCCCCCCTCAGGTGGGAGAGGTGTAGTGTTGAATGCAGAGGTGGGGTCGTGAGAGGTGCTCCTTCCTTACCTCGGAGAGGAGATACCACACCTCGGTCTGAGGTGCAGTACCCCTGTGGCGACTGAACCCTCAGGGGCGCCACAATTACTTTAAGAAATGAAGGTCAGTCAGTCCGAAAAATTGGGCAAACTTTGAAAGTGTCCCCAAGTGCAGTTGCAAAAACCACCAAGCGCTACAAAGAAACTGGCACACATGAGGACTGCCCCAGGAAAGGAAGACCAAGAGTCACCTCTGCTTCTGAGGATAAGTTTATCCGAGTCACCAGCCTCAGAAATCGCAGGTTAACAGCAGCTCAGATTAGAGACCAGGTCAATGCCACACAGAGTTCTAGCAGCAGACACATCTCTACAACAGCTGTTAAGAGGAGACTTTGTGCAGCAGGCCTTCATGGTAAAATAGCTGCTAGGAAACCACTGCTAAGGACAGGCAACAAGCAGAAGAGACTTGTTTGGGCTAAAGTACACAAGGAATGGACATTAGACCAGTGGAAATCTGTGCTTTGGTCTGATGAGTCCAAATTTGAGATCTTTGGTTCCAACCACCGTGTCTGTGCAACGCAGAAAAGGTGAACGGATGGACTCTATATGCCTGGTTCCCACCGTGAAGCATGGAGGAGGAGGTGTGATGGTGTGGGGGTGCTTTGCTGGTGACACTGTTGGGGATTTATTTAAAATTGAAGGCATACTGAACCAGCATGGCTACCACAGCATCTTGCAGCGGCATGCTATTCCATCCGGTTTGCGTTTAGTTGGACCATCATTTATTTTTCAACAGGACAATGACCCCAAACACACCTCCAGACTGTGTAAGGTCTATTTGACCAAGAAGGAGAGTGATGGGGTGCTACACCAGATGACCTGGCCTCCACAGTCATCAGACCTGAATCCAATCGAGATGGTTTGGGGTGAGCTGGACCGCAGAGTGAAGGCAAAAGGGCCAACAAGTGCTAAGCATCTCTGGGAACTCCTTCAAGATTGTTGGAAGACCATTTCCGGTGACTACCTCTTGAAGCTCATCAAGAGAATGCCAAGAGTGTGCAAAGCAGTCATCAAAGCAAAAGGTGGCTACTTTGAAGAACCTAGAATATAAGACATATTTTCAGTTGTTTCACACTTTTTTGTTAAGTATATAATTCCACATGTGTTAATTCATAGTTTTGATGCCTTCAGTGTGAATGTACAATTTTCATAGTCATGAAAATACAGAAAAATCTTTAAATGAGAAGGTGTGTCCAAACTTTTGGTCTGTACTGTATATTTTTAAAATATTTAGAAAACTCCATGTATCATTATCCTAACACTTCACAAATATTTGCTACTTTGTGTTGGCATATCACATAAAATCCCAATAAAATACATTGACGTTTGTGGGTGCAATGTGAAAAAATGTAGAAAAGTTCATGGGGCATGAATACTTTTTTAAGGATAGATAGATAAATTTATAGATTTATTTGCAGGTTGAGTAGTACATGTCTTGAATATTGGAGACAAATCATTTTCTTTTCATCCTGTTTTCAGCCCTGGACAATATTATGAGAATAGTCGGCATTTTTTGGTTTGCTGCTTCCTCCTCATTGCAGACATTCCTCTACAGTAGGCTCGTCGCTCGCTCACTCGGAGGTGGTTTAATCTCAGCTGCCAGAGTGAGTTATTATACATCAAAAGCCTCGCATGTTAACTTTGAAACCGTCCTTCTTCTTTTACGGTAAAAATGTGTAATTACCCAAAACCGTATTTCAGACATATTGGAATCACTTCCTCGTGGAAATCCAACTTAGCTGGGACTACAGTCCGCACCTCTACACTGGCCGGGACGTGGTATGTCTACAATTTCCTGCTAATACAAACCTTCAAAATGGGGAAACATGTAAATGTAAGGAGATCTAAGTGTTTCCAGAGGGAAATGAGGCATCGGTGTATTTGGGGAACTACCATAAAGGGAAACATTGAGTCAATGAGAGTTCGTAAGCTTCTGATTAAATACATTGTATCATAACACGACTGCTGCACTAACCTACAGTGGAAGGACCTGGTTCTTAAGCATAGAGTGGACCCTACATAAAGGAAAGCCTAAATGATCAAATGGACAGGTGCCGCTACCAAAAATATGATCTAAAGATTAGGGTGGTCACGTTCTGTCAGCTCTCCTGTGTACAATATATAGGGCAGAGGGGCACGACCTGTATCCTGGGGGGAACACGTGGCCTGGCATGCCATTCTGTGTTGCCCCCAACCTTCTGTCTACAGTAGTTTCCATGTCAGAGGGAAGAGGAGTGTTACACGGCTCATATATAGGGATGGAAAAGCATGAATCAACGCGGTGTAACCAGATCTGGGTCCTCCGTACATCATGAGATTTGAGTTCTTTGAACCCTGTTTAGCGCTCCAGAAAGTCATATGTGAGTTGGAAAGGTGGAGGCTTATACAGGCAACAGCTCCCATTATATTATATCAAGAGAATTGTGAAATGCAGACAGCTACTACAACACTCAAAGTCTTCTTTGGAGAAAATGACTTGTGTGCAAGGTCTCCTCTTCTCTAAAATACTAACTGGTTGCATTAGCATAGCTGCCGGAGGGCAGAGGGGGCAAATCACCTGCACTTTGCCACTTTCTGGCAAGTAATTTTCTTGTTCATCAAACAATGTGGGGGCTATTGTGGGACCCATCATACAATGGGAGCTACTGTGGGGGCCATCATACAATGGGAGCTACTGTGGGGGCTATCATGCAGTGTGGGGACTCCTGTGGGAGCCATCATATAGTGTGGGAGTCATCAAATAGTGTGGGGACTACTGTGGGGGGTCATCATACAGTGTGGGGGCTACTATAGGGGCCATCATACAATGTGGAGACTATTGTGGGGGCCATCATTCTGCAAGTGCACTATTGTAGGGGCATCATATAGTGTGGGGGCCAATATACAGTGTGGAGGGCTACTGTGGGGGGCATCATACAGTGTGGGGGCATCATACAGTATGGGGGCTACAGTGCGATCCATTATATAGTGTGGGATCCATCATACAGTGTGGGGGTCATCAAATAGTGTGGGGACTACTGTGGGGGTCATCATACAGTGTGGGGGCTACTGTGGGGTCATCATACAGTGTGGGGGCTACTTTAGAGGCCATAATACAATGTGGAGACTACTGTGGGGCCATCATTCTGCAATGCGCTATTGTGGGGGCTTCTTACAGTGTGGAGCCATTATACAGTGTGGGTGACTATTGTGTGGGCCATTATACTGTGTGGAGGCTACCTCAGGGGCCATCATACAGTGTGGGGGCTACTGTGGGGGCCATCATAGAGCGTGGCGACAACTATTGGGATATTATACAGTACATAGGCCACTGTTGGGGCAACCAAACAGTGTGGGGCCATCATACAGTGTGGGGACTACTGTGGGGGCCATCATACAGTGTGGAGGCTACTTTAGGGGCCATCATACAGTGTGGGGGCTACTGAGGGGAACATCATACAGTGTGGGGGCATCATACAGTATGGGGGCTACAGTGGGATCCATTATATAGTGTAGGATCCATTATATAGTGTGGGATCCATCATACAGTGTGGGGTTCATCAAATAGTGTGGGGACTACTGTGGGGGGTCAACATACAGTGTGGAGGCTACTGTGGGGTCATCATAAAGTGTGGGGGCTACTTTAGAGGCCATCATACAATGTGGAGACTACTGTGGGGCCATCATTCTGCAATGCGCTATTGTGGGGGCATCTTACAGTGTGAGGGCCATTATACTGTGTGGGTGGCTACTGTGGAGGCCATCATACAGAGTGGGGGGCATGATAAAGTATAGGGGCAGTGTGGAAGTCATCATACAGTGTAGGGGCTACTGTGGGAGCTATCATACAGTGTGAGGCCATCACATAGTGTAGAGACTGTTGTGGGGGAGATCATACGGTGTGGGAGCTACTATGAGGATCATCATAAAATGTGGTGGTTACTGGGGAGCCATCATACAGCATGGGGTCTACTGTGTGGGCCATTATACAGTGTGGAGGCTACCTTAGGTGCCATCATACAGTGTGGGGGCTGCTGTGGGGGCCATCATAGAGTGTGGCGACAACTATTGGGACATTATACAGTGCATAGGCTACTGTTGGGGCCACTAAACAGTATGGGGTCATCATACTGTGGGGGCTATCATACAGTGTGGAGACTACTGTGGGGAACATCATACAGTTTGGGGGCCATCATACAGTGTGGGGGCTGCAGTGGGGGCATCATACAATGTGGAGTCTATTGTGGGGTCCATCATATACAGTAGTGTCGGATCTATCATATTGTGTGGGGACAACTGTGATGCCATCATACATTATGGGGGCCATCATACAGTATTGGGCAACTGTGGGGCCATAATACAGTGTCGTGACTACTTTGGGGGGCATTATACAGTGTGTGGGCTACTGTTAGGACCATCATACAGTGTGAGGGCCATTATACAATGCAGGGGCAATTATAAAGTGTTGGGCCCTTCATACAGTGTATGGTCAGCTGAAGGGGCCACTATACTGTGTGGGAATGACTGAGAGGGCCATTATACAGGGGAGGGGGGCTACTGTGGGACCAATTATACGGTTGTTATGCGCTGTACCGAGGGACCCAGCAAGACTGACACCAAACCAGCAAAGGCGTGACTTTGGCAGAGACCTTCCCAGGCCCACTGTCGCCGGACAGCTGGCGTCTGGTGACACGGCTGGTGCCTACTTAAGAACTAGGTGAGTATCTCTGCAAGAAACCCAGGGAGTGAAACCAGAAGAGAAAATGAGAAAACCCCTGAAAGCAGCACTAATGCTGGCACCACTCACCACCAAGCACATAGGAACTGCAATAAACAGCAAAGGACTGAACAGGGAGCAGTATTAAATAGCCCACTTAATGATCAGGTGTTGAATACCTCCCAATTATCCCCAGACAGCCACTCCCTGCTAGTTTGAACAGCAGAATGGACAACATCCCACCATTGCAAAATGCCAGACACAGCAGCGTCCTGCGTTGCCTGGCAACCAGAGAAATCAGTGAGAGACACGGCATCCCGCGTCCTCACACATCCTACAACATCAGAACGCAATGTTCCATAAGATTGGGACACTCTACATGCATGCTTAGTAGCTCCGCCTCCAGGATCAGGGGAATGGCGGCACCTGCGACCATAGTATCGTAGCACCGGACCTGCTCCATTCCCATGTGGGAGCACAGAGCCAGTACCCCCTTCCTAGGAGAGACCTCCGGGCTCTCACCACCCACGTTGTCCGGAAACATCTTATGGAACTCATCGATGAGACGATTGGCATGTATATTACCTCTCAAAACCCAGGACCTCTCCTCAGGACCATACTCCTTCCAATGAATCAAATACTGAATGGAGTTCCGAACTCTACCAGAGTCCACAATACGTTCTATCTCAAATTCCTCAGCATTATCTACCAGAATAGGAGGAGGAGGATCCTGGGTCACAAGCGGGTAACCACATTGTTTAATAATATCTTGTGAAAAACATTGGGAACCTGCATAGAGGTAGGCAGACCTACCCAAAAATCCACCTTATTGACAACTTCGATAATGGGAAATGGTCCTATAAACCTGGGTGAGAGATTAGGAAATGGTACCTTAATCTTGAGATTCTTAGTAGACACCCAAACACTGTCTCCCACTCTGAGTTTGCAACCTTGCTAACGATGCTTATCTGCCTACCTCTTCATGCTCTTCCCTGCTTTCTTGAGATGGATATGGGCTTCCCCCCCAAACCCTCCTGAAGCGGTGGATAGTAGCAGAGACCGCCAAAAGTACATTGTCCCCTCCATCACAACAAGGAGACCTAGGATGGAATCCTAGATTACAGAAGAAGGGAGACATTCCCAACCCCTCATGGTGTCTATTGTTTAGGGCAAACTCTGCCAAGGCTAAGTATGATCCCCAATCATGCTGAGTATGGGAGCAAAAACATCTTGGATAGGACTCAAGACACTGGTTGGTTCGCTCCATTTGCCCATTAGTTTGAGGATGGTATGCAGATTAAAATGAGAGTTCCAACCCAAGGCGTTTACAGAAAGCCCTCCAGAATCTGGAGATAAACTGGGACCACGATCAGAGACAATATTCATAAGAACCCCATGTAATCTTACCACCTGAACAAGGAACAAATCTACAAATCTCAGACCTGCGCACTGGGCAACTGAGCCAAAGGAACCAAATGGCAATGTTTAGAAAATCGGTCCACAATAACCCACACCGTAGCCATACCCTTGCTTGGAGTCAGGGAGATCCGTATTGAAGTCCATGGATATGTGGGACCAAGGACGTACAGGAATGGGCTGTTAGAACCTTGCTGTTAGGTTTTTTTTCCTTTGCTGGTCACATGACCTTGTTGGCCTATTTAATCCTGCTCCACCCTTCTGGCTTTGCTGGACTTCATTGTATATCTACTTTCTAGTTAGCCTGTGCTCTGTATCTAACTCTGTTAGTTTGCTTGGTCTACGGACCTCTATGTTCTATCTATTTTGTTTGTTCGTCTGTCTGCTACTATTTCTGTTAGGAGGTGTCCCATATTCCTCCCAGTCCTTAGTACTTGTAGGGATTCCCTCCCCACATCTATAGGTCTTCGTACAGACTAGATTAGGACTTTAGCAGGTCTGATCGCAGGATCAGGTTCCCTGTTACATCGTAGGGATTCAGCTGAGTCCTATAGTAGGGACAGATCTCCTCTCTTTCCTTAGCTTTGGTAGCAGAACATAACAGTAAGTCCAGCCTGCAAATTCTCTAAGGAAAGATTTTTTTTGTTCCATCATGGTGTCGGTTCAGGATTTGGCTAACCACCTGCAGGGACTCTCTCTGGAAGTGGCCGAGCTCCGTCAGCACGTGAGTAACTGTCCTGGAGCATATTTCTTGGAGCCTAAGGTATGTTTGCCGGATTTATTTTTTGGTGAACATCGAGAATTTTTTTCATTTAAAAATGCTTGCTTATTGTATTTTCGTTTAAGACCCAAGTCCTCTGGGGATGAATCCCAGCGCGTAGGGTTCATAATGTCACTTTTGCGCAAAGAGCCTCAGGAGTGGGCCTTTTCTTTGCAACCTAGTGATACATGCTTCAGATCAGTGGATAGTTTTTTTTCTGCTTTAGGACTATTATATGATGATCCTGACCGTGTGGCATCAGCTGAGACTGAGTTGAGACGTTTAAAACAAGGATCAGGTAATGTAGAAAAATATTGTACTCATTTTCGTCGTTGGTCCACTCAAACAGGGTGGAACGATTCTGGTCTGAAAAGTCTATTTCTTGCTGGGCTCAGTGAAAGGGTTAAAGACCTGCTAATTGCTTATCCTACACCTGAGGATTTGCAACAGGCTATGCAATTAGCTATACGGGTGGATAGAAGACTGCGTGCTAGGATTAATGAGAGCAAATCCTCTGCTATGTCAGTTTCTGGTTATCATAATGTGTGTACTAACAGTGGTGAACCGATGGAGATTGGATCGGTGGCACCTCGCTCTCAAGAAAAAGACCGTCGTTTTTCGGAAGGCTTGTGTTTCTATTGCGGAAAATCTGGTCATTTGATTAAAGGCTGTGAGCTTCGTATGAAGAAAGAAAAAAAAATGGTCAGTCACGCCCGTATTGCCTGTTTAAATTCCAAGGGTATATTTTTAGCTGCTTCCACGATTGCTCAGGAAAAATTAATGGAATTTCGGGTGTTTGTTGATTGCGGGTCTACACTGAATGTAATTGATGGGGGATTCGTGGAAAAACTCAATTTAAAACCTGAACCTTTATCATCCCCCGTTGCTGTGGTTTCTGTGGATGGCTCCCCTTTGAAGAATATTACTCTCAAGTTCAGTGAATTTCCTCTCACTATTAATGGTGTTCACCATGAGAAATTGGATTTGGTAGTGTTGAATAACTTGCCTTCTCCAGTAATATTGGGTTTGCCCTGGTTAAAATTTCACAATCCTGTACTGGATTGGTCTACCAGTGAAATTAAATCCTGGAGCCATAAATGTTATGACAAGTGTTGTAACGGGCGTATTGCAGCTTTGGATAGGGGAGAATTGCCTGTTCCTATTCAGGATTTTTGGAGAGTTTTTTCTGAGAAAGAATCGCAGGTTTTGCCTCCCCATAGAGACTATGATTGTTCTATTGAATTTGTCCCTGGAGCGACTCTTCCTAAAAGTCGTTTATTTAACCTTACTATTCCTGAGAGGAAGGCTTTGGAGGAATACATACAGACAAGTTTGGCCGCCGGTCACATTAGGCCCTCTAAGTCTCCTGTGGCGGTTGGATTTTTTTTTGTAAAAAAAAAGGACGGCGGTTTACGTCCTTGTCTGGATTTTCGTGAGATTAACAAAATTACGGTACGCAATCCTTACCCACTGCCATTGATTCCTGATCTGTTTAACCAGTTATTGGGGGCCAAGTGGTTCTCTAAAATTGACCTTAAGGGGGCATACAATCTGTTGCGCATGAAGGAGGGTGATGAATGGAAGACTGCTTTTAACACTCCTGTGGGTCATTTTGAGAATCTGGTTATGCCTTTTGGTCTTACTAATGCTCCTGCATTTTTTCAGAATCTGATTAATGACATTCTTAGACCTTTGATCGGTAAAAATGTGGTTGTGTATTTGGATGACATTTTGATTTATTCGCCAGATCTGGAGTCTCATTGGCGGAGCGTGCGTGAGGTATTACAGTTATTAATGGACAATTCGCTTTTTGCTAAGCTGGAGAAATGTGAATTCGCTGTACAGAGAATTAGTTTTTTGGGCTACATTATGTCCAGCAAAGGTTTTGAGATGGATCCGGTTAAGGTTCAGGCTGTGCAGGAATGGCCTAGGCCTATTGGTTTGAAATCGATACAGAGGTTTTTGGGTTTCGCCAATTACTATAGAAAATTCATAAAAAAAATTTCTAGTATTGTCAAACCTCTGACTGATCTCACCAGGAAAGGTGCTGATGCGGTTCAGTGGTCTTCTGAGGCCATTGAAGCTTTTGTGTATCTCAAGGAGAGGTTCACCTCTGCTCCCATCCTTATGCAGCCTGATGTTACTAGGCCGTTTTTGGTTGAGGTTGATGCTTCCTCTGTGGGGGTTGGCGCAGTATTGTCTCAGGATAACGGGGATGGATTACATCCCTGTGCCTTTTTTTCAAAAAAATTTTCGGAGACTGAATTGAATTACGATATTGGTAATAGGGAATTATTGGCTATTAAACTCGCATTTGAACACTGGCGCCACTTCCTGGAAGGTGCGGAATTTCCCGTTCAGGTTCTTACGGATCATAAAAATCTGATATATCTTGATGCTGCCAAGCGCCTGAATGCCCGTCAGGCTAGGTGGGCACTGTTTTTCTCGCGGTTTAATTTCTCCGTTACTTACATCCCTGGTACTAAGAATGTTAAGGCGGATGCCTTGTCTCGCAGTTTTTCTCCCATAGTCGGTGCTGAGAAAGAGGAAAACATTTTACAAGAAGGTGTTGTGATAGCTGCTTTAGACTCCGTTTTGGAAGATGAGATTCTTAAAGCTCAGGAGAATGCCCCATCTAACACTCCTCATGGGAGGTTGTTTGTGCCTGGGACCTTTAGGAGAGATTTGTTTGTTGAGTGTCACGAATCTCGGTTGGCAGGTCATCCCGGAATCTCTGAGACCAAGAGACTGGTGGGTCGCAGTTTTTGGTGGCCTGGATGGCAGAAGGAAGTCATTAAGTGGGTGCGCCAATGTACTATATGTGCTAGATCTAAGTCCTCACATACTCCTGCTGCGGGGATGCTTTGTCCTTTGGAGGTCCCCAGTGCTCCTTGGACACATTTGGCTATGGACTTTATAACTGACCTTCCACCCTCTGAGGGTTTTACTGTCATCTGGGTGGTCGTGGACCGTTTTAGCAAGATGTGTCACTTGGTTCCCTTCGTCAAACTGCCCTGCGCTAAAACTCTCGCTAAGGCCTTTGTCAAGGAAATTGTCAGACTTCATGGCGTTCCTACTGACATTGTTTCTGATAGGGGTCCTCAGTTTGTGGCTCGTTTTTGGCGTGCCTTTTGTGACAGGTTGGGAATTCATTTGTCGTTTTCATCCGGATATCATCCTGAATCTAATGGCCAGACAGAAAGGAAAAACCAGGATGTTGAGCAGTTCTTGCGTTGTTTTGTGGCAGACAATCAAGAGGGGTGGTCTGAGTTTCTGCCACTTGCCGAATTTGCTCTGAACAATCATACATCTTCTTCTGCTGGTTGTTCGCCTTTTTTTTGTTGTTCTGGGAGACATCCGTCGTTTGGGTCGTTCTCCAAGTTGGGATCTGCCGTGCCTGAGGAGGAGAATTTTTCCGGTGATTTGGAAAGAGTTTGGACGGATGTGCGTGGTAATCTTCAGGAGGCCAACAGAAAATCTAAAGACTACTTTGATAGGAAACGACAGGAGGTTTTGTTCGCTGTTGGTGACATGGTTTGGTTGTCCTCTAGGAATCTGCGGTTGAGGATTCCTTCTAAGAAATTGGGTCCCAAGTTTGTAGGGCCCTTTAATGTGCTTCAGGTTGTCAACCAATCTGCTGTTAGGTTGGAGGTTCCTACCTCCTGGAGAATTAATCCGGTCTTTCATGTCTCTCTGTTAAAAAAAGCTGTTGTGTCGGATGGTGACGCCTCTGCCTCTGTTCCTCCGGTGGTGGAGGACGGGGAATATGAAATTTCTCGCATCCTTGACTCTAGACGGTATAGAGGTAGTTTGCAGTATCTTGTGGCCTGGAAAGGTTTCGGACCCGAGGATAACTCTTGGGTGAGGTCAGATGATGTTTCCGCGTCCAGACTTATCAGAGCGTTTCACAGGAGATTTCCTGATAAGCCTGGTCCTAGGGGATCCGGAGGATCCTCTTAGAAGGGGGGGTACTGTTAGAACCTTGCTGTTAGGTTTTTTTTCCTTTGCTGGTCACATGACCTTGTTGGCCTATTTAATCCTGCTCCACCCTTCTGGCTTTGCTGGACTTCATTGTATATCTACTTTCTAGCTAGCCTGTGCTCTGTATCTAACTCTGTTAGTTTGCTTGGTCTACGGACCTCTATGTTCTATCTATTTTGTTTGTTCGTCTGTCTGCTACTATTTCTGTTAGGAGGTGTCCCATATTCCTCCCAGTCCTTAGTACTTGTAGGGATTCCCTCCCCACATCTATAGGTCTTCGTACAGACTAGATTAGGACTTTAGCAGGTCTGATCGCAGGATCAGGTTCCCTGTTACATCGTAGGGATTCAGCTGAGTCCTATAGTAGGGACAGATCTCCTCTCTTTCCTTAGCTTTGGTAGCAGAACATAACATGGGCAAAGGGAGAAGTTTCCCTGCCGGGGTGACGCAAGGCACCTTGTTCCTGCACAGATCTGACATGCCTTAACATAAGCTTCAGCATCCTTACCCAAGGACAGCCACTAATACTTTCTGCTCAACAGGTGACAAGACCCCTTAATGAACGGGTGGCCCGCTATGACCGAGTCATGATACTCTTTGAGTAAGCCCAACCGTATCAGAAAGAACGTCATCTGTAGGTCACCATCTATAACTGTACTGTAATCTCTTACATGTTCTGCAGGACTGGTATCACCCCTGCACGGTCACCGTATGGCGGTGACCCCCCTAGTTGAACCCCTAGCTACTCCTCTGACTGGGGATGAAGAGCACTCTCATCCTCCCATCCTCCTGATATGTAGCAGTATTGGAAGTGAACCATGCATATCTTAGACATTTATGGCATAAACTTTTGATATGCCATATGTTACACGAACGCCGCTAGGTTCAGATAGGGCGAGAAGGGTTTCATGAATTCCCTGGAATCCTGGGGGAACCGTTACTCAGGGCGACCATAGGCTACAGCTTCTCTCAGGCACACGATAGATTCAGTTGCTGACCAGACACATCTGACAAGGGTCTTTTTCAACAGTTTAACAGTGGAATTTAATCTGAAGCATGGCCAGTGCAATTCAGGGATATTATAGAAACAATGTTCATTACAGTACAGTCTCATAAAGCAAGCACAGTAACGTCAGCTTCTTCAGTAGCATAATTCAGCATAGATTGCATCTCTTGGCTGCACACTTTTATGAATAAACAGCAGGCTTTTCCTTCACAAGGACTCACTAGTACACAGCATTCTTTATCCTGCATGGAGATGGAGAGGGGGAGAGTTTGATGAGGGAGATGATCCTTATGACACGATTCCTTCCAGTCCTTATCTTTATGCCTGATAATACTCCACACTGTTAGCTCAGGGAGTCTATGTGACCTGTGTTTAGCTTCTCTCCTGACCTGAATTCTGTTCCCTTGTCTTCTGTGAGATACAGATCACACACCACCTTTCTCTATGGCTCCAGTCAAAACAGTGAACAACTCCCCCACAATCCCCCTGGGGCTCTGCTAACCACTCCCTGTCTCCTGTGACTGTGTTAACTCTTTTAGTTGCTGGATGCTTTTGAAGCAACAGCACTACTTCTACATGTCACACTCGTCCCTCCTTTTTGAATGTCGTTCTCGACATTCGTCTTAATTGGTCAGTCTGACCAATTCTGAGACAGTGGTAAAAGTTGAATAATTTTATATACAAATTAGCATTGTCAAATTGGCATAACATTTACAAATATCAATAACAATCTATTCTTACAACCTTTTGCTTGTAGAACTCCTGTAAGAAATACACAATTAAAACAATCAGCATCTCTTCCGCTGGAGCTAATCGTATGTCTTCAACCAGCTCTCTCGCTCACCAAAACTAGTCTTTCCACCAGGTAACATTGTCCATACTGTCTCTCGGTGGTGAATACCACTCAAATGAGCTTACCTGGTCCGTAGGCAGAGATACCTGTTTCCAATCGACAGTCCTTGGCACTTAGCTAGGTTCACACAGTGTCTCATACATCAGCATCACATGCCTCCTCACTTCTCGATTCGACATCCTCCTGGTAGGTTGTTCCTCAGATGCCATGGGTTTCTCGGTTGCAGGAGTTTCTTCTGCCGCACTCATTTCTCGTACTTCCTCAGATGATCTTGGAACTGTCTCTGTAAGTTCCTGTACTTCTCTTGAATCGTCCGTTTCCACCTGGTCTGGTGATTCTGCTACTCCTAAGTGTCGATCGGCCTCTTCAGTGACTGGTGTTTGATCATCAAATCTGTATTGGACTTCATCTGTACTCTTTGGTACAAACTCTGGAGCTTCGGGACTTAGTTCATTCTCCTGAGGATGGTACATCCCTCTCCTTGCCGGTCTGAAAAATACAACAGTGTGCTCTTCTTCATCAGAACTTTCAAGGTCGTTATCCACCTTCGGAGCTTCAGTCCGTAGTGGTCGATCTCGGACGATGTCGATCTACTTCTGGAAAGTCTTGCTGTGGTGGGAGATAATCACAGGGTGGTAGTAAATTCCGATGGACTATTCTGGTTTTCTTGTCTCCCGTTTCCAATCGAATTTCATACATTGGGCTGTCATCAGCTTTCCTACTTACGACCACATACACCTTGTCTTCCCAGTACGAACAAAGTTTTCCTGGACCGCCTTTCTCACGTATGTTCTTGACTAGCACTCGGCTTACCGGTGCCAATTCTGCTGCATAACATTTTCGATCATAGTGCTCTTGCTCTGTCCTTGCATAACCACTTTGGACGCTATGTTGTATGCCTCTGCCATCCATTCCTTCCATTTCCGAACGTACTCTGGATACGTTCTGTAAGTCTCTGACACCGAAGTATTGAACATGATGTTGATTGGCAGTCTTCGCGATCGTCCATACAATAGGAAAAATGGTGAGTAACCCGTTGCATCGCTCTTTGTACAGTTATAGGCATGTACCACTTTTGACAGAGAACTCTTCCAGTCTTTCTTCTCATCAGCTGTTAAATTGGGCAACTTCGACAATAATGTTAAAACGTTCCACTTGTCCATTACCCTCTGGGTGATAGGGCGTTGTGTGGGATCTCTGAATTCTACAATACTTTCCTAGCTTGGCAAAGAGTTGGTTCTCAAATTCTCTTCCTTGGTCGTGGTGTAACCTTGTACGGAACCCAAACCTCAAAGCAAAATCATTGAAGATCTTCTCTGCCGCTGTTCGACTCGCTTTATTGGTGGTGGCATATGCTTGAGCAAATAGAGTAAAATAGTTCATCACCACCAAGAAGTATTCGTAACCACGTCTCGAGATGTAGAAAGTCTATTGAGACCATCTCAAACGGATACGTAGTTTGGATGTTGCCCATAGGTGCCAGGGTTGATGTGTTGGGACATTTATCTTTCATTAACCCACACTCACTGGTCATGTACCTCTCAGTATCTCTCAGCATGTACGGCCAGAAGAAACGTTCACGGATCAAGTTTGTTGTCCTTTCCATTCCCAGGTGTCCCATGTTTTCATGGAGTTCTTTGAAGACCAACCTACGGAATACTCTGGGTAGTACCAACTGCCAGTTTTGACCTCCTTTACGATGAAGGATACCATCTTCACTGATGTAGAGCTTTGTCCATTCTTTAACTAAAACAGATACTGCTGGTGACTCATTATCTCTCTCCCGTTTACATGGAAACCAATTTTGGTCCACATAAAGTAGTATTCTACCAATTATCTGATCTTCCCGTTGTGCTCTACGGATTTTTCCTTTTGGTAGTTGTTGAATAGACAGGGGGTGATCTTGTTCTCTCACTTTTATGGTGGTTTCCACCGTCAACGGACACCACAATGGTGTGTCTTCCTCTTGATAAGCTCCCAGTCCTACTTGAGATGCATCACAATGAAGAACAAACAGCAAGTTGAAATAAGAATATCCCAAGATGGGTGGTTTTACCAGGTAGTCTACTAGTTCTTCCAATAACTTCTGGTGGTCTGCTGTCCAGAGAATGGGCTGTTGGGACGAAACGGCGTTGTTTCTTTTAAGCCCGGTCCTACCCACGTTCTCCTTTTTCTCCGTGGGTGTTGTTGACTCTGTCGTCCCCCCCAAGAGGAGGTATAGTGGGGCAGCAATCCTGGAGAAGTTCCAAACGCAAGTACGATAGTAGGAGAGGAATCCTAATATCTGCCTCAACTCCCCGACAGTAAAGGGCCGCTTGTCTTTTAAGGCCAGTACCGGAGCGATTTCTGCTGGGTCCATGGTATATCCTTCTCTGGACACAATTTTCCCTAGAAATCGGACTTGCCTTTTGAACAGTTCACACTTCTTTGGGATCAACTTAACTCCATGTTGTTGATGCCGCTATAATACGGTCAACATGCTCCTGGAAGGTTTTGCTGTGTACCACATTGTCATCCAAGTACGGCGGCAGATATCGTCCCTCAATCCTTCTAAACATGTCTCCATGCTCCTCTGCAATTCTGCTGGAGCTGAACTGAGCCCAAACGGTATGCAGATCCACTCGTATAATCCCCACAGTGTGATGAATGCTGTCAAAGGTCTACTGAACTCTTCAACAAACCCTTGGTGGTATGCTTTACCCTGATCGAGGACAGAAAACCAGGTACTTCCTGATAGGCTATCCAGCATATCTTGAATCTTTGGTATCGGGTGCCGATCAGGTACTGACTTTCGGTTTAGTTCCCGGTAATCACAGCAGAGTCTCAACGTAAAGTCCTTCTTCCTAACACAGACAATAGGAGAGGAATAAGACGACTTAGACTTTTGGACCCAACCTCTGTTGATTAGGTCTTGTAAATACTCTATCACTTCACGGTGTAATGGTTTCGGCACAGACATGTAACTTCTGGTTACTGGGGCGTGTCTTTCAAATTGGTTTTCATCTGCAACGACAGGATACAGCCTATATCAGAGTCATCTTTGGAGAATGCATGACACTCTTCTCTCAGCATCTGTTTTGCTATCACTCGATCTTCAGCACACAAGTGTTCCAGGGGTACTGGGAGATCCCAGGACCCCGAGGTGGGTCGTGCAATTTCCTCCCCTGGACAACTCCTGTTCCTTGGTGGGGAGACTGAATTCACGGTAGACCCCTGGGCGGGTATCACACTGGCTGGATATACAGTTTTAACGGTTTCGATGTGACCTAACACAGTCTTTGGATCCAGTCTAATTTTGTGTTTTGTAGTATTCACCAGTACAATCACTCGAGCAAACCCACCATTAGGAATCGTAAGCACAGTCTCACCTTGAATTAGGCCTTCCAGAAGTTCTGAGGAGTCTTTTGGCACGAACAGTCTTTTCTGGACTTTTCTTCCCGGTCCTACCCAGACTCCACACCTCACCACACCTTGGTTTGCAGGGATGATGGTTGGGCGCCAGCCTACCTTGACTTCTTTTAGGTCCATTGTATTCTGTGCTTTCTTTACTCTATGAATCACATTTTCCGCCACAGTGTTGGGTGTGGCAAGCGATGTGGCAATTGCATCCACCACCAGCGTCCCTGACTTGTGTTTCGTGATGACCTCACTTATTACATTATAACCCAGGATAGGATCCTTTGCCACTTTCTGATCTCTGGTCATGAGAAAAGGTACCAAAGGCTCAATGGTGTTGCTGTTCTTTGTGGCCCTCAGTTGGAAAGTCACTTTCACCCAGCCTATGAAAGGGATTTCAGACTGGTTGATGGCTTTGCCGTGGAGTTCCACTGGTCCTAAGAGTTCTTTTAGCAACCAAAGGCAGATATGTGGCAGGTATCACCTTCTCCATTCTTCATTTAAAAGGCTCGCTTGGGCTCCATCTAGCTGGCACTCTATAAAGCATCTTTCACCGATTAGGCTGAATTTACTGATTAAGGAATCCTCCTCCCAGGAGTACATAATTTGACTTCCACACTGGGCAATAAGTAACTGATGCCCCTGTCTCCCTTGCAGCTGTTGTAGACGGGAACACACTTGGGGATAGTACTGATGCAGCCGTTTTACCTCATGTGACGTTCTGGGGTTTGGTGAGATTTGGATTTGCTTCTGGGGCCTCCTCCGTGTCACGGTTACCAGTCGCCCCACACTAGCAACCTCCTGTCTTTTAACCGCAAACGACCGTGACCGTTGGCATTCCTTGGCATAATGTCCTTCCTCACCACATCTTAGACAGTGGACACACACCGTACTCTGATTTGATGAACGGCACGCTTCACAAGCCGGGTATCTTCTGTTTTGGAACCCACTCCTGGGTCTGAGGGATACAGGTTCTTGCCTGGAACGAATCAACTTTTTCACCTCAATCAACTCGGCTCACAGTTCTATTACTTCCTCACAGTCAGCGCTGGCGGTCCTTTATTTTGTTGGTTCTTTAAAGTTCCCTCTCAGAGGTGGCACTGGAGGGTCTCCATGATTATCTTCGGACTGGCCACCGGGGGTCTCCAACTTCAGTTGACTCATTTTGGTGATTTTAGGAGCAGAGCCTTTCTTTAACTTTTGTTCACTCTCTGATTCCAAACTAGTTGATTCATTCATTTTTTCAATTAGGACTTCATCCAGAATGTCAGGATTTTCTAGGTACTGTTTCAGCTGCAACTTGATACCTTTGCTGATTAACCCCGTTCCCAATGATCTCAAGAACTTCTTCTGGACTAGTCCAGCATCAAACCTCTCCTCCGCTTCTATATCTCTGGATGCAAACAACAGTCTATCCTTTAGTTCAATTGCTCTGAACAAGAAACTTTGGGGTGATTCATTATTTTTCTGTGAGAGGTTAATGAGTCGGTGGAACAATTCTGAAGTACTCTCTACTTTATAGTGCCCTTTTAAAATCATCTTCAGCTCTTGCAAGGTCAATTGACTCTTCATTTCTAGCATACTACGGAGGTTCAATCCTGGGCTGATCGCTTTCACCACCATCTCAACGATCTCATCTGGCTGGTAGCTTTTCTGTAAGCATGCATCGATCTGGTGCAACAAGTTCATATAAGACAGTTTCTCTTTCTGTTCACACTCTCCAATCTGTCCCAGGATCTTGAATTCTTTCCTTATGGTGATTTGTGGTGTTAGAGAGGACTGTCTCCCTGATTTATCTAACCCGAGCAGGTTAAAGGTTCTGTCTGAGTCTGTCACCCATTCAGAGGTTTTGGTTGAATCCTGCAGGGCTGTTGTTAGGGCTTTGAGTTGTTCTTTCAATTCCTGTAGTTCAGTCTGCAGATGGAGATTCCCGCTTTTGGTAATTGGTGCCACCCTTCCATCCTCCAACTTCAACCTGGTTAGAAACTGTGTTAGCTCCTGGAGGAACGTCCCCATGATGTCTTCAGCTTCTTTCTCCCCCAGCTCATCCATTTTTGCATTAATGGCAGCTTGCCTTTGGTTCTGTGCTTTAGAAATCTGTTCTTCTGACATCTTTATATGTTCTGCTACTGTTCTCCATTCTTCACAGGTTAACTGAAGAAACAGCTCACTAATTCTGTCCATTTGTATTTCCACATGCATTGCTGCTAGTGAGTTTTCTTTAGGGATGGTCCCCTTTAACTGGTGTAGCAGAGTTGAGTTGAGGTGCTGTGCTGCTGTGTTTTTCCAGACACTTTTCCTCTTCTCCCTCTACACGCTAATTCCCACTCAGGACTCCCTGTAGGGGCCACCACTGTTACACGCATGCCGCTAGGTTCAGATAGGGTGAGACAGGTTTCTTGAATTCGTTGGAATCCTGGGGGAACCATTACTCAGGGCGACCATAGGCTGCAGCTTCTCTCAGGCACATGATAGATTCAGTTGCTGACCAGACACATCTGACAAGGGATATTACAGCAACAATCTTCATTACAGTACAGTCTCATAAAGCAGGCACAGTAACGTCAGTCTCTTCAGTGGCATAATTCAGCACAGATTAGATCTCTAGGCAGCACACTTCTATGCATAAACAGCAGGCTTTTCCTTCACAAGGACTCACTGGTACACAGCACTCTTTATCCTGCATGGAGATGGAGGGGGGGAGGGTTTGATGAGGGAGATGATCCCTATGACATTATTCCTTCTAGTCCTTATTTTTCTGCCTGATAATACTCCACACTGTTAGCTTAGGGAGTCTATCTGACCTGTGTTTAGCTTCCCTCCTGACCTGGATTCTGTTCCCTTGTCTTCTGTGAGATACAGATCATACACCACCTTTCTCTACGGGCCCAGCCAGAACAGTAAACAACTTCCCCACAATCCCCCTGGGGCTCTGCTAACTACTCCATGTCTCTTGTGACTTTGTTAACTATTATAGTTGCTGGATGCTTTTGAAGCAACAGCACTACTTCTGCATGTCACACATAAACCTCTCACAAAGTAATAGCCCTTTAAGTTTTACAGTGACCCTTGGAAATAGTTCAACATGATATTGTGGTCCTTGAAGCAAAAAACGTTGTGCACCTATGATAAAATGGATCTGTCAGCTCTCATATGGCACCAATGAGATAAAGAAATCAAAAGGCACCAAATTTTAAAGGGTATCTGTAAGCAAGATTCCCCCCCCCAAAAAAAAACTATTTACAGTGCATTGAAAAAGTGTTCATACACTGAGAACTTTTCCACATTTTTTCACGTTACACCCACAATTAATAAAAATAATAGTAATCTTTATTTATATAGCCCCAACATATTTTGCAGCGCTTTACAATTCAGAGGTTCATATACAACAGTCATAAGTAGTGTTGAGCATTCCGATACTGAAATATCGGGTATCGGCCGATATTCGCGGTATCGGAATTCCGATACTTAATTCCGATACTTTTACAATATCGAATACCGGAATCGGAAGTTCCCATAATGCCTGCGCTCTGCAGTGTCTCTGAAGGATGACAAGCTGGATGGCAGCGCTCAGCTGCGATCCAGTCTGTCATCAAAATGCCATCGCAGCGTGAGAGAATTCTCCTGATTGTTTAAAAGCCGGCGGCTTTTAAATAATCACACAGCCCCATACTGCTTCCCCGCAGCCTCCGACCCCGATCCTCCGCTCCCCTCGCCACCTCCCATCCCAATTGTAAGTTAGGACCGAGCGGGGAGCGCAGCACCAAGGAGCGGGGAGCGAAGGACCCGGGCGGGGAAGCCGGCAGTGAAAAGACTTCACCGCCGGCTTTCCCGTTCTGTGCTGCGCTTTCCCTCCGGTTATTTCAAATGAACAGCTGAGGTATCAGGTGATGCTGATCAGCTGTTCATTTGAAGTAGCCGCGGTGCCCTCAGAGGGTTCATGTGAGTTCATGCTTGACTGCATTGCATGAACTCACATGAACTTTCCCACAGCCGCACAGGTCAGCCTCACCTCCCAGACCATCAGCCCGTCATGATTAGTGTGTGCGCGGTGTCTGTGCGATGTCTGCGGGTGTGCGCGGTGTCTGTGCGATGCCTGCGGGTGTGCGCGGTGTCTGTGCGATGTCTGCGGTGTCTGTGCGATGTCTGCGAGTGTGTGCGGTGTCTGTGCGATGTCTGCGGGTGTGCACGGTGTCTGTGCGATGTCTGCGAGTGTGTGCGGGTGTGCGCGGTGTCTGTGCGATGTCTGGGAGGTGTGTGCGTGCAGGCAGACATAGGCCGATGTGACACTACTACTCCCATCGGCCTATGTCTGTCCCCCGTCCACTCGTGCCAGCAGGATCAGCTCGATGGGAGCAGTAGTTCCCATCAGCCTGATCCTGCTATTTAAATTGCCCTACTGTGTCCCCAATAAATTTTAAATACATTTCATTGGTGGCCAGTGGCTACCTACAATAAATTAGTTTATACATTACCTGTCCCCGCCGATCGCCACCTAAAATAAAGTAAAAAATAAAAAAATACACCTATACTCACCTAGACACCTAATTCCCCGAAGCCATCGATCTCCTGTAATAAAATCTAAAATAATAAACCACAACCTTATCCTTACCCCTCCGTAGTAGTCCACGAGTGTCCCACGATGATCTCCAGTTTAGAGCAGCCACATAGAATGTGACCGCTCTGAACCGCTGCCGCCACTAGAATGACGGGGCCGTAAAGCAGCCCCATCACTGCATAAACGGGTTCACCGGAGTTCAGGCAGCGCTGCTCCGGTTAGCTCCTTTACGGCCCTGCTGTATCGTGAGAAATTCCCACGGTACAGCACTGCCGTAAAGGAGGTCTCCGGAGCTGCGCTGCCTGAATGCACTCCGGTGACCTCAGTCAGTGGCTCCCGCTGCCGGGAGCGGACGTGTTCCCGGCAGCGTGAGCTTACAGCAGCCATGCACAGCTGTCACCATCTCCAGATGTGACAGCTGTGCATGGGAGATCAGCGCAGGAACGTGGACAGGTTACTATTTTTTTTTAGTAAACTAAGAATTAAATAAAATGGTGTGGTTTATTTCAAATAAATTATTTTTTTCTGGGTGTAGTGTGTTTTTTTCTTTTTAACACTTTGTAGATTAGTAATGGGGGTGTCTTATAGATGCCCATCATTACTAACCTGGGCTTCATGGCAGCTGGCGCTGACATGAACCCCAGCCCTATTACCCCACTGCCACCGCTACACGGCAGTGTGGAAGAGCGAGGCTAAGTGCCAGAATTGGCGCATCCTATGGATGCGCCATTTCTGGGGCGGCTGACGGCTGGTGTTTCTAGCCTGGGAGGGGGCCAATATTCATGGCACCCTTCCTGGGCTATTAATATCAGCCCCCAGCTGTCTGCCTAGCCTTTGCTAGCTATTAAAATAGGGGGGACCCCACGTCATTTTTTTGGGGGGGTCCCCCATTTTAATAGCTAGTAAAGGCTAGGTATTCAGCTGGGGGCTGATATTAGTAGTCTGGGAAGCTCCGTGGGTATTACCCCCTTCCCAGGCTTCAAACATCTGCCCCAGCCGTCGGCTTAACCTCCGCTAGAGACTAAAATTATGGGGGATCCCACGCCAATTTTTTTTTTAATAAGTCCTTTATTTTAGCACTAAATGACAAGTACAGTAAGCAACACTGTCACTGTACTTCATATATATGTGACTGACATGTTTCTATCTATCTAATCTTTGTGTGATGCTCTATTCTTTCTATTCTAAATTGTCGGGTACAGATGCTGAATTGCCGGCCGGCTTTTTTAAAGAGACGGTGCATGAAAACACTAATATTTTTTTAAATAAATCCTTTACACTAAATGACAAGTACAGTAAGCAACACTGTCACTGTACTTCATATATATGTGACTGACATGTTTCTATCTATCTAATCTATGTGTGATTCTCTATTCTTTCTATTCTAAATTGTCGGGTACCGCTGCTGAATTGCCGGCCGGCTTTTTTAAAGAGACGGTGCGTGAAAACACTAATATTTTTTTTAATAAATCCTTTACACTAAATGACAAGTACAGTAACCAACACTATCACTGTACTTCTTATATATGTGACTGACATGTTTCTATCTATCTAATCTATGTGTGAAGCTCTATTCTTTCTGTTATAAATTGTCGGGTACCGGTGTATGCCGCTGCTGAATGTTTCACTGTGAGCACTGTTCCCATCGATTTGGGCAACCACCTCCCCCAATGCATTCTACATTATTGTTAGTTATTTTCCTTCATGTAGAATTAACCTACAAGGAAAGAAAGGGTTTATTTTCATTCCGATATTTGTGTCCCATTGACTTGCATTGGTTTCCGGTATCGGAATCGGCGATATCCGATACTTTTTGGGTATCGGCCCGATCCAATCCAATCCGATATTTCCTGATATCGGAAGGTATCGCTCAACACTAGTCATAAGTAACATAGCTAAAGATAATACAATAATTAAAGCAAAAATAATGACGACCCTGCTGGTAAGAGCTTACAATCTACAATGAGGTGGGGGTGACCCAAAGGACAGGAGCTTATTTGCAATGATGGTCCAGCCATCTTGAAGGGATGAGGGATAGATAAATGCTGCATGAGCTCGTCACCAGCCAGTATTTGTACTGCTTTTGGGTGCGGTGGAGTTTGGTGGAGACTTATGGTTGGAGAAATAATGAATAGGCTATAAAAATATAAAAGGACTTTGATTAGGGAACGTGAAAGGCCACCCTAAACAAGTGTGTTTTTAGGGAGCGCCTAAAACTGTGCAAGTTGTGGTTCGTCCTAATTTCTTGGGGTAGAGGTATGGATTAGTGCGGATATTAGTCGAAAGTCATTTGCGGAGCATAGAGAACGGGTAGGACTATAAACAGAAATGAGGGATGAGATGTAGGGGGGTGCCAAACTGTGGAGTGCTTTATGGGTGAGAACAAGCAATTTGAATTGGATCCTAAGCGGAGGAGTCTGAGTAACGGTTAGCCAAATAGATGACCCTGGCTGCAGCATTAAGGATGGACTAAAGAGGGGAAAGTCGAGTGAGGGGGAGGCCAATTAATAGAGAGTTACAGTAGTCAAGGCGGGAGTGGATCAGGGCAACAGTAAGGGTTTTTGTTGTTTCCAAGGTGAGAAAGGGGCAGATTCTAGAGATGTTCTTCAGGTGCAAGTGACAAGAGCGGGCAAGAGATTGTATATGGAAGGTGAAGGAAAGATTGGTGTCAAACACAACGCCCAGACAGCGCGCCTGCTGGTTCAGCGTTATTGTGGTTCCACACACGGAGAGGGAGATGTCAGATTTAGGGAGGTGAGTAGACGGCGGGAGCAGAAGAAGTTCAGTTTTGGAAAGGTTGAGTTTGAGATAGAGAGCGGACATGATGTTGGAAACTGCGGCCAGTCAGTCACTGGTGTTCTGTAGTACAGTGGGGGTAAGGTCAGGGGATGAAGTGCATAGTTGTGTGTCATCAGCATAAAGATGGTACTGAAAGCTAAATTTGCTGATGGTCTGCCCAATTGGGACCGTGTAGAGAGAGAAGAGAAGAGGGCCAAGGACTGAACCCTGAGGAACCCCAGTAGTGAGAGGAAGGGGGGACTAAGTGTATTTGTATTTGTAAATGTATGTATGTATGTATTTGTAAATGTATTTTATTGGGATTTTAGATTATGCCAACACTAAGTAGCAAGTATTTGTGAAGTGTAAATGAAATGATACTTGGTTTTCTAATTATTTTAAAAATATAAATCTGAAAATTGTGTCGTGCATTTGTATTCAGAGTGATAGTTCGGCTCACTTGGCTGCACACATAGGTAGATTCAGGGACACTGTCTCTTTAAATATTTTGTTGGTTTATAAAAAAAATTACATAAACCAACATAAAGTTCATCAAATCAAACACTTCCCTTCTGGCATAATGGTAAATAAAAAATAACTGTACAGCATTGTCCATATGTCCGCGGGACTCCGGCCACTCATGGTTTAGCACAACACACGGTTCAAGTTATACAAACACAAGCTCCTCTGAACAACACATGATTCAACAGGCTGGCTTTTTATATCTCAGACCACACCTCGGGGTGGAGATATGGTGAACAGCCTCCCACCCGCTCTACAGTTGTTCACATAAAACCTAGCCCATTAAAAATGGCCGATTAACCCCTCTCAGCTCTTAGTGTGCTGGAACAACTTCTACGTGTAGGACAACATCTCTCTGCAATTACTGCTGCAAATCTTTTGGGGTCTGTCTCTACCAGCTTTGCACATCTAGAGGTGACATTTTTGCCCCTTCTTCTTTGCACATTCGCTGAATACAAATGCTACAATTGTATATGCTCATGTAGCTCATGTAGCTCTTTCAAATACAAGTACAGTCCTTTCCTCCATTTCTTGGAAATCAGTGTTTGAATTGATATGCAAACGAGGCTGATGATCTATTTGTAGATCTGATGCCTCTGTCACTCCAGCTCTATTCTTGGCCCAGCACATTCTCATCCTGCTGGACTGATGACTTCTTTGCCTGAAATCACACAGCACAGAAGCTTTTAGTCAAGTAAGAGAATACACACATAGAGCGCTTGGCTTTTTTTTAACAGTTCCATAGATAATATTTTAAGTTCCAATTTCTGGAACATTGAGGATCTAACCACTGGGATAGGGGATGTCTTGCAAACCAAATTCAAAGGGAACCTGTCATCATTGTGTTATAGAGCAGCAGGAACTGAGCAGTGTGGCATAAAGTTTTGAGGGAAAAGATAAATATAAGCCAGACAAATAAATACAGTGGCTTGCGAAAGTATTCACCCCCTTGGTATTTTCTGTGTTTAGGTACCTCACAACCTGGAATTTCACTTTTTGCTTAAGGGCTTGCATCAGTTCATATAAAGGACATGTCTACAACTGAACATTTGGTTTTCTTTTTATTGTGAAGAAAACAACAAATAGGACAAAATAGCCGAAAACTTCAGTGTGCATAACTAATCACTCCCCTAAAGTCAGAACTTTGTAGTGCCTCCTTTTGCGGCAATTACAGTTGCAAGTCGCTTTGGATAAATGTCTATGAGCTTTCCTCATCTTGCCACTGGGATTTTTGCCTATTCCTCAATGCAAAACAGCTGCAGCTCCATTAAGTTAGATGGTTTACTCACCGGCTTTTCTCAACAATTTTCTAGCACTTTCTCTCTCTATGAGCACCATGAAAGTGTGCGTAGTACTGACTCATTACTCTACCAGTCTGAAATCACTGACAGACTGAAACAGGTTTTGGTCAAGAACATTCCTGTATTTCATCATCCATCTTCCCCTCGACTCGGACCATTTTCCCTACTGCTACCACCATGTTTCACTGTGGGGATGGTGTTCTTGGGGTGATGAGCTGTGTCGGTTTGGCACCAGTCATAGCATTTACCTTGGTGGCCAAAAAGTACAATTTTGGTCTCATCTGACCAATGCACCTTCCTCCATACATTTTGGCAAACTCAAAATGAGCCGTACAATTTTTGTGTGTAAGTAAAGGCTTTTTTCTGCCCACTCTTCCATAAAGGCAATGGAGTGTATGGCTTATTGTGGTCATATAGACAGATACTGTAGTCTTTGCTTGGGAAATCTGCAGCTCCTTCAAGGTTACCTTTGGTCTCTGTGCTGCCTCTCGGATTAATGCCCTCCTTGCCCGGGCTGAGAGTTTTGGTGGGGGGCCTTCTCTTGGCAGGTTTGTTGTGATACCATGTTCTTTTCATTTGATAATAATGTATTTGATGGTGCTTTGGGGGATCATTAGAGATTTGGATATTTTTTTGTAACCCAACCCTGACTTGTACTTCTCAACAACTTTGTCCCTGACTTGTTTGGGGATCTTCTTGGTTTTCATGGTGTTGTTTGGAGATCTCCTTGGTCTTCATGGTGTTGTTTGGAGATATCCTTGGTCTTCGTGGTGTTGTTTGGTTAGTGGTGCCTCTTGCTTAATGGTGTTACAGCCTCTGTGGCCTCAGAAAAGGTAAAGTATATATACTGACAGACAAGTGACACTTAGATTGCACACAGGTGGACGTCCTGTCAACAAGCATGGAACTTATGAAGGGAATTGCTTGCACCAGAAATTTTTAGGGACTTAATAGCAAAAGGGGTGAATACATATGCACATGACAATTTTTAGTTATTTGATCCCATAAATTTAATTTATGCCTATATTTTTCTCACTTCACCAACTTGGACTATTTAGTGCTGATGCATCACACACAAATCAATTACAAAAATATTTAAACATAAATAATGTGACAAAATAGGTAAAAATCCAAGGTGGTGAATACTTTCGCAAGTCACTGTAGATCGATTCCCTTGTGTCCTCCCCATAATTGCCCTGTGTCTGCTGGTTTGGGAGCATTTGGATCAATGACAAAATATTTTCAGTTGGTTCCAAAAATACTGAATTCCAATGACCCCTGTTAACATTTTTGGAAGCGAGTTTATCAAGTCCACAAACTTCAGCCGTGGATCTAATCTTCTGTGATTGTTTTTACAATGTGCTGGAATGTCTAGTGGAACCATTAACAAGGACGTCATTGATAAAAGAAATAAAGATCGGCGTGCAGCAGATATCAGTATCAGCATCAGAATGCTGGGGGTAACATTTACACGTGGAACAAAACCTAAAAAAATATTGTGCAATATTCGGTAGAGAGCATTTAACTGTTTACTGTTCTGCGTTTATACTAGGGGTTCAGTTCAAGATGTATACTTGATTTCATGACAATAGTTTGCAAAAGTTTTCTATGTTGACAATTTAAAGCAGGAAAATCTTTATAGCTGCCTAACTGGTAATAATCTGAAATCCGTGTGATGTCATATGATTATTTCAGCCAATTACAGCCCACAACAGAATCAATCAGTGATGTCATGTCATGCAGACATGATTAACCATGTGATTTTACATGTATGGGTATACAGCTCAGGCATTTGGGGAAAAAGTTACTATGAGGGTACTTTTTTAGGTCACTTTTCCTTGTGGCTGTGTTGACTTTATTCGTGCCAAATTTGTTAAAGTGTTGCACAATGTTTGATAAATTTGATGCATCTTTAAATCTTAAACTTCCATTGAAAGCTTTTCTCAACTTTTTAATCTACTGCCCATACTAGAATAGTAAGGGTCACATTTTTCTGTGGGTGTTTGTGGATTGTGGTGGTGTGCTCCTTTAAATATAGGAGACAGTGACCCCAATTCATCAAGATCGGCAATTTTTTCACTGGTCCTGATGAGAGGGTGTGTTGGAGGCAGACGCTCCTGATTCATTAAGAGGCACATGGCTCTAAAAGAATCAGGAGCATCTGATGAGTGGCGTCATGCCCCCGCCACATCCGGTTATACCCTTGTTGGAGGAGGCAAAAGAAACTGGCATGAAGACACCAAAAGTCGCCAAATTTTTGTGCAAATCTAAGTTGCTCAAAAATGTATCAACTTTCAAAGCAATTTACGCTAGACTGCAGGCAAAACTGCTTTGATGAACCGGGGCCAGTTGCTCTTGGTGGTAGAGTAGTTTCCCCCCACTAGAGATAGTAGAAGATATACAGATATATACAAGAGACAATTTTGGAGCAACTTTATTTTAAAACTCGGTGGTTAGAGATCACAAGAGGCAATGAGCTTGAACAGTCTCTGATAGTTATCATTTACAACTTCAGTGGTCTTGTGCGTAAAACACTTTATACAGCCTGCTGGCAATTTTTTCTGGAGCTTTACCTTCACTCTGGCACAGTCTATTTGTCACGCTTAATATGTCACAGCTAGCGATGAGCGAGCATGCTCGCTTCTCAAGGTTTACGAGCATGCTCGGGTGTTTTCCGAGTATCTTCAGTGGTGCTCAGTGTTATGTTTTAGTCACTCAGTGCTCATGATTTGTGACTGTTTGACAGCTTTAATACATGTGATGAATGCCTGTTTCTTAGGCATTCCTCACACGTATTAATGCTGTCAAACAGTCGCAAATCATGAGCACTGAGTGACTAAAACATAACCCGAGCATGCTCGCCGAAAAGGTTAACAGAACATACTTGTTCATCACTAGTCACAGCACATCTCTCCCGGCTAGCTCTCTTGGCAGCAGTGCACTTCTACAGAAGGTTTGGATACTTGCACACTGCTATGGTCTTCTCAAGCAGTTATTGCCTATCAGGCCCTCGCTATCAGGCACCAGTCCCTTAAGTGACATGCAACTTTACAGTCAGGCATCAGCATATAGACTACCTAGTGTGTGGGCAGCTAATCTTCACTTTTTTAGTGTATGTCACATTCAATCACAGAGAAAAGCCTCTCTGCTCACCTCTTTTGTGGAATCCTTGCGTTCTCTCTCTCTATAAGAGTGGTATTCTCTTGCAGGTAGGTTGTTCTCGTCCATCATGACAGACTACACCATGGCAGTACAAGTTAGAGCTCAGGGGTAGTGCACTATACTTAGAGAGTGTTACTCACCCCCACTGCTAGCTAGCTCTGATGCACACAGTTTCTGCTGGGTTCCAACTCTATTTTCTTTCCCTGCCAGGCTGTTTTTTCTGCATGTGTCTGACCTTTACAGGTGGAAAGCAAGAGTCTTTTATGCTTTCAGTACATTACCAGAGATGTGGGTATGCATGTATATAAGACAACATATGCTCAGATTTGGCATGTGCATAGTAAGTAAACAACTTTTGTAGCGGGGTTGGTAAACCGTAATACATGTCAACAGGGAATGACAGTCGGTGTTGGTCCAGTGTTGTAGTTGTGGCACAAGTCCTTGATTTTTGGAATAAATTGGCAGACCCATTTTAAAGCTTTTTAAACACCTATAAAAGACTGACACATAGATGCAAAGGGTCATTCTGTTTTTTTTCTCATTCATTTTTAGGGTGAGTGTCCCTTTTAAAGGACTATTATCTCTGGACTGCTCACCGGAGAATTCGAGCGAGTGTTAATTCTAAGTCTAATGCTGGTAAGACGAGCCGCTTTTTGTAAATAATACTCAGTGAATCCCACTGCGTCTGACTTCCCACCAAAAGATATTACAGGAATGTAGTCCTTATGTCTCCTCACAGTCTGATGCCGGAGATTTGCCCCCAATGAATGCAGCTATAATCTATTATTTGGCTTAATAAATGTGCTTACAGCGTGTTTGCATTTTAGCGACTGTGTCAATATTTTATCCAAAATATTAGTTTTACCTCCTGCGTAATGAAGGTCGGAGTTAAGAAGCAAATCTCTCCGTTCTAGTCCTGCTCTTTACTATGTAACTTTCTGCAGCACATGATATTGCACTGTTTACATTCATATTGGTGCTAAAACAGAACAAAGGGATTTGTAAAAAATGGAGCAAATTTGTAACAGGGTCCGATCCCCATGGTGGTGCCTATTCCATTTCTTAAAGCTAGACCCTCTGTCTCCCTATCACAGGCACATATAAGAGAAGATGACATGCATTTATCAGGACCACCTGTATTGTCCTCATAAATAATGGTGCCACACAGCTATTGCCCCCCAAAAAATAGTAGTGCCACTTAGATAGTGCCCTTCAAAATATGGATAGTGCCTCCAATACAAGTGCTCTCTTACAAGTCTTACAAACAAGCTGTAGAGAAGGTAGGACTAATGCTGGCATTTTCATGGGGTGATGTGGCTAGTACTGTTGTATGGAAGCTTGACAATGCCATGAAAAGTGTCAGTCTTTGCTGATGACACCAAACTATGTAGGATATTAAAATCTGAACTTGACAATATGATATTGCAGAACGATCTGGATAAGATGACTGAATGGGCAAACACTTGGTAGATGAGGTATAATGTAGTTAAATGTAGAGTAATGCACCTAGGACGGAGTAATCCTATTGCTGCATATACATTAAATAGGAGTATACTCGGGACTACAGAGCAGGAGAAGGACGGGGGATTCTGGTTACAAGTAAGCTGAGCAGCAGAACTCAATGTCAAGCAGCAGCTGCAAAAGCCAACAAGATTTTAGGATGTATAAAAAGAGGAATAAAATCCCGCAATACCAACGTACAGTATTGTTACCTCTTTATAAATCACTGGTGAGGCCACATCTGGAATATGGGATCCAGTTTTGGGCTCCACATTTTAAAAAGGATATTCAAAAGTTAGAGTCAGTTCAAGTGGGCAACTAGAATATTACAAGGGATGGAGGCCTCTCATATGATGAGAGGTTGGAAAAGTTGGGCTTGTTTAGCTTAGAAAAACGACTCCTCAGAGATCTCATTTACATGTATAAATATATGTGTGGTCAGTATAAAGGACTAGCACGTGACTTATTCCTTCCAAAGACCATACTAAGGACCAGGGGGCTCATTACAGGTGGAAGAAAGGTGATTCTGGCACCTAAACAGGAAAGGGTTCTTTACAGTCAGAGCAGTCAGGCTGTGGAATGCTGACCACAACAGGTAGTGATGGCCGACACTATAACAGATTTATACAAGGGCTGGATGATTTTCTCGATACACATAACATTGTGGGTTACAGTTAAATTAGACAAAATGTACAATTGGGGGAGGAAGGTTGAACTTGATGGACTTAGGTCTTTATTCAACCTATGTAACTATGTAACTATGAGGAAAGAACATGAACATGCAAGCATAAACCCACATTTGTCAGCCAAAGTGAATGCTTCCATAGCACTGCCTGCCATGGTTCATGATGAACTGGACATAAAGATACCTGCCAAAGTTCCTCCGAAACAATGGCAGTCAGTAGTGCCTACACATAGTGCCAGACAGAGAACCCACGCCTACTGTAGTACCAGCCAGAAATAATACATAATACCAGCAAGAAAGCCACATAAAATACTTACCAGAGACATCACTCCGAAAACCTAGAGCCCATATTTACTGTAATACCAGCAAGAGCACACACACAGTGCCAGCCAAAGAGCCCATACTTACTACAGTACAAGCCAGTGCCCACATATAATGTCAGCTAGAGATCCCACCTATTCTATAGCACCACCAAGAATACAGTAATTAACCAGAGCCAGCATGGGTTTGTAGCAAACAAGTCATGCCAGATTAATCTAATTTCCTTCTATGATGGAATCACTGACTGGGTGACTGGGTGGATCAGGAAAACGAGGTAGATATAGTATATCTAGACTTCAGCAAAGCAGTTGATAAAGTATCTCATACTATCCATACAGTGGGTGTAGAAAGTATTCAGACCCCTTTAAATTTTTCACTCTTTGTTTCATTGCAGTCATTTGGTAAATTCTAAAAAGTTAATTTTTTTTCTCATTAAAGTACACTCTGTGCCATATCATGACTGGAAAAAAACAGAAGTGTAGAAATTTTTGCAAATTTATTAAAAAAGAAAAACTGAAATATCACATGGTCATAAGTATTCAGACCCTTTGTTCAGACACTTATATTTAAGTCACATGCTGTCCATTTCCTTGTGATCCTCCTTGAGATGGTTCTACTCCTTCATTGGAGTCCAGCTGTGTTTAATTAAACTGATAGGACTTGATTTGGAAAGGCACACACCTGTCTATATAAGACCTCACAGCTCACAGTGCATGTCAGACCAAATGAGAATCATGAGCTCAAAGGAACTGCCCAAGGAGCTCAGAGACTGAATTGTGGCAAGGCACAGATCTGGCCAAGGTTACAAAAGAATTTCTGCATTACTCAAGGTTCCTTAGAGCACAGTGGCCTCCATAATCCTTAAATGGAAGAAGTTTAGGACGACCAGAAGTCTTCCTAGACCTGGCCGTCCAGCCAAACTGAGCAATCATGGGAGAAGAGCCTTGGTGAGAGAGGTAAAGAAGAACCCCAAGATCACTGTGGCTGAGCTCCAGAGATGCAGTAGGGAGATGGGAGACAGTTCCACAAAGTCAATATCACTGGAGCCCTCCACCAGTCGGGCTTTTATGGCAGAGTGGCCCAACGGAAGCCTCTCCTCAGTGCAAGACATATGAAAGCCTGCATAGAGTTTGCTCAAAAACACATGAAAGACTCCCACACTATAAGAAATAAGATTCTCTGGTCTGATGAGACGAAGATAGAACTTTTTGGTGATAATTCTAAGCGGTATGTGTGGAGAAAACCAGGCACTGCTTATCACCTGCCCAATACAATCCCAACAGTGAAACATGGTGGTGGCAGCATCATGCTATGGCGGTGTTTTTCAGCTGCAGGGACAGGACGACTGGTTGCAATTGAAGGAAACATGAATGTGGCCATGTACAGAGATATCCTGGATGAAAACCTCTTCCAGAGTGCTCTGGACCTCAGACTTGGCTGAAGGTTCACCTTCCAACAAGACAATGACCCTAAGCACATAGCTAAAATAACAAAGGAGTGGCTTCAGAACAACTCTGTGACCATTCTTGACTGGCCCAGCCAGAGCCTGACCTAAACCCAATTGAGCATCTCTGGAGAGACCTGAAAATGGCTGTCCACCAACATTCACCAACCTGATGGAACTGGAGAGGATCTGCAAGGAAGAATGGCAGAGGATCCCCAAATCCGGGTGTGAAAAACTTGTTGCATCATTCACAAGAAGACTCGTGGCTGCACTAGCTCAAAAGAGTGCTTCTACTCAATACTGAGCAAAGGGTCTGAATACTTATGACCATGTGATATTTCAGTTTTTCTTTTTAATAAATTTGCAAAAATTTCTACACTTCTGTTTTTTTCCAGTCAAGATGGGGTGCAGAGTGTACTTTAATGAGAAAAAAAAATTAACCTTTTAGAATTTACCAAATAGCTGCAATGAATCAAAGAGTGAAAAATTGAAAGATTTAAAGGAGTCTGAATACTTTCCGTACCCACTGTATATTGAAAAAATGACCAAGTATGGGATTGACAAGGCTACAGTGGATTCATAACTGGCTCAGTGTTTCAAGTGTGAAACCACAAAGCTCTGTCTTGGCCCCAGTGTTGTTCACCATTTTTATAAATTATTTAGATAAGGAAACTGAAGGTAAACAAATCAAATTTGCAGACGATGCAGAGCTAGGAGGGATAGCTAACACTAGAGAAGACAGAGAAAGGTTTCTTGTTGGAAATAGAACTAAGCACCAGCACATATGAAAAAGACTTGGGTATACTAATAGATCACAGACTGCATATGAGTCAACAGTGTGATGCAGCAGCAAAAAAGGCAAACACAGCTCTGAGATGTATAAAGAGAAGCATAGAGTCTAGATCACGTGGAGTAATTATCCCCCTCTACTACTTATTGGCCAGACCTTATCGGAATACTGTGTCCAGTTCTGGGCACCAAACTTTAAAAAAGCCATCGAAAAACTTGAGCAAGTTCAGAGAAGAGCTAACAGGATGGTGAGCAGGCTGCAAACTATATCCTACGAGAAATGGTTAAAGGATCTGGTAATCTTTACCTTGCAATAAAGAAGGGTAAGAGGAAACTTAATTGCAGTCTACAAATATCTGAAGGCCTGTCACACTGTAGAGGGATCATCCTTATTCTCATTTGCACATGGAAACACGAGAAGAAATGGGATGAAACTGAAAGGAAGGAGATACAGATTAGATATTAGAGAAAAAATTTTTACAGTGAGGGTGATCAATGAGTGGAACAAGCGGCCACGAGAGGTGGTGAGTTCTCCTTCAATGGAAGTCTTAAAACAGAGGCTGGACAGACATCTGTCTGAGATGGTTTAGTGAATCCAGCATTGATCAGGGGTTTCAACACGATGACCCTGGTGGTCCCTTCAAATCTGAGGAGTAAAAAATAACACAAGTATAGGGTCAGTATATGCTGACCTGATCAAGGATTGCGTAGCTTTTGCGGATCCACGGGTGATTTCACCAAAAAGTAAATTATGCATGGAAAGTTTGTGATCAATATCCGCGCTGATGGTTTGTATAGAAACCTCAAATACCAGAGATGCTGTAAAAATAATGGTTCTTTTTTATTTTTCTACTCTTTTCGAAGTTTAACCCACTTCTTCAGGAAGTAAAAAAAACATACCAATGTTTTTTTTACTTCCTGAAGAAGTGGGTTACACTTTGAAATGTGTAGAAAAATAAAAGAAAACAGTGCATATATAGTGCCTGGCAGACAGCTACTTACAGTACCAGATACACAGTTCAACATGTGACCATTCTAGTCACTTGCCAATCTACGTATATTTCCCTGCTAATCTTTTCTTCGACCATCCAGAAGCAAGACCATACTATAGAGTGTAGGTGGACAATTAATTTTCCCACAGGGCCACATGAGAGACTGTGAAGACCCGGTGTCTTCCGTGGGCGTAAAACTACTCAGACAACACAGGGAGAGGGTAAAACAGTGTGGCAATACTTTATTGAACCACAAAACGGACAATAAACACATAGAACGGTCCCAGCTAATACCTGAGATGGTACAATATTACATAGTCCTCACCCTTCCGCTGGCTCGCCTGGGATAAAACAGCTGCAACTTTGGGACTTCCAGGGCCAACTACCTCAACCAGTGGCCCCCACCTCTGACGGGCCCCCACAGAGAGAAGGCAGCAGTCCATCGAGGTACAAGGCCAGGAGACCCGTGGGTCCCACCCTTGCCTCTCCGAGAGTTTCCATGGGGTCAGATGACCGGCTGGTCCCAATCTGGCTTCTCTGAATGTCTCCATGGGTTCCAGGCGACTGGAGAGTCCCACCCGGCAACCCCAAACAACATCCATGGGGCCAGGTGACTCCATCGTCCCAACCCGGTCTCCCCAAAATGTATCCATGGGCTCTCTGATGGTCAATGGAGCAGATCTGTATCCTTCCAGCCACGGCCACATACTCACAGGCCGGACCATGCAGAATCCAAATCTGCGTCTCAGGGGCCAAAGCCATGCGTCCAAGCTGATGGTCTCAGAGAGTCTGAACCTTGACTCTCCCTGTAAAGTCTCTTTCCAATTTCTGTTTCAAGTCTGACTGCTACAGAAGCACATGTCCCTTAAAATAGTTACAGTTGTCTGTTCAAGTACACATTCACAGGTAAGAGGTTAGGGAGGGCATTACTCACAGGGCTCTGGTATCATTGTTTGATCTAATCTATTTACATAGTTGGTATAGTAGGGGGCTCTTGTAAATAAACATCTAGCTAGCTTAGTATAATATGTCATTAGCATATTAACAAATATCATTGTTTCCAAATGAAAAGAAGTCAACATTCAGTTTTATACACATAATAGTGTGTCCTTCCTGACCAGCCACAGAAATACACATACATTTACAAGTCAACATGAACACAATAGTGTATTTCTCTTGGCTTAACAAATCTAATTGTCTGGCTGATTAAGATTATAAGCTGTATCATCACAGAGACCTTGACTGTTGTGGAGGTCAAAAGAACGCTGATCCTAATTCTGCTCATTCTTTATTATTATTGGCTTTATAGTATTTTTTATCACTTAATATTGAGCATGATTAAGTATACTGACTCACTGCTACTGCTAATACATGTTACGATAGGGCTTATTGTACTATCTATTTTCCTTGTAGCAGCAAATCAAAACCATAATTTACTGCTTTTTATAAAGTTTAGAAATCATACTGCTCCTGTTATACAGCCCTTGTACCTTAATCAACAGCTCCCCACACAGTATGATGTCCCCACAAGGCACCTCACTAAGTATGATGTCCCTCCAGACAGTATGATGTCCTCACACAGCCCCTCAAACAGTATAATGTCCCCACAAAGTTCCCCTACACAGTATGATGTCCCCATAAAGCCACCCACACAATATGATGTCCCCACAAAGTCTCTACACACAGTATGATGTCACCACAAAGCCACTCACACAGTATGATGTCCCCACAAAGCACCTCACACATTATGATACCCCCACACAATATTATGTAACCACAAAGCCACCTCCAGGGTATGATGTCTCCACAAAGCACCTCACACTGTATGATGTCTCCACAAAGCACCTCACACTGTATGATGTCCACACAAAGCACCTCACACTGTATGATGTCCACACAAAGCACCTCACACTGTATGATGTCACCACAAAGCACCTCACACTGTATGATGTCACCACAAAGCACCTCATACCATATGATGTCCCACCACACATTATGATGGACCCACAAAGCTAACCACACAGTATGATGTCCCCCCACACAGTATTATGTACCCACAAATGCCCCCACAGAGTATGATGTTGCCACAAAGCAACCCAGTATAATGTCCCCACAAAGCACCACACACTGTATGATGTCGACATAAAGCACCACACACTGTATGATGTCACACAAAGCTCCTCACACTGTATGATGTCCCTACAAAGCACCTCACATAGCATGATCTCACCACATAGCCCCCCCCATAGAGTATAATGTCCATATAAAGCACCTCACACAGTACGATGCCCCCCTGCAAAGTATGATACCCCCAACAGTCCCCCCCACAGTATGATATCACCTCACACAGTATAATGTCCTCACAGAGCATGCCTCACAAAGCCCCTTAATCAGTATAATGTCCCCATATAGCACCACACAGTATGATGTACCCACAAAGTCCCTCACACAGTATGTCCCCACACATCCCCTCATTCAGTATGATGTCCCCATAAAGCCTCCCACTAAAAACCCTCCAAAGTATGATGTCCATATCTGCTATCAGCATACAGCTGCCATGGGGTGCAGAGTCAGAGCATTCTGCTACACATAGTAATAAAGTGAAGGGTTAAGAAGCCTGGAATCCTCCTGTAGCTGGATATTAGGGTGGAACAGCAAGAAGCAACATGTCACGGGTGTATCAGAGGTGACAGACAGTCGCCCTGCAGTTGGTTGTAGGAGATCTCTACGTTTGGCATTACAGACATCTTCTTAGATGAGAGGCTGTCTCTAGGACCTAGCGGCTACCTCCCTCTGCTAATTAGCCCTCTGGCCTGGGTGTATATATACCTGGTGTGTTTGAGAGGGAGATGCCGGCTATATTCATTTCTACTTGTGAAGGCTTAGCAAGAGCAGTACTTCGTCCTCTCTGGAGCTTGAGGCCGAGTTCGCATTTGTCAGGAGTCGTCTAAAGCTAAGCCATGTCCCCTGTTTTGTCCACCCTTGTTGTCTATAGAGTCTAGTGGAGATCGACAAGTGCTCATTTCCTCCCATCCCTAGCCTTAGCCATACGCCAGAGAAAGACAGGGCGAGGCACGTGTGCAGTGATTACTGAAGAGGCAATATAGTGACAGTAGTTGAGACAGGGTGACACTAGACCAGACTAGGAGGTCTCCACTCCCCCCTTTCCCTAGTGTCTGGGCTCCCTTTCTATCTGTGTTGCCCTAAGTCTTTCCCACACCTGGCGTGACACAGCTTCAGTAAGACTTTTTGGATTTTTCTTTAGGATCCTGTTTGCTTTATATATGCCACTGAGCAGACCCATTGTATCTTGGCAATGTGAATGTGCTACTGTTCTTTGTGGCAAGAAGATAGGTAGAAAATAGCCCTTCACCCTGCAGTGTGGACATTGCTGCATTTACTAGCGCGGCACTGGCAGGTGATCATACTTATTTGTATATGACAGGTATATAGTGTACAGGGGTAATACCACGTTCCAATATTTAATACTTGTTTTTCTCATATGTAACAGTAATATGGGGCACCATTTCCTTAGATCCTGGCACCATAAACCAACGATTATTTTATTTCCGTTTTAATGTCAGGTTCTCTGTTAAAAAGCTGAAGAATTCGGGCAAATCTTAAGCGGAAAACATATTTAAGAAAATGATCTTTATGCATCCAGCATCTGGGTCCCGCAGCTGTTCAGTATATCCCATGTTATGTGGCTGCGTTGTAAGAGATTAGTGAAGGAAATCCCAAACTATTATCAGGGATGGGTGCCAAGTGGGTATTAAACTTATGTATCTATGCCAGGAGACTAAACAGCGGAGCCATAGTCCTTAAAGTAAAAGCTTGGAACATAAAGGATGATAATTAATACATTATAAATTTATCACATATTTGGATTATCGAAGCAATGGGATTAAACGGGATTTCTAGTTTTGTTTTTTTTTACAAATTAAGTTTTATAACTTTTTAATATACTGTGTTCTTCATGAGAACGCTCTTGTTTCCATTCATCTACAGTAATCCTGTACCGGGCTGCTCCTGCTCTCAGCTGATATACAGGTGCTTCTCACAAAATTAGAATATCATCAAAAAGTTAATTTATTTCAGTTCTTCAATACAAAAAGGTAAACTCCTATATTATATAGAGTTATTACAAACAGAGTGATCTATTTCACTTGCTTATTTCTGTTAATGTTGATGATTACGGCTTACAGCCAATGAAAACACAAAAGTCATTATCTCAGTAAATTAGAATAATTAACAAAAAACACCAGCAAAGGCTTCCTAAGCATTTAAAATGGTCCCTTAGTCTGTTTCAGTAAGCTTCACAATCATGGGGAAGACTGCTGACTTGACAGATGTCCAGAAGGCAGTCATTGACCCACTCCACAAGGAGGGTAAGCCACAAAAGGTCATTGCTAAAGAAGCTGGCAGATCACACAGTAATAAATGCTGTGGTATGATGGTCATTTTCTAAAATTTCCTGCAGTTTTTCTATACATGTACGTCGATAGGTGTCCTAAAATAGACCAGTTTTGGAACCATCCTGCCACACAGGGCTTTATAGAATTATTTTAGGTGGTTTTGTTTAAACAAGGCAATTAAACTGTGTATACATGGCCGCCCCTCCGAACATAAGCATTTCTACACTTCTTTAGCCGGGTTTATTTAATCAAAGTGCGGCCATTGACATTTTTCTTAAAAGCCTTTTTCTAATGTATCCGGACAGATGGCGATTGGAGGCCGGCCACTGCCTGTTTTTATTTCTTCCCAATCCATAACCAGTAGCTGAAAGTCAAACATTAAATCTTCACAGTCTGCCACATCCATTCAGCTGTGAAAAATGCCTTCAATTCTCCAAACTTCTGCTCCCGCCTCACCAGGAAGATGGAAGTTCAGATTTCTTGCCTGGAATCAAGCTGAATTGTTCCAAGAACTGGCACAAAAGTTATTTATCCGGCTTGTTGACACATGATAAATAGAAAAACACATTTGTACTTTTGGAAATATGTTAAAAATTATAAATATATATATATATTTACTTTAAGTCCTTCTCAATCTCTCATATGTTGGGTATTGGTGTATGGAGCAGGCTCAGGAGCTAAGCTCGCTTCATAAGAGGCAGTTGCTAGTGACGATCAGTTGCTCCGATTGCACTTAAATGCTGCTGTCAAGTGGCATGATCTGGGTGGTGTGGCCATTCTGGTACCTATCGCCCAGTCACAACACAATCGCAAGGTGCCCTTGTATTGTCATTGCAGCTGCAAGGTGTTAGAACCTTGCTGTTAGGTTTTTTTTCCTTTGCTGGTCACATGACCTTGTTGGTCTATTTAGTCCTGCTCCGCCCTTCTGGCTTTGCTGGACTTCATTGTATATCTACTTTCTAGCTAGCCTGTGCTCTGTATCTAACTCTGTTAGTTTGCTTGGTCTACGGACCTCTATGTTCTATCTATTTTGTTTGTTCGTCTGTCTGCTACTATTTCTGTTAGGAGGTGTCCCATATTCCTCCCAGTCCTTAGTACTTGTAGGGATTCCCTCCCCACATCTATAGGTCTCCGTACAGACTAGATTAGGACTTTAGCAGGTCTGATCGCAGGATCAGGTTCCCTGTTACATCGTAGGGATTCAGCTGAGTCTCATAGTAGGGACAGATCTCCTCTCTTTCCTTAGCTTTGGTAGCAGAACATAACAGTAAGTCCAGCCAGCAAATTCTCTTAGGAAAGATTTTTCTGTTCCATCATGGTGTCGGTTCAGGATTTGGCTCATCGCCTGCAGGGACTCTCTCTGGAGGTGGCCGAGCTCCGTCAGCACGTGAGTAACTGTCCTGGAGCACATTTCTTGGAGCCTAAGGTATGTTTGCCGGATTTGTTTTTTGGTGAACACCGAGAATTTTTTTCATTTAAAAATGCTTGCTTATTGTATTTTCGTTTGAGACCTAAGTCCTCTGGGGATGAATCCCAGCGCGTAGGGTTCATAATGTCACTTTTGCGCAAAGAGCCTCAGGAGTGGGCCTTTTCTTTGCAACCTAGTGATTCATGCTTCAGATCAGTGGATAGTTTTTTTTCTGCTTTGGGACTATTATATGATGATCCTGACCGTGTCGCATCAGCTGAGACTGAGTTGAGACGTCTAAAACAAGGATCGGGTAATGTGGAAAAATATTGTACACATTTTCGTCGTTGGTCCACTCAAACAGGGCGGAACGATTCTGCTCTGAAAAGTCTATTTCTTGCTGGGCTCAGTGAAAGGGTTAAAGACCTGCTAATTGCTTATCCTACACCTGAAGATTTGCAACAGGCTATGCAATTAGCTATACGGGTGGATAGAAGACTGCGTGCTAGGGTTAATGAGAGCAAATCCTCTGCTATGTCAGTTTCTGGTTATGATAATGTGTGTACTAACAGTGGTGAACCGATGGAGATTGGATCGGTGGCACCTCGCTCTCAAGAAAAAGACCGTCGTTTTTCGCAAGGCTTGTGTTTCTACTGCGGAAAATCTGGTCATTTGATTAAAGGCTGTGAGCTTCGTATGAAGAAAGAAAAAAAAATGGTCAGTCATGCCCGTATTGCCTGTTTAAATTCCAAGGGTATATTTTTAGCTGCTTCCACGATTGCTCAGGAAAAATTAATGGAATTTCGGGTGTTTGTTGATTGCGAGTCTACACTGAATGTAATTGATGGGGGATTCGTGGAAAAACTCAATTTAAAACCTGAACCTTTGTCATCCCCCATTGCTGTGGTTTCTGTGGATGGCTCCCCTTTGAAGAATATTACTCTCAAGGTCAGTGAATTTCCTCTCACTATTAATGGTGTTCACCATGAGAAATTGGATTTGGTAGTGTTGAATAACTTGCCTTCTCCAGTAATATTGGGTTTGCCCTGGTTAAAATTTCACAATCCTGTACTGGATTGGTCTACCAGTGAAATTAAATCCTGGAGCCATAAATGTTATGACAAGTGTTGTAACGGGCGTATTGCAGCTTTGGATAGGGGAGAATTGCCTGTTCCTATTCAGGATTTTTGGAGAGTTTTTTCTGAGAAGGAATCGCAGGTTTTGCCTCCCCATAGAGACTATGATTGTTCTATTGAATTTGTCCCTGGAGCGACTCTTCCTAAGAGTCGTTTATTTAACCTTACTATTCCTGAGAGGAAGGCTTTGGAGGAATACATACAGACAAGATTGGCCGCCGGTCACATTAGGCCCTCTAAGTCTCCTGTGGCGGTTGGATTTTTTTTTGTAAAAAAAAAGGACGGCGGTTTACGTCCTTGTCTGGATTTTCGTGAGATTAACAAAATTACGGTACGCAATCCTTACCCACTGCCATTGATTCCTGATCTGTTTAACCAGTTATTGGGGGCCAAGTGGTTCTCTAAAATTGACCTTAAGGGGGCATACAATCTGTTGCGCATGAAGGAGGGTGATGAATGGAAGACTGCTTTTAACACTCCTGTGGGTCATTTTGAGAATCTGGTTATGCCTTTTGGTCTCACTAATGCTCCTGCATTTTTTCAGAATCTGATTAATGACATCCTTAGACCTTTGATCGGTAAAAATGTGGTTGTGTATTTGGATGACATTTTGATTTATTCGCCAGATCTGGAGTCTCATTGGCGGAGCGTGCGTGAGGTATTACAGTTATTAATGGACAATTCGCTTTTTGCTAAGCTGGAGAAATGTGAGTTCGCTGTACAGAGAATTAGTTTTTTGGGCTACATTATCTCCAGCAAAGGTTTTGAGATGGATCCGGTTAAGGTTCAGGCTGTGCAGGAATGGCCTAGGCCTATTGGTTTGAAATCGATACAGAGGTTTTTGGGTTTCGCCAATTACTATAGAAAGTTCATAAAAAATTTTTCTAGTATTGTCAAACCTCTGACTGATCTCACCAGGAAAGGTGCTGATGCGGTTCAGTGGTCTTCTGAGGCCATTGAAGCTTTTGTGTATCTCAAGGAGAGGTTCACCTCTGCTCCCATCCTTATGCAGCCTGATGTTACTAGGCCGTTTTTGGTTGAGGTTGATGCTTCCTCTGTGGGGGTTGGCGCAGTATTGTCTCAGGATAACGGGGATGGATTACATCCCTGTGCCTTTTTTTCAAAAAAATTTTCGGAGACTGAATTGAATTACGATATTGGTAATCGGGAATTATTGGCTATTAAACTCGCATTTGAACACTGGCGCCACTTCTTGGAAGGTGCGGAATTTCCCGTTCAGGTTCTTACGGATCATAAAAATCTGATATATCTTGATGCTGCCAAGCGCCTGAATGCCCGTCAGGCTAGGTGGGCACTGTTTTTCTCGCGGTTTAATTTCTCCGTTACTTACATCCCTGGTACTAAGAATGTTAAGGCAGATGCCTTGTCTCGCAGTTTTTCTCCCATAGTCGGTGCTGAGAAAGAGGAAAACATTTTACAAGAAGGTGTTGTGATAGCTGCTTTAGACTCCGTTTTGGAAGATGAGATTCTTAAAGCTCAGGAGAATGCCCCATCTAACACTCCTCATGGGAGGTTGTTTGTGCCTGAGACCTTTAGGAGAGATTTGTTTGTTGAGTGTCACGAATCTCGGTTGGCAGGTCATCCCGGAATCTCTGAGACCAAGAGACTGGTGGGTCGCAGTTTTTGGTGGCCTGGATGGCAGAAGGAAGTCATTAAGTGGGTGCGCCAATGTACTATATGTGCTAGATCTAAGTCCTCACATACTCCTGCTGCGGGGTTGCTTTGTCCTTTGGAGGTCCCCAGTGCTCCTTGGACACATTTGGCTATGGACTTTATAACTGACCTTCCCCCCTCTGAGGGTTTTACTGTCATCTGGGTGGTCGTGGACCGCTTTAGCAAGATGTGTCACTTGGTTCCCTTCGTCAAACTGCCCTGCGCTAAAACTCTCGCTAAGGCCTTTGTCAAGGAAATTGTCAGACTTCATGGCGTTCCTACTGACATTGTTTCTGATAGGGGTCCTCAGTTCGTGGCTCGTTTTTGGCGTGCCTTTTGTGACAGGTTGGGAATTCATTTGTCGTTTTCGTCCGGATATCATCCTGAATCTAATGGCCAGACAGAAAGGAAAAACCAGGATGTTGAGCAGTTCTTGCGTTGTTTTGTGGCAGACAATCAGGAGGGGTGGTCTGAGTTTCTGCCACTTGCCGAATTTGCTCTGAACAATCATACATCTTCTTCTGCTGGTTGTTCGCCTTTTTTTTGTTGTTCTGGGAGACATCCGTCGTTTGGGTCGTTCTCCAAGTTGGGATCTGCCGTGCCTGAGGAGGAGAATTTTTCCGGTGATTTGGAAAGAGTTTGGACGGATGTGCGTGGTAATCTTCAGGAGGCCAACAGAAAATCTAAAGACTACTTTGATAGGAAACGACAGGAGGTTTTGTTCGCTGTTGGTGACATGGTTTGGTTGTCCTCTAGGAATCTGCGGTTGAGGATTCCTTCTAAGAAATTGGGTCCCAAGTTTGTAGGGCCCTTTAAGGTGCTTCAGGTTGTCAACCAATCTGCTGTTAGGTTGGAGGTTCCTACCTCCTGGAGAATTAATCCGGTCTTTCATGTCTCTCTGTTAAAAAAAGCTGTTGTGTCGGATGGTGACGCCTCTGCCTCTGTTCCTCCGGTGGTGGAGGACGGGGAATATGAAATTTCTCGCATCCTTGACTCTAGACGGTATAGAGGTAGTTTGCAGTATCTTGTGGCCTGGAAAGGTTTCGGACCCGAGGATAACTCTTGGGTGAGGTCAGATGATGTTTCCGCGTCCAGACTTATCAGAGCGTTTCACAGGAGATTTCCTGATAAGCCTGGTCCTAGGGGATCCGGAGGATCCTCTTAGAAGGGGGGGTACTGTTAGAACCTTGCTGTTAGGTTTTTTTTCTTTTGCTGGTCACATGACCTTGTTGGTCTATTTAGTCCTGCTCCGCCCTTCTGGCTTTGCTGGACTTCATTGTATATCTACTTTCTAGCTAGCCTGTGCTCTGTATCTAACTCTGTTAGTTTGCTTGGTCTACGGACCTCTATGTTCTATCTATTTTGTTTGTTCGTCTGTCTGCTACTATTTCTGTTAGGAGGTGTCCCATATTCCTCCCAGTCCTTAGTACTTGTAGGGATTCCCTCCCCACATCTATAGGTCTCCGTACAGACTAGATTAGGACTTTAGCAGGTCTGATCGCAGGATCAGGTTCCCTGTTACATCGTAGGGATTCAGCTGAGTCTCATAGTAGGGACAGATCTCCTCTCTTTCCTTAGCTTTGGTAGCAGAACATAACACAAGGCTGCAGAAAACCCTCCCATGGCTACCATCTTTGAATCTGGTGGTCTGTTACACTGTAACGCTAATGTCGGCATCCCACATAGCTCTCCTTTCCCCTCCATGCAGGGACGCCGACATACTCACCGCCACAGCCGTGCGGCATGGTCCCCGGCATGCTCCTTGCCTCCTGTCTCCTGTGTCTGTGGACTTCCCAGCAGCATGCCTAGTGCATGTGCGCGCTCCCTGTTCTTAAAAGACCAGCGTGCGCACCGGATAAGATGTCACCAGCCAATAGCTGGCAGGCATCTTGTATAAAAGGCACCCTCCTCAATAGGGAGGTGCCTAAGCAACATTGATTCATTAGTTAGCTAGTTTGGAACCAGTGAGTTGTTAGGTTCTCTGGTCCTTGTGTGGCCAGGTCCTGAATCTGAACCCCTGGTTCTTGTGCAGCCAGAGCCTGAATCTTCTCCCTTGGTCCATGTGTGGCCAGTCCCTGAACCTGCTCCCCTGGTCCATGTGTGGCCAGTATCTGAATTCGGAAACTGCATCCGGTGGTACCATCATCCAGAAACCGCATCCGGAACAGCCCACCATGGGAGGACATGGGGCAATATATAAAAATGGGAGCACTTCCTGGTTAGATTCGGTAGAGATAGAGAGATAGATCAAGTATTAGTAAGAGTTCAATGCCAGAGGGCTGGAGGGCAAGAGAAGAATGCATTGTTCTGGCAGTATGAGAACGTCAGCAATGGTCTTCAGCGGACATTTATGCATCGTCCGAGGTCTATAGCCCAAACTAGACACTGGGAAGCTTGCCTTATTCCCTTCCAAGAAGTGAAAGCCGGATGGGAAAACGCGTAAAGGAGACAAAAAAGGGTCTTTTGAGTGCTGCGGAGCCGGTCGGAGAATCCCGGGGGCAGAAGGTACCAGTAAGCGAAGGAATAGCTCAGGCTGAACAAACAAAGAACATGGAAACGTACTGTGCTTTGTCATCAATCAAATTAATCCCAAATACTCAAAAAGCATCACTATAATTGATGTAAAAAATATAAATTTTATTGAAGCATGATTAAAAACAGTATTAGTAACACAATACGGTAATATGGTAAATAGTAAGGTGAAGACACAAACAAAGTGTGACCGCACAGGCGGAAAGCATTAATACAACAGATGGGATAAAGGGCCACACGCCTCCATTAGTCAAATGCTGTGTATTCAGATATCCACCAACCCAAATACTCAAGTTAAGCCCACATGTAAGGGTAGCAGTTTTAGGGTGGGCACTAAAACAGCAAAAAATCCTAATCAATGATCAGGTAGAAACCATATCATGTATGGAGACTAAAGTGATGTTGTCCATAGCAAAAAAGCCTTGTATGATGCCCAATTATAAAAGTAGAGTCAGTATTACACGTATTAGCCCCCCCCGAGGAAGCCCATGCGAAACGCACGTCAGGGCTAATTGATGCACGCGGCAGTTGCAGCAACTTATGGGTGAGCACTATCTACTGTACTATACGTGTACTACTGACTCTACTTTTATAATTGGCCATTGTACGAGTATAATGTTATTTTTTCTTCCTGATATCTTGGCTGATTTCTTTAGATTTTCCCATGATGCTACGCAAACAAGCAGTGTGTTTCAGGTGTTCATTAAAATACATACAGTACAGACCAAAAGTTTGGACACACCTTCTCATTTAAAGATTTTTCTGTATTTTCATGACTATGAAAATTGTACATTCACACTGAAGGCATCAAAACTATGAATTAACACATGTGGAATTATATACTTAACAAAAAAGTGTGAAACAACTGAAAATATGTCTTATATTCTAGGTTCTTCAAAGTAGCCACCTTTTGCTTTGATGACTGCTTTTGCCAAATATTCCACTCCATTTAAAGTCAGTCGCCTGTGTTTTGTTGAACCAATTGACACTTGGTCGCTGACAAATACCATACTATTAGGCGACTGCCTGAAACCGTGGCCATCAGACGTTATCCCATATGACTGCCCTAATAATCCAGCAATTATTGTGAGCGTGTCAAATATTACACTCCATTTAAAGTATTGCAGTTGTGAGTTCAAACCTATTCTCAGTTGGCCACTGACAAATAGCTTATCTGTGAACAATGTTGTCAGAGTATTACGCCACTTTTACGAACTGACAAAAAAAACACAAAAAACAAGCTAAAATGGAAAAAATGTTAAGAAACATTCTTTTCAGGGTAATGACTTGTATATAAGGCCAAAGAAATTTTAAAAAAATAAAGTCTCCGGTTGTCTGGTGGGCTAGTCCAACACTGCCGAGAAGCAGCCCTCGCTAAGAAAAGTGTGTGGGAAGGTTCCCGGACACTCTATGGCTGTTTTTTCTACTGTGGACTGGCTCCGTACCGTCCCTGGCCACATTCACCTGTCCACGTGTTTGTGGTTAGGAGGTCCTTCCCAGTAAGTGAACTGGGGAGGGCATGTTCTGGGACCCGCACTTGTGGAAGGTGGAGACGATACCGGGAGAAATAGTGGCGGCTGGGGACCGAGTGTGGACACCCGGCCACCATCGCCATGAGGTTGTGGAAAGCTTCCGCCTCCACGAGCCTAAAAGACAACATTTCAAGTGCAAGCAGTCCAGAAATGTGTCAGTTTAGCATTGCAGCCTGTGGGTGAGTAGGTGGTTGGCTGCATACTTGCGCTTGCATTGCAAGGACTGTGGTAGGGACAACTGAACTCTGCGAAGGGACAAAGACGTGGATGATGATGGTTGCAGGTCTGCAATGACAGGTGCAGGGCGGGAGGCATCTTCGCATGCGCCATGGACAGGCCTTTGGCATGCACACACAACAGCAGAAGAGGCAGTGGTGTCACCCGCAGACACTGTTTCAGGCCCTTGGTTTTCGACCCAGCAATCGAGTGCTTTGCTGTCATGTGCCTGAGCATGCTGGTGGTGGTCAGGTTGGTAGTTTTGGTGCTCTTGCTGATGCTGGACTGGCAGATGTTGCAAATGGCCTTTTTGAGGTTATCTGAACAGTCTTTAAAAAGAACCAGACTCGAGAAGACCTAACAGCTGTACTGGCAACTTCCGTCTTGATGGTGTTTCAGGGAGCAGTTGCCTGTCTTGTGTATGTGGCCACCACACTGCTTGGTCCTGCCTGTTGTGGTGCTATGCCTCCCTCCCCCTGTGTGCTGCTGTCCTTGCTCTACATGTCCCCTTGCCAGGTTGGGTCAGTGAGTTCATCGTCCACTGCTTCATCTTTCACTTCCTCACCCTGGTCCTCCTCCTGACTTTCTGTCCATTGTGTCTCATCATTATCCACCTCTTGCGACACTAATTGCACTTTCCGACCGTCACCTTCGGGTGACCATGGCTGCTCAAATCGCTACATGAGATTTTCTGTTGCCCTGCTCGAAGTTGGCTGGTCGAGAGGCCCAAATCTATTGATGGAAAAGTGAACAGCTCTTGGGGTAACCCTGGACTCTAATCTCTCCTTCAAACCACATATCCAAGCTCTTTCCACTTCCGAGTGGACCAAGAGAGAGGCCAGAATCTATAAATGGAAAGATGAACAAAACAGCTCTTCGGAGTGACCAAGTGTGGGATCATTTGTCTCAGGGCACTCCGAATGGTGAGAGGAAGGAGGATCAGAGTGAGGAAGATGCCAACTACAAGTAAAAAAATCTCCCGGATCCCCACATTCCTCAACCATGAATCTATAAAAACACTAGTGCATGCCCTCATCATCTCCCGCCTCGACTACTGCAACCTCCTGCTCTGTGGCCTCCCTTCTAACACTTTCACATTCCTCCAATCTATCCTAAACTCTGTTGCCTGACTAATCCACCTGTCCCCTCGCTATTCCCTGGCCTCTCATCTCTGTCAATCCCTTCACTGGCTCCCTATTGCCCAGAGACTCCAGTTCAAAATCCTAACCTTGGCATGCAAAGCCATCCACAACCTGTCTTCTCCATACATCTGTGACCTAGTGTCCCGGTACTTACCTGCACGCAACCTCCGATCCTCACAAGATCTCCTTCTCTACTCCCCTCTTATCTCCTCTTCCCACAATCGCATACAAGATTTCTCCTGTGCATCCCCCCTTCTCTGGAACTCTCTACCCCACCATTTCTGACTCTCGCCTACTGTTGAAACCTTCAAAAAACACCTGAAGACCCACCTCTTGCGACATGCGTAGAATCTGCAGTAACCCTCACTCCAACATAACGCTGCACGACCAGTTCTGTCCTCACCTACTGTATCCTCTGCCAACCCTTGTAGACTGTGAGCCCTCGCGGGCAGGGTCCTCTCCTCTTCTGTACCAGTCGCCATAGGCGGATTATAATGAGGGCAATCTGGGCTACCACCCAGGACCCGCCCCTCCAGGGGGCCCATGGCCAGATTGCCCTCATTATAATATGTGCACCGGCGCCAATGCGGCACGGCACACACCTGAAGGCAGAGGCGGAGGGGCCCCCGGACCGCTCCCCTAGCAGCTGCACAGTGCCCATGCTTCTTCTTCTTTGGCCGTGCCAGCACTGCACTTGTTAACTGCCCTGTGTGCTTGTACTGGCCCGGCCACATCACAGCTAGGAGACACGGCCCTGTTTTTTAATGTAAAAAAATGATTATAATATATTAATATTGTGCCAAATTAATTTCACGTGAACTATCACGTGATACATCAGGTGTGTGTGTGTGTGGGGGGGCCTACGCCTTCTAAACTGCCCTGGCCCCTTGCTACTCTTAATCCACCCCTGGCAGTCGCTGTCACATTTTTATTCACGATTATTGTAATTGTTTTGGCGATGTATACCCCTTTTTCACATGTAAAGCGCCAAGGAATAAATGGCAATAAAGTAATAACAATAATGTGGTCCAGACTCACATGACTGGACCATGTGGAACACAGGGTGGTGGTGGCAAACTGACTGGAAGCTTTATCTGCTATCCAACCAACAACCTTTTCACACTGCTCTGGCTTCAATAGTGGTGTTCTGCAGCCCCCTAGAAATTGACGTGGGTGTTTGTTGTGCTCCCTTAGCAGGCACAGTTTCATCTTGTCCATGGCCTCTGCGTGCACTATCACCATCACCATAACGTCCACTTCCCTGTCCCTTGACACACATCTTGCCCATTTTAAATGGAGCTTAAGATTTGTCATGTTGCCAAAAATGTCTGCATTATTACCGCAGTAATATAGGATCACGACTGATGAGATGACCACAGTTTTAGGTAGTGCCCTGGAAGTCACAGATGCTTCCAGGTGTCTTCCCCATTCTGTTCCCATGTCTTTTCAGCACTGTATGCATGTGTCTGATGATGTGTCACACACCACATGGCCAGATAAGGTTGTAAAATGTTAAAATTCCATTTCCCGGTGAATGCATTTGTCACGGTTGAAAGCAATGCAAAAGTGCAAAAACACATCAAAAACGCTACATGTGAACATAGCCCAAAGTGTGGAGGAGCATTTTTGTTTTTGCATATTTATTTTGCCTTATATACAAGTCATTACCCTGGAAATTATGTTCCTTAAAATTTTTCCCAGGAAAATCCATTTTGGTTTCGTTTTTGTATGTTTTATTGTGAGTTGGTAAAAGTGGCGTAATGCCTCTGACAACATAGTTGACAGCTGTGACCTGGGAGTCATAGATGCTTCCAGGGGTCTTCACCATGCTGTTCCCATGTCATTTGAGCACTGTTCCCATCGATTTGGGCAATGTTTAGGCCCTCTGCAGACCGCCTGGCTATGGCCGCCAGAAAAATGCTCGAGTTTCCCATAGACTGACATTGGGTTCGTTGCTCGGACTGAGCACTCGAGCATTTTAATTTGCTCGACCCGAGCAACGAGTACCCAAGCATTTTAGTGCTTGCTCATCACTAAGTCATACCTCTGAAATTTTTTGCCATATTGCTTGGTGTGCTGCCTCCATTCGTTACTTTTTGCTGGATGGTTTGGTTCTTGCGAAGGAGTCTCTGCACCCACCTTACCCTGGTGCTGCTCCTGCTTTTATATTTATATATATATTGGGCGAAAGTGTTGACACAATTGAAATTGTCATGGGTGAAAGTGTTGACACCCTTGAAATTGTTCCAGAAAATGAAGTATTTCTCTCAGAAAATTATTGCAATTACACATGCTTTGTTATGCATATGTGTATTTTCTTTGTGTATGTTGGAACAACACAAAATGGGTAAACAAATTTGTTTCAAGCATGTGATGCTCATTCAAACTCACCTGTGGCAAGTAACAGATGATGGCAATATGAAAATCACACCTGAAACCAGATAAAAGGAGAGAAGTTGACTTAGTCTTTGCATTGTGTGTGCTACACTAAGCATGGAGAACAGAAAGAGGAGAAGAGAACTGTCTGAGGACTTGAGAACCAAAATTGTTGAAAAATATCAACAATTTCAAGGCTACAAGTCAATGTCCAGAGATCTTGATGTTCCTTTGTCCATAGTGCGCAACATAATCAAGAAGATTACAAGCAATGGCACTGTAGCTAATCTCCCTGGACATAGACGGCAGAGAAAAATTGATGAAAGATTGCAAAGCAGGATAGTCCGGATGGTGGATAAGCAGCCCCAATCAAGTTCCAAAGAAATTCAAGCTGTCCTGCAGGCTCAGGGTGCATCAGTGTCAGCGCAAACTATCCATTGAAATTTGAATGAAATGAAATGCTATGGCAGGAAACCCAGGGGGACCCCACTGCTGACATAGAGACATAAAAAAGCTAGACTGCAGTTTGCTAAAATGTACGTGAGTAAGCTCAAATCCTTCTGGGAAAGCGTCTTGTGGACAGATGAGACCATGATAGAACTTTTTGGTAAAGCCCATCATTCTACTGTTTACCAAAAACGGAATGAGCCCTAGAAAGAAAATAACACAATACCTACAGTCAAATACGGTGGAGGTTCAAAGATGCCAGAGTGCCTTAACTGTGTGCAAGGCATCATGAAATCTGAAGCCTTTCAAAGGATTTTGGGTTGTAATGTAGTGCCCAGTGTCAGGAAGCTGGGTTTGCGTCCTTGATCATAGGTCTTTCAGCAGGACAATGACCCCAAACAAGAAGCCCCCAGAAATGGATGGAAACAAAGCAGTGGAGAGTTCTGCAGTGGCAGCAATGAGTCCGGATCTAAATCCCATTGAACGCCTGTGGAGAGATCTTAAAATTGCTGTTGGGAGAAGGTACCCTTCCCATATGAGAGACCTGGAGCAGTTTGAAAAAGAAAAGTGGTCCAAAATTCCATCTGAGGTGTGAGAAGCTTCTTGATGGTTATAGGAAGCGATTGTTTGCAGTTATTTATTCCAAAGTTTGTGCAACCAAATAATAAGTTGAGGAAGCCAACAATTTTGTCGGTCCATTTTTTTTTTTTTAAATTATGTCCAATTTGCCTTTCCCTCAGTTTTTTTTGTGTTGTTCCAATACATACAAAAGAAATAAACATGTGCATAACAAAACATGTGTAATTGCAATTATTTTCTGGAACAACTTCAAGGTTGTCAACACTTTCAAGCAACGAAGTGTATTTGGTCTTAATAACACTACTTTATCATCATTCATGTCTCCCAATAAAATACAGTTATATGAAAAAGTTTGGGCACCCCTATTAATCTTAAGCTTAATGTTTTATAAAAATTGGTGTTTTTGCAACAGCTATTTCAGTTTGATATATGTAATAACTGTTGGACACAGTAATGTTTCTGCCTTGAAATGAGGTTTATTGTACTAACAGAAAATGTGCAATCTGCATTCAAACAAAATTTGACAGGTGCATAAGTATGGGCACCTCACCAGAAAAGTGACATTAATATTTAGTAGATCCTCCTTTTGCAAAAATAACAGCCTCTAGTCGCTTCCTGTAGCTTTTAATGAGTTCCTGGATCCTGGATGAAGGTATTTTTGACCATTCCTCTTTACAAAACAATTCCAGTTCAGTTAAGTTTGATGGTCGCCGAGCATGGACAGCCCTCTTCAAATGATCCCACAGATGTTCAATGATATTCAGGTCTGGGGACTGGGATGGCCATTCCAGAACATTGTAATTGTTCCTCTGCATGAATGCCTGAGTAGATTTGGAGCGGTGTTTTGGATCATTGTCTTGCTGAAAGATCCATCCCCTGCGTAACTTCAACTTTGTCACTGATTCTTGAACATTATTGTCAAGAATCTGCTGATACTGAGTGGAATCCATGCGTCCCTCAACTTTAACAAGATTCCCGGTGCCGGCATTGGCCACACAGCCCCAAAGCATGATGGAACCTCCACCAAATTTTACTGTGGGTAGCAAGTGTTTTTCTTGGAATGCTGTTTTATTTTGCCGCCATGCATGACGCCTTTTTGTATGACCAAACAACTCAATCTTGGTTTCATCAGTCCACAGGACCTTCTTCCAAAAAGAAATTGGCTTCTCCAAATGTGCTTTTGCATACCTCAGCCGACTCTGTTTGTGGCGTGCTTGCAGAAACGGCTTCTTTCGCATCACTCTCCCATACAGCTTCTCCTTGTGCAAAGTGCGTTGTATAGTTGACCAATGCACAGTGACACCATCTGCAGCAAGTTGATGCTGCAGCTCTCTGGAGGTGGTCTGAAGATTGTCCTTGACTGATCTCACCATTCTTCTTCTCTACCTTTCTGATGTTTTTCTTGGCCTGCCACTTCTGGCCTTAACAAGAACTGTCCCTGTGTTCTTCCATTTCCTTACTATGTTCCTCACAGTGGAAACTGACAGGTTAAATCGCTGAGACAGCTTTTTGTATCCTTCCCCTGAACAACTATGTTGAATAATCTTTGTTTTCAGATCATTTGACAGTTGTTTTGAGGAGCCCATGATGCCACTCTTCAGAGGAGATTCAAACAGGAGAACAACTTGCAAGTGGCCACTTTAAGTAGCTTTTCTCATGATTGCATACACCTGGCTATGAAGTTCAAAGCTCAATGAGGTTACAAAACCCCAAAAAGTGCTTTAGTAAGTCAGTAAAAAGTAGGTAGGGGTATTTAAAACAAGAAAATTATAAGGTTGTCCATACTTATGCACCTGTCAAATTTTGTTTGAATGCAGATTGCACATTTTCTGTTAGTACAATAAACCTCATTTCAAGGCAGAAACATTACTGTGTCCAACAGTTATTACATATATCAAACTGAAATAGCTGTTGCAAAAACACCAATTTTTATAAAACATTAAGCTTAAGATTAATAGGGGTGCCCAAACTTTTTCATATAGCTGTATCTCTGATTTCAGTTCTCTCCTTGGCTTTAAATTATTATTATTATTATTATTATTATTTATTATTATTATAGCGCCTTTTATTCCATGGCGCTTTAAATGTGAAAGGGGTATACATAATAAAAACAAGTACAATAATCATGACCAATACAAGTCACCGACTTGCACTGGAGGAGAGAGGACCCTGCCCGCGAGGGCTCACAGTCTGCCAATCTACAAGGGTTAGGTGAGGATACAGTAGGTGAGGGTAGAGCTGGTCTCCCAGCAGTATGGTTGAGCAAGGGTTTTATATGTATGACTGTGTCACCCTGGCCTGGATGCCACAAAATATAATAAAGCTGTGTCTGAGAGCAAGGGTGAGGTTCTCTAGTCAGGGGAACATTAGCATGCAGTGCCTCCTGTCTCAGGCCAGTAGGGGGAGCAGGCTGCCCCTATAAAAGCTGGTGCTGGTGGCAGGGTTAGAGAGAACTGGATGACCTGTCTCAGTACTGAGACGTGTCCCGGAGCAGAGCAGGGACAGAAAGTTGTATTGCACCTAAGAGGAAGTGTGGCAGGAGGAGAGCCACAAGCCAGAGACAAGAGGCGAAGTGAGCCTGTCTTGGCAGATAAAGGACTTAACTTACCAGACTTTGGTGTCTGAGGCTGGGAGGATTCCACATCCTACAGCAGATAACCAGTCCGCAGGGGACTGTATATTCCTTGGCCTAAGAAGCCTGGAGGCTCTGCCACAACAGAAGGGACCAGCAAAGCCGTATCAGGCCGGGAGCAGAAAGGAACCCACGTCGCAGGCCATACAGGCGAGAATACACGGAGAGCTCGGAAACGTGGGCTGTTACCCTATAAGGAGGAGATAGCCAGAAGGAGCACAGGAAGCACGGTAGGCCTACACCCTCACCCTGACCAGGGCCAATTTCCCCATTGCTCTCAGACATCCAGGTCCCCTCCTAGCCGGGACTGTTTGTGGGTCAGTTTACCTGTTCTAGTAAAGACCCTGGACTGCAACCTGTTGTTTGTGTGCTCCTTGCTCCTCCAGCACTATCAGCACTGGGACTCTCACCACCATCACTCCCACCATTCACTACACTGCCCTGGGGCTGCACTCTTCCCGTGGGGAGTCACACCACCCCAGCTGCATACACCATCAGCCCCAGCGGTCTGCCCAGCAGCGGCGGTTCCTAATGACCGCAAATCCACGGGTGGCGTAGTCGGACGTTATCAACAGCACTTAGCAGACTACCACTGGCCTGACCACCCTGAGCCATGGAACCGGGTTGCCACTACTACCCCCATCATTCCCCTATTGCCCGGATCCGCGTGCCCCACGGCCCAGGGGGCGAGTCATGACCACAAGGATCAATCAAGCAGAAGATCAAGTTTCATCATCAAAGACACAGACATCGCAAGACACAGACAAGGCAAGACACAGACATCGCAAGACACAGACATCGCAAGACCAGGACATCTCAGGACAAGGACTTCTCAGGACAAGGACATTTCTTTACAGGGACATTGAAAGATGAGGACATTTAAAGACAAAGACATTGGGTGAATATTTGATTCTTTCCAGATTTTTTTAGTACCCATATTGTCAGTAATTAAGGGGTCAGGACGATATTCCTAGGTTGTGAGCTATTCAGAACAGGATTGTGGGCAGCAGCACATAATAAATTTATACTAATAAATTAAATACACAAGAACCATTCTGATGTCTTTCTTCTCAAGGATCATTATATCATACAGTTACCAGAGTGAATGTAGATAATACTTCTCCGTATTCCTTGCTAATTTCCCTGTTCATCATCCACTCTCCAGAATGACCATGTCCAGTCTATAACCAGGGGTTGACTACCAAATTTTAGCTTGGGGAGAAAACAGCACACAGCATTGGCCCATGTGTAGAGAGCCAACCATAAAGGAGTTGTCCAGAAGAAAAAAATGAACCTTTCAAAAAGAAATGTAAAAGTTTTCAATAACATTTAGACCTTTATTCTTGAATGGAAGTTCGGTGACATTCCTGCTGTGCCAGGACGTCAGTAGACCGGGCGGCTATAGGAGTTTCACTGTCTTCAGGTCAGTGTTACAAGCTACAACCCTCTGGTCCTGTCTCTCCATTATAATTATTCCTCAGCTTCAAACCAACTATACTGAAGAGGAAGGACCAAAGAGTGCAACATGGTGCCCTCGCCAGAAGACAGAAAACCCCTTTGGTAGCCTGATTTGCTGATGTTTCGACATAGAAGGAAGAGAGGGTTGTTTTCTTTGTATGAAGACAAAACATCTGGTCAAGAATAAAGGGGGAAGAAGAGATTGAAAAATGTTAAAATTTTTGTTAAAGAAAAATTTAGAGGGATGTATAGTTTACTTAGGACTGCTACTTACTAAACAGGTTTCTGTAAAAATGCAGCACAGGTAACTGGGCCTTAAATAAACCCTTAAACCAACCCTGTATGCAGAACCCAAGCCTAGCCCAGCCTGTATATAGACCCCGCACTAATCCCACCCTGCATACAGACCAAAGCCAAACCAACCCTGTTTGCAGAACCCAAGCCTAGCCCAGGCTGTATATACACTCCGCACTAAACCCACCCTGTACAGACCCCAGACCAGAACCCCCTGTATACAGACATTCAGTCCAGTTTCCCCTGTTTACAGACCCCAGACCAAAGCTCTCTTTGTACAAGCACAAGACCTCAATGTCCTTGTAAAAAGACCCCAGGCCAAATCCATCCTATATACAAACTTCAGATCAGAACAGACCAGAGGTCTTATAAACAGACCAGTGGTCAGATCCACCCTGTATACAGATCCCACCCTAAAAAAAATACACTAATATCCATGTCATCTCACACTTCACAAAACCTTCAGCATTTCCTATTGTAGGGGCCAGATAAAATTGTTGCCTTCGTAATGGGAGTCTCTTTCACTCTTTGCAGTGAGTGGGTATGATCAGCATAATTGATGCATACATTTGGCCTAACAGTAGATAAAAAGAACCAAATCAAACACATAAATTAAAAGTATTACACTTTGTCATTTTTTAAATGTATAAAATGATCTAAGATCACATGAGAGGCAAAAATTTGAATTTTTAGAATTATTAGTTAATTTGTATGTGAAATAAAAGTCTGGTGTTTTCAATCAATGGAGTAACAATCAGGTGTGAGTGGGCGACCTGTTTTATTTAAAGTGCAAGGATTGATCAAAGTCTGATCTCCACAACAGATGTTTGTAGAAGTGGTTCTGGCATGAACAATGGAGATTTAAACCTTAAATGCTGTTGTTAGTGCAGAATGAGAGCCGTCCACCATCATCCCATTGCTTCTCCTACGAAGTATTCACAGGGTGATGGAGACTGAGATCTTCTTGAGGGAACCTGTCATGGGATCCATGCTGCCGAACCACAGGCATCTCAGATCACCAGTCTGAGGCAGGTTCATGGTGGCTTCCTGCCACTCTGCTCCCATGACTAACAGTTCTTTCTCTATACATGCAGATGGGAGAGACCTGTCAGTCGTGGCCAGTGGGGCAGGAAGGAGAAGAACTGACTCTTGGATAGTCATATAAGATGCATAGTCTACTGTCGGCTTTTCAATGTATTTTTTCTCTGAAACGCTGCAGGATAAGAGTAAAACATACACGGATTCATGATGTCCGTCGTTCAGGTAGCATGAATCTCATGACAGGTTCCCTTTAAGGCATAGATTGTAAGCTTGTAAACCTCTTGGTATGTGTTGAATCATGTGTTATTCTGTATTGTCTTTATTGTCTGTACAAGTCCTCTCTGTAATGTAAAGTGATGCAGAATACGTTGATTCTTAATAATTATTATTATTATTACTATGGCCGTAATTAGTGTATATCTTGAAACAGTATAAATCTATAAAGAATTGAGTTCAAAAGCACAAAAGTAAAAAAATCTGTATTTTGTTAGATGAGCAACATGATTAAATATAAAAAAATCAGGAAGCTTATAAACAGAACAACAATGGGCAAAGGGATGACATGTCAGGGATGATGAAAGGCAATGTAATAAAGTATAATATATAGGGACAATATTTTACAAGAATGGGACATACAGCAAACAATGCAATTGTAAAATATGATATAAATACATGATACACCAAATGGTATAATATATTAACAAACATTAATGTAATGTGCATCATATATTACCGTACTTGCATAGGACCACATGGATCAGGGAATAAGAAGCACAAAGCGTGACTCTAATGTTGATCCAGTGTGTATCAGAAGAATATAAAGTGTCATATAACATTAGTTTGAACATGATTCTAGATCATAAGCATTAATATTTATATAGAGTGCAATTCAACCATATTAAAGAAGTTCTCCTCCTCCTATCAAAGTTTTTATTCTCTTAATATATTGCAGTCATCATATTTTGTAGCACTGTGCACTTACAATTGCTCATTTTGCTTTTCTACCCAGCTAATTCTTCTCTTTTCTCTATGCAAAAACAGGAAGTCAATTTTCCCTGCATGAGTCAATCCCCTCTTCAACTCCCGACCCAGCTGCTCCCTCTTCCCTGCAGGGACTTTTGTCATGATGACTCATACAGGGAAGATCGACTTCCTGTTTCTGACGCGCCCCCTGAGCCGTGGGGTACTCGGTGCCGGGCCGGTCAGTGCAGGGGATGTCACAGTGACCCGGTCCGTGACCCAGGGCGTTCAATAAAAGGGGATTATAGTTTTTATAGTTTAATGTTCGTGACGCCACCTGTGGTATGCGGCTATATGGAGCCGCCGCTGCGGTGTAGATCCTCTGGAGCTGATGGTGACGCAGCAGAGTTGGTTCAGCTCTCCACAGGCAGAGCTTAGCTCCAGGGCAGGAAGTGGTGATGTTATAGATGTTGCTGTGCAGTGTAGTGCAGGGGATGGCGCAGATAATAACTAGTCCACAACTTAATGGTGGTTTCCTCTTATCTTTACTTGCCGTTATTAGGCAGACTGGGGCACGGGTACTAGCTGGTAGTAGAGGTCCGGGCGGCCTGGAAGCAAGTTGGGAATCCACCTCGCCAGGTGAAGTTGGAGGCCTTCCCTTTGCGCTAATCTCTTTGGCCGTGCTGCTTGTAGCTGTGCTGTGGCCCTCGTTCCTGAGTAAAACGTCTTTGTGCTCACCCGTATGGCAGGCAGCTCGGGGTTTCGTGGAGTGTCGCTCCCACGTTTTAAATTTTTTAAAAAAGTATAAAATATCCAACAAATTTCGTTCCATTTCACGATTGTGTCCCACTTGTTCTTGATTCTTCCCAAAAAAATTAGAATTTTATATCTTTATGTTTGAAGCCAGAAATGTGGCAAAAGGTAGAAAAGTTCAAGGGGGCCAAATGCTTTCACAAGGCACTGTAACCTGGTATATGTGAAAAGGGTAAGAGCATATTCACAATGTGGCCATTTTACTGACAAAACCCAAGAAGAAAAAACAAAAATGAGCATATACCCTACAGCAAGTAAATAATTAAATAGTAATGGTACATGTAAATAACATAGGGTACTTAGTTAAAGCTATTTTGATTAAAAAAGCATAAAAACGATTCCACCACGACAAGGTGCACCCAATCGGGACATTCCTAACCTGTCTCTAGTATTAAAATCTTACCATGTGTCAAACGACGTCAATGTGAAAAAGGGCAGAGCAGGACAGGGCCCAACTGAGACACCCGTCCATAGGAAGTTATACTGATAGAATACTTGGCTCAGAAAGGAGGACCACACTCCCTATTTGTACAAAGTACAAGAGATTACGGCAAAACCAAAAAACTGAACGTTCACACTGTGGCCATTTCACAGACAAAGCCCAAGAAAAAAATAATAATAATAATCTCTGGCACTTTGTACAAACAGGATCATGTTGGTCTGAAAGCCAAAAATGGCTGGGTCTTTAAGGGGCTAAGAATCCCCATAAATATGACATTTTTTAGGAGGTTCTTGAGCAGAAAATGAGGCAAAAACTCAAAATTTTTTGCACACTTTTTTTTCCTGACTGAATTTGAGACCTGCAGCGGTTTTGAGCACGGCAGCATGTCAATTCTTTCAACATTTTTGAAGCATTTTTTCACTCATAGAAAGCGATTGTGGGAAGAGTAATACATGGTTAAACGGGTTGTCCGGCGTTATACTACAAGTCTGCCATCAATCTACAGTGGGGGGAAAAAGTATTTAGCCAGCCACCAATTGTGCAAGTTCTCCCACTAAAAAAGATGAGAGAGGCCTGTAATTGACATCATAGGTAGACCTCAACTATGAGAGACAAAATGAGAAAACAAATCCTGAAAATCACATTGTCTGATTTCGGAAGAAATTGTTTTCAAATTTTGGTGGAAAATAAGTATTTGGTCAATTACAAACAAGTTAGATTTCTGGCTGTCACAGACCTGTAACTTCTTCTTTACGAGGCTCCTCTGTCCTCCACTCATTACCTGTAGTACTGGCTCCTGTTTGAACTTGTTATCAGTGTAAAAGACACCTGTCCGCAACCTCAATCAGTCACACTCCAAACTCCACTATGGTGAAGACCAAAGAGCTGTCGAAGGACACCAGAAACAAAATTGTAGCCCTGCACCAGGCTGGGAAGACTGAATCTGCAATAGGCAAGCAGCTTGGTGTGAAGAAATCAACTGTGGGAGCAATAATTAGAAAATGGAAGACATACAAGACCACTGATAATCTCCCTCAATCTGGGGCTCCACACAAGATCTCACCCCGTGGGGTCAAAATGATCTCAAGAACGGTGAGAAAAAATCCCGGAACCACACGGGGGGACATCGTGAATGACCTGCAGAGAGCTGGGACCAACGTTACACAGGCTACCATCAATAACACACTAAGCCGCCAGGGACTCAGATCCTGCAGTGCCAGACGTGTCCCCCTGCTTAAGCCATTACATGTCCGGGCCCATCTGAAGTTTGCTAGAGAGCATTTCGATGATCCAGAAGAGTATTGGGAGAATGTCATATGGTCAGCCGAAACCAAAGTAGAACTGTTTGGTAGAAAGACAACTCGTCGTGTTTGGAGGAGAAAGAATGCTGAGTAGGATCAAAAGAACACCATACCCACTGTGAAGCATGGGGGTGGCAACATCATGCTTTGGGCTGTTTCTCTGCCAAGGGACCAGGACAACTTATCCGTGTACAAGAAAGAATGAATGGGGCCATGTATCGTGAGATTTTGCAAACCTCCTTCCATCAGCAAGGGCATTGAAGATGAAATGTGGCTGGGTCTTTCAGCCTGGCAATGATCCCAAGCACACCGCCAGGGCAACGAAGGAGTGGCTTTGTAAGAAGCATTTCAAGGTCCTGGAGTGGCCTAGCCAGTCTCCAGATCTAAACCCTATAGAAAACCTTTGGAGGGAGTTAAAAGTGCACATTGCCCAGCGACAGCCCCAAAACATCACTGCTCTAGAGGAGATCTGCATGGAGGAATGGGCCAACATACCAGCAACAGTGTGTGCCAACCTTGTGAAGACTTACAGAAAATGTTTGACCTCTGTCATTGCCAACAAAGGATATATAACAAAGTATTGAGATGAACTTTTGTAATCGACTAAATACTTATTTTCCACCAAAATTTGAAACAAAATTCTTTCCAAATCAGACAATGTGATTTTCAGGATTTGTTTTCTCATTTTGTCTCCCATAGTTGAGGTCGACCTATGATGTCAGTTATAGGCCTCTCTCATCTTTTTAAGTGGGAGAACTTGCACAATTGGTGGCTGACTAAATACTTTTTTCCCCACTGTATGTGACTGCAGACTTTTGAATCCTGACATTGCGTGCTCTGCGCACCGTGAGGAGTCTCCAGTGTTGGAAGTCATGTGACCACATAAAGACCTAATATTCTAAAATCACCAATTTTATTTATACCAATCTAAAATGTCATTAAAATGACCAAAAAGACAGAACAACACATAAATGACCTATAGCATCAAAAGAGTTTAAAACAATTGGATTATTGTGTATGTCTCTATCTGGTAGCCCTAGATGCTTCTATATACTTCCTGCCTACCAGCGAAGGTTGGCACCCTATAGGGAATCCTCGGCGGCTGTCCCTAGGATTCCCTAGTATCCCCTATATTTGGTGATATGTCCCCATATGTATAAATAGGGAGCCATTGACACTATACATATAACACAACTCTAACACTAAGGGGATTATACAATTCAACAAAAATCCAAACAAGATCAAAGTAGATATCTCAAAGTGAATAAATGACCTCTAAGTATTTTTGACATCATGCTCAGTGATTTATTTTTGGTAATTTTTACGACATTTTAGATTAGTATAAATAAAGTTGGTAATTTTAGCATATTATGTATTCATATGATTTCTGACTACTTGAGACCTTGCGGACATTAATTTAGTCTCATGAAAGGTCATATGACCACAAGTATTCGATTTGCATACTTCCGGTCACAATCCGACTAGACTGTATCCGGACTCGCTAAGTAAACTTGCATTGAGCGAGGCTGGATACAGTCTAGTCGGCACGTGACCGCATGTATGCAAATCATATACTTGCAGTCACGAGCCCTCACCTTCCAATGCCGGCACCAGAGAATCCTCATAGTGCGCAGTGAGGATTCACAAGTCTGCAGTCACATAGAGTGATGGCAGACTAGTAGCATAAGGCCAGACAACACCTTTAACGCTGTCTTACTTTTTCCCCCAAACCTCCTCTATGTTTGTACTTACATTTAAATCATTTTTCCAAAATAAAAAATGTATGTAAAATATAAAAACAGGTTTTATGTTATTCATGTCCTATATAGGTTTTGCATGCATAATTCTATAGTAAAAACATGCAGAAGCATGCTCATCAAAGATTCCCTTATTACATACTATTTTACTAACAAAATTATATCTAAAAATGATATTTTAAAAAAATAAAAAATAACATATATATACCGTAGACATAATTTTATTTTGTATTTTTTAGAAATCATTCTGTAAAATAGTATATAATAAGGGAATAATATGTATATAAATATATATATATATATATATATCGGTACGGAAAGTATTCAGACCCCTTTAAATTTTTCACTATTTGTTTCATTGCAGCCATTTGGTAAATTTTAAAAAGTTCATTTTTTCTCATTAATGTACAGTGCCTACAAGTAGTACCAGATTTAGCTGGTTTGATAAGATGCAAATAAGTTAGAGCCTTCAAACTGCAAACGAGAGTAGGTTTTATGAACAGAAGCATAAATCTTACAAACCAAAAAGTTATGTTGCTCAGTTGAATTTTATTAAATTTTAAACATAAAAGTGTGGGTCAATTATTATTCAACCCCTATGTTTAATATTTTGTGGAATAACCCTTGTTTGCAATTACAGCTAATAATCGTCTTTTATAAGACCTGATCAGGCCGGCACAGGTCTGTGGAGTTATCTTGGCCCACTCCTCCATGCAGATCTTCTCCAAGTTATCTAGGTTCTTTGGGTGTCTCATGTGGACTTTATTCTTGAGCTCCTTCCACAAGTTTTCAATTGGGTTAAGGTCAGGAGACTGACTAGGCCACTCCAACACCTTGACTTTTTCCCTCTTGAACCAGGCCTTGGTTTTCTTGGCTGTGTGCTTTGGGTCGTTGTCTTGTTGGAAGATGAAATTACGACCCATCTTAAGATCCTTGATGGAGGAGCGGAGGTTCTTGGCCAAAATCTTCAGGTAGGCCGTGCTATCCATCTTCCCATGGATGCGGACCAGATGGCCAGGCCCCTTGGCAGAGAAACAGCCCCACAGCATGATGCTGCCACCACCATGCTTGACTGTAGGGATGGTATTCTTGGGGTCGTATGCAGTGCCATCCAGTCTCCAAACGTCACGTGTGTGGTTGGCACCAAAGATCTCGATCTTGGTCTCATCAGACCATAGAACCTTGAACCAGTCTGTCTCAGAGTCCTCCAAGTGATCATGAGCAAACTGTAGACGAGCCTTGACATGACGCTTTGAAAGTAAAGGTACCTTACGGGCTCGTCTGGAACGGAGACCATTGCGGTGGAGTACGTTACTTATGGTTTTGACTGAAACCAATGTCCCCACTGCCATGAGATCTTCCCGGAGCTCCTTCCTTGTTGTACTTGGGTTAGCCTTGACTCTTCGGACAAGCCTGGCCTCGGCACGGGAGGACACTTTCAAAGGCTGTCCTGGCCGTGGAAGGCTAACAGTAGTTCCATAAGCCTTCCACTTACGGATGATGCTCCCAACAGTGGAGACAGGTAGGCCCAACTCCTTGGAAAGGGTTTTGTACCCCTTGCCAGCCTTGTGACCCTCCACGATCTTGTCTCTGATGGCCTTGGAATGCTCCTTTGTCTTTCCCATGTTGACCATGTCTGAGTGCTGTTCACAAGTTTGGGGAGGGTCTTAAATAGTCAGAAAAGGCTGGCAAAAGAGATCTTTAATCCACACATGTGAAGCTCATTATTCTTGGTGCCTGAACTACTTCTTAATACTTTAGGGGGACCAAACAGAATTCTTGTGGTTTGAGGGGTTGAATAATAAATGACACTCTGAATTAACTTTTAACGTTTTAAAAAAACAAAAAACAAAAACAAAATTTGCTGCAGTGCATTTCCCACTTCCAGGCTGATCTACAGTACAAATGTCACAATGCCAAGTTAATTCCGCATGTGTCAACCAGCTAAATCTGCAGGGGGTTGAATACTACTTGTAGGCACTGTACACTCTGCACCCCATCTTGACTGAAAAAAAACAGAAATGTAGAAAATTTATTAAAAAAGAAAAACTGAAATATCACATGGTCATAAGTATTCAGACCCTTTGCTTAGACACTCATATTTAAGTCACATGCTGTCCATTTCCTTGTGATCCTCCTTGAGTTGGTTCTACTCCTTCATTGGAGTCCAGCTGTGTTTAATTAAACTGATAGGACTTGATTTGGAAAGGCACACACCTGTCTTTACAAGACCTCACAGCTCACAGTACATGTCAGACCAAATGAGAATCATGAGCTCAAAGGGACTGCCCAAGGAGCTCAGAGACAGAACTGTGGCAAGGCACAGATCTGGCCAGGGTTACAAAAGAATTTCTGCATTACTCAAGGTTCCTAAGAGCACAGTGGCCTCCATAATCCTTAAATGGAAGAAGTTTGGGACCACCAGAAGTCTTCCTAGACCTGGCCATCCAGCCAAACTGACTAATCATGGGAGAAGAGCCTTGGTGAGAGAGGTAAAGAAGAATGCCAAGATCACTGTGGCTGAGCTCCAGAGATGCAGTAGGGAGATGAGAGAAAGTTCCACAAAGTCAACTATCACTGCAACCCTCCACCAGTCGGGCCTTTATGGCAGAGTGGCTCGACGGAAGCCTCACCTTAGTGCAATACATATGAAAGCCCGCATAGAGTTTGCTCAAAAGCACATGAAGGACCCCCAGACTATGAGAAATAAGATTCTCTGGTCTGATGAGACGAATATAGAACTTTTTGGTGATAATTCTAAGCGGTATGTGTGGAGAAAACCAGGCACTGCTCATCACCTGCCCAATACAATCCCAACAGTGAAACATGGTGGTGGCAGCATCATGCTATGGGGTGTTTTTCAGCTGCAGGGACAGGACGACTGGTTGCAATTGAAGGAAACATGAATGCGGCCAAGTACAGAGATATCCTGGATGAAAACCTCTTCCAGAGTGCTCTGGACCTCAGACTTGGCCGAAGGTTCACCTTCCAACAAGACAGTGACCCTAAGCACACAGGTAAAATAACAAAGGAGTGGCTTCAGAACAACTCTGTGACCATTCTTGACTGGCCCAGCCAGAGCCCTGACCGAAACCAATTGAGCATCTCTGGAGAGACCTGAAAATGGCTGTCCACCAACGTTCACCATCCTGCCTGACGGAACTGGAGAGGATCTGCAAGGAAGAATGGCAGAGGATCCCCAAATCCAGGTGTGAAAAACTTGTTGCATCATTCCCAAGAAGACTCATCTCTGTACTAGCTCAAAAGGGGGCTTCTACTCAATACTGAGCAAAGGGTCTGAATACTTATGACCATGTGATATTTCAGTTTTTGTTTTTAATAAATTTGCAAAAATTTCTACATTTCTGTTTTTTTTCAGTTAAGGTGGGGTGCAGAGTGTACTTTAATGAGAAAAAAAATGAACTTTTTAGAATTTGCTAAATGACTGCAATGAAACAAAGAGTGGACAATTTAAAGTGGTCTGAATACTTTCCGTACCCACTGTATATATATATATATATATATATATATATATATATATACATATATACATATGTATAATTTCCTCTTATTCAATTATATATATGTATTTTAAGGTATTTAATTTATTTTACGTTTTTCTATTTTTAGATATCTATTTGTATTAGATATATTATATATGTCCTTAGTCTGAAATAATAATATAATAAATACATATAATCTAAAAGAATATATATATAGTACAGACCAAAAGTTTGGACACACCTTCTCATTTAAAGATTTTTCTGTATTTTCATGACTATGAAAATTGTACATTCACACTGAAGGCATCAAAACTATGAATTAACACATGTGGAATTATATACTTAGCAAAAAAGTGTGAAACAACTGAAAATATGTCTTATATTCTAGGTTCTTCAAAGTAGCCACCTTTTGCTTTGATGACTGCTTTGCACACTCTTGGCATTCTCTTGATGAGCTTCAAGAGGTAGTCACCGGAAATGGTTTTCACTTCACAGGTGTGCCCTGTCAGGTTTAATAAGTAGGATTTCTCGCCTTATAAATGGGGTTGGGACCATCAGTTGTGTTGTGCAGAAGTCAGGTTGATACACAGCTGATAGTCCTACTGAATAGACTGTTAGAATTTGTATTATGGCAAGAAAAAAGCAGCTAAGTAAAAAAAAACGAGTGGCCATCATTACTTTAAGAAATGAAGGTCAGTCAGTGCGAAAAATTGGGCAAACTTTGAATGTGTCCCCAAGTGAAGTTGCAAAAACCATCAAGCGCTACAAAGAAACTGGCTCACATGAGGACCGCCCCAGGAAAGGAAGACCAAGAGTCACCTCTGCTTCTGAGGATAAGTTTATCCGAGTCACCAGCCTCAGAAATCGCAGGTTAACAGCAGCTCAGATTAGAGACCAGGTCAATGCCACACAGAGTTCTAGCAGCAGACACATCTCTTCAACAACTGTTAAGAGGAGACTTTGTGCAGCAGGCCCTCATGGTAAAATAGCTGCTAGGAAACCACTGCTAAGGACAGGCAACAAGCAGAAGAGACTTGTTTGGGCTAAAGAACACAAGGAATGGACATTAGACCAGTGGAAATCTGTGCTTTGGTCTGATGAGTCCAAATTTGAGATCTTTGGTTCCAACCACCGTGTCTTTGTGCGACGCAGAAAAGGTGAACGGATGGACTCTACATGCCTGGTTCCCACCGTGAAGCATGGAGGAGGAGATGTGATGGTGTCGGGGTGCTTTGCTGGTGACACTGTTGGGGATTTATTCAAAATTGAAGGCATACTGAACCAGCATGGCTACCACAGCATCTTGCAGCGGCATGCTGTTCCATCAGGATTGCGTTTAGTTGGACCATCATTTATTTTTCAACAGGACAATGACCCCAAACACACCTCCAGGCTGTGTAAGGGCTATTTGACCAAGAAGGAGAGTGATGGGGTGCTACGCCAGATGACGTGGCCTCCATAGTCACCAGACCTGAACCCAATCGAGATGGTTTGGGATGAGCTGGACCGCAGAGTGAAGGCAAAAGGGCCAACAAGTGCTAAGCGTCTCTGGGAACTCCTTCAAGATTGTTGGAAGACCATTTCCGGTGACTATCTCTTGAAGCTCATCAAGAGAATGCCAAGAGTGTGCAAAGCAGTCATCAAAGCAAAAGGTGGCTACTTTGAAGAACCTAGAATATAAGACATATTTTCAGTTGTTTCACACTTTTTTGTTAAGTATATAATTCCACATGTGTTAATTCATAGTTTTGATGCCTTCAGTGTGAATGTACAATTTTCATAGTCATGAAAATACAGAAAAATCTTTAAATGAGAAGGTGTGTCCAAACTTTTGGTCTGTACTGTATATATATAGTATTTTTTTAGATATATAAATTTATGTATTTGATGTAGGCTTCTACACTTTGGAGCATGTTCAATAAAAAATAAAATCAATCCTAAAACTTACTTTTGTTATCTATGTCATCTTAACATGTCACATACAGACTTGCATAGTTTGTAGTACTAAGTCTGTTTCATTAATGATATCCGGTAAATAAAATATCTAAAAAAAAGTAAATCATGAAATATAATTTTATCACTTATGTTATAGACCCAGGTGTAAATGTTAAAGTATTTTACCAGGCGGAACTTAATATTTTGGAGCTTTCTATCTTCTGTCTTTCTGCATAAAAAAAAAGAAAAGTCTAAAATATTTTTCACATTAGCCAGATAGAAAAAAAAAGCTCTCAACATCATATACATTGAATGAATTCTAAATGCGATCTCTGTTAATCTCACCTAAGATTAACGACCTTCTAAATCCCAAACCGACCAACTATAAAAACACATTTAAAAAGTTTCACTATTTAACTCTTACGTCTAATCCCGCTGCATTTACTTTGGAACTTGGAAAGTAATTTTAACATTTATAAAAATTTGCTGACAAAAATGTCCTGCTCCGTACAGTTAAAATGTTCTCGCCGTGATTGATGTGTTATATTATTACCATATGTAGTAGTTAAACATTTGCAAAAACAAATCTTTAACAAAAATAATAGCATAAAAGATAATATTTGATTTCCAGTGGGAAGAATACAAGACCTTTTTTTTATTTTCCTTTTTTTCCTGATTATGGAACAAGTAAACATATGTAATGGGTTGGAACTTTTGAGGACATAATAACATTAAGGGGTCTTACGTACAGTAGCTCATATTAACACGATTAAAACATTTTAGTACCACTGTTATTCCTAGTGGTGCAAAACTCGCTGTAGCCAGAGACTTTTCCTACAGCCGTGATGGAAGATTTATCAAAGTCACGTCAAGCTTGGAAAAATGTTCTATCACCTTTTAACGTGAAATGAAATAAATATTTTTATTTTAATGCTCCATCAATGTATCCAGTGTAAAGACCCAGAAGACAGAAAGGTCAAATCATTTTTTTCCCCCATTTAATATTTTTCAAAAACCGCCATATTGCATTGCCAGGAGGGAACAACAGTGAAAGGTCCGATTATTGTTTTATCAAAGTCAAAGAAGACCATGGAAAGTGCAGTACTCTTTGAAACCACAGTTTAATTCCTTGGAAAGTTAAGGTAGGAGAGCTATTTACGATGTACCAGGATTTGGTTCCCTGCAAGTCTTAATATGGTCTAAGTTAAATTTTTGTTCTTTAACCTAACATTTTTGAGCAAATACTTTCAGGAATTTCCCTATCAGATTTTTCAGGTTTCAACCCACGCAGTGGGTCCATATTGGCAACCACTCATGAGCAAATGAAGTGTTATGAACTAAGTTTACTTGGCCACATATAGTTGGCTCAAGAAGATTTCGAAGAGGTCAATAATCAAGTTGGCGTCAATGCTGAAACCGGTAGAGTCTAAGGCTGAATATTCAATCAATATTCAAAAGAAGGGATTAGCTTCAAAAATTCCAGGGAGAATAAATATATAGGTGCAGTTGCTAATCCAATATATTTGAACCCCTGGTTCTTTAAGCCTTAAAAACACAATGTCCTTAAAGAGTTTCTTTAGGCATGAAGGGTAACCTTGAGGAAAACGTCAACTGCCAAGCTGAGAAAGGTCAGCTGCAGATATGAAGTGTAGTAATGAGCGAGCACTAAAATGCTCGAGTGCTCGATGCTCAGGTCAAGCAAATTGGTATGCTCGTGTGCTCAACCCCAGCAACAAGCCCAATGTAAGTCTATGGGAAACAGGAGCATTTTTCAGGCGGCTCCCCCTGGCGGTCTGCAGAGGCCTAAAAATTGCCCAAATCGATGGGAACAGTGCTCAAATGAAAAGAGAACAGCATGGGGAAGACCCCTGGAAGCATTTCTGACTCGCAGGTCAATTTTTCCGGACTCACAATAAAACATACAAAAACGAAACCAAAATGGATTTTCCTGTGAAATATGTTAAGAAACATCCTTTCCAGGGTAATGACTTTGTTACGCACATGCCCGGGCAGACTATTGTGAGCGTGATTAGTGATCCCACTGTACCATGAACCGAGGAGTGCCTGGAGGGGCGTAGCTAAGTATCAACCCGATCCGACAAGGTCGCACGGCGGCTCAGTCGACTCCGTGAACCAGGGAGGAACCGAGAAGAGGGACCAGGTGTTACTCCAGGTCAGACCCCGGTCACAGCTGTTGACCCACACCGGGGAATGCAGGAACAGGCAGGTTAAACTAGCATATTGACTGGTGAGTACTGGCAGGCACGGCTGGTATGCAGATAGGTGGATATTGACAGGCACGGCTAGTATGCAGACAAGTGGGCACTGGCAGGCACGGCTGGCATGCAGACAGGTGGGCACAGGCAGGCACAGCTGACATGCAGACAGACGGGTACTGGCAAGTAGGAACATAGGCAGGAGAGGGACCAGTACAGACTGGGATACAGGAACAGAGCCGCAGGCGCGGTAGACAAGCAGAGCGGAGCAAAACCCGCAGATGCGGTGAACAAGCAAAGCAGAGCAAAACCGCAGATGCGGTAAACAAGCAAAGCAGAGCAAAACCCGCAGATGCGGTGAACAAGCAAAGCAGAGCAAAACCCGCAATGCGGTGAACAAGCAAAGCAGAGTAAAATCGCCGATGCAGTGAACAAGCAAAGCAGAGCAAATCCGCAGATGCGGTGAACAAGCAAAGCAGAGCAAAACCACAGATGCTGTGAACAAGCAAAGCAGAGCAAAACCGCAGATGCGGTAGACAGGACAGGGCTCTGTTCACATGGAACTGACTGGAAAACACAAGAAGATAGCTGGAACACAGGAGTTAGATACAGAGGCAGGGAAACAGAGCGAGCAGAACCAGATACACACAAGGTACTTGCAATGAAGAAGCGAGTGGACACAAAACTCACAAACAGAAGTACAGAGACAACGAGTTGGAGATAGGTGCAGGTTCAGATACTGCAGGAAAAGGGAAGATACAGACAAAGAGACAAACAACTAAAGGACAAGGACACTGTTCAGACAGGATCTGAACCAGGAACAAGATACAGGAACGAGCCTGGGAACTCAGCCCCCAGGGTGGCAGAAACTGACTAGAAGTCACAGGTACAGGTAGCGGCCCTGGGTACTCAGCCCCTAGGGTGGCGGAAACAGACTAGAGTCAGAACAGGACCTGGCAACCCAGTTCCAAGAAACACAAAGATGGAAAGTGTTGCTCAGGCACCTCCTACTGGGTGGAGGGGGCTTAAGTATCCAGTGACTCACAGCAATAGGCTGGGGACGCATTAGGACTGCGCACACTGTAGCTTTAAGAATCAGAAAGCAACAGCGCCGACGGCCTAAGCCAGCAGACAAGAGACATACAAACAGCAGGTACTGGAGCAAAATGTGCAGCCTGGCCTGAAAGGTAAGATTGTGGTCTTGCATGGTGGGAGATGGTAAGCCATGCAAGCACGCCGCCAGGGATGTTACAGACTTGTATATAAGGTAAAATAAATAACCAAAACCAAAAATACTCCTCCACACCTTGGGCTATGTTCACACATAGCGTTTTTGAAGCGTTTTTGCACTTTTGCATTGCTTTCAACAGTGCAAAATGCATTCACCGTGAGATGTCATTTTAACATTTTACGACCTTATCTGGCCATGTGGTGTGTGAGACATGATCAGACACATCCTGTTTCATTTATGAAGGAGGGATTCTGAAAGTCACAAAGCCTATTTTTATAGTGCCATCAGGCGGCCTTTACTATTCTTAAAGGGCCAGCAGTCGGCCCTCACTATTCTTAGAGAGCCATCAGCTGGCTATGCTTTGTTGTTCCCATTACTAAACAGTGGGTCTCCTATACTGTTATTGCGTATGCAGTGAGTGGCAGGGCTTCCCAAATTTTAGACGCACCCCAATACCCCTTTGAAGAGACTTGGAGAAGGTTGTCCTGAAAACAATGTTACCATTATTAGGAAGAGGGTCTCCAATACTGTTTGTCTATGCAGTGAATGCAAGGGCTGCCAAAGATTGAGAGGAACTCCAATACCCCTTGGAAGAGATGTCGAGGTCAGAGGGCCTCATAAAAACAATGTTCCCATTATTAGGAAGTGGGTCTCCCATCATGAATGCTACTTTAACCCGATCAGTAGGAAAATAGTGAGCATAGAATTTGAAATGCAGCATGCATTGCAACACAAATGCACGGCTTTGTTTTGGATCCCCATAGTACCGTGGTGGATCCGCAGGAACGAGTGCTGATAGATCCATTTGGCTGGTGCGTAAATCGCCTGGGCATCAACTTGTGAAAAATTTTTCCTTGGTGCACGTATTCGCCAGACAAGGATTCAAATGTCTCTGAGAGCGAAGGGCCGTGGGGCTCAACGGGAACCATGGCCTGAGCAAACTGTTATGCACACGCCCGGGCCGACTAGCGTGAGCGTGATTAGTGATCCCACTGTACTATGAACCGAGGAGTGCCTGGAGGGGCGTAACTAAGTATTAACCCGATCCGACCAAGGTCGCACTGTGGCTCAGTCGACTCCGTGAACCAGGGAGGAACCGAGAAGAGGGACCAGGTGCTTCTCCAGGTCAGACCCCGGTCGCAGCTGTTGACTCACACCGGGGAATGCAGGAACAGGCAGGTTAAACTGGCATATTGAGTGGTAGGTACTGGCAGGCACGGCTAGTATGCAGACAGGTGGATATTGACAGGCACGGCTGGTATGCAGACAGGTGGGCACTGGCAGGCACGGCTGGCATGCAGACAGGCGGGTACTGGCAAGTAGGAACGTAGGCAGGATAGGGACCAGTACAGACTGGGATACAGGAACAGAGCCGCAGGTGTGGTAGACAAGCAGAGCGGAGCAAAACCCGCAGATGCGGTGAACAAGCAAAGCAGAGCAAAGCCGCAGATGCGGTAAACAAGCAAAGCAGAGCAAAACCGCAGATGCGGTGAACAAGCAAAGCAGAAGAAAACCCGCAGATGCGGTGAACAAGCAAAGCAGAACAAAACCCCAGATGCGGTGAACAAGCAAAGCAGAGCAAAACCGCAGATGCGGTAGACAGGACAGGGCTCTGTTCACATGGAACTGACTGGAAAACACAAGAAGATAGCTGGAACACAGGAGTTAGATGCAGAGGCAGGGAAACAGAAGGAGCAGGACCAAATACACACAAGGTACTTGCAATGAAGTAGCGAGTGGACACAAAACTCACAAACAGAAGTACCGAGACAACGAGTTGGAGTTAGGTGCAGGTTCAGATACTGCAGGAAAAGGGAAGATACAGACAAAGAGACAAACAAGTAAAGGACAAGGACACTGTTCAGACAGGATCTGAACGAGGAACAAGATACAGGAACGATCCTGGGAACTCAGCTCCCAGGGTGGCAGAAACTGACTAGAAGTCACAGGTACAGGTAGAGGCCCTGGGTACTCAGCCCCCAGGGTGGCGAATACAGACTAGAGTCAGGACAGGACCTGGCAACTCAGTTGCAAGAAACACACAGATGGAAAGTGTTGCTCAGGCACCTCCTACTGGGTGGAGGGGGTTTAAGTATCCAGTGACTCACAGCAATAGGCTGGGGACGCATTAGGACTGCGCACACTGTAGCTTTACGAATCAGAAAGCAACAGCGCCGACGGCCTAAGCCAGCAGACAAGAGACATACAAACAGCAGGTACTGGAGCAAAATGTGCAGCCTGGCCTGAAAGGTAAGATTGTGGTCTTGCATGGTGGGAGATGGTAAGCCATGCAAGCACGCCGCCAGGGATGTTACAGACTTGTATATAAGGTAAAATAAATAACCAAAACCAAAAATACTCCTCCACACCTTGGGCTATGTTCACACATAGTGTTTTTGATGCGTTTTTGCACTTTTGCATTGCTTTCAACAGTGCAAAATGCATTCACCGTGAGATGTCATTTTAACATTTTACGACCTTATCTGGCCATGTGGTGTGTGAGACATGATCAGACACATCCTGTTTCATTTATGAAGGAGGGATTCTGAAGGTCACAAAGCCTATTTTTATAGTGCCATCAGGCAGCCTTTACTATTCTTAAAGGGCCAGCAGTCGGCCCTCACTATTCTTAGAGAGCTATCAGATGGCTATGCTTTGTTGTTCCCATTACTAAACAGTGGGTCTCCTATACTGTTATTGCGTATGCAGTGAGTGGCAGGGCTTCCCAAATTTTAGACGCACCCCAATACCCCTTTGAAGAGACTTGGAGAAGGTTGTCCTGAAAACAATGTTCCCATTATTAGGAAGAGGGTCTCCAATACTGTTTGCCTATGCAGTGAATGCAAGGGCTGCCAAAGATTGGGAGGCACTCCAATGCCCCTTGGAAGAGATGTCGAGGTCAGAGGGCCTCATGAAAACAATGTTCCCATTATTAGGAAGTGGGTCTCCCATCATGAATGCTACTTTAACCCGATCAGTAGGAAAATAGTGAGCATAGAATTTGAAATGCAGCATGCATTGCAACACAAATGCACGGCTTTGTTTTGGATCCCCATAGTACCGTGGTGGATCCGCAGGAATGAATGCTGATAGATCCATTTGGGCTGGTGCGTAAATCGCCTGGGCCTCAACTTGTGAAAAATTTTTCCTTGGTGCACGTATTCGACAGACAAGGATTCAAATGTCTCTGAGAGCGAAGGGCCGTGGGGCTCAACGGGAACCATGGCCTGAGCAAACTGTTATGCACACGCCCGGGCAGACTAGCGTGAGCGTGATTAGTGATCCCACTGTACTATGAACCGAGGAGTGCCTGGAGGGGCGTAACTAAGTATCAACCCGATCCGACCATGGTCACACTGCGGCTCAGTCGACTCCGTGAACCAGGGAGGAACCTAGAAGAGGGACGAGGTGCTACTCCAGGTCAGACCCCGGTCACAGCTGTTGACTCACACCGGGGAATGCAGGAACAGGCAGGTTAAACTGGCATATTGACTGGTGGGTACTGGCAGGCACGGCTAGTATGCAGACAGTTGGATATTGACAGGCACGGCTGGTATGCAGACAGGTGGGCACTGGCAGGCACGGCTGGCATGCAGACAGGTGGGTACTGGCAAGTAGGAACATAGGCAGGATAGGGACCAGTACAGACTGGGATACAGGAACAGAGCCGCAGGTGCGGTAGACAAGCAGAGCGGAGCAAAACCCGCAGATGCGGTGAACAAGCAAAGCAGAGCAAAGCCGCAGATGCGGTAAACAAGCAAAGCAGAGCAAAACTGCAGATGCGGTGAACAAGCAAAGCAGAAGAAAACCCGCAGATGCGGTGAACAAGCAAAGCAGAGCAAAACCGCAGATGCGGTGAACAAGCAAAGCAGAGCAAAACCGCAGATGCGGTGAACAAGCAAAGCAGAGCAAAACCGCAGATGCGGTAGACAGGACAGGGCTCTGTTCACATGGAACTGACTGGAAAACACAAGAAGATAGCTGGAACACAGGAGTTAGATGCAGAGGCAGGGAAACAGAAGGAGCAGGACCAGATACACACAAGGTACTTGCAATGAAGTAGCGAGTGGACACAAAACTCACAAACAGAAGTACAGAGACAACGAGTTGGAGATAGGTGCAGGTTCAGATACTGCAGGAAAAGGGAAGATACAGACAAAGAGACAAACAGGTAAAGGACAAGGACACTGTTCAGACAGGATCTGAACCAGGAACAAGATACAGGAACGATCCTGGGAACTCAGCTCCCAGGGTGGCAGAAACTGACTAGGAGTCACAGGTACAGGTAGAGGCCCTGGGTACTCAGCCCCCAGGGTGGCGAAAACAGACTAGAGTCAGGACAGGACCTGGCAACTCAGTTGCAAGAAACACACAGATGGAAAGTGTTGCTCAGGCACCTCCTACTGGGTGGAGGGGGTTTAAGTATCCAGTGACTCACAGCAATAGGCTGGGGACGCAGTAGGACTGCGCACACTGTAGCTTTAAGATTCATAAAGCAACAGCGCCGACGGCCTAATCCAGCAGACAAGAGACATACAAACAGCAGGTACTGGAGCAAAATGTGCAGCCTGGCCTGAAAGGTAAGATTGTGGTCTTGCATGGTGGGAGATGGTAAGCCATGCAAGCACGCCGCCAGGGATGTTACAGACTTGTATATAAGGTAAAATAAATAACAAAAACCAAAAATACTCCTCCACACCTTGGGCTATGTTCACACATAGCGTTTTTGATGCGTTTTTGCACTTTTGCATTGCTTTCAACAGTGCAAAATGCATTCACCGTGAGATGTCATTTTAACATTTTACGACCTTATTTGGCCATGTGGTGTGTGAGACATGATCAGACACATCCTGTTTCATTTATGAAGGAGGGATTCTGAAAGTCACAAAGCCTATTTTTATAGTGCCATCAGGCGGCCTTTACTATTCTTAAAGGGCCAGCAGTCGGCCCTCACTATTCTTAGAGAGCCATCAGCTGGCTATGCTTTGTTGTTCCCATTACTAAAGAGTGGGTCTCCTATACTGTTATTGCCTATGCAGTGAGTGGCAGGGCTGCCAAAAATTTAGACGCACCCCAATACCCCTTTGAAGAGACTTGGAGAAGGTTGTCCTGAAAACAATGTTCCCATTATTAGGAAGAGGGTCTCCAATACTGTTTGCCTATGCAGTGAATGCAAGGGCTGCCAAAAATTGGGAGGCACTCCAATGCCCCTTGGAAGAGATGTCGAGGTCAGAGGGCCTCATGAAAACAATGTTCCCATTATTAGGAAGTGGGTCTCCCATCATGAATGCTACTTTAACCCGATCAGTAGGAAAATAGTGAGCATAGAATTTGAAATGCAGCATGCATTGCAACACAAATGCACGGCTTTGTTTTGGATCCCCATAGTACCGTGGTGGATCCGCAGGAATGAATGCTGATAGATCCATTTGGGCTGGTGCGTAAATCGCCTGGGCCTCAACTTGTGAAAAATTTTTCCTTGGTGCACGTATTCGACAGACAAGGATTCAAATGTCTCTGAGAGCGAAGGGCCGTGGGGCTCAACGGGAACCATGGCCTGAGCAAACTGTTATGCACACGCCCGGGCAGACTAGCGTGAGCGTGATTAGTGATCCCACTGTACTATGAACCGAGGAGTGCCTGGAGGGGCGTAACTAAGTATCAACCCGATCCGACCATGGTCGCACTGCGGCTCAGTCGACTCCGTGAACCAGGGAGGAACCTAGAAGAGGGATGAGGTGCTACTCCAGGTCAGACCCCGGTCACAGCTGTTGACTCACACCGGGGAATGCAGGAACAGGCAGGTTAAACTGGCATATTGACTGGTGGGTACTGGCAGGCACGGCTAGTATGCAGACAGTTGGATATTGACAGGCACGGCTGGTATGCAGACAGGTGGGCACTGGCAGGCACGGCTGGCATGCAGACAGGTGGGTACTGGCAAGTAGGAACATAGGCAGGATAGGGACCAGTACAGACTGGGATACAGGAACAGAGCCGCAGGTGCGGTAGACAAGCAGAGCGGAGCAAAACCCGCAGATGCGGTGAACAAGCAAAGCAGAGCAAAGCCGCAGATGCGGTAAACAAGCAAAGCAGAGCAAAACTGCAGATGCGGTGAACAAGCAAAGCAGAAGAAAACCCGCAGATGCGGTGAACAAGCAAAGCAGAGCAAAACCGCAGATGTGGTGAACAAGCAAAGCAGAGCAAAACCGCAGATGCGGTGAACAAGCAAAGCAGAGCAAAACCGCAGATGCGGTAGACAGGACAGGGCTCTGTTCACATGGAACTGACTGGAAAACACAAGAAGATAGCTGGAACACAGGAGTTAGATGCAGAGGCAGGGAAACAGAAGGAGCAGGACCAGATACACACAAGGTACTTGCAATGAAGTAGCGAGTGGACACAAAACTCACAAACAGAAGTACAGAGACAACGAGTTGGAGATAGGTGCAGGTTCAGATACTGCAGGAAAAGGGAAGATACAGACCAAGAGACAAACAGGTAAAGGACAAGGACACTGTTCAGACAGGATCTGAACCAGGAACAAGATACAGGAACGATCCTGGGAACTCAGCTCCCAGGGTGGCAGAAACTGACTAGGAGTCACAGGTACAGTTAGAGGCCCTGGGTACTCAGCCCCCAGGGTGGCGAAAACAGACTAGAGTCAGGACAGGACCTGGCAACTCAGTTGCAAGAAACACACAGATGGAAAGTGTTGCTCAGGCACCTCCTACTGGGTGGAGGGGGTTTAAGTATCCAGTGACTCACAGCAATAGGCTGGGGACGCAGTAGGACTGCGCACACTGTAGCTTTAAGATTCATAAAGCAACAGCGCCGACGGCCTAATCCAGCAGACAAGAGACATACAAACAGCAGGTACTGGAGCAAAATGTGCAGCCTGGCCTGAAAGGTAAGATTGTGGTCTTGCATGGTGGGAGATGGTAAGCCATGCAAGCACGCCGCCAGGGATGTTACAGACTTGTATATAAGGTAAAATAAATAACCAAAACCAAAAATACTCCTCCACACCTTGGGCTATGTTCACACATAGCGTTTTTGATGCGTTTTTGCACTTTTGCATTGCTTTCAACAGTGCAAAATGCATTCACCGTGAGATGTCATTTTAACATTTTACGACCTTATTTGGCCATGTGGTGTGTGAGACATGATCAGACACATCCTGTTTCATTTATGAAGGAGGGATTCTGAAAGTCACAAAGCCTATTTTTATAGTGCCATCAGGCGGCCTTTACTATTCTTAAAGGGCCAGCAGTCGGCCCTCACTATTCTTAGAGAGCCATCAGCTGGCTATGCTTTGTTGTTCCCATTACTAAAGAGTGGGTCTCCTATACTGTTATTGCCTATGCAGTGAGTGGCAGGGCTGCCAAAAATTTAGACGCACCCCAATACCCCTTTGAAGAGACTTGGAGAAGGTTGTCCTGAAAACAATGTTCCCATTATTAGGAAGAGGGTCTCCAATACTGTTTGCCAATGCAGTGAATGCAAGGGCTGCCAAAAATTGGGAGGCACTCCAATGCCCCTTGGAAGAGATGTCGAGGTCAGAGGGCCTCATGAAAACAATGTTCCCATTATTAGGAAGTGGGTCTCCCATCATGAATGCTACTTTAACCCGATCAGTAGGAAAATAGTGAGCATAGAATTTGAAATGCAGCATGCATTGCAACACAAATGCACGGCTTTGTTTTGGATCCCCATAGTACCGTGGTGGATCCGCAGGAACGAGTGCTTATAGATCCATTTGGGCTGGTGCGTAAATCGCCTGGGCCTCAACTTGTGAAAAATTTTTCCTTGGTGCACGTATTCGCCAGACAAGGATTCAAATGTCTCTGAGAGCGAAGGGCCGTGGGGCTCAACGGGAACCATCGCGTGAGCAAACTGTTATGCACACGCCCGGGCAGACTAGCGTGAGCGTGATTAGTGATCCCACTGTACTATGAACCAAGGAGTGCCTGGAGGGGCGTAACTAAGTATCAACCCGATCCGACCAAGGTCGCACTGTGGCTCAGTCGACTCCATGAACCAGGGAGGAACCGAGAAGAGGGACCAGGTGCTACTCCAGGTCAGACCCCGGTCACAGCTGTTGACCCACACCGGGGAATGCAGGAACAGGCAGGTTAAACTGGCATATTGACTGGTGGGTACTGGCAGGCACGGCTAGTATGCAAACAGGTGGATATTGACAGGCACGGCTGGTAGGCATACAGATGGGCACTGGCAGGCACGGCTGGCATGCAGACAGGCGGGTACTGGCAAGTGGGAACGTAGGCAGGATAGGGACCAGTACAGACTGGGATACAGGAACAGAGCCGCAGGTGCGGTAGACAAGCAGAGCGGAGCAAAACCCGCATATGCAGTGAACAAGCAAAGTAGGGCAGAACCCGCAGATGCGGTGAACAAGCAAAGCAGAACAAAGCTGCAGATGCGGTAAACAAGCAAAGCAGAGCAAAACCGCAGATGTGGTGAACAAGCAAAGCAGAGCAAAACCCGCAGATGCGGTGAACAAGCAAAGCAGAGCAAAACCGCAGTTGCGGTGAACAAGTAAATTAGAACAAAACCGCAGATGGGGTAGACAGGACAGGGCTCTGTTCACATGGAACTGACTGGAAAACACAAGAAGATAGCTGGAACACAGTAGTTAGATGCAGAGGCAGGGAAACAGAACGAGCAGGACCAGATACACACAAGGTACTTGCAATGAAGTAGCAAGTGGACACAAAACTCACAAACAGAAGTACAGAGACAACGAGTTGGAGTTAGGTGCAGGTTCAGATACTGCAGGAAAAGGGAAGATACAGACAAAGAGACAAACAAGTAAAGGACAAGGACACTGTTTAGACAGGATCTGAACCAGGAACAAGATACAGGAACGAGCCTGGGAACTCAGCCCCCAGGGTGGCAGAAACTGACTAGAAGTCACAGGTACAGGTAGAAGCCCTGGATACTCAGCCCCCAGGGTGGCGAAAACAGACTAGAGTCAGGACAGGACCTGGCAACTCAGTTGCAAGAAACACACAGATGGAAAGTGTTGCTCAGGCACCTCCTACTGGGTGGATGAGTGTTTAAGTATCCAGTGACACACAGCAATAGGCTGGGGACGCATTAGGACTGCGCACACTGTAGCTTTAAGAATCAGAAAGCAACAGCGCCGTCGGCCTAACCCAGCAGACAAGAGACATACAAACAGCAGGTACTGGAGCAAAATGTGCAGCCTGGCCTGAAAGGTAAGATTGTGGTCTTGCATGGTGGGAGGTGGTAAGCCATGCAAGTATGTCGCCATGGATGTTACAGACTTGTATATAAGGTAAAATAAATAACCAAAACCAAAAATACTCCTCTACACCTTGGGCTATGTTCACACATAGCGTTTTTGATGCGTTTTTGCACTTTTGCATTGCTTTCAACAGTGCAAAATGCATTCACCGTGAGATGTCATTTTAACATTTTACGACCTTATCTGGCCATGTGGTGTGTGATACATGATCAGACACATCCTGTTTCATTTATGAATGAGGGATTCTGAAAGTCACAAAGCCTATTTTTATAGTGCCATCAGGCGGCCTTTACTATTCTTAAAGGGCCAGCAGTCGGCCCTCACTATTCTTAGAGAGCCATCAGCTGGCTATGCTTTGTTGTTCCCATTACTAAACAGTGAGTCTCCTATACTGTTATTGCGTATGCAGTGAGTGGCAGGGCTGCCCAAAATTTAGACGCACCCCAATACCCCTTTGAAGAGACTTGGAGAAGGTTGTCCTGAAAACAATGTTCCCATTAGTAGGAAGAGGGTCTCCAATACTGTTTGCCTATGCAGTGAATGCAAGGGCTGCCAAAAATTGGGAGGCACTCCAATGCCCCTTGGAAGAGACGTCGAGGTCAGAGGGCCTCATGAAAACAATGTTCCCATTATTCGGAAGTGGGTCTCCCATTGTGTTTGCCTATGCAGTGATTGCAAGGATTGCCAAAAATTTGGAGGCATTCCAATGCCCCTTGGAAGAGACGTGGAGGTCAGAGGGCCTCCTGAAAACAATGTTCCCATTATTAGGAAGAGGGTCTCCCACACTGTTTGCCTATGCAGTGAATGCCAGGGCTGCCAAAAATTGGGAGGTACTCCAATGCCCCTTGGAAGAGACGTGGAGGTCAAAGGGCTTCCTGAAAACAATGTTCCCATTATTAGGAATTGGGTCTCCCACTGTGTCTGCCTATGCAGTGAATGCAAGGGTTGACAAAAATTTGGAGGCGCTCCAATGCCCCTTGGAAGAGACGTCAAGGTCAGAGGGCCTCATGAAAACAATGTTCCCATTATTAGGAAGTGGGTCTCCCATTGTGTTTGCCTATGCAGTGAATGCAAGGGTTGCTGCAAATTTGGAGGTACTCCAATGCCCCTTGGAAGAGACGTGGAGGTCAGAGGGCCTACTGAAAACAATGTTCCCATTATTAGGAAGTGGGTCTCCCATTGTGTTTGCCTATGCAGTGAATGCAAGGGCTGCCAAAAATCTGGACCTTCTCCAATGCCCCTTGGAAGAGACGTAGAAGAGGGCCTCCTGAAAAATAATTTTCCCATTATTAGGAAGTGGGTCTCCAATTGTGTTTGCCTATGCAGTGAATGCAAGGGTTGCCAAAAATTTGGAGGTACTCCAATGCCCTTTGGAAGAGACGTGGAGATCAGAGGTCCTCCTGAAAACAATGTTCCATTATTAGGAAGTGGGTCTCCCATAGTGTTGGCCTATGCAGTGAATCCAAGGGCTGAAAAAAAAATTGGTAGGCACTCCAATGCCTGTTGGAGGAGATGTGGAGGAGGGCCTCATAAAATAATTTTCCCATTAGAAAGGAGCTGGTCTCCTATACTTGTAATGCCAATGCACTAAGCATATGGGGTGACAAACATTTACCCCTGAGGGGTATACATGAACATACTGTATAAAAAAATTTTTTACGGGCATCATAAACACCCTTTAAAAAAATTATGTAGGTGTTGCATCACGGACCACGGTCACCCTGGTGATATGGTGGTGGAGGATGAGGATGAGGAGAAGGAGGAGGACAAGAGCAAATAGCCAAAATCAGGATACCCATGTGTCGGTGTGAAATGGTGCATGGGAATACACCTCCCAAAAAAAGACACTGGATTTGAGTTTATGTTACACTGCTATCATTCGGTGGTGTTGAGAAGTCTGGCCCAATCCAGCCCTTGTTCATTTTTATAAGAGTCAGCCTGTCAGCATTTTCAGTTAACAGGCAGATGTGCTTATCAGTTATAATTCAACCAGTGGCACTAAAAACCTGCTCTGATAAAACGTGACAGGGCAGGCCAGGGCCTTCAAGGCATAGAGAGCCAGTTCATTCCACGTGTCTAGCTTGGATACCCAATATTTATAAGGCACAGAGGACGTTGGTATGGTCGGCAAGGTACTCCCTCAGCATCTTCCCAAAATTTGCTCTCCTTGTGAGAGTACCCCGCACCTCAGGGCCTGTGCGATGGGAGGGGCTGAGAAAAATCTCCCAGAACTTTGACAGTGTTCCCCTGCCTCTGCTGTATTGGAGTTATGTCTCTCTCGCCTGTACTCCTTGGTTGTCCAACGAACTGTGACCTCTGCCGCCAGTGTTTTCAGATGTGATTTTTTTTTTAATAGTTCCGCAACATGGGCCTTCTGGTACTGCCCCATTATTGTAGACCTGTCCGCCTATGGAATAAGAGATATAAAGTTCTCCTTGTAGCGTGTGTCTAGAAGTGTCACCAACCAGTAATGACTGTCACCCAAAATTTTGAGAATGCGAGGGTCACGGAAAAGGCAGCATAACATAAACTCAGCCATGCGTGCCAGACTGCTAACAGGCAAGACTTCCGTGTCCTCACCAAGAGGATGACTGACCATGCTCTCCTCCTCCTCTTTCTCCTCCTCCCCCCTGTCCTCAGGCCATCCACGCTGAACAGGCGGTAGTACCGTCTATAGCACATGAAACTAACTCCTGTTCTTCCTTCTCCTCTTCCTCATTGTCACCCAATCCACGTTGGGACGAGATGAAGCTGGGTTGTGTGTAATCACCCTGTATGGTTCCTTGCTCCATCTCATCGTGCTCCATCTGCAATGCATCCTCTTTGATTGTGAGCAGAGAGAGTTTCAGAAGGCAGAGAAGCTGGATGGTGATGCTAATTATGGTGTCATCGCCGCTCACCATCTTGGTGGAGTCCTCAAAGTTTTGGAGGATGGTACAGATGTCTGACATCAATGTCCACTCCTGAGGTCTTATGTATGGAGTCTGAACTGAATACCGACGGCCTTGTTGATACTGGTAGTCAACAACTGCCATCTTCTGCTCACAAATCCTTCCCAACATCTGCAGTGTAGAGTTTCAACGCGTGGGGACATCACACACCAGTCGGTGAGCCGGAAGCTGCAAATACTGCTGAAGCACGGCAAGGGCGACCGAAGCTGTAGCTGACTTTCTAAAATGGGCACACAGGCGGCGTACTTTGACAAGCAGATCCGGCAGCTCTGGTTAGGTTTTGAGAAACCGTTGAACCACGAGGTTAAGCACATGGGCAAGGCATGGTACATGTGTGAGCTCACCTCGCCTCAGAGCCGCCACCAGATTCCAGCCATTGTCACACACAACCATGCCTGGCTCTAGGTTCAGCAGTTTAACCCACAGATCTGCCTGCTCCTACAGAGCTGTCCACAACTCTTCAGCATTGTGCGGTTTTTCACCTAAGCATATTAGCACAGCCTCTTGCCGCTTGGCTGATGCAGTGCTGCAGTGCTTCCAGCTTGTGACTGATGTGGTCATTTCGGAGATGGAGGTTGAAGAGGAGGAGGAAGCTGAGGAGGATGAGGTGCAGGAGCTGTAGACTGTGGTGGCAACACTGATTGACCTAGGGCCCGCAATCCTTGGTGTCGGCGGGATGTGTTCCGTCCCAAGGTCCAACTGTGTTCCGGCTTCCACTATGTTAACCCAGTGTGCCATCACCGAGATGTACTGTCCCTGAGCACAAGCACTTGTCCACGTGTCCGTGGTTAGGTGGACTTTCCCTGTAACTGAATTGTTGAGGGCACGGCTAATGTTGTGGGACATATACTTGAGTAATGCGGGGACTGCACACCGGGAGAAATAGTGGCAGCTGGGGACCGAGTACCGAGGGACAGCCGCTGCCATAAGGTTGCGGAAAGTTTCCGTCTCCATGAACCTACAAGGCAACATTTCGAGCGCAAGCAGTCGTAAAATGTGGGAATTTAGTAGTGTGGCCTGTGGGGCTTTGGCTGCTTATTTGCATTTGCGTTCCAAGGACTGGGGTATGGACAACTGAACACTGTGCTGGGACAAAGACGTGTTTGCTGATGGTGCTAGTTGAGAGTGTGCAATGTCAGGTGCAGGGGAGGAGGCATCTTCACATGCACTATGGACAGGGGATTGGCTTGCACGCACAACAGCGGAAGAAGCAGTGGTGTCACCTGCAGACACTGTTCCTGGACCCTGGGGTTTGGCCCACAAAGTCGGGTGCTTTGCTGCCATGTGCCTGATCATACTGGTGGTGGTCAGGCTGTTTGTTTTGCTACCCCTGCCTATGCTGGCCTGGCAGGTGGTGCAAATGGCCTTTTTGGGGTTATTGGCAGAGTCTTTAAAAAACAACCAAACTCGGGAACACCTAAAAGTTGTACTGGCAAATTCCGTTGTGTTGGTGTCTGTCTGCAGCCACCACACTGCTTCTTCCTGCCTGTTGGGGTGCTCTGCCTCCCTCCCCCAGGGTGCTGCTATCCTCGCTCTGCATGTCCTCCTGCCAGGTTGGGTCAGTTACTATATAATCCACCACCTCGTCTTCCACTTCCGCACCCTGGTCCTCCTCCTGACTTTCTGGCAATTGTGTCTCATCATCGTCCACCTCTTGTATCTTTACCACCGTCACCTTCGTATGACCGTGGCTGCTCAAATATTTGGGCATCGCTACATGTGATCTCCTCTTGCCCCGATTCAAGTGGACCAGGAGAGAGGCCCAAATCTATAAATGGAAAAGTGAACAGCTCTTCAGAGTGTCCAAGTGTGGGATCAGTTTATAGATTTGGGCCTCTCTCCTGGTCCACTTAGTAACATAGTTTACAAACTATGTTACTAAGTGGACCAGGAGAGAGGCCCAAATCTATAAATGGAAAAGTGAACAGCTCTTCAGAGTGTCCAAGTGTGGGATCAGTTGTCTCTAGGCACTCGGCATGGTGGGAGGAAGGAGGATCTGGGTGAGGAATAAGTGGTCCAGACTCACGGCTACAGAGACTTGACCGTGTGGAAGACAGGGTGGTGGTGGTGGTGGCTAAGTGACAGGAAGCATTATCTGCTATCCAACCAATAACCTTTTCAAACTGCTCTGTGTACTATAGTGGTGTTCTGCGGTCCCCTATTAATTGGGACAGGAAGGTTGAGCGAGAAGATGTGGGTGTTTGTTGTGGCACAATTTCAGCTTACCCACAGCCTCGGCCTTTGCATGCACCATCACCATCACGTCCAGTTCCCAGTCCCTTGCCACATGCCTTGCCCATTTTAAATGGAGGAAAATATCTTCCACGCTCACTATAAATGGCTGAATTTGGGGCAAACTTATATGTGATCCGTGTGACGGGCAAACCACAGTTTAAAATAGCTGGCCTGTAGGTAACTTTTTAACAGCAAACTGGTGTCAATAGCTTCACTGACACACTGAAACAAAATTTCAATGGAGGCCAGAAATGGCAATATTTTCAGCGCAATTATATGTGATCCGTGTGATGGACAAATCAGTTTTAAATAGCCGGATTTTTAACACTGTAATATGGAAAGGACCTGGCTGTATTCTGCAGTGCCAACAAGCAAATGGCGCAGAAAAACGGAGTTCTCTGGATTGCTTTTTAAGCAAATAATCAGGATTAAAATTTTAAAAAAAATTATTCCTGGCCCCTGATATCTGGGGCTATTTCTACAAATATCTGTAAAAGCAGCAGACAGAACTGGAATTAGACAGAACTCTTGCTATGTGCACTGCAGTCTGCTATATACCCTGCCTGCCTGCCTAGCACTGATATCTCTGCAGCTGGATTAGTCCTCAGAAGGACTGTTTGTTGAGATGGATATGTGTCTCTAATATAGTCTGGCATACCTACACTAACCAGAAACAAGCAAATCTCTCCCTAGCTCAGTGTAGCATCGGCGTCTCTGCCTCCTGCCAGGCAGAGACGCCGTTCCCCTCACCACCGCGGTCCCGGTGTCTTCCTGCTCCCCTCCTGCTGCTGCTGTGGCTTTCACCGCACGCAGCTTCCCAGGCACTGTGCTTAGGGCGCGCGCGCTCCCTCCCTCTTAAAGGGGCCGCGCTCACCGTCCTAAAGAGTTCCAGGCCAATGGCCGGAGGACTTCTTCTTTATAAAGCGCCTCCTCCAAAATGGAGGTGCCTGCGCAAGGTTGTTGTTTTGTGTGCTAACACTTTCTTCAGCCCTCAGGTCCCGCTGCCTGTCAGCCTAGCCCACCAGTCGGTCTAACAGTTCTGCCCACTAGTCTAACAGTCCTGCCCGTCAGCCTGCCTATCCAGAGCACCTGCCAGTTACCTGCCGTGCCTGCCAGCCTGCCTACCTGGAGCACCTGCCAGTTACCTGCCGTGCCCGCCAGTATGCCTACCTGGAGCACCTGCCAGTTGCCAGCTTTGCCCGCCAGTCTGCCTACCCGGAGCACCTGCCAGTTACCTGCCGTGACCGCCAGTATGCCTACCTGGAGCACCTGCCAGTTGCCAGCTTTGCCCGTCAGTATACCTACCTGGAGCACCTGCAAGTTACCTGCCGTGCCCACCAGTCTGCCTACCAGGAGCACCTGCCAGTTACCTGCTGTGCCCGCCAGCTTGCCTACCCGGAGCACCTGTCTGGCTATCAGTTGTACCTGCCTGCTTATCTACCTGGATCACCCGCCAGCCTTCCTGCTGTGCTCATCCGCTGTACCGGTCAGCTCCTGTCATCTGACCCATGGGAGTCACCTTCACCTGCTCTCACACAAGGTCAGACCAGAGTGGCACCTGGTTCACCTGCGTGGTCCCTCCCTGGTTCACGGAGTCGACTAAGCCGCCGTGTGATCTGTGTTGTTCCAAGTAGGCAATTAGTTACGCCCCTCTGGTCCCTCCTTGCACCAAAGCACAGAGGTTCCACCACCCGGATCCATAACAGTTTGCGCAGGCCATGGAACCCGGTGGCCCCCAGGCTCCTTCGCTCTCAGACCTGTACCAAGAGGTCTCTCACCAGAGATCTCAACAGGATACTATCCTGTCCTTTCTGCGGACAGTCAACTCCTGCCTGGACGCGCTGTCCACCCCGACTGTGTCCGTCTCTAACCGGGCAGCACCCGCTCTGGCGGCACCTCAACCCAGTGGCGCTGTGGCTCCGGGCTTTGGACCGCAGCTCTCTGCGCCTTCACGTTTTGGTGGTGACCCCGTCCTATGTCGGGGCTTTTTAAATCAGTGTACACTAAACTTTGAACTCCTGGCACACCAGTTCACCACCGACCGGGCCAAGGTGGTGTTCATCATGTCTCACCTCACCGGAGAGGCGTTGGCATGGCTTAACCCTCTGTGGGAAAGAGGGGATCCCCTGGTGTCCGATCTTCTGGCTTTCCTCGCTGCCTTCCGGAAGGTCTTCAATGAGCCCGGACGAAAATCTTCTACTGCCTCCTCACTTCTCCATCTCTGCCAAGGGAGTCTCACGGTGGGCCAGTATGCCGTATGTTTCCGCACCCTCGCATCTGAACTTGCCTGGAACCATGAGGCCCTGGTGTCCACCTTTTGGGAGGGCCTTTCCGGACGGATCAAGGATGAGCTTGCCGGTCGTGACATCCCTTCCACCTTAGAAGACCTTGTATCATTAGCTGCCCGGATTGACATCCGCTTTCTGGAACCTGCTAAGGAGACGACCTGGGAGAGAAGATTTCCACGTCTCGTTCCTACATTCCAAAGGCCAGCCTCGCAACCAGCAATCCCCTGGGCATGTTCGCCAGAGCCTATGCAAATTGACCTAACCAAGATGGTCAAGTCTCATCTGGAGACACGCCGAGCCGAGGGGAGTTGCTTCTACTGTGGCAGTATTGAGCATTTGATCCGTTCCTGCCCTGTGAGGCTAGAAAACTCCAGTGTCTAGGACCGCTCGGACAGGTCATCCTAAGCAAGAGTAAATCCTCTCCGTCCTTGACTCTGTCTGTTTCCATTTCCAGTGGTGAGACCCACTTCTTTGAGACTGCCCATCTGGATTCCAGAGCCGCTGGAAACCTCATTCAACAGGCCCTTGTGGAGCATTATCAGATTCCTACCGTACATCTGGCTGAACCGCTGGCGGTTGCCTCTGTGGATGGGAAGCTTCTCCCGGAAACCATCTTGCTTGTCACTGAGCCTGTAACCCTTCAGGTGGGAATGCTGCACTCGGAGAAGATCTCCTTTCATGTTCTGTCCGGTCTCTCTCACTCTCTCTTACTTGATCTACCCTGGTTACAAAGACATGAGCCCTTCCTGAATTGGAGATCTGGTGAAGTGCTCCGTTGGGGTCAGGAATGCCATGAGTCCTGTCTGGTTCCGGTTCGTCCTGCTCGACCCCTGCCTACTCCCGCTAATCTACCTGGTCTGCCGGCACCCTACTGGTCCTATTAAGACGTCTTTGACAAAAAGGAAGCGGAGACACTACCACCTCATAGGCCGTATGATTGCCCCATCGACCTGGTACCTGGTGCTTCTCCTCCCCGCAGGCGAATCTACCATTTGTCGCTGGCCGAGACCCATGCCATGTCTGAGTACATAGAGGAGAATCTTGCTAGGGGATTTATCCAGAAATCTACTTCCCCGTCTGGAGCAGGATTCTTCTTCGTCAAGAAGAAAGACTGCTCTCTATGTCCCTGTATCGATTACAGTGGCCTAAACCAGATTACCATCAAAAAGAAGTACCCCCTGCCTCTCATCTCTGAGCTGTTTGACCTCCTTAATGGCACGAAGATCTTCACCAAGCTCGATCTTCGTGGGGCGTACAATTTGGTCCAGATTCGCCAGGGAGACAAGTGGAAGACGGCATTCAACACCCGGGACGGTCACTACGAATACCGCATGATGCCCTTCTGTCTCTGTAATGCTCCAGCCGTCTTCCAGGAACTGGTGAACGACATTTTCCGAGATCTCCTGTATTCCTGCGTGGTGGTGTGTAATGCACACGCCCGGGCTGAGCGGCGCGTGCGTGTATATGTAGTGATTCCACTGGACCGTGCCGGAGAGTGAATGCCTGGCGGGGCGTAACTAAGTATTCACCCGATCCGACCAGGGTCGCACGACGGCATGCGACGCCAGTGCACCAAGGAGGAACCGAGCAGAGGGACCAGTTGCTACTCCAGGACAGACCCCGGACATGGCTGTTGACCCACACCGGGGAATACAGGAACAGACAGGTTAGGCTGGCACACAGACTGGTGGGTATAGGCAGGCACGACTGGTATGCAGGCAGGCGGGTATGTAGGCAGGGGGGTACAGGCAAACACGGCTAGGGTGCAGACAGGGAGGCACTAGCAGGCTGGAACACAGGCGGGATAGGCCCCAGTACACACTGGGACTCAGGAACAGAACCACAGATGTGGCGGACAAACACAGCAGAGTGAGGCCGCCCAGAGTGATGAGCGAGAGTAGAGCAGGACGAGACCGCCTGGAACGGTGAGCAAGAGTAGAGCAGGACGAGACCGCCTAGAGCGGTGAGCAAGAGTCAGAGCAGAGCGAGACTGCCGGAGCAGCGAGCAAAGGGTCAGAGCGGAGCGAGACTGCCTGGAGCAGCGAGCAATGGGTCAGAGCGGAGCGAGACTGCGGGAGCAGAAAGCAAAGGGTCAGGGCAGAGCGAGACTGCCGGAGCAACGAGCAAAGGGTCAGAGCAGAGTGAGACTGCCGGAGCAGCGAGCAAAGGGTCAGAGCAGAGCGAGACTGCCGGAGCAGCGAGCAAAGGGTCAGAGCAGAGGGAGACTGCCAGAGCAGCGAGCAAAGAGTCAGAGCAGAGCGAGACTGACAGAGCAGCGAGCAAAGGGTCAGAGCAGAGCGAGACTGCCGGAGCAGCGAGCAAAGGGTCAGAGCAGAGCGGAAACCGCAGGAGCGGAGAGCGAGGCAGGGCAGAGGGGACAGGGCTCTGTTAACACGGAACAGACAGGAAGGGAAAGGCAGAACCAGATACCCACAGGGTACTTGCAGTGAAGTAGCGAGTGGACCACAAACTCACAAACGGAAGTACAGTGACAACGAGCAGGAGTTAGGTACGAGTTCAGACTCTGCAGAAAAAGGAAAGGTACATAGAGAAAAACAGGAAACAGGCTAGAAGAGTATTCAGACAAGAACAGACACAGTAGCAAGATACAGGAGCGGGTCTAGGTATGCAGCCCTTAGAAGGCGGAAGGAACAGGCTAGGAGCGTGTTCAGACAGGCCTGGAAATACAGCCTCCAGGAAAGGCAGGCAAGCAAACACAGAAAGGGACCTGGCACATTCAGAGTGCAAGAGCACACTGAATGAAACACAATGCTCAAGCAGGGTTTCCCGGGAGGAGCTGGGTTAAATACCAGGTGACAGACAGCAATAGGCTGAGGACGCACAAGGGGTGTGCCCGCAGCTGGTACAAGAAACAGGAAGTGATCGGGCGCTGCCCTTAAGCAGCAGAAACAGAGGCAAGCAAACAGCATGGAGGGAAGCCAGGCTAGCAGACTGGACTGGAGATCAAGTGCGCGCTCTTGCACAGTGGGAGATGGAACACTATGCAAGGACGCCGCCAGGTATGTTACATGGTGCACGTGGACGATATCTTGGTTTTCTCTCCGGATCTGCCCTCACACCGGTGGGATGTTCGTCAGGTTCTGCTGAGGCTCCGGAAGAATCGCCTGTACACTAAATACGTGAAATGCCTCTTTGAGCATACCTCTCTGCCGTTCCTTGGTTATGTTATCTCTGAGACTGGTCTGCGGATGGATCCCGAGAAGGTGTCTGCCGTCTTAAAGTGGCCCCGACCAGAGGGGTTGAAGGCGATTCAACGATTTCTGGGCTTCGCAAACTATTACCGCCTCTTCATTCCTCATTTCTGCTCCCGGACTGCTCCCATCTCTGCGCTCTCCCGTAAAGGAGAAAATCCCAGGGAATGGACTTCCAAAGCGGAGAAGGCCTTCATCTCCCTTAAACAAGCCTTCTCCTCCGCTCCTGTGCTACACCGTCCGGATTGCAGCAAGCAGTTCTTCCTGGAGGTTGATGCCTCCTCCTCCGGGGCCGGAGTAGTGCTCACCCAGAAATCCTCTACCGGGCGAATAGTGGCATGCGGATTCTTCTCCAAGCTCTTCTCCTCGTCCGAACGAAACTACTCTATAGGAGATCGAGAACTGCTGGCCATCAAGTTAGCGCTGGAGGAGTGGCGATATTTGCTTGAGGGGGCTCTGAATCCGCTGGTCATCTATACTGACCATAAGAACCTCGCTTATTTGCAGAACGCCCAAAGACTAAATCTGCGTCAGGCCAGGTGGTCTCTATTCTTTGACTGATTCTGTTTCACTCTGCACTACCGCCCGGCGGACAAGAACATTAAAGCTGACACTCTATCCCACTCATTCCTATCTTCCGACCAAGAGGAGGAGCCTCTACATATCATTGACCCCTCCAAAGTAATGACTGTTGCTCCTTTTGACCTATCTCATCTTCCACCGGGTAAGACCTTTGTAGCGATTCCGGATCGGAAGAAGGTTCTACTCTGGGGTCATTCATCCAAACTAGCCGATCATGCTAGCCAGAGGAAGACCTTTCTGCTCATTTCCCGACATTACTGATGGCCTTCCCTGCGCAAGGATGTTGCGGACTTTGTCGCGGCTTGTTCCTCTTGTGCCCGTAACAAGGTTCCCAGGCACCTTCCAGCCAGCAGTCTCCTTCCTCTTCTCATGCCTTCCGCTCCGTGGCAACACATTGCAATGGACTTCATTATGGATCTCCCTGTTTCTGCCGGTAGTACTGTCATTTGGGTGGTCGCCGACCACTTTTCTAAGATGGCCCACTTCATCCCTCTGCCTGGTCTTCCGTCTGCATCTGTGCTGGCTAAGGACTTCATCCATCACATCTTCCGTCTTCACGGCCTACCCCTTCACATTTTCTTGGATCGCGGAGTTCAATTCACTTTGCGTTTCTGGAGAGTCACGTGCAAGCTGCTGGTTTTCTCTTTGGATTTCTCTTCTGCTTATCATCCTCAGTCCAATTGTCAAGTGGAACATATCAATCAGATCCTTACCAGCTTTCTTCAGCACTTTGTCAACGCTCACCATAGCGATTGGGTTGAGCTCCTGCCCTGGGCCGAGTTCTCCTATAACAACCATGAGAGCGAGTGTTCTACTAAATCCCCGTTTTTTGTGGTCTACGGTCGACACCCCCGGATTCCGTTTCCCATCTCCTCTTCAGTGGACAATCCTGCAGCGGAGTCTCTCGTCAGCGAATTTTCGGCTATTTGGGAAGACACTAGATCTGCGCTTCTTCTGTCCTCCGAGTGGATGAAGAAACATGCTGATAAGAGACGTCTGGATCTGCCTCTATTCCGTCCGGGAGACAAGGTCTGGCTTTCCTCCAAATATGTCCATCTCAAGATACCTTCTTATAACTTGGGTCCGCGGTTCATCGGTCCGTTCGAGGTTCTGAACAAAATTAATCACGTGGTTTACAGCTGAAACTCCCAGTCACCTTACGGATTGCCAACTCCTTTCAAGTATCTCTCCTCAAACCAGTTGTTCTTAATTCTTTCTCTGATGATCCAGGTACCACCCCAGCTCCCGTCTCCGCTAAGGACGTCTTTGAGGTAGAGAACATTTTGGCCACCAAAAGGGTAAGAGGAAAGACTTTCTTTCTTGTGGATTGAAAGGGGTTTGGTCCGGAAGAGAGGTCTTGGGAACCTAGGGAGAACATTCATGCCCCTCACTTTCTTAAAAAATTTCTCACGGGCCTAAAGAAGGGGGGGTGTAAAGGGGGGGATACTGTAGCATCGACGTCTCTGCCTCCTGCCGGGCAGAAACGCCATTCCCCTGACTGCCGCGGTCCCGGTCCAGCGTCTTCCTGCTCCCCTTTTGCTGCTGCTGTGGCGTGCACCACGCAGCTTCCCGGGCACTGTGCTTAGGGCGTGCGCGCGCTCCCTTCCTCTTAAAGGGGCCGCGCGCGCCGTCCTAAAGAGTCCCCTGCCAATGGCCGGAGGACTTCACATTTATATGGCACCTCCTCCAAAATGGAGGTGCCTGCGCAAGGTTGTTGTTTAGTGTGCTAACACTTTCTTCAGCCCTCAGGTCCCGCTGCCTGTCAGCCTAGCCCGCCAGTCTGTCTAACAGTCCTGCCCGTTAGCCTGCCTACCCGGAGCACCTGCCAGTTACCTGCCATGCCTGCCAGCCTTCCTACCCAGAGCACCTGCTAGTTACCTGCCATGCCCGCCAGTATGCCTACCTGGAGCACCTCCCAGTTACCTGCTGTGCCCACCAGTCTGCCTACCAGGAGCACCTGCCAGTTACCTGCCGTGCCCGCCAGCGTGCCTACCCGGCGCACCTGTCTGGCTATCAGCGGTACCTGCCTGCTTATCTACCCAGAGCACCCGCCAGCTTTCCTGCCGTGCTCATCCGCTGTACCGGTCAGCTCCTGTCATCTGACCCATGGGAGTCACCTGCTCTCACACAAGGTCAGTCCCAGAGTGGCACCTGGTTCACCTGCCCGGTCCCTCCCTGGTTCATGGAGTCGACTAAGCCGCCGTGTGACCTGGGTCGGTCCGAGTAGGCACTCAGTTACGCCCCTCTGGTCTCTCCTTGCACCAAAGCACAGAGGTTCCACCACCCGGATCCGTAACACTCAGCAGCACCTCTCCCTACACTGTCTGATTCCAGAGTGACTGTGACAAGCATGGCAGCGCCAGGTCTGATATAGACCTGATGACGCTGTGCGGCCAGCCAATCACTGTAATGCCACAACCAACATGGCTGCGGCATTATAGTGTGTGGCAGACAATCCCTGCATGTTTGGCGCTCTTTACAGAGCGAATCAACATTGGCGGAGGGGACCCGAGCTCCCGCCATGCAACCCCGGAAATACTCGGTGAGCGCCGAGCATCTCAAGCAGTAAGATGCTCGGGCGAGCACCAAGCAGTAGCGAGCATGCTTGCTCATCACTAATGAAGTGATTTCAGTTGCAGTGATGAAGGCAAGTCAGATACAGAGATGAAGGGTGGTGATCTGCAATGATGAAAGGAGGTCAGCTGCAGGGATGAAGGTATGTCAGCTACAGATTTGAAGGGAGGTGATCTGCTGTGATGAAGGGATGTCAGCTGCAGAGATGAAGGGAGGTCAGCTACAGAGATGAAGGGAGGTGATCTGCAGTGATGAAGGGAGGTCAGCTGCAGGGATGAAGGTATGTCAGCTACAGTTATGAAGGGAGGTGATCTGCAGTGATGAAGGGAGGTTGTCAAGGTAAAATATATACATTATAGAAAATCAATTAGTTTCTTTTAATAGATTACCTAATCAGTGTGAATTAATATAGCAATGATGGAATAATCTATGTGTATGTATGTATGCAAATGTGTATATGCACATGGATTATGTTAATAGTTAATGAATATATAACTAACAGTTTCTATTCTTATTGTAGAAATGATTTCCTGGGAATGACGTCTGCATGTGCATGGCTGATAACAGAGAGATTCATGTCGAGTTGGCAAAGATGGCGCTGAGAGACAAACTCACCCCCTCCCATCGGAATTCCTAAGGCGTTACTACTAGAGATGAGCGGTGTTCAAATCGAACTGTTCGCCAATCTCATTCGAGCTGTTTTGGGCGGTGTTCAAGCCGTTCGACGAACCCGAACGATTTGAAAAAAATCCGGCTGTTCGAGGTTATGTTCGATAACTGTTCATGCACCAAAATCGGAACTGGATTTTTTCACAGTAATGCTGATAATCAATGTTAATACACAGTTTGAGTGTACAGCGGGGCGGGGGAAGGGGCAAGGGATGGATCTCTGCAGAAATAATGAAGATCTCCATTTTTTTTTCTCTTTCCCGCATTTACAGTGGGGAGGTGCAGTCTGTCAGCCTATCAGCAGCGCACACACGGAGCGAAGTGCTTTTTTTCACACAAGCAATGGCATGTGTCATTGGCTGTGTATGTCACATGTCCTTGCCCTATAAGACCCAGCCATTTTCCCCGTCGCCACCATTTTCTCACTGCTGCAGCTGAGTGTTAGACGGCACCGCTGCTGCTGTGTGCGCGCTATACAGTATAACTGTGTGAATTGCAAGCGAATTGTATCTGAAATAGACAGATAGCTTGGGAGTAGGGACTAGTTCTAATTGCAGCCCTTTTGAGGGCTAGGTTACAGCATTTCCTATGACTTTTAGCAGGCAGGTTTGTGCTCTTAAATAGACAGATAGGTTGGGAGTAGTGACTAGTTTAATTGCAGCCCTTTTGAGGGCTAGGTTACATCAGTTCCTATCACTTTTTGCCAGGCAGGTCTGTTTTAGTGTTGCAAGCTACACCACCTGTGTATGTAATACAAATTTTTTACTGCACCTAGCCAAGTAAAACCTTTTGGGTATTAGCAGTGTGTGTTAGTCAGTGGAGTAGCCTATCTGTGTTGCAAGCTATACCACCTGTGTTTGTAATACAAATGTTTTACTGCACCTAGCCAAGTAAAACCTTTTGGGCATATTAGCAGTGTGTGGTACTCATTCTATTAGGCCATCTATACTAAGCTCCACCAGCTTTCAAATTACTAATAATTTTTAGCTGCATCTTGCCTGGAAAATAATTTTGCCCATAGTAGCAGTGTGTGGTACTCATTCTATTAGGCCATCTATACTAAGCTCCACCAGCTTTCAAATTACTAATAATTTTTAGCTGCATCTTGCCTGGAAAATAATTTTGGGCATAGTAGCAGTGTGTGGTACTCATTCTATTAGGCCATCTATACTAAGCTCCACCAGCTTTCAAATTATTAATAATTTTTAGCTGCATCTTGCCTGGAAAATAATTTTGGGCATAGTAGCAGTGTGTGGTACTCACTGTATTAGGCCATCTATACTAAGCTCCACCAGCTTTCAAATTACTAATAATTTTTAGCTTCATCTTGCCTGGAAAATAATTTTGGGTCTGTAGCAGTGTGTGGTACTCATTCTATTAGGCCATCTATACTAAGCTCCACCAGCTTTCAAATTACTAATAATTTTTAGCTGCATCTTGCCTGGAAAATAATTTTGGGCATAGTAGCAGTGTGTGGTGCTCATTGCATTAGGCCATCTATACTAAGCTCCACCAGCTTTCAAATTACTAATAATTTTTAGCTGCATCTTGCCTGGAAAATAATTTTGGGTCTGTAGCAGTGTGTGGTACTCATTCTATTAGGCCATCTATACTAAGCTCCACCAGCTTTCAAATTACTAATAATTTTTACCTGCATCTTGCCTGGAAAATAATTTTTGGCATAGTAGCAGTGTGTGGTACTCATTCTATTAGGCCATCTATACTAAGCTCCACCAGCTTTCAAATTACTAATAATTTTTAGCTGCATCTTGCCTGGAAAATAATTTTGCCCATAGTAGCAGTGTGTGGTACCCATTCTATTAGGCCATCTATACTAAGCTCCACCAGCTTTAAAATTACTAATAATTTTTAGCTTCATCTTGCCTATAAAATAATTTTGGGCATAGTAGCAGTGTGTGGTACTCATTCTATTAGGCCATCTATACCAAGCTCCACCAGCTTTCAAATTACTAATAATTTTTAGCTGCATCTTGCCTGTAAAATAGTTTTGGGCATAGTAGCAGTGTGTGGTACTCATTCTATTAGGCCATCTATACTAAGCTCCACCAGCTTTCAAATTACTAATCATTTTTAGCTGCATCTTTCCTGGAAAATAATTTTGGGCCTGTAGCAGTGTTTGGTACTCATTCTATTAGGCCATCTATACTAAGCTCCACCAGCTTTCAAATTACTAATAATTTTTAGCTGCATCTTGCCTGTAAAATAATTTTGGGCATAGTAGCAGTGTGTGGTACTCATTCTATTAGGCCATCTATACTAAGCTCCAACAGCTTTCAAATTACTAATAATTTTTAGCTGCATCTTGTCTGGAAAATAATTTTGGGCATAGTAGCAGTGTGTGGTACTCATTCTATTAGGCCATCTATACTAAACTCCACCAGCTTTCAAATTAATAATAATTTTTGTTCTCTCTGAACGTGTGTTCAGCGCTGCTGGTGGTGTGCTGACAGATAAGCGCACACGACTGTCCACTGACAATGTAGGCAGACTCACGTTCATGAAGATGAACAAATTATGGATCTGCAAGGACTTTTCTACCCCTGTGTCATCCTGGGGAGAGTAAAAGCTTGAGGATTTATTAAAATCACCTCACCAAACGTTTTAAGCAACTCTGGGGCAATTGATGCCACTTAAGTGGTGTCTGTGCCCCAAATTTTTGGAAAAAATGGAGACTCTTTTTGGAGTCCCCTTGCTGTATTTTGCGTGACGTTGGCATTGTCAATTACAGGTGGGTTGGGTCTGCCCCCCCCCCTTTTAACCGTAAGAAACTACATACACTATGGCTTCGGGTAACACAGATGGTTGAGTCTGAAGAGCTGTTTACTCAGAGGTCTGCTCCAAAGCTTCAGTGTCTGGTAGTCAGCGTAGTAACCCAGCTGCAAAGCAAGCTGCACCGCCTGTGTATCTAATAATGATTTTTAACTGCATCTAGCCTAGGCAGACTGTGGTGACCCTCAACCAAACCCAGACGCTCAGCCCCCTACCGCCCCCCTTTCATTGACAATACAATCATGTAACTCTTACAACTGGATGGGTGAGGATTGGTCACAGCTTTATTAACTGTTTATACTCATTATCATAGAATCATAGAATGGTAGAGTTGGAAGGGACCTCCTGGGTCATCTGGTCCAACCCCCTGCTCAAAGCAGGATTCACTAGATCATCTCAGACAGATGTCTGTCCAACCTCTGTTTGAAGACGTCCATTGAAGGGGAACTCACCACCTCTCGTGGCAGCCTGTTCCACTCATTAATCACCCTAACTGTCAAAAAGTTTTTTCTAATATCTAATCTGTGTCTCCTCCCATTTAGTTTCATCCCATTGCTTCTAGTCTTTCCTTGTGCAAATGAGAATAAAGATGATCCTTCTACAATGTGACAGCCCTTGACATATTTGTAGACAGCTATTAAGTCTCCTCTCAGTCTTCTTTTTTGCAAGCTAAACATTCCCAAATCCTGCAACCGTTCCTCATAGGACATGGTTTGCAGACCAGTCACCATTCTGGTCGCTCTTCTCTGAACTTGCTCCAGTTTGTCGATGTCTTTTTTAAAATGTGGTGCCCAAAACTGTACACAGTATTCCAGATGAGGTCTGACCAAAGAGGAGTAAAGACCGATAATGACTTCACGTGATCTAGACTGTATGCTTCTGTTAATACATCCCAGAATTGTATTTGCCTTTTTTGCTGCTGCATCACACTGTTGACTCATGTTCAGTCTATGATCTATTAGTATACCTAAGTCTTTTTCACATGTACTGTTGCTTAGCTCTATTCCTCCCATTCTGTATATGCTTTTTTCATTTTTATTGCCCAGATGTAGTACTTTGCATTTTTCCCTGTTAAAAACCATTCTGTTGGTTGCTGCCCACTGCTCCAGTTTATTTAGGTCTTTTTGAATCCTCTCTCTCTCTTCTCTAGTATTAGCTATCCCTCCTAGCTTTGTGTCATCAGCAAATTTAATCAGTTTACCCTCAATTCCTTCATCTAAATCATTGATAAAGATGTTGAACAATACAGGTCCCAGGACGGAGCCCTGTGGTACCCCACTTGAGACATTCATCCAGCTGGATGTGAAGCCATTTACAATCACCCTTTGAGTCCGATCACTAAGCCAGTTATGAATCCACCTAACAGTTGCCTGGTCCATTGCATACTTGGTCATTTTTTCAATAAGGATGATGTGAGATACTTTGTCAAATGCTTTGCTGAAGTCAAGATATACTATATCTACAGCATTTCCCTGATCCACCCAGTCAGTGATTCTGTCATAGAAGGAAATTAAGTTAGAAGGAAATTAAGTTAGTCTGACATGACTTGTTAGTTACAAACCCATGCTGACTCTGGTTAATCACTTCATTCTTATCCATGTACTTACATACATGTTGTTTAATAATTTGTTCAAAGATCTTTCCTGGTATAGAAGTCAGACTCACCGGCCTATAGTTCCCTGGGTCCACCTTCTTCCCCTTTTTGAAGATAGGAACAACATTTGCTCTTCTCCAGTCTTCTGGGACTTCTCCTGTTCTCCAAGAATTTTCAAAGATTATGGAGAGTGGTTCTAAAATTTCTTCTACAATCTCCTTCAGTACTCTGGGGTGTAATTCATCTGGACCTGGAGACTTGAACTCATTTATGTTAGCTAAATATTCCCTCACAATCTTTCTGTTTACTGATAACTTGGATTCCTCTATTCCTTTAAAAGGACAGTGAAGATCAGTTGATGTTACATTAGAAAGGCATTTTATTTCTAAAATAATTCAGCTTGTTACAGCATGCCCTGTGTCTCCAGTCTCCACAACGGCAAGTTGGCCAACAAGTGTAACTCTCTAACATGTCCTTTCCATTTCCAGGCCACGGAGGATCCTGCGTACTCGTATGCAGGACTCTGACCCCCATCCATCACTCTTAGCGCTTGTTCCACTCCGTCCTGGAGTACTGACAGGAATATGTCCAGTCCAATATCCATTAAGTGAACACAGTCGGGCCGTATGAGGCCTGCTTTATCTCCTTCCAGTTGTCCGCCTCTGTCTCTTATAAATTTTGGCATCCAAATATTTATTAGCCGCCTTGTCTGTTCGATGGCCGTGATGTCTCGGGCACCTTGCCATACCGCCCTCGGCACAATCTCTGACTATTTTTGTGAAAAATTCTCTGAAGCTCTCAGTGTCTAGTTTCATTATTGCCATTAGTTATGTGCTCTTGTGATAACCTAGGTCGTTTCCCCCGGCCTGTATAACTAAGATGACCGGACCTCTTGCCTCTCTCCCTACCTTGATTACCTCCATTGGCCATTGCAGGCCTCTAATACCTCTCCAGTTCAAATATGTGTTATGAAACTCTAATTTCCTCCCGCCTGGGCGGACTTTCGCCCTTTTTTCTGCCCAATATATATACGAGTGGCCTATCACCCACACTGTTGGCTTAGCGTCACCTGTAAAAGAAACAAACCACGTTAGGATAACAAGTCCGGTCTTATGTATCTCGCCAAACACGTGGATCGCCATCTCCCTATCCTCTGAACTTCCGTTTGTGACAGTCTTGCTCTTGCTGCTTCCGTGGCCGCACCTATGCGGAATGAGTGTGTCCCATAATCTTTGGGGTGGTTCCCTGCCGATGTTATGCATTTATTAAATATAGCTTGGAACTGGTATCTTGATAATGGCGTTCCATCAATGTGTGATAGGAAGAATTTACTTTGTGATTTGATGGTTATATATCTTTTTACTATTGTTACCTGACTCAGCGTACCATTTGTGGGTTATAGAAGTACCCAAGTGCCCCTGCCCGCTGGAACCGTTTTCGATTTGCGTATGCGTAGACGTATGGCATTATTGGCTATGACTACGTCCTGGTGTAATAAGCCTCCACTGGTGTTAATTTTGGATTAAGGGACTAATTCGCTTATGCATAGCGCCCCGAAGAAGGCGATCGCAAATACAGTAGACAGTAGTGTTGCTTCGAATTGTGAGTATCATGTTAATGGTGTTAGGGATATGATGTGAGAAATCAGTTTTAGTGACACGGGACGGGACGTCTACACTCCTGACTTGGCTGACCCCTTTTCCACCCTTTTATGGATTGTCTGATGATGAATCTCTTTGTCACATGTCCCCAATTCAGTAGTTGGAAGTGAAATGCTACTCCGGTCAGCCACCGCTGCGCTTACGCCCATGATATGCCCCTCATCTTTAGCTGGTGGTGAAATTCTATGGTGACTTGTAATCTGGCTTGTTCACATTGGTCAACCCGTCTGCCTGCTACTAGTCGTGTCCACTGTTCCCATGCCTTACCGTATGCTTGCCACATCGACGGGGCAACTGACGCTCTGATTAATGGCATCAACTATTCTCCACTAGATCCCATAGGGAGGCTGGGCAACTGTTGCCCGATGGGTGGGCGTTGGGGAGGAGCTCTGTGAAAATCTGCCAATTGAATTGTGATAAAGCGTTAGCAGCAGCGTTAGACCCCTCAGCATCGTGGCTAGCGCGGACCCATACAATGTGTTTTAGGCACAGGAAAGCTAGCCGGCGTAGTAGGCCTAGCACTGGGAGAGGCGATGATGCCATATTATTAATGAAGTGCGCTAGGCTGGTGTTTTTTGTTATGAAGAGTATATTTTTGTTAGCCAGGCGCGCGCCCCATATTTCTATTGCTACCACTATGGGAAACAGTTCCAGGACTGTCTGTTTTTTTGTCAGCACTTGTTCTGCCCAATACGGAGGCCATAAGCTTGTGCACCATTTGTTATTTAGTATCGCTGCATATCCGCCTGATTCTGCCGCCCCGGTGAATAATCTTAGTTGAATGTTGGACTGTTCTGCTGACATAAATAACGTGTGACCGTTGAATGATTATAAGAAGGTTTTCCACACCTCTAAGTCTGCCCGTAGCTGCCTGCTGATTCTGATTGTATGACTCCGTTTAGATGCCCCTTTTGTTGCGGGAGATAAATGAAGAGAAAAAACCCTTCCGACTGGCATCACCCGGCTCGCAAACACGAGGAGACCTAGTAATACTTGCATCTGCTGTAGTGTTACTTTCCATACTGCGCAAAAAACCTAGATCAGGTGTAATGTTTTGGTATTTTTTCCCATGGGAGGCGGAACAACCTTGCTGTGGTGTCGATTTCGATGCCTAAGAACAATTTTTTTTAGTTGTGGGCCTATGTTTTTGGTTGGGCATAATTGGACTCCAAACCGACGGGAGATGTTTGTGAATTCGTTGAGTAAGGGGCAGCGAAAGTGGATGACCAATCAGCCACATGGCAGAAAAAGAAAGGAAAAAATCAGCTCACCCACCTAGAAGATCAACAGCACGGAGCCAGGAGTGCTACCAGACGAACATGAGGAACCAGGAAGATCCAGCTGAACAAATCTTCTAAAATCCACTTTTTATTGGGTCATACAAAAAATATTTTAAAAGTCCACCTTGGAGAAGAACAGCTAAACGCTTTTCGAACTAAAGGTTCTTAATCATTGCATAGCAAAAAAACAGCAAGGAAGTGGTATTTATATGTCATGTCCTGCTATGCACCTGTTCAAGGCTGAGTTAATCAGAAATTTAAACACTCATACCATGTTAAAATCGTATAGCATAGAAACAATGCATATAAATGTACATATATATAATAATAATAATCTATAAATGATCATTCATAATGATGCATCAAATCATGTCTGATGTTTAAACCCACTTGTACACGTGTATTTAACCCCTTTACAGCCCATGACGTATTAATACGCGTCTGTGCCCTGGGACTTAAGAGCCTGATTGTCACAGCTGACACCCGGTACTATGTGCAGGGAGCGGTCCCGCACCGCTCCTGGCACATTAACCCCCGCAATGCTGCGATCGAAGTCGATCGCAGCATTGCGGAGGCAAGGGGAGGTGATCGCAATACTCACCTCCTCTTCCAGCCTCCAGCGCTGGAAAATCGGCTCAAATTGTTAGCGGACACTATGTTGCGTTTGGAGAGCCCCTGTGTGCCTAAACATTGGAGCTCCCCCACAATTGACTCCATTTTGGAAACTAGACCCCACAAGGCACCTATCTAGATGCATAGTGAGCACTTGGAACCCCCAGGTGCTTCACAAATTGATTCGTAAAAATGAAAAAGGGGGAAAAAAAATACTTTTTCATTTTTACGGATTAATTTGTGAAGCACCTGGGGGTTCAAAATGCTCACCACCCATCTAGATAAGTTCCCAGGGGGGTCTAGTTTCCAAAATGGGGTCACCTGTGGGGGGTTTCCATTGTTTAGGCACATCAGGGGCTCTCCAAATGCAACATGGCATCCGCTAATTATTCAAGCAAATTTTACAATCGAAAATTCAAATGGCGCTCCTTACCTTCCGAGCCCTGCCGTGCGCCCAAACAGTGGTTTTTCCCCACATACGGGGTATCTGCGTGCCCAGGGGAAATTGCACAACAAATTTTGGGGTCCATTTTTTCCTGTTACCTCTGCGAAAATAAAAAAAAATTGGGTCTAAAGTAACATTTTTGTGAAAAAAGTTAAATGTTTTTTCTTCCACATTCCAAAAATTCCTGTGAAGCACCTGAAGGGTTAATAAAGTTCTTGAATGTGGTTTTGAGCACCTTGAGGGGTGCAGTTTTTAGAATGGTGTCACTTTTGGGTATTTTCTGTCATAAAGACTTCTCAAAGTGACTTCAAATATGATGTGGTCCCTAGAAAAATGATTTTGTAAATTTTGTTGGAAAAATGAGAAATCACTGGTCAACTTTTAACCCTTATAGCTCCATAACAAAAAAAAATTTTGGTTCCAAAATTGTGCTGATGTAAAGTAGACAAGTGGGATATGTTATTTATTAACTATTTTGTATGACATATCTCTCTGATTTAAGGGCATAAAAATTCAAATTTTGAAAATTGCAAAATTTTCACAATTTTCCCCAAATTTCCATTTTTTTCACAAATAAACGCAAGTGATATCAAAGAAATTTTACCACAATCATGAAGTACAATATGTCCCGAAAAAATAGTCTCAGAATTAGGGGGATCCGTTGAATCGTTCCAGAGTGATTACCTCATAAAGTGACAGTGGTCAGAATTGTAAAAATTGGCCTGGTCATTAACGTGCAAACCACCTTGGGTTGTAAAGGGGTTAAAGTATAAATCCACTAACTTTCTCTATTAAGGAGCTTTCTCCTATAATCATCCACCAAATCTCCACCAATCGCCACGGCCCACGGAGAGGACACCACAGTCAGTGAATCCTTCCTTATTTAGTATAGAGTCTACCAATACTTTGGGCGTATTAGCCCAGCTGTGAAGCAAGCTGCACCGCCTGTGTATCTAATAATAATTTTTAACTGCATCTAGCCTAGGCAGACTGTGGGGACCCCCAACCAAACCCAGATGCTCTGCATCTAACCCAGCCAATCATTTTATAGTATTGCTAGTAGCAGAGTCGCATGGGCTCTAAACCTTGCATAGCCTGTGCATTTTTTCAGATCGATAAGGATGACCCAACTCGTGTTATCTGTAACATTTGTCACCAAAAGCTAAGTAGAGGCCAAAAAATCCATAGTTTGAGTATTTCATGCATGAACTGTCACATGGATATGAAGCAGAAGTTGCAGTGCGAAGCTCACTGTGCTACAATGCGGCCTAGCGGACTGGGACAACCACCATCTGCCCCACCTGTGTCATTCTGGGGAGACTAAAAGCTTGAGGATTTTGGTAAATCACCTCACCAACCATTTTAAGCAACTCTGGGACAATTGATGCCACTTAAGTGGTGTCTGTGCCACAATTTTGGGAAAAAATGGAGACTCTTTTTGGAGTCCCCTTGCTGTGTTTTACATGACGTTGCCATCTTCAATTCCAGGTGGGTCGGGTCTCTCACCCCCCTTTTAACCGTAAGAAACTACATACACTATGGCTTGGGGTAACACAGATGGTTGAGTCTGAAGAGCTGTTTACTCATACTATAGCCTGGGAATCAGAGGTCTGCTCAAAAGCTTCAGTGTCTGCTAGTCAGTGGAGTAGCCACCGCCTGTAGATCTAATTACAATATTTTTTTTCAAATTCAAGTTTTTTTTTATTTTTGTGTTGAAAAATACAAGAAAATACAATATACATAGTAAAAGGGGTAGTATAACTATAAATCTATGAATAACGACAGTCCATTGGGGGGTACAGGGAGGGTTTTCCATCAATATCCAGATCAAGCATGTATTTTTCCATATGAAAGATAGAGAGAGAGGGAGCGGACCACGGCAGACCACCAATCAATAGAGTGCGACTATGATCATTGTTGTGCCGACATCACGGATAACTTTAGTTGGGGGCTAGATGGTAGGCGTCAGAGTTTTGCAAATCAATCCAATCCCTCCAAATCACACAGTATCCATCAACATCAGCCGGTGAGATGGCAATCAGATGCTCCATCCTATTAAGGAAGGAGATCTCCGCAAACCATTCCTCCACAGTGGGTGGGTCTCTGCTTTTCCAGTGTCGTGGAATGACATTCTTAGCCGCCTGTATTAGGTAGCCTATTGATGACCTTTTATAACTACGTTTACTTATTGGTAATATTGATAAAAGGAGGGCTTCTGGCGTATTAGGGATAGTCAAACCAGTTATTTTCTCAATCATGGGAACCACCTTTGCCCAAAATGCATTTATTATAGGGCATGCCCACCATATGTGTGACATTGTCCCTTCCCCCTCCCCACATCTCCAACATCTATCTGAGACCACTGGATACCATCTATGAAGGACTGCTGGTACCCGGTACCATCTAGAGATAATTTTGAAGGAGGTTTCCTGAGCTTTGGACCCTATTGAGGTTTTATGTGTTAGGAAGAAACATTTATCCCATTGTGAGTCAGAGAAGGACTTCCCCAGTTCCCTTTCCCATGCACCGCAGAATCCTGGCCTACTGTCAGTTACCTGGGCAATGAGGAGATTATACAGTAGGGAGATGGAGTGTGTAGGGGGTGACAATGATAGGCTAAATTTTTCAAAGTTTGTGAGATCTCTATGAAGATGTGTGCGCTTCTTCATAGTTGAATAGAAGTGTTGTAACTGGCTATATTCAAAATTAGCCTTCGGGGAAGTGGCTCTTCCCTGTAACAAGTCATTGAGGGGGAGCAGCGAAGTATTGGAGATGACATGAGAAAATAATATCAGATGGGATTTATTTGAACCGAGAAATCTATTTGCAGATAGTCCTGGTGGGAAATCTGGATTATCTGAAATCGGGAGCAAGGGGCCTTGGGGGTCGATTGAGGATAAGCTTTTTTTGGGGATCTCAAAGCCAAAGCAGTGGCATAAGTACTATATGACATGAGGCCAAGAGAGGGGACAATTAAATGGGCGCACCATGGAAGAGTGGTAAGAGCTTTAGGACAAATGGTTTGAGCTATTTTGACCCACAATTTCCCCTCCGAATGATGGAAGAAGTCCAGGATTCTAGCGTGTACTGCTGCCATATAATACCTTCTACAATCCGGAAGGCTAAGGCCCCCCTTTTGCTTGTGTCTGATCAGACCGTCCCCCCGAATGCGTGGATGCCCACTTGCCCAGATAAATCTGCAAAAGCTACTGCGTAGTCTTTTCCAAAAATTTGAGGGAATTACCACGGGAATGGTTTGGAAGAGGTATAAGAGTTTAGGTAGGACGCTCATTTTTAGTATATTTATTTTGCCGAACCAGGAAAAATCCTTCACCGTCCAAGAAGTAAGATCTCTATGGAGTTATTCAATAAACGGCCCAAAATTAAGATAAAATAGACAGGAGAGGTCCCTATGAATACGAATTCCTAAGTATTTGATACCCTGTGAGGGCCAGGCAAAGGGAAAGTTGGACTGGATGGAATCCTGTATGGATTTGGGGAGGGAGACATCGAGGGCCTCAGACTTCGCTGCATTGATTTTAAAATTTGACCATGTACCAAAGTGATCTATTTCAGCCATAACAGCAGTGATGGATATATGTGGTTGAGTGATATATACTAGGACATCATCAGCAAATGCAGAGCACTTGTACTCGGTGCCTCCCACCTCAATCCCCCTAATATTGGGGTTATCGAGAATTGATGAAAGCAGGTGCTCCATCACTAGGATGTATAAGATAGGGGACAGAGGACATTCCTGCCTTGTCCCATTGGTGATTACGAAAGGTGATGATAATGTTCCATTTATCTTCAGCCTAGCTGACAGATTGCGATACAGGGCCATGATTTTGACTATAAAAGGGTCCCCTACCCCAACCTTTTAAGAGAATAATATATGGCGTGCCAGGAGACTCTATGGAATGCTTTCTCAGCATCCAACGAGAGTATCTAATTACAAATTTTTAACTGCATCTAGCCCAAGCAATACTTTGGGCCTAGTAGCAGTGTCTGCTAGTCAGCGGATTAACCCAGCTGTTAAGCAAGCTACACCACCTGTAGTTTGGACACTTAATTTTTTCAAAGGAAATGGTTCGGGCCCCCGGGACACTCAGTGAAGAGCATCGGGGAGGCACCCCAAGGCACAGGGGCTGGGACTGGCGGTAGGACACCTTGCGGTGGACCGCCAAGCTCAATCCTTATAAAAGCTTTTTAACTGCAGCAGCTTTAGTGGACGCTACTGGAGCTGGAATTACGCGGCAGCTGGCATGAGACTTGCCTTCCAATAGATCCTTGTAAAAGGATTTAAAGTGTACTCATTCAAATTAGAGAGAAAATTTAAATTAAAAAGCTTAGACCTGCCTCCACCGCAGGGGGGCTCGCTCGACCCACCAGCGGACAGGCACCAGTATTGGGAGAGGGGGGCTGGCCATCAGGGTCCACCGCAGCTCTGGCACAAACCCGGCGACACGGAGGTCGCACGGGCAGGAACGGACTGGCCGTGTTGGCTTCGCACTTTTTTGGTTTTAGAAGGGCATGACATGCCTATATCTGTGTCTCCCCCTCCTTTGACTCCTCCACCTCTTTTCTTTTCGCATGACTATATGTACTTGTCACTTTTCCATGTGTTAGTTGTGTCTTAAGAGCAGTTTGTCAGCTTTTGGACACCTTTGAAGTGTTTTCTATGTGTTTTCTATGTGTTTCTATGTGTTTTTGTTTGCCTGCCATTGGTTTTAACGGTGTTCGAAGGTGTTCGACGAACAGTTCGGCGAACAGTTCGGCGAACATACGGGTGTTCGACGAATCGAACCGAACTCGACTACTACGGGGGTGGCTCAACACTACTCACCAGAAGTCAGAGACAACGAGGGGATGAGGAAGAAATGGGAATGAGAAATTTGGGGTTAGAAGAAGAAGAGGAGGAAGATGTAGAGGAGCAAAGACTGGAAGAGAATCCGATACACAGGACTTAAGTGGACCGGCAGAATGCAGTAACAGAAGAAGAAAAACAAGGATGGATCAGACGGGGAGGAACATTTTCTAAGGACGGAATCTGGAGCATGGGAAGAAGAATATGTCTGCCAAGAGCACTGTATCCTGCAGTGGTTCAGTGGGCTCATGGAAAGGTACATAGAGGGAAGAATCAGATGATTTCAGCTGTCAATAAACTCTATATTGCACCCGAGATCTCAGTTCTTGCTACAAACTATACTAGGAGCTGTGAGATTTGTAGCACTTGTTATCCCGGAAGAACAGAACATGTGCCAAAGAAGTAACTGGCAAATTCACAGTATCCGTTCCAGAGAATCCAAATTGATCATATGGAAGAGTGGAAGATATGAATATGTTCTGGTGGTGGTGGATATGTTTTCCGGCTGGACAGAAGCATACCCAGTAGCCAACATGACCGCTAGAACTACAGTGAAAAGGCTTCTGGCAGAACTTATCTGCAGATTCGGGATTCCAGAAGTGATTGAAAGTGATCAAGGACCCGCCTTCACTGCAGAAGTTACCAAATCAATCTGGGAGATGATTGGGGCGGATTTGGGTCTGCATACTCCTTATCATCCTCAAAGTAGCGGCAAAGTTGAAAGGATGCATGGCACTTTGAAAAACAAAATTCTTAAAGCCAGTAAAGAATTGTCACTTCCATGGCCGGAGGTGCTGCCTATTGCCCTATACTCAGTCCAAAATACCCCGAGACAACCCACAGGGCTCACATCATATGAGATCTTGTTTGGGGGGCCACCTAGAATGGGTCGATATTACCCAGAGCAGCTTAGTTCAGGCAATGATAAGCTTGTGAATTTTGTCGTTGGACTTGCTAAAGAGTTAAAACTAACACATGCTCCAGTGTACTCTTCTATTCCAGACTCAGAACTTGAACCAGGTACTCACAGCATCCAGTCTGGAGATTTTGTCTGGATAATGAATCATGTGCGAGGCACACTGAATGCCAGATTTGAAGGGCCCTACCAAGTGCTGCTTACATCAACTACGGGTCATCATGGGTCCACGCATCCCATTGCAAGAAGGCGGTCTCAGACCCACAACCCTGATGTTCCTTTGTCTGATGACAGTAGCTGGGGAGGAAGCCTTTGTTACAGTTACATGTGCATTCCAAGCAATTATTACCAAAGAGAATGATATTCCAGTTTTCTGGTACAACACTTCCTGGAATGTGGTGACATGAAGATTAGGATTAGACTAGAGGGCAAATGGACTGGGAAATGTGTCCTAACTAAAGCAATAATGTCTGTTAACCTTATATCTGAGTCCCAGGAATCCAAAAAGGAAATAAAGGCTCCGTTTGCAGGTACATAAAGGGCCAAGAGAGAAGTTAACCCCAAAGGCAGTTTTGACCGCCATATATATATTGATGATTTTGGAGTGCCTAGGGGGGTACCAGACGAATTCAAGGCCCGAGACCAAGTGAAGGCGGGATTTCAGTCCATAATACCCATAATAACCATTAACAAGAACGTAGATTGGATAAATTACATATATTATAACCAACAAAGATTTGTCAATTACACCAAAGATGCCTTACAAGGGATAGTTGACCAACTAGCACCCACATCTAACATGGCCTTCCAAAACAGAATAGCTCTGGATATGTTACTGGCAGAGAAGGAGGGGTATGCAAAATGATACGTGAGCATTGTTGTACTTATATCCCAGACAATACCGGCCCCACAGGGAAAGTTACTAAGGCTCTCAAAATCTATGAACAAACAGTTCCCCTTAGAACAAAAGTGTTGTACCAGAGAGATTACCGGAAGTAAATGAGTTTGTAAAGTTAATATCCATATTTCTGTGTTAGGGGTGGCCCTCGATTACCCAGTCACTAGATCTTTTAGGGTCTCCATCCCTTTCTTGTAGGTCTTCGTATAAGTTAGATTTAGAAACGTCGGTGGGTCCGAACAAAAGGGACGGGGCACCCGTCACATCGTAGGGTTCCAGAATAGCCTTAACATGGGGTCAGTTCTTCTCCTCCTCTGATTTTTAGCATATGGATATTAAAAGCAAGTAATTGATTTTAGGGGGGTCTGTCAAGGTAAAATATATATATTATAGAAAATCAATTAGTTTCTTTTAATAGATTACCTAATCAGTGTGAATTAATATAGCAATGATGGAATAATCTATGTGTATGTATGAATGCAAATGTGTATATGCACATGGATTATGTTAATAGTTAATGAATATATAACTAACAGTTTCTATTCTTATTGTAGAAATGACTTCCTGGGAATGACGTATGCATGTGCATGGCTGATAACAGAGAGATTCATGTCGAGTTGGCAAAGATGGCGCTGAGAGACAAACTCACCCCCTCCCATCGGAATTCCTAAGGAGTTACTCAGACCAAGAGATACATGGATGAACAAATTGCAGTGTGCTGAGTTATCAGAAAAAGAAAGGAATTTTACTAATCCCACCTAGAAGGAGAATACTATTTAACCCCATGTCTACATAATAAAGTATGCCATTTTGCGTGGTTCAGTCTCTGAGTGAAGTTTTTCAACTAGATAAGCAGATTTGGTTAATTAGCTTCTCTGCATGCATTCGGACATCTTTAATTTGGAGGAGAGCAGTTACCTGGTGTATCTTAAATTGGTGAAACCTACACACGGTCAGCTGCAGGGATGAAGGGAGGTCAGCTGCAGGGATGAAGGGAGGTCAGCTGCAGGGATGAAGGGAGGTCAGCTGCAGGGTTGAAGGGAGGTCAGTTGCAGGGATGAAGGGAGGTTAGCTGCAGGGATGAAGGGAGGTCAGCTGCAGGGATGAAGGGAGGTCAGCTACAGGGATGAAGGGAGGTCAGCTGCAGGGATGAAGGGAGGTCAGCTGCAGGGATGAAGGGAGGTCAGCTACAGGGATGAAGGGAGGTCAGCTGCAGGGATGAAGGGAGGTCAGCTGCAGGGATGAAGGGAGGTCAGCTGCAGAGATGAAGGGAAGTCAGCTGCAGGGATGAAGGGAGGTCAGCTGCAGAGATGAAGGGAGGTCATTTGCAGTGATGTAGGGAAGTCAGCTGCTGAGAGGAAGAGAGGTCAGCTGCAGTGATGAAGGGAGGTCAGCTGCTGAGAGGAAGGGAGGTCATTTGCCGAGATGAAGGGAGGTCAGCTGCAGAGATGAAGGGAGATCAGCTGCAGTGATGAAGGGAGGTCATTTGCAGAGATGAAGGGAGGTCAGCTGCAGAGATGAAGGGAGGTCAGTTGCAGTGATGAAAGGAGATCAGCTGCAGTGATGAAGGGAGGTCAGCTGCAGAGATGAAGAGAGGTCAGCTGCAGTGATGAAGGGAGATCAGCTGCAGTGATGAAGGGAGGTCAGCTGCAGAGATGAAGAGAGGTCAGCTGCAGTGATGAAGGGAGGTCAGCTGCAGTGATGAAGGGAGGTCAGTTGCAGAGATGAAGGGAGGTCAGCTGCAGAGATGAAGGGAGGTCAGCTGCAGAGATGAAGGGAGGTCAGCTGCAGTGATGAAGGGAGATCAGCTGCAGTGATGAAGGGAGGTAAGCTGCAGAGATGAAGAGAGGTCAGCTGCAGTGATGAAGGGAGGTCAGCTGCAGTGATGAAGGGAGATCAGCTGCAGAGATGAAGGGAGGTCAGCTGCAGAGATGAAGGGAGGTCAGCTGCAGTGATGAAGGGAGGTCAGTTGCAGAGATGAAGGGAGGTCAGCTGCAGTGATGAAGGGAGGTCAGTTGCAGAGATGAAGGGAGGTCAGCTGCAGTGATGAAGGGAGATCAGCTGCAGCGATGAAGGGAGGTCAGCTGCAGAGATGAAGGGAGGTCAGCTGCAGTGATGAACCCATCCACATATACTTTACTGCGATTTACAGCAGATTTATGGCACTTAATCTTCACCACAAATTCTCAGAGTGTGGACTCAACAATTATCATCAATCCTTCCACTGTCAGAAAAGATCTTCACGAACTGACCAAGAAAGTCCTCATGAGGTCAGTCGTAGAGAAGACAACATACTGGAAGATGTCCCTAAGAACTCCAGAATATTGTCATAGAATCTGCAGAAAACTCTCACCACTGCTGATATTACGAAGCAGAAGGCGAGCATTAAAGCATCTGTAAACATGGCAGTAGGAAAGTTTTACTCTTATCAGGACTTTACTAAAGTTTACCATGCTCACCTAGAAGCACGTAGAGATATTTGGTAGCAGTTTTAGAAGATGTGTTTTAAAACTATTTTTTGGTAGTTATTGGCCGAATGAGTGTTTTACTGAGATGCCCTAAGCGTGATTCAGTCAAGCGTGGTTGTGTGGAGAAAAAGGGAGCAAGCTGTTGCCTGACACCTCCTATTACCCTTAAAATCAAAAAGTTCGGACATGTTGAAATCGTCATGTCCAACTCTTATTTCTTCCAACATCTTGCAAGAGTCAGGACATTATCATCTACCTTAGGATCTTATATCCAAGAAGAGGAAAGCAATATGCACCAAATAAAACCAATTAGTCTTTATTATAATTAATAAATAAAATCAAATATAAAAAGGGAGAGTAGAGCAGAGCAAAGTCTGAGCAGGTACAATATAATATAAATACAAAGTGTAAATTACAGGCAAGTATAAATGCTTAGTGCTTCATGCAGAAACACAAGGATGTGTATGCTGAATCACTACCAGTACACACACACACATTTATATATACAGTTGTGCTCAAAAGTTTACATACCGCAGCAGAATTTTTCCTTTCTTGGCCTTGTTTCAGAGAATATGAATGATAACAAAAAACGTTTTCTCCACTCATGGTTATTGGTTGGTTGAAGTCATTTATTGTCAAACTACTGTGTTTTCTCTTTTTAAATCTTAATGACAACCAAAAACATCCAAATGACCCTGATGAAAAGTTCACATACCCCAGTTCTTAATACCGTGTATTGCCCCCTCTAACATCAATGACAACTTGAAGTATTTTGTGGTAGTTGTGGAGGAGGTTTTTTATTTTCTCAGATGGTAAAGCTGCCCATTCTTCTTGGTAAAAAGCCTCCAGTTCCTGTAAATTCCTGTGCTGTCTAGCATGAACTGCGCATTTGAGATCTCCCCACAGTGGCTCAATGATATTGAGGTCAGGAGACTGAGATGGCCAGTCCAGAACCTTCATTTTTTTCTGCTGTAGCCAATGACAGGTCGACTTGGCCTTGTGTTTTGGATCGTTGTCATGTTGGAACGTCCAAGTACATCCCATGCGCAGCTTCCGGGCTGATGAGTGCAAATTTGTCTCCAGTATTTGCTGATAATGTGCTGCATTCATCTTTCCTTCAACTTTTACCAAGTTTCCTGTGCCTTTGTAGCTCACACATTCCCAAAACAACAGCGATCCACCTCTGTGCTTTACTGTAGGAATGGTGTTCCTTTCATCCTAGGCCTTGTTGACTTCTCTCCAAATGTAACGTTTATGGTTGTGGCCAAAAAGTTCAATTCTGGTCTCATCACTCCAAATTACCTTGTACGAGAAGTTTTGAGGCTTGTCTCTGTGCTGTTTGGAGTATTGTAGGCGAGATACTTTGTGGCATTTGTGCAGTAATGGCTTTCTTCTGGAGACTCGACCATGCAGCCCATTTTTCTTTAAGTGCCTCCTTGAAGAACAATCATTTTGAAACAGTCACACTGCTAGTTTTCAGAGAGTCCTGAATTTCAGCTGATGTTATTTGTGGGTTTTTCTTTGCATCCCGAACAATTTTCCTGGCAGTTGTGGCCGAAATTTTTGTTGGTCTACCTGACCATGGTTTGGTTTTTACAGAGCCCCTGATTTCCCATTTGTCAATCACAGTTTGAACGCTGCTGACTGGCATTATTAATTCCTTGGATATCTTTTTGCATCCCTTTCCTGTATTATACAGTTCAACTACCTTTTCCTGTAGATCCGTTGACAATTCTTTTGCTTTCCCCATGACTCACAATCCAGAAACTCAGTGGCTGGATGAAAGATGCAAGAGTCTGTCTGGATCCCAGAAACTCCCTCAGCTTTTATACACACACTGATTACAAGCAAACAGGTCACAGGTGAGGATGTTACCTTTAGTAGCCATTCAAACCCATTTGCGTCAAATTCTGTGCATGTTATCAGGCCAAAATCACCAGGGTATGTGAACTTTTGATCAGGGTCATTTGGATGTTTTTGGTTGTCATTAAGATTTAAAAAGAGAAAACACAGTAGTTTGACAATAAATGACTTCACCCAACCAATAACCATGAGTGGAGAAAAAGTTTTTTTGTTATCATTCATATTCGCTGAAACAAGGTCAATTTAACCCTTAAAATTATAGACTGTTCATGTCTTTGTCAGTGGGCAAATTTACAAAAACAGCAAGGGATCAAATACTTATTTCCTCCACTGTATATATACAGTACAGACCAAAGGTTTGGACACACCTTCTCATTGAAAGATTTTTCTGTATTTTCATGACTATGAAAATTGTACATTCACACTTAAGGCATCAAAACTATGAATTAACACATGTGGAATTATATACTTAACAAAAAAGTGTGAAACAACTGAAAATATGTCTTATATTCTAGGTTCTTCAAAGTAGCCACCTTTTGCTTTGATGACTGCTTTGCACACTCTTGGCATTCTCTTGATGAGCTTCAAGAGGTAGTCACCGGAAATGGTCTTCCAACAATCTTGAAGGCGTTCCCAGAGATGCTTAGTACTTGTTGGCCCTTTTGCCTTCACTCTGCGGTCCAGCTCACCCCAAACCATCTCGATTGGGTTCAGGTGTGGTGACTGTGGAGGCCAGGTCATCTGGCGTAGCACCCCATCACTCTAACTCTTGGTCAAATAGCCCTTACATAGCCTGGAGGTGTATTTGGGGTCATTGTCCTGTTGAAAAATAAATGATGGTCCAACCAAACGCAAACCGGATGGAATAGCATGCCTCTGCAAGATGCTGTGGTAGCTATGCTGGTTCAGTATGCCTTCAATTTTGAATAAATCCCCAACAGTGTCACCAGCAAAGCACCCCCACACCATCACACCTCCTCCTCCATGCTTCACGGTGGGAATCAGGCATGTAGAGTCCATCCGTTCACCTTTTCTGCGTCGCACAAAAACACGGTGGTTGGAACCAAAGATCTCAAATTTGGACTCATCAGACCAAAGCACAGATTTCCACTGGTCTAATGTCCATTTCTTGTGTTCTTTAGCCCAAACAAGTCTCTTCTGCTTGTTGCCTGTCCTTAGCAGTGGTTTCCTAGCAGCTATTTTACCATGAAGGCTTGCTGCACAAAGTCTCCTCTTAACAGTTGTTGAAGAGATGTGTCTGCTGCTAGAACTCTGTGTGGCATTGACCTGGTCTCTCATCTGAGCTGCTGTTAACCTGCGATTTCTGAGGCTGGTGACTCGGATAAACTTCTCCTCAGAAGCAGAGGTGACTCTTGGTCTTCCTTTCCTGGGGCGGTCCTCATGTGAGCCAGTTTCTTTGTAGCGCTTGATGGTTTTTGCAACTGTACTTGGGGACACTTTCAAAGTTTTGCCGATTTTTCGGACTGACTGACCTTCATTTCTTAAAGTAATGATGGCCACTCGTTTTTCTTTACTTAGCTGCTTTTTTCTAGCATAATACAAATTGTAACAGTCTATTCAGTAGGACTATCAGCTGTGTATCCACCAGACTTCTGCACAACACAACTGATGGTCCCAACCCCATTTATAAGGCAAGAAATCCCACTTATTAAACCTGACAGGGCATACCTGTGAAGTGAAAACCATTTCCGGTGACTACCTCTTGAAGCTCATCAAGAGAATGCCAAGACTGTGCAAAGCAGTCATCAAAGCAAAAGGTGGCTACTTTGAAGAACCTAGAATATAAGACATATTTTCAGTTGTTTCACACTTTTTTGTTAAGTATATAATTCCACATGTGTTAATTCATAGTTTTGATGCCTTCAGTGTGAATGTACAATTTTCATAGTCATGAAAATACAGAAAAATCTTTAAATGAGAAGGTGTGTCCAAACTTTTGGTCTGTACTGTATATATATATATATATATATATATCAAAATCCAATGAAGCCTTCTAGTGGGCAAATTTGTAAATGTTTAATGTGATGGTCAGAGACACTTCCTAGATTGCAAAAAGTTCTTGTGCATGGTGAATAAATACAGAGCAGCAAAAAACTACAAAGTATATAGAAATAGACATATTGCACAATCAAAAAAAAGTATAACCTTATAGTAGAAGCAAACTGCCACAATGATCAGTAAATCATATGCTATGTGCATATAAACAGTAATGCTACTGAAGTTAAAGTGCCCTGGTGCAATATGAATCACATAATCATATATAAAGAACAAAGTATGAAATGACACAGAAATGTGTCTAAATGAAGTGAAAATGCAGGAAGGCAGGGGGAGTCAATAGCCCAATGATGTGTAAGAAATGTCAGAGAAATAAGATGTACTCAGATATTAAATAATTCTGCTGCAATCAAATACATGGAGATATGAATAAATGAAGAGTAATATACCTGTAAAGATGTTAGCTGCCTAGGCAGGGACCCCGATGCATGTTTCGCAACCGCTTCCTCCAGGGGGCGCGATTAACAATCACACCCCCTGGAAAAAGCGGTTGCAAAACACGCGTCGGGGTCCCTGTCTGGGCAGCTACCATCTTTACAGGTATATTACTCTTCATTTCACTTTAGTTAGACAGATTTCTGTGTCATTTCATACTATGTTCTTTATATATGATTTATATTGCACCAGAGCACTATATATATATATATATATATATATATATATATATATATATATATGTATATATATGTGTATTGGTAGTGATTCAGCATGCACGTCCTTGTGTTAAGCACTAAACATTTATACTTGCCTGTAATTTACACTTTGTATTTATGTTATATTGTACCTGCTCAGGCTTTACTCTGCTTTACTCTCCCTTTTATATTTGATGTTATTTATTAATTATATTAACAACTAATTGGTTTTATTTAGTGCATATTGCTTTCCTCTTCTTGGATATATTGTCTGCTTTTGAAAGCATCCTTATTTATTATTGGTCATAATTTTGGGGTATTTTCGTTAGGATCCTCTAGTCTCATTTAAATGAGTGAGTTTAGCTAACATTCATGTAATGAGTATACCACTCTAAAACAGTGGCTAGAGGCAGGCTATTATACAGCAAATACAGTTTCCTGTAACAATTTACCTATAAAAGTCATAATTAAATTATTTGCAAAGAAATATGTAAGATATAAAAAAGTTTTTTGATGATTCGGGCTTTTTTTGATATGAAGGCAAGAAAACTAATATGCATTATTCAGAAATACAGGGAAGCGTGGTCCTGATTTGCGTAATTAGATGCCTAAGGAAAAATGTCTGTCATACGCTAAAAGCACTGTAGTGACCATTAGGTCAGTTAGATAAAATTTTGTAAATGTCTAAAAAAAAATGACAAATTAACTTTCAGGAATTTCATTGTAAATATTTTTTAATCTTTAATTCGGGTTTTTATGTCCGAGTCTGAGATTCTCCTGCTTTTGAACAGACCACACGGGTTCTGAGCATGTCGTAATTTCGCAGACTGATCAACAAAAACAAATTTCTCGGCTTATTCTTGTAAATTACAGCAAAATATGTTGTTTTAAGAAGTCTAAATTGATTATTTTGCTAAGAGAAAAGTTTGCAGAGTCCATGTTTCCCTCGAATACTTTCTGTTCCCTTCGTCTTGACAACACTTTGACCAGAAATGAATGGCACATTCATCTGCATAGAGAAACTTTTGGTTTGCACTGGATGTGGTCCTATGTACATACTCATCCTTAGGAATGGGATACTTGAAGCCTGTTGTCTCCACCATTCCTTTCAAGCCAGTGACGAGCATGCTGACGTTGGTGAGGGTGAACATGCCGGGAAGACAGCTGTTGGTCTAACAAAACTAAATCAATGCAAGCACTCTATAAATCTTACAGCTCACTGACGGTTTTCTCCAATGACGGTAAAACTATGGAATCTTTTTTAATTAATGATAAAAATAACAGTGGCTGAAAGTAGAAGAACCGACTTTCTTTACACCTGTCATAGTCAAGACTAGGAGACCATTTTAGAATTTCTTGCAGAAAGTGTTGCATCGCAGAAAAATATATCTGGCTAAAGTCCTTCATTTCATCTCCGAATGGTCTGAAATTCTGGCATTCAACAAAATGGACAAAATTATTGGAATGTTAACCTTCATCCTCTATCCATTGTCCGTTATTACATCTCCCAATGGTCTGAAATGAAATTCCAAAATACAACCAATATCGACCAAATTATCGGAAAAGGTATCTCAACCTGCCATCTCCATTAAACTCAGCACACCAAAAAAGGACCTCTATCAGGGGAGTACCAGTAGTAGTGTAGTGTGGCCCTAGATAATGACTTCGCTGAAGACGTAAAAATGTCTTCCTCCAACAAACCAGTCGTCACTAACAATGATCCACATAGTGATGTGCAAAAAAAAGGTTGATTTCACAATCTCCCAGTTAAACTTCCCTCCTCCTCCTGGGACCCATCAAAATCATTGAATGGGTGTTTAATGAGTGTATGCATTTTACATTGTTCTTTTTTCTATTCCCCCCCTCCAGAGGAACACACAGAGTTTGTTAATCTATATATGCATGCATATATACACACGTGGTCAAAATTGTTGGTACCCCTCGTTTAATGAAAGAAAAACCCACAATGGTCACAGAAATAACTTGAATCTGACAAAAGTAATAATAAATTAAAAATCTATGAAAATGAACAAATGAAAGTCAGACATTGCTTTTCAACCCTACTTCCAGATAATTAAAAAAATAATTAGACTCATGAAATAGGCCTGGACAGAAATGATGGTACCCCTGAAAATAATGTGACAAAAGGGACATGTTAAATCAAATTGTGCCCACTAATTAGCATCACAGGTGTCTACAATCTTGTAATCAGTCAGTGGCCTGTATATAGGGCTACAGATACTCACTGTGCTGTTTGGTGACATGGTGTGTACCACACTCAACATGGACCAGAGGAAGCAAAGGAAAGAGATGTCTCAGGAGATTAGAAAGAAAATTATAGACAAGCATGTTAAAGGTAAAGGTTATAAGACCATCTCCAAGCAGCTTGATGTTCCTGTGACTACAGCTACACATATTATTCAGAAATTTAAGATCCATGGGACTGTAGCCAACTTCCCTGGATGTGGCCGCAGGAGGAAAATTGATGACAAATCAAAGAGACGGATAATACAAAAGAGCCCAGGATAACTTCTAAAGAGATTAAAGGTGAACTTCAAGCTCAAGGAATATCAGTGTCAAATCGCACCATCTGTCGTTGTTTGATCCAAAGTGGACTTCATGGGACACAACCAAGGAGAACACCATTGTTGAAAAAAAATCATAAAAAAGCCAGACTGGAATTTGCCAAACTACATGTTGACAAGCCACAAAGCTTCTGGAAGAATGTCCTATGGACAGATGAGACAAAAATGTAAGTTTTTGGCAAGGCACGTCAGCTCTATGTTCACAGATGGAAAAATGAAGCATATCTAGAATAGAACACTGTCCCTACTGTGAAACATGGAGGAGGCTCTGTTATGTTCTGAGGCTGCTTTGCTGCATCTGGCACAGGGTGTCTTGAATCTGTGCAGGGTACAATGAAATCTCAAGACTATCAAGGGATTCTAGAGAGAAATGTGCTGCCCAGTGTCAGAAAGCTTGGTCTCAGTCGCAGGTCATGGGTCTTGCAACAGGATAATGACCCAAAACACACAGCTAAAATCACCCAAGTATGGCTAAGAGGAAAACATTGGACTATTCTGAAGTGGCCTTCTATGAGCCCTGACCTAAATCCTATTGAGCATCTTTGGAAAGAGCTGAAACATGCTGTCTGGAAAAGGCAACCTTCAAACACAAGACAACTGGAGCAGTTTGCTCATGAGGAGTGGCCAAAATACCTGTCGAGAGGTGCAGAAGTCTCATTGACAGTTACAGGAATCATTTGATTGCAGTGATTGCCTCAAAAGGTTGTTCAACAAAATATTAAGTTAAGAAGAACCATCATTTCTGTCCAGGCCTATTTCATGAGTTTAATTTTTTTTTTTAATTCTGTGGAAGCAGAAAAGCAATGTCTGACTTTCATTTGTTCATTTTCATAGATTTTTAATTTATTATTACTTTTGTCAGATTCAAGTTATTTCTGTGACCATTGTGAGTTTTTCTTTCATTAAACGAGGGGTACCAACAATTTTGACCACGTGTATATATATATATATATATATATATATATATATATATATATATATACACAGTACGTATTTGTGGGGTTTATAGAAGGGGTACCAGCTGCAGTAAACAAGATGGGAAATTGAGATTTAGGTGGGGCTGATGGATTTAAAAAGACCAAAACCAGATATTTAAAGTGCTAGTCCTGCCCCCAAGGAACATTTTATCATTGGCGGTATCAGAAAAAAAACAAATCAATTCTAGTGACAGAGAGATGGCTTACCAACACATTATATCACTGCAAAATAACTATTTAATTGAGAGCAGCAAGTCAAAAAAAGGACATTCTCATAAACCCATTATATATGTCCAGGTGGCTATGTATCCTTAATGTAGTATTTCTATATATTCTATGTCAGTGACACTGAGCCTAATACATTCCCATTTTCTTATCCTGAGCAAAAAAATCTCCCTGAGAAGGAAAGCCTCACAATTGTATTCAGTCATATCTCATATTTCTAGGATTTAAATATTAGAGGCTTCTGTCCATCACCTGATAAGTCACTTTCAACTTAGAGAATATTTCAGTGTATTAGTAGCAGTTTAAGTTGGATGGAGATTGAAAGTTAACATTTGGGACACTTATGACAGTCTGCTGGCAATTTCCTCAGCAGCACTTCCAACACTCTGTGCAGCACAACATACATTTTCTCAGTGATGGCCACAACTATCTCCTCTCACATTCATCCCTTTCTTTGGCAGCAATTTCTTGCAGTAACTTGTCTTGTTTGGAGCTTCGCACACTGTTGCAGCCAACATCTCTTCTTAGTTTCTGCATCACAGTATCTCATAAACAAGCACAAGGTGTGGCACTCTTCTTCACACTCAGGAATCAACTTCCAGACTCCTCTGGTGTGGCTACTCCTCACAGTGCATATCTCCTCACTCTTTTGGAGAGTGCACTCTTTACAGTCAGGAGTAAGACCATGTTCTTTCAGCTTTTTGTGGCCCTAAGGAGTACTTACCGTCATGGCTAGCTTGCTAATGGCGATGGTGTTTCTCCAACACAACCTATCACTAGTCTGCACCGTCTGTGAGTCTAACTTCTACTGCGAGTAAGGACCAAGCTTTCGGCCCTGTGAAATGCCACAGGGAGCATCAGGACATTGGCTAGGCTTACCCATGACTCTGCTGCTTCCCCAGTAATCCCAGTACAGATTGCTTGCCCTATGCTAGTGACTCGCCACCTGGCCGTGGGGACCGGACTTCAGGGCAATGCTGGGAGTAGTAGTGGCGGCCCGGTCCCGTGGCTCAGGGTGGTCAGACCAGTGGTAGTCTATGATGTGCTGTAGGTAATGTCCGACTACGCCACCCGTGGATTGCGGTCAGGGAGGACCGCCGCTGCAAGGCAGACCGCTGAGGCTGGTGTTGGGGATGCCGCGGGGAATAGTACAACTCCCCACGGGAGGAGTGCAGCCTCAGGGCAGTGTAATAGGATGCTGGGGGTGATGGTGCAGGCGCAGCAGTAACCACACAGAGTCCAATAATGCAGTCCAGGGTCTTTTACTGATCTTATCATAGACCCAACAGGAGTACAGGGTAGGAATGGACCTGGGTGTCTGAGGGCATTCAGGCGAGCTCCGCTGGTCAGGATGAGTGGGTAGGCCTACCGTTCTCTCTCTGCCCTTGCTGACTATCTCCCCCTTTAGTGGTATGATAGCCCACGTCCCTGAGCTTGCCGTGTACTACGCCTGTATGGCTTGCGACTCGGGCCTTAGGTACCTGTAGCTGCTCCGTGCTGTACTGGTCCCTCTGTGTGGCGGAACCTCCAGGCTTCTTGGCCAAGGGACCTGAAATCCCTTGCGGGTTGGTTATCTGCTGCAGGGCTTACAACCCTGACAGCCTCGGACCCCAGTGTCCGGTTGTGTAGTCTCTCTCTGCCAGGACCGGCTCTCGTCGCCTCTGTCCCTGGCTTTCTGCTCCTCCTTTGCCTCCTGGACTCCTCAGCTGCGGCTGACCTGTCCCTCTCTTCTGGGAACCCTTCTGGATACTTCAGAAGTGGGTCCTGGTCTCTCTAACCCTGCCCTCAGTACCAGTTTTTATAGGGGCAGCCTGCTCCCCCTACTGGCCTGGGACAGGAGGTGCTGCATGCAAATGGTCCATGACCAGAGAACCTCCCTCCTGCTCTCAGACACAGCCTTACAAGTTTGTGGCATCCAGGCCTGGGGTGACACACTAGCAGTACCTCAGACTTCTTATACACTAACCTTTGGCAACTGTCATTTTTTGACCAATGGGCATAACTTCAACTCTGGTATCTCATATCCCAAGGTCCATCAGTCGTACATATGTCAAAATGAGAAATATTACCAATTAGCGGTACAATGCTGTCGTAAACTATGAACGTTACACTGGGCGCCATGTGCCATTAGAATACTTCTTGTGGAATGGTCACTTGGGCAACATTTTTAATCGTCTTAGAAACTTTCGATTCACAGAATGTGAAAAGATTAAAAAAAAAAATGCTGCTAGACATCTGAAAACCTGCCTCATCCTAACAAAGTCCTTCATTGCTTTACTGTTGGGGTTGTCTGCAATCAATATGGTGGAATTTTCAGATCCAACAACTGTCCTCCATCTTTCCTAGAATGCATTGACTTGGTGACGACAGCTATGTTGGCTGTTGGCCAGACGTACTGTATATGCAGATCCAAATCTGCGGGGGTTAATGAGACCTTTTGCTTTGTTGTTTTATAGTCTATTTCTTTTCCTTTTTACTTTATTTATTGGTTTCCCATGGTTTGTTTTATGGTTGATGTTAGACGGCAGGTAACCGGTAGAACGTTGTTCAGGTTCCACAGAGACTCGTTAAACGTCATTGCCTGATATTTTTCATGTTTTCATCTGTAAATGGTTGTATGTTAGGGGTTAAACAGCTGTGTAAATATGGGCGGCCAATGCTCCACATATAAGTGTGCTGGACGCACAGCTGTGGTTTACAGTCTCTGAACAGGGCAGCGGTCAGATCTTCTACGCAGGGTTTGTTTATGACTCTTTAATCTTTCACTTCATTGAAGCTGACATATTACTGTATAAAATGCCCTCATAAAGAAGCTATAGGGTGCATCTGCATAAAATGCTCATCCCTCTGAATATGGGGCCAATAGCATAGCCATAGGGGGTCCAAAGGTAGAAGTACCAACTAGAATCCTACTCCAAGGTGGTCCAGTAGGCCCCTTCATTATATATGGACAATGAGAGGCACAAAGTCACATTCGGTCTCATGAAAGGCGTCAGATTTACTAAAGATTTTAGAAAAGTGATGATAAGACTTCCATGGTTGAGTTGCATTTAGAAAGGGAATTGTTCCATAGTGCTCAGCCAGTCTTCCTACATCTGCTCCAAGGTTACAGCACCGACCCAAAGAAAAACGACTCCAGAATCTACTTTTGAGCACTGTGTTATTAGTTCATTGTTGTGTTTTAAAGTATCCAAAGCATTGAAATGCCCACAATCTATAAGTACATACAGTTATGCATTTTTAAGCGATGCAAAAGTTTCGCCCAAACCCTGGTATCTTCAGGGGAACCAAGTGTCCCTCTATCACATGAGAAGGCATCTGTAATATAAATGAGACATATTGAGTGGAAGACCGTGCTACAAATTTTGCATTGCATCCAGTAGGTACAGAGACTACACACCCAGGCTATACAGCATTATAAAGTCATATGTGCAAACAGCAAATTTGTTGAAAATGGCTGAAATATAGTTTTGCGCTAGAGATTAAGCATTAAAAGCTGTGTCAGGCAGGCTACTAAACTGTACATTCGATGGGTAAATTTACAGATTTTGGTACAATTTGCGCAAATGGTTGCATTTTAAGTTATGCCGTCTTTTCTTACAAGCCATGCTCTCTTGTCAAATGAACTACAAAGTGTCCAAAACACATAATGAATAGGTCTAAAATGTGATGCAACATTATGCCCAAAATGCACATATTTCTTAGTGCAAATGTAGCGCAGCGCGGTAGCCACGGGCGAGCCACTTGCCTTCTCCTGTGATGCCCCAGCCCCCTACATGAAAGAGCAGGTCCTGGCTGGTGTTACGAGGGCCTTGCGCCTGTGCAGGCTGCCTGTAGCCGGTGGTGTTGGCTGGCCGGGACCATAGTTTCCATAGTTCAATAAAGGAGACTTCCATTCTAAAACACAGTCTTTACTGAACGGTAACTTGGTAAGGGTTATGTACAAGGGAAAGTGGGTACAAAGTCTTATGGGCGTTTCCTTCACAGTGACCCCCACTTGTCCCACACACTCAGTCCTGTTTACGTCCGTTACCTTCGGCATTATGTAAGCTCAGGGTTTCTCGTGACACGTCATCCTATCCAAAGATCCTTTTTTCTGTGGAAGGCCACTCTGTCTCTTCGGTCACTTCAAGGTCGTGCTACTCCCTTGTCCCTTAGTCTCCTTTTCTGTAGTTTACCCACAAAGGCAGCACTGCTCACAGACAATTCCTACTTGAACTTGTCCCTATCTAACTATATCCAGGAAGCAGTCACTTGCCCTAACACTTATCCACTCCCACTATGGGCTAGTCCCAAACAGTAACTGTAGCTTACGCTAATGTCAATACCTAACTACAATCCACTACCTTATATTACCTACCTTGTGTCCTAAGCCCTAAACTACAGTATGTCTTACCCTACACTTATCCTATACTGTACACTATGTCCTACACTATACATTACCAACATTACTACATCACACAGGAACTTATCACATGACACAATACATCTATATACAAAAGATGCAAGGCATAATACACACAAAGCGATTGGTGTCTTCAGGGGTAGGAATGCGAAAGTCCAGTCCACACCGCTTACACAAACACACAGCGGAATAGCTGCAGTGCACAAGAAATAGGCTGAACTGGATGGACGCTTGTCTTTTTTCGGCCTTATAAACTATGTAACTATGTAACTATGTAATTAGTAAATATCCCCGGCACCAAAAAGCAAAAGACATAAAATCAAGAAACAACAAACCAAAAAAGTGGCCATATTACACGTCACTGTTCAAATGCTTTAGGCAAATGCAGGAGACCCCCATGATAAATGTAGGGGCAGCACAAATGCAAAATACTGATGAAACAACCACTCACAAATCTACCAAAAAGTTTTTATCATTGACCAAAGAAGAGTAGAAAGCAAAATTGCCAATCATAGCATAGAGCTACCTCCATGTTACTCTGAAAGCTTCTCATATCTTAGCTTCGTGAGGACCACCCATGAGGTTCACACCTGACTGTGTGCTCGAGTGCAGTCCATCGTTAAGCTACTTCCAAGCTTTTTGGGTTCTCTGACATAGTGCTCATGTACGTGGAGCCAACAGGATGATTATGACTTTTCTGGTCGGATAAAACTTCTTCATTTAGAGAAAAGCAGCAGCACCTCATCCCAAGCAGTACAGGCTTTTACGCTATAAAATGGAGTTTTCCTGTGTATACGAATATCAATCATACTCCTTGATGAAAACCATCCCTACTAGGAGGCAATGCTGTTCCCATCAATGAAATAATCTGCAGAGCGGTGAGTGGGACAATGTCCAGGGTGTGAACTTCTCACACAAGTGTCTTCTATTTCCATACTAAAAAAAAGTATTACTTATTTCCAAGGACATCAAAAACCAAATGGGAAGTGGTTCATTAATAAAAAAAAAGCTTTGGAAAATGATGGAGTGATGGTACACCATGCATAGAAATACAGGATAGGTAAGTATGCATGCAATTGTAGTAATTTATACTGAAAAAGAGTGCTCAAAAGAGATAATTAGTAATAACAATTATAAGGAGCATTTTCTACCAAAACATATATTCCATTATTATTATTATTTATTATTACAGCGCCATTTATTCCATGGCACTTTACATGTGAAAAAGGGGTATAATACAAGAACAATTACAATAATCTTGAACACAATGTGACGGCGACTGGTACAGGAGGAGCGAGGACCCTGCCCGTGAGGGCTCACAGTCTACAAGGGATGGGTGAGGATACAGTAGGTGAGGGTAGAGCTGGTCGTGCAGCGGTATTGGTGGAGTGGTGGTTACTGCAGGTTGTAGGCTTGTCGGAAGAGGTGGATCTTCAGGCTCTTTTTGAAGATTTCCACGGTCGACGAGAGTCTGATGTGTTGGGGTAGAGAGTTCCAGAGTAGGGGGGAAGCACGGGAGAAATCTTGTATGCAATTGTGGGAGGAGGAGATTAGAGGGGAGTAGAGAAGGAGATCTTGTGAGGATCGGAGGTTGCGTTCAGGTATGTAGCGGGAGACTAGGTCAGAGATATATTGAGGAGACAGGTTGTGAATGGCTTTGTATGTCATGGTTAGGGTTTTGAACTGGAGTCTCTGGGCAATGGAGAGTCAGTGAAGAGATTGACAGAGAGGAGAGGCCGGGGAATAGCGGGGGGACAGGTGGATTAGTCAGGCAGCAGAGTTTAGGATAGATTGGAGGGGTGCGAGAGTGTTGGAAGGGAGGCCACAGAGCAGGAGGTTGCAGTAGTCGAGGCGAGAGATGATGAGGGCGTGCACTAGTGTTTTTGCAGATTCATGGTTGAGGAATGTGCGGATTCGGGAGATATTTTTGAGTTGGAGTCCGCAGGAAGTGGAAAGGGCTTGGATATGTGGTTTGAAGGAGAGTTCAGAGTCCAGGGTTGCTCCAAGGCAGTGAGCCTGAGGGACTGGGGAGAGTGGGCAGCCATTGATGTTGATAGATAGGTCAGTTGGGGGGGTTGAATGATATGGCGGAAAGATGATGAATTCTGTTTTGTCCATGTTAAGTTTTAGAAATCTAGCAGAGAAGAAGGATGAAATAGCAGACAGACATTGTGGGATTTTGGTTAGTAAGGAGGAGATATCGGGTCCAGAGAGGTAAATCTGTGTGTCATCAGCATAGAGGTGATAATGAAAGCCATGAGACTCTATGAGCTGTCCCAGGCCTAAGGTGTAGATGGAGAAGAGCAGAAGTCCTAGAACTGAACCTTGGGGGACACCGACAGATAGGGGGCGAGATGAGGAGGTGGTCTGTGAGTGAGAGACACTGAATGTCCTGTCTGTTAGGTATGAGGAGATCCAGGATAGGGCCAAGTCTGTGATGCCGGGAGATGAGAGAGTTTGTAGTAAGAGGGAATGATCCACTGTGTCGAAGGCAGATGACAGGTCTAGGAGGAGGAGGACAGAGTAGTGTCGCTTAGATTTGGCGGTTAGTAGGTCATTGGTGACTTTAGTCAGTGCAGTTTCAGTAGAATGGTGCGGTCGGAAGCCAGATTGTAGGCGGTCGAAGAGGGAGCAGGAGGAGAGGTGGGAGGACAGCTCAGAATGGACGTGTTGTTCCAGTAGTTTTGAGGCATAGGGGAGAAGTAATATGGGGCGATAGCTAGACAGAGAGGATGGGTCAAGGGAGGGCTTTTTGAGGATTGGTGTGATTGAGGCATGTTTGAAGCATGAGGGGAAGACACCAGTTGTTAATGACAGGTTGAAGAGGTGGGCTAGGGGTGGGATGAAGATAGCGGTAAGGATTGGGATGAGGTGGGACGGGATTGGGTCAAGTTTACAGGTGGTGAGGTTTGATTTGGAGAGTAAAGAGGAAAGTTGATCTTCCGTAATGGTGGAGACTGTGGTTTTGGAGGAGGAGGGTTGAGTAGGTGTGGGGAGGGGCTGGGGGGCCTTAGGCAAAAACTTTGTCTGATGGTGTCAATCTTCTGCTTGAAGAATGAGGCAAAGCCTTCGGCTGAAATAAGAGGAGAGGGAGGAGGCACTGGGGGACTGAGGAGAGAATTGAAGGTGTTGAATAGTTTGGGGTTGTGAGACAGGGAGGATATGAGAGATGAGAAGTATGTTTGTTTTGCTGCAGTGAGTGTGAACTTGAAGGTAGTGAGGGACTGTTTGAATGCGATGAAGTGCTCATTGGAGTGGGACCTTTTCCATCTACGCTCAGCAACCCTGGAGGCCCGTCGCAGTTCTTTATTTAGGCTGGTGTGCCAGGGTTGTCTGTTGATTGTGCGAGCTTTGGTATGTGTGAGGGGGGCGACCGAATCGAGAGCTGCAGCTGTTGTGGTGTTGTATAAAGTGGCAGCAACATCTGCATCATGTAAGAAACTAATGTCTGTAAGAGGAGGAAGGAATTCAGAGAGTGAGTGTAGGTCAAGGTGTTTGAGATTTCTGCGAGGGTATGCAAGTTTGTGGAGTTTGAACATTAGAGGTAAAAGAAAAATAAACATCCTCTATGGGATTTAAAAAAAAAGGGTAAAAAAAATAAATAAAAATAATGATAAATAAAGGTAAATAAAAAGATATAATTGTGCATATTACAATAAACAAAACTTTATTAAATATACTGTTAGGAAAATATTAAATAATATTCACTTATTTGGTATCTTCGCAAACAACATTGCCAGTACAATAAATTTAGAGCATCATTGATGATTGATGATAAAAAAAAAAACTGTATCAAAATGGCATTTCTGCATTCATGCACAAATAAGAATCTATGAAAAAAAATAACAAACATTAAAAACCAATGCAAATGGATCATATAATGGCACATGGATAAAAAAACAACTCAAAAGTCTATGCGGCTGGAATGACCACTGGAATGCAATGAGGAAAAATTAAAAATTGTCCTAAAGAGGTTACCATGGGCCTTTTATTTGTTTTTTTATTCATTTCCATTAGTAAAAGAAACACATAGACGTAAATCTCAACACTAGCCACCTACAACGTTTGTTGAGAATCTCTTTTTTTTCTGTCGTATTGGATTCTTAAAAGTTCACAATTGCTTCCTGGAACAAAGGAAAAAAGTAAGTAAGACTCGGAAACCAAGCTTCTTGTTGCTGTAGGTATCAACATAGGAAGTAAATGACGCGCCCCTGGGCCTGTGTCGCGCTGCGTTGCGCACGCGGGAGCTTACCCGGAGCCGGATCTGTTTAGGGTTGTAGTCTCGTGGCGGTGACCCGGTCCGTGCCCAGGGAGTCAAACTGGACGGCAGTCTGTTAGCGGTAGAAAATGGTTGATGACTACGCCACCCGTTGAATGCAGCCAGGGGGCTGCTGCTGCAGGGCAGACCGCTGAGGCCGGTGGAAGGATGGTGCAGCGTGATAGTATAACCCCCAACGGGAGGGGTATGGCCTCAGGGCAGCCGACGTGGATGATGGGGGTAGCAGGAACCACTCAGAGACGGTATGGTAGCGTTCAGGGTCTTTACTGGTAACAACGATAGACCCTCCCGGAGTACTTGCTAGCGAACGGGGCCTGGTCAGTCCTTGAGCAGATGGGATCTCCCCTGGCCAGGCGTAGTTGTAGGCCTCCCAAGCTGACTGTACTATTCTGGCTACCTTGCTAGAAGCTGATGTAAGTAGCCCACGTCCCTGAGTGTACCGTGTGGTGCTCACCCGTATGGCCGGTGACTCGGGGCCTTCTAATGGCTTCCGCTCCACGATGGCGGTGCTGGTCCCACGCGTGCGACCGGGCCTTCGGGCTTCTGGGCCAGGGGACCTGAAATCCCCTGCCTGACGGATTCTGCTGCTGGGTAGAAGTTAGTCCCCACAGCCTCGGACTCCGGGTCCGGTAAAGAATCTTCTTAGTCAGGGCGAGCTCTTTAGCTGCCAGCCCCTGACTCCTTGTGACTCTGCTGCTTCCTATGCTGCTCTTGTCTCTACTCTTCCTGGACTCACTAACCCTGCCTCAGCCCCGGGTTTATACAGGGGAAGTTCTTCCCCTCCCAAGGCTGGGCAGGAGGTGTGGCATGCACAGGATCCCTGACCAAAGGACCTCCCACCTGCTCTCAGACGTAATATCTCTATCACTGTGACAACCAGACCCCTGGGGTGTCACACTCCCCCCTAGTGAAATTTAGTACTCCGGGACTAAACACTTTTTAGAAAAATATAACAAGGTATATCAAAGAACAATAAAATACAATAAGGAAACACAATAAGATGGTCACGGATGTCCGCAACCGGGTGCAGTCTTTGAAGAAAAGCAAAGGTGTCCATTTCACCAACACAGGGAGACGTAACCAGGTAGGGGTCTGTCCTACCCCGAGTCCTTAACAGTCTCTAGTCCATCCTGGGTTACGCTCCAACTATATACAAAGGATTCCCGGTAAATCCACCGAAGACTCCTAAAAACAACTAGAAACACAAAATTACACACAAGCAACAATAAACAGGTAAACATTGTAAAACAACTTAAACATTTAGATCCTCCAACGTGCGGGTAACTGGCCTCTAGTGGCCCTAGTGGACCTACGGAGCTGACTGTCTGGCCCTGAACTACAGGGTGTAGGAGCTGTCAAGGGTAAACTGGGCAGCTGTCTACCGGCTCTTTGTCTCACTAGGGGTACGGCAGGCTCACTATAAGCAGAGGGTGGATTCTCCTGTTCCGCTTGGGTGGAGTCTTCTGCCTCCTGGACCGGCTGCTCTTCCAGCTCTACCCGTTGCTCCGTAGGTTCTTGGGATGATGGTTGGAGGAAGGTGAGTACGGGTACCACAACTGCACCATTGACTTGAGTCCAAGACCGAGGGAAGTCCCCGAGCACGGTACTAACCATATCTTCCCTTTCTTCCACGGGTCGATGGTCTTCCTGTTCCTCCTCAGGGTTCCTCAGTTGTTCGGGGCACTTCTTCAGGTGGTCCCGGGATACAATGGCTGTGGTTTCCCCTCCGTCTTTACTGATGGTACAGACCTTCGGGTTCTCGTGGCTTGAGGGCAGTACGGTGTACGGGTCCTTCTCCCACTGGTCGTCCAACTTGTGGAGCCGTCTCTTCCTCTTCAAGACCTGCTCTCCGGGTACCAGGGGAACAGCGGGAGCATACTGGTTGTAAGTCTTCTCTTGTCTTTCCCTAGCCTGACAGAGACTTCGCTCCACGCTCTCCTGTACTTTCCGGTACTGCTGCTGCCTCTCTGTGTCCCAGTCTGTTTCTGGTGAAGTGTCCTCGGGCGTCAGGACTCCCATTTCCAGGTCAACAGGTAACTTACCAGGTCTTGCCCTCATTAGGTAAGCCGGGGTACAGTTGGTGGAACCTACCGGGATGTGGTTGTATAGGTCCACCAGATCGGGCAACTTCTCAGGCCACAGACTGCGTTCTTCCAGGGGCAACGTTTTTAGAAGATCCATTACCACCTGGTTCATTTTCTCACAAAGTCCATTAGTTTGCGGATGGTAGGGTGTCGTCCTTATCTTCAGGCAGCCATACAGATTGCAGAATTCCTGGAAGACCTCCGCTTCAAAGGCAGGTCCCTGGTCCGTCAGCACTTGGTCCGGGTACCCGTGTGGACGGCAAAAGTGCTGCTGGAAGGCTCTAGCTGCTGTTCGAGCCGTTAAGTCCTTGACGGGGACGACAACCAGAAACCGGGAGTAATGATCCACGATGGTTAACGCGTAGACGTAGCCACTTCTGCTGGGGGTCAGTTTTACATGATCCAAGGCTACCAGTTCCAACGGTTGCCGGGTGACGATGGACTGCAGGGGAGTCTTCTGGCTGGCCCGGTCCTTCCTTCTCAGATTGCACGGGCCACAGTCTCTGCACCACTTCTCGATGGTTCCCCTCATGCCTACCCAGTGGAACCGCTCGCGCAGCAGGAACTCCAGCTTTTTCCACCCGAAGTGTCCAGCTCCGTCGTGGTATGCCTCCATCACCATGGCTGCGTCTCTTCGTGGCACCACTACTTGCCAGAGTAGTTCATGCGTCCTGGAGTTAACCATTCTGCGGCACAACTTCCCCTTGTAAAGGAACAGTCGACTCTTCTCTGCCCATAGTTGTTTGGCTTCCTCTGGAGCGTCTGATTCCAGGCTAGCCTCCGGGCGAGTCAGCATCTCCTTCACCAGTCGGACGGCAGGGTCGCTGTCTTGCGTTTCCGCCCAGTTGTAGTGAGGTAAGGGGTTCAACGTAGCAGCCTGCTTACTCCTTACCCGGTGGGAATACTGGATAGTCCCATGACGGTGGAACGCAGGGAGTTCAACTTCTTCCAGTCCCTCCGGATCTTCTCCTCCGTCCGGCAGGTTGGGCATCCTGGACAGGGCGTCCGCGTTGGTATTGGAGCGCCCTGCCCGGTATTTAATTGTGAACTCGTAGTTGGACAGACGGGCCATCCACCTCTGCTCCAGGGCACCGAGTCTTGCCGTGTCCAGGTGTGTCAGCGGGTTGTTATCCGTGTATACGGTGAACCGGGAAGAAGCGAGGTAATGCTTAAAGCGCTCGGTGACTGCCCATACCACGGCCAGGAACTCTAGCTTAAATGAGCTATAATTCTCGGGATTCCTTTCGGTGGGTCGCAGTTTTCGGCTGGCATAGGCGATTACTCGCTCTTTCCCCTGCTGAATCTGGGACAGTACGGCTCCTAGCCCGACGTTACTGGCGTCGGTATAGAGGATGAAGGGCTGGCTATAGTCCGGATACGCCAAGATTTCATCCCCCGTGAGGGCCATCTTCAGCTGGCGGAAGGACTCTTCCTCTAGCTCTTCCCATTTGAAGGGCGGCTTCTGGTTCTTGGCCTTCCGGGACTGGCCTATCAGGAGGTCCTGCATAGGCGCCGCCTTTTTGGTGAAACCGGGAATAAACCTTCGGTAGTAGCCTACCAACCCTAGGAACTGCCGCACTTCTTTTACGCTGGAAGGGCTTGGCCATCCTTTGATTGCGGTGATCTTATCGGGGTCGGGAGCCACTCCGTCAGCGCTCACCACGTGTCCCAGGTATTGCACCTTTGGTTTCAGGAGGTGACACTTGGAGGGTTTCACCTTTAGGCCGTAACTCGCCAGAGCTTCGAACACCTCCGCCAGGTGTTTCAGGTGGTCCTCATACGTTTTGGAGTATACGATGACATCGTCCAGGTACAACAGGACCGTCTCGAAGTTTCTGTGGCCCAGACAGCACTCCATTAATCGTTGGAAGGTTCCTGGGGCGTTGCAGAGTCCGAACGGCATGCAGGTGAACTCGCTAAGTCCCATCGGGGTGGTGAATGCGGTCTTCTCCCGGTCCGCCTCTGCTACAGGAACCTGCCAGTACCCGCTAGTGAGATCCAAGGTAGAGAAGAAGTTAGCAGATCTTAAAGCAGCCAATGACTCCTCTATCCTTGGTAAGGGGTACGCATCCTTGTGTGTGATACGGTTGATTTTCCGGTAATCTACACACATCCTCATGGTGTTGTCTTTCTTTTTGACTAAAACTAGTGGGGCTGCCCAGGGGCTACAGCTATCCCGGATTACCCCAGCCTCCTTCATGTCTCTAAGCATCCCCTTGGCGTGTTGGTAATGTGCAGGGGGTACGGGTCGATACCTCTCTTTTATGGGAGGATGATCTCCCGTGGGGATGCGGTGTTCTACCCCCTTGACTCGCCCGAAGTCTAACGGGTGTTTACTAAACACTCTCTCATACTCTTGAACCACCCGATAGACTCCTTGTTTCTGGTGTGAGGGAGTGGAGTCAGTACCCAGATGTAGTTGCTGACACCAGTCCTCCATGTCTTTCTTAGAGCCGTTACCTTCCTCCGGGTGAGATGGAGGCAAGGGTTCCACAGATTGTATAGAATTTTGATTAGTGGTATATAATTTGGCTAGCGTGGCATACCGGGGCAGGTACACTTCCCTCTCCCCGATATTTATTATGCGAACGGGCACCCTCCCATGGCGTACATTGACCACCCCCCGTGCTGTCAAAATGGTGGGCCTACTGTCTGAGTAAACTGGTTCTACCATTGCCTGGTAATCTCTACCTCTCAGACCAATAGCTGCCCGGCACCAAATCATCATTTCACTTTTTGGGGGCATGGCAATAGGAAAAGGGTCACACATTCTTACGCTACCAATCTCACCGCCGGAGAGTTCCACTTGTTGCCGTTGCATCAGTGCCCGGATCTCTTTCTGGAGCACCCGCTGCTCGCCGGAGCTGGCATTCTTGGCAACCTGCTGTAAAAGGAAAATCACCTCTGCAAGACAATTTTCAATTACATTAGTTCCTAGAGTTATTTTTGGGTGACTCTCATGTTTGTCAATATCTACAATGATCAGTCCCTGTGCGGCCAGTTCGACTCTACCAATTTTGATGGTCACCTCTTTAAATCCGATCTGTGGCACGGGCTGACCATTGCTGGCGATGATACTCAAGTCGTCGTCAGGGTAGCGGGTAATATCCGAGTCATTCCAGTACTGCTTGAAGAGCACGTACGGGATGGTGGTGACCTGTGACCCGGTGTCCAGTAGGGCACTCATGGGAATGCCATCCAGTACCACAGGCAAGACTGGACGTCCTCCCACATATCTGTCGCGCCAGTTCGATGGGCCTGGTGATCTTTTTCCTGGGGGTTGGCCCTCTACCCCAGGTTGTGCCCGTTTAAAGTACCTTTCCATATGTCCGGGTTGATTGCAGCGGCGGCAGATGGGTCGTCCGTCCTCGCTGTATCGGTCACTGGGTCTTCCTCTGGCCGGTGGGGTCCTCCTTGGTCGACGCCACGGGATGTCCTCCGGTCCGGATGCCAGCTGGATCTTCCCTGGAGTGGAAACCTGTAAAGACTGCACAGTTCGGGTTAGCGCAGCAACGCTTTTAGCTAGCTCTTGGACCTGATGGTGTAGGTCTGGAGCCGGGTCATTGTCCAAAGCCTGCGCATCAGCTCCCACAGGCCCTGCTGACAAGGGCGCCGCCTCCTGGTAGTAAGTGGTAGTGGGGCGTCTGTGGGTCACAACGCCACCTGGTGCCGGTTCTCGGAGCACCCGGATGGCTCTGTCCTTGAACTGTGCAAATTCTAGATGAGGGTCCTGTAAGGCCATTGCCCGCAACTGGGTGCGGTGGGCATTGCAATATAAACCCTCTATAAATTGTTCGGTCAACAGCCTGTCCTCGTTTCCCACTCCATTAGGGTCGGTCTGCTTAATGGCCCTCAGGGCCTCTTGTAGGTTGAGTGCATAGTCCCTTATACTCTCATGCGCTCGCTGCTTGCACCCGTAGAATCTAAGTTTAATCTCGGCTGAGGTGCGGGTATCAAAGGTGTCCTTCAGCCGGGTTAGTATCCCTGCGACAGTCTTCCTCCCAGGTGGCCAGGATTTTACTTCCCTTTTGGCTGCCCCAGTTAGTTGGGCCACCAGGATGCTCACTTTTTGCTCTTCTGTGAGGGGGTACACCTGGAAGAGGCTATCCAGCTTTTCTCTAAAGTCATGCAGGGTATGTGACTCCCCTGAGTACTGGGGTAGCCAAGCTGCTCCCGGGATATAGGGCATGGTGAAGGGCATAACTGCAACAGCGGTAGCGCTGGCGGGGGTTGAGGCAGTGGAGCTCTCCTCCGTATCCGACATCTTCCTCCCCCCTAGTGGACCGTGGCCTACCTTGCGATGATCCTGTTCCGTAGGCCGCGGCTCCGCAGTGGATCGTCAGGGTTGAGGACCTTCCGTCGCGCTCCTGTGACGTCGGCGTCTGCTGGGCTCCTTCCAGGACCTTACGCAACGTCCGGACGTGAGGCGGGGCTTCAGTTCTCGCGCGCTTTCGGAGTCCACGCCCCTCTTCTTCCCGCGCGGCGTCCTCAAGATGGCGTCCAATGGCGGGAAAACTCCACGGATGGCGGGAAGAAGGCTGAAGATGGCGCCGGATGGCGGGAATCTTCACCGATGGCGGGAATCTTCACCACTGGTAAGTTTGAACAGTCTTTGCTTTTCAGGCACGCAGTACCCGGTGGTTGCGGGCACGTGATCCTGCCGACTACGCCAAAGTTGACGCGCCCCTGGGCCTGTGTCGCGCTGCGTTGCGCACGCGGGAGCTTACCCGGAGCCGGATCTGTTTAGGGTTGTAGTCTCGTGGCGGTGACCCGGTCCGTGCCCAGGGAGTCAAACTGGACGGCAGTCTGTTAGCGGTAGAAAATGGTTGATGACTACGCCACCCGTTGAATGCAGCCAGGGGGCTGCTGCTGCAGGGCAGACCGCTGAGGCCGGTGGAAGGATGGTGCAGCGTGATAGTATAACCCCCAACGGGAGGGGTATGGCCTCAGGGCAGCCGACGTGGATGATGGGGGTAGCAGGAACCACTCAGAGACGGTATGGTAGCGTTCAGGGTCTTTACTGGTAACAACGATAGACCCTCCCGGAGTACTTGCTAGCGAACGGGGCCTGGTCAGTCCTTGAGCAGATGGGATCTCCCCTGGCCAGGCGTAGTTGTAGGCCTCCCAAGCTGACTGTACTATTCTGGCTACCTTGCTAGAAGCTGATGTAAGTAGCCCACGTCCCTGAGTGTACCGTGTGGTGCTCACCCGTATGGCCGGTGACTCGGGGCCTTCTAATGGCTTCCGCTCCACGATGGCGGTGCTGGTCCCACGCATGCGACCGGGCCTTCGGGCTTCTGGGCCAGGGGACCTGAAATCCCCTGCCTGACGGATTCTGCTGCTGGGTAGAAGTTAGTCCCCACAGCCTCGGACTCCGGGTCCGGTAAAGAATCTTCTTAGTCAGGGCGAGCTCTTTAGCTGCCAGCCCCTGACTCCTTGTGACTCTGCTGCTTCCTATGCTGCTCTTGTCTCTACTCTTCCTGGACTCACTAACCCTGCCTCAGCCCCGGGTTTATACAGGGGAAGTTCTTCCCCTCCCAAGGCTGGGCAGGAGGTGTGGCATGCACAGGATCCCTGACCAAAGGACCTCCCACCTGCTCTCAGACGTAATATCTCTATCACTGTGACAACCAGACCCCTGGGGTGTCACATAAACATCACAGAAACAGTGCTGAGAATGGCCACCAGGAAACCGGGCTTCCTCCTCTGCACTTGCTACCAGCTCTTATCTCTCTGGATTTGATGACATGTTGGTTATCTTTAACCCAAGTCTTTGAAGAGCAAAAATAGACACTTATGATGGAGACCAGAAGTCAATTCATTGTGTATTGTGTCTAAGATATAACAGATGATTAATATAAACCTATGTGATATATAAGAATTAATTAACATTATCTACTTCTCTTGGGTATGTATACAGCTTTTTCTTCAACTCTACCCACAAGTGTTGGATTGGGTTGAGGTCTGGAGACTGTGGGGGATAATCCAGCACCTCAACTTCATTGTCACCATTTCTGAACTATTTCTTCACCAATCTCGACGTATGCTTTGGGTTGTTGAACTGCTGGAGCACTATGTCGTACTTTTCATACCCATAGTACTCGAGTGTAAGAAGTAACTCGCCTTGTAGGATACTCACATATAACTCAGCACATTGAGACCACCATCGATCCTGGCAAAGTATCCAATGCCTTTCGCTGTGAAACAACCCCATATCCTCAGGCTTCCTCCACCGAACTTGACAGTTCCTTCAATTTCTCGATCCGCATGTCAGACCAAATGAGAATCATGAGCTCAAAGGAACTGCCCAAGGAGCTCAGAGACAGAATTGTGGCAAGGCACAGATCTGGCCAAGGTTACAAAAGAATTTCTGCTTTACTCAAGGTTCCTAAGAGCACAGTGGCCTCCTTAATCCTTAAATGGAAGAAGTTTCAGACCACCAGAAGTCTTCCTAGACCTGGCCGTCCAGCCAAACTGAGCAATCATGGGAGAAGAGGCTTGGTGAGAGAGGTAAAGAAGAACCCCAAGATCACTGTGGCTGAGCTCCAGAGATGCAGTACGGAGATGGGGAAAAGTTCCACAAAGTCAACTATTACTGCAGCCCTCCACCAGTCGGGCCTTTATGGATGAGTGGCCCGACGGAAGCCTCTCCTCAGTGCAAGACATATGAAAGCCTCCATAGAGTTTGCTCAAAAACACATGAAGGACTCCCAGACTATGAGAAATAAAATTCTCTGGTCTGATGAGAAGAAGATAGAACTTTCTGGTGATAATTCTAAGCGGTAGGTGTGGAGAAAAGCAGGCAAAGCTCATCACCTGCCCAATATAATCCCAACAGTGAAACATGGTGGTGGCAGCATCATGCTATGCGGGTGTTTTTCAGCTGCAGGAACATAACGACTGGTTGCAATTGAAGGAAACATGAATGCAGCCAAGAACAGAGATATCCTGGATGAAAACCTCTTCCAGAGTGCTCTGGACCTCAGACTTGGCTGAAGGTTCACCTTCCAACAAGACAATGACTCTAAGCACACAGCTAAAATAACAGAGGAGTGGCTTCAGAACAACTCTGTGACCATTCTTGACTGGCCCAGCCAGAGCCCTGACCTAAACCCAATTGAGCATCTCTGGAGAGACCTAAAAATGTCTGTCCACCAACGTTCACCATCCAACCTGACTGAACTGGAGAGGATCAGCAAGGAAGAATTGCAGAGGATCCTTGAATGCAGGTGTGAAAAACTTGTTGCATCATTCCCAAGAAGACTCATGGCTGTACCAGCTCAAAAGGGTGCTTCTACTCAATACTGAGCAAAGGGTCTGAATACTTATGACTGTTATGTTCTGCTACCAGAGCTAAGGAAAGAGAGGAGATCTGTCCCTACGATAGAACTCAGCTTGATCCCTACGATGTAACAGGGGACCTGATCCTGCGATCAGACCTGCTAAAGTCCTCAGCTAGTCTGTACGGAGACCTATAGATGTGGGGAAGGAATCCCTACAAGTACTAGGGACTGGGAGCAAAATGGACACCTCCTAACAGAAATAGTAGCAGACAGACGAACAAATAATATATATAGAACACAGAGGTCCGAAGACCAAGCAAACTAACAGAGTTAGATACTGAGCACCGGCTAGCTAAAGAGTAGTAATACAATGAAGTCCAGCAAAGCCAGAAGGGCGGAGCAGGACTAAATAGGCCAACAAGGTCATGTGGCCAGCAATAGAAAAAACCTAAGAGCAAGGTTCTAACAATGACCATGTGATATTTCAGTTTTTCTTTTTTAATAAATTTGCAAAAATGTCTATATTTCTGTTTTTTTCAGTCAAGATGGGGTGCAGAGTGTACTTTAATGAGAAAAAAATGAACTTTTTAGAATTTACTAATTGCAATGAAACAAAGAGTGAAAAATTTAAAGGGGTCTGAATACTTTCTGTACCCACAGTATGTTCAGTAAAGGCACTCAATCCTCGGTTGGGGCTCCTTTTGCATCAATTACTGCATCAATGCGGTGTGGCATGGAGGCGATCAGCCTCTGGCACTGCTGAGGTGTTATGGAAGCCCACTTTGCTTTGATAGCAGCCTTCAGCTCATCTGCATTGTTGGGTCTGGTGTCTCTCATCTTCCTCTTGACAATATCCCATAGATTCTCTATAATAGATTCTCTATGGGGTTAAGGTCAGGCGAGTTTGCTGGCCAATCAAGCACAGTGATACTGTTGTTTTTAAACCAGATATTGGTACTTTTGACAGTGTGAACAGGTGCCAAGTCCTGCTGGAGAATGACATTTCCATCTCCATAAAGCTTGTCGGCAGAGGGAAGCATGAAGTGCTCTAAAATGTCCTGGTAGACGGCTGCGCTGACTTTGGTCTTGATAAAACACAGTGGACCTACACCAGCAGATGACATGGCTCCCCAAACCATCACTGATTGTGGAAACTTCACACTAGACCTCAAGCAGCTTGAATTGTGGCCTCTCCACTCTTCCTCCAGACTCTGGGACCTTGATTTCCAAATGAAATGCAAAATTTACTTTCATCTGAAAACAACACCTTGGACGACTGAGCAACAGTCCAGGTCTTTTTCTCCTTGGCCCAGGTAAGACGCTTCAATAGACGTTGTCTATTGGTCATGAGTGGCTTGACACAAGGAATGCTACACTTGTAGCCCATGTCCTGGATACGTCAGTGTGTGGTGGCTCTTGAAGCAATGACTCCAGCAGCAGTCCCCTCCTTGTGAATCTCCCCCAAATTTTTGAATGACCTTTTCTTAACAATCCATTTAAGGCTGCAGTTACCCCGGTTACTTGTGCATCTTTTCTACCACACTTTTTCCTTCCACTCAACTTTACATTAATATGCTTGGATACAGGACTCTGTGAACAACCAGCTTCTTTAGCAATGACCTTTTGTGGCTTATCCTCCTTGTGGAGTGTGTCAATGACTGCCTTCTGGACATATGTCAAGTCAGCAGTCTTCCCCATGATTGTGGAGCCTACTGAAACAGACAAAAGGACCTTTTTAAATGCATCGGAAGCCTTTGCAGGTGTTTTTTATTAATTATTCTAATTTACTGAGATAATGATTTTTGTGTTTTCATTGGCTGTAAGCCATAATCATCAACATTAACAGAAATAAACAGATGAAATAGATCACTCTGTTTGTAATGACTCTATATAATATGAGTTTCACTTTTTGAATTGAAGAACTGTATGTAACTCTCTGAGGTCTCCTAGGACAGTATCAAACTCCTTTTAAGCTCCTAAACACAAATATATCCTTAGTCATCTCAAAGTGACCTCACCATATAAATGGAAAGTAATCCAGTAGTAACCAATAGCCCATTTAATAACACAATGCACTGACAGACTTTTCATGTTTTCAAAATTAAAAAAAGCTAAATTAAAAAATTATCCCTCTAAATCATTACTTATGTGATCAGTTAGACTGTTCTGTACAGAAAACTGACTGAAACTGATTGTGTTGTTGTCAGAGGTAACATCATTCTGCTATAACAGAAACGAGGGATATGCCACATATTACCTCTGCTTCCTAGTCACTAACAATAGAAACCAGGAAGGATTTGTGGACTTGTTCGCGCTGCTGATTATTGAAGACGCCAATTTCAGAAAATTAATTAGACATACGGTTTTATTCAACGCGTATAATACACTTCTTCCTCGGAAAAAAACATACAGGAACCGATAGACAGCAAGGACAGCTTTTAAATGTGTACATTTCAAACAAAAGGCGTCAAAGCAGCAACTGACAGCACGTGACATGTCAGAGTTCACTGAAACGGCTGCTGATACAATTCAACTAACATAGGTTAAAACCAATTGACATATATATATCCATAATCACAAATTCAACAATATAAGAAGCTAAAATAATTATACATATAAAATTGTATAATGATTTAAATTACTTTCTTGTTTATTCTTATATATTATAAAAAAAAAAAAAAAAATGGAATCGAACTCAGATTTCAATGTGAACGTCAATGATATTGTGGGCAACTTACTCTTTAGACTATTGGCAGTGTCGGTAAAGTGAGATTAAATAAGATCTCGTCTCCTGAGATCTCAACCTGCACATGCGCCTCCTCTGGCGGCCATTTTCCCGAAGGTCACTGCAGGGAAATCTACGGGAAAGGGGACTCCGCTCACCCACTGTAACATCTTCTGAGATCTCAAGGTCCACAGCATCACCCCGCTCCTGCTGCCGCCGGCCTCCTGAAGCAGCGACCATACCTTCTGTGACTCTGCTCCATCACACTACAGTACACACACTATATATGGGGTCTTGAACCTTCCTGCACAAACAACTACAGACCAGTCTCCAATCTCACCTTCATCTCTAAACTCTTGGAGCACCTAGACTATTCCCGCCTTACCGTTACCTCTCCATTCGCTGTCTTCTAGACCCATCACAGTCCGGCTTCCGCCCCCTACATTGTACAGAAACTGCACTCATAAAAGTAATCAATGACCTTCTGACAGCAAAACGTAATGGTAACTACTCTCTGCTCATTCTTCTTGACCTCTCTGCAGCTTTCGACACCGTTGACCACCACCTCCTACTCAATCGGCATAAAGGACGCTGCTCTCTCCTGGTTCTCCTCCTACCTATCTGACCGCTCTTTCAGCGCATCGTTCGCTGGCTCCACTTCTTCCCCCCATCCTCCCACTATTTGGGTTCCTCACGGTTCAGTCCTTAGCCCTCTTTTCTTCTATCTCTACACGGCCCCAATTGGACAGACCATCAGAAAATTTGGCTTTCAGTACCATCTTTGTGCTGATGACACACAACTATACACCTCATCCCCTGACCTTACCCCCCACTGTACTACAGAACAACAGTGACTGTCTGGCCGCAGTTTCCATCATCATGTCCGCTCTCTATCTGAAACTCAACCTTTCCAAAACTGAACTTCTTCTGCTCCTGCCATCTAATCACCTTCCTAAATCTGACATCTCCCTCTCTGTGTGTGGAACCACAATAACGCTGAGCCAGCAGGCGCGCTGCCTGGGCGTTGTTTGACACCAATCTTTCCTTCATCTTCCATATACAATGTCTTGCCCGCTCTTGTCACTTGCACCTGAAGAACATCTCTAGAATCCGCCAATTTCTCACCTTAGAAACAACAAAAACCCTTACTGTTGCCCTGATCCACTCCTGCCTTGACTACTGTAACTCTCTATTAATTGGCCTCCCCCTCACTCGACTTTCCCCTCTCTAGTCCATCCTTAATGCTGCAGCCAAGGTCATCTATCTGGCTAATCGTTACTCAGACGCTTCCGCTCTATGCCAGTCATTGCACTGGCTGCCCATGAATTATAGGATTCAATTTAAATTGCTTGTTCTCACCCACAAAGCTCTCCACAGTGCGGCACCCCCCTACATCTCCTCCCTTGTTTCTGTTTATCTACCTACTCTACGCTCCGCAAACGACTTTCGACTAACATTCCCACTAATCCGTACCTCCCACTTCCGGCTCCAAGATTTCTCCCGAGCTGCACCTATTCTTTGGAATGCTCTACCCCAAGAAATTAGGACGAACCACAACTTGCACAGTTTTTGGCGCTCCCTAAAAACACACCTGTTTAGGGCGGCCTATCACGTTCCCTAATCAAAGTCCTTTTTATATATTTATAGCCCATCCCTTATTTCTCCAAACATAAATCCCCACCAAACTCCACCGCACCCAAAAGCACTACAGATACTGGCTGGTTACGAGCTCATGCAGCCTTTATCTATCCCTCATCCCCTCAAGATGGCTGGACCAGCATTGTAAATAAGCCCCTGTCCTTTGTGTCACCCCCACCTCATTGTACATTGTAAGCTCTTACCAGTAGGGTCGTCATTATTTTTGCTTTAATTATTGTATTATCTTTAGCTATGTTACTTATGACTGTTGTATATGAACCTCTGAATTGTAAAGCGCTGCCGAATATGTTGGCGCTATATAAATAAAGATTATTATTATTATATATAATCTGTAGATTGGTCACCACAAAAGGAGGGGGACCCAAACACATTTCTTGCACAGGGGCCCTAAGCTGTCAGTGTCCACCCCTGCTGGGGACTGAATTTATGTAAAGGTCTGGTCCAAGGTTTGTATTTATTATTAGATCTCAATTTTTTCAAAAGTCTGATTTGGAATTTGAATTTATTAAGGTGCCTGGTCTTGGGGCTGAAGCAAATAAAATGTTTTGTCTGAGCTTTGATTTCTAGGGCAGGTCTGGGACCTGAATAAAATTATGGGATCTTAATTAATTTAATAGTTTGTTCTGGAGTCTGAATTTAGGGATTTGGACTGGGTTTTGAATAATGAAGTTATGTTAAGATTGAGGTACATTTGAATAAAATTATTTGATGGTTTGATCTTGGTTCTGAATTTATTTGTGTTGCTAAAGATGGTGAGGATGGCTGCAAAAGATAGGGGCTAGAGATCTCTGTGCAGAAACCAGTGCAGTCGTCATCATGGTGATCTGGGCAGGATGGAGAATAAAAGAGCTCAATAAAGGAGAAAAGACATCACTGGGTACACTTTTTTGGATTAAAAAAACATACCTCTTGCCAGAAACAGTAATAAATGTGGTGCCCGGCATGTACATTTTTTGTGTAGATTGAGCCAGAATTTTAGTACCTTTTAGCATGCAAATTGCCCTGGGCATATATTGTATAACTTTTTTTTATCATTTATATACAAAATTTAAAAAAAAAACATTTAACATGTAACGATTAACACAAATAAACACTTTAGTGTCCGATTATCTTTTTTTGACTTAACCGTCCCAATGGACATGATTTCTCCCGATGGATTACTTGCAGTTTTTAGAGTGTCTATGGAAAAAAAAACTTCATGCTGTCAGGTTGAGATATGTTTCTTATTGTCTGTTATGTCAAGTTTTTGCTTTTCTTGGATGGAGGTCATCAACCTATGAGATCGGCTGACATCCTATAAATAGATTTCATTTTTTTTCAATGCCGAGATAAGGCGCTACTCTTCATAATGTCATAAGTGGATATCACCGGATCCAAAAATTCAATATTTACTTCAGAATCCGGAACATTAGGAAGGATTCATAAAAGCCTTATAATTAATAATAATAATAAAGTAAGTCGAAAACAGCTAAATAAATATGCACAGCTGTTTCTTCAGGAAATTGTGGACTATCCATCCTCATTAACCACTACTTAATTCTAAGTTTCTGAGAAAGTCCACAAGGAAAGAGTCTCAGGACCCAAAACCCGGGGTGAACAGTCTCCTCAACTTGGTGGTCTAGATAACTGTCAACTGACAAATCCAAAAGGAAATCATTTGCAATGTGATGGCACGATAGCATGGGAACAACTATGAGGTTACAAACACAATACTGCAATGGGCCCCAATAACTGAGGGGGACCCCATGCGTAAGGTGCTGATAGTGAGAACTGTGGACAATAGAAGAAGTGGGGAAAATTTAATGTGACATCAGTATGTGCATGATACCTGCACTGTGACATCAGTATGTGCATGATACCTGCACTGTGACATCATTAATATTTTCCCAATGTTGTGACATCACTGCATGGTGACATTTTTTTATACATAATTCGCTGCTATCATAGCAATACTCGCATTAACCATATGCATTGCACCACTATAATTCTGTTTGTGGCATCACATTAGTTGCTTTTTCCTGTCCTGTAAGGTCTCTGTGGACCCTGTGTACTTTGTGAAGTTTTTATATGCAATTTTCCTTTTGTGACACGCACGCCGCTAGGTTCAGATAGGGCGAGACGGGTTTCATTAATTATTTAAATTAATTAATTCAATAAATTATGAATCCTGGGGGAACCGTTACTCAGGGCGACCATAGGCTACAGCTTCTCTCAGGTACACAATAGATTCAATTGCTGATGAGACACATCTGACAAGAGTCTTTTTCAACAGTTTAACAGTGGAATTTAATCTGAAGCACGACCAGTGCAATTCAGGGATATTACAGCAACAATGTTCATTACAGTACAGTCTATTAAAGCAGGCACAGTATTAAAGTCTCTTCAGTAGCATAATTCAGCATAGATTATATTTCTTAGCAGCACACTTCTGTGCATACACAACCACAGGCTTTTCCTTCACAAGGACACAATAGTACATAGCATTCTTTATCCTGCATGGAGGTGGAGGGGGGATGGTTTGATGAGGGAGATGATACCTGTGACACAATTCCTTCCAGTCCTTATCTTTCTGCCTGATAATACTCTGCACTGTTAGTTCAGGGAGTTTATCTGACCTGTGTTTAGTTTCTCTCGTGATCTGAATCCTGTTCAGTTGCCTTCTGTCAGATCCAGATAAGACACCATTTTTCTCTTCAGTCAGACTACAATAACAAGTTCCCCACAATCCCCCTTGGGTTCTGCTAAAATATGCCCTGTCTCCTGTTACTATGTTAACCCCTTTGGTTACTGGATGTTTCTGAAGCACAACACTTCTTGTCTCCTGTGCCTGTGTTATTTGTAATAGTTGCTGGATGCTTTGGAAGAAACAGCACTACTTCTGCATGTCACACTTTCGTATTATATCATTGTGTGCATTATCTTTGTTCAGTAACATCACTGTGTGCATAATTGCTGTTATAACTTACACTAGTGGATCAGCCATATATTGTGAAATCATTGTATGATGTATACTTGTACTGACATCACTATAGTTTCTGCACTCTGCTTTTTGTATCTCTATAATGTGATATCACTGTTTATTATCTCCATATTGTGACATCACTATGTCGTTATACCTCTTGTGACATCACTGTTTATTTTCCATGCACTGTAAATTTTATACCTGTAATATGACATCACTGTGGTTATTATCTCTGTACTGTGACATCACTGTGTGTATTATCCTTGTACTGTGACATCACTGTGTATTATCCCTGTACTGTGACATCACTGTGGTTATTATCCCTGTACTGTGACATCACTGTCGTTATTATCCCTGAAATATGACATCACTGTGATAATTTTCCCTGTACTGTGACAACACTGTCTGTATTATCCATGTACTGTGACATCACTGTGTGTATTATCTCTGTACTGTGACATCACTGTTTTATTATCCCTGTACTGTGACATCAATGTGTGTATTATCTCTGTACTGTGACATCACTGTGTGTATTATCCCTGTACTGTGACATCACTGTGTGTATTATCCCTGTACTGTGACATCACTGTGTGTATTAACTCTGTACCGTGACAACACTGTGTGTTTTATCCCTGTACTGTGACATCACTGTGTGTATTATTCCTGTACAGTGACATCAATGTGTGTATTATCCATGTACTGTGACATCACTATGTGTATTATCTCAGCACTGTGACATCACTATGTATATTATCCCTGTACTGTGACATCACTGTGTGTATTATCCCTGTACTGTGACATCACTGTGTGTATTACTTCTGTACTGTGACATCACTGTGTGTATTATCCCTGTACTGTGACATCATTGTGTGTATTATCCCTGTACTGTGACATCACTATGTTTATTATCCCTGTACTGTGACATCACTGTCGTTATTATCCCTGTAATATGACATCACTGTGTATATTAAACCTGTACAGTGACATCACTGTGTGCATTATCCCTGTACTGTGACATCACTGTGTTTATTATCCCTGTACTGTAACATCATTGTGCTTATTATCCCTGTACTGTGACATCACTGTGTTTATAATCCTTGTAATATGACATCACTGTGGTTATTATACCTGTGCTGTGACATCACTGTTTGTATTATCTCTGTACTATGACATCACTGTGGTTATTATCCCTACACTGTGACATCACTGTGGTTATTATCCCTGTACTATGACATCACTGTGGTTATTATCCCTGTACTGTGACATCACTGTGTTTATTATCCCTGTACTGTGACAACATTGTGGGTATTATCCCTGTACTATGACATCACTGTGGTTATTATCCCTGTACTATGACATCACTGTGGTTATTATCCCTGTACTGTGACATCACTGTGTGTATTATCCCTGTACTACGACATCACTGTGGTTATTATCCCTGTAATATGACATCACAGTGGTTATTATCCCTGTAATATGACATCACATTGGTTATTATCCCTGTACTGTGACATCACTGTGTGTATTATCCCTGTACTGTGACATCATTGTTTTTTCATCCCTGGACAGCGACATCACTGTGTGTATTATCTTTGTACTGTGACATCACTGTGTGTACTATCCCTCTACTGTGACAGCACTGTATGTATTATCCCTGTACTGTGACATCACTGTGTGTATTATCCCTGTACTCTGACATCACTGTGTGTATTATCTCTGTACTGTGACATGAATGTGTGTATTATCCCTGTACTGTGACATCACTGTGTGTATTATCCCTCTACTGTGACAGCACTGTATGTATTATCCCTGTACTGTGACATCACTGTGTGCATTATCTCTGTACTGTGACATCACTGTGTGTATTATCCCTGTACTGTGACATCACTGTTTTATTATCCCTGTACTGTGACATCACTGTGTGTATTATCCCTGTACTGTGACATCACTGTGTGTATTATCCCTGTACTGTGACATAACTGTGTGTATTATCCCTGTACTGTGACATCACTGTGTGTATTATCTCTGTACTGTGACATCACTGTGTGTATTATTCCTGTACTGAGACATCAATGTGTGTATTATCCCTGTACTGTGATATCACTATGTGTATTATCTCTGTACTGTGACATCACTGTGTATATTATCCCTGTACTGTGACATCACTGTGTGTATTATCCCTGTACTGTGATATCACTGTGTGTATTATCTCTGCACTGTGACATCACTGTGTGTATTATCCCTGTACTGTGACATCACTGTGTGTACTATCTCTGTACTGAGACATCACTGTGTGTATTATCCCTGTACTGTGACATCACTGTGTGTATTATCCCTGTACTGTGACAACACTATGTGTATTACCTTTGTACTGTGACATCAATGTGTGTATTATCCCTGTACTGTGACATCATTGTGTATATTATCCCTGTACTGTGACATCACTGTGTGCATTATCTCTGTACTGTGACAACACTGTGTGTATTATCTTTGTACTGTGACATCACTGTGTGTATTATCCTTGTACTACGACATCACTGTGGCTATTATCCCTGTAATATGACATCACAATGGTTATTATCCCTGTAATATGACATCACAGTGGTTACGATCCCTGTACTGTGACATCACTGTGTGTATTATCCCTGTACTGTGACATCAATGTGTGTATTATCCATGTACTGTGACATCACTATGTGTATTATCTCAGCACTGTGACATCACTATGTATATTATCCCTGTACTGTGACATCACTGTGTGTATTATCCCTGTACTGTGACATCACTGTGTGCATTACTTCTGTACTATGACATCACTGTGTGTATTATTCCTGTACTGTGACATCAATGTGTATTATCCATGTACTGTGACATCACTATGTGTATTATCTCAGCACTGTGACATCACTATGTATATTATCCCTGTACTGTGACATCACTCTGTGCATTATCGCTGTACTGTGACATCACTGTGTGTATTACTTCTGTACTGTGACATCACTGTGTGTATGATCCCTGTACTGTGATATCATTGTGTGTATTATCCTTGTACTGTGACATCACTATGTTTATTATCCCTGTACTGTGACATCACTGTCGTTATTATCCCTGTAATATGACATCACTGTATATATTAACCCTGTACAGTGACATCACTGTGTGCATTATCCCTGTACTTTGACATCACTGTGTTTATTATCCCTGTACTGTAACATCATTGTGCTTATTATCCCTGTACTGTGACATCACTGTGTTTATAATCCCTGTAATATGACATCACTGTGGTTATTATACCTGTGCTGTGACATCACTGTTTGTAACATCTCTGTACTATGACATCACTGTGGTTATTATCCCTACACTGTGACAGCACTGTGGTTATTATCCCTGTACTATGACATCACTGTGGTTATTATCCCTGTACTGTGACATCACTGTGTTTATTATCCCTGTACTGTGACAACATTGTGGGTATTATCCCTGTACTATGACATCACTGTGGTTATTATCCCTGTACTATGACATCAATGTGGTTATTATCCCTGTACTGTGACATCACTGTGTGTATTATCCCTGTACTATGACATCACTGTGGTTATTATCCCTGTAATATGACATCACAGTGGTTATTATCCCTGTAATGTGACATCACAGTGGTTATTATCCCTGTACTGTGACATCACTGTGTGTATTATCCCTGTACTGTGACATCACTGTTTTTTTATCCCTGGACAGCGACATCACTGTGTGTATTATCTTTGTACTGTGACATCACTGTGTGTACTATCCCTCTACTGTGACAGCACTGTATGTATTATCCCTGTACTGTGACATCACTTTGTGTATTATCTCTGTACTGTGACATCACTGTATGTATTATCCCTGTACTGTGACATCACTGTTTTATAATCCCTGTACAGTGACATCAATGTGTGTATTATCCTTGTACTGTGACATCACTGTGCGTATTATCCCTGTACTGTGACATCACTGTGTGTATTATCTCTGTACTGTGACATGAATGTGTGTATTATACCTCTACTGTGACATCACTGTGTGTATTATCCCTCTACTGTGACATAACTGTGTGTATTATCCCTGCACTGTGACATCACTGTGTGTATTATCTCTGTACTGTAACATCAATGTGTGTATTATCCCTATACTGTGACATCACTGTGTTTATTATCTCTGTACTGCGACATCACTGTGTGTATTATCCCTGTACTGTGACATCAATGTGTGTATTATCTCTGTACTGTCACATCAATGTGTGTATTATCCCTGTACTGTGACATCATTGTGTGTATTATCTCTATACTGAGACATCACTGTGTATATTATCCCCGTACTGTGACATCACTGTGTCTATTATCCCTGTACTGTGACATCACTGTGTGTATTATCCCTGTACTGTAACATCACTGTGTGTATTATCTCTGTACTGTGACATCACTGTGTGTATTATTCCTGTACTGTGACATCAATTTGTGTATTATCCCTGTACTGTGATATCACTATGTGTGTTATCTCTGTACTGTGACATCACTGTGTATATTATCCGTGCACTGTGACATCACTGTGTGTATTATCCCTGTACTGTGACATCACTGTGTGTATTATCTCTGTACTGTGACATCACTGTGTGTATTATCCCTGTACTGTGACATCACTGTGTGTGCTATCTCTGTACTGTGACATCACTGTGTATATTATCCCTGTACTGTGACATCACTGTGTGTATTATCCCTGTACTGTGACAACACTGTGTGTATTACCTTTGTACTGTGACATCACTGTGTGTATTATCCCTGTACTGTGACATCACTGTGTATATTATCCCTGTACTGTGACAACACTGTGTATATTATCTTTGTACTGTGACATCACTGTGTGTATTATCCCTGTACTACGACATCACTGTGGCTATTATCCCTGTAATATGACATCACAGTGGTTATTATCCCTGTAATATGACATCACAGTGGTTACTATCCCTGTACTGTGACATCACTGTGTGTATTATCCCTGTGCTGTGACATCATTGTTTTTTTATCCCTGGACAGCGTCATCACTGTGTGTATTATCTTTGTACTGTGACATCACTGTGTGTATTATCCCTCTACTGTGACATCACTGTGTGTATTATCTCTGTACTGTGACATCACTGTATGTATTATCCCTGTACTGCGACATCACTGTTTTATTATCCCTGTACTTTGATATCAATGTGTGTATTATCCCTGTACTGTGACATCACTGTGTGTATTATCCCTGTACTGTGACATCACTGTGTGTATTATCTCTGTACTGTGACATGAATGTGTATATTATCCCTGTACTGTTACATCACTGTGTGTATTATCCCTCTACTGTGACAGTACTGTATGTATCATCCCTGTACTGTGACATCACTCTGTGCATTATCTCTGTACTGTGACATCACTGTGTGTATTATCCCTGTACTGTGACATCACTGTTTTATTATCCCTGTACTGTGACATCAATGTGTGTATTATCCCTGTACTGTGACATCACTGTGTGTATTATCCCTGTACTGTGACATAACTGTGTGTATTATCCCTGCACTGTGACATCACTGTGTGTATTATCTCTGTACTGTGACATCACTGTGTGTATTATCCCTGTGCTGTGACATCATTGTTTTTTTATCCCTGGACAGCGTCATCACTGTGTGTATTATCTTTGTACTGTGACATCACTGTGTGTATTATCCCTCTACTGTGACAGCACTGTATGTATTATCCCTGTACTGTGACATCACTGTGTGTATTATCTCTGTACTGTGACATCACTGTATGTATTATCCCTGTACTGCGACATCACTGTTTTATTATCCCTGTACTTTGATATCAATGTGTGTATTATCATTGTACTGTGACATCACTGTGTGTATTATCCCTGTACTGTGACATCACTGTGTGTATTATCTCTGTACTGTGACATGAATGTGTATATTATCCCTGTACTGTGACATCACTGTGTGTATTATCCCTCTACTGTGACAGTACTGTATGTATCATCCCTGTACTGTGACATCACTCTGTGCATTATCTCTGTACTGTGACATCACTGTGTGTATTATCCCTGTACTGTGACATCACTGTTTTATTATCCCTGTACTGTGACATCAATGTGTGTATTATCCCTGTACTGTGACATCACTGTGTGTATTATCCCTGTACTGTGACATAACTGTGTGTATTATCCCTGCACTGTGACATCACTGTGTGTATTATCTCTGTACTGTGACAGCAATGTGTGTATTATCCCTATACTGTGACATCACTGTGTGTATTATCTCTGTACTGTGACATCAATGTGTGTATTATCTCTGTACTGTCACATCAATGTGCGTATTATCCCTGTACTTTGACATAATTGTGTGTATTATCTCTGTACTGAGACATCACTGTGTATATTATCCCTGTACTGTGACATCACTGTGTATATTATCCCTGTACTGTGACATCACTGTGTGTATTATCCCTGTACTGTGACAACACTGTGTGTATTACCTTTGTACTGTGACATCACTGTGTGTATTATCCCTGTACTGTGACATCACTGTGTATATTATCCCTGTACTGTGACAACACTGTGTATATTATCTTTGTACTGTGACATCACTGTGTGTATTATCCCTGTACTACGACATCACTGTGGCTATTATCCCTGTAATATGACATCACAGTGGTTATTATCCCTGTAATATGACATCACAGTGGTTACTATCCCTGTACTGTGACATCACTGTGTGTATTATCCCTGTGCTGTGACATCATTGTTTTTTTATCCCTGGACAGCGTCATCACTGTGTGTATTATCTTTGTACTGTGACATCACTGTGTGTATTATCCCTCTACTGTGACAGCACTGTATGTATTATCCCTGTACTGTGACATCACTGTGTGTATTATCTCTGTACTGTGACATCACTGTATGTATTATCCCTGTACTGCGACATCACTGTTTTATTATCCCTGTACTTTGATATCAATGTGTGTATTATCCTTGTACTGTGACATCACTGTGTGTATTATCCCTGTACTGTGACATCACTGTGTGTATTATCTCTGTACTGTGACATGAATGTGTATATTATCCCTGTACTGTGACATCACTGTGTGTATTATCCCTCTACTGTGACAGTACTGTATGTATCATCCCTGTACTGTGACATCACTCTGTGCATTATCTCTGTACTGTGACATCACTGTGTGTATTATCCCTGTACTGTGACATCACTGTTTTATTATCCCTGTACTGTGACATCAATGTGTGTATTATCCCTGTACTGTGACATCACTATGTGTATTATCCCTGTACTGTGACATAACTGTGTGTATTATCCCTGCACTGTGACATCACTGTGTGTATTATCTCTGTACTGTGACAGCAATGTGTGTATTATCCCTATACTGTGACATCACTGTGTGTATTATCTCTGTACTGTGACATCAATGTGTGTATTATCTCTGTACTGTCACATCAATGTGCATATTATCCCTGTACTTTGACATCATTGTGTGTATTATCTCTGTACTGAGACATCACTGTGTATATTATCTCTGTACTGTGACATCACTGTGTGTATTATCCCTGTACTGTGAGATCACTGTGTGTATTATCCCTGTACTGTAACATCACTGTGTGTATTATCTCTGTACTGTGACATCACTGTGTGTATTATTCCTGTACTGTGACATCAATGTGTGTATTATCCCTGTACTGTGAAATCACTATGTGTATTATCTCTGTACTGTGACATCACTGTGTATATTATCCCTGTACTGTGACATCACTCTGTGTATTATCCCTGTACTGTGACATCACTGTGTTTATTATCCCTGTACTGTGACAACACTGTGTGTATTATCTCTGTACTGTGACATAACTTTGTGTATTATCCTTGTACTATGACATCACTGTGTGTATTATCCCTGTACTGTGACATCACTGTGCTTATTATCCCTGTACTGTGACATCATTGTTGTCATGAAACAACACCCACATTTGGGTCAGACATTGCAGCTCTCTGGCGCCCCCTTATCCTGCTGGTCACACACGGTATTGACCGAGGATAAGCACGGGTGCAGCTTCTCTTATTTATGTCGACTATGCGGCACGTGATGTGACAGGACGTATATATACCACCAGTTCCTTCCAGGAGCGAATATATACCTCCGACCAGCCACCCTTAAACCACAATATCACATAAATACTGGTATACTGCCACCACCGATCGCTTAACAGGCGGATCGGGTACCTGATAGGTAACGTGAATTAGCGGGTGAGGAACGTGTTAGCTCGACATAGGACAAGAAGAACGAAACTGATAAATAATAATGATTTATTCCCAAAAGGGGGGCAGTGTTTACAAAATATATACAAGATATTATAAAAGAGACAATTTACATATATGCATAAACAGTTATTAAAATAAAAGGGATAAGTAATAGCAAAACCTGCCTTACAAGGTGATGGTCTCAGATTCTGTGGGGGAGACAGCTCCCCGGAAATTCGAGGTGATTCTTCTAAGCAGCATGGTGTGCATGCGTCTGACGTCCCTGAGAAGAATGACTTGGAAAATGGCCGCTCTGGTTTTTACTAAAGGGGCCAAACGATTAGGAAACACCCATTATTTACCTCACAAGGGGGGCTCGGCTTTGTGAGCCCGCCCTGCTGCACAAGACCTAATCATCCTTCATATTCCATATCTTGGTGTGTGGGGGTCCCACATCCAAGATGGAGACAACATGTTGGCCGTCACTAATTTTCATGCAGATGGATATTAAACATGACATCTCTACGATGCTCCGACGCTAAGAAACCATTTCCTCGATTTCTGGGGGTTTCCCAGTTATGAAAAATAAATCACTGTAACCAGGAAAATGTCAGCATTCCAAAAATGTGGTCCCTGGGTTAGTGACAGTCCTGTGCATTATTAAAATTGACATTAAACGTTTGTCCAGCTAAACAATAGAATTGGAGGGAAAGACCAGATTAAACTAGACGATGCTCTACGCTGAGGGTTTACGACGGTAATAAAACTTCTTAGGGTGGGGGCAAGCACTGCAGTTCTATGTCTTACAAATGGACAGGGGGGTGGAAATTTGAGACAGCTCTAATTTTTTAAAACTAGGACCAAAAATACATTTTGTCTGACAATTGTGTTTATTATCCCTGTACTGTGACATCACTGTGTCTATTATCTCTGAACTGTGACGTCAATATGTGTATTATCTCTGTACTGTGACATCACTGTGCATATTACCTTGTACTGTGACATCACTGTGTGTATTATCCCCATACTCTGACATCACTGTGTGTATTATCTCTGTACTGTGACATCACTGTGTGTATTATCCCTGTACTGTGACATCAATATGTGTATTATACATGTACTGTGACATCACTATGTGTATTATCTCTGTACTGTGACATCACTGTGTATATTATCCCTGTACTGTGACATCACTGTTTGTATTATCTCTGTACTGTGACATCACTGTCTGTATTATCCCTGTACTGTGACATCACTGTGGTTAGTATACTTGTACTGTAACATCACTGTCGTTATTATCCCTGAAATATGACATCACTGTGTATATTATCCCTGTACAGTGACATCACTGTGTGTATTATCCCTGTACTGTGACATCACTGTGTTTAATATCCCTGTACTGTGACATCACTGTGTTTATTATCCCTGCACTGTGACATCATTGTGTTTATAATCCCTGTAATATGACATCACTGTCGTTATTATCCCTGAAATATGACATCACTGTGTATATTTCCCCTCTTCAGTGATATCTCTGTGTGTATTATCCCTGTACAGTGACATCACTGTGTTTATTATCCCTATACAGTGACATCACTGTGTGTATTATCCCTGTACTGTGACATCACTGTGTTTATTATCCTTGTACTGTGACATCACTGTGTGTATTATCCCTGTACTGTGGCATCACTGTTTGTATTATCCCTGTACTGTGACATCATTGTGTGTATTATCTCAGTACTGTGACATCACTGTGTGTATTATTCCTGTACTGTGACATCAATGTGTGTATTATACCTGTACTGTGACATCACTATGTGTATTATCTCTGTACTGTGACATCACTGTGTATATTATCCCTGTACTGTGACATCACTGTGTGTATTATCCCTGTACTGTGACATCACTGTGTGTATTATAACTGTACTGTGACATGACTGTGTATTTTCCCGGTACTGTGACATCACTGTGGTTATTATCCATGAAATATGACATCACTCTGTATATTTTCCCTGTACAGTAACATCACTATGTTTATTATCCCTGTACTATGACATCACTGTGTTTATAATCCCTGTAATATGACATCACTGTCATTATTATCCCTGAAATATGACATCACTGTGTATATTTTCCCGGTACAGTGACATCCCTGTGTGTATTATCCCTGTACAGTGACATCACTGTGTTTATTATCCCTGTACAGTGACATCACTGTGTGTATTATCCCTTTACCGTGACATCACTGTGTTTATTATCCCTGTACTGTGACATCACTGTGTTTATTATCCCTGTACTGTGACATCACTGTGTTTATTATACCTGTGCTGTGAAATCACTGTGTGTATTATCTCTGTACTATGACATCACTGTGTTTATTATCCCTGTACTGTGACATCACTGTGTGTTTTATCCCTGTGCTATGACATCACTGTGGTTATTATCCCGGTATTATGATATCACTGTGGTTCTTATCCCTGTGCTGTGACATCACTGTGTGTTCTATCCCTGTACTACAATATCACAGTGGTTATAATCCCTGTAATATGACATCACAGTGGTTATTATCCCTGTACTGTGACATCACTGTGTGTATTATCCCTGTACTGTGACATCATTGTTTTATTATCCCTGTACTGTGACATCAGTGTGTGTATGATCTTTGTACTGTGACATCACTGTGTGTATTATCCCTGTACTGTGACATCACTGTGTGTATTATCTCTATACTGTGACATCACTGTGTGTATTATCCCTGTACTGTGACACCACAGTGTTAATTATCCCTGTACTAAGACATCACTGTGGTTGTTATCCCTGTAATATGACATCACAGTGGTTATTATCCCTGTAATATGACATCACAGTGGTTATTATCCCTATACTGTGACATCACTGTGTGTATTATCCCTGTACTGTGACATCATTGTTTTATTATCCCTGTACAGTGACATCACTGTGTGTATTATCTTTGCACTGTGATATCACAATGTGTATTATCCCTGTACCGTGACATCACTGTGTGTACTATCCCTGTACTGTCACACCACTGTGTTTATTATCCCTGTACTTTGACATCACTGCGTGAATAATCCCTGTACTGTGACATCACTGTTTTATTATCCCTATACTGTGACATCACTGTTTTTATTATCCCTGTACTGTGACATCACTGTATGTATTATCCCTGTACTGTGACATCACTGTGTGTATTATCTCTGTACTGTGACATCAATGAGTATATTATCCCTGTACTGTGACATCACTGTGTGTATTATCCCTCTACTGTGACAGCACTGTATGTATTATCCCTGTACTGTGACATCACTGTGTGTATTATCTCTGTACTGTGACATCACTGTGGGTTTTATCCCTGTACTACAACATCACTGTGGTTATTATTAGAGATGAGCGTTGTTCTACTCGAACTGTTCGCCAATCTCAAATTCGAGCTGTTTTGGGCGGTGTTCGAGCCGTTCGGCGAACACGAACAATTTGAGAAAAATTCGGCTGTTCGAGGTTATGTTCGATAACTGTTCGTGCACCAAAATCATAACTGGATTTTTTCTCAGTAATGATGAAAATTAATGTTAATACGCAGTTTGAGTGTACAGCGGGGTGGGGGGAGGGGCAGGGGATGGATCTCTGCAGGAACAATGAAGATCTCCATTTTTTTTTCTCTTTCCCGCATTTGCAGTGGGGAGGTGCAATCTGTCAGCCTATCAGCAGCGCACACACGGAGCGAAGTGCTTTTTTTCACACAAGCAAGGGCATGTGTCATTGGCAGTGTATGTCACATGTCCTTGCCCTATAAGACCAAGCCATTTTCCCCGTCGCCACCATTTTCTCACTGCTGCAGCTGCGTGTTAGACGGCACCGCTGTTGCTGTGTGTGACGCGCCCCTGGGCCTTCTGTGTCGTGCGGCATCGCGCGCACGGGGGCTTACCCGGAGCCAGATCAGATGGGGGTAGTAGTCTCGTGGCGGTGACCCGGTCCGTGCCCAGGGAGTCAAACTAAGTGGCGAGTCTATTAGCTGTAGATGTTGGATGACTACGCCACCCGTTGAATGCAGCTTTGGAGCTGCCGCTGCAGGGCAGACCGCTGAGGCCGGTGGAAGGATCGTGCAGCGGGGATGGTATAACCCCCAACGGGAGGGGTATGGCCTCAGGGCAGCAGGTGTAGATGATGGGGGTTGTGATGGTGCAGCAAGGAGAGTCAGAAACGTATGGTGCAGTTTCAGGGTTTTTACTCACAGATGGTACTTCAGTCACTTCGGCCGGGAGTGACCACCCGAGCCGTACTGCGTTCACCAGGTGCGGGACTCGGCTAACCCCCAGGCAGTTCCGGAGCGTGGTCCTGAGCTCCCCTCTCTCTCTCTTTCTGCTGGCCGTCCCCACCAGGGATCCACCTTTGTCCGGCTCCCTCGGGCCTCTTGGTGGTTAAACCTTCTCTGGCTTTCCTGACCCTACTCGTGGTGTGCCTTCCTGGTGGATATGGTGAGGGTCGTGGCAAAACTTGACCACGACCTCCGGTTCCTGGCTGAGGATCATTAGCCTCCACCAGTTTGGGTTCCGGTACCCGTTTCCGCCAACCCTTCACCCGGTAACTTGTGGGATCTCAGGGTTCCCTCTGGCTCTGCGTCTCTGGGCCTTTCTTCCTCCTCTCTCTCCACTGCAGGCTTGGCCCTGGAGCTGGGCCCAGCCGGAGCCACAGCTCTCCGTCAGCCCTCCTCAGACTGACTGACTGACTGACTGACTCACTCTCTCTGTCCTAAGATGGTGCCCACCATATATACTCCCTCTATGTGTGAGCCCAGGTGACTAGCACCCAATGGGCTCCTATCTCTATGCCCAGAGCCCCTCCCCTATCTGCCCCTACACTACTGGGATGTTCCACCCCCCCTCCCACTCCAGCCAGGGACAGACACTGTCGTACCTGCACATTCACCTAGTGGGAGTACCATTGATCTGTCCCCCGGAAATGGGATGAGTGTAGTGCATGCAGCTAGCTGAGCTCAGTCCCACACTCCATCCTTACCCGGGAGTGGAATACCACACCTCTGGCTCGAGGTGCACTACCCCTGTAGCAGCCGAGTCCTCGTCCTACATGCGCTATACCTTGTTAATTTCAAGCCAATTTTCGCACAAATATACAGATAGCTTGGGAGTAGGGAATAGTTGTGATTGCAGTCCTTTTAAGGACTAGGTTACAGCATTTCCTACGACTTTTATCAGGGAGGTCTGTGCTCTTAAATAGATAGATTGTGGGAGTAAAGACTAATTGTAATTGGAGTCCTTTTCAGGACTAGGTTACATCAGTTCCTATCAGTTTTTGCCAGGCAGGTCTGTGCCAGTGCTGTGCAAGTTTTTTTCACAGCATTTGGCTGAATCTAGCAAAGCTAATCCTTTTTGGCCTATTGCAGAGTGTGTTAGTCAGTGGAGTAGCCTATCTGTGTTGCAAGATATACCACCTGTGTATAGAATACCAATTTTTTTACTGCACCTAGTGAAGTAAAATCTTTTGGGCATAGCATCATTCTATTAGTCCATCTATACTGACCTCCATCAGGTTGCAAACTGAATATAATTTTTTTCTGCATCTAGCTCTGAAAAAATATTTGGCCTTCTAGCAGTGTGTCGGACTTTCTCTATTAGTCCATCTATACTGACCTCCATCAGGTTGCAAATTAAAAATAATTTTTATCTGCATCTACAGTACCTCTGAAAAAATATTTGGGCTTCTAGCTGTGTGTGGGACTTGTTGTATTAGTCCATCTATACTGACCTCCATCAGGTTGCAAACTGAATATATTTTTTTCTGCATCTACCTCTGAAAAAATATTGGGCTTCTAGCTGTGTGTGGGACTTGTTGTATTAGTCCATCTATACTGACCTCCATCAGGTTGCAAACTGAATATATTTTTTTCTGCATCTACCTCTGAAAAAATATTGGGCTTCTAGCTGTGTGTGGGACTTGTTGTATTAGTCCATCTATACTGACCTCCATCAGGTTGCAAACTGAATATATTTTTTTCTGCATCTACCTCTGAAAAAATATTGGGCTTCTAGCTGTGTGTGGGTCTTGTTCTATTAATCCATCTATACAGACCTCCATCAGGTTGCAAACTGAATATAATTTTTTTCTGCATCTAGCTCTGAAAAAATATTTGGCCTTCTAGCAGTGTGTGGGACTTTCTCTGTTAGTCCATCTATACTGACCTCCATCAGGTTGCAAACTGAATATAATTTTTTTCTGCATCTAGCTCTGAAAAAATATTTGGCCTTCTAGCAGTGTGTCGGACTTTCTCTATTAGTCCATCTATACTGACCTCCATCAGGTTGCAAATTAAAAATAATTTTTATCTGCATCTACAGTACCTCTGAAAAAATATTTGGGCTTCTAGCTGTGTGTGGGACTTGTTGTATTAGTCCATCTATACTGACCTCCATCAGGTTGCAAACTGAATATATTTTTTTCTGCATCTACCTCTGAAAAAATATTGGGCTTCTAGCTGTGTGTGGGTCTTGTTCTATTAATCCATCTATACAGACCTCCATCAGGTTGCAAACTGAATATAATTTTTTTCTGCATCTAGCTCTGAAAAAATATTTGGCCTTCTAGCAGTGTGTGGGACTTTCTCTGTTAGTCCATCTATACTGACCTCCATCAGGTTGCAAACTGAATATAATTTTTTTCTGCATCTAGCTCTGAAAAAATATTTGGCCTTCTAGCAGTGTGTCGGACTTTCCCTATTAGTCCATCTATACTGACCTCCATCAGGTTGCAAATTAAAAATAATTTTTATCTGCATCTACAGTACCTCTGAAAAAATATTTGGGCTTCTAGCTGTGTGTGGGACTTGTTGTATTAGTCCATCTATACTGACCTCCATCAGGTTGCAAACTGAATATATTTTTTTCTGCATCTTCCTCTGAAAAAATATTGGGCTTCTAGCTGTGTGTGGGACTTGTTGTATTAGTCCATCTATACTGACCTCCATCAGGTTGCAAATTGAATATAATTTTTTTCTGCATCTAACCCAGCCAATAGTTTTGGCCTAATACCACAGTTTGGCCACTCAGCTCTGCTCGGTTACCATCCATTGTTTTTTTGTGCAAACAACTCCAGAGTTGTGAATTAGTTAACCACCAAAATGAGTGGAAAAAGGCCTGCTGCTGGTGGAAAGGGGAATAGGCGTGTTGGGAAGGGGAAAAAAGGTTGTGTCCGTGGGGTAGGTGTTAAAGCAACAGTAACATCTGCAGAAGAAAGACCATCTTCCAGCCAAACTAAAATGTCCACTTCTTTTAGCGGACAATGTGATAAGATCCCTTTCTTACGGCCACGCCAATCGCTACAAATTCCAGATGAGGCACAAAAACAGCAGGTGCTTCAACGGATATCAAGTGCTCCTTTAAGTGGGCTCTCCTCCACATCAACTTCAACATCACAAATACTCCAGTCCTCAAAGGTGTCACCCCAATCGCACTTGCTTCCTCACAGCTCCCAAATCTCCAGCTGCCCGTCTGAGTATGAGGTAGAACAGATGGTTGAGTCTGCAGAGCTGTTTACTCATACTATAGCCTGGGAATCAGAGGTCGACTCCAGCGCTTCTGTGAATCCAGACGAGGAAATGATCTGCACTGATGCCCAGAATCTTTATGATTCGGATCCAGGACCAGACGCAGAAGTTTCTGACCATAATGTAGACCCTCATTCCCAAACTGTAACTCCTGTTGGTGGAGACAATGAGGAAGACGATGATAAGACTCAAACACCTGATTGGAGCGACAACTTTAGTTTTTTGTCAGGGCAGGAAGAGGTTGGCTCTGAGGACGACGGGTGTGATAACGCACAGGGTGATGATGATGAGGTTGGAGATCCCACTTACTGTCAACCCACAGTCAGCCAAGAGATGAGGTCAGCAGAGGAGGTGGAGGAAGATGCTAGTGACGACGAGGTCAGGTTGCGCCTTCCTGGACATAGACGTAGTACTGGAAGCACGTCAACAACTGCATCCTCAAACACAACTCTGCCTCTCACCACAAGTCGTGGTGGCTCTTCAGGTCGCATGGGTGCTAAGCCTTGCATAGCCTGGGCATTTTTTCAGATCGATAAAGATGACCCAACTCGTGTTATCTGTAACATTTGTCAGCAAAAGCTAAGTAGAGGCCAAAAAATAAATAGTTTGCGTACTTCATGCATGAACCGGCACATGGACATGAAGCATAAGTTGCAGTGGGAAGCTCAGTGTGCTACAATGCGGCCTAGCCGGCCGGGCCAACCACCGTCTGCCATATCTTGTGCATCCGCGACCTCTTCATCCTCTGTGACTGGGGGGACAGCAGTCACACCTGTTTTGGGGCGCAGACCTGCCACCTCTTTACCCGCAACAGCCAGCGTGATTGGCAGGTCATCATTTTCTTTGGAGGTGGGAACACCAGCTGGTGTTGAGCGCTGTCCGACATCGATAGCACCACCTTTGGATCAAGGCAACCTAACATGTCCGCCTGCATCTTCCTCACAGACCGGCAGTTTGCCGGGGACACCCTTATCAACCCCGTCTAAGCACAATAGCCAGCCCTCGGTCCCTCAGATGTGGACAAGTAAAAGACCATTTCCTCCTAGCTATGAGAAAGCTAAAAGGTTGAATTTCACCATCTGCAAGCTCTTGGCTACAGAAATGCTGCCTTTCCGCCTGGTGGACACAGAGGATTTTCGAGACCTTATGTCAGTCGCAGTGCCCCAGTACCAGATGCCCAGTCGGCACTACTTCTCAAAGAAAGGTGTGCCTGCGCTCCACCAGCATGTCGCACACAACATCACCGCTTCTTTGAGAAACTCTGTGTGTGACAGGGTGCATTTCACCACAGACACTTGGACGAGTAGGCATGGACAGGGGCGTTACATGTCGCTGACTGGGCACTGGGTAACTATGGTGACAGCAGGACAAGGGGCTGCTGTCCAAGTCTTGCCGTCCCCACGAGTTGTGCGTCAATCCTCTTTATGTCAAAGTTCCTCCACTGCTTCTGCCTCCTCAACCTCCTCTCGGTCTTCCACCTGCACCCAAAGCCTGTCTGGTCATGCCACAAGCTTTCTAACTGCGCAGAAGGGATCCTGCACACCTCCTTACTATGCTGGCAGTAGGGCTCAACGTCATCAGGCGGTTTTTACATTGAAATGTCTGGGAAATGTGAGTCACACAGCTGAGGAGTTGTGGTCAGCTCTGGAGAACCAATTTCATGAATGGTTGTCTCCACTGGACCTGAAACCAGGGAAGGCCGTGTGCGACAATGCTGCAAACCTGGGTGCGGCCCTTCGCCGGGGCAATGTCACACACGTGCCTTGTATGGCTCACATGTTGAACCTGGTTGTCCAGCAATTTTTAGCCCACTATCCCAGACTAGATGGCCTTCTGCAGAGGGCACGGTCGCTGTGTGCTCACTTCCGCCGTTCGCATCCCGCAGCTCAGCGACTTACATCTGTACAGAAGTCGTTGGGCCTGTCACTTCACCGGCTAAAATGCGATGTGCCTACCCGGTGGAATTCAACTCTGCACATGTTGCAGCGACTGTGGTAGCACCGACAAGCCCTGGTGCAATACGTTCTGACGTATAGCCTGGGCCAACGAGATTCAGAGGTGGGGCAAATCACGCTGGAGGAGTGGTCTCAGATCAGGGACCTATGCACCCTTCTGCACAGTTTTGAAATGGCGACGAAGATGTTTAGTGCTGACCATGCCATTATCAGCATGACTATTCCGGTGATTTACATGCTGGAGCACATGTGTGGCACCCCAGGGGTCTGGTTTCCACAGTAACAGCAATGTTATGTCTGAGAGCAGGTGGGAGGTCTCTTGGTCAGGAATCCTATGCATGCCACACCTCCTGCCCAGTCCTGGGAGGGGAAGAACTTCCCCTGTATAAACCTGGGGCTGAGGCAGGGTTAGAGAGTTGAGAGGGAGAGTTCAGCCAGGAGGGCTGACAGGGAGCTGTGGCTCCGGCTGGGCCCAGCTCCTGGGCCATGCCAGGAGTAGAGAAGAAGTAGAGACAGAGAAGAGAAGCAGATATAGGAAAAGAACATCAGGAGCTCTGTGGGAGCAGTGCTATAAGGAGTCAGGGGCTGGCAGCTGCAGAGCTCGCCCTGACTGAGAAGCTATCACCGGACCCGGAGTCCGAGGCTGTGGGGACTAATCTTTACCCAGCAGCAGAAACCGCCCGGCAGGGGATTTCAGGTCCTCTGGCCAAGAAACCCGAAGGCACGGTCACACGCGTGGGACCAGCACCGCCGTCGTGGAGCGGACGCCACTAGAAGGCCCCGAGTCACCGGCCATACGGGTGAGCACCACACGGTACACTCAGGGACGTGGGCTACTTATACCCGCCTCTAGCAAGGTAGCCAGAAGAGTACAGTCAGTTTGGGAGGCCTACAACTCCGCCTGGCCAGGGGAGATCCCATCTGCTCAAGGACTGACCAGGCCCCGATCGCCAGCCAGTACTCCGGTAGGGTCTATCTTTATCACCAGTAAAGACCCTGAATTACACCGCATCGTCTCTGAGTGATTCCTGCTACCCCATCATCCACGTCGGCTGCCCTGAGGCCATACCCCTCCCGTTGGGGGTGATACTATCACGCTGCACAATCCTACCACCGGCCTCAGCGGTCTGCCCTGCAGCGGCAGCTCCTTCGCTGCATTCAACGGGTGGCGTAGTCGTCCAACATCTACCGCTAATACAGCGCCGCTTAGTCTGACTCCCTGGGCACGGACCGGGTCACCGCCACGAGACTACAACCCTCAACAGATCCGGCTCCGGGTAAGCTCCCGCGTGCGCAACGCTGCACGACACAGGCCCAGGGGTGCGTCAACTTTTGGCGTAGTCGGCAGGATTTCGTGCCCGCAACCACCGGGTACTGCGTACCTGAAAAAGACTGTTCAAACTTACCTGTGGTGAAGATTCCCGCCATCCGGCGCCATCTTCCGCTTCCTTCCCGCCATCGGTGGAGTTTTCCCGCCATCCGGCGCCATCTTCAGCCTTCTTCCCGCCATACGTGGAGTTTTCCCGCCATTGGACGCCATCTTGAGGACGCCGCGTGGGAAGAAGAGGGGCGTGGACTCCGAAAGCGCGCGAGAACTGAAGCCCCGCCTCACGTCCGGACGTTGCGTAAGGTCCTGGAAGGAGCCCAGCAGACGCCGACATCACAGGAGCGCGACGGAAGGTCCTCAACCCTGACGATCCACTGCGGAGCCGCGGCCTACGGAAGAGGATCATCGCAAGGTAGGCCACGGTCCACTAGGGGGGAGAAGGATGCCGGATACGGAGGAGAGCTTCACCGCTTCAACCCCCGCCAGCGCCACCGCTGTTGCGGTCATGCCTTTCACCATGCCCTATATCCCGGGGGCAGCCTGGCTACCCCAGTACTCAGGGGAGTCACATACCCTGCATGACTTTAGAGAAAAGCTGGATAGCCTCTTCCAGGTGTACCCCCTCACAGAGGAGCAAAAAGTGAGCATCCTGGTGGCCCAATTAACCGGGGCAGCCCAAAGGGAGGTAAAGTCCTGGCCACCTGGGAGGAGGACTGTCGCAGAGATACTAACCCAGCTAACCGAGGAGGAGCTGCAGTACTACCAATACGAGGAAAGCCAAGAGGACCCGGACGGGTCTGAGGACTACCCTCAGGAGGGAGCACAAAGAGGACATAGCTACTGAAGAAAAGTAGCGTGAATAAAGAGCTGTAAATAGTTACCCGTAAGGGTACAAGGACTGCTGCTAATTAAAATATGGTCCCCGTTGGGATTAGTGAATTGTTCCCCATGTGCCCCTATCTTAAACCAGGCTGAGGACTGTGAGCAGCCATTCCTTATCCCCACTGGCCGAGGACTGAGAGCGGCCATATCCTGTAAATAATTATGTGTTTCTAGTAATTTATGGGAGTCTTTGGTGGATTTGCCGGGAATCCTTTGTACATAGTTGGAGCGTAACCCAGGACGGACTAAAGACTGTTAAGGACTCGGGGCAGGACAGACCCCTACCTGCTTACGTCTCCCTGTTTTGGTGAAATGGACACCTTGCTTTTCTTCAAAAACTGCACCCGGTTGCGGACACGCCGTGACCATCTTTATATGTTTTTCTTATTGTACTATTATTGTTTATACCTTGTTATGTTTAAAAATATGTTTAGTCCCGGAGTACTAAATTTCACTAGGGGGGAATGTGGCACCCCAGGGGTCTGGTTTCCACAGTAACAGCAATGTTATGTCTGAGAGCAGGTGGGAGGTCTCTTGGTCAGGAATCCTATGCATGCCACACCTCCTGCCCAGTCCTGGGAGGGGAAGAACTTCCCCTGTATAAACCTGGGGCTGAGGCAGGGTTAGAGAGTTGAGAGGGAGAGTTCAGCCAGGAGGGCTGACAGGGAGCTGTGGCTCCGGCTGGGCCCAGCTCCTGGGCCATGCCAGGAGTAGAGAAGAAGTAGTGACAGAGAAGAGAAGCAGATATAGGAAAAGAACATCAGGAGCTCTGTGGGAGCAGTGCTCCCTAACGGCGCGCGCATTTTGAAGCATTTTTCACTGTTTTCAGAACATTAACAGTAAGAACATGGAAGAGTCCAGGAGCCATTTGGTGAGCTGCATATCCTGCTACATGTTCACAGACTTGCCAGTGGAAAAGCCAAACTTCACATGCCAGAAATGCAAGCTTGTGTCCCTGTTGGAGGAAAAGTTGCGAAATCTAGAAGAGAGGTTAACTACCTTGAAAATCATTAAGGAAGGTGAAGAGTTCTTAGACAGAGCAGAATTATCTCTTCATGATTCAGAAAGAGAAGAAATTCGAACTGCACCTGAGGAAACAGAGGAATGGAAGCATGTGACCCAGAGAAGCAGGAGGATCGAGAGGCAGTCAGCACCCATACTGCTCAGGAACCAGTACCAGGCTCTCACGCAGGAGAACCTTGAAGAAATACAGCAAGATAAGACTTTGCCAGCAATGAATAACCTTGTAAGTCCTCAGAATCCTCCTGGATGGAGAAAGAAGAATGTTGTGAAGAAAAAACAAAGAGTGGTGGTCATGGGGGATTCCCTGTTAAGAGGAACAGAGGCCGCTATCTGCAGACCAGACATAACCTCAAGAGAAATGTGCTGTCTTCCTGGAGCAAAAATTAAAGATGTGTCTAACAGGATATCAAGACTCTTCAGACCTACAGATCACTACCCATTCCTGCTAATACATGTGGGGACAAATGACACCGCAAGAAAGGACCTGGAAACCATCTGCAGTGACTTTGAAGACTTAGGCAAGAAAGTGAAAGAATTGGGAGCGCAGGTGGTCTTCTCATCCATCCTCCCAGTGGATGACCATGGAACAATGAGGTGGAATAAGATTCTACAGGTGAACAACTGGCTACGTCGATGGTGCCGTCAACAAGGATTTGGATTTATGGATCACGGGATGAATTACCTATACGATGGACTACTTGCTAGAGATGGGGTGCACCTTACGAAGACTGGAAAACATGTATTTGGAAGTCGCCTTGCTACACTCATCAGGAGAGCTTTAAACTAGAACAATGTGGGAAGGGAAGCAAAAGGCCAGAAAAAGCCATACAGCTGACAAATACTATTGAGATCTCTGCTACTGGAAGTGGAAAGAAAGAACAAAGACAAAAAAAATCTAAATAAAAATATGGGAGGAAGAGAAACCAATCACAAACTAAAATGTTTTTATACAAATGCACAAAGCATGGGCAACAAACAAGGAGAATTGGAACTACTAATGCAGGAAAAGAAATATGATGTCATTGGAATCACTGAAACTTGGTGGGACCACACACATGATTGGAATAAAAGGCTAAAAGGATACAACTTATTTGCAAGAAACAGAATTGATAAACGAGGAGGAGGTGTCGCATTGTATGTTAGAAAAGCGTATATCTGCACAGAGATTGAAGCTTCAGAGACTGGGAGTTCTGTGGAAACTGTTTGGGTAAGAATACAAGGAGAGAACAACGGAAAGGACACCATTGTAGGCATTTACTACAGGCCACCTGGGCAAGCTGAAGATATGGATGAACTCTTTATGTATCAAATGACCAAGTTCTCCAAAAAATATGACGTAGTGGTCATGGGAGATTTCAACTATCCAGACATTTGTTGGGAATCTCTCTCAAGTAAAACTAACAGGTCAAGCAAATTCTTATCCTCTCTTGCTGACAACTTTATCTTCCAAAAGGTAGGGGAGAAAACAAGGGGATCTGCTACTTTGGATCTAATCCTTATAAACAGGGAGGAAATGGTTGAGGAGGTAAAGGTGGCTGGGACCCTAGGAGGCAGCGATCATGCTATTATAGAATTTTGGATAACTAGAGGAGGAAGACATGTGAAGACTCAAACTTCAAGGTTAGATTTTAGAAAGGCAGATTTTAAGAGACTCAGAAAGAGAATAGGAGGGATCCAATGGCTGGATGTCCTTAAGGACAAAAATGTCCAGGAAGGATGGGAAATTTTTAAAAATGAGATTCTCAAAGCACAATCATTAACAATCCCGAAAAGCAGGAAGAATGGGAAGCATTTAAGGAAACCAGGATGGATGAACACAGAACTTAAACACATGCTAAAAAGAAAGAAAGAAATGTTTATTAAATGGAAAGAGGGAGGCATATCTAAAGAAGATTATAATGCAGTCTGCAGATCCTGCAGGGCACGTATCAGGTTAGCTAAAGCTGACAATGAATTAAGGCTTGCAAGAGATGTCAAAAGCAATAAAAAAGGATTTTGGGGGTATGTCAAAAGTAAAAGAAAAGTCAAAGATGCTATAGGATTTTTACAGGATGAAAATGGAGAAATGGTAAGAGAGGATGTTGAGAAGGCCGAACTTTTTAATTCCTATTTTGCATCTGTTTTCTCTCAGAAAGAAAATGTAACATCAACTGATTTTCACTGTCCTTTTAAAGGAATAGAAGAATCCAAGTTATCTGTAAACAGAAAGATTGTGAGGGAATATTTAGCTAACATAAATGAGTTCAAGTCTCCAGGTCCAGATGAATTACACCCCAGAGTTTTGAAGGAGATCGTAGAAGAAATTTTAGAACCACTCTCCATAATCTTTGAAAATTCTTGGAGAACAAGAGAAGTCCCAGAAGACTGGAGAAGAGCAAATGTTGTTCCTATCTTCAAAAAGGGGAAGAAGGTGGACCCAGGGAACTATAGGCCGGTGAGTCTGACTTCTATACCAGGAAAGATCTTTGAACAAATTATTAAACATCATGTATGTAAGTACCTGGATAAGAATGAAGTGATTAACCAGAGTCAGCATGGGTTTGTAACTAACAAGTCATGTCAGACTAACTTAATTTCCTTCTATGACAGAATCACTGACTGGGTGGATCAGGGAAATGCTGTAGATATAGTATATCTTGACTTCAGCAAAGCATTTGACAAAGTATCTCACACCATCCTTATTGAAAAAATGACCAAGTATGCAATGGACCAGGCAACTGTTAGGTGGATTCATAACTGGCTTAGTGATCGGACTCAAAGGGTGGTTGTAAATGGCTTCACATCCAGCTGGATGAATGTCTCAAGTGGGATACCACAGGGCTCTGTCCTGGGACCTGTATTGTTCAACATCTTCATCAATGATTTAGATGAAGGAATTGAGGGTAAACTGATTAAATTTGCTGATGACACAAAGCTAGGAGGGATATCTAATACTAGAGAAGAGAGAGAGAGGATTCAAAAAGACCTAAATAAACTGGAGCAGTGGGCAGCAACCAACAGAATGGTTTTTAACAGGGAAAAATGCAAAGTACTACATCTGGGCAATAAAAATGAAAAAAGCATATACAGAATGGGAGGAATAGAGCTAAGCAACAGTACATGTGAAAAAGACTTAGGTATACTAATAGATCATAGACTGAACATGAGTCAACAGTGTGATGCAGCAGCAAAAAAGGCAAATACAATTCTGGGATGTATTAACAGAAGCATACAGTCTAGATCACGTGAAGTCATTATCGGTCTTTACTCCTCTTTGGTCAGACCTCATCTGGAATACTGTGTACAGTTTTGGGCACCACATTTTAAAAAAGACATAGACACACTGGAACAAGTTCAGAGAAGAGCGACCAGAATGGTGACTGGTCTGCAAACCATGTCCTATGAGGAACGGTTGCAGGATTTGGGAATGTTTAGCTTGCAAAAAAGAAGACTGAGAGGAGACTTAATAGCTGTCTACAAATATGTCAAGGGCTGTCACATTGTAGAAGGATCATCTTTATTCTCATTTGCACAGGGAAAGACTAGAAGCAACGGGATGAAACTAAATGGGAGGAGACACAGATTAGATATTAGAAAAAACTTTTTGACAGTTAGGGTGATTAATGAGTGGAACAGGCTGCCACGAGAGGTGGTGAGTTCCCCTTCAATGGACGTCTTCAAACAGAGGCTGGACAGACATCTGTCTGAGATGATTTAGTGAATCCTGCTTTGAGCAGGGGGTTGGACCAGATGACCCAGGAGATCCCTTCCAACTCTACCATTCTATGATTCTATAAGGAGTCAGGGGCTGGCAGCTGCAGAGCTCGCCCTGACTGAGAAGCTATCACCGGACCCGGAGTCCGAGGCTGTGGGGACTAATCTTTACCCAGCAGCAGAAACCGCCCGGCAGGGGATTTCAGGTCCTCTGGCCAAGAAACCCGAAGGCACGGTCACACGCGTGGGACCAGCACCGCCGTCGTGGAGCAGACGCCACTAGAAGGCCCCGAGTCACCGGCCATACGGGTGAGCACCACACGGTACACTCAGGGACGTGGGCTACTTATACCCGCCTCTAGCAAGGTAGCCAGAAGAGTACAGTCAGTTTGGGAGGCCTACAACTCCGCCTGGCCAGGGGAGATCCCATCTGCTCAAGGACTGACCAGGCCCCGATCGCCAGCCAGTACTCCGGTAGGGTCTATCTTTATCACCAGTAAAGACCCTGAATTACACCGCATCGTCTCTGAGTGATTCCTGCTACCCCATCATCCACGTCGGCTGCCCTGAGGCCATACCCCTCCCGTTGGGGGTGATACTATCACGCTGCACAATCCTACCACCGGCCTCAGCGGTCTGCCCTGCAGCGGCAGCTCCTTTGCTGCATTCAACGGGTGGCGTAGTCGTCCAACATCTACCGCTAATACAGCGCCACTTAGTCTGACTCCCTGGGCACGGACCGGGTCACCGCCACGAGACTACAACCCTCAACAGATCCGGCTCCGGGTAAGCTCCCGCGTGCGCAACGCTGCACGACACAGGCCCAGGGGTGCGTCACATGTTAAACAGAATTCGGAGTCAGGTGGTGGCACAAGAGGAGGTGGAGGAAGTAGAGGAGGAGGAGTTGTATGCGGAAGGGCTAACATCTGCAAGGTCCAGACGGTCGGCAGCACCAAGGCGGCAGGCATGTGAGGGTGGGGGAGATGGTTTTACCAGGGCGCATGGTAGCAGCAAAACTAGTGAGGAAGGTGGAGGAGCCCAGGAAGAAGTGGAGGACGAACTGATGGAAGACTCATCAGATGAGGGAGACCTTGATCACATTTCTGTTGTGCGAGGTTGGGGGGAGAGGACAGAGGAAGGAAGCATGATTGTTACCTCGCCACCAACACAACAGGGACTTGGTGCTCCTGGATGCGCAACACACATGAGTGCCTTCTTGCTGCACTACCTGCAACATGACCCTCGAATTGTGAGAATTAGAAATAATCCTGACTACTGGGTTGCCACACTGTTAGATCCCCGGTACAAAAGTAAATTTGCAGAAATTATTCCTGCCATAGAAAGGGATGCACGCATGCAGGAGTATCAGCAGAGACTGTTGCAGAATCTTACATGTGCTTTTCCACAAAATACCAGTGGTGCACGTAGTGAATCTCACAGTTCCAACTTGCCAACCGTGGGACCGTCAGGTGTTCAGCACTCAAACCGTAACAGAACCACAGTATCTGCTGGTAACATCAATTTTGCGGAATCATTTCACCACTTTTTTAGCCCATCCTTTGCAAGGCCACAGGAGACAAGAAGTCTGACACATAGTCAACGCCTAGAGACGATGGTACAGGAGTATCTCCAAGTAAACATTGAAGCCACGACTGTGTCACTGGACCCTTGCTCTTTTTGGGCTTCCAATCTGGATAAATGGCCGGAGCTAGCCACTTACGCCTTGGAGATCTTGTCATGCCCCGCAGCCAGCGTTCTGTCTGAACGTGTGTTCAGCGCTGCTGGTGGTGTGCTGACAGATAAGCGCACGCGGCTCTCCACTGATAATGTAGACAGACTCACGTTCATAAAGATGAACAAATCATGGATCCGAAACGACTTTTCTACCCCTGTGTCATCCTGGGAAGAGTAAAAGCTTGATGATTGGTTAAAATCACCCTACCAACTGTTTTAAGCTTTCAAATTACTTATCATGTTTATCTGTATCTTGACTGGAAAATAATTTGGGCTTTGTAGCAGTGTGCAGCACTGATCCTATTAGGCCATCTATACTAAAGCTTCACCAGATTTAAAATTAAAAATAATTTTTAGCTGCATCTAGCCCGGAAAATAATTTTAGGGCTCCGAGATGCGCAAGACACATAAGTGCCTTCTTGCTGCACTACCTGCAGCATGACCCTCATATTGTCAGAATTCGAAGTAATCATGACTACTGGGTTGCCACACTCTTAGATCCCCCAAACTTTTCGATCAACCTTTTCATTTTAATAAAGACCAAAAAAATGGTCATTTTTGAAATTATAAGCATTAGCAGGTTGTTAGAAACTGAAATCAAACAGTTTTCAACTCAAAACTTTATTCTAGGTGATGTTACATTTTCACATAGGACCCCTTGTTCGAAAGGAGCTTCTGAACTCTCTCGTCCATTGAATTTGTCAGGTTTTGGATGGTTTCTGCTTCAATTGTTTTGCATGAGGACAGAATACCCTCCCAGAGCTGTTGCTTAGATGTGAACTGCCTCCCGCCATCATAGACACTCCTTTTAATGATGCTCCAAAGGTTCTGAATGGGGTAGAGGTCAGGGGAGCATGGGGGTCACACCATAAGTTTGTCCCCTTTTATGCCCATATCAGCCAGAGATGCAGATGTTTTATGTGCAGCATGAGATGGTGCATTATCATGCAGAAAAATGATCTTGCTGTGAAATACACGGTTCTTCTTCTTGAACCATGGCAGGAAGTGCTGTTTGAGAAAATCCACATACATTATGGAGTTCATTTTTAGCGCCTTCAGGGATCCTAAAGGGGCCGACAATCTCTCTCCCCATGATTCCAGCCCAAAACATTACTCCACCTCCTCCTTGTTGGCGCTGTAGCCGTGTTTGCGTGGGGTGTCCATCAACCAGCCATCCTCCACTCCATCCATCTGGACCATCGAGCGCTGCACGGCACTCATCCGTGAACAAAACTGTTTTGAAATCAGTCTTCATGTAATGTTTGGCCCACTGGAGCCGTTTCTGCTTGTGTGAAGTGGATAGAGGAGGTCGACAGGATGGCGTATGCACAGCTGCAAACCTCTGAAGGACCCTGCATCTTGTTGTTCGGGGGACGTTGGAGGCACAAGCAGCTTCAAAAACTTGTCTGCTGCTATGACAAGGCTTTTTTGCCGCTGCTCTTTCAACCTGACGTAATTGCCTGTAGGAAAGAGTCCTCAATTTGCCCTTATCAGCACGCACACGTGTGTACTGTGAATCAGCTACATACTTCTTGATTGCCAAGACACTTCATCGTGATCATCGCACAATGTTGATTGTAGTCATGCCTTGACCTAAACACTCCACAATTTGTTGCTTCTCAGCAGCCGACACATCCTTTTTCTTTCCCATTTTGGCAGAAAATGTAGGCTGCTTAATAATGTGAGAGAGCCTTCTTAAGTAGTCTTGCCTTTCATTGGACACACCTGCCAAACTAATTAGCACAGGTGTCTGCAATTGCTTACAGTGATATAAAGAGCCCTGACACACATCACCATCAATGAGTTTAACTGACAAACAAACAAATTCTTCCCTTATCACTCCTAAACACTTTTTGCATAATAATTTGGAACGCAGTGTACATGTGCCTTTCCACAAAACACCAGCGGTTCACGTAGTGAATCTTACAGTTCTAACTTGCCAACCGTGGTCTGTATGGAGTTGTTCAATAAAGGGCCCAAAATTAAGATAACATAGATGGGAGAGGTCTCTATGAATAGGAATTCCTAAGTATTTGATACCCTGTGAGGGCCAGGCAAAGGGAAAGTTGGACTGGATGGAATCCTATATGGATTTGGGGAGGGAGACATCGAGGGCCTCAGACTTCGCTGCATTGATTTTAAAATTTGACCATGTAACAAAGTGATCTATTTCAGCCATAACAGCATGGATGGATATATGTGATTGAGTGATATATACTAGGACATCATCAGCAAATAGAGAGCACTTGTACTCGGTGCCTCCCTGTCACGCTGTCTCTGTATACTGGAGGTAGGGGGCCTAAGCTGACCCTAAGCTGGGGCCCTGACTAATCCCTCAACCTGGAGGTACTGTTAAAGGTACAGAGGTCCAGGCCGCCAGCGTAACCCCTACCTCCTGAGGATCCCTGCACCTAAGTAATCTAGTCCTGAGAAGGACCCCGATCACAACAAAAGAGGACAAGTAATAATATGCCCACACACAGTACTTAGACGAACGAGACAGTACAAGGGAAAAACCAAAACCACCTTGCATACAAAAACTACACAACTACAACAGAGGGAACACCAACGGGAAAGGAGATAAATGATAAAGCGAGGAAGGGAAAAAACACTCCAAATACACTTATCTCAGAAACTCCAAATACCACGATCCACTCTGTAAGTCTGTATGAAATGCTATCACCGACACTTCCCAAACAGACCAGCAGGTATTTGAAGGAGACTCACTACAGCAGCATTGATTGCAGCTGGGCGAGGCTGGACCTCGTCTAGCACAGAGAGAGAGAGAATTAACTCCCTCACTGCCGAAAACACAAAGCACCAAAAAGTCAGCTGTGAGAATTCAGGCTGTGTAATCGTGACGATCTTCGTGGCGACACACCCGTGACAGTACCCCCCCTTCTACGAGGGGCCTCCGGACCCTCAGGGCCAGGTTTATCCGGGTGAGTCGTGTGGAAGGCCCGAACTAATCGGTCTGCGTTAATATCCGACGCAGGAACCCACATCCTCTCCTCAGGACCATACCCTTTCCAATGAACCAGGTACTGAAGGGACCGGCGATTAAAACGTGAATCGATGACCCTTGATACCTGGAACTCCAAGTTACCATTGACCACCACTGGAGGGGGAGGTAATGGTGACGGTACCACCGGCGCCACATACCTCTTAAGCAACGATCTGTGGAACACGTTGTGAATTTTAAACGTAGGGGGGAGGTCAAGACGGAATGCCACCGGATTAATAATAGAACTGATTCTGTACGGCCCGATGAACCTGGGACCCAGTTTCCAGGAGGGAACCTTAAGTTTAATATTCCTGGTAGACAACCATACCCGATCGTTCACACTTAGGTCCGGACCAGACACTCTCCTCCTATCAGCCATACGTTTGTATCGGTTCCCCATAGTATTCAGATTCTTCAGCACCCCTCTCCATACTGAAGCGAGTGATGAGGAAAATCGTTCCTCCTCAGGAACCCCCGAAGAGCCCCCCCTACTGAAAGTACAAAACTGGGGGTGAAAACCATATGCCCCAAAAAATGGGGACTTACCAGTGGACTCGCTCCGCCTATTATTAAGAGCAAACTCTGCCAGAGGTAAGAAAGAAGCCCAGTCCTCCTGGTTCTCTGACACAAAACACCGGAGATATGTCTCCAAGCTCTGGTTCATACGTTCCGTCTGACCATTGGTCTGAGGGTGAAAAGCCGATGAGAATGACAAATGCATCCCCCGCCGTGCACAAAACGCCTTCCAGAACTTGGACACAAACTGAGACCCCCGATCAGACACCACATCGGAGGGTACCCCGTGAAGCCTCACAATCTCCCCAATGAACACCTGCGCAAGAGTTTTAGCATTAGGGAGAGCCGGAAGAGCGATAAAATGTGCCATCTTGCTGAACCTGTCCACTACAACGAGTATGACCGTTTTACCCGAAGACGGAGGGAGGTCCGTAATAAAGTCCATAGACAGATGAGTCCAAGGACGCTCCGGGATCTTCAAAGGTAAGAGGGCCCCAGACGGACGGGTATGTGAGGTCTTAGAGCGCGCACAAACCCCACAGGACGCGACAAAAGTTACCACCTCCTTATGTAAGTTAGGCCACCAAAACCGACGCGAGAGGAGATCCACAGTTGCTTTACTCCCCGGGTGTCCTGCCAAAACTGAGTTATGGTGTGCCTCGATCACCTTTTGTCGCAACTGATCTGGAACAAACAGTCTCCCCGGAGGTCCAACAGGGGCGTCCCCCTGAGCCTCCAATACCTCCTCCTCCAGCTCAGAGCATACTGCCGAAACCACCACCCCCTCCTGAAGGATAGGAATCGGGTCGTCCGTATTCCCGGCCCCAGGGAAACTGCGAGATAAGGCATCCGCCTTTACATTTTTTGACCCAGGACGATATGTAACGACAAAATTAAACCTGGTAAAAAACAATGACCACCTAGCTTGTCTGGGATTCAGACGTTTCGCGGACTCCAGATATAGCAGGTTCTTGTGATCGGTGATGACGGTGACCGGATGGACTGCCCCCTCCAAAAAATGGCGCCACTCCTCAAAAGCTAACTTAATGGCCAAGAGTTCCCTATTGCCGACATCGTAATTCCTCTCAGCGGACGACAATTTTTTAGAGAAAAAGGCGCACGGATGCCACTTACCAGGGGACGAACCTTGTGACAATACTGCTCCCACCCCTACTTCGGAAGCGTCTACCTCTACAATGAATGGCTGTGACGCATCAGGTTGAATGAGTATGGGTGCCGAGGCAAAACATTTTTTCAAGCAGGAGAATGCTTGACAAGCTTTGTCAGACCACCTAGAAAAATCCGTCCCCTTTTTAGTCATGTCTGTGAGAGGCTTAACCATGGACGAGAAATTACGAATGAACTTCCGGTAATAATTAGCAAACCCCAGGAAACGTTGTAGTGCCTTAAGATTCTCTGGCCGATCCCACTCAAGAACTGCCCGCACTTTCCCAGGGTCCATACGAAAACCGGACGCTGAAACCAGGAAGCCTAAAAACTGGAGTTCCTGTACGGCGAACACACACTTTTCCCATTTGGCATACAGTTTATTATCCCGCAAGATCTGTAACACCTGCCTAACGTGCTCCTGATGAGACACCAGATCCGGCGAGTAAATTAAGATATCATCCAGATATATGACAACAAACTGTCCCACCAGGCGGCGAAAAATGTCATTAACAAAGTGTTGGAACACCGCCGGGGCATTAGTCAGACCGAATGGCATGACAAGGTTCTCATAATGCCCCTCCGGAGTGTTAAACGCCGTCTTCCACTCATCCCCCTCCTTCATCCTAATCAGATTGTACGCCCCCCTGAGATCCAACTTAGAGAACCATTTGGCGCCCACGATCTGATTAAAGAGATCGGGAATAAGTGGGAGTGGATACGGATCTCGGACCGTAATCCGATTAAGTTCACGGAAATCCAGGCAAGGGCGTAGGCCTCCATCTTTCTTCTTAACAAAGAAGAACCCTGCAGCCACCGGTGAAGATGAAGGTCTAATATGCCCCTTAGCCAGACTTTCTGAAATATAATCCTTCATGGCCTGCCTCTCAGGACCAGAAAGGTTATACAACCTAGCTTTAGGTAACTTGGCCTCAGGGTGCAGTTTTACAGAACAGTCATACTCGCGATGAGGAGGTAGTTCCTGACACCCTTTCTCCGAGAATACATCCTCAAAGTCCGCCAGAAATGGAGGTAAGACCCAAGGAGTAACCGCACCGATGACCGTGTTCATGCAGTTTTTATTACAGAATTTACTCCATTGGCTTATCTCTCTGGTTTGCCAATTAATAACCGGGTTATGCTTAGTTAACCAAGGAAGGCCCAACACTATAGGAGTGGGAAGACCCTCCAACACGTAGCAAGACAACAGTTCTTTATGTATCGCCCCCACTTGAAGTTTTACGTCATGCACAGCTTGCAAAAAACTTCCCTGACCGAGAGGCCTGGCATCGATCGAGAATATGGGGATGGGTTTAGCCAACTCACTCAATCGCATACCTTGAACCCGGGCAAACCGAGCATCAACCAGATTAGCCCCGGCCCCACTATCCAGAAGAACAGATATCCTCTCAGTTCTCGTACCCACCACCACCTCCGCCGGTACGAGAAACTGAGACGAACCTAGGGACGAAATACCTACTCCCAGATTGCCGTCCACCACACAACCTGGGATCAACAGTTTTCCGACGACTCTTCACTCTGCAAGGGACGGGATGGACACCCCCCAATAAAATGTCCCTTTCTCCCGCAGAAGAAACACCTTCCTGTCTTATGGCGCACCACCGGTCCCCTCCCCCGAAATGATGTCCCTCCTAATTGCATAGGCTCCTCTGGACTGACCAGGGGAACCACCATATGAGGGGACCTTGTAGGAGGTGGAGTCATCACAGGGGGTCGAGTTATCCCGCACCTCTCCCGAAGCCGTCTGTCAACGCGAATAGCCAGGGCCATAGCGGCTTCCAGTGACGCGGGAGAGTCATACTGTGCCAACACATCCTGTAATTTGTCGGATAAACCTTGACAAAACTGGCTCCTAAGAGCCGGGTCATTCCACTGGGTGTCCGTGGCCCACCTACGGAACTCCGAACAGAATTCCTCCGCCGGACGATCTCCCTGCTGGATCCTACGTAACTTAGACTCAGCAAGGGAGATCCGATCTGGGTCATCATATACGAGTCCCAGAGCAGCGAAAAACCTATCCACTGACTGGAGAGCCGGGGAGCCCGGGGGAAGAGAGAACGCCCAAGATTGTGGGTCCCCTTGTAGGAGCGAGATGACAATTCCCACCCTTTGTTCTTCACTCCCCGATGACCGAGGCCGCAGCCGAAAGTACAATTTGCATGCCTCCCGGAAAACAAAAAACTTGTCCCGCCCCCCAGTGAACCTGTCAGGGAGAGCTACTTTAGGTTCTGGTCCGGCTTGCTCCAGTGGATGCAAAACCTTGGACCTAACGTCCGCCAGCTCCATGGACAAACTCTGCAACTGCCGAGCTAGACCGGCTACTGGATCCATGGTAGCTGGAGAAAAACTAAGTGGGTCGGTGAAAATGTCACGCTGTCTCTGTATACTGGAGGTAGGGGGCCTAAGCTGACCCTAAGCTGGGGCCCTGACTAATCCCTCAACCTGGAGGTACTGTTAAAGGTACAGAGGTCCAGGCCGCCAGCGTAACCCCTACCTCCTGAGGATCCCTGCACCTAAGTAATCTAGTCCTGAGAAGGACCCCGATCACAACAAAAGAAGACAAGTAATAATATGCCCACACACAGTACTTAGACGAACGAGACAGTACAAGGGAAAAACCAAAACCACCTTGCATACAAAAACTACACAACTACAACAGAGGGAACACCAACGGGAAAGGAGATAAATGATAAAGTGAGGAAGGGAAAAAACACTCCAAATACACTTATCTCAGAAACTCCAAATACCACGATCCGCTCTGTAAGTCTGTATGAAATGCTATCACCGACACTTCCCAAACAGACCAGCAGGTATTTGAAGGAGACTCACTACAGCAGCATTGATTGCAGCTGGGCGAGGCTGGACCTCGTCTAGCACAGAGAGAGAGAGAATTAACTCCCTCACTGCCGAAAACACAAAGCACCAAAAAGTCAGCTGTGAGAAGTCAGGCTGTGTAATCGTGACGATCTTCGTGGCGACACACCCGTGACACTCCCACCTCAATCCACCTAATATTGGGGTTATGGCGAATTGATGAGAGCAGGTGCTCCGTCACTAGGATGTATAAGAGAGGGGACAGAGGACATCCCTGTCTTGTCCCATTGGTGGTTGTGAAAGCTGATGAAAATGTTCTGACGCACCTCCTGGGCCTTGGGACACCCGGAGCCGGACCCTTTTTGGTGGATGCTGGTGGTTGTAGTCTTCGTGGCGGCGACCCGGTTCCGTGGCTCAGGGCGGTCAAACCAGTGGCGGAACTATTTATGTGGTTTTGATGTTTAAATGTACGACTACGCCACCCGTGGATTGCGGTCAGAGTGAACCGCCGCTACAGGGCAGACCGCTGAGGCTGGTGTTGTGGGTGCAGCAGAGCGCAGCATAACTCCCCACGGGAGGAGTATAGCCTCAGGGCAGTGTATGCGGAGGATGGGGGTGATGGTGCAGGGCAGCAGCAGTAACGACACGGAGTCAGTGATGCAGTTCAGGGCCTTTACTCACAGTTCTTATTATCCAGACCACGTCTGCAGGAAACGGCTGCCCACGTCGTACTGTGCTCACCAGGTGAGGGGCTCAGACAACTCCCAGATAACTTTGGAGCACTTCACAGGACCCCCTTTGTGTGTCCTTTGTCTGGCCTTTCTTACCAACACTTCTGTCCGGCTGCCTCGGGCCTCCTCTTGGTAAACTTGGCGCCAGTTTCCCTGACCCTATGTGGTGCCTTCCTAGCGGGTGTAGCGAGGGGCTGCGCCACATAAAATGTCAGAGCCTCCGGTTTCTAGCTGAGGGTCGTTTCCTGCCTCCACTATTTCGGGGACCGGTCTCCCCCTTTGGCCTGACCCCTCCACGCAGGTGGATTCGGGCGTGCGGTGGCGACTCGCCCGTCCGCACCCCTGGGATCCCTTCATTCCTCGTTCCTGGAGCCTTCTCCGCTCCTCTTCCTTCCTTCTCCCTCTTCCAGGCCTGGGCCTCTGTTACTAGGCCCGCCTCCGGAGCAGAGCTCATGCAGAGCCCCTGCTCCCTGCCACTTCTGCTCAGACTTCTTTGCACTGAACTAAGATGGTGCCCACCTTTTATACTCCCTTCTCAATGCACCCAGGAACTGCTTCCTCCCTGCTCCTGCACTACAGGGTTCCCCTTCCTCAGTGTTCCCTCCCCCCACTCCAGCCAGGGACAGGGACTGTCGTGCCCATCTCAGGGGCATATTGGTCGCCCTGCCCCACGGCAATGTGGTGTAATGCATGCAGGTGTCGGGTCCTGATCCACACTCCATCCTTACCTGAGAGTGAGATATCACACCTCTGGGTGAGGTGCAATACGTCTGTAGCAACCGAGCCCTCAGGGTGCTACAGTTCCATTTATCTTCAGCCTAGGTGACGTATTGTGATACAGGGCCGTGATTTTGGCTATAAAAGGGTCCCCTAGACCCCTACCCCAAGCTTTTTAAGAGAATCATATATGGCGTGCCAGGAGACTCTATGGAATGCTTTCTCAGCATCCAACAAGAGTATCTAATTACAAATTTTTAACTGCATCTAGCCCAGGAAATACTTTGTGCCTAGTAGCAGTGTCTGCTAGTCAGCGGATTATCCCGGCTGTTAAGCAAGCTACACCACCTGTAGTTTAGACACTTAATTTTTTCAAAGGAAATGCTTCGGGACCATGGGATACTTAGTGAAGAGCATCAGGAGGCACCCCAAGGCATAGGGGCTGGGACTGGCAGTAGGATGCTTTGCGGTGGACAGCCGAGCTCGATCCTTATAAAAGCTTTTTAACTGCAGCAGCTTTAGTGGACGCTACTGGAGCTGGAATTACGCGGCTGCTGGCATGAGACTTGCCCTCCAATAGATCCTTGTAAATGGATTTAAAGTGTATTCATTCAAATTAGAGAGACAATTTAAATTAAAAAGCTTAGAGCTGCCTCCACCACAGGGGGGCTCGCTCGACCCACCAGCGGACAGGCACCAGTATTGGGAGAGGGGGGCTGGCCATCAGGGTTCACCGCGGCTCTGGCACAAACCCGGCCTTCTTGCTGCACTACCTGCAGCATGACCCTCATATTGTCAGAATTCGAAGTAATCATGACTACTGGGTTGCCACACTCTTAGATCCCCCAAACTTTTCGATCATCCTTTTCATTTTAATAAAGACCAAAAAAATGGTCATTTTTGAAATTATAAGCATTAGCAGGTTGTTAGAAACTGAAATCAAACAGTTTTCAACTCAAAACTTTATTCTAGGTGATGTTACATTTTCACATAGGACCCCTTGTTCGAAAGGAGCTTCTGAACTCTCTCGTCCATTGAATTTGTCAGGTTTTGGATGGTTTCTGCTTCAATTGTTTTGCATGAGGACAGAATACCCTCCCAGAGCTGTTGCTTAGATGTGAACTGCCTCCCGCCATCATAGACACTCCTTTTAATGATGCTCCAAAGGTTCTGAATGGGGTAGAGGTCAGGGGAGCATGGGGGTCACACCATAAGTTTGTCCCCTTTTATGCCCATATCAGCTAGAGATGCAGATGTTTTATGTGCAGCATGAGATGGTGCATTATCATGCAGAAAAATGATCTTGCTGTGAAATACACGGTTCTTCTTCTTGAACCATGGCAGGAAGTGCTGTTTGAGAAAATCCACATACATTATGGAGTTCATCTTTAGCGCCTTCAGGGATCCTAAAGGGGCCGACAATCTCTCTCCCCATGATTCCAGCCCAAAACATTACTCCACCTCCTCCTTGTTGGCGCTGTAGCCGTGTTTGCGTGGGGTGTCCATCAACCAGCCATCCTCCACTCCATCCATCTGGACCATCGAGCGCTGCACGGCACTCATCCGTGAACAAAACTGTTTTGAAATCAGTCTTCATGTAATGTTTGGCCCACTGGAGCCGTTTCTGCTTGTGTGAAGTGGATAGAGGAGGTCGACAGGATGGCGTATGCACAGCTGCAAACCTCTGAAGGACCCTGCATCTTGTTGTTCGGGGGACGTTGGAGGCACAAGCAGCTTCAAAAACTTGTCTGCTGCTATGACAAGGCTTTTTTGCCGCTGCTCTTTCAACCTGACGTAATTGCCTGTAGGAAAGAGTCCTCAATTTGCCCTTATCAGCACGCACACGTGTGTACTGTGAATCAGCTACATACTTCTTGATTGCCAAGACACTTCATCGTGATCATCGCACAATGTTGATTGTAGTCATGCCTTGACCTAAACACTCCACAATTTGTTGCTTCTCAGCAGCCGACACATCCTTTTTCTTTCCCATTTTGGCAGAAAATGTAGGCTGCTTAATAATGTGAGAGAGCCTTCTTAAGTAGTCTTGCCTTTCATTGGACACACCTGCCAAACTAATTAGCACAGGTGTCTGCAATTGCTTACAGTGATATAAAGAGCCCTGACACACATCACCATCAATGAGTTTAACTGACAAACAAACAAATTCTTCCCTTATCACTCCTAAACACTTTTTGCATAATAATTTGGAACGCAGTGTACATGTGCTTTTCCACAAAACACCAGCGGTTCACGTAGTGAATCTTACAGTTCTAACTTGCCAACCGTGGTCTGTATGGAGTTGTTCAATAAAGGGCCCAAAATTAAGATAACATAGATGGGAGAGGTCTCTATGAATAGGAATTCCTAAGTATTTGATACCCTGTGAGGGCCAGGCAAAGGGAAAGTTGGACTGGATGGAATCCTAAATGGATTTGGGGAGGGAGACATCGAGGGCCTCAGACTTCGCTGCATTGATTTTAAAATTTGACCATGTAACAAAGTGATCTATTTCAGCCATAACAGCATGGATGGATATATGTGATTGAGTGATATATACTAGGACATCATCAGCAAATAGAGAGCACTTGTACTCGGTGCCTCCCACCTCAATCCACCTAATATTGGGGTTATGGCGAATTGATGAGAGCAGGTGCTCCGTCACTAGGATGTATAAGAGAGGGGACAGAGGACATCCCTGTCTTGTCCCATTGGTGATTGTGAAAGGTGATGAAAATGTTCTGACGCACCCCCTGGGCCTTGGGACACCCGGAGCCGGACCCTTTTTGGTGGATGCTGGTGGTTGTAGTCTTCGTGGCGGCGACCCGGTTCCGTGGCTCAGGGCGGTCAAACCAGTGGCGGAACTATTTATGTGGTTTTGATGTTTAAATGTACGACTACGCCACCCGTGGATTGCGGTCAGAGTGAACCGCCGCTACAGGGCAGACCGCTGAGGCTGGTGTTGTGGGTGCAGCAGAGCGTAGCATAACTCCCCACGGGAGGAGTATAGCCTCAGGGCAGTGTATGCGGAGGATGGGGGTGATGGTGCAGGGCAGCAGCAGTAACGACACGGAGTCAGTGATGCAGTTCAGGGCCTTTACTCACAGTTCTTATTATCCAGACCACGTCTGCAGGTAACGGCTGCCCATGTCGTACTGTGCTCACCAGGTGAGGGGCTCAGACAACTCCCAAATAACTTTGGAGCACTTCACAGGACCCCCTTTGTGTGTCCTTTGTCTGGCCTTTCTTACCAACACTTCTGTCCGGCTGCCTCGGGCCTCCTCTTGGTAAACTTGGCGCCAGTTTCCCTGACCCTATGTGGTGCCTTCCTAGCGGGTGTAGCGAGGGGCTGCGCCACATAAAATGTCAGAGCCTCCGGTTTCTAGCTGAGGGTCGTTTCCTGCCTCCACTAGTTCGGGGACCGGTCTCCCCCTTTGGCCTGACCCCTCCACGCAGGTGGATTCGGGCGTGCGGTGGCGACTCGCCCGTCCGCACCCCTGGGATCCCTTCATTCCTCGTTCCTGGAGCCTTCTCCGCTCCTCTTCCTTCCTTCTCCCTCTTCCAGGCCTGGGCCTCTGTTACTAGGCCCGCCTCCGGAGCAGAGCTCATGCAGAGCCCCTGCTCCCTGCCACTTCTGCTCAGACTTCTCTGCACTGAACTAAGATGGTGCCCACCTTTTATACTCCCTTCTCAATGCACCCAGGAACTGCTTCCTCCCTGCTCCTGCACTACAGGGTTCCCCTTCCTCAGTGTTCCCTCCCCCCACTCCAGCCAGGGACAGGGACTGTCGTGCCCATCTCAGGGGTATATTGGTCGCCCTGCCCCACGGCAATGTGGTGTAATGCATGCAGGTGTCGGGTCCTGATCCACACTCCATCCTTACCTGAGAGTGAGATATCACACCTCTGGGTGAGGTGCAATACGTCTGTAGCAACCGAGCCCTCAGGGTGCTACAGTTCCATTTATCTTCAGCCTAGGTGACGTATTGTGATACAGGGCCGTGATTTTGGCTATAAAAGGGTCCCCTAGACCCCTACCCCAAGCTTTTTAAGAGAATCATATATGGCGTGCCAGGAGACTCTATGGAATGCTTTCTCAGCATCCAACGAGAGTATCTAATTACAAATTTTTAACTGCATCTAGCCCAGGAAATACTTTGTGCCTAGTAGCAGTGTCTGCTAGTCAGCGGATTATCCCGGCTGTTAAGCAAGCTACACCACCTGTAGTTTAGACACTTAATTTTTTCAAAGGAAATGCTTCGGGACCATGGGATACTTAGTGAAGAGCATCAGGAGGCACCCCAAGGCATAGGGGCTGGGACTGGCAGTAGGATGCTTTGCGGTGGACAGCCGAGCTCGATCCTTATAAAAGCTTTTTAACTGCAGCAGCTTTAGTGGACGCTACTGGAGCTGGAATTACGCGGCTGCTGGCATGAGACTTGCCCTCCAATAGATCCTTGTAAATGGATTTAAAGTGTATTCATTCAAATTAGAGAGACAATTTAAATTAAAAAGCTTAGAGCTGCCTCCACCACAGGGGGGCTCGCTCGACCCACCAGCGGACAGGCACCAGTATTGGGAGAGGGGGGCTGGCCATCAGGGTTCACCGCGGCTCTGGCACAAACCCGGCGACACGGAGGTGGCACGGGCAGGAGCGGACTGGCCGTGTCGGCTTCTCACTTTTTGGATTTTAGAAGGGCATGACATGCCTATATCTGTGTCTCCCCCTCCTTTTACTCCTCCACCTCTTTTATTTTCGCATGACTATATGTACTTGTCACTTTTCCATGTGTTAGTTATGTCTTCTGAGCAGTTTGTCAGCTTTTGGACACCTTTGAAGGTGTTTTCTATGTGTTTCTATGTGTTTTTGTTTGCCTGCCATTGGTTTTAACGGTGTTCGAAGGTGTTCGACGAACAGTTCGACGAACAGTTCGGCGAACACACGAGTGTTCGACGAACCGAACCAAACTCGAACACTACGGGGGTGGCTCAACACTAATAATAACTACTGTGATGTCATATTACAGGGATAATAACCACTGTGATGTCATATTACAGGGATAATAACTAGTGTTGAGCCACCCCCGTAGTGTTCGAGTTCGGTTCGGTTCGTCGAACACCCGTGTGTTCGCCGAATCACTGACTCCGTGTCGTTACTGCTGCTGCCCTGCACCATCACCCCCATCCTCCGCATACACTGCCCTGAGGCTATACTCCTCCCGTGGGGAGTTATGCTACGCTCTGCTGCACCCACAACACCAGCCTCAGCGGTCTGCCCTGTAGCGGCGGTTCACTCTGACCGCAATCCACGGGTGGCGTAGTCGTACATTTAAACATCAAAACCACATAAATAGTTCCGCCACTGGTTTGACCGCCCTGAGCCACGGAACCGGGTCGCCGCCACGAAGACTACAACCACCAGCATCCACCAAAAAGGGTCCGGCTCCGGGTGTCCCAAGGCCCAGGGGGTGCGTCAGAACATTTTCATCACCTTTCACAATCACCAATGGGACAAGGCAGGGATGTCCTCTGTCCCCTCTCTTATACATCCTAGTGACGGAGCACCTGCTCTCATCAATTCGCCATAACCCCAATATTAGGTGGATTGAGGTGGGAGGCACCGAGTACAAGTGCTCTCTATTTGCTGATGATGTCCTAGTATATATCACTCAATCACATATATCCATCCATGCTGTTATGGCTGAAATAGATCACTTTGTTACATGGTCAAATTTTAAAATCAATGCAGTGAAGTCTGAGGCCCTCGATGTCTCCCTCCCCAAATCCATATAGGATTCCATCCAGTCCAACTTTCCCTTTGCCTGGCCCTCACAGGGTATCAAATACTTAGGAATTCCTATTCATAGAGACCTCTCCCATCTATGTTATCTTAATTTTGGGCCCTTTATTGAACAACTCCATACAGACCACGGTTGGCAAGTTAGAACTGTAAGATTCACTACGTGAACCGCTGGTGTTTTGTGGAAAAGCACATGTACACTGTGTTCCAAATTATTATGCAAAAAGTGTTTAGGAGTGATAAGGGAAGAATTTGTTTGTTTGTCAGTTAAACTCATTGATGGTGATGTGTGTCAGGGCTCTTTATATCACTGTAAGCAATTGCAGACACCTGTGCTAATTAGTTTGGCAGGTGTGTCCAATGAAAGGCAAGACTACTTAAGAAGGCTGTCTCACATTATTAAGCAGCCTACATTTTCTGCCAAAATGGGAAAGAAAAAGGATGTGTCGGCTGCTGAGAAGCAACAAATTGTGGAGTGTTTAGGTCAAGGCATGACTACAATCAACATTGTGCGATGATCAGGATGAAGTGTCTTGGCAATCAAGAAGTATGTAGCTGATTCACAGTACACACGTGTGCGTGCTGATAAGGGCAAATTGAGGACTCTTTCCTATAGGCAATTACGTCAGGTTGAAAGAGCAGCGGCAAAAAAGCCTTGTCATAGCAGCAGACAAGTTTTTGAAGCTGCTTGTGCCTCCAACGTCCCCCGAACAACAAGATGCAGGGTCCTTCAGAGGTTTGCAGCTGTGCATACGCCATCCTGTCGACCTCCTCTATCCACTTCACACAAGCAGAAACGGCTCCAGTGGGCCAAACATTTCATGAAGACTGATTTCAAAACAGTTTTGTTCACGGATGAGTGCCGTGCAGCGCTCGATGGTCCAGATGGATGGAGTGGAGGATGGCTGGTTGATGGACACCCCACGCAAACACGGCTACAGCGCCAACAAGGAGGAGGTGGAGTAATGTTTTGGGCTGGAATCATGGGGAGAGAGATTGTCGGCCCCTTTAGGATCCCTGAAGGCGCTAAAGATGAACTCCATAATGTATGTGGATTTTCTCAAACAGCACTTCCTGCCATGGTTCAAGAAGAAGAACCGTGTATTTCACAGCAAGATCATTTTTCTGCATGATAATGCACCATCTCATGCTGCACATAAAACATCTGCATCTCTGGCTGATATGGGCATAAAAGGGGACAAACTTATGGTGTGACCCCCATGCTCCCCTGACCTCTACCCCATTCAGAACCTTTGGAGCATCATTAAAAGGAGTGTCTATGATGGCGGGAGGCAGTTCACATCTAAGCAACAGCTCTGGGAGGGTATTCTGTCCTCATGCAAAACAATTGAAGCAGAAACCATCCAAAACCTGACAAATTCAATGGACGAGAGAGTTCAGAAGCTCCTTTCGAACAAGGGGTCCTATGTGAAAATGTAACATCACCTAGAATAAAGTTTTGAGTTGAAAACTGTTTGATTTCAGTTTCTAACAACCTGCTAATGCTTATAATTTCAAAAATGACCATTTTTTTGGTCTTTATTAAAATGAAAAGGTTGATCGAAAAGTTTGGGGGATCTAAGAGTGTGGCAACCCAGTAGTCATGATTACTTCGAATTCTGACAATATGAGGGTCATGCTGCAGGTAGTGCAGCAAGAAGGCACTTATGTGTCTTGCGCATCTCGGAGCCCCAAAATTATTTTCCGGGCTAGATGCAGCTAAAAATTATTTTTAATTTTAAATCTGGTGAAGCTTTAGTATAGATGGCCTAATAGGATCAGTGCTGCACACTGCTACAAAGCCCAAATTATTTTCCAGTCAAGATACAGATAAACATGATTAGTAATTTGAAAGCTTAAAACGGTTGGTAGGGTGATTTTAACCAATCATCAAGCTTTTACTCTCCCCAGGATGACACAGGGGTAGAAAAGTCGTTTCGGATCCATGATTTGTTCATCTTTATGAACGTGAGTCTGTCTACATTATCAGTGGAGAGCCGCGTGCGCTTATCTGTCAGCACACCACCAGCAGCGCTGAACACACGTTCAGACAGAACGCTGGCTGTGGGGCATGACAAGATCTCCAAGGCGTAAGTGGCTAGCTCCGGCCATTTATCCAGATTGGAAGCCCAAAAAGAGCAAGGGTCCAGTGACACAGTCGTGGCTTCAATGTTTACTTGGAGATACTCCTGTACCATCGTCTCTAGGCGTTGACTATGTGTCAGACTTCTTGTCTCCTGTGGCCTTGCAAAGGATGGGCTAAAAAAGTGGTGAAATGATTCCGCAAAATTGATGTTACCAGCAGATACTGTGGTTCTGTTACGGTTTGAGTGCTGAACACTTGACGGTCCCACGGTTGGCAAGTTGGAACTGTGAGATTCACTACATGCACCACTGGTATTTTGTGGAAAAGCACATGTAAGATTCTGCAACAGTCTCTGCTGATACTCCTGCATGCGTGCATCCCTTTCTATGGCAGGAATAATTTCTGCAAATTTACTTTTGTACCGGGGATCTAACAGTGTGGCAACCCAGTAGTCAGGATTATTTCTAATTCTCACAATTCGAGGGTCATGTTGCAGGTAGTGCAGCAAGAAGGCACTCATGTGTGTTGCGCATCCAGGAGCACCAAGTCCCTGTTGTGTTGGTGGCGAGGTAACAATCATGCTTCCTTCCTCTGTCCTCTCCCCCCAACCTCGCACAACAGAAATGTGATCAAGGTCTCCCTCATCTGATGAGTCTTCCATCAGTTCGTCCTCCACTTCTTCCTGGGCTCCTGCACCTTCCTCACTAGTTTGGCTGCTACCATGCGCCCTGGTAAAACCATCTCCCCCACCCTCACATGCCTGCCGCCTTGGTGCTGCCGACCGTCTGGACCTTGCAGATGTTAGCCCTTCCGCATACAACTCCTCCTCCTCTACTTCCTCCATCTCCTCTTTTGCCACCACCTGACTCCGAATTCTGTTTAACATGTGCTCCAGCATGTAAATCACCGGAATAGTCATGCTGATAATGGCATCGTCAGCACTAAACATCTTCGTCGCCATTTCAAAACTGTGCAGAAGGGTGCATAGGTCCCTGATCTGAGACCACTCCTCCAGCGTGATTTTCCCCACCTCTGAATCTCGTTGGCCCAGGCTATACGTCAGAACGTATTGCACCAGGGCTTGTCGGTGCTGCCACAGTCGCTGCAACATGTGCAGAGTTGAATTCCACCGGGTAGGCACATCGCATTTTAGCCGGTGAAGTGGCAGGCCCAACGACTTCTGTAGAGATGTAAGTCGCTGAGCTGCGGGATGCGAACGGCGGAAGTGAGCACACAGCGACCGTGCCCTCTGCAGAAGGCCATCTAGTCTGGGATAGTGGGCTAAAAATTGCTGGACAACCAGGTTCAACACGTGAGCAATACAAGGCACGTGTGTGACATTGCCCCGGCGAAGGGCCGCACCCAGGTTTGCAGCATTGTCGCACACGGCCTTCCCTGGTTTCAGGTCCAGTGGAGACAACCATTCATGAAATTGGTTCTCCAGAGCTGACCACAACTCCTCAGCTGTGTGACTCACATTTCCCAGACATTTCAATGTAAAAACCGCCTGATGACGTTGAGCCCTACTGCCAGCATAGTAAGGAGGTGTGCAGGATCCCTTCTGCGCAGTTAGAAAGCTTGTGGCATGACCAGACAGGCTTTGGGTGCAGGTGGAAGACCGAGAGGAGGTTGAGGAGGCAGAAGCAGTGGAGGAACTTTGACATAAAGAGGATTGACGCACAACTCGTGGGGACGGCAAGACTTGGACAGCAGCCCCTTGTCCTGCTGTCACCATAGTTACCCAGTGCCCAGTCAGCGACATGTAACGCCCCTGTCCATGCCTACTCGTCCAAGTGTCTGTGGTGAAATGCACCCTGACACACACAGAGTTTCTCAAAGAAGCGGTGATGTTGTGTGCGACATGCTGGTGGAGCGCAGGCACACCTTTCTTTGAGAAGTAGTGCCGACTGGGCATCTGGTACTGGGGCACTGCGACGGACATAAGGTCTCGAAAATCCTCTGTGTCCACCAGGCGGAAAGGCAGCATTTCTGTAGCCAAGAGCTTGCAGATGGTGAAATTCAACCTCTTAGCTTTCTGATGGCTAGGAGGAAATGGTCTTTTACTTGTCCACATCTGAGGGACCGAGGGCTGGCTATTGTGCTTAGACGGGGTTGATAAGGGTGTCCCCGGCAAACTGCCGGTCTGTGAGGAAGATGCAGGCGGACATGTTAGGTTGCCTTGATCCAAAGGTGGTGCTATCGATGTCGGACAGCGCTCAACACCAGCTGGTGTTCCCACCTCCAAAGAAAATGATGACCTGCCAATCACGCTGGCTGTTGCGGGTAAAGAGGTGGCAGGTCTGCGCCCCAAAACAGGTGTGACTGCTGTCCCCCCAGTCACAGAGGATGAAGAGGCCGCGGATGCACAAGATATGGCAGACGGTGGTTGGCCCGGCCGGCTAGGCCGCATTGTAGCACACTGAGCTTCCCACTGCAACTTATGCTTCATGTCCATGTGCCTGTTCATGCATGAAGTACTCAAACTATGTATTTTTTGGCCTCTACTTAGCTTTTGCTGACAAATGTTACAGATAACACGAGTTGGGTCATCTTTATCGATCTGAAAAAATGCCCAGGCTATGCAAGGCTTAGCACCCATGCGACCTGAAGAGCCACCACGACTTGTGGTGAGAGGCAGAGTTGTGTTTGAGGATGCAGTTGTTGACGTGCTTCCAGTACTACGTCTCTGTCCAGGAAGGCGCAACCTGACCTCGTCGTCACTAGCATCTTCCTCCACCTCCTCTGCTGACCTCATCTCTTGGCTGACTGTGGGTTGACAGTAAGTGGGATCTCCAACCTCATCATCATCACCCTGTGCGTTATCACACCCGTCGTCCTCAGAGCCAACCTCTTCCTGCCCTGACAAAAAACTAAAGTTGTCGCTCCAATCAGGTATTTGAGTCTTATCATCGTCTTCCTCATTGTCTCCACCAACAGGAGTTACAGTTTGGGAATGAGGGTCTACATTATGGTCAGAACCTTCTGCGTCTGGTCCTGGATCCGACTCATAAAGATTCTGGGCATCAGTGCAGATCATTTCCTCGTCTGGATTCACAGAAGCGCTGGAGTCGACCTCTGATTCCCAGGCTATAGTATGAGTAAACAGCTCTGCAGACTCAACCATCTGTTCTACCTCATACTCAGACGGGCAGCTGGAGATTTGGGAGCTGTGAGGAAGCAAGTGCGATTGGGGTGACACCTTTGAGGACTGGAGTATTTGTGATGTTGAAGTTGATGTGGAGGAGAGACCACTTAAAGGAGCACTTGATATCCGTTGAAGCACCTGCTGTTTTTGTGCCTCATCTGGAATTTGTAGCGATTAGCGTGGCCGTAAGAAAGGGATCTTATCACATTGTCCGCTAAAAGAAGTAGACATTTTAGTTTGGCTGGAAGATGGTCTTTCTTCTGCAGATGTTACTGTTGCTTTAACACCTACCCCACGGACACAACCTTTTTTCCCCTTCCCAACACGCCTATTCCCCTTTCCACCAGCAGCAGGCCTTTTTCCACTCATTTTGGTGGTTAACTAATTCACAACTCTGGAGTTGTTTGCACAAAAAAACAATGGATGGGAACTGAGCAGAGCTGAGTGGCCAAACTGTGGTATTAGGCCAAAACTATTGGCTGGGTTAGATGCAGAAAAAAATTATATTCAATTTGCAACCTGATGGAGGTCAGTATAGATGGACTAATACAACAAGTCCCACACACAGCTAGAAGCCCAATATTTTTTCAGAAGTAGATGCAGAAAAAAATATATTCAGTTTGCAACCTGATGGAGGTCAGTATAGATGGACTAATACAACAAGTCCCACACACAGCTAGAAGCCCAAATATTTTTTCAGAGGTACTGTAGATGCAGATAAAAATTATTTTTAATTTGCAACCTGATGGAGGTCAGTATAGATGGACTAATAGAGAAAGTCCGACACACTGCTAGAAGGCCAAATATTTTTTCAGAGCTAGATGCAGAAAAAAATTATATTCAGTTTGCAACCTGATGGAGGTCAGTATAGATGGACTAACAGAGAAAGTCCCACACACTGCTAGAAGGCCAAATATTTTTTCAGAGCTAGATGCAGATAAAAATTATATTCAGTTTGCAACCTGATGGAGGTCTGTATAGATGGATTAATAGAACAAGACCCACACACAGCTAGAAGCCCAATATTTTTTCAGAGGTAGATGCAGAAAAAAATATATTCAGTTTGCAACCTGATGGAGGTCAGTAGAGATGGACTAATACAACAAGTCCCACACACAGCTAGAAGCCCAATATTTTTTCAGAGGTAGATGCAGAAAAAAATATATTCAGTTTGCAACCTGATGGAGGTCAGTATAGATGGACTAATACAACAAGTCCCACACACAGCTAGAAGCCCAAATATTTTTTCAGAGGTACTGTAGATGCAGATAAAAATTATTTTTAATTTGCAACCTGATGGAGGTCAGTATAGATGGACTAATAGAGAAAGTCCGACACACTGCTAGAAGGCCAAATATTTTTTCAGAGCTAGATGCAGAAAAAAATTATATTCAGTTTGCAACCTGATGGAGGTCAGTATAGATGGACTAACAGAGAAAGTCCCACACACTGCTAGAAGGCCAAATATTTTTTCAGAGCTAGATGCAGAAAAAAATTATATTCAGTTTGCAACCTGATGGAGGTCTGTATAGATGGATTAATAGAACAAGACCCACACACAGCTAGAAGCCCAATATTTTTTCAGAGGTAGATGCAGAAAAAAATATATTCAGTTTGCAACCTGATGGAGGTCAGTATAGATGGACTAATACAACAAGTCCCACACACAGCTAGAAGCCCAATATTTTTTCAGAGGTAGATGCAGAAAAAAATATATTCAGTTTGCAACCTGATGGAGGTCAGTATAGATGGACTAATACAACAAGTCCCACACACAGCTAGAAGCCCAATATTTTTTCAGAGGTAGATGCAGAAAAAAATATATTCAGTTTGCAACCTGATGGAGGTCAGTATAGATGGACTAATACAACAAGTCCCACACACAGCTAGAAGCCCAATATTTTTTCAGAGGTAGATGCAGAAAAAAATATATTCAGTTTGCAACCTGATGGAGGTCAGTATAGATGGACTAATACAACAAGTCCCACACACAGCTAGAAGCCCAAATATTTTTTCAGAGGTACTGTAGATGCAGATAAAAATTATTTTTAATTTGCAACCTGATGGAGGTCAGTATAGATGGACTAATAGAGAAAGTCCGACACACTGCTAGAAGGCCAAATATTTTTTCAGAGCTAGATGCAGAAAAAAATTATATTCAGTTTGCAACCTGATGGAGGTCAGTATAGATGGACTAATACAACAAGTCCCACACACAGCTAGAAGCCCAATATTTTTTCAGAGGTAGATGCAGAAAAAAATATATTCAGTTTGCAACCTGATGGAGGTCAGTATAGATGGACTAATACAACAAGTCCCACACACAGCTAGAAGCCCAATATTTTTTCAGAGGTAGATGCAGAAAAAAATATATTCAGTTTGCAACCTGATGGAGGTCAGTATAGATGGACTAATACAACAAGTCCCACACACAGCTAGAAGCCCAATATTTTTTCAGAGGTAGATGCAGAAAAAAATATATTCAGTTTGCAACCTGATGGAGGTCAGTATAGATGGACTAATACAACAAGTCCCACACACAGCTAGAAGCCCAAATATTTTTTCAGAGGTACTGTAGATGCAGATAAAAATTATTTTTAATTTGCAACCTGATGGAGGTCAGTATAGATGGACTAATAGAGAAAGTCCGACACACTGCTAGAAGGCCAAATATTTTTTCAGAGCTAGATGCAGAAAAAAATTATATTCAGTTTGCAACCTGATGGAGGTCAGTATAGATGGACTAATAGAATGATGCTATGCCCAAAAGATTTTACTTCACTAGGTGCAGTAAAAAAATTGGTATTCTATACACAGGTGGTATATCTTGCAACACAGATAGGCTACTCCACTGACTAACACACTCTGCAATAGGCCAAAAAGGATTAGCTTTGCTAGATTCAGCCAAATGCTGTGAAAAAAACTTGCACAGCACTGGCACAGACCTGCCTGGCAAAAACTGATAGGAACTGATGTAACCTAGTCCTGAAAAGGACTCCAATTACAATTAGTCTTTACTCCCACAATCTATCTATTTAAGAGCACAGACCTCCCTGATAAAAGTCGTAGGAAATGCTGTAACCTAGTCCTTAAAAGGACTGCAATCACAACTATTCCCTACTCCCAAGCTATCTGTATATTTGTGCGAAAATTGGCTTGAAATTAACAAGGTATAGCGCACACAGCAACAGCGGTGCCGTCTAACACGCAGCTGCAGCAGTGAGAAAATGGTGGCGACGGGGAAAATGGCTTGGTCTTATAGGGCAAGGACATGTAACATACACTGCCAATGACACATGCCCTTGCTTGTGTGAAAAAAAGCACTTCGCTCCGTGTGTGCGCTGCTGATAGGCTGACAGATTGCACCTCCCCACTGCAAATGCGGGAAAGAGAAAAAAAAATGGAGATCTTCATTGTTCCTGCAGTGATCCATCCCCTGCCCCTCCCCCCACCCCGCTGTACACTCAAACTGCGTATTAACATTAATTTTCATCATTACTGAGAAAAAATCCAGTTATGATTTTGGTGCACGAACAGTTATCGAACATAACCTCGAACAGCCGAATTTTTCTCAAATTGTTCGTGTTCGCCGAACGGCTCGAACACCGCCCAAAACAGCTCGAATTTGAGATTGGCGAACAGTTCGAGTAGAACACCGCTCATCTCTAGTTATTATCCCTGTACTGTGACATCACTGTGTGTATTATCACTGTACTGTGACATCATTGTTTTATTATCCCTGTACTGTGACATCACTGTGTGTATGATCTTTGTACTGTGACATCACTATGTGTATTATCCCTGTAATGTGACATCATTGTGTGTATTATCTCTGTACTGTGACATCACTGTGTGTATAATCTCTGTATTGTGACATCACTGTATGTATTATCCCTATACTGTGAAATCACTATATGTATTATCCCTGTAATGTGAAATCACTGTGTGTATTATCTCTGTACTGTGACATCAGTTTGTGCATTATCCCTATACTGTGACAGCACTGTGCGTATTATCTCTGTACTGTGACATCAGTTTGTGCATTATCCCTATACTGTGACAGCACTGTGCGTATTATCCCTGTACTGTGACAGCACTGTGCGTATTATCTCTGTACTGTAAGATCACTATGTGCATTATCCGTGTACTGTGACATCACTGTTTGTATTATCTCTGTACTGTTACATCACTGTTTGTATTATCCCTGTACTGTGACATCACTGTGTATATTGTTTCTGTACTGTGACATCACTATGTATATTATCCCTATACTGTGACATCACTGTATGTATTATCCCTGTACTGTGATGTCATTGTGTGTAATATCCCTGTACTTTGACATCACTGTGTGTAATATCTCTGTACTGTGACATCACTGTGTGTATTATCCCTATACTGTGACATCACTGTGTTTCTTATCCCTGTACTTTGACATCACTGTGTACATTATCCCTGTACTGTGACATCAGTGTTTATTATATCTGTACTGTGACATCACTGTGTTTATTATATCTGCACTGTGACATCACTGTGTGTGTTATCCCTGTACTGGGACATCAATGGGTCTATTATCCCTGTACTGTGACATCACTGTGTGTATTATCCCCGTACTGTGACATCACTGTGCTTATTATCCCTGTACTGTGTCATAACTGTGTTTATTATCCCTGTACTTTGACATAACTGTGTACATTATCCCTATACTGTGACATCAGGTGACATCAGTGTTTATTATTTCTCTACTGTGACATCACTGTGTTTATTATATCTGTACTGTGACATCACTGTGTGTATTATCCCTGTTCTGGGACATCAATGTGTGTATTATCCCTGTACTGTGACATCAATGTGTGTATTATCCCTGTACTGTGACATCACTGTGTGTATTATCCCTGTACTGTGACATCATTGTTTTATTATCCCTGTACTGTGACATCACTGTGTGTATAATCTTTGTACTGTGACATCACTATGTGTATGTAGCACCCTGAGGATTCGGCTGCTACAGGGGTATTGCACCTCAACCCAGAGGTGTGATATTCCACTCCCGGGTAAGGAAGGAGTGTGGAACTGAGCTCAGATAGACTGCATGCACTACATACATCCCATTCCAGAGGAGCAGGCCGACGGTACTCCCACTTAGAAATGTGCAGGTACAACCGAGCCTGTTCCTGGCTGGAGTGGGAGGGGGGTGGTACATCCCATGTAGTGTAGGGGCAGATAGGGGGAGCAGTCTGGGTAGTGATAGGAGCTCATTGGGTGCTGGTCACCTGAGCTCACACATAGAGGGATATATAAGGAGGGCACCAGCTTAGATCAGGGTCAGACGCTGAGAACAAGTCAGTTGGAGAGAGAGAAGGAAACAGCAGCCCTGGAGAGAGAGAGAGGAGAAAGAAAGAGAAAGACCCAGAGGGGGAAGACTGAAGGGACCCAAGAACCCAAATTAGAGCACCGGGTGAGGAGTCAGCAAGAGGGTACCGGAACCCAAGCTGGTGGGGGCAAAAACAATCCCCAGCCAGAGACCGGAGACCGTGGGCAGTGTCTGTCACGGTCACCCACCACATTCACCCCGAAGGCACACCACGTGAAGGGTCAGGGAACCCAGGGCCAAGGGTGTCCCAAAAGAAGGCCCGAGGGAGCTGGACCTAGGTGAATCACTGGTGGGGACGGCTGAAGAAAGGACAGAGGGAGAGCTCAGGGCCACGCTCCGGACTTGTTTGGGGGTTGACCGGATCCAGGACCTGGTGGACGCAGCACGGCTCGGGTGGTCACTAGCAGCTGGAGTGACCAGTACAACATCAGCAGTAAGTAAACACCCTTAACTGCACAACCCGAGTCTGTCTTCATTGCCGGCTGCACTGCACCACCACAACCCCCATCCTCTGCGCCTGTCCCCTCTGAGGCTATACCCCTCCCGTTGGGGGTTATCCCACCAAGCTGCACATCCACCATCAGCCTCAGCGGACCCTGCTGCAGCGGCGGCCACAGTGACCGCATCACAACGGGTGGCGTAGTCGACATAAAAGAACTTTAATAACATCTGTAGGACTGCCACATAACACTTAGCTTGACGCCCTGGGCACGGGACCGGGTCACAGCCGCTCGGAGACTACAACCCCCCCCCATCTGATCCGGTGCCGGGTATTCCCCTCAAAAAGGAATATGTCCCAGGGGGCGCGTCAACTTTGGCGTAGTCGGCAGGATTACGTGCCCACAACACCCGGGTACTGCGTGCCTGAAGAAAAGTGCAAGTTTACCTCAGAAAGAAGTCTCCCGCCGGTTCCGGAGGGTCCACGCCATCGGACTCCATCACCAGTCGTTTCCCGCCGATTGTCCGCCATTTCCAGCTTGTTTCCGCCATCTGCAGAGTTTCCCGCCACTGGGAAGCGATTCCCGCCAAAACCGCAGATTTCCCGCCTTGGAAGAGCAGCGGACGCCATTATGGGCGTGCCAAAGGAGGGCAGGAGGCCACCTCCCATCGTGGGCCAGGACAGAAAATGGCGCCAAAAGTGGAAACCGCCCCCACCAACAGAGACTGTGATGCTGGAGGTGTCTGTCAGCGTGAAAGAACTCCCCCTGGAGCTGACAGTCACCGAGTTGCCCCGGGACCGCCCTCGAAGTGGGAGGAGACGAAAGAGAAGAGAAAAGATGGGTGTCGCTTGGAGGAGTCTGGAGCGAGCGCACCCGGAGGCAGGAAGCCTGGAAAGGAGCAGCAGAAAAGCTCACCCGGAGATGGAAAGAGAGCAGAACAGCACCGGCCCGCTGGCCAGGAGTCTGCTAGAGACCGAGGAAGGAGGGCAGAGCAGCACCGGCCCGCTGGCCAGGAGCCTGCCGGAAGCCGAGCAGAGCAGCACCGACCCGATGGTCAGGAGCCTGCTAGAGTCCACAACCCCGCTAGGTCTAGCGGAGATCCTAGCGCAGCTCCCCCGAGACCGGGAGTGTGCACAAACAGCCCTGGAGGGCCTCGCACGGAGGATGGCCCGGGTACAGCGGGAGATACTGGCGGAGTGGAGCCGGGAGATGGCTCAGCACGCAGAGACCAGTCAGCGGAGCACGCTACCCTGGAAGAGGAAGCAGACCGCCTCTGAGGATGGCGCAGGAGGACCCAAGGCCGGAGACGGCGCCGAGGAGGGAGCCGAACGCATGGAGGCAGGTAAAGGGGACGCCTATACCCCAAGCCGTGACACCGCTCACCTGCCCCAGCTCCCCGTCGCAGAGCCCGAAAGTCCCCCTGCTGTGCCCGTAACCGCCAGGTCACCGCCATGGACTAGGCCCCGACCGGAAGCCGCTGCAGCGACCCCTGTGACGTCACGCGCCCCGACCCGGAGCGTGACAAAGCAGGAATTACCACCAGCCTGGTCGCAAGGCATAGTACCCCCGGGCGCCGCATCACCAACAGCGCCCCCTACCTCCGCGGAGCCTCTGGCCTGGCCGCAAGGCCAGGTAGCCCAGGGCGCCGCCGTCCTAACGGTGCCCTTCACCTTCCAGGTGCCCCAGGCCTGGCCGCAAGGCCTGGGCAACCCGGGCGCCACCACCACCGCGCCCGCGCCCGCAATACCTAGGGTGCCACACCTGGGGGAGGACCTCTTCGGCCAGCTCACATGGCCGGACGGGCGGCCCTTCATCTGGCCCGAAGGGTACCCTGAGCTGGAGCGGCAGCAAAGACTAGGGCCCTTGTGTGAGCCCCTAATCCCGGCTCCGAAGCCCGTGGCTCGGGTCTCGCCTCCTCTAGCAGAAGCCCAATTCGTGTGGGACCCCACGGGAGAAGATTTGATGGGGTTCACCGGAGAAACTCGGGCAGCCGCAGCTGAACGTACAGAGTGTTGCCGTCAACAGCTGGCAGAGTTTAAGAGAGAACGGGAGGAGAGGCGGGTCAGAGAACAACAGGCCCAAATCCAGAGCGCGGAGCAGAAGAGCCGGACTAGGAGGAACCCCCGTGCAGCGCATTGTCCCCGCACCATCGGGACAGTGATAAAGTTCAACCCGCAGCATGGGTGGGGCTTTATTCGGGACCGTAACAACCGCGGTGACGTTTTTGTGACTCGCAGAGACGTCGAGTCCCACCTGCCGGAAGGTCACAAAGGCCGTGACCTCTACGTCGGAGACGAGGTCACTTTCACCCGGCACAAGTGTGCCAAAGGACCTTACGCCCTCCACGTACACCGCCTGACGGAGGAGGAGTTGCGGTGCGAGGAGGAGGAGCAAGAGGACCCGGACGGGTCTGAAGTAACAACCAGCTATAAGCAAAGAGCAGGAGGAAGACGCCGTTGAGTGCGGCAGAGCAGGTGTTGTAAATAGTTACCCAATCAGGGTATAAAGGAACTGGAACTGTTGTTGCTGCTAAAATAGTCCCCGTTGGGACCAGTGAACTGTTTTACCCGTTAACCCCTTCATCCTGCAGGCTGAGGACTGTGAGCAGCCATTCCCTTCCCTCTACCTGGCCGAGGACTGAGAGCGGCCAACTTCCAACTTCCCCTGTATATAGTTGCGCTTCCTAAAGCGCCCCCTACCGGTTTTATAGGAAAACCAGTTTTCCAGTTTTTCTAAGAAACTGTCGCACTTTTCCCGGACACACGTTGCACAGTGTCCGGAGGAGGAACCAGAGACAAGAGAAGTCTACGAGAATGTTTATATAAAAAGTTTTATATATATGTAATGTTTATATGTTTTATATGTTCATATAAAAATTTTGTATGTTTTGGTGTTTTATGTCTTGCAGCCCGAGGACGTGCTGTGATTTACCAGGGGGGAATGTAGCACCCTGAGGATTCGGCTGCTACAGGGGTATTGCACCTCAACCCAGAGGTGTGATATTCCACTCCCGGGTAAGGAAGGAGTGTGGAACTGAGCTCAGATAGACTGCATGCACTACATACATCCCATTCCAGAGGAGCAGGCCGACGGTACTCCCACTTAGAAATGTGCAGGTACAACCGAGCCTGTTCCTGGCTGGAGTGGGAGGGGGGTGGTACATCCCATGTAGTGTAGGGGCAGATAGGGGGAGCAGTCTGGGTAGTGATAGGAGCTCATTGGGTGCTGGTCACCTGAGCTCACACATAGAGGGATATATAAGGAGGGCACCAGCTTAGATCAGGGTCAGACGCTGAGAACAAGTCAGTTGGAGAGAGAGAAGGAAACAGCAGCCCTGGAGAGAGAGAGAGGAGAAAGAAAGAGAAAGACCCAGAGGGGGAAGACTGAAGGGACCCAAGAACCCAAATTAGAGCACCGGGTGAGGAGTCAGCAAGAGGGTACCGGAACCCAAGCTGGTGGGGGCAAAAACAATCCCCAGCCAGAGACCGGAGACCGTGGGCAGTGTCTGTCACGGTCACCCACCACATTCACCCCGAAGGCACACCACGTGAAGGGTCAGGGAACCCAGGGCCAAGGGTGTCCCAAAAGAAGGCCCGAGGGAGCTGGACCTAGGTGAATCACTGGTGGGGACGGCTGAAGAAAGGACAGAGGGAGAGCTCAGGGCCACGCTCCGGACTTGTTTGGGGGTTGACCGGATCCAGGACCTGGTGGACGCAGCACGGCTCGGGTGGTCACTAGCAGCTGGAGTGACCAGTACAACATCAGCAGTAAGTAAACACCCTTAACTGCACAACCCGAGTCTGTCTTCATTGCCGGCTGCACTGCACCACCACAACCCCCATCCTCTGCGCCTGTCCCCTCTGAGGCTATACCCCTCCCGTTGGGGGTTATCCCACCAAGCTGCACATCCACCATCAGCCTCAGCGGACCCTGCTGCAGCGGCGGCCACAGTGACCGCATCACAACGGGTGGCGTAGTCGACATAAAAGAACTTTAATAACATCTGTAGGACTGCCACATAACACTTAGCTTGACGCCCTGGGCACGGGACCGGGTCACAGCCGCTCGGAGACTACAACCCCCCCCCATCTGATCCGGTGCCGGGTATTCCCCTCAAAAAGGAATATGTCCCAGGGGGCGCGTCATGTATTATCCCTGTAATGTGACATCATTGTGTGTATTATCTCTGTACTGTGACATCACTGTGTGTATAATCTCTGTACTGTGACATCACTGTATGTATTATCCCTGTAATGTGAAATCATTATATGTATTATCCCTGTACTGTGACATCACTGTGTGTATTATCCCTGTACTGTGACATCAGTTTGTGCATTATCCCTGTACTGTGACATCACTGTGTGTATTATCTCTGTACTGTGAGATAACTATGTGTATTATCCCTGTACTGTGACATCACTGTTTGTATTATCTCTGTACTGTTACATAACTGTTTGTATTATCCCTGTACTGTGACATCACTGTGTATATTGTCTCTGTACTGTGACATCACTATGTATATTATCTCTATACTGTGACATCACTGTATGTATTATCCCTGTACTGTGATGTCATTGTGTGTAATATCCCTGTACTGTGACATCACTGTGTGTAATATCTCTGTACTGTGACATCACTGTGTGTATTATCCCTGTACTGTGACATCACTGTGTTTATTATCCCTGTACTTTGACATCACTGTGTGTATTATCCCTATACTGTGACATCACTGTGTTTATTATCCCTGTACTTTGACATCACTGTGTACATTATCCCTGTACTGTGACATCAGTGTTTATTATATCTGTACTGTGACATCACTGTGTTTATTATATCTGTACTGTGACATCACTGTGTGTATTATCCCTGTACTGGGACATCAATGGGTCTATTATCCCTGTACTGTGACATCACTGTGTGAATTATCCCCGTACTGTGACATCACTGTGCTTATTATCCCTGTACTGTGACATAACTGTGTTTATTATCCCTGTACTTTGACATAACTGTGTACATTATCCCTGTACTGTGACATCAGGTGACATCAGTGTTTATTATATCTGTACTGTGACATCACTGTGTGTATTATCCCTGTTCTGGGACATCAATGTGTGTATTATCCCTGTACTGTGACATCAATGTGTGTATTATCCCTGTACTGTGACATCACTGTGTGTATTATCTCTGTACTGTGACATAAATGTTTGTATTATCTCTGTACTGTGAAATCACTTTGTCTGTTATTCCTGCACTGCAGCATCATTGTGTGTATTATCCCGGTACTGTGACATCACTGTGTTTATTTTTCCTGTACTGTGACATCACTGTGTGTATTATCCTTGTACTGTGACATCACTGTGTGTATTATCCCTGTACTGTGACATCACTGTGTGTATTATCTCTGTACTGTGAGATCACTATGTGTATTATCCCTGTACTGTGACATCAATGTGTGTATTATCTCTGTACTGTGACATCACTTTGTGTATAATCTCTGTACTGTGACATCACTCTATGTATTATCCCTGTACTGTGACATCACTGTTTGTATTATCTCTGTACTGTTACATCACTGTTTGTATTATCCCTGTACTGTGACATCACTGTGTATATTGTCTCTGTACTGTGATATCATTATGTATATTATCCCTGTACTGTGACATCACTGTTTGTATTATCCCTGTACTGTGACATCACTGTGTGTATTATCTCTGCACTGTGACATCACTGTGTGTATTATTCCTGTACTGTGACATCAATGTGTGTATTATACCTGTACTGTGACATCACTATGTGTATTATCTCTGTACTGTGACATCACTGTGTATATTATCCCTGTACTGTGACATCACTGTGTGTATTATACCCGTACTGTGACATCACTGTGTGTATTATCTCTGTACTGTGACATGACTGTGTATTATCCCTGTACTTTGACATCACTGTGTATTTTCCCTGTACTGTGACATCACTGTGGTTATTATCCCTGTACTGTGACATCACTGTTGTTATTATCCGTGAAATATGACATCACTGTGTATATTTTCACTGTACAGTGACATCATTGTGTTTATTATCCCGGTACTGTGACATCACTGTGTGTATTATACCTGTACTGTGACATCACTGTGTTTATAAACCCTGTAATATGACATTGTCAGGCAAAAGGTATTTTTGCCCGAGTTTTTAAAAATGAGAGATGTTTTAAAAAAGGAAAAAAAAACCCACCCCCTATCTGTTTGTAAGTGAAGACATAGAACTCACTTTTGCTTTTCCCCAAACCAGGAATTTTTATGACCCGCCATAAAACCTCAGTCCAGGGCAAGCACTGGTACAAACCGGAAAATCCCTCCAAAAAATCCCATTGTTTAATTGTACAAACGTTTTATGCCAATTTTAATCACGCACAGGTCTGACAGAAACATCGGAACCACGTTTTTTGAATGCTCACCTTTTTCCCATTACAACAGTATAACTTGCATAACTGAGGAATGACCGGGAACTGAGATAATGGATTCTGAGATTCTGAGCGTCATAGAGGTTTCATATTTAATATCTATCTTCATGAATATTGGTGACGGTCAAGATGATGTCTCCCTCTTGGATGTGGGACCCCCCCACACCAAGATATGGAATCTGAAGGATTTTTTAGGTCTTCTGCAGCTGGGTGGGCTCGCAAAGCCGAGCCCCTTGTAAGGTAAATAAGGGGTGTTCCCCAGAGTTTTGGCTGCTTGCTAAAAACCAGATCGGCCATTTTTCAAGCCATTCCAACCAGGGACGCAGACGCATGCACTACACGCTGCGTGAAGGAATCAAGTCTAATTTCCGGGGAGCCGTCCCCCCCACAGAATCTGAGACCATCACCTTGTGAAGCAGGTTTTGCTATTACTTATCCCTTTTATTTTAATAACTGTTTATGCATACATGTAAATTGTCTCCTTTATAATATCTTGTATATATTTTGTAAACACTGCCCCCCTTTTGGGAGTAAATCATTAATTATTTACCAGTTTCTTTCTTCTTGTCCTATGTCGAGCAAACACGTTCCTCACCCGCTAATTCACGTTACCTACCAGGTACCCGATCCACCTGTTAAGCGATCGGTGGTGGCAGTATACCAGTATTTATGTGATATTGTGGTTGAGGGTGGCTGGTCGGAGGTATATATACGTTCCTGGAAGGAACTGGTGGTATATATACGTCCTGTCACATCACGTGCCGCAATAGTCGACATAAATTAGAGCAGCTGCACCCGTGCTTATCCTCTGTCAATACCGTGTTTGACCAGCAGGATAAGGGGGCGCCAGAGAGCTGCAAGGTCTGACCCAAGAGTGGGTGTTGTTTTCATGACAAATTGGTGGCAGCGGTGGGATCATAGGACATTAGTGATCGGGTTTGAGCAATCATTCCTCTCACTAAAAACTTGCACAAAAGTTTTGAAGATCGAACTCAGTGTTTATTAGATCTGAGACAATACTGTATGTGTAACAGTTACCCCTACCCTTCTTCGTTTTTTCTTTTCTATTTTTATTTTGGTGATCATGGTCGTAGTTGGGGAGTCCTTGTATCACCAGCAGAAAAAGGACACTCTTACTGGAATATGTATAATCAAAGGCATTGACCCCCACAGCAAAAGCAAAGAACAAATGATTTCTGAACTGTTACAAGATGCTGCAGAGCCCGTCCGACAGCAGAGCCCTGATGAGGGGGCGGCCAGCCAAGGCCCGGATGGCGCTGCTGCCGGGGTCCAACCAGTGATTGCCAGCCATACCCACAACCAGGGTAGTGTGGACCCCCACCTGCAGATGGCCTTGGAGGAGCTCGCCACAGACGATCATGATGGACGACTGGAGCTGATCCTGAAATTCCGAGAGGCTGCTGAGCGACAAGCTGACCGAGAGGCTGCTGAGCGACAAGCTGACCGAGAGGTTGCTGAGCGACAAGCCCAAGCTGACCGACAACACCAGCTGGAGCTAGCCCGGATTCAGAAGGAGTCGCCCTCTATGCAGACCCGTGAGTCCAACAGTGCCAGCTGCTTTAAACCTCGTCCTGAGCACTTCCCTGTGATGGAAAAGGATGGGGACTTGGACACATTTCTGCGAGGCTTTGAAAAGGCCTGCAGGCAGTATCAGCTGCCCATCGACCAATGGGCAAGATATTTGACTCCAGGGCTCCGAGGAAAAGCTTTGGAGGTGTTTGCTTCCCTCCCTCGAGAGCAGGATGGAGACTATGAGGCCGTCAAGCAGGCCCTGATAAAAAAGTACCAGCTGACTCCGGAGGTTTACCGGAAAAAATTCAGAACCCTCCAACGTGGACCACATGACACCTACCGTGATGTGGTAGACGGGCTCAGAACCAACTTTGAGCAGTGGATCCAAGGACTGTCAGCGACCACCTTTGAGCAGCTAAAGGACCTGATGGTGAAAGACCAGTTCCTGCATCTGTGTCCGACTGAGGTACGGCAGTTCGTGATGGATTGGGAGCCACCTGATGCCAATAAAGCAGCGCAGATCGCAGACACCTACGAGGCCAACCGGAGACCAGAGGTGCGGAAGCCGGTCGTCGCCAGCTGGAAAGGGGGTAAGCCATCAACCACCATCCCTGCCCCTGCCAGCCGACCTTTCGGAGGCCTTTTTCCCGTTGCCAAGGCCCTGCCTGCATCCGATGCCCGCAGGTGTTATTCCTGCAACCAGACTGGTCATCTCAGCGCCACTTGCCCAGAGAAGCAGAGGAAGAACCCCCCATCCAAGGCCCCAGGGCCTAATGCCTCAGTTCTTTTGGTGGGTGGGCCGGTTGGGAGGGCCTGTGAAAACTTTCAGTCTGTCAGGGTGGGGAACACTCTCACTGTAGGCCTCAAGGACACTGGGGCCGAACGAACCCTCATCCGACCTGAACTGGTGTCCCCTGAAGCGCTTATTCCAGGAAAGACCCTGACTGTCACCGGGATTGGGGGTGTCCGATGCCCCTTGCCCATGGCCCGGGTTTTTATTGATTGGGGTGCGGGGAGTGGGGTGAAGGAAGTGGGAGTATCCAAAAACCTACCTGCAAATGTTTTGTTGGGAACTGATTTGGGGAGGATGTTTGCTTATTATGTCCCTGACACCCCTCTCCGATCTGATACGGTTGGTAAGGTTAATGCTGATAATGTGAATGTCAATGCTTTACCTGATGATGATGATGATGATGATGATGATGATGATGATGATGATGTTGTTGTATTGGAAGGTGCAGGAGAACTCAGCCATGTCACTCTGCGGGGTGATGTTGCTGAGGATCCCCTAGCAGGAGCAAAGGTCAGTGCCAAGGGTAATGGGGAGAGGCACGAGGACCATGGCGCAGGTGGTGCTGTGCCAGTGACCAGTGTCACAACAGATGGTGACCTGGCTGATAGTCGCTGCCCCATACGTAGCACTGTGCCTGAGGTAATGGAGGATGATGGAGAAGTAGTTCTCATGGCCTCGCAGGCTAATGAGACGGGGTTATTCCCCGGGGAGACGGCCTATATAGCCGCTGTTACCCGCAGTCAGAGTGCCCAGAACGCAAGTAACACCCTGCCTTCTGGACCCTCCTTGAACAGAGGAATAACTGAATCAGGTATGGACCCAGAGCCGGTCCCAGAGGGTCCCAGTGAGGACGTGGCCTTAACCTCACTTCTGGCTTCCTCCAGCCAGGAGTTTCAGGCAGCTCTGCACTCAGATGATAGCCTGGAGACGTTAAGGAGCCTCGCGGAGAAACCCACCTCCGAGTCGGATAAGGAGAGGGTATTCTGGGACCAAGGGAGGTTGTACCGGGAGACAGTTCCCTGTACACCCCAACAGGAGTGGCTGAGGGAAAGACAGCTGGTCGTCCCCTACCAATTCAGGGATGAGTTGTTGCGGATCGCCCATGAAATTCCACTCGCTGGACACTTGGGGGTCAGCAAAACCAAGGCCCGGCTGTCTCATCACTTTTATTGGCCCAAAATGAGGACAGATGTGGTGAACTACTGTCGATCCTGTACCACGTGTCAAAGAGTGGGAAAGTCAGGGCCGGCCCCCAAAGCCCCCCTGATCTCTTTGCCAGTGATAGAGGAGCCTTTCCAGAGGATTGCTGTGGACATTGTGGGACCACTGGCCATACCCAGCAGCTCTGGAAAACGATTCATCCTTACCGTGGTAGACTATGCTACCCGGTATCCGGAGGCAGTAGCCCTGTCCTCAATTAGGGCGGATAAGGTGGCGGACGCCCTCTTGGCCATCTTTTCGCGAGTAGGATTTCCCAGGGAGATGCTTACCGACCAGGGGACTCAGTTCATGTCACGCTTAATGGAGGCCCTATGTAAGAAAATGCAGGTGCAGCATCTGGTATCGAGTGCGTATCACCCACAGACCAATGGTTTGTGTGAGCGATTCAACGGTACCCTCAAACAGATGTTAAAAATGCTGGTTGAGACCCAGGGTCGCGACTGGGAGCGTTACCTCCCATACCTGCTATTTGCTTACAGAGAGGTTCCACAGGCCTCGACGGGGTTCTCCCCCTTTGAGCTCCTGTATGGCAAGCGTGTCCGAGTACCCCTTGGGTTGATAAGGGAATTCTGGGAAGAAGAACCGAGCTCCCCAGGAGTGTCCATCGTGGAGTATGTCATGCGCTTCCGTGACAAGATGCAGACCTTGACGCAGTTGGTGCATGACAACATGGCGCAAGCCCAGGCTGACCAGAAGCATTGGTACGACCAGAACGCCCGAGAACGGACCTACCAGGTGGGTCAGAAGGTGTGGGTGCTGGTCCCCGTACCAAAGGACAAGCTTCAGGCGGCCTGGGAAGGCCCGTACGTCATTCACCAACAGCTCAACCCGGTCACCTACGTGATCACACTTGACCACGAGCGGGGTAGGCGGAAGGCGTTTCACGTTAATATGATGAAGGCTCATCAAGAACGTGGAACCTGCGTCCTACCGGTCTGCAACCTGCCCGAGGATGGGGAGGATGACCCCCTCTTGGACATGCTCGCCCAAGCGAAGGCCAGCGGGTCCCTAGAGGATGTAGAGCTAAGCGACTTGCTATCCGCAGACCAGAGGTCTCAGATGCAAGCAGTGCTGAAACCCTTCCAAGCAGTGTTCACCAATCTGCCTGGCAGGACTGAAGTGGCGGTCCATGAAGTGGACACCGGGAATCATGCCCCACTCCGGCGGACAGCCTATCGAATCTCCGACGAGGTGCAGCATGTCATGCGCCAGGAGGTCGAGGAGATGCTGCAGTTGGGGGTGATTAAGCGGTCCAAGAGCGCGTGAGCCTCACCTGTAGTCCTGGTGCCTTAGAAGGACCGGACCACCCGGTTCTGTGTGGACTACAGGGGGCTCAACGCTATCACCGCCTCTGACGCACAACCAATGCCACGCATTGAGGAGCTGCTGGAGCGGTTAGCCAGCGCGAGCTATCTCTCCATTATGGATTTGAGTCGGGGATATTGGCAGATTCCCTTGAGCCCCGGGGCCCAGGAGAAGTCCGCCTTTATCACCCCCTTCGGATTGTATGAATCCACAGTCATGCCCTTCGGCATGAAAAATGCCCCTGCCACGTTCCAGCGAATGGTCAACCACCTGCTCCAGGGACTGGAGAGGTACGCAGTGGCGTACCTGGATGACATTGCCATCTTCAGTCCCACCTGGGAGGATCACCTCGAGCATCTGCAGCAGGTGCTCGGGCGCATTCACCAGGCGGGCTTGACCATCAAGCCGGGAAAGTGCCAGATGGGCATGAACGAGGTCCACTACCTGGGGCACCGGGTAGGTGGGGGTACTCTGAAGCCAGAGCCTGGGAAGGTGGACGCTATCGTGTCCTGGCCCACCCCCAGGACCAAGAAGCAGGTGCAGTCCTTCTTGGGCACCGCAGGGTACTATAGACGCTTTGTGCAGGACTATAGTAGCCTTGCGAAGCCCTTGACAGACCTCACCAGGAAGAGCCTACCCCATTCCGTCAAATGGACGGATGAATGCGAGGTGGCCTTTAGGGCTTTGAAGACTGCCCTGAGCAGCTCTCCTGTACTAAAGGCGGTCGACGGCACACGGCCACTCTTAGTACAGACCGACGCCAGTGAGTTTGGCCTCGGTGCTGTACTCAGCCAGGTCGACTCGGGGAACCAAGAACACCCCGTGTTGTACCTAAGCCGGAAACTGCTGCCGAGGGAAGTGGCCTATTCCACCATAGAGAAGGAGTGCCTGGCCATTGTATGGGCCCTCAACCGCTTACAGCCTTACTTGTACGGGCGCCCCTTCACTGTCGTGACTGACCACAACCCCCTGAGTTGGCTGCACACCATGTCAGGTGCCAGCGGAAGGTTGTTACGCTGGAGCCTCACCCTCCAGCAGTACGACTTTACCGTTCAACACCGCAAGGGCAGCGAGCATGGCAATGCCGATGGGTTGTCCCGGCGAGGGGAGCCTCCAGACATACGCTTGGAGGAGTACCAGAAGGTCCTACCTCCATAGCGCAGTCAAAAAGGGGGAGGTGTCAGGCAAAAGGTATTTTTGCCCGAGTTTTTAAAAATGAGAGATGTTTTAAAAAAGGAAAAAAAAAACCACCCCCTATCTGTTTGTAAGTGAAGACATAGAACTCACTTTTGCTTTTCCCCAAACCAGGAATTTTTATGACCCGCCATAAAACCTCAGTCCAGGGCAAGCGCTGGTACAAACCGGAAAATCCCTCCAAAAAATCCCATTGTTTAATTGTACAAACGTTTTATGCCAATTTTAATCATGCACAGGTCTGACAGAAACATCGGAACCACGTTTTTTGAATGCTCACCTTTTTCCCATTACAACAGTATAACTTGCATAACTGAGGAATGACCGGGAACTGAGATAATGGATTCTGAGATTCTGAGCGTCATAGAGGTTTCATATTTAATATCTATCTTCATGAATATTGGTGACGGTCAAGATGATGTCTCCCTCTTGGATGTGGGACCCCCCCACACCAAGATATGGAATCTGAAGGATTTTTTAGGTCTTCTGCAGCTGGGTGGGCTCGCAAAGCCGAGCCCCCTTGTAAGGTAAATAAGGGGTGTTCCCCAGAGTTTTGGCTGCTTGCTAAAAACCAGATCGGCCATTTTTCAAGCCATTCCAACCAGGGACGCAGACGCATGCACTACACGCTGCGTGAAGGAATCAAGTCTAATTTCCGGGGAGCCGTCCCCCCCACAGAATCTGAGACCATCACCTTGTGAAGCAGGTTTTGCTATTACTTATCCCTTTTATTTTAATAACTGTTTATGCATACATGTAAATTGTCTCCTTTATAATATCTTGTATATATTTTGTAAACACTGCCCCCCTTTTGGGAGTAAATCATTAATTATTTACCAGTTTCTTTCTTCTTGTCCTATGTCGAGCAAACACGTTCCTCACCCGCTAATTCACGTTACCTACCAGGTACCCGATCCACCTGTTAAGCGATCGGTGGTGGCAGTATACCAGTATTTATGTGATATTGTGGTTTGAGGGTGGCTGGTCGGAGGTATATATACGTTCCTGGAAGGAACTGGTGGTATATATACGTCCTGTCACATCACGTGCCGCAATAGTCGACATAAATTAGAGCAGCTGCACCCGTGCTTATCCTCTGTCAATACCGTGTTTGACCAGCAGGATAAGGGGGCGCCAGAGAGCTGCAAGGTCTGACCCAAGAGTGGGTGTTGTTTTCATGACAAATTGGTGGCAGCGGTGGGATCATAGGACATTAGTGATCGGGTTTGAGCAATCATTCCTCTCACTAAAAACTTGCACAAAAGTTTTGAAGATCGAACTCAGTGTTTATTAGATCTGAGACAATACTGTATGTGTAACAGTTACCCCTACCCTTCTTCGTTTTTTCTTTTCTATTTTTATTTTGGTGATCATGGTCGTAGTTAGGGAGTCCTTGTATCACCAGCAGAAAAAGGACACTCTTACTGGAATATGTATAATCAAAGACATTGACCCCCACGGCAAAAGCAAAGAACAAATGATTTCTGAACTGTTACAAGATGCTGCAGAGCCCGTCCGACAGCAGAGCCCTGATGAGGGGGCGGCCAGCCAAGGCCCGGATGGCGCTGCTGCCGGGGTCCAACCAGTGATTGCCAGCCATACCCGCAACCAGGGTAGTGTGGACCCCCACCTGCAGATGGCCTTGGAGGAGCTCGCCACAGACGATCATGATGGACGACTGGAGCTGATCCTGAAATTCCGAGAGGCTGCTGAGCGACAAGCTGACCGAGAGGTTGCTGAGCGACAAGCCCAAGCTGACCGACAACACCAGCTGGAGCTAGCCCGGATTCAGAAGGAGTCGCCCTCTACGTAGACCCGTGAGTCCAACAGTGCCAGCTGCTTTAAACCTCGTCCTGAGCACTTCCCTGTGATGGAAAAGGATGGGGACTTGGACACATTTCTGCGAGGCTTTGAAAAGGCCTGCAGGCAGTATCAGCTGCCCATCGACCAATGGGCAAGATATTTGACTCCAGGGCTCCGAGGAAAAGCTTTGGAGGTGTTTGCTTCCCTCCCTCGAGAGCAGGATGGAGACTATGAGGCCGTCAAGCAGGCCCTGATAAAAAAGTACCAGCTGACTCCGGAGGTTTACCGGAAAAAATTCAGAACCCTCCAACGTGGACCACATGACACCTACCGTGATGTGGTAGACGGGCTCAGAACCAACTTTGAGCAGTGGATCCAAGGACTGTCAGTGACCACCTTTGAGCAGCTAAAGGACCTGATGGTGAAAGACCAGTTCCTGCATCTGTCTCCGACTGAGGTACGGCAGTTCGTGATGGATCGGGAGCCACCTGATGCCAATAAAGCAGCGCAGATCGCAGACACCTACGAGGCCAACCGGAGACCAGAGGTGCGGAAGCCGGTCGTCGCCAGCTGGAAAGGGGGTAAGCCATCAACCACCATCCCTGCCCCTGCCAGCCGACCTTTCGGAGGCCTTTTTCCCGTTGCCAAGGCCCTGCCTGCATCCGATGCCCGCAGGTGTTATTCCTGCAACCAGACTGGTCATCTCAGCGCCACTTGCCCAGAGAAGCAGAGGAAGAACCCCCCATCCAAGGCCCCAGGGCCTAATGCCTCAGTTCTTTTGGTGGGTGGGCCGGTTGGTAGGGCCTGTGAAAACTTTCAGTCTGTCAGGGTGGGGAACACTCTCACTGTAGGCCTCAAGGACACTGGGGCCGAACGAACCCTCATCCGACCCGAACTGGTGTCCCCTGAAGCGCTTATTCCAGGAAAGACCCTGACTGTCACCGGGATTGGGGGTGTCCGATGCCCCTTGCCCATGGCCCGGGTTTTTATTGATTGGGGTGCGGGGAGTGGGGTGAAGGAAGTGGGAGTATCCAAAAACCTACCTGCAAATGTTTTGTTGGGAACTGATTTGGGGAGGATGTTTGCTTATTATGTCCCTGACACCCCTCCCCGATCTGATACGGTTGGTAAGGTTAATGCTGATAATGTGAATGTCAATGCTTTACCTGATGATGATGATGATGATGATGATGATGATGATGATGATGTTGTTGTATTGGAAGGTGCAGGAGAACTCAGCCATGTCACTCTGCGGGGTGATGTTGCTGAGGATCCCCTAGCAGGAGCAAAGGTCAGTGCCAAGGGTAATGGGGAGAGGCACGAGGACCATGGCGCAGGTGGTGCTGTGCCAGTGACCAGTGTCACAACAGATGGTGACCTGGCTGATAGTCGCTGCCCCATACGTAGCACTGTGCCTGAGGTAATGGAGGATGATGGAGAAGTAGTTCTCATGGCCTCGCAGGCTAATGAGACGGGGTTATTCCCCGGGGAGACGGCCTATATAGCCGCTGTTACCCGCAGTCAGAGTGCCCAGAACGCAAGTAACGCCCTGCCTTCTGGACCCTCCTCGAACAGAGGAATAACTGAATCAGGTATGGACCCAGAGCCGGTCCCAGAGGGTCCCAGTGAGGACGTGGCCTTAACCTCACTTCTGGCTTCCTCCAGCCAGGAGTTTCAGGCAGCGCTGCACTCAGATGATAGCCTGGAGACGTTAAGGAGCCTCGCGGAGAAACCCACCTCCGAGTCGGATAAGGAGAGGGTATTCTGGGACCAAGGGAGGTTGTACCGGGAGACAGTTCCCTGTACACCCCAACAGGAGTGGCTGAGGGAAAGACAGCTGGTCGTCCCCTACCAATTCAGGGATGAGTTGTTGCGGATCGCCCATGAAATTCCACTCGCTGGACACTTGGGGGTCAGCAAAACCAAGGCCCGGCTGTCTCATCACTTTTATTGGCCCAAAATGAAGACAGATGTGGTGAACTACTGTCGATCCTGTACCACGTGTCAAAGAGTGGGAAAGTCAAGGCCGGCCCCCAAAGCCCCCCTGATCTCTTTGCCAGTGATAGAGGAGCCTTTCCAGAGGATTGCTGTGGACATTGTGGGACCACTGGCCATACCCAGCAGCTCTGGAAAACAATTCATCCTTACCGTGGTAGACTATGCTACCCGGTATCCGGAGGCAGTAGCCCTGTCCTCAATTAGGGCGGATAAGGTGGCGGACGCCCTCTTGGCCATCTTTTCGCGAGTAGGATTTCCCAGGGAGATGCTTACCGACCAGGGGACTCAGTTCATGTCACGCTTAATGGAGGCCCTATGTAAGAAAATGCAGGTGCAGCATCTGGTATCGAGTGCGTATCACCCACAGACCAATGGTTTGTGTGAGCGATTCAACGGTACCCTCAAACAGATGTTAAAAATGCTGGTTGAGACCCAGGGTCGTGACTGGGAGCGTTACCTCCCACACCTGCTATTTGCTTACAGAGAGGTTCCACAGGCCTCGACGGGGTTCTCCCCCTTTGAGCTCCTGTATGGCAGGCGTGTCCGAGGACCCCTTGGGTTGATAAGGGAATTCTGGGAAAAAGAGCCGAGCTCCCCAGGAGTGTCCATCGTGGAGTATGTCATGCGCTTCCGTGACAAGATGCAGACCTTGACGCAGTTGGTGCATGACAACATGGCGCAAGCCCAGGCTGACCAGAAGCATTGGTACGACCAGAACGCCCGAGAACGGACCTACCAGGTGGGTCAGAAGGTGTGGGTGCTGGTCCCCGTACCAAAGGACAAGCTTCAGGCGGCCTGGGAAGGCCCGTACGTCATTCACCAACAGCTCAACCCGGTCACCTACGTGATCACACTTGACCACGAGCGGGGTAGGCGGAAGGCGTTTCACGTTAATATGATGAAGGCTCATCAAGAACGTGGAACCTGCGTCCTACCGGTCTGCAACCTGCCCGAGGATGGGGAGGATGACCCCCTCTTGGACATGCTCGCCCAAGCGAAGGCCAGCGGGTCCCTAGAGGATGTAGAGCTAAGCGACTTGCTATCCGCAGACCAGAGGTCTCAGATGCAAGCAGTGCTAAAACCCTTCCAAGCAGTGTTCACCAATCTGCCTGGCAGGACTGAAGTGGCGGTCCATGAAGTGGACACCGGGAATCATGCCCCACTCCGGCGGACAGCCTATCGAATCTCCGACGAGGTGCAGCATGTCATGCGCCAGGAGGTCGAGGAGATGCTGCAGTTGGGGGTGATTAAGCGGTCCAAGAGCGCGTGGGCCTCACCTGTAGTCCTGGTGCCTAAGAAGGACCGGACCACCCGGTTCTGTGTGGACTACAGGGGGCTCAACGCTATCACCGCCTCTGACGCACAACCAATGCCACGCATTGAGGAGCTGCTGGAGCGGTTAGCCAGCGCGAGCTATCTCTCCATTATGGATTTGAGTCGGGGATATTGGCAGATTCCCTTGAGCCCCGGGGCCCAGGAGAAGTCCGCCTTTATCACCCCCTTCGGATTGTATGAATCCACAGTCATGCCCTTCGGCATGAAAAATGCCCCTGCCACGTTCCAGCGAATGGTCAACCACCTGCTCCAGGGACTGGAGAGGTACGCAGTGGCGTACCTGGATGACATTGCCATCTTCAGTCCCACCTGGGAGGATCACCTCGAGCATCTGCAGCAGGTGCTCGGGCGCATTCACCAGGCGGGCTTGACCATCAAGCCGGGAAAGTGCCAGATGGGCATGAACGAGGTCCACTACCTGGGGCACCGGGTAGGTGGGGGTACTCTGAAGCCAGAGCCTGGGAAGGTGGACGCTATCGTGTCCTGGCCCACCCCCAGGACCAAGAAGCAGGTGCAGTCCTTCTTGGGCACCGCAGGGTACTATAGACGCTTTGTGCAGGACTATAGTAGCCTTGCGAAGCCCTTGACAGACCTCACCAGGAAGAGCCTACCCCATTCCGTCAAATGGACGGATGAATGCGAGGTGGCCTTTAGGGCTTTGAAGACTGCCCTGAGCAGCTCTCCTGTACTAAAGGCGGTCGACGGCACACGGCCACTCTTAGTACAGACCGACGCCAGTGAGTTTGGCCTCGGTGCTGTACTCAGCCAGGTCGACTCGGGGAACCAAGAACACCCCGTGTTGTACCTAAGCCGGAAACTGCTGCCGAGGGAAGTGGCCTATTCCACCATAGAGAAGGAGTGCCTGGCCATTGTATGGGCCCTCAACCGCTTACAGCCTTATTTGTACGGGCGCCCCTTCACTGTCGTGACTGACCACAACCCCCTGAGTTGGCTGCACACCATGTCAGGTGCCAACGGAAGGTTGTTACGCTGGAGCCTCACCCTCCAGCAGTACGACTTTACCGTTCAACACCGCAAGGGCAGCGAGCATGGCAATGCCGATGGGTTGTCCCGGCGAGGGGAGCCTCCAGACATACGCTTGGAGGAGTACCAGAAGGTCCTACCTCCATAGCGCAGTCAAAAAGGGGGAGGTGTCAGGCAAAAGGTATTTTTGCCCGAGTTTTTAAAAATGAGAGATGTTTTAAAAAAGGGAAAAAAAAAACACCCCCTATCTGTTTGTAAGTGAAGACATAGAACTCACTTTTGCTTTTCCCCAAACCAGGAATTTTTATGACCCGCCATAAAACCTCAGTCCAGGGCAAGCGCTGGTACAAACCGGAAAATCCCTCCAAAAAATCCCATTGTTTAATTGTACAAACGTTTTATGCCAATTTTAATCACGCACAGGTCTGACAGAAACATCGGAACCACGTTTTTTGAATGCTCACCTTTTTCCCATTACAACAGTATAACTTGCATAACTGAGGAATGACCGGGAACTGAGATAATGGATTCTGAGATTCTGAGCGTCATAGAGGTTTAATATTTAATATCTATCTTCATAAATATTGGTGACGGTCAAGATGATGTCTCCCTCTTGGATGTGGGACCCCCCCACACCAAGATATGGAATCTGAAGGATTTTTTAGGTCTTCTGCAGCTGGGTGGGCTCGCAAAGCCGAGCCCCCTTGTAAGGTAAATAAGGGGTGTTCCCCAGAGTTTTGGCTGCTTGCTAAAAACCAGATCGGCCATTTTTCAAGCCATTCCAACCAGGGACGCAGACGCATGCACTACACGCTGCGTGAAGGAATCAAGTATAATTTCCGGGGAGCCGTCCCCCCCACAGAATCTGAGACCATCACCTTGTGAAGCAGGTTTTGCTATTACTTATCCCTTTTATTTTAATAACTGTTTATGCATACATGTAAATTGTCTCCTTTATAATATCTTGTATATATTTTGTAAACACTGCCCCCCTTTTGGGAGTAAATCATTAATTATTTACCAGTTTCTTTCTTCTTGTCCTATGTCGAGCAAACACGTTCCTCACCCGCTAATTCACGTTACCTACCAGGTACCCGATCCACCTGTTAAGCGATCGGTGGTGGCAGTATACCAGTATTTATGTGATATTGTGGTTTGAGGGTGGCTGGTCGGAGGTATATATACGTTCCTGGAAGGAACTGGTGGTATATATACGTCCTGTCACATCACGTGCCGCAATAGTCGACATAAATTAGAGCAGCTGCACCCGTGCTTATCCTCTGTCAATACCGTGTTTGACCAGCAGGATAAGGGGGCGCCAGAGAGCTGCAAGGTCTGACCCAAGAGTGGGTGTTGTTTTCATGACAAATTGGTGGCAGCGGTGGGATCATAGGACATTAGTGATCGGGTTTGAGCAATCATTCCTCTCACTAAAAACTTGCACAAAAGTTTTGAAGATCGAACTCAGTGTTTATTAGATCTGAGACAATACTGTATGTGTAACAGTTACCCCTACCCTTCTTCGTTTTTTCTTTTCTATTTTTATTTTGGTGATCATGGTCGTAGTTAGGGAGTCCTTGTATCACCAGCAGAAAAAGGACACTCTTACTGGAATATGTATAATCAAAGGCATTGACCCCCACGGAAAAAGCAAAGAACAAATGATTTCTGAACTGTTACAAGATGCTGCAGAGCCCGTCCGACAGCAGAGCCCTGATGAGGGGGCGGCCAGCAAAGGCCCGGATGGCGCTGCTGCCGGGGTCCAACCAGTGATTGCCAGCCATACCCGCAACCAGGGTAGTGTGGACCCCCACCTGCAGATGGCCTTGGAGGAGCTCGCCACAGACGATCATGATGGACGACTGGAGCTGATCCTGAAATTCCGAGAGGCTGCTGAGCGACAAGCTGACCGAGAGGTTGCTGAGCGACAAGCCCAAGCTGACCGACAACACCAGCTGGAGCTAGCCCGGATTCAGAAGGAGTCGCCCTCTACGCAGACCCGTGAGTCCAACAGTGCCAGCTGCTTTAAACCTCGTCCTGAGCACTTCCCTGTGATGGAAAAGGATGGGGACTTGGACACATTTCTGCGAGGCTTTGAAAAGGAATGCAGGCAGTATCAGCTGCCCATCGACCAATGGGCAAGATATTTGACTCCAGGGCTCCGAGGAAAAGCTTTGGAGGTGTTTGCTTCCCTCCCTCGAGAGCAGGATGGAGACTATGAGGCCGTCAAGCAGGCCCTGATAAAAAAGTACCAGCTGACTCCGGAGGTTTACCGGAAAAAATTCAGAACCCTCCAACGTGGACCACATGACACCTACCGTGATGTGGTAGACGGGCTCAGAACCAACTTTGAGCAGTGGATCCAAGGACTGTCAGCGACCACCTTTGAGCAGCTAAAGGACCTGATGGTGAAAGACCAGTTCCTGCATCTGTCTCCGACTGAGGTACGGCAGTTCGTGATGGATCGGGAGCCACCTGATGCCAATAAAGCAGCGCAGATCGCAGACACCTACGAGGCCAACCGGAGACCAGAGGTGCGGAAGCCGGTCGTCGCCAGCTGGAAAGGGGGTAAGCCATCAACCACCATCCCTGCCCCTGCCAGCCGACCTTTCGGAGGCCTTTTTCCCGTTGCCAAGGCCCTGCCTGCATCCGATGCCCGCAGGTGTTATTCCTGCAACCAGACTGGTCATCTCAGCGCCACTTGCCCAGAGAAGCAGAGGAAGAACCCCCCATCCAAGGCCCCAGGGCCTAATGCCTCAGTTCTTTTGGTGGGTGGGCCGGTTGGGAGGGCCTGTGAAAACTTTCAGTCTGTCAGGGTGGGGAACACTCTCACTGTAGGCCTCAAGGACACTGGGGCCGAACGAACCCTCATCCGACCCGAACTGGTGTCCCCTGAAGCGCTTATTCCAGGAAAGACCCTGACTGTCACCGGGATTGGGGGTGTCCGATGCCCCTTGCCCATGGCCCGGGTTTTTATTGATTGGGGTGCGGGGAGTGGGGTGAAGGAAGTGGGAGTATCCAAAAACCTACCTGCAAATGTTTTGTTGGGAACTGATTTGGGGAGGATGTTTGCTTATTATGTCCCTGACACCCCTCCCCGATCTGATACGGTTGGTAAGGTTAATGCTGATAATGTGAATGTCAATGCTTTACCTGATGATGATGATGATGATGATGATGATGATGATGATGATGTTGTTGTATTGGAAGGTGCAGGAGAACTCAGCCATGTCACTCTGCGGGGTGATGTTGCTGAGGATCCCCTAGCAGGAGCAAAGGTCAGTGCCAAGGGTAATGGGGAGAGGCACGAGGACCATGGCGCAGGTGGTGCTGTGCCAGTGACCAGTGTCACAACAGATGGTGACCTGGCTGATAGTCGCTGCCCCATACGTAGCACTGTGCCTGAGGTAATGGAGGATGATGGAGAAGTAGTTCTCATGGCCTCGCAGGCTAATGAGACGGGGTTATTCCCCGGGGAGACGGCCTATATAGCCACTGTTACCCGCAGTCAGAGTGCCCAGAACGCAAGTAACGCCCTGCCTTCTGGACCCTCCTCGAACAGAGGAATAACTGAATCAGGTATGGACCCAGAGCCGGTCCCAGAGGGTCCCAGTGAGGACGTGGCCTTAACCTCACTTCTGGCTTCCCCCAGCCAGGAGTTTCAGGCAGCTCTGCACTCAGATGATAGCCTGGAGACGTTAAGGAGCCTCGCGGAGAAACCCACCTCCGAGTCGGATAAGGAGAGGGTATTCTGGGACCAAGGGAGGTTGTACCGGGAGACAGTTCCCTGTACACCCCAACAGGAGTGGCTGAGGGAAAGACAGCTGGTCGTCCCCTACCAATTCAGGGATGAGTTGTTGCGGATCGCCCATGAAATTCCACTCGCTGGACACTTGGGGGTCAGCAAAACCAAGGCCCGGCTGTCTCATCACTTTTATTGGCCCAAAATGAAGACAGATGTGGTGAACTACTGTCGATCCTGTACCACGTGTCAAAGAGTGGGAAAGTCAGGGCCGGCCCCCAAAGCCCCCCTGATCTCTTTTGCCAGTGATAGAGGAGCCTTTCCAGAGGATTGCTGTGGACATTGTGGGACCACTGGCCATACCCAGCGGAAGGCGTTTCACGTTAATATGATGAAGGCTCATCAAGAACGTGGAACCTGCGTCCTACCGGTCTGCAACCTGCCCGAGGATGGGGAGGATGACCCCCTCTTGGACATGCTCGCCCAAGCGAAGGCCAGCGGGTCCCTAGAGGATGTAGAGCTAAGCGACTTGCTATCCGCAGACCAGAGGTCTCAGATGCAAGCAGTGCTGAAACCCTTCCAAGCAGTGTTCACCAATCTGCCTGGCAGGACTGAAGTGGCGGTCCATGAAGTGGACACCGGGAATCATGCCCCACTCCGGCGGACAGCCTATCGAATCTCCGACGAGGTGCAGCATGTCATGCGCCAGGAGGTCGAGGAGATGCTGCAGTTGGGGGTGATTAAGCGGTCCAAGAGCGCGTGGGCCTCACCTGTAGTCCTGGTGCCTAAGAAGGACCGGACCACCCGGTTCTGTGTGGACTACAGGGGGCTCAACGCTATCACCGCCTCTGACGCACAACCAATGCCACGCATTGAGGAGCTGCTGGAGCGGTTAGCCAGCGCGAGCTATCTCTCCATTATGGATTTGAGTCGGGGATATTGGCAGATTCCCTTGAGCCCCGGGGCCCAGGAGAAGTCCGCCTTTATCACCCCCTTCGGATTGTATGAATCCACAGTCATGCCCTTCGGCATGAAAAATGCACCTGCCACGTTCCAGCGAATGGTCAACCACCTGCTCCAGGGACTGGAGAGGTACGCAGTGGCGTACCTGGATGACATTGCCATCTTCAGTCCCACCTGGGAGGATCACCTCGAGCATCTGCAGCAGGTGCTCGGGCGCATTCACCAGGCGGGCTTGACCATCAAGCCGGGAAAGTGCCAGATGGGCATGAACGAGGTCCACTACCTGGGGCACCGGGTAGGTGGGGGTACTCTGAAGCCAGAGCCTGGGAAGGTGGACGCTATCGTGTCCTGGCCCACCCCCAGGACCAAGAAGCAGGTGCAGTCCTTCTTGGGCACCGCAGGGTACTATAGACGCTTTGTGCAGGACTATAGTAGCCTTGCGAAGCCCTTGACAGACCTCACCAGGAAGAGCCTACCCCATTCCGTCAAATGGACGGATGAATGCGAGGTGGCCTTTAGGGCTTTGAAGACTGCCCTGAGCAGCTCTCCTGTACTAAAGGCGGTCGACGGCACACGGCCACTCTTAGTACAGACCGACGCCAGTGAGTTTGGCCTCGGTGCTGTACTCAGCCAGGTCGGCTCGGGGAACCAAGAACACCCCGTGTTGTACCTAAGCCGGAAACTGCTGCCGAGGGAAGTGGCCTATTCCACCATAGAGAAGGAGTGCCTGGCCATTGTATGGGCCCTCAACCACTTACAGCCTTACTTGTACGGGCGCCCCTTCACTGTCGTGACTGACCACAACCCCCTGAGTTGGCTGCACACCATGTCAGGTGCCAACGGAAGGTTGTTACGCTGGAGCCTCACCCTCCAGCAGTACGACTTTACCGTTCAACACCGCAAGGGCAGCGAGCATGGCAATGCCGATGGGTTGTCCCGGCGAGGGGAGCCTCCAGACATACGCTTGGAGGAGTACCAGAAGGTCCTACCTCCATAGCGCAGTCAAAAAGGGGGAGGTGTCAGGCAAAAGGTATTTTTGCCCGAGTTTTTAAAAATGTTTTAAAAAAGGAAAAAAAAACCCACCCCCTATCTGTTTGTAAGTGAAGACATAGAACTCACTTTTGCTTTTCCCCAAACCAGGAATTTTTATGACCCGCCATAAAACCTCAGTCCAGGGCAAGCGCTGGTAAAAACCAGAAAATCCCTCCAAAAAATCCCATTGTTTAATTGTACAAACGTTTTATGCCAATTTTAATCACGCACAGGTCTGACAGAAACATCGGAACCACGTTTTTTGAATGCTCACCTTTTTCCCATTACAACAGTATAACTTGCATAACTGAGGAATGACCGGGAACTGAGATAATGGATTCTGAGATTCTGAGCGTCATAGAGGTTTCATATTTAATATCTATCTTCATGAATATTGGTGACGGTCAAGATGATGTCTCCCTCTTGGATGTGGGACCCCCCCACACCAAGATATGGAATCTGAAGGATTTTTTAGGTCTTCTGCAGCTGGGTGGGCTCGCAAAGCCGAGCCCCCTTGTAAGGTAAATAAGGGGTGTTCCCCAGAGTTTTGGCTGCTTGCTAAAAACCAGATCGGCCATTTTTCAAGCCATTCCAACCAGGGACGCAGACGCATGCACTACACGCTGCGTGAAGGAATCAAGTATAATTTCCGGGGAGCCGTCCCCCCCACAGAATCTGAGACCACCACCTTGTGAAGCAGGTTTTGCTATTACTTATCCCTTTTATTTTAATAACTGTTTATGCATACATGTAAATTGTCTCCTTTATAATATCTTGTATATATTTTGTAAACACTGCCCCCCTTTTGGGAGTAAATCATTAATTATTTACCAGTTTCTTTCTTCTTGTCCTATGTCGAGCAAACACGTTCCTCACCCGCTAATTCACGTTACCTACCAGGTACCCGATCCACCTGTTAAGCGATCGGTGGTGGCAGTATACCAGTAATTATGTGATATTGTGGTTTGAGGGTGGCTGGTCGGAGGTATATATACGTTCCTGGAAGGAACTGGTGGTATATATACGTCCTGTCACATCACGTGCCGCAATAGTCGACATAAATTAGAGCAGCTGCACCCGTGCTTATCCTCTGTCAATACCGTGTTTGACCAGCAGGATAAGGGGGCGCCAGAGAGCTGCAAGGTCTCACCCAAGAGTGGGTGTTGTTTTCATGACAGACATCACTGTCGTTATTATCCCTGAAATATGACATCACTGTGTATATTTTCCCGGTACACTGACATCACTGTGTGTATTATCCCTGTACTGTGACATCACTGTGTTTATTATCCCTGTACTGTGACATCACTGTGTTTATTATCCCTGTACTTTGACATCACTGTGTTTATAATCCCTGTAATATGACATCACTGTGGTTATTATACCTGTGCTGTGACCTCACTGTGTATTATCTCTGTACTATGACATCACTGTGTTTATAATCCCGGTACTGTGACATCACTGTGTGTATTATCCCTGTACTTTGACATCACTGTGGTTATTATCCCGGTATTATGATATCACTGTGGCTCTTATCCCTGTACTGTGACATCACTGTGTGTTTTATCGCTGTACTACAATATCACTGTGGTTATAATCCCTGTAATATGACATCACAGTGGTTATTATCCCTGTAATATGACATCGCAGCGGTTATTATCCCTGTACTGTGACATCAGTGTGTATATTATCCCTGTACTGTGACATCATTGTTTTATTATCCCTGTACTGTGACATCACTGTGTGTATGATCTTTGTACTGTGACATCACTGTGTGTATTATCCCTGTACTGTGACACCACTGTGTTTATTATTCCTGTACTATGACATCACTGTGGTTGTTATCCCTATAATATGACATCACAGTAGTTATTATCCCTGTAATATGACATCACAGTGGTTATTATCCCTATACTGTGACATCACTGTGTGTATTATTCCTGTACTGTGACATCATTGTTTTATTATCCCTGTACAGAGACATCACTGTGTGTATTATCTTTGCACTGTGATATCTCTATGTGTATTATCCCTGCACCGTGACATCACTGTCTGTATTATCTCTATACTGTGACATCACTGTGTGTATTATCCCTGTACTGTCACACGACTGTGTTTATTAACCCTGTACTTTGACATCACTGCGTGAATTATCCCTGTACTGTGACATCACTGTTTTATTATCCCTATACTGTGACATCACTGTTTTTATTATCCCTGTACTGTGACATCACTGTATGTATTATCCCTGTACTGTGACATCACTGTGTGTATTATCTCTGTACTGTGACATCAATGAGTGTATTATCCCTGTACTGTGACATTGCTGTGTATATTATCTCTGTACTGTGAGATAACTATGTGTATTATCCCTGTACTGTGACATCACTGTTTGTATTATCTCTGTACTGTTACATAACTGTTTGTATTATCCCTGTACTGTGACATCACTGTGTATATTGTCTCTGTACTGTGACATCACTATGTATATTATCCCTATACTGTGACATCACTGTATGTATTATCCCTGTACTCTGATGTCATTGTGTGTAATATCCCTGTACTGTGACATCACTGTGTGTAATATCCCTGTACTGTGACATCACTGTGTGTATTATCTCTGTACTGTGAGATCACTATGTGTATTATCCCTGTACTGTGACATCACTGTTTGTATTATCTCTGTACTGTTACATCACTGTTTGTATTATCCCTGTACTGTGACATCACTGTGTATATTGTCTCTGTACTGTGACATCACTATGTATGTTATCCCTATACTGTGACATCACTGTATGTATTATCCCTGTACTGTGATGTCATTGTGTGTAATATCCCTGTACTGTTACATCACTGTTTGTATTATCCCTGTACTGTGACATCACTGTGTATATTGTCTCTGTACTGTGACATCATTATGTATATTATCCCTGTACTGTGACATCACTGTTTGTATTATCCCTGTACTGTGACATCACTGTGTGTGTTATCTCTGCACTGTGACATCACTGTGTGTATTATTCCTGTACTGTGACATCAATGTGTGTATTATACCTGTACTGTGACATCACTATGTGTATTATCTCTGTATTGTGACATCACTGTGTATATTATCCCTGTACTGTGACATCACTGTGTGTATTATACCCGTACTGTGACATCACTGTGTGTATTATCTCTGTACTGTGACATGACTGTGTATTATCCCTGTACTTTGACATCACTGTGTATTTTCCCTGTACTGTGACATCACTGTGGTTATTAGCCCTGTACTGTGACATCACTGTCGTTATTATCCCTGAAATATGACATCACTGTGTATATTTTCCCTGTACAGTGACATCACTGTGTTTATTATCCCGATACTGTGACATCACTGTGTTTATTATACCTGTACTGTGACATCACTGTGTTTATAAACCCTGTAATATGACATCACTGTCGTTATTATCCCTGAAATATGACATCACTGTGTATATTTTCCCGGTACAGTGACATCACTGTGTGTATTATCCCTGTACTGTGACATCACTGTTTTTATTATCCCTGTACTGTGACATCACTGTGTTTATTATCCCTGTACTGTGACATCACTGTGTTTATAATCCCTGTAATATGACATCAATTTGGTTATTATATCTGTGCTGTGACATCACTGTGTATTATCTCTGTACTATGACATCATTGTGTTTATAATCCCGGTACTGTGACATCACTGTGGTTATTATCCCGGTATTATGATATCACTGTGGTTCTTATCCCTGTACTGTGACATCACTGTGTGTTTTATTCCTGTACTACAATATCACTGTGGTTATAATCCCTGTAATATGACATCACAGTGGTTATTATGCCTGTAATATGACATCACAGCGGTTATTATCCCTGTACTGTGACATCAGTGTGTATATTATCCCTGTACTGTGACATCATTGTTTTTTTATCCCTGTACTGTGACATCACTGTGTGTATGATCTTTGTACTGTGATATCACTGTGTGTATTATCCCTGTACTGTGACGCCACTGTGTTTATTATTCCTGTACTATGACATCACTGTGGTTGTTATCCCTGTAATATGACATCACAGTAGTTATTATCCCTGTAATATGACATCACAGTGGTTATTATCCCTATACTGTGACATCACTGTGTGTATTATTCCTGTACTGTGACATCATTGTTTTATTATCCCTCTACAGAGACATCACTGTGTGTATTATCTTTGCACTGTGATATCACTATGTGTATTATCCCTGTACCGTGACATCACTGTCTGTATTATCTCTATACTGTGACATCACTGTGTGTATTATCCCTGTACTGTCACACCACTGTGTTTATTATCCCTGTACTTTGACATCACTGCGTGAATTATCCCTGTACTGTGACATCACTGTTTTATTATCCCTATACTGTAACATCACTGTTTTTATTATCCCTGTACTGTGACATCACTGTATGTATTATCCCTGTACTGTGACATCACTGTGTGTATTATCTCTGTACTGTGACATCAATGAGTGTATTATCCCTGTACTGTGACATCGCTGTGTGTATTATCCCTCTACTGTGACAGCACTGTATGTAGTATTCCTGTACTGTGACATCACTGTGTGCATTATCTCTGTACTGTGACATCACTGTGTGTTTTATCCCTGTACTACAACATCACTGTGGTTATTATCCCTGTAATATGACATCACAGTGGTTATTATCCCTGTAATATGACATCACAGTGGTTATTATCCCTGTACTGTGACATCACTGTGTGTATTATCCCTGTACTGTGATATCACTGTGTGTATGATCTTTGAACTGTGACATCACTATGTGTATTATCCCTGTAATGTGACATCATTGTGTGTATTATCTCTGTACTGTGACATCACTGTGTGTATAATCTCTGTACTGTGACATCACTGTGTGTATTATCCCTGTCCTGTGAAATCACTATATGTATTATCCCTGTACTGTGACATCACTGTGTGTATTATCCCTGTACTGTGACATCACTGTGTGTATTATCCCTGTACTGTGACATCACTGTGTGTATTATCTCTGTACTGTGACATCACTGTGTGTATTATCCCTGTACTGTGACATCACTGTGTGTATTATCTCTGTACTGTGAGATCACTATGTGTATAATCCCTGTACTGTGACACCACTGTTTGTATTATCTCTGTACTGTTACATCACTGTTTGTATTATCCCTGTACTGTGACATCACTATGTATATTATCTCTGTACTGTGACATCACTATATATATTATCAATGTACTGTGACATCACTGTATGTATTATCCCTCTACTGTAATGTCATTGTGTGTAATATCCCTGTACTGTGACATCACTGTGTGTATTATCCCTGTACTGTGACATCATTGTGTGTATTATCTCTGTACTGTGACATCACTGTGTATATTATCCTTGTACTGTGACATCACTGTGTGTATTATCTATGTACTGTGACATCACTGTGTGTATTATCCCTGTACTGTGACATCACTGTGTGTATTATACCTGTACTGTGACATCACTGTGTGCATTATCCCTATACTGTAACATCACTATGTGTATTATCTCTATACTGTCACATCATTGTGTGTATTATCTCTGTACTGTGACATCACTGTGTGTATTATCTCTGTACTGTGACATCCATTTTTGTATTATCTCTATAATGTGACATCACTGTGTGTATTATCCCTGCACTGTGACATCACTGTGTGTGTTATCTCTGTACTGTGACATCACTATGTGTATTATCCCTGTACTGTGACATCACTCTGTGTATTATCCCTGTACTGAGACATCACTGTTTTATTATCCCTGTACTGTAACATTAATGTGTGTATTATCCCTGTAGTGTAACATCCCTGTGTGTATTATACCTGTACTGTGACATCACTGTGTGTATTATCTCTGTACTGTGACATCACTGTGTGTAGTATCCCTGTACTGTGACATCACTGTGTGTATTATCTCTGTACTGTGACATCACTGTGTTTATTATCCCTGTACTGTGACATCACTGTGTATATTATCCCTGTACTGTGACATCACTGTGTGTATTATCCCTGTACTTTGACATCACTGTGTACATTGTCCCTGTACTGTGACATCAGTGTTTATTATCTCTATACTGTGACATCACAGTGTTTATTATATCTGTACTGGGACATCACTGTGTGTATTATCCCTGTACTGGGACATCAATGGGTGTATTATCCCTGTACTGTGACATCACTATGTGTATTATCCCTGTACTGTGACATCACTGTGTGTATTATCCCTGTACTGTGACATCACTGTGCTTATTATCCCTGTACTGTGACATTACTGTGTGTATTATCCCTGTACTGTGACATCAATGTGTTTGTCACGAAAACGACACTTCGTTAGACCTTGCAGCCCTCTGGCGCCCCCTTATCCTGCTGGTCAAACACGGTATTGATCGAGGATAAGCAACAGGGCGCAGCTGCTCTCATTTATATTGACTATTGTGGCACGTGATGTTACAGGACATATATATACCACCGGTTCCTTCCATGAACATATATATACCTCCGACCAGCCACCCTCAAACCACAATATCACATAAATACTGGTATACTGCCACCACCGATCGCTTGACAGGTGGGTCGGGTACCGGTTTGGTAACGTGAATTAGCGGGTGAGGAACGTGTTTGCTCGACATAGGACAAGAAGAACGAAGCTGGTAAATAATAATGATTTGCTCCCGAAAGTAGGCAGTGTTTACAAAAGATATACAAGATATTATAAAGGAGACAATTTACATATATGCATAAAACAGTTATTAAAATAAAAGGGATAAGTGATAGCAAAACCTGCGCCACAAGGTGATGGTCTCAGATTCTGTGGGGGGATGGCTCCCCGGAAATTAGGTGTGATTCCTCCATGCAGTGAGTAGTGCATGCGTCTGGAGTCCCTGGGTAAGAATGAAGTAAAATGGCCATTCTGGTTTTTAGTAAGGGGCCAAAACCCTAGGAGACACCCATGTTGTTTACCTCACACGGGGGCTCAGTTTTGTGAACCCACCCAGCTGCCTAAGACATAAAAATCCTTCAGATTTCATATCTTGGTATGGGGGCGTCCCACATCCAAGATGGAAACATCATGTTTGCCGTCACAAATATTCATGAAGATGGATATCAAATATCTCTATGACGCTCAGAAGCTCAAAATCAGTACCCATTTCCCAGGTTCCTGGTGCTCTTCCAGCAACAAAAACCACACCATCACAAGTGGAAAAAGGTGAACATCTCAAAAATGTGGTCCCTGTGTTTGTGACAGTCATGGGCATTATTAAAATCGACATTAAAAGTTTGTACAGTTAGACAATAGGATTTTGGAGGGAATCTCCCGTTTACTAGAGTATGCTTGCTCTTGCTGAAGTTTTATGGCGGTAATAAAAATTCCTTGTTTGGGGGGAGAAAGAGAGAGTTCTATGTAGCCTCTTCAAAATGAGCAGGGGGTGGAGATTTAATACATCTCTCATTTTTAAAACTAGGACAAAAATACATTTTGCCTGACAGTGTTTATTATCTCTGCACTGGGACATCACTGTGTGTATTATCCCTATACTGTGACATCACTGTGTGTATTATCTCTGTACTGCGACATCTCTGTGTGTATTATCCCAGTACTGTGACATCACTGTGTCTTTTATCCCTGCACTGTGACATCACTTTGTCTATTATCCTTATACTGTGACATCACTGTGTGAATTATCTCTGTACTGTGACATCAATGTGATTATTATATCTGCACTGCGACATCACTGTGTGTATTATCCCTGTACTGTGACATCACTGTGTGTATTATCCCTGTACTGTGACATCACTGTGTGTATTATCTCTGTACTGTGAGATCACTATGTGTATTATCCCTGTACTGTGACATCACTGTTTGTATTATCTCTGTACTGTTACATCACTGTTTGTATTATCCCTGTACTGTGACATCACTGTGTATATTGTCTCTGTACTGTGACATCACTATGTATATTATCCCTATACTGTGACATCACTGTATGTATTATCCCTGTACTGTGATGTCATTGTGTGTAATATCCCTGTACTGTGACATCACTGTGTGTAATATCTCTGTACTGTGACATCACTGTGTGTATTATCCCTGTACTGTGACATCACTGTGTTTATTATCCCTGTACTTTGACATCACTGTGTGTATTATCCCTATACTGTGACATCACTGTGTTTATTATCCCTGTACTTTGACATCACTGTGTACATTATCCCTGTACCACAGTACTTTGACATTAGTGTTTTTTATATATGTACTGTGACATCACTGTGTTTATTATATCTGTACTGTGACATCACTGTGTGTATTATCCCTGTACTGGGACATCAATGGGTCTATTATCCCTGTACTGTGACATCACTGTGTGTATTATGCCCGTACTGTGACATCACTGTGCTTATTATCCCTGTACTGTGACATAACTGTGTTTATTATCCCTGTACTTTGACATAACTGTGTACATTATCCCTGTACTGTGACATCAGGTGACATCAGTGTTTATTATTTCTGTACTGTGACATCACTGTGTTTATTATATCTGTACTGTGACATCACTGTGTGTATTATCCCTGTTCTGGGACATCAATGTGTGTATTATCCCTGTACTGTGACATCACTGTGTGTATTATCCCTGTTCTGGGACATCACTGTGTGTATTATCTCTGTACTGTGACATAAATGTTTGTATTATCTCTGTACTGTGAAATCACTTTGTGTGTTATCCATGCACTGTAGCATCATTGTGTGTATTATCCCGGTACTGTGACATCACTGTGTTTATTTTTCCTGTACTGTGACATCACTGTGTGTATTATCCTTGTACTGTGACATCACTGTTTGTATTATCCCTGTACTGTGACATCACTGTGTGTATTATCTCTGTACTGTGAGATCACTATGTGTATTATCCCTGTACTGTGACATCAATGTGTGTATTATCTCTGTACTGTGACATCACTTTGTGTATAATCTCTGTACTGTGACATCACTCTATGTATTATCCCTGTACTGTGACATCACTGTTTGTATTATCTCTGTACTGTTACATCACTGTTTGTATTATCACTGTACTGTGACATCACTGTGTATATTGTCTCTGTACGGTGACATCATTATGTATATTATCCCTGTACTGTGACATCACTGTTTGTATTATCCCTGTACTGTGACATCACTGTGTGTATTATCTCTGCACTGTGACATCACTGTGTGTTTTATTCCTGTACTGTGACATCAATGTGTGTATTATACCTGTACTGTGACATCACTATGTGTATTATCTCTGTACTGTGACATCACTGTGTATATTATCCCTGTACTGTGACATCACTGTGTGTATTATCCCCGTACTGTGACATCACTGTGTGTATTATCTCTGTACTGTGACATGACTGTGTATTATCCCTGTACTTTGACATCACTGTGTATTTTCCCTGTACTGTGACATCACTTTGGTTATTATCCCTGTACTGTGACATCACGGTCGTTATTATCCCTGAAATATGACATCACTGTGTATATTTTCCCTGTACAGTGACATCACTGTGTTTATTATCCCGGTACTGTGACATCACTGTGTTTATTATACCTGTACTGTGACATCACTGTGTTTATAATCCCTGTAATATGACATCACTGTCGTTATTATCCCTGAAATATGACATCACTGTGTATATTTTCCCGGTACAGTGACATTACTGTGTGTATTATCCCTGTACTGTGACATCACTGTGTTTATTATACCTGTGCTGTGACATCACTGTGTATTATCTCTGTACTATGACATCACTGTGTTTATAATCCCTGTACTGTGACATCACTGTGTGTATTATCCCTGTACTTTGACATCACTATGGTTATTATCCCGGTATTATGATATCACTGTGGTTCTTATCCCTGTACTGTGACATCACTGTGTATTTTATCCCTGTACTACAATATCACTGTGGTTATAATCCCTGTAATATGACATCACAGTGGTTATTATCCCTGTAATATGACATCACAGCGGTTATTATCCCTGTACTGTGACATCAGTGTGTATATTATCCCTGTACTGTGACATCATTGTTTTATTATCCCTGTACTGTGACATCACTGTGTGTATGATCTTTGTACTGTGACATCACTGTGTGTATTATCCCTGTACTGTGACACCACTGTGTTTATTATCCCTGTACTATGACATCACTGTGGTTGTTATCCCTGTAATATGACATCACAGTAGTTATTATCCTTGTAATATGACATCACAGTGGTTATTATCCCTATACTGTGACATCACTGTGTGTATTATTCCTGTACTGTGACATCATTGTTTTATTATCCCTGTACAGAGACATCACTGTGTGTATTATCTTTGCACTGTGATATCACTATGTGTATTATCCCTGTACCGTGACATCACTGTCTGTATTATCTCTATACTGTGACATCACTGTGTGTATTATCCCTGTACTGTCACACCACTGTGTTTATTATCCCTGTACTTTGACATCACTGCGTGAATTATCCCTGTACTGTGACATCACTGTTTTATTATCCCTATACTGTGACATCACTGTTTTTATTATCCCTGTACTGTGACATCACTGTATGTATTATCCCTGTACTGTGACATCACTGTGTGTATTATCTCTGTACTGTGACATCAATGAGTGTATTATCCGTGTACTGTGACATCACTGTGTGTATTATCCCTCTACTGTGACAGCACTGTATGTATTATCCCTGTACTGTGACATCACTGTGTGCATTATCTCTGTACTGTGACATCACTGTGTGTTTTATCCCTGTACTACAACATCACTGTGGTTATTATCCCTGTAATATGACATCACAGTGGTTATTATCCCTGTAATATGACATCACAGTGGTTATTATCCCTGTACTGTGACATCACTGTATGTATTATCCCTGTACTGTGACATCACTGTGTTTATTATCCCTGTACTGTAACATCATTGTGCTTATTATCCCTGTACTGTGACATCACTGTGTTTATAATCCCTGTAATATGACATCACTGTGGTTATTATACCTGTGCTGTGACATCACTGTTTGTAACATCTCTGTACTATGACATCACTGTGGTTATTATCCCTACACTGTGACATCACTGTGGTTATTATCCCTGTACTATGACATCACTGTGGTTATTATCCCTGTACTGTGACATCACTGTGTTTATTATCCAGGTACTGTGACAACATTGTGGGTATTATCCCTGTACTATGACATCACTGTGGTTATTATCCCTGTACTATGACATCAATGTGGTTATTATCCCTGTACTGTGACATCACTGTGTGTATTATCCCTGTACTATGACATCACTGTGGTTATTATCCCTGTAATATGACATCACAGTGGTTATTATCCCTGTAATGTGACATCACAGTGGTTATTATCCCTGTACTGTGACATCACTGTGTGTATTATCCCTGTACTGTGACATCATTGTTTTTTTATCCCTGGACAGCGACATCACTGTGTGTATTATCTTTGTACTGTGACATCACTGTGTGTACTATCCCTCTACTGTGACAGCACTGTATGTATTATCCCTGTACTGTGACATCACTGTGTGTATTATCTCTGTACTGTGACATCACTGTATGTATTATACCTGTACTGTGACATCACTGTTTTATTATCCCTGTACAGTGACATCAATGTGTGTATTATCCTTGTACTGTGACATCACTGTGCGTATTATCCCTGTACTGTGACATCACTGTGTGTATTATCTCTGTACTGTGACATGAATGTGTGTATTATCCCTCTACTGTGACATCAATGTGTGTATTATCCCTCTACTGTGACAGCACTGTATGTATTATCCCTGTACTGTGACATCACTGTGTGCATTATTTCTGTACTGTGACATCACTGTGTGTATTATCCCTGTACTGTGACATCACTGTTTTATTATCCCTGTACTGTGACATCAATGTGTGTATTATCTCTGTACTGTGACATCACTGTGTGTATTATCCCTGTACTGTGACAAAACTGTGTGTATTATCCCTGAACTGTGACATCACTGTGTGTATTATCTCTGTACTGTAACATCAATGTGTGCATTATCTCTGTACTGTGACATCACTGTATGTATTATACCTGTACTGTGACATCACTGTTTTATTATCCCTGTACTGTGACATCAATGTGTGTATTATCCCTGTACTGTGACATCACTGTATGTATTATCCCTGTACTGTGACATCACTGTGTGTATTATCTCTGTACTGTGACATCAATGAGTGTATTATCCGTGTACTGTGACATCACTGTGTGTATTATCCCTCTACTGTGACAGCACTGTATGTATTATCCCTGTACTGTGACATCACTGTGTGCATTATCTCTGTACTGTGACATCACTGTGTGTTTTATCCCTGTACTACAACATCACTGTGGTTATTATCCCTGTAATATGACATCAGAGTGGTTATTATCCCTGTAATATGACATCACAGTGGTTATTATCCCTGTACTGTGACATCACTGTATGTATTATCCCTGTACTGTGACATCACTGTGTTTATTATCCCTGTACTGTAACATCATTGTGCTTATTATCCCTGTACTGTGACATCACTGTGTTTATAATCCCTGTAATATGACATCACTGTTGTTATTATACCTGTGCTGTGACATCACTGTTTGTAACATCTCTGTACTATGACATCACTGTGGTTATTATCCCTACACTGTGACATCACTGTGGTTATTATCCCTGTACTATGACATCACTGTGGTTATTATCCCTGTACTGTGACATCACTGTGTTTATTATCCCTGTACTGTGACAACATTGTGGGTATTATCCCTGTACTATGACATCACTGTGGTTATTATCCCTGTACTATGACATCAATGTGGTTATTATCCCTGTACTGTGACATCACTGTGTGTATTATCCCTGTACTATGACATCACTGTGGTTATTATCCCTGTAATATGACATCACAGTGGTTATTATCCCTGTAATGTGACATCACAGTGGTTATTATCCCTGTACTGTGACATCACTGTGTGTATTATCCCTGTACTGTGACATCATTGTTTTTTTATCCCTGGACAGCGACATCACTGTGTGTATTATCTTTGTACTGTGACATCACTGTGTGTACTATCCCTCTACTGTGACAGCACTGTATGTATTATCCCTGTACTGTGACATCACTGTGTGTATTATCTCTGTACTGTGACATCACTGTATGTATTATACCTGTACTGTGACATCACTGTTTTATTATCCCTGTACAGTGACATCAATGTGTGTATTATCCTTGTACTGTGACATCACTGTGCGTATTATCCCTGTACTGTGACATCACTGTGTGTATTATCTCTGTACTGTGACATGAATGTGTGTATTATCCCTCTACTGTGACATCAATGTGTGTATTATCCCTCTACTGTGACAGCACTGTATGTATTATCCCTGTACTGTGACATCACTGTGTGCATTATTTCTGTACTGTGACATCACTGTGTGTATTATCCCTGTACTGTGACATCACTGTTTTATTATCCCTGTACTGTGACATCAATGTGTGTATTATCTCTGTACTGTGACATCACTGTGTGTATTATCCCTGTACTGTGACATAACTGTGTGTATTATCCCTGAACTGTGACATCACTGTGTGTATTATCTCTGTACTGTAACATCAATGTGTGTATTATCCCTATACTGTGACATCACTGTGTTTATTATCTCTGTACTGCGACATCACTGTGTGTATTATCCCTGTACTGTGACATCAATGTGTGTATTATCTCTGTACTGTCACATCAATGTGTGTATTATCCCTGTACTGTGACATCATTGTGTGTATTATCTCTGTACTGAGACATCACTGTGTATATTATCCCCGTACTGTGACATCACTGTGTGTATTATCCCTGTACTGTGACATCACTGTGTGTATTATCCCTGTACTGTAACATCACTGTGTGTATTATCTCTGTACTGTGACATCACTGTGTGTATTATTCCTGTACTGTGACATCAATGTGTGTATTATACCTGTACTGTGATATCACTATGTGTGTTATCTCTGTACTGTGACATCACTATGTATATTATCCCTGCACTGTGACATCACTGTGTGTATTATCCCTGTACTGTGACATCACTGTGTGTATTATCTCTGTACTGTGACATCACTGTGTGTATTATCCCTGTACTGTGACATCACTGTGTGTACTATCTCTGTACTGTGACATCACTGTGTATATTATCCCTGTACTGTGACATCACTGTGTGTATTATCCCTGTACTGTGACAACACTGTGTGTATTACCTTTGTACTGTGACATCACTGTGTGTATTATCCCTGTACTGTGACATCACTGTGTATATTATCCCTGTACTGTGACAAGACTGTGTATATTATCTTTGTACTGTGACATCACTGTGTGTATTATCCCTGTGCTACGACATCACTGTGGCTATTATCCCTGTAATATGACATCACAGTGGTTATTATCCCTGTAATATGACATCACAGTGGTTACTATCCCTGTACTGTGACATCACTGTGTGTATTATCCCTGTGCTGTGACATCATTGTTTTTTTATCCCTGGACAGCGTCATCACTGTGTGTATTATCTTTGTACTGTGACAGCACTGTGTGTATTATCCCTCTACTGTGACAGCACTGTATGTATTATCCCTGTACTGTGACATCACTGTGTGTATTATCTCTGTACTGTGACATCACTGTATGTATTATCCCTGTACTGCGACATCACTGTTTTATTATCCCTGTACTTTGATATCAATGTGTGTACTATCCTTGTACTGTGACATCACTGTGTGTATTATCCCTGTACTGTGACATCACTGCTGTGTGTATTATCTCTGTACTGTGACATGAATGTGTATATTATCCCTGTACTGTGACATCACTGTGTGTATTATCCCTCTACTGTGACAGTACTGTATGTATCATCCCTGTACTGTGACATCACTCTGTGCATTATCTCTGTACTGTGACATCACTGTGTGTATTATCCCTGTACTGTGACATCACTGTTTTATTATCCCTGTACTGTGACATCAATGTGTGTATTATCCCTGTACTGTGACATCACTGTGTGTTTTATCCCTGTACTGTGACATAACTGTGTGTATTATCCCTGCACTGTGACATCACTGTGTGTATTATCTCTGTACTGTGACAGCAATGTGTGTATTATCCCTATACTGTGACATCACTGTGTGTATTATCTCTGTACTGTGACATCAATGTGTGTATTATCTCTGTACTGTCACATCAATGTGCGTATTATCCCTGTACTTTGACATCATTGTGTGTATTATCTCTGTACTGAGACATCACTGTGTATATTATCTCTGTACTGTGACATCACTGTGTGTATTATCCCTGTACTGTGTCATCACTGTGTGTATTATCCCTGTACTGTAACATCACTGTGTGTATTATCTCTGTATTGTGACATCACTGTGTGTATTATTCCTGTACTGTGACACCAATGTGTGTATTATCCCTGTACTGTGAAATCACTATGTGTATTATCTCTGTACTGTGACATCACTGTGTATATTATCCCTGTACTGTGACATCACTGTGTGTATTATCTCTGCACTGTGACATCACTTTGTGTATTATCCCTGTACTGTGACATCACTGTGTTTATTATCCCTGTACTGTGACAACACTGTGTGTATTATCTCTGTACTGTGACATCACTGTGTGTATTATCCTTGTACTATGACATCACTGTGTGTATTATCCCTGTAATGTGACATCACTGTGTTTATTATCCCTGTACTGTGACATCATTGTTGTCATGAAACAACACCCACTTTTGGGTCAGACATTGCAGCTCTCTGGCGCCCCCTTATCCTGCTGGTCACACACGGTATTGACCGAGGATAAGCACGGGTGCAGCTGCTCTTATTTATGTCGACTATGCGGCACGTGATGTGACAGGACGTATATATACCACCAGTTCCTTCCAGGAACGAATATATACCTACGACCAGCCACCCTTAAACCACAATATCACATAAATACTGGTATACTGCCACCACCGATCGCTTAACCAGCGGATCGGGTACCTGGTAGGTAACGTGAATTTGCGGGTGAGGAACGTGTTAGCTCGCCATAGGACAAGAAGAACGAAACTGATAAATAATAATGATTTATTCCCAAAAGTGGGGCAGTGTTTACAAAATTTACATAAGATATTATTAAAGAGACAATTTACATATATGCATAAACAGTTATTAAAATAAAAGGGATAAGTAATAGCAAAACCTGCCTCACAAGGTGATGGTCTCAGATTCTGTGGGGGGGACAGCTCCCCAGAAATTCGAGGTGATTCTTCTAAGCAGCGTGGTGTGCATGCGTCTAATGTCCCTGAGAAGAATGACTTGGAAAATGGCCGCTCTGGTTTTTACTAAAGGGGCCAAACGATTAGGAAACATCCATTATTTACCTCACAAGGGGGGCTCGGCTTTGTGAGCCCGCCCTGCTGCACAAGACCTAATCATCCTTCATATTCCATATCTTGGTGTGTGGGGGTCCCACATCCAAGATGGAGACATGTTGGCCGTCACTAATTTTCATGCAGATGGATATTAAACATGACATCTCTACGATGCTCCGACGCTAAGAAACCATTTCCTTGATTTCTGGGGGTTTCCCAGTTATGAAAAATAAATCATTGTAACCAGGAAAATGTCAGCATTCCAAAAATGTGGTCCCTGGGTTAGTGACAGTCCTGTGCATTATTAAAATTGACATTAAACGTTTGTCCAGCTAAACAATAGAATTGGAGGGAAAGACCAGTTTAAACTAGACGATGCTGAGGGTGACATCAATGTGTGTATTATCCCTGTACTGTGATATCACTATGTGTGTTATCTCTGTACTGTGACATCACTATGTATATTATCCCTGCACTGTGACATCACTGTGTGTATTATCCCTGTACTGTAACATCACTGTGTGTATTATCTCTGTACTGTGACATCACTGTGTGTATTATCCCTGTACTGTGACATCACTGTGTGTACTATCTCTGTACTGTGACATCACTGTGTATATTATCCCTGTACTGTGACATCACTGTGTGTATTATCCCTGTACTGTGACAACACTGTGTGTATTACCTTTGTACTGTGACATCACTGTGTGTATTATCCCTGTACTGTGACAGCACTGTATGTATTATCCCTGTACTGTGACATCACTGTGTGTATTATCTCTGTACTGTGACATCACTGTATGTATTATCCCTGTACTGCGACATCATTGTTTTATTATCCCTCTACTTTGATATCAATGTGTGTATTATCCTTGTACTGTGACATCACTGTGTGTATTATCCCTGTACTGTGACATCACTGTGTGTATTATCTCTGTACTGTGACATGAATGTGTATATTATCCCTGTACTCTGACATCACTGTGTGTATTATCCCTCTACTGTGACAGTACTGTATGTATCATCCCTGTACTGTGACATCACTCTGTGCATTATCTCTGTACTGTGACATCACTGTGTGTATTATCCCTGTACTGTGACATCACTGTTTTATTATCCCTGTACTGTGACATCAAAGTGTGTATTATCCCTGTACTGTGACATCACTGTGTGTATTATCCCTGTACTGTGACATAACTGTGTGTATTATCCCTGCACTGTGACATCACTGTGTGTATTATCTCTGTACTGTGACAGCAATGTGTGTATTATCCCTATACTGTGACATCACTGTGTGTATTATCTCTGTACTGTGACATCAATGTGTGTATTATCTCTGTACTGTCACATCAATGTGCGTATTATCCCTGTACTTTGACAACATTGTGTGTATTATCTCTGTACTGAGACATCACTGTGTATATTATCTCTGTACTGTGACATCACTGTGTGTATTATCCCTGTACTGTGACATCACTGTGTGTATTATCCCTGTACTGTAACATCACTGTGTGTATTATCTCTGTACTGTGACATCACTGTGTGTATTATTCCTGTACTGTGACACCAATGTGTGTATTATCCCTGTACTGTAACATCACTGTGTGTATTATCCCTGTACTGTGAAATCACTATGTGTATTATCTCTGTACTGTGACATCACTGTGTATATTATCCCTGTACTGTGACATCACTGTGTGTATTATCCCTGTACTGTGACATCACTGTGTGTATTATCTCTGTACTGTGACATCACTTTGTGTATTATCCCTGTACTGTGACATCACTGTGTTTATTATCCCTGTACTGTGACAACACTGTGTGTATTATCTCTGTACTGTGACATCACTGTGTGTATTATCCTTGTACTATGACATCACTGTGTGTATTATCCCTGTACTGTGACATCACTGTGTTTATTATCCCTGTACTGTGACATCATTGTTGTCATGAAACAACACCCACTTTTGGGTCAGACATTGCAGCTCTCTGCCTTATCCTGCTGGTCACACACGGTATTGACCGAGGATAAGCACGGGTGCAGCTGCTCTTATTTATGTCGACTATGCGGCACGTGATGTGACAGGACGTATATATACCACCAGTTCCTTCCAGGAACGAATATATACCTCCGACCAGCCACCCTTAAACCACAATATCACATAAATACTGGTATACTGCCACCACCGATCGCTTAACAGGCGGATCGGGTACCTGGTAGGTAACGTGAATTAGCGGGTGAGGAACGTGTTAGCTCGACATAGGACAAGAAGAACGAAACTGATAAATAATAATGATTTATTCCCAAAAGGGGGGCAGTGTTTACAAAATTTATATAAGATATTATAAAAGAGACAATTTACATATATGCATAAACAGTTATTAAAATAAAAGGGATAAGTAATAGCAAAACCTGCCTCACAAGGTGATGGTCTCAGATTCTGTGGGGGGGACAGCTCCCCGGAAATTCGAGGTGATTCTTCTAAGCAGCGTGGTGTGCATGCGTCTGACGTCCCTGAGAAGAATGACTTGGAAAATGGCCGCTCTGGTTTTTACTAAAGGGGCCAAACGATTAGGAAACATCCATTATTGACCTCACAAGGGGGGCTCGGCTTTGTGAGCCCGCCCTGCTGCACAAGACCTAATCATCCTTCATATTCCATATCTTGGTGTGTGGGGGTCCCACATCCAAGATGGAGACAACATGTTGGCCGTCACTAATTTTCATGCAGATGGATATTAAACATGACATCTCTACGATGCTCCGACGCTAAGAAATCATTTCCTCGATTTCTGGGGGTTTCCCAGTTATGAAAAATAAATCACTGTAACCAGGAAAATGTCAGCATTCCAAAAATGTGGTCCCTGGGTTAGTGACAGTCCTGTGCATTATTAAAATTGACATTAAACGTTTGTCCAGCTAAACAATAGAATTGGAGGGAAAGACCAGATTAAACTAGACGATGCTCTACGCTGAGGGTTTACGACGGTAATAAAACTTCTTAGGGTGTGGGCAAGCACTGCAGTTCTATGTCTTACAAATGGACAGGGGGGTGGAAATTTGAGACAGCTCTAATTTTTTAAAACTAGGACCAAAAATACATTTTGTCTGACAATTGTGTTTATTATCCCTGTACTGTGACATCACTGTGTCTATTATCTCTGAACTGTGACGTCAATATGTGTATTATCTCTGTACTGTGACATCACTGTGCATATTACCTTGTACTGTGACATCACTGTGTGTGTTATCCCTGTACTCTGACATCACTGTGTGTATTATCTCTATACTGTGACATCACTGTGTGTATTATCCCTGTACTGTGACATCAATGTGTGTATTATACATGTACTGTGACATCACTATGTGTATTATCTCTGTACTGTGACATCACTGTGTATATTATCCCTGTACTGTGACATCACTGTTTGTATTATCTCTGTACTGTGACATCACTGTCTGTATTATCCCTGTACTGTGACATCACTGTGGTTAGTATCCTTGTACTGTAACATCACTGTCGTTATTATCCCTGAAATATGACATCACTGTGTATATTATCCCTGTACAGTGACATCACTGTGTGTATTATCCCTGTACTGTGACATCACTATGTTTAATATCCCTGTATTGTGACATCACTGTATTTATTATCCCTACACTGTGACATCATTGTGTTTATAATCCCTGTAATATGACATCACTGTCGTTATTATCCCTGAAATATGACATCACTGTGTATATTTTCCCTCTTCAGTGATATCTCTGTGTGTATTATCCCTGTACAGTGACATCACTGTGTTTATTATCCCTATACAATGACATCACTGTGTGTATTATCCCAGTTCTGTGACATCACTGTGTTTATTATCCTTGTACTGTGACATCACTGTGTGTATTATCCCTGTACTGTGACATCACTGTTTGTATTATCCCTGTACTGTGACATCACTGTGTGTATTATCTCAGTACTGTGACATCACTGTGTGTATTATTCCTGTACTGTGACATCAATGTGTGTATTATACCTGTACTGTGACATCACTATGTGTATTATCTCTGTACTGTGACATCACTGTGTATATTATCCCTGTACTGTGACATCACTGTGTGTATTATCCCTGTACTGTGACATCACTGTGTGTATTATAACTGTACTGTGACATGACTGTGTATTATCCCTGTACTGTGACATCACTGTGTATTTTCCCGGTACTGTGACATCACTGTGGTTATTATCCCTGAAATATGACATCACTCTGTATATTTTCCCTGTACAGTAACATCACTGTGTTTATTATCCCTGTACTGTGACATCACTGTGTTTATAATCCCTGTAATATGACATCACTATCATTATTATCCCTGAAATATGACATCACTGTGTATATTTTCCCGGTACAGTGACATCACTGTGTGTATTATCCCTGTACAGTGACATCACTGTGTTTATTATCCCTGTACAGTGACATCACTGTGTGTATTATCCCTTTACCGTGAAATCACTGTGTTTATTATCCCTGTACTGTGACATCACTGTGTTTATTATCCCTGTACTGTGACATCACTGTGTTTATAATCCCTGTAATATGACATCACTGTGGTTATTATACCTGTGCTGTGAAATCACTGTGTGTGTTATCTCTGTACTATGACATCACTGTGTTTATTATCCCTGTACTGTGACATCACTGTGTGTTTTATCCCTGTGCTATGACATCACTGTGGTTATTATCCCGGTATTATGATATCACTGTGGTTCTTATCCCTGTACTGTGACATCACTGTGTGTTCTATCCCTGTACTACAATATCACAGTGGTTATAATCCCTGTAATATGACATCACAGTGGTTATTATCCCTGTACTGTGACATCACTGTGTGTATTATCCCTGTACTGTGACATCATTGTTTTATTATCCCTGTACTGTGACACCACAGTGTTAATTATCCCTCTACTAAGACATCACTGTGGTTGTTATCCCTGTAATATGACATCACAGTGGTTATTATCCCTGTAATATGACATCACAGTGGTTATTATTCCTATACTGTGACATCACTGTGTGTATTATCCCTGTACTGTGACATCATTGTTTTATTATCCCTGTACAGTGACATCACTGTGTGTATTATCTTTGCACTGTGATATCACAATGTGTATTATCCCTGTACCGTGACATCACTGCCTGTATTATCTCTATACTGTGACATCACTGTGTGTACTATCCCTTTACTGTCACACCACTGTGTTTATTATCCCTGTATTTTGACATCACTGCGTGAATTATCCCTGTACTGTGACATCACTGTTTTATTATCCCTAAAATGTGACATCACTGTTTTTATTATCCCTGTACTGTGACATCACTGTATGTAATATCCCTGTACTGTGACATCACTGTGTGTATTATCTCTGTACTCTGACATCAATGAGTATATTATCCCTGTACTGTGACATCACTGTGTGTATTATCCCTCTACTGTGACAGCACTGTATGTATTATCCCTGTACTGTGACATCACTGTGTGTATTATCTCTGTACTGTGACATCACTGTGGGTTTTATCCCTGTACTACAACATCACTGTGGTTATTATCCCTGTAATATGACATCACAGTGGTTATTATCCCTGTAATATGACATCACAGTAGTTATTATCCCTGTACTGTGACATCACTGTGTGTATTATCACTGTACTGTGACATCATTGTTTTATTATCCCTGTACTGTGACATCACTGTGTGTATGATATTTGTACTGTGACATAACTATGTGTATTATCTCTGTAATGTGACATCATTGTGTGTATTATCTCTGTACTGTGACATCACTGTGTGTATAATCTCTGTACTGTGACATCACTGTATGTATTATCCCTGTACTGTGAAATCACTATATGTATTATCCCTGTACTGTGACATCACTGTGTGTATTATCTCTGTACTGTGACATCAGTTTGTGCATTATCCCTATACTGTGACAGCACTGTGCGTATTATCTCTGTACTGTGACATCAGTTTGTGCATTATCCCTATACTGTGACAGCACTGTGCGTATTATCCCTGTACTGTGACAGCACTGTGCGCATTATCTCTGTACTGTAAGATCACTATGTGCATTATCCCTGTACTGTGACATCACTGTTTGTATTATCTCTGTACTGTTACATCACTGTTTCTATTATCCCTGTACTGTGACATCACTGTGTATATTGTCTCTGTACTGTGACATCACTATGTATATTAACCCTATACTGTGACATCACTGTATGTATTATCCCTGTACTGTGATGTCATTGTGTGTAATATCCCTGTACTTTGACATCACTGTGTGTAATATCTCTGTACTGTGACATCACTGTGTGTATTATCCCTGTACTGTGACATCACTGTGTTTATTATCACTGTACTTTGACATCACTGTGTGCATTATCCCTATACTGTGACATCACTGTGTTTATTATCCCTGTACTTTGACATCACTGTGTACATTATCCCTGTACTGTGACATCAGTGTTTATTATATCTGTACTGTGACATCACTGTGTTTATTATATCTGCACTGTGACATCACTGTGTGTATTATCCCTGTACTGGGACATCAATGGGTCTATTATCCCTGTACTGTGACATCACTGTGTGTATTAGCCCCGTACTGTGACATCACTGCGCTTATTATCCCTGTACTTTGACATAACTGTGTACATTATCCCTGTACTGTGACATCAGGTGACATCAGTGTTTATTATTTCTGTACTGTGACATCACTGTGTTTATTATATCTGTACTGTGACATCACTGTGTGTATTATCCCTGTTCTGGGACATCAATGTGTGTTTTTTCCCTGTACTCTGACATCACTGTGTGTATTATCCCTGTACTGTGACATCACTGTGTGTATTATCCCTGTACTGTGACATCATTGTTTTATTATCCCTGTACTGTGACATCACTGTGTATAATCTTTGTACTGTGACATCACTATGTGTATTATCCCTGTAATGTGACATCATTGTGTGTATTATCTCTGTACTGTGACAACACTGTGTGTATAATCTCTGTACTGTGACATCACTGTATGTATTATCCCTGTACTGTGAAATCACTATATGTATTATCCCTGTACTGTGACATCACTGTGTGTATTATCTCTGTACTGTGACATCAGTTTGTGCATTATCCCTGTACTGTGACATCACTGTGTGTATTACCTCTGTACTGTGACATCACTCTGTGTATTATCCCTGTACTGTGACATCACTGTGTGTATTATCTCTGTACTGTGAGATAACTATGTGTATTATCCCTGTACTGTGACATCACTGTTTGTATTATCTCTGTACTGTTACATAACTGTTTGTATTATCCCTGTACTGTGACATCACTGTGTATATTGTCTCTGTACTGTGACATCACTATGTATATTATTCCTATACTGTGACATCACTGTATGTATTATCCCTGTACTGTGATGTCATTGTATGTAATATCCCTGTACTGTGACATCACTGTGTGTAATATCTCTATACTGTGACATCACTGTGTGTATTATCCCTGTACTGTGACATCACTGTGTTTATTATCCCTGTACTTTGACATCACTGTGTGTATTAGCCCTATACTGTGACATCACTGTGTTTATTATCCCTGTACTTTGACATCACTGTGTACATTATCCCTGTACTGTGACATCAGTGTTTATTATATCTGTACTGTGACATCACTGTGTTTATTATATCTGTACTGTGACATCACTGTGTGTATTATCCCTGTACTGGGACATCAATGGGTCTATTATCCCTGTACTGTGACATCACTGTGTGAATTATCCCCGTACTGTGACATCACTGTGCTTATTATCCCTGTACTGTGACATAACTGTGTTTATTATCCCTGTGCTTTGACATAACTGTGTACTTTATCCCTGTACTGTGACATCAGGTGACATCAGTGTTTATTATATCTGTACTGTGACATCACTGTGTGTTTTATCCCTGTTCTGGGACATCAATATGTGTATTATCCCTGTACTGTGACATCAATGTGTGTATTATCCCTGTACTGTGACATCACTGTGTGTATTATCTCTGGACTGTGACATAAATGTTTGTATTATCTCTGTACTGTGAAATCAATTTGTCTGTTATTCCTGCACTGCAACATCATTGTGTGTATTATCCCGGTACTGTGACATCACTGTGTTTATTTTTCCTGTACTGTGACATCACTGTGTGTATTATCCTTGTACTGTGACATCACTGTGTGTATTATCCCTGTACTGTGACATCACTGTGTGTATTATCTCTGTACTGTGAGATCACTATGTGTATTATCCCTGTACTGTGACATCAATGTGTGTATTATCTCTGTACTGTGTCATCACTTTGTGTATAATCTCTGTACTGTGACATCACTCTATGTATTATCCCTGTACTGTGACATCACTGTTTGTATTATCTCTGTACTGTTACATCACTGTTTGTATTATCCCTGTACTGTGACATCACTGTGTATATTGTCTCTGTACTGTGACATCATTATGTATATTATCCCTGTACTGTGACATCACTGTTTGTATTATCCCTGTACTGTGACATCACTGTGTGTATTATCTCTGCACAGTGACATCACTGTGTGTATTTTTCCTGTACTGTGACATCAATGTGTGTATTATACCTGTACTGTGACATCACTATGTGTATTATCTCTGTACTGTGACATCACTGTGTATATTATCCCTGTACTGTGACATCACTGTGTGTATTATACCCGTACTGTGACATCACTGTGTATTTTCCCTGTACTGTGACATCACTGTGGTTATTAGCCCTGTACTGTGACATCACTGTCGTTATTATCCCTGAAATATGACATCACTGTGTATATTTTCCCTGTACAGTGACATCACTGTGTTTATTATCCCGGTACTGTGACATCACTGTGTTTATTATACCTGTACTGTGACATCACTGTGTTTATAAACCCTGTAATATGACATCACTGTCGTTATTATCCCTGAAATATGACATCACTGTGTATATTTTCCCGGTACAGTGACATCACTGTGTGTATTATCCCTGTACTGTGACATCACTGTGTTTATTATCCCTGTACTGTGACATCACTGTGTTTATTATCACTGTACTGTGACATCACTGTGTTTATAATCCCGGTACTGTGACATCACTGTGTGTATTATCCCTGTACTTTGACATCACTGTGGTTATTATCCCGGTATTATGATATCACTGTGGTTCTTATCCCTGTACTGTGACATCACTGTGTGTTTTATCCCTGTACTACAATATCACTGTGGTTATAATCCCTGTAATATGACATCACAGTGGTTATTATCCCTGTAATATGACATCACAGCGGTTATTATCCCTGTACTGTGACATCAGTGTGTATATTATGCCTGTACTGTGACATCATTGTTTTATTATCCCTGTACTGTGACATCACTGTGTGTATGATCTTTGTACTGTGACATCACTGTGTGTATTATCCCTGTACTGTGACACCACTGTGTTTATTATTCCTGTACTATGACATCACTGTGGTTGTTATTCCTGTAATATGACATCACAGTAGTTATTATCCCTGTAATATGACATCACAGTGGTTATTATCCCTATACTGTGACATCACTGTGTGTATTATTCCTGTACTGTGACATCATTGATTTATTATCCTTGTACAGAGACATCACTGTGTGTATTATCTTTGCACTGTGATATCACTATGTGTATTATCCCTGTACCGTGACATCACTGTTTGTATTATCTCTATACTGTGACATCACTGTGTGTATTATCCCTGTACTGTCACAACACTGTGTTTATTATCCCTGTACTTTGACATCACTGCGTGAATTATCCCTGTACTGTGACATCACTGTTTTATTATCCCTATACTGTAACATCACTGTTTTTATTATCCCTGTACTGTGACATCACTGTATGTATTATCCCTGTACTGTGACATCACTGTGTGTATTATCTCTGTACTGTGACATCAATGAGTGTATTATCCCTGTACTGTGACATCGCTGTGTGTATTATCCCTCTACTGTGACAGCACTGTATGTAGTATCCCTGTACTGTGACATCACTGTGTGCATTATCTCTGTACTGTGACATCACTGTGTGTTTTATCCCTGTACTACAACATCACTGTGGTTATTATCCCTGTAACATGACATCACAGTGGTTATTATCCCTGTAATATGACATCACAGTGGTTATTATCCCTGTACTGTGACATCACTGTGTGTATTATCCCTGTACTGTGACATCATTGTTTTATTATCCCTGTACTGTGATATCACTGTGTGTATGATCTTTGTACTGTGACATCACTATGTGTATTATCCCTGTAATGTGACATCATTGTGTGTATTATCTCTGTACTGTGACATCACTGTGTGTATAATCTCTGTACTGTGACATCACTGTGTGTATTATCCCTGTCCTGTGAAATCACTATTTGTATTATCCCTGTACTGTGACATCACTGTGTGTATTATCCCTGTACTGTGACATCACTGTGTGTATTATCCCTGTACTGTGACATCACTGTGTGTATTATCTCTGTACTGTGACATCACTGTGTGTATTATCCCTGTACTGTGACAACACTGTTTGTATTATCCCTGTACTGTGACATCACTGTGTATATTGTCTCTGTACTGTGACATCACTATGTATATTATCAATGTACTGTGACATCACTGTATGTATTATCCCACTACTGTAATGTCATTGTGTGTAATATCCCTGTACTATGACATCACTGTGTGTATTATCCCTTTACTGTGACATCATTGTGTGTATTATCTCTGTACTGTGACATCACTGTGTATATTATCCTTGTACTGTGACATCACTGTGTGTATTATCTATGTACTGTGACATCACTGTGTGTATTATCCCTGTACTGTGACATCACTGTGTGTATTATACCTGTACTGTGACATCACTGTGTGCATTATCACTATACTGTAACATCACTATGTGTATTATCTCTATACTGTCACATCATTGTGTGTATTATCTCTGTACTGTGACATCACTGTTTGTATTATCCCTGTACTGTGACATCCATTTGTGTATTATCTCTATAATGTGACATCACTGTGTGTATTATCCATGCACTGTGACATCACTGTGTGTGTTATCTCTGTACTGTGACATCACTATGTGTATTATCCCTGTACTGTGACATCACTCTGTGTATTATCCCTGTACTGAGACATCACTGTTTTATTATCCCTGTACTGTAACATTAATGTGTGTATTATCCCTGTAGTGTAACATCCCTGTGTATATTATACCTGTACTGTGACATCACTGTGTGTATTATCTCTGTACTGTGACATCACTGTGTGTAGTATCCCTGTACTGTGACATCACTGTGTGTATTATCTCTGTACTGTGACATCACTGTGTTTATTATCCCTGTACTGTGACATCACTGTGTATATTATCCCTGTACTGTGACATCACTGTGTGTATTATCCCTGTACTTTGACATCACTGTGTACATTATCCCTGTACTGTGACATCAGTGTTTATTATCTCTATACTGTGACATCACAGTGTTTATTATATCTGTACTGGGACATCACTGTGTGTATTATCCCTGTGCTGGGACATCAATGGGTGTATTATCCCTGTACTGTGACATCACTATGTGTATTATCCCTGTACTGTGACATCACTGTGTGTATTTTTCCTGTACTGTGACATCACTGTGCTTATTATCCCTGTACTGTGACATCACTGTGTGTATTATCCCTGTACTGTGACATTAATGTGTTTGTCACGAAAACGACACTTCGTTAGACCTTGCAGCCCTCTGGCGCCCCCTTATCCTGCTGGTCAAACACGGTATTGATCGAGGATAAGCAACAGGGCGCAGCTGCTCTCATTTATATTGACTATTGTGGCACGTGATGTGACAGGACATATATATACCACCGGTTCCTTCCATGAACATATATATACCTCCGTCCAGCCACCCTCAAACCACAATATCACATAAATACTGGTATACTGCCACCACCGATCGCTTGACAGGTGGGTCGGGTACCGGTTTGGTAACGTGAATTAGCGGGTGAGGAACTTGTTTGCTCGACATAGGACAAGAAGAACGAAGCTGGTAAATAATAATGATTTGCTCCCGAAAGTGGGCAGTGTTTACAAAAGATATACAAGATATTATAAAGGAGACAATTTACATATATGCATAAAACAGTTATTAAAATAAAAGGGATAAGTGATAGCAAAACCTGCGCCACAAGGTGATGGTCTCAGATTCTGTGGGGGGATGGCTCCCCGGAAATTAGGTGTGATTCCTCCATGCAGTGAGTAGTGCATGCGTCTGGAGTCCCTGGGTAAGAATGAAGTAAAATGGCCATTCTGGTTTTTAGTAAGGGGCCAAAACCCTAGGAGACACCCATGTTGTTTACCTCACACGGGGGCTCAGTTTTGTGAACCCACCCAGCTGCCTAAGACATAAAAATCCTTCAGATTTCATATCTTGGTATGGGGGCGTCCCACATCCAAGATGGAAACATCATGTTTGCCGTCACAAATATTCATGAAGATGGATATCAAATATCTCTATGACGCTCAGAAGCTCAAAATCAGTACCCATTTCCCAGGTTCCTGGTGCTCTTCCAGCAACAAAAACCACACCATCACAAGTGGAAAAAGGTGAACATCTCAAAAATATGGTCCTGTGTTTGTGACAGTCATGGGCATTATTAAAATCGACATTAAAAGTTTGTACAGTTAGACAATAGGATTTTGGAGGGAATTTCCCGTTTACTCCAGTATGCTTGCTCTTGCTGAGGTTTTATGGCGGTAATAAAAATTCCTTGTTTGGGGGGAGAAAGAGAGAGTTCTATGTAGCATCTTCAAAATGAGCAGGGGGTGGAGATTTAATACATCTCTCATTTTTAAAACTAGGACAAAAATACATTTTGCCTGACAGTGTTTATTATCTCTGCACTGGGACATCACTGTGTGTATTATCCCTATACTGTGACATCACTGTGTGTATTAACTCTGTACTGCGACATCTCTGTGTGTATTATCCCAGTACTGTGACATCACTGTGTCTTTTATCCCTGCACTGTGACATCACTTTGTCTATTATCCTTATACTGTGACATCACTGTGTGAATTATCTCTGTACTGTGACATCAATGTGATTATTATATCTGCACTGCGACATCACTGTGTGTATTATCCCTGTACTGTGACATCACTGTGTGTATTATCCCTGTACTGTGACATCACTGTGTGTATTATCTCTGTACTGTGAGATCACTATGTGTATTATCCCTGTACTGTGACATCACTGTTTGTATTATCTCTGTACTGTTACATCACTGTTTGTATTATCCCTGTACTGTGACATCACTGTGTATATTGTCTCTGTACTGTGACATCACTATGTATATTATCCCTATACTGTGACATCACTGTATGTATTATCCCTGTACTGTGATGTCATTGTGTGTAATATCCCTGTACTGTGACATCACTGTGTGTAATATCTCTGTACTGTGACATCACTGTGTGTATTATCCCTGTACTGTGACATCACTGTGTTTATTATCCCTGTACTTTGACATCATTGTGTGTATTATCCCTATACTGTGACATCACTGTGTTTATTATCCCTGTACTTTGACATCACTGTGTACATTATCCCTGTACCACAGTACTTTGACATCAGTGTTTATTATATCTGTACTGTGACATCACTGTGTTTATTATATCTGTACTGTGACATCACTGTGCTTATTATCCCTGTACTGTGACATAATTGTGTTTATTATCCCTGTACTTTGACATAACTGTGTACATTATCCCTGTACTGTGACATCAGGTGACATCAGTGTTTATTATTTCTGTACTGTGACATCTCTATGTGTATTATCCATGTTCTGGGACATCAATGTGTGTATTATCCCTGTACTGTGACATCAATGTGTGTATTATTCCTGTACTGTGACATCACTGTGTGTATTATCTCTGTACTGTGACATAAATGTTTGTATTATCTCTGTACTGTGAAATCACTTTGTGTGTTATCCCTGCACTGTAACATCATTGTGTGTATTATCCCGGTACTGTGACATCACTGTGTTTATTTTATCTGTACTGTGACATCACTGTGTGTATTATCCTTGGACTGTGACATCACTGTGTGTATTATCCCTGTACTGTGACATCACTGTGTGTATTATCTCTGTACTGTGAGATCACTATGTGTATTATCCCTGTACTGTGACATAAATGTTTGTATTATCTCTGTACTGTGAAATCACTTTGTGTGTTATCCCTGCACTGTAACATCATTGTGTGTATTATCCTGGTACTGTGACATCACTGTGTTTATTTTATCTGTACTGTGACATCACTGTGTGTATTATCCTTGGACTGTGACATCACTGTGTGTATTATCCCTGTACTGTGACATCACTGTGTGTATTATCTCTGTACTGTGAGATCACTATGTGTATTATCCCTGTACTGTGACATCAATGTGTGTATTATCTCTGTACTGTGACATCACTTTGTGTATAATCTCTGTACTGTGACATCACTCTATGTATTATCCCTGTACTGTGACATCACTGTTTGTATTATCTCTGTACTGTTACATCACTGTTTGTATTATCCCTGTACTGTGACATCACTGTGTATATTGTCTCTGTACTGTGACATCATTATGTATATTATCCCTGTACTGTGACATCACTGTTTGTATTATCCCTGTACTGTGACATCACTGTGTGTATTATCTCTGCACTGTGACATCACTGTGTGTATTATTCCTGTACTGTGACATCAATGTGTGTATTATACCTGTACTGTGACATCACTATGTGTATTATCTCTGTACTGTGACATCACTGTGTATATTATCCCTGTACTGTGACATCACTGTGTGTATTATCCCCGTACTGTGACATCACTGTGTGTATTATCTCTGTACTGTGACATGACTGTGTATTATCCCTGTACTTTGACATCACTGTGTATTTTCCCTGTACTGTGACATCACTGTGGTTATTATCCCTGTACTGTGACATCACTGTCGTTATTATCCCTGAAATATGACATCACTGTGTATATTTTCCCTGTACAGTGACATCACTGTGTTTATTATCACGGTACTGTGACATCACTGTGTTTATTATACCTGTACTGTGACATCACTGTGTTTATAATCCCTGTAATATGACATCACTGTCGTTATTATCCCTGAAATATGACATCACTGTGTATATTTTCCCGGTACAGTGACATCACTGTGTGTATTATCCCTGTACTGTGACATCACTGTGTTTATTATCCCGGTACTGTGACATCACTGTGTTTATTATCCCTGTACTGTGACATCACTGTGTTTATAACCCCTGTAATATGACATCACTGTGGTTATTATACCTGTGCTGTGACATCACTGTGTATTATCTCTGTACTATGACATCACTGTGTTTATAATCCCTGTACTGTGACATCACTGTGTGTATTATCCCTGTACGTTGACATCACTGTAGTTATTATCCCGGTATTATGATATCACTGTGGTTCTTATCCCTATACTGTGACATCACTGTGTGTTTTATCCCTGTACTACAATAACACTGTGGTTATAATCCCTGTAATATGACATCACAGTGGTTATTATCACTGTAATATGATATCACAGCGGTTATTATCCCTGTACTGTGACATCATTGTTTTATTATCCCTGTACTGTGACATCACTGTCTGTATGATCTTTGTACTGTGACATCACTGTGTGTATTATCCCTGTACTGTGACTGTCACTGTGGTTGTTATCCCTGTAATATGAAATCACAGTGGTTATTATCCCTATACTGTGACATCACTGTGTGTATTATTCCTGTACTGTGACATCATTGTTTTATTATCCCTGTACAGAGACATCACTGTGTGTATTATCTTTGCACTGTGATATCACTATGTGTATTATCCCTGTACCGTGACATCACTGTCTGTATTATCTCTATACTGTGACATCACTGTGTGTATTATCCCTGTACTGTCACACCACTGTGTTTATTATCCCTGTACTTTGACATCACTGCGTGAATTATCCCTGTACTGTGACATCACTGTTTTATTATCCCTATACTGTGACATCACTGTTTTTATTATCCCTGTACTGTGACATCACTGTATGTATTATCCCTGTACTGTGACATCACTGTGTGTATTATCTCTGTACTGTGACATCAATGAGTGTATTATCCCTGTACTGTGACATCACTGTGTGTATTATCCCTCTACTGTGACAGCACTGTATGTATTATCCCTGTACTGTGACATCACTGTGTGCATTATCTCTGTACCGTGACATCACTGTGTGTTTTATCCCTGTACTACAACATCACTGTGGTTATTATCCCTGTAATATGACATCACAGTGGTTATTATCCCTGTAATATGACATGACAGTGGTTATTATCCCTGTACTGGGACATCGATGGGTCTATTATCCCTGTACTGTGACATCACTGTGTGTATTATCCCCGCACTGTGACATCACTGTGCTTATTATCCCTGTACTGTGACATAACTGTGTTTATTATCCATGTACTTTGACATAACTGTGTACATTATCCCTGTACTGTGACATCAGGTGACATCAGTGTTTATTATTTCTGTACTGTGACATAACTGTGTTTATTATATCTGTACTGTGACATCACTGTGTGTATTATCCCTGTTCTGGGACATCAATGTGTGTTTTATCCCTGTACTGTGACATCACTGTGTGTATTATCCCTGTACTGTGACATCACTGTGTGTATTATCCCTGTACTGTGACATCATTGTTTTATTATCCCTGTACTGTGACATCACTGTGTGTATAATCTTTGTACTGTGACATCACTATGTGTATTATCCCTGTAATGTGACATCATTGTGTGTATTATCTCTGTACTGTGACATCACTGTGTGTATAATCTCTGTACTGTGACATCACTGTATGTATTATCCCTGTACTGTGAAATCACTATATGTATTATCCCTGTACTGTGACATTACTGTGTGTATTATCTCTGTACTGTGACCTCAGTTTGTGCATTATCCCTGTACTGTGACATCACTGTGTGTATTATCTCTGTACTGTGACATCACTGTGTATTATCCCTGTACTGTGACATCACTGTGTGTGTTATCTCTGTACTGTGAGATAACTATGTGTATTATCCCTGTACTGTGACATCACTGTTTGTATTATCTCTGTACTGTTACAAAACTGTTTGTATTATCCCTGTACTGTGACATCACTGTGTATATTGTCTCTGTACTGTGACATCACTATGTATATTATCCCTATACTGTGACATCACTGTATGTATTATCCCTGTACTGTGATGTCATTGTGTGTAATAGCCCTTTACTGTGACATCACTGTGTGTAATATCTCTGTACTGTGACATCACTGTGTGTATTATCCCTGTACTGTGACATCACTGTGTTTATTATCCCTGTACTTTGACATCACTGCGTGTATTATCCCTATACTGTGACAGCACTGTGTTTATTATCCCTGTACTTTGACATCACTGTGTACATTATCCCTGTACTGTGACATCAGTGTTTATTATATCTGTACTGTGACATCACTGTGTTTATTATATCTGTACTGTGACATCACTGTGTGTATTATCCCTGTACTGGGACATCAATGGGTCTATTATCCCTGTACTGTGACATCACTGTGTGAATTATCCCCGTACTGTGACATCACTGTGCTTATTATCCCTGTACTGTGACATAACTGTGTTTATTATCCCTGTACTTTGACATAACTGTGTACATTATCCCTGTACTGTGACATCAGGTGACATCAGTGTTTATTATATCTGTACTGTGACATCACTGTGTGTATTATCCCTGTTCTGGGACATCAATGTGTGTATTATCCCTGTACTGTGACATCAATGTGTGTATTATCCCTGTACTGTGACATCACTGTGTGTATTATCTCTGTACTGTGACATAAATGTTTGTATTATCTCTGTACTGTGAAATCACTTTGTCTGTTATTCCTGCACTGCAACATCATTGTGTGTATTATCCCGGTACTGTGACATCACTGTGTTTATTTTTCCTGTACTGTGACATCACTGTGTGTATTATCCTTGTACTGTGACATCACTGTGTGTATCATCCCTGTACTGTGACATCACTGTGTGTATTATCTCTGTACTGTGACATCACTTTGTGTATAATCTCTGTACTGTGACATCACTCTATGTATTATCCCTGTACTGTGACATCACTGTTTGTATTATCTCTGCACTGTTACATCACTGTTTGTATTATCCCTGTACTGTGACATCACTGTGTATATTGTCTCTGTACTGTGACATCATTATGTATATTATCCCTGTACTGTGACATCACTGTTTGTATTATCCCTGTACTGTGACATCACTGTGTGTATTATCTCTGCACTGTGACATCACTGTGTGTATTATTCCTGTACTGTGACATCAATGTGTGTATTATACCTGTACTGTGACATCACTATGTGTATTATCTCTGTACTCTGACATCACTGTGTATATTATCCCTGTACTGTGACATCACTGTGTGTATTATACCCATACTGTGACATCACTGTGTGTATTATCTCTGTACTGTGACATGACTGTGTATTATCCCTGTACTTTGACATCACTGTGTATTTTCCCTGTACTGTGACATCACTGTGGTTATTAGCCCTGTACTGTGACATCACTGTCGTTATTATCCCTGAAATATGACATCACTGTGTATATTTTCCCTGTACAGTGACATCACTGTGTTTATTATCCCGGTACTGTGACATCACTGTGTTTATGATACCTGTACTGTGACATCACTGTGTGTATAAACCCTGTAATATGACATCACTGTCGTTATTATCCCTGAAATATGACATCACTGTGTATATTTTCCCGGTACAGTGACATCACTGTGTGTATTATCCCTGTACTGTGACATCACTGTGTTTATTATCCCTGTAATGTGACATCACTGTGTTTATTATCCCTGTACTGTGACATCACTGTGTTTATAATCCCTGTAATATGACATCACTGTGGTTATTATACCTGTGCTGTGACATCACTGTGTATTATCTCTGTACTATGACATCACTGTATTTATAATCCCGGTACTGTGACATCACTGTGTGTATTATCCCTGTACTTTGACATCACTGTGGTTATTATCCCGGTATTATGATATCACTGTGGTTCTTATCCCTGCACTGTGACATCACTGTGTGTTTTATCCCTGTACTACAATATCACTGTGGTTATAATCCCTGTAATATTACATCACAGTGGTTATTATCCCTGTAATATGACATCACAGCGGTTATTATCCCTGTACTGTGACATCAGTGTGTATATTATCCCTGTACTGTGACATCATTGTTTTATTATCCCTGTACTGTGACATCACTGTGTGTATGATCTTTGTACTGTGACATCACTGTGTGTATTATCCCTGTACTGTGACACCACTGTGTTTATTATTCCTGTACTGTGACATCACTGTGGTTGTTATCCCTGTAATATGACATCACAGTAGTTATTATCCCTGTAATATGACCTCACAGTGGTTATTATCCCTATACTGTGACATCACTGTGTGTATTATTCCTGTACTGTGACATCATTGTTTTATTATCCCTGTACAGAGACATCACTGTGTGTATTATCTTTGCACTGTGATATCACTATGTGTATTATCCCTGTACCGTGACATCACTGTTTGTATTATCTCTATACTGTGACATCACTGTGTGTATTATCCCTGTACTGTCACAACACTTTGTTTATTATCCCTGTACTTTGACATCACTGCGTGAATTATCCCTGTACTGTGACATCACTGTTTTATTATCCCTATACTGTAACATCACTGTTTTTATTATCCCTGTACTGTGACATCACTGTATGTATTATCCCTGTACTGTGACATCACTGTGTGTATTATTTCTGTACTGTGACATCAATGAGTGTATTATCCCTGTACTGTGACATCGCTGTGTGTATTATCCCTCTACTGTGACAGCACTGTATGTAGTATGCCTGTACTGTGACATCACTGTGTGCATTATCTCTGTACTGTGACATCACTGTGTGTTTTATCCCTGTACTACAACATCACTGTGGTTATTATCCCTCTAATATGACATCACAGTGGTTATTATCCCTGTAATATGACATCACAGTGGTTATTATCCCTGTACTGTGACATCACTGTGTATTATCCCTGTACTGTGACATCATTGTTTTATTATCCCTGTACTGTGATATCACTGTGTGTATGATCTTTGTACTGTGACATCACTATGTGTATTATCCCTGTAATGTGACATCATTGTGTGTATTATCTCTGTACTGTGACATCACTGTGTGTATAATCTCTGTAAGGAGACATCACTGTGTGTATTATCCCTGTCCTGTGAAATCACTATATGTATTATCCCTGTACTGTGACATCACTGTGTGTATTATCCCTGTACTGTGACATCACTGTGTGTATTATCCCTGTACTGTGACATCACTGTGTGTATTATCTCTGTACTGTGACATCACTGTGTGTATTATCCCTGTACTGTGACATCACTGTGTGTATTATCTCTGTACTGTGAGATCACTATGTGTATAATCCCTGTACTGTGACACCACTGTTTGTATTATCTCTGTACTGTTACATCACTGTTTGTATTATCCCTGTACTGTGACATCACTGTGTATATTGTCTCTGTACTGTGACATCACTATGTATATTATCAATGTACTGTGACATCACTGTATGTATTATCCCTCTACTGTAATGTCATTGTGTGTAATATCCCTGTACTGTGACATCACTGTGTGTATTATCCCTTTACTGTGACATCATTGTGTGTATTATCTCTGTACTGTGACATCACTGTGTATATTATCCTTGTACTGTGACATCACTGTGTGTATTATCTATGTACTGTGACATCACTGTGTGTATTATCCCTGTACTGTGACATCACTGTGTGTATTATACCTGTACTGTGACATCACTGTGTGCATTATCACTATACTGTAACATCACTATGTGTATTATCTCTATACTGTCACATCATTGTGTGTATTATCTCTGTACTGTGACATCACTGTGTGTATTATCCCTGTACTGTGACATGCATTTGTGTATTATCTCTATAATGTGACATCACTGTGTGTATTATCCATGCACTGTGACATCACTGTGTGTGTTATCTCTGTACTGTGACATCACTATGTGTATTATCCCTGTACTGTGACATCACTCTGTGTATTATCCCTGTACTGAGACATCACTGTTTTATTATCCCTGTACTGTAACATTAATGTGTGTATTATCCCTGTAGTGTAACATCCCTGTGTGTATTATACCTGTACTGTGACATCACTGTGTGTATTATCTCTGTACGGTGACATCACTGTGTGTAGTTTCCCTGTACTGTGACATCACTGTGTGTATTATCTCTGTACTGTGACATCACTGTGTTTATTATCCCTGTACTGTGACATCACTGTGTATATTATCCCTGTACTGTGACATCACTGTGTGCATTATCCCTGTACTTTGACATCACTGAGTACATTATCCCTGTACTGTGACATCAGTGTTTATTATCTCTATACTGTGACATCACAGTGTTTATTATATCTGTACTGGGACATCACTGTGTGTATTATCCCTGTACTGGGACATCAATGGGTGTATTATCCCTGTACTGTGACATCACTATGTGTATTATCCCTGTACTGTGACATCACTGTGTGTATTTTCCCTGTACTGTGACATCACTGTGCTTATTATCCCTGTACTGTAACAGCACTGTGTGTATTATCCCTGTACTGTGACATCAATGTGTTTGTCACGAAAACGACACTTCGTTAGACCTTGCAGCCCTCTGGCGCCCCCTTATCCTGCTGGTCAAACACGGTATTGATCGATAATAAGCAACAGGGCGCAGCTGCTCTCATTTATATTGACTATTGTGGCACGTGATGTGACAGGACATATATATACCACCGGTTCCTTCCATGAACATATATATACCTCCGTCCAGCCACCCTCAAACCACAATATCACATAAATACTGGTATACTGCCACCACCGATCGCTTGACAGGTGGGTCGGGTACCGGTTTGGTAACGTGAATTAGCGGGTGAGGAACATGTTTGCTCGACATAGGACAAGAAGAACGAAGCTGGTAAATAATAATGATTTGCTCCCGAAAGTGGGCAGTGTTTACAAAAGATATACAAGATATTATAAAGGAGACAATTTACATATATGCATAAAACAGTTATTAAAATAAAAGGGATAAGTGATAGCAAAACCTGCGCCACAAGGTGATGGTCTCAGATTCTGTGGGGGGATGGCTCCCCGGAAATTAGGTGTGATTCCTCCATGCAGTGAGTAGTGCATGCGTCTGGAGTCCCTGGGTAAGAATGAAGTAAAATGGCCATTCTGATTTTTAGTAAGGGGCCAAAACCCTAGGAGACACCCATGTTGTTTACCTCACACGGGGGCTCAGTTTTGTGAACCCACCCAGCTGCCTAAGACATAAAAATCCTTCAGATTTCATATCTTGTTATGGGGGCGTCCCACATTCAAGATGGAAACATCATGTTTGCCGTCACAAATATTCATGAAGATGGATATCAAATATCTCTATGACGCTCAGAAGCTCAAAATCAGTACCCATTTCCCAGGTTCCTGGTGCTCTTCCAGCAACAAAAACCACACCATCACAAGTGGAAAAAGGTGAACATCTCAAAAATATGGTCCCTGTGTTTGTGACAGTCATGGGCATTATTAAAATCGACATTAAAAGTTTGTACAGTTAGACAATAGGATTTTGGAGGGAATTTCCCGTTTACTCCAGTATGCTTGCTCTTGCTGAGGTTTTATGGCGGTAATAAAAATTCCTTGTTTGGGGGGAGAAAGAGAGAGTTCTATGTAGCCTCTTCAAAATGAGCAGGGGGTGGAGATTTAATACATCTCTCATTTTTAAAACTAGGACAAAAATACATTTTGCCTGACAGTGTTTATTATCTCTGCACTGGGACATCACTGTGTGTATTATCCCTATACTGTGACATCACTGTGTGTATTATCTCTGTACTGCGACATCTCTGTGTGTATTATCCCAGTACTGTGACATCACTGTGTCTTTTATCCCTGCACTGTGACATCACTTTGTCTATTATCCTTATACTGTGACATCACTGTGTGAATTATCTCTGTACTGTGACATCAATGTGATTATTATATCTGCACTGCGACATCACTGTGTGTATTATCCCTGTACTGTGACATCACTGTGTGTATTATCCCTGTACTGTGACATCACTGTGTGTATTATCTCTGTACTGTGAGATCACTATGTGTATTATCTCTGTACTGTGACATCACTGTTTGTATTATCTCTGTACTGTTACATCACTGTTTGTATTATCCCTGTACTGTGACATCACTGTGTATATTGTCTCTGTACTGTGACATCACTATGTATATTATCCCTATACTGTGACATCACTGTATGTATTATTCCTGTACTGTGATGTCATTGTGTGTAATATCCCTGTACTGTGACATCACTGTGTGTAATATCTCTGTACTGTGACATCACTGTGTGTATTATCCCTGTACTGTGACATCACTGTGTTTATTATCCCTGTACTTTGACATCATTGTGTGTATTATCCCTATACTGTGAAATCACTGTGTTTATTATCCCTGTACTTTGACATCACTGTGCACATTATCCCTGTACCACAGTACTTTGACATCAGTGTTTATTATATCTGTACTGTGACATCACTGTGTTTATTATATCTGTACTGTGACATCACTGTGTGTATTATCCCTGTACTGGGACATCAATGGGTCTATTATCCCTGTACTGTGACATCACTGTGTGTATTATCCCCGTACTGTGACATCACTGTGCTTATTATCCCTGTACTGTGACATAACTGTGTTTATTATCCCTGTACTTTGACATAACTGTGTACATTATCCCTGTACTGTGACATCAGGTGACATCAGTGTTTATTATTTCTGTACTGTGACATCACTGTGTGTATTATCCCTGTTCTGGGACATCAATGTGTGTATTATCCCTGTACTGTGACATCAATGTGTGTATTATTCCAGTACTGTGACATCACTGTGTGTATTATCTCTGTACTGTGGCATAAATGTTTGTATTATCTCTGTACTGTGAAATCACTTTGTGTGTTATCCCTGCACTGTAACATCATTGTGAGTATTATCCCGGTACTGTGACATCACTGTGTTTATTTTTCCTGTACCGTGACATCACTGTGTGTATTATCCTTGTACTGTGACATCACTGTGTGTATTATCCCTGTACTGTGACATCACTGTGTGTATTATCTTTGTACTGTGAGATCACTATGTGTAGTATCCCTGTATTGTGACATCAATGTGTGTATTATCTCTGTACTGTGACATCACTTTGTGTATAATCTCTGTACTGTGACATCACTCTATGTATTATCCCTGTACTGTGACATCACTGTTTGTATTATCTCTGTACTGTTACATCACTGTTTGTATTATCCCTGTACTGTGACATCACTGTGTATTATCTCTGCACTGTGACATCACTGTGTGTATTATTCCTGTACTGTGACATCAATGTGTGTATTATACCTGTACTGTGACATCACTATGTGTATTATCTCTGTACTGTGACATCACTGTGTATATTATTCCTGTACTGTGACATCACTGTGTGTATTATCCCCGTACTGTGACATCACTGTGTGTATTATCTCTGTACTGTGACATGACTGTGTATTATCCCTGTACTTTGACATCACTGTGTATTTTCCCTGTACTGTGACATCACTGTGGTTATTATCCCTGTACTGTGACATCACTGTCGTTATTATCCCTGAAATATGACATCACTGTGTATATTTTCCCTGTACAGTGACATCACTGTGTTTATTATCCCGGTACTGTGACATCACTGTGTTTATTATACCTGTACTGTGACATCACTGTGTTTATAATCCCTGTAATATGACATCACTGTCGTTATTATCCCTGAAATATGACATCACTGTGTATATTTTCCCGGTACAGTGACATCACTGTGTGTATTATCCCTGTACTGTGACATCACTGTGTTTATTATCCCGGTACTGTGACATCACTGTGTTTATTATCCCTGTACTGTGACATCACTGTGTTTATAACCCCTGTAATATGACATCACTGTGGTTATTATACCTGTGCTGTGACATCACTGTGTATTATCTCTGTACTATGACATCACTGTGTTTATAATCCCTGTACTGTGACATCACTGTGTGTATTATCCCTGTACTTTGACATCACTGTGGTTATTATCCCGGTATTATGATATCACTGTGGTTCTTATCCCTGTACTGTGACAACACTGTGTGTTTTATCCCTGTACTACAATATTACTGTGTGTTTTATCCCTGTACTACAATATCACTGTGGTTATAATCCCTGTAATATGACATCACAGTGGTTATTATCCCTGTAATATGACATCACAGCGGTTATTATCCCTGTACTGTGACTTCAGTGTGTATATTATCCCTGTACTGTGACATCATTGTTTTATTATCCCTGTACTGTGACATCACTGTGTGTGTGATCTTTGTACTGTGACATCACTGTGTGTATTATCCCTGTACTGTGACACCACTGTGTTTATTATCCCTGTACTATGACATCACTGTGGTTGTTATCCCTGTAATATGACATCACAGTAGTTATTATCCCTGTAATATGACATCACAGTGGTTATTATTCCTATACTGTGACATCACTGTGTGTATTATTCCTGTACTGTGACATCATTGTTTTATTATCCCTGTACAGAGACATCACTGTGTGTATTATCTTTGCACTGTGATATCACTATGTGTATTATCCCTGTACCGTGACATCACTGTCTGTATTATCTATATACTGTGACATCACTGTGTGTATTATCCCTGTACTTTCACACCACTGTGTTTATTATCCCTGTACTTTGACATCACTGCGTGAATTATCCCTGTACTGTGACATCACTGTTTTATTATCCCTATACTGTGACATCACTGTTTTTATTATCCCTGTACTGTGACATCACTGTATGTATTATCCCTGTACTGTGACATCACTGTGTGTATTATCTCTGTACTGTGACATCAATGAGTGTATCATCCCTGTACTGTGACATCACTGTGTGTATTATCCCTCTACTGTGACAGCACTGTATGTATTATCCCTGTACTGTGACATCACTGTGTGCATTATCTCTGTACCGTGACACCACTGTGTGTTTTATCCCTGTACTACAACATCACTGTGGTTATTATCCCTGTAATATGACATCACAGTGGTTATTATCCCTGTAATATGACATCACAGTGGTTATTATCCCTGTACTGTGACATCACTGTGTGTATTATCCCTGTACTGTGACATCATTGTTTTATTATCCCTGTACTGTGATATCACTGTGTGTATGATCTTTGTACTGTGACATCACTATGTGTATTATCCCTGTAATGTGACATCATTGTGTGTATTATCTCTGTACTGTGACATCACTGTGTGTATAATCTCTGTACTGTGACATCACTGTGTGTATTATCCCTGTCCTGTGAAATCACTATATGTATTATCCCTGTACTGTGACATCACTGTGTGTAGTATCCCTGCACTGTGACATCACTGTGTGTATTATCCCTATACTGTGATATCACTGTGTGTATTATCTCTGTACTGTGACATCACTGTGTGTATTATCCCTGTACTGTGACATCACTGTGTGTATTATCTCTGTACTGTGAGATCACTATGTGTATTATCCCTGTACTGTGACATCACTGTTTGTATTATCTCTGTACTGTTACATCACTGTTTGTATTATCCCTGTACTGTGACATCACTGTGTATATTGTCTCTGTACTGTGACATCACTGTGTATATTATCAATGTACTGTGACATCACTGTATGTATTATCCCTCTACTGTGATGTCATTGTGTGTAATATCCCTGTACTGTGACACCACTGTGTGTATTATCCCTGTACTGTGACATCATTGTGTGTATTATCTCTGTACTGTGACATCACTGTGTATATTATCCTTGTACTGTGACATCACTGTGTGTATTATCTATGTACTGTGACATCACTGTGTGTATTATCCCTGTACTGTGACATCACTGTGTGCATTATCCCTATACTGTAACATCACGATGTGTATTATCTCTATACTGTCACATCATTGTGTGTATTATCTCTGTACTGTGACATCACTGTGTGTATTATCCCTGTACTGTGACATCCATTTGTGTATTATCTCTATAATGTGACATCACTGTGTGTATTATCCCTGCACTGTGACATCACTGTGTGTGTTATCTCTGTACTGTGACATCACTATGTGTATTATCCCTGTACTGTGACATCACTCTGTGTATTATCCCTGTACTGAGACATCACTGTTTTATTATCCCTGTACTGTAACATTAATGTGTGTATTATCCCTGTAGTGTGACATCCCTGTGTGTATTATACCTGTACTGTGACATCACTGTGTGTATTATCTCTGTACTGTGACATCACTATGTGTATTATCCCTGTACTGTGACATCACTGTGTGTATTATCCCTGTACTGAGACATCACTGTGCTTATTATCCCTGTACTGTGACATCACTGTGTGTATTATCCCTGTACTGTGACATCAATGTGTTTGTCACGAAAACGACACTTCGTTAGACCTTGCAACCCTCTGGCGCCCCCTTATCCTGAAGATCAAACACGGTATTGATTGAGGATAAGCAACAGGGCACAGCTGCTCTCATTTATATTGACTATTGTGGCACGTGATGTGACAGGACATATATATACCACCGGTTCCTTCCATTAACATATATATACCTCCGTCCAGCCACCCTCAAACCACAATATCACATAAATACTGGTATACTGCCACCATCATTCGCTTGACAGATGGGTCGGGTACCGGTTTGGTAACGTGAATTAGCGGGTGAGGAACGTGTTTGCTCGACATAGGACAAGAAGAACGAAGCTGGTAAATAATAATGATTTGCTCCTGAAAGTGGGCAGTGTTTACATTATATTATAAAGGAGACAATTTACATATATGCATAAAACAGTTATTAAAATAAAAGGGATAAGTGATAGCAAAACCTGCGCCACAAGGTGATGGTCTCAGATTCTGTGGGGGGATGGCTCCCCGGAAATTAGGTGTGATTCCTCCATGCAGTGAGTAGTGCATGCGTCTGGAGTCCCTGGGTAAGAATGAAGTAAAATGGCCATTCTGGTTTTTAGTAAGGGGCCAAAACCCTAGGAGACACCCATGTTGTTTAACTCACACGGGGGCTCAGTTTTGTGAACCCACCCAGCTGCCTAAGACATAAAAATCCTTCAGATTTCATATCTTGGTATGGGGGCGTCCCACATCCAAGATGGAAACATCATGTTTGCCGTCACCAATATTCATGAAGATGGATATCAAATATCTCTATGACGCTCAGAAGCTCAAAATCAGTACCCATTTCCCAGGTTCATGGTGCTCTTCCAGCCACAAAAACCACACCATCACAAGTGGAAAAAGGTGAACATCTCAAAAATGTGGTCCCTGTGTTTGTGACAGTCATGGGCATTATTAAAATCGACATTAAAAGTTTGTACAGTTAGACAATAGGATTTTGGAGGGAATTTCCCGTTTACTCCAGTATGCTTGCTCTTGCTGAGGTTTTATGGCGGTAATAAAAATTCCTTGTTTGGGGGGAGAAAGAAAGAGTTCTATGTAGCCTCTTAAAAATGAGCAGGGGGAGGAGATTTAATACATCTCTCATTTTTAAAACTAGGACAAAAATACATTTTGCCTGACAGTGTTTATTATCTCTGCACTGGGACATCACTGTGTGTATTATCCCTATACTGTGACATCACTGTGTGTATTATCTCTGTACTGCGACATCTCTGTGTGTATTATCCCAGTACTGTGACATCACTGTGTCTTTTATCCCTGCACTGTGACATCACTTTGTCTATTATCCTTATACTGTGACATCACTGTGTGAATTATCTCTGTACTGTGACATCAATGTGATTATTATATCTGCACTGCGACATCACTGTGTGTATTATCCCTGTACTGTGACATCACTGTGTGTATTATCCCTGTACTGTGACATCACTGTGTGTATTAACTCTGTACTGCGACATCTCTGTGTGTATTATCCCAGTACTGTGACATCACTGTTTTTTATCCCTGTACTGTGACATCACTGTGTCTTTTATCCTTGCATTGTGACATCACTGTGTCTTTTATCCCTCTACTGTGACATCACTGTGTGTATTATCCCTGTACTGTGACATCACTATGTGTATTATCCCTGTACTGTGACGTCACTGTGTGTATTATCTCTGTACTGTGACATCACTGTGTGTATTATCCCTGTAGTGTGACATCACTATGTGTATTATCCCTGTACTGTGACATCACTGTGTGTATTATCTCTGTACTGTGACATCACTATGTGAATTATCTCTGCACTCTGACATCACTGTGTGTATTATCCCTGTACTGTGACATCACTGTGTGTATTATCCCTGTACCACAACATCACTGTGGTTATTATCCTTGTAATATGACATCACAGTGGTTATTATCCCTGTACTGTGACATCACTGTGTTTATTATCCCTGCACTGTTACATAACTGTGGTTATTATCCCAGTAATATGACATCACTCTGGCTATTATAGCTGTACTGTGACATCACTGTGTGTATTATCCCTGTACTGTGACATCATTGTTTTATTATCCCTGTACTGTGACATCACTGTGTTTTATATCTCTGTACTGTGCCATCACTGTGTGTATTATCTCTGTACTGTGACATCACTGTGTGTATTATCCCTGTACTGTGACATCACTGTGTGTATTATCCCTGTACTGTGACATCAATATGTGTATTATCCCTGTAGTTTGACATCACTGTGTGTATTTTCTTTGTAGTGTGACATCACTGTTTTATTATCCTTGTACTGTGACATCACTGTGTGTATTATCTCTGTACTGTGACTTCACTCTTTTATTATCCCTGTACTGCTCCATCACTGCGTGTATTATCTCTGTACTGTAACATCACTGTGTGTATTATCCCTGTACTGTGACATCACTGTATGTATTATTGCTGTACTGTGATGTCATTGTGTGTATTATCCCTATACTGTGACATCACTGTATGCATGATCTCTGTACTGTGACATCACGGTATGTATTATCCTTGTACTGTGACATCACTTTGTGTATTATCTCAGTATTGTGACATCACTTTGTGCATTATCCCTGTACTGTGACAGCACTTTGTGTATGATCTCTGTACTGTGACATCACTGTGTGTATTATCCCTGTACTGTGACATCACTGTGTGTATTATCTCTGTTTTATGACATCACTGTGTATTATCCCTGTACTGTGACATCACTGTGTGTATTATGTCTGAACTGTGACATCAATGTGTGTATTATCCGTGTACTGAGACATCAATATATGTATTATCCCTTTACTGTAACATCACTGTGTTTATTATCCCTGTACTTTTACATCACTGTGTATATTGTCTATGTACTGTGACATCATTGTGTGTATTATCTCTGTACTGTGACATCACTGTGTGTATTATCCCTGTACTGTGACATCACTGTGTGTATTATCCCTGTACTTTGACATCCCTCTGTTTATTGTCTATGTACTGTGACATCATTGTGTGTTTTATCTCTGTACTGTGACATCAATGTGTATATTATCCCTGTACTGTGACATCACTGTGTGCATTATCTAAGTACTGTGACATCACTGTGTTTATTATCCCTGTACTGTGACATCACTGTGTGTATTATACCTGTACTGTGACATCACTGTGTGCATTATCCCTATACTGTAACGTATTATCTCTATACTGTCACATCATTTTGTGTATTATTCCTGCACTGTGACATCACTGTATATATTATCTCTGTACTGTGACATCACTATGTGTATTATCCCTGTACTGTGACATCACTGTTTTATTATCCCTGTACTGTAACATTATTGTGTGTTTTATCCCAGTAGTGTGACATCCCTGTGTGTGCTATACCTGAACTGTGACAACACTGTGTGTATTATCTCTGTACTGTGACATCACTTTGTGTGTTATCCCTGTACTGTGACGTCACTGTGTGTATTATCTCTGTACTGTGACATCACTGTGTGTATTATCCCTGTACTGTGACATCACTGTGTGTATTATCCCTGTACCACAACATCACTGTGGTTATTATCCTTGTAATATGACATCACAGTCGTTATTATCTCTGTACTGTGACATCACTGTGTTTATTATCCCTGCGCTGTTACATAACTGTGGTTATTATCCCAGTAATATGACATCACTCTGGCTATTATAGCTGTACTGTGACATCACTGTGTGTATTATCCCTGTACTGTGACATCATTGTTTTATTATCCCTGTACTGTGACATCACTGTATTTTATATCTCTGTACTGTGCCATCACTGTGTGTATTATCTCTGTACTGTGACATCACTGTGTATTATCCCTGTACTGTGACATCACTGTGTGTATTATCCCTGTACTGTGACATCAATATGTGTATTATCCCTGTAGTTTGACATCACTGTGTGTATTATCTTTGTAGTGTGACATCACTGTTTTATTATCCTTGTAGTGTGACATCACTGTGTGTATTATCTCTGTACTGTGACTTCACTCTTTTATTATCCCTGTACTGCTCCATCACTGTGTGTATTATCTCTGTACTGGAACATCACTGTGTGCATTATCCCTGTACTGTGACATCACTGTATGTATTATTGCTGTACTGTGATGTCATTGTGTGTATTATCCCTGTACTGTGACATCACTGTGTGTATGATCTCTGTACTGTGACATCACGGTATGTGTTATCCTTGTACTGTGACATCACTTTGTGTATTATCTCAGTAATGTGACATCACTTTGTGCATTATCCCTGTACTGTGACAGCACTGTGTGTATGATCTCTGTACTGTGACATCACTGTGTGTATTATCCCTGTACTGTGACATCACTGTGTGTATTATCTCTGTACTGTGACATCACTGTGTATTATCCCTGTACTGTGACATCGCTGTGTGTATTATCTCTGAACTGTGACATCAATGTGTGTATTATCCGTGTACTGAGACATCAATATATGTATTATCCCTTTACTGTAACATCACTGTGTGTATTATCCCTGTACTTTTACATCACTGTGTATATTGTCTATGTACTGTGACATCATTGTGTGTATTATCTCTGTACTGTGACATCACTGTGTGTATTATCCCTGTACTGTGACATCAATGTGTGTATTATCCCTGTACTGTGACATCACTGTGTTTATTATCCCTGTACTCTGACATCACTGTGTGTATTATACCTGTACTGTGACATCACTGTGTGCATTATCCCTATACTGTAACATATTATCTCTATACTGTCACATCATTTTGTGTATTATCCCTGCACTGTGACATCACTGTATATATTATCTCTGTACTGTGACATCACTATGTGTATTATCCGTGTACTGTGACATCACTGTTTTATTATCCCTGTACTGTAACATTATTGTGTGTTTTATCCCAGTAGTGTGACATCCCTGTGTGTGCTATACCTGTACTGTGACAACACTGTGTGTATTATCTCTGTACTGTGACATCACTGTGTGTGTTATCCCTGTACTGTGACATCACTGTGTGTATTATCTCTGTACTGTGACATCACTCTGTTTACTATCCTTGTACTGTGACATCACTGTGTATATTATCCCTGTACTGTGACATCACTGTGTGTATTATCCCTGTACTGTGACATCATTGTGTTTATTATCCCTGTACATTGACATCACTGTGTACATTATTCCTGTACTGTGACATCACTGTTTTATTATCCCTGTACTGTTACATCACTGTGTGTACTATCCCTGTGCTGTGACATCACTATGTGTATTATCTATGTACTGTGACATCAATGTGTGCATTGTCCCTGTACTTTGACATCACTGTGATTATTATCCCCGTGGTTTGACATCACTGTGTGTATCATCTCTGTCGTGTAACATCACTGTTTTATTTTCCTTGTACTGTGACATCACTGTGTGTTCTATCTCTGTACTGTGACATCACTGTTTTATTTTCCCTGTACTGTGCCATCACTGTGTGTATTATCTCTGGTCTGTGACATCACTGTGTGTATTGTCTCTGTCCTGTGACATCACTGTTTTATTATCCCTGTACTGTGACATCACTGTGTGTATTATCCCTGTACTGTGACAACACTGTGTGTATTATCGCTGTACTGTGACATCACTGTGTGTATTATCTCTGTACTGTGATATCACTGTGTGTGTTATCCCTGTACTGTGATATCACTATGTGTATTATCTCTGTACTGTGACATCATTGTGTGCATTATCCCTGTACTGTGACATCACTATGTGTATTATCTCTGTACTGTGACATTACTGTGTGTATTATCTCCGTACTGTGACATCACTTTGTGTGTTATTCCTGTAATGTGATATTACTGTGTTTATTATCCCTGTACTCTGACATCACTGTTTTATTTTCCCTGTACTGTGCCATCACTGTGTGTATTATCTCTGTACTGTGACATCACTGTGTGTATTATCCCTGTACTTTGACATCACTGTGTGTATTATCCCTGTACTGTGACCTCAATATGTGTATTATCCTTGTAGTTTGACATCACTGTGTGTATTATCTTTGTCATGTAACATCACTGTTTTATTTTCCTTGGACTGTGACATCACGGTGTGTTCTATCTCTGTACTGTGACATCACTGTTTTATTTTCCCTGTACTGTGCCATCACTGTGTGTATTATCTCTGGTCTGTGACATCACTGTGTGTATTGTCTCTGTACTGTGACATCACTGTTTTATTATCCCTGTACTGTGACATCACTGTGTGTATTACCCCTGTACTGTTACAACACTGTGTGTATTATCGCTGTACTGTGACATCACTGTGTGTATTATCTCTGTACTGTGATATCACTGTGTGTATTATCCCTGTACTGTGATATCACTATGTGTATTATCTCTGTACTGTGACATCACTGTGTGCATTATCCCTGTACTGTGACATCACTATGTGTATTATATCTGTACTGTGACATCACTGTGTGTATTATCGCTGTACTGTGACATTACTGTGTGTATTATCTCCGTACTGTGACATAACTTTGTGTGTTATTCCTGTAATGTGACATTACTGTGTTTATTATCCCTGTACTCTGACATCCCTGTTTTATTTTCCCTGTACTGTGCCATCACTGTGTGTATTATCTCTGTACTGTGACATCACTGTGTGTATTATCCCTGTACTGTGACATCACTGTGTGTATTATCCCTGTACTGTGACATCACTGTGTTTATTATCCCTGTACTGTGACATCACTGTGTGTATTATCCCTGTACTGTGACATCAATATGTGCATTATCCCTGTTGTTTGACAACACTGTGTGTATTATCTTTGTAGTGTGACATCACTGTTTTATTATCCTTGTACTGTGACATCACTGTGTGTATTATCTCTGTACTGTGACTTCACTCTTTTATTATCCCTGTACTGCTCCATCACTGTGTGTATTATCTCTGTACTGTAACATCACTGTGTGTATTATCTCTGTACTGTGACATCACTGTTTTCTTATCCCTGTACTGTGACATCACTGTGTGTACTATCCTTGTACTGTGACATCACTATGTGTATTATCTCTGTACTGTGACATCACTGTGTGTATTATCGCTGTACTGTGACATCACTGGGTGTATTATCTCTGTACTGTGACATCACTATGTGTATTATCCCTGTACTGTGACATTACTGTGTGTATTATCTCTGTACTGTGACTTCTCTGTTTGCATTATCTCTGTACTGTGACATCACTTTGTGTGCTATCCCTCTACTGTGACATTTTTGTATTTATTATCCCTGTACTGTGACATCACTGTTTTATTATCCCTGTACTGTAACATCACTGTGATTATTATCCCTATACTGTGACAACACTGTGTGTGTTATCAATGTACTGTGACATCACTGTGTGTATTATCTCTATAATGTGAGATCACTGTGTGTATTATCGCTGTACTGTGATAGAACTGTGTGTATTATCCCTGTACTGTGACATCACTGTGTGTATTATCCCTGTACTGTGAAATCACTCTGTGTATTATCCCTGTACTGTGACATCACTGTGTGTATTATCTCTGTACTGTGACATCACTGTGTGTATTATCCCTGTACTGTGACATCACTGTGTGTATTATCCCTGTAATGTGACATCACTGTGTGTATTATCCCTGTACTGTGACATCACTGTGTGTTTTATCTCTGTTCTGTGACATCACTGTGTTTACTATCCCTGTACAGTCACATCACTGTGCTTATTATCGCTATACTGTGACATCACTGTGTGTATTGTCCCTGTACTGTGACATCATTGTGTGTATTATCTCAGTAATGTGACATCACAGTGTGTATTATCCCTATACTGTGACATCACTGTGTGTATTATCCCTGTACTGTGACATCACAGTGTGTATTATCTCTGTACCTCGACATCACTGTGTGTATTATCTCTGTACCGTGACATCACTGTGTCTATTTTCCCTGTAGTGTGACATCACTGTGTGTATTATCCCTGTACTGTAACATCACTGTGTGTTTTATCCCTGTACTGTGAAATCACTGTGTGTATTATCTCTCTACTAGGACATCACTGTGTATTATCACTGTTTTGTGACATCACTGTGTGTATTATCCCTGTACTATGACATCACTGTGTGTATTATCTATGTACTGTGAAATCAGTTTGTTTTATCCCAGTCCTGCGACATCACTGTGTTTATTATCTCTGTACTATGACATCACTGTTTGTATTATCCCTGTACTGTGACATCCCTGTGTGTATTATCTCTGAACTGTGACCTCACTATGTGTATTGTCCCTGTACTGTGACATCACTATGTGTATTATCTCTGTACTGTGACATCACTGTGTTTATTATCCCTGTACTGTGACATCACTGTGTTCATTATCACTGTACTGTGACCACACTATGTGTATTATCTCTGTACTGTGACATCATTGTATGTATTATCTCTGTACTGTGACATCACTCTGTGTATTATCTCTGTACTGTGATATCACTATTTGTATTATCCCTGTACTGTGATATCACTCTGTATATTATTCCTGTACTGTTACATCACTGTGTGCATTATCTCTGTACTGTGACATCTCTGTTTGTATTACCTCTGTACTCTGACATCACTATGTGTATTATCCCTGTGCTGTGACATCACTGTGTTTATTATCCCTGTACTGTGACATCACTGTGTGTATTATCCCTGTACTGTGACATCACTGTGTTTATTATCCCTGTACTGTGACATCACTGTGTGCATTATCGCTGTACTTTGCCATCACTATGTGTATGATCTCTGTACTGTGACATCATTGTATGTATTATCTCTGTATTGTGACATCACTCTGTATATTATTTCTGTACTGTGACATCACTGTGTGCATTATCCCTGTACTGTGACATGACTGTGTCTATTATTTCTATACTGTGATATCGCTCTGTATATTATTCCTGTACTGTGACATCACTGTTGTGTATTATCTCTGTACAGTGACATCACTATGAATATTATCCCTGTACTATGACATCACTGTGTGTATTACCCCTGTACTGTGACATCACTGTGTTTATTATTCCTGTACTGTGACATCACTGTGTTCATTATCACTGTACTGTGACCACAATATGTATATTATCTCTGTACTGTGACATCATTGTATGTAATATCTCTGTACTGTGACATCACTTTGTGTATTATCTCTGTACTGTGACATCACTATTTGTTTTATTCCTGTACTGTGATATCACTCTGTATATTATTCCTGTACTGTTACATCACTGTGTGCATTGTCTTTGTACTGTGACATCTCTGTTTGTATTATCTCTGTACTCTGACATCTGTGTGTAATATCCCTGTGCTGTGACATCACGGTGTTTACTATCCCTGTAATGTGACATCACTGTGTGAATTATCCCTGTATTGTGACATCACTGTGTTTATTATCCCTGTACTGTGACATCACTATGTGTATGATCTCTGTACTGTGACATCATTGTATGTATTATCTCTGTATTGTGACATCACTCTGTATATTATTTATGTACTGTGACATCACTGTGTGTATTATTCCTGTACTGTGACGAGACTGTGTCTATTATTTCTATACTGTAACATTGCTCTGTATATTATTCCTGTACTGTGACATCACTGTGTGTATTATCCCTGTACTCTGACATCACTGTGTGTATTATCTCTATACTGTGACATCACTGTGTATATTATTACTGTAGTGTGACATCACTGTGTGTATTATCCCTGTACCGTGACATCACTGTGTTTATTATCCCTGTACTGTGATATCACTGTGTGTATTATCACTGTACTGTGACATCACTGTGTTTATTATCACTGTGTGTATTGTCTCTGTACTGTGACATCACTGTGTAATATCACTGTATTGTGACATCACTGTGTGTGTTAGACCTGTACTATGACATCACTGTGTGTATTATCTATGTACTGTGACATCACTGTGTGTATTATCCCGGTACTGCGACATCACTGTGTTTATTATCTCTGTACTATGACATCACTGTTTGTATTATCCCTGAACTGTGACATCACTGTGTGTATTATCCCTGTACTGTGACATCACTATGTGTATTATCTCTGTACTGTGACATCACTGTGTGTATTATCTATGTACTGTGACATCATTGTGTGTATTATTACTTGACTGTGACATCACTGTGTGTAATATCTCTGTACTGTGACTTCACTGTGAAAATTATTCCGGTCCTGTGACATCACTGTGTGTATTAACCCTGTACTGTGACATCAATGTTTTTATTATCCCTGTACTGTGACATCACTGTGTTCATTATCACTGTACTCTGACCACACTATGTGTATTATCTCTGTACTGTGACATCATAGTATGTATTATCTCTGTACTGTGAAATCACTCTGTGTATTATCTCTGTACTGTGACATCACTATTCATATTATTCCTGTACTGTGACATCACTCTGAATATTACTCCTGTACTGTGACATCACTGTGTGTATTATCCATGTACTGTGACATCACTGTGTGTATTATCCCTGTACTGTGATATTACTGTGTTTATTTTCCCTGTACTGTGACATCACTGTGTGCATTATCCCTGTACTGTGATATCACTATGTGTATTATCTCTGTACTGTGACATCATTGTATGCTTTATCTCTATATTTTGACATCACTCTGTGTTTTTTCTCTGTACTGTGACAACACTCTGTATATTATTTCTGTACTGTGACATCACTGTGTGTATTATCCCTGTAAAGTGACATCAATATGTGTATTATCTCTGTACTGTGACATCACTGTGTATTTCATCCTTGTACTATGACATTTTTGTGTGTGTTTTCTATGTACTGCGACATCACTGTGTATTATCCCTGTACTGTGACATCACTGTGTGCATTATCCCTGTACTGTGACATCACTGTGTGCATTATCCCTGTACTATGACATTGATGTGTGCATTATCCCTGTACTGTGACATCACTGTGTGTATTATCTCTGTACTGTGACATCACTGTGTGTATTATGCCTGTACCGTGACATCACTGTGTTTATTATCCTTGCACTGTGACAGCACTGTGTTTATTATCCCTGTATTGTGACATCACTGTGTTTATTATCCCTGTACTGTGACATCACTGTGTTTATTATCTCTGTACTGTGACATCACTATGTTTATTATCTCTGTACTGTGACATCACTGTGTTTATTATCCCTGAACTGTTCCATCACTGTGTTTATTTTCTCTGTACTGTGAAATGATTGTTTTATTATCTCTGTACTGTGACATCACTATGTGTATTATCTCTGTACTGTGACATCACTGTGTGTATTATCGCTGTACGGTGACATCACTGTGTGTATTATCTCTGTACTGTGACATCACTATATGTATTATCCCTATACTGTGACATCACTGTGTTTATTTTCTCTGTACTGTGACATTGCTGCTTGTATTATCTCTGTACTTCTACATCACTGTGTGTATTATCCCTGTACTGTGACATCGCTGTTTTTATTATCTCTGTACTGTGACATCACTGTTTGTATTATCTCTGTACTGCTACATCACTGTGTGTATTATCCTGCACTGTGACATCACTGTGTTTATTATCTCTGTACTGTGACATCACTGTTTGTATTATCTCTCTGCTGCTACATCACTGTGTGTATTTTCCCTGTACTGTGACATCACTGTGTTTATTATCCCTGTACTGGGACATCACTGTGTGTATTATCTCTATACTGTGACATCACTGTGTATATTATTACTGTACTGTGACATCACTGTGTGTATTAACCCTGTAAAGTGACATCACTGTGTGTATTATCTCTGTACTGTGACATCACTGTGTATTTCATCCCTGTACTGTGACATTTTTGTGTGTATTTTCCCTGTACTGCAACATCACTGTGTATTATCCCTGTACTGTGACATCACTGTGTGCATTATCCCTGTACTGTGACATCACTTTGTGCATTATCCCTGTACTATGACATTACTGTGTGCATTATCCCTGTACTGTGACATCACTGTGTGTATTATCTCTGTTCTGTGACATCACTGTGTATATTTTTCCTGTGTTGTGACATCACTGTGTGTATTATAAATTTCCTGTGACAAGACTGTGGTTACTATCCCTGTACTGTGACATCACTGTGTGTATTATCTCTGTACTGTGACATCACTGTGTGTATTACCCTGTACCGTGACATCAATGTGTTTATTATCCCTCTACTGTGACATCACTGAGTGTATTATCCCTGAACTGTGCCATCACTGTGTTTATTATCTCTGTAATGTGACATCACTGTTTTCTTGTCTCTGTACTGTGACATCACTGTGTGTATTATCCCTGTACTGTGACATCACTATGTGTATTATCCCTGTACTGTGACATCACTGTGTGTATTATCGCTGTACTGTGACATCACTGTGTGTATTATCTTGTACTGTGACATCATTATGTGTATTTTCCCTCTACTGTGACATCACTGTGTTTATTATCTCTGTACTGTGACATCACTTTTTGTATTATCTCTGTGCTTCTACATCACTGTGTGTATTATCCTTGTACTGTGACATCACTGTGTTTATTATCTCTGTACTATGACATCACTGTTTGTATCATCTCTGTACTTCTACATCACTGTGTGTATTTTCCCTGTACTGTGACATCACTGTGTTTATTATCCCTGTACTGTGACAACACTCTGTGTATTAACTCTGTACTGTAATATCACTTTCTGTATTATCTCTGTGCTTTGACATCAGAGTGTGTAATCCCTGTACTGTGACATCACTGTGTGCATTATCTCTGTTCTGTGACATCACTGTGTCTATTAGCCCTGTACTGTGACATCACTGTGTTTATTATCTCTGTACTGTGACATCACTGTGTTTATTATCCCTGAACTGTGCCATCACTGTGTTTATTATCTCTGTACTGTGACATCACTGTGTGTATTATCCCTGTACTGTGACATCACTGTGTGTATTATCCCTGTACTGTGACATCAATGTGTTTATCATCTCTGTACTGTGACATCACTGTTTGTATTATCTCTGTACTGCTACATCTCTGTGTATATTTTCCCTGTACTGTGACATCACTGTGTTTATTATCCTTGTACTGTGACAACACTGTGTGTATTTACTCTGTACTGTAACATCACTTTGTATATTATCTCTGTGCTTTGATATCACAGAGTGTGTAATCCCTGTACTGTGACATCACTGTGTGCATTATCTCTGTTCTGTGACATCACTGTGTGTATTATCCCTGTACTGTCACATGACTTTGTGTATTATCGCTGTACTGTGACATCGCTGTGTGTATTATCCCTGTACTGTGACATCACTGTGTGTATTATCCCTGTACTGTGACAACACTGTGTTTAGTATCTCTATACCATGACATCTCTGTGTGTATTATCTCTATACTGTGACATCACTGTGTGTATTATCCATGTACTGTGACAACACTGTGTTTATTATCCCTGTACTGTGACATCACTGTGTATTTTCTCTGTACTGTGACATTACTGTGTTTAATATCTCTGCACTGGGACATCACTGTGTGTATTTTCCCTGAACTATGACATCACTGTGCGCATTATCTCTGTACTGCGACATCACTGTGTGTATTATCCCTGTACTGTGAAATCACTGTGTCTACTATCCCTGTACTGTGTCATCACTGTGTGTATTATCCATGTACTGTGACATCACTGTGTCTTTTATCCCTATACTGTGACATCACGGTGTGTATTATCTCTGTACTGTGACATTACTGTGTGTATTATCCCTCTATTTTGTCATCACTTTGTATATTATCCCTTTACTGTGACATCACTGTGTGTATTATCTCTGTACTGTGACATCACTGTGTGTATTATCCCTGTACTGTGACATCACTGTGTGTATTATCTCTATACCGCGACATCACTCTTTCTATTATTCCTGTACTACAACATCATCGTGTCTATTTTTCCTGCACTGTGACATCACTGTGTGTATTATCCCTGTATTGTGACATCACTGTGTGTATTATCCCTGTACTGTGACATCACTGTGTGTATTATCTCTGTACTGTGAAATTACTGTATTTATTATCCCTGTACTGTGACATCACTGTGTATATTATCTCTGCACTGTGACATCACTGTTTGTCTTACCCCTGTACTGTGACATCACGGTGATTATTATCTCTGTACTGTGACATCACTGTGTTTATTTCCTCTGCACTGCGACATCACTGTGTGTATTATCCCTGTACTGTAACATCACTGTGTGTATTATCCCTGTACTCTGACATCACTGTGTGTATTATCCCTGTACTCTGACATCACTGTGTGTATTAACTCTGTCCTGCGACATCTCTGTGTGTATTATCCCAGTACTGTTACATCACTGTGTCTTTTATCCCGATACTGTGACATCACTGTGTGTATTATCCTTGTACTGAGACATCACTGTATTATCCCAGTACTGTAACATCACTTTGTGTACTATCTCTGTACTGTGATCTCACTGTGTGTATTATCTCTGTATTGTGAAATCACTGTGTGTATTATCCCTGTACTGTGACATCACTGTGTATTATTTCTGTACTGTGACATCACTGTTTTATTATCCCTGTCCTGTGACATCACTGTGTATATAATCCCTGTACTGTGACATAACTGTGTGTATTATCTCTCTGCTGTGACATCACTGTATGTATTATCTCTGTACTGTGACATCACTGTGTGTATTATCGCTGTACTGTTACATCACTGTGTGTATTATCTCTGTACTGTGACACCACTATGTGTGTTATCTCTGTACTGTGACATCACTATGTGTATTATTCCTGCACTGTGACATCACTGTGTGTATTACCCCTGTACTGTGACATCACTGTGTTTATTATCTTTGCACTGGGACATCACTGTGTGTATTATCCCTGTACTGTGACATCACTGTGTGTATTATCCCTGTACTCTGACATCACTGTGTGTATTAACTCTGTACTGCGACATCTCTGTGTGTATTTTCCCAGTACTGTTACATCACTGTGTCTTTTATCCCTATACTGTGACATCACTGTGTGTATTATCTCTGTACTGTGACATCACTGTGTGTATTATCTCTGTATTGTGACATCACTTTGTGTATTATCTCTGTACTGTGACACTACTGTGTGTATTATCCCTGTACTGTGACATCACTATGTTTATTATATCTATACTGTGAGATCACTGTGTGTATTATCGCTGTACTGTGTCATCACTGTGTGTATTATCCCTGTACTGTGAGTGACATTACTGTGTGTATTTTCCCTGTACGGTGACATCACTGTGTATATTATCTCTGTACTGTGAAATCACTATGTGTATTATCTCTGTACAGTGACATCACTGTGTGTGTTATCTCTGTACTGTGACACCACTGTGTTTATTATATCTGTACTGTGACATCACTGTGTGTATTATCTAAGTACTGTGATATCATTGTGTGTATTATCCCTGTACTGTGGCATCACTGTGTGTATTATCCCTGTACTGTGACATCACTGTGTGTATTATCCCTGTACTGTGACATCACTATGTGTATTAACTCTGTTCTGTGACATCAATCTGTGTGTTATCCTTGTTCTGTGACATAACTGTTTGTATTATCTATATACTGTGATAGCACTGCGTGTATTATCCCTCTACTGTAACATCACTGTCTTCATTATCTCTATACTGTAACATCACTGTCTTTATTATCTCTATACTGTGACATCACTGTGTGTATTATCGCTGAACTGTAACATCACTGTGTTTATTATCCCTGTACTGTGACTTCACTATGTGTATTATCTCTGTACTGTGACATCACTGTGTGCCTTATCGCTGTACTGTGACATCACTGTATGTATTATCCCTGTACTGAGACATCACTGTGTGTATTATCTCTGTACTGTGACATCACTGTTTTATTATCCCTGTCCTGTGACATCACTGTATGTATTATCTCTTTACTGTGACATCACTGTGTGTATTATCGCTGTACTGTTACATCACTGTGTGTATTATCTTTGTACTGTGACACCACTATGTGTGTTATCCCTGTACTGTGACATCACTGTGTGTATTATCCCTGCACTGTGACATCACTGTGTGTATTACCCCTGTACTGTGACATCACGGTGTTTATTATCTCTGAACTGTGACATCACTGTCTGTATTATCTCTGTACTGTGACATCACTGTGTTTATTATCTCTGCACTGGGACATCACTGTGTGTATTATCCCTGTACTGTGACATCACTGTGTGTATTATCCCTGTGCTCTGACATCACTGTGTTTATTAACTCTGTACTGCGACATCTCTGTGTGTATTTTCCCAGTACTGTTACATCACTGTGTCTTTTATCCCTATACTGTGACATCACTGTGTGTATTATCTCTGTACTGTGACATCACTGCGTGTATTATCTCTGCATTGTGACATCACTTTGTGTATTATCTCTGTACTGTGACACTACTGTGTGTATTATCCCTGTACTGTGACATCACTATGTTTATTATATCTATACTGTGAGATCACTGTGTGTATTATCGCTGTACTGTGTTATCACTGTGTGTATTATCCCTGTACTGTGAGTGACATCACTGTGTGTATTTTCCCTGTACGGTGACATCACTGTGTATATTATCTCTGTACTGTGACATCACTATGTGTATTATCTCTGTACAGTGACATCACTGTGAGTATTATCTCTGTACTGTGACATCACTGTGTGTATTATCCCTGTACTGTGATATCACTGTGTGTATTATCCCTGTACTGTGGCATCACTGTGTGTATTATCCCTGTACTGTGACATCACTGTGTGTATTATCCCTGTACTGTGACATCACTATGTGTATTATCTCTGCACTGTGACATCACTGAGTGTATTAACTCTGTTCTGTGACATCAATGTGTGTGTTATCCCTGTTCTGTGACATCACTGTTTGTATTATCTATACACTGTGACATCACTGTGTGTATTATCCCTCTACTGTAACATCACTGTGTTTATTATCTCTATACTGTGACATCACTGTGTGTATTATCGCTGTACTGTAACATCACTGTGTTTAGTATCCCTGTACTGTGACTTCACTATGTGTATAATCTCTGTACTGTGACATCACTGTGTGCCTTATCGCTGTACTGTGACATCACTGTGTGTATTATCCCTGTACTGAGACATCACTGTGTGTATTATCTCTGTACTGTGACATCACTGTTTGTATTATCCCTGTACTGTGACATCACTGTGTGTATTCTCCCTGTACTGTGAAATCACTGTGTGTATTATCTCTCTACTGTGACATCACTGTATGTATCATCTCTGTACTGTGACATCACTGTGTGTATTATCGCTGTACTGTGACATCACTGTGTGCATTATCCCTGTACTGTGACATCACTGTGTGTAATATCTCTGCACTGTGACATCACTGTGTGTATTACCCCTGTATTGTGACATCACGGTGTTTATTTTCTCTGTACTGTGACATCACTGTGTGTATTATCTCTGTACTGTGACATTACTGTGTTTATTATCTCTGCACTGGGACATCACTGTGTGTATTATCCCTGTACTGTGACATCACTGTGTGTATTGTCCCTGTACACTGACATCAGTGTGTGTATTATCCCTGTACTCTGACATCACTGTGTGTATTAACTCAGTACTGTGACATCTCTGTGTGTATTTTCCCAGTACTGTTACATCACTGTGTCTTTTATCCCTATACTGTGACATCACTGTGTGTATTATCCTTGTACTGAGACATCACTGTGTGTATTATCCCTGTACTGTGACATCATTGTGTATTATCTCTGTACTGTGATCTCACTGTGTGTATTATCTCTGTATTGTGACATCACTGTGTGTATTATCCCTGTACTGTGACATCACTGTGTGTATTATCTCTGTACTGTGACATCATTGTTTTATTATCCCTGTCCTGTGACATCACTGTGTATATTATCCCTGTACAGTGATATCACTGTGTGTATTATCGCTGTACTGTTACATCACTGTGTGTATTATCTCTGTACTTTGACACCACTATGTGTGTTATCCCTGTACTGTGACATCACTGTTTGTATTATCTCTGCACTGTGACATCACTGTGTGTATTGCCCCTGTACTGTGACATCACGGTGTTTATTATCTCTGTACTGTGACATCACTGTGTGTATTATCTCTGTACTGTGACATCACTGTGGTTATTATCTCTGCACTGGGACATCACTGTGTGTGTTATCCCTGTTCTGTGACATCACTGTGTGTATTATCCCTCTACTCTGACATCACTGTGTGTATTAACTCTGTACTGCGACATCTCAGTCTGTATTTTCCCAGTACTGTTACATCACTGTGTGTTTTATCTCTATACTGTGACATCACTGTGTGTATTATCTCTGTACCGTGACATCACTTTGTGTGTTATCTCTGTACTGTGACATCACTTTGTGTATTATCTCTGTACTGTGACTTTACTGTGTGTATTATCCCTGTACTGTGACATCACTATGTGTATTATCTCTGTACTGTGACATCACTGTGTGTATTATCCCTGTACTGTGATATCACTGTGTGCATTATATCTATACTGTGAGATCACTGTGTGTATTATCGCTGTACTGTGTCATCACTGTGTGTATTATCCCTGTACTGTGAGTGACATCACTGTGTGTATTTTCTCTGTACGGTGACATCACTGTGTATATTATCTCTGTACTGTGACATCACTGTGTGTATTATCTCTGTAGTGTGACACCACTATGTGTGTTATCCCTGTACTGTGACATCACTGTGTGTATTATCTCTGCACTGTGACATCACTGTGTGTATTACCCCTGTATTGTGACATCACGGTGTTTATTATCTCTGTACTGTGACATCACTGTGTGTATTATCTCTGTACTGTGACATCACTGTGTTTATTATCTCTGCACTGGGACATCACTGTGTGTATTATCCCTGTACTGTGACATCACTGTGTGTATTGTCCCTGTACTCTGACATCAGTGTGTGTATTATCCCTGTACTCTGACATCACTGTGTGTATTAACTCAGTACTGTGACATCTCTGTGTGTATTATCCCAGTACTGTTACATCACTGTGTCTTTTATCCCTATACTGTGATATCACTGTGTGTATTATCCTTGTACTGAGACATCACTGTGTGTATTATCCTTGTACTGTAACATCACTTTGTGTATTATCTCTGTACTGTGATCTCACTGTGTGTATTATCTCTGTATTGTGACATCACTGTGTGTATTATTCCTGTACTGTGACATCACTGTGTGCATTATCTCTGTACTGTGACATCATTGTTTTATTATCCCTGTCCTGTGACATCACTGTGTATATTATCCCTGTACTGTGACATCACTGTGTGTATTATCGCTGTACTGTTACATCACTGTGTGTATTATCTCTGTACTTTGACACCACTATGTGTGTTATCCCTGTACTGTGACATCACTGTGTGTATTACCCCTGTACTGTGACATCACAGTGTTTATTATCTCTGTACTGTGAAATCACTGTGTGTATTATCTCTGTACTGTGACATCACTGTGGTTATTATCTCTGCACTGGGACATCACTGTGTGTGTTATCCCTGTACTGTGACATCACTGTGTGTATTATCCCTCTACTCTGACATCACTGTGTGTATTAACTCTGTACTGCGACATCTCAGTCTGTATTTTCCCAGTACTGTTACATCACTGTGTCTTTTATCCCTATACTGTGACATCACTGTGTGTATTATCTCTGTACCGTGACATCACTTTGTGTGTTATCTCTGTACTGTGACATCACTTTGTGTATTATCTCTGTACTGTGACTTTGCTGTGTGTATTATCCCTGTACTGTGACATCACTATGTGTATTATCTCTGTACTGTGACATCACTGTGTGTATTATCCCTGTACTGTGATATCACTGTGTGCATTATATCTATACTGTGAGATCACTGTGTGTATTATCGCTGTACTGTGTCATCACTGTGTGTATTATCCCTGTACTGTGAGTGACATCACTGTGTGTATTTTCTCTGTACGGTGACATCACTGTGTATATTATCTCTGTACTGTGACATCACTGTGTGTAATATCTCTGTACAGTGACATCACTGTGTGTATTATCTCCGTACTGTGACACCACTGTGTTTATTATATCTGTACTGTGACATCACTGTGTGTATTATCCCTGTACTGTGATATCACTGTGTGTTATCCCTGTACTGTGGCATCACTGTGTGTATTATCCCTGTACTGTGACATCACTGTGTGTATTATCCCTGTACTGTGACATCACTATGTGCATTATCCCTGTATTGTGACATCACTTAGTATATTATCTCTGTTCTGTGACATCAACGTGTGTGTTATCCCTGTTTTGTGACACCACTGTTTGTATTATCTCTATACTGTGAGATCACTGTGTGTATTATCCCTGTACTGTAACATCACTGTGTTTATTATCTCTATACTGTGACATCACTGTGTGTATTATTGCTGTACTGTAACATCACTGTGTTTATTAGCCCTGTACTGTGATATCACTATCTGTAAAATCTCTGTACTGTGACATCACTGTGTGTATTATCTCTGTACTGTGACATCACTGTGTGTATTATCCCTGTACTGTGACATCACTGTGTGTATTATCACTGTTCTGTGACATCACTTTGTGTATTATCCCTGTACTGTGACATACTGAGTGTATTATCCCTGTACTGTGACATCACTGTGATTATTATCCCTGTACTGTGACATCACTGTGTATGTTATCCCTGTACTGTGACATCACTGTGTGTATTATCTGTATACAGTGAGATCACTGTGTGTATTATCACTGTACTGTCACATCACTGTGTGTATTATCTCTGTACTGTAACATCACTGTGTTTATTATATCTATACTGTGAGATCACTGTGTGTATTATCCCTATACTGTAACATCACTGTGTTTATCAACTATACACTGTGACATCACTTTGTGTATTATCTCTATACTGTGAGATCACTGTGCATTCTATCCTTGTACTGTGACATCACTGTGTGTATTATCCCTGTACTGTGATATCACTGTGTGTTATCCCTGTACTGTGGCATCACTGTGTGTATTATCCCTGTACTGTGACATCACTGTGTGTATTATCCTGTACTGTGACATCACTATGTGCATTATCCCTGTATTGTGACATCACTTAGTATATTATCTCTGTTCTGTGACATCAACGTGTGTGTTATCCCTGTTTTGTGACACCACTGTTTGTATTATCTCTATACTGTGAGATCACTGTGTGTATTATCCCTGTACTGTAACATCACTGTGTTTATTATCTCTATACTGTGACATCACTGTGTGTATTATTGCTGTACTGTAACATCACTGTGTTTATTAGCCCTGTACTGTGATATCACTATGTGTATAATCTCTGTACTGTGACATCACTGTGTGTATTATCTCTGTACTGTGACATCACTGTTTGTATTATCCCTGTACTGTGACATCACTGTGTGTATTATCACTGTTCTGTGACATCACTTTGTGTATTATCCCTGTACTGTGACATTACTGAGTGTATTATCCCTGTACTGTGACATCACTGTGATTATTATCCCTGTACTGTGACATCACTGTGTGTGTTATCCCTGTACTGTGACATCACTGTGTGTATTATCTGTATACTGTGAGATCACTGTGTGTATTATCACTGTACTGTCACATCACTGTGTGTATTATCTCTGTACTGTAACATCACTGTGTTTATTATATCTATACTGTGAGATCACTGTGTGTATTATCCCTATACTGTAACATCACTGTGTTTATCATCTATACACTGTGACATCACTTTGTGTATTATCTCTATACTGTGAGATCACTGTGCGTTCTATCCTTGTACTGTGACATCACTGTGTGTATTATCTCTGTACTGTGACATCACTGTGTGTATTATCCCTGTACTGTGACATCACTATGTGTATTATCTCTGTGCTGTGACATCACTGTGTGTATTATCTCTGTACTGTGACATCACTGTGTGTTTTAACCCTGTACTGTGACAGCACTGTGTGTATTATCTCTGAATTGTGACATCACTTTGTGTATTATCCCTGTACTGTGACATCACTGTTTGTATTACCTCTGAACTGTGAAATCAATGTGTGTATTATCCCTGTACTGTGACATCACTGTGTTTGTTATGCCTGTACAGTGACATCACTGTGCTTATTTTCCCTGTACTGTGACATCACTGTGTGAATTGTCCCTGTACTGCGACATCACTGTGTGTATTTTTCCTGTTCTGTGACATCACTGTGTGTATTATCTCTGTACTGTGACATCACTGTGTTTTTTATCCCTTTACTGTGACATCACTGTGTGTTTTATCTCTGTATTGTGACATCACTGTGTATATTATCACTGTATTGTGACATCACTGTGTGTAGTATCCCTGTACTGTGACATCACTGTGTGTATTATCTGTTATGAACTGCTACAAACACTAAGGAAAGATAGGAAAACTGTCTCTACAATAGGACTAAGTTGATTCCCTACGATGCCGCGGGGGACCTGTTCCTTGTGAACAGGTCGGTCTAAGTCCTCGGCTGGTCTGAACGCAGACCTATAGATATAAGGGAGGGGTCCCTACAGGAACTAAGTACTGGGATATAGATGGACACCTCCTAGCAGAAATTGCAGCAGAGCAAAGACAAACAAACAAACAAACAAACAGAAGTACTAGTGGTCAAAAGACCAAGCAAACTTCAGAGTAAGGTACAAAGCACCTGGCTAGCTTAAGAGTAAAAGTAACACTGAAGTCCAGCAAGGCCAGGAGGGCGGAGCTGGATTAAATAGGCAAAAAGTCATATGACCAGCAAAATAGAAAAAACTAACAGGAGGGTTCTAACATTATCTATGTACTGTGACGTCACTGTGTGTATTATCCCTGTACTACGACATCACTTTGTTTATTATCTCTGTACTGTGACATCACTGTTTGTATTATCCCTGTACTGTGACATCACTGTGTGTATTGTCCCTGTACTGTGACATCACTGTGTGTATTATCCCTCTAGTGTGACATTACTGTGTGTACTATCCCTGTACTGTGTCATCACTGTGTTTATTATCCCTGTACTGTGACATCACTGTGTGCATTATCCCTGTACTGTGACATCTCTGTGTGTATTATCTCTATACTTTGACATCACTCTGTATATTATTCGTGTACTGTGACCTGACTGTGTGTATTATCTCTATACTGTAACATCACTGTGTTTATTATTCCTGTACTGTGACATCACTGTGTTTGTTATCACTGTACTGTGACATCACTGTGTTTATTATTTCTGTACTGTGACATCACTGTGTTTCTTATCTCTGTACTGTGACATCACTGTTGTTATTATCCCTGTACTGTGACATCACTGTGTATTATGCCTCTACTGTGACATCACTGTGTCTTTTATCCCTGTACTGTGACATCACTGTGTGTATTATCACTGTATTTTGACATCACTGTGTGTATTATCCCTGTACTGTGACATCGCTGTTTGTATTATCTATGTACTGTGACATCACTGTGTGTATTGTCCCTGTACTGTGACATCTCTGTGTTTATTATCTCTGTATTGTGACATCACTGTTTGTATTATTCCTGTACTGTGACATCACTGTGTGTATTATCTTTGTACTGTAACATCACTGTGTGTATTATCCATGTACTCTGACATCACTGTGTTTATTATCTCTGTATTGTGACATCACTGTTTGTATTATTCCTGTACTGTGACATCACTGTGTGTATTGGCCCTGTACTGTGACATCACTGTGTGTATTATCCTTCTAGTGTGACATCACTGTCTATTATCTCGGTACTGTGACATCACTGTGTGTATTATCCCTGTACTGTGACATCCATGTGTGCATTATCACTGTACTGTGACATCACTGTGTGTATTATCCCTGTACTGTGACATCACTGTGTGTATTATCCCTGTACTGTGACATCCATGTGTGCATTATCACTGTACTGTGACATCACTGTGTGTATTATCTCTCTACTGTGACATCACTGTGTGTATTATCCCTGTATTGTGACATTCATGTGTGCTTTATCCCTGTACTCTGACATCACTGTGTTTATTATTCCTGTACTGTGACATCACTGTGTGTATTATCCCTGTACTGTAACATCACTGTGTTTATTATCCCTGTACTGTGACATCACTGTGTGCATTATCCCTGCACCTTGACATCACTATGTGTATTATCTCTGTACTGTGACATCATTGTATGTATTGTCTCTGTAGTGTAACATCACTGTGTGTATTATCTCTATACTTTGACATCACTCTGTATATTATTTCTCTACTGTGACATCACTGTTTTTATTATCTCTGTACTGGGACATCACTGTGTTTATTATTTCTGTACTGTGACATCACTGTGTTTCTTATCTCTGTACTGTGACATCACTGTTGTTATTATCCCTGTACTGTGACATCACTGTGTATTATGCCTGTACTGTGACATCACTGTGTCTTTTATCCCTGTACCGTGACATCACTGTGTGTATTATCACTGTATTTTGACATCACTGTGTGTATTATCCCTGTACTGTGACATCGCTGTTTGTATTATCCCTGTACTGTGACATCAATGTGTGTATTATCTCTGTACTGTCACATCAATGTGTGTATTATCCCTGTACTGTCACATCATTGTGTGTATTATCTCTGTACTGAGACATCACTGTGTGTATTATCCCTGTACTGTGACATCAATGTGTGTATTATCTCTGTACTGTCACATCAATGTGTGTATTATCCCTGTACTGTGACATCATTGTGTGTATTATCTCTGTACTGAGACATCACTGTGTATATTATCCCCGTACTGTGACATCACTGTGTGTATTATCCCTGTACTGTGACATCACTGTGTGTATTATCCCTGTACTGTGACATCACTGTGTGTATTGTCCCTGTACTGCGACATCTCTGTGTTTATTATCTCTGTATTGTGACATCACTGTTTGTATTATTCCTGTACTGTGACATCACTGTGTGTATTATCTTTGTACTGTAACATCACTGTGTGTATTATCCATGTACTGTGACATCACTGTGTTTATTATCTCTGTATTGTGACATCACTGTTTGTATTATTCCTGTACTGTGACATCACTGTGTGTATTGGCCCTGTACTGTGACATCACTGTGTGTATTGGCCCTGTACTGTGACATCACTGTGTGTATTATCCTTCTAGTGTGACATCACTGTCTATTATCTCGGTACTGTGACATCACTGTGTGTATTATCCCTGTACTGTGACATCCATGTGTGCATTATCACTGTACTGTGACATCACTGTGTGTATTATCCCTGTACTGTGACATCACTGTGTGTATTATCCCTGTACTGTGACATCCATGTGTGCATTATCACTGTACTGTGACATCACTGTGTGTATTATCTCTCTACTGTGACATCACTGTGTGTATTATCCCTGTATTGTGACATTCATGTGTGCTTTATCCCTGTACACTGACATCACTGTGTTTATTATTCCTGTACTGTGACATCACTGTGTGTATTATCCCTGTACTGTAACATCACTGTGTTTATTATCCCTGTACTGTGACATCACTGTGTGCATTATCCCTGTACCTTGACATCACTGTGTGTATTATCTCTGTACTGTGACATCATTGTATGTATTGTCTCTGTAGTGTAACATCACTGTGTGTATTATCTCTATACTTTGACATCACTCTGTATATTATTTCTGTACTGTGACATCACTGTTTTTATTATCTCTGTACTGGGACATCACTGTGTGTATTATCTCTATACTGTGACATCACTGTGTATATTATTACTGTACTGTGACATCACTGTGTGTATTAACCCTGTAAAGTGACATCACTATGTGTATTATCTCTGTACTGTGACATCACTGTGTATTTCATCCCTGTACTGTGACATTTTTGTGTGTATTTTCCCTGTACTGCAACATCACTGTGTATTATCCCTGTACTGTGACATCACTGTGTGCATTATCCCTGTACTGTGACATCACTTTGTGCATTATCCCTGTACTATGACATTACTGTGTGCATTATCCCTGTACTGTGACATCACTGTGTGTATTATCTCTGTTCTGTGACATCACTGTGTATATTTTTCCTGTGTTGTGACATCACTGTGTGTATTATAAATTTCCTGTGACAAGACTGTGGTTACTATCCCTGTACTGTGACATCACTGTGTGTATTATCTCTGTACTGTGACATCACTGTGTGTATTACCCTGTACCGTGACATCAATGTGTTTATTATCCCTCTACTGTGACATCACTGAGTGTATTATCCCTGAACTGTGCCATCACTGTGTTTATTATCTCTGTAATGTGACATCACTGTTTTCTTGTCTCTGTACTGTGACATCACTGTGTGTATTATCCCTGTACTGTGACATCACTATGTGTATTATCCCTGTACTGTGACATCACTGTGTGTATTATCGCTGTACTGTGACATCACTGTGTGTATTATCTCTGTACTGTGACATCATTATGTGTATTTTCCCTCTACTGTGACATCACTGTGTTTATTATCTCTGTACTGTGACATCACTTTTTGTATTATCTCTGTACTTCAACATCACTGTGTGTATTATCCTTGTACTGTGACATCACTGTGTTTATTATCTCTGTACTATGACATCACTGTTTGTATCATCTCTGTACTTCTACATCACTGTGTGTATTTTCCCTGTACTGTGACATCACTGTGTTTATTATCCCTGTACTGTGACAACACTCTGTGTATTAACTCTGTACTGTAATATCACTTTCTGTATTATCTCTGTGCTTTGACATCAGAGTGTGTAATCCCTGTACTGTGACATCACTGTGTGCATTATCTCTGTTCTGTGACATCACTGTGTGTATTAGCCCTGTACTGTGACATCACTGTGTTTATTATCTCTGTACTGTGACATCACTGTGTTTATTATCCCTGTACTGTGACATCACTGTGTTTATTATCTCTATACTGTGACATCACTGTGTGTATTATCCATGTACTGTGACAACACTGTGTTTATTATCCCTGTACTGTGACATCACTGTGTATTTTCTCTGTACTGTGACATTACTGTGTTTAATATCTCTGCACTGGGACATCACTGTGTGTATTTTCCCTGAACTATGACATCACTGTGCGCATTATCTCTGTACTGCGACATCACTGTGTGTATTATCCCTGTACTGTGAAATCACTGTGTCTACTATCCCTGTACTGTGCCATCACTGTGTTTATTATCTCTGTACTGTGACATCACTGTGTGTATTATCCCTGTACTGTGACATCACTGTGTGTATTATCCCTGTACTGTGACATCAATGTGTTTATCATCTCTGTACTGTGACATCACTGTTTGTATTATCTCTGTACTGCTACATCTCTGTGTATATTTTCCCTGTACTGTGACATCACTGTGTTTATTATCCTTGTACTGTGACAACACTGTGTGTATTTACTCTGTACTGTAACATCACTTTGTATATTATCTCTGTGCTTTGATATCACAGAGTGTGTAATCCCTGTACTGTGACATCACTGTGTGCATTATCTCTGTTCTATGACATCACTGTGTGTATTATCCCTGTACTGTGACATGACTTTGTGTATTATCGCTGTACTGTGACATCGCTGTGTGTATTATCCCTGTACTGTGACATCACTGTGTGTATTATCCCTGTACTGTGACAACACTGTGTTTAGTATCTCTATACCATGACATCACTGTGTGTATTATCTCTATACTGTGACATCACTGTGTGTATTATCCATGTACTGTGACAACACTGTGTTTATTATCCCTGTACTGTGACATCACTGTGTATTTTCTCTGTACTGTGACATTACTGTGTTTAATATCTCTGCACTGGGACATCACTGTGTGTATTTTCCCTGAACTATGACATCACTGTGCGCATTATCTCTGTACTGCGACATCACTGTGTGTATTATCCCTGTACTGTGAAATCACTGTGTCTACTATCCCTGTACTGTGTCATCACTGTGTGTATTATCCATGTACTGTGACATCACTGTGTCTTTTATCCCTATACTGTGACATCACGGTGTGTATTATCTCTGTACTGTGACATTACTGTGTGTATTATCCCTCTATTTTGTCATCACTTTGTATATTATCCCTTTACTGTGACATCACTGTGTGTATTATCTCTGTACTGTGACATCACTGTGTGTATTATCCCTGTACTGTGACATCACTGTGTGTATTATCTCTGTACCGCGACATCACTCTTTCTATTATTCCTGTACTGCAACATCATCGTGTCTATTTTTCCTGCACTGTGACATCACTGTGTGTATTATCCCTGTATTGTGACATCACTGTGTGTATTATCCCTGTACTGTGACATCACTGTGTGTATTATCTCTGTACTGTGAAATTACTGTATTTATTATCCCTGTACTGTGACATCACTGTGTGTATTATCTCTGCACTGTGACATCACTGTTTGTCTTACCCCTGTACTGTGACATCACGGTGATTATTATCTCTGTACTGTGACATCACTGTGTTTATTTCCTCTGCACTGCGACATCACTGTGTGTATTATCCCTGTACTGTGACATCACTGTGTGTATTATCCCTGTACTCTGACATCACTGTGTGTATTACCCCTGTACTCTGACATCACTGTGTGTATTAACTCTGTCCTGCGACATCTCTGTGTGTATTATCCCAGTACTGTTACATCACTGTGTCTTTTATCCCGATACTGTGACATCACTGTGTGTATTATCCTTGTACTGAGACATCACTGTATTATCCCAGTACTGTAACATCACTTTGTGTACTATCTCTGTACTGTGATCTCACTGTGTGTATTATCTCTGTATTGTGAAATCACTGTGTGTATTATCCCTGTACTGTGACATCACTGTGTATTATTTCTGTACTGTGACATCACTGTTTTATTATCCCTGTCCTGTGACATCACTGTGTATATAATCCCTGTACTGTGACATAACTGTGTGTATTATCTCTCTGCTGTGACATCACTGTATGTATTATCTCTGTACTGTGACATCACTGTGTGTATTATCGCTGTACTGTTACATCACTGTGTGTATTATCTCTGTACTGTGACACCACTATGTGTGTTATCTCTGTACTGTGACATCACTATGTGTATTATTCCTGCACTGTGACATCACTGTGTGTATTACCCCTGTACTGTGACATCACTGTGTTTATTATCTTTGCACTGGGACATCACTGTGTGTATTATCCCTGTACTGTGACATCACTGTGTGTATTATCCCTGTACTCTGACATCACTGTGTGTATTAACTCTGTACTGCGACATCTCTGTGTGTATTTTCCCAGTACTGTTACATCACTGTGTCTTTTATCCCTATACTGTGACATCACTGTGTGTATTATCTCTGTACTGTGACATCACTGTGTGTATTATCTCTGTATTGTGACATCACTTTGTGTATTATCTCTGTACTGTGACACTACTGTGTGTATTATCCCTGTACTGTGACATCACTATGTTTATTATATCTATACTGTGAGATCACTGTGTGTATTATCGCTGTACTGTGTCATCACTGTGTGTATTATCCCTGTACTGTGAGTGACATTACTGTGTGTATTTTCCCTGTACGGTGACATCACTGTGTATATTAACTCTGTACTGTGAAATCACTATGTGTATTATCTCTGTACAGTGACATCACTGTGTGTGTTATCTCTGTACTGTGACTCCACTGTGTTTATTATATCTGTACTGTGACATCACTGTGTGTATTATCTAAGTACTGTGATATCATTGTGTGTATTATCCCTGTACTGTGGCATCACTGTGTGTATTATCCCTGTACTGTGACATCACTGTGTGTATTATCCCTGTACTGTGACATCACTATGTGTATTAACTCTGTTCTGTGACATCAATCTGTGTGTTATCCTTGTTCTGTGACATAACTGTTTGTATTATCTATATACTGTGATAGCACTGCGTGTATTATCCCTCTACTGTAACATCACTGTCTTCATTATCTCTATACTGTAACATCACTGTCTTTATTATCTCTATACTGTGACATCACTGTGTGTATTATCGCTGTACTGTAACATCACTGTGTTTATTATCCCTGTACTGTGACTTCACTATGTGTATTATCTCTGTACTGTGACATCACTGTGTGCCTTATCGCTGTACTGTGACATCACTGTATGTATTATCCCTGTACTGAGACATCACTGTGTGTATTATCTCTGTACTGTGACATCACTGTTTTATTATCCCTGTCCTGTGACATCACTGTATGTATTATCTCTTTACTGTGACATCACTGTGTGTATTATCGCTGTACTGTTACATCACTGTGTGTATTATCTTTGTACTGTGACACCACTATGTGTGTTATCCCTGTACTGTGACATCACTGTGTGTATTATCCCTGCACTGTGACATCACTGTGTGTATTACCCCTGTACTGTGACATCACGGTGTTTATTATCTCTGAACTGTGACATCACTGTCTGTATTATCTCTGTACTGTGACATCACTGTGTTTATTATCTCTGCACTGGGACATCACTGTGTGTATTATCCCTGTACTGTGACATCACTGTGTGTATTATCCCTGTGCTCTGACATCACTGTGTTTATTAACTCTGTACTGCGACATCTCTGTGTGTATTTTCCCAGTACTGTTACATCACTGTGTCTTTTATCCCTATACTGTGACATCACTGTGTGTATTATCTCTGTACTGTGACATCACTGCGTGTATTATCTCTGCATTGTGACATCACTTTGTGTATTATCTCTGTACTGTGACACTACTGTGTGTATTATCCCTGTACTGTGACATCACTATGTTTATTATATCTATACTGTGAGATCACTGTGTGTATTATCCCTGTACTGTGAGTGACATCACTGTGTGTATTTTCCCTGTACGGTGACATCACTGTGTATATTATCTCTGTACTGTGACATCACTATGTGTATTATCTCTGTACAGTGACATCACTGTGAGTATTATCTCTGTACTGTGACATCACTGTGTGTATTATCCCTGTACTGTGATATCACTGTGTGTATTATCCCTGTACTGTGGCATCACTGTGTGTATTATCCCTGTACTGTGACATCACTGTGTGTATTATCCCTGTACTGTGACATCACTATGTGTATTATCTCTGCACTGTGACATCACTGAGTGTATTAACTCTGTTCTGTGACATCAATGTGTGTGTTATCCCTGTTCTGTGACATCACTGTGTTTATTATCTCTATACTGTGACATCACTGTGTGTATTATCGCTGTACTGTAACATCACTGTGTTTAGTATCCCTGTACTGTGACTTCACTATGTGTATAATCTCTGTACTGTGACATCACTGTGTGCCTTATCGCTGTACTGTGACATCACTGTGTGTATTATCCCTGTACTGAGACATCACTGTGTGTATTATCTCTGTACTGTGACATCACTGTTTGTATTATCCCTGTACTGTGACATCACTGTGTGTATTCTCCCTGTACTGTGAAATCACTGTGTGTATTATCTCTCTACTGTGACATCACTGTATATATCATCTCTGTACTGTGACATCACTGTGTGTATTATCGCTGTACTGTGACATCACTGTGTGTATTATCTCTGCACTGTGACATCACTGTGTGTATTACCCCTGTATTGTGACATCACGGTGTTTATTTTCTCTGTACTGTGACATCACTGTGTGTATTATCTCTGTACTGTGACATTACTGTGTTTATTATCTCTGCACTGGGACATCACTGTGTGTATTATCCCTGTACTGTGACATCACTGTGTGTATTGTCCCTGTACTCTGACATCAGTGTGTGTATTATCCCTGTACTCTGACATCACTGTGTGTATTAACTCAGTACTGTGACATCTCTGTGTGTATTTTCCCAGTACTGTTACATCACTGTGTCTTTTATCCCTATACTGTGACATCACTGTGTGTATTATCCTTGTACTGAGACATCACTGTGTGTATTATCCTTGTACTGTAACATCACTTTGTGTATTATCTCTGTACTGTGATCTCACTGTGTGTATTATCTCTGTATTGTGACATCACTGTGTGTATTATCCCTGTACTGTGATATCACTGTGTGTATTATCTCTGTACTGTGACATCATTGTTTTATTATCCCTGTCCTGTGACATCACTGTGTATATTATCCCTGTACAGTGATATCACTGTGTGTATTATCGCTGTACTGTTACATCACTGTGTGTATTATCTCTGTACTTTGACACCACTATGTGTGTTATCCCTGTACTGTGACATCACTGTTTGTATTATCTCTGCACTGTGACATCACTGTGTGTATTACCCCTGTACTGTGACATCACGGTGTTTATTATCTCTGTACTGTGACATCACTGTGTGTATTATCTCTGTACTGTGACATCACTATGGTTATTATCTCTGCACTGGGACATCACTGTGTGTGTTATCCCTGTACTGTGACATCACTGTTTGTATTATCCCTCTACTCTGACATCACTGTGTGTATTAACTCTGTACTGCGACATCTCAGTCTGTATTTTCCCAGTACTGTTACATCACTGTGTGTTTTATCTCTATACTGTGACATCACTGTGTGTATTATCTCTGTACCGTGACATCACTTTGTGTGTTATCTCTGTACTGTGATATCACTTTGTGTATTATCTCTGTACTGTGACTTTACTGTGTGTATTATCCCTGTACTGTGACATCACTATGTGTATTATCTCTGTACTGTGACATCACTGTGTGTATTATCCCTGTACTGTGATATCACTGTGTGCATTATATCTATACTGTGAGATCACTGTGTGTATTATCGCTGTACTGTGTCATCACTGTGTGTATTATCCCTGTACTGTGAGTGACATCACTGTGTGTATTTTCTCTGTACGGTGACATCACTGTGTATATTATCTCTGTACTGTGACATCACTGTGTGTATTATCTCTGTAGTGTGACACCACTATGTGTGTTATCCCTGTACTGTGACATCACTGTGTGTATTATCTCTGCACTGTGACATCACTGTGTGTATTACCCCTGTATTGTGACATCACGGTGTTTATTATCTCTGTACTGTGACATCACTGTGTGTATTATCTCTGTACTGTGACATCACTGTGTTTATTATCTCTGCACTGGGACATCACTGTGTGTATTATCCCTGTACTGTGACATCACTGTGTGTATTGTCCCTGTACTCTGACATCAGTGTGTGTATTATCCCTGTACTCTGACATCACTGTGTGTATTAACTCAGTACTGTGACATCTCTGTGTGTATTATCCCAGTACTGTTACATCACTGTGTCTTTTATCCCTATACTGTGATATCACTGTGTGTATTATCCTTGTACTGAGACATCACTGTGTGTATTATCCTTGTACTGTAACATCACTTTGTGTATTATCTCTGTACTGTGATCTCACTGTGTGTATTATCTCTGTATTGTGACATCACTGTGTGTATTATTCCTGTACTGTGACATCACTGTGTGCATTATCTCTGTACTGTGACATCATTGTTTTATTATCCCTGTCCTGTGACATCACTGTGTGTATTATCGCTGTACTGTTACATCACTGTGTGTATTATCTCTGTACTTTGACACCACTATGTGTGTTATCCCTGTACTGTGACATCACTGTGTGTATTACCCCTGTACTGTGACATCACGGTGTTTATTATCTCTGTACTGTGACATCACTGTGTGTATTATCTCTGTACTGTGACATCACTGTGGTTATTATCTCTGCACTGGGACATCACTGTGTGTGTTATCCCTGTACTGTGACATCACTGTGTGTATTATCCCTCTACTCTGACATCACTGTTTGTATTAACTCTGTACTGCGACATCTCAGTCTGTATTTTCCCAGTACTGTTACATCACTGTGTCTTTTATCCCTATACTGTGACATCACTATGTGTATTATCTCTGTACAGTGACATCACTTTGTGTGTTATCTCTGTACTGTGACATCACTTTGTGTATTATCTCTGTACTGTGACTTTGCTGTGTGTATTATCCCTGTACTGTGACATCACTATGTGTATTATCTCTGTACTGTGACATCACTGTGTGTATTATCCCTGTACTGTGATATCACTGTGTGCATTATATCTATACTGTGAGATCACTGTGTGTATTATCGCTGTACTGTGTCATCACTGTGTGTATTATCCCTGTACTGTGAGTGACATCACTGTGTGTATTTTCTCTGTACGGTGACATCACTGTGTATATTATCTCTGTACTGTGACATCACTGTGTGTAATATCTCTGTACAGTGACATCACTGTGTGTATTATCTCCGTACTGTGACACCACTGTGTTTATTATATCTGTACTGTGACATCACTGTGTGTATTATCCCTGTACTGTGATATCACTGTGTGTTATCCCTGTACTGTGGCATCACTGTGTGTATTATCCCTGTACTGTGACATCACTGTGTGTATTATCCCTGTACTGTGACATCACTATGTGCATTATCCCTGTATTGTGACATCACTTAGTATATTATCTCTGTTCTGTGACATCAACGTGTGTGTTATCCCTGTTTTGTGACACCACTGTTTGTATTATCTCTATACTGTGAGATCACTGTGTGTATTATCCCTGTACTGTAACATCACTGTGTTTATTATCTCTATACTGTGACATCACTGTGTGTATTATTGCTGTACTGTAACATCACTGTGTTTATTAGCCCTGTACTGTGATATCACTATCTGTAAAATCTCTGTACTGTGACATCACTGTGTGTATTATCTCTGTACTGTGACATCACTGTGTGTATTATCCCTGTACTGTGACATCACTGTGTGTATTATCACTGTTCTGTGACATCACTTTGTGTATTATCCCTGTACTGTGACATACTGAGTGTATTATCCCTGTACTGTGACATCACTGTGATTATTATCCCTGTACTGTGACATCACTGTGTGTGTTATCCCTGTACTGTGACATCACTGTGTGTATTATCTGTATACAGTGAGATCACTGTGTGTATTATCACTGTACTGTCACATCACTGTGTGTATTATCTCTGTACTGTAACATCACTGTGTTTATTATATCTATACTGTGAGATCACTGTGTGTATTATCCCTATACTGTAACATCACTGTGTTTATCAACTATACACTGTGACATCACTTTGTGTATTATCTCTATACTGTGAGATCACTGTGCGTTCTATCCTTGTACTGTGACATCACTGTGTGTATTATCCCTGTACTGTGATATCACTGTGTGTTATCCCTGTACTGTGGCATCACTGTGTGTATTATCCCTGTACTGTGACATCACTGTGTGTATTATCCCTGTACTGTGACATCACTATGTGCATTATCCCTGTATTGTGACATCACTTAGTATATTATCTCTGTTCTGTGACATCAACGTGTGTGTTATCCCTGTTTTGTGACACCACTGTTTGTATTATCTCTATACTGTGAGATCACTGTGTGTATTATCCCTGTACTGTAACATCACTGTGTTTATTATCTCTATACTGTGACATCACTGTGTGTATTATTGCTGTACTGTAACATCACTGTGTTTATTAGCCCTGTACTGTGATATCACTATGTGTATAATCTCTGTACTGTGACATCACTGTGTGTATTATCTCTGTACTGTGACATCACTGTTTGTATTATCCCTGTACTGTGACATCACTGTGTGTATTATCACTGTTCTGTGACATCACTTTGTGTATTATCCCTGTACTGTGACATTACTGAGTGTATTATCCCTGTACTGTGACATCACTGTGATTATTATCCCTGTACTGTGACATCACTGTGTGTGTTATCCCTGTACTGTGACATCACTGTGTGTATTATCTGTATACTGTGAGATCACTGTGTGTATTATCACTGTACTGTCACATCACTGTGTGTATTATCTCTGTACTGTAACATCACTGTGTTTATTATATCTATACTGTGAGATCACTGTGTGTATTATCCCTATACTGTAACATCACTGTGTTTATCATCTATACACTGTGACATCACTTTGTGTATTATCTCTATACTGTGAGATCACTGTGCGTTCTATCCTTGTACTGTGACATCACTGTGTGTATTATCTCTGTACTGTGACATCACTGTGTGTATTATCCCTGTACTGTGACATCACTATGTGTATTATCTCTGTGCTGTGACATCACTGTGTGTATTATCTCTGTACTGTGACATCACTGTGTGTTTTAACCCTGTACTGTGACAGCACTGTGTGTATTATCTCTGTATTGTGACATCACTTTGTGTATTATCCCTGTACTGTGACATCACTGTTTGTATTACCTCTGAACTGTGAAATCACTGTGTGTATTATCCCTGTACTGTGACATCACTGTGTTTGTTATGCCTGTACAGTGACATCACTGTGCTTATTTTCCCTGTACTGTGACATCACTGTGTGAATTGTCCCTGTACTGCGACATCACTGTGTGTATTTTTCCTGTTCTGTGACATCACTGTGTGTATTATCTCTGTACTGTGACATCACTGTGTTTTTTATCCCTTTACTGTGACATCACTGTGTGTTTTATCTCTGTATTGTGACATCACTGTGTATATTATCACTGTATTGTGACATCACTGTGTGTAGTATCCCTGTACAGTGACATCACTGTGTGTATTATCTGTTATGAACTGCTACAAACACTAAGGAAAGATAGGAAAACTGTCCCTACAGTAGGACTAAGTTGATTCCCTACGATGCCGCGGGGGACCTGTTCCTTGTGAACAGGTCGGTCTAAGTCCTCGGCTAGTCTGAACGCAGACCTATAGATATAAGGGAGGGGTCCCTACAGGAACTAAGTACTGGGATATAGATGGACACCTCCTAGCAGAAATTGCAGCAGAGCAAAGACAAACAAACAAACAAACAAACAGAAGTACTAGTGGTCAAAAGACCAAGCAAACTTCAGAGTAAGGTACAAAGCACCTGGCTAGCTTAAGAGTAAAAGTAACACTGAAGTCCAGCAAGGCCAGGAGGGCGGAGCTGGATTAAATAGGCAAAAAGTCATGTGACCAGCAAAATAGAAAAAACTAACAGGAGGGTTCTAACATTATCTATGTACTGTGACGTCACTGTGTGTATTATCCTTGTACTACGACATCACTTTGTTTATTATCTCTGTACTGTGACATCACTGTTTGTATTATCCCTGTACTGTGACATCACTGTGTGTATTGTCCCTGTACTGTGACATCACTGTGTGTATTATCCCTGTACTCTGACATCACTGTGTTTATTATTCCTGTACTGTGACATCACTGTGTGTATTATCCCTGTACTGTAACATCACTGTGTTTATTATCCCTGTACTGTGACATCACTGTGTGCATTATCCCTGTACCTTGACATCACTATGTGTATTATCTCTGTACTGTGACATCATTGTATGTATTGTCTCTGTAGTGTAACATCACTGTGTGTATTATCTCTATACTTTGACATCACTCTGTATATTATTTCTGTACTGTGGCATCACTGTTTTTATTATCTCTGTACTGTGACATCACTGTGTGTATTATCCCTGTACTGTGACATCACTGTGTTTATTATCTCTGTAATGTGACATCACTGTTTGTATTATTCCTGCACTGTGACATCACTGTGTGTATTATCCTTCTAGTGTGACATCACTGTATATTATCCCTGTACTGTGACACCACTGTGTATATTAACTCTGTTCTGTTACATCACTGTGTCTTTTATCACTGTATTGTGACACACTGTGTGTATTATCCCTGTACTGTGACATCACTGTGTGTATTATCTATGTACTGTGACAACACTGTGCGTATTATCCCTGTACTGCGACATCACTGTGTTTATTATCTCTGTACTGTGACATCACTGTGTGTATTATCCCTGTACTGTGACATCACTGTGTTTATTATCTCTGTAATGTGACATCACTGTTTGTATTATTCCTGCACTGTGACATCACTGTGTGTATTATCCTTCTAGTGTGACATCACTGTATATTATCCCTGTACTGTGACACCACTGTGTATATTAACTCTGTTCTGTTACATCACTGTGTCTTTTATCACTGTATTGTGACACACTGTGTGTATTATCCCTGTACTGTGACATCACTGTGTGTATTATCTATGTACTGTGACAACACTGTGCGTATTATCCCTGTACTGCGACATCACTGTGTTTATTATCTCTGTATTGTGACATCACTGTTTGAATTATTCCTGTACTATGACATCACTGTGTGTATTGTCCCTGTACTGTGACATCACTGAGTGTATTATCTCTGTACTGTGACATCACTGTGTGTATTATCCCTGTACTGTGACATCACTGTGTGTATTATTCCTGTACTGTGACATCCATGTGTGCATTATCACTGTACTGTGACATCACTGTGTGAATTATCTCTCAACTGTGACATCACTGTGTGTATTATCCCTGTACTGTGACATTCATGTGTGCTTTATCCCTGTACTGTGACATCACTGTGTGTATTATCCCTGTACACTGACATCACTGTGTTTATTATTCCTGTACTGTGACATCACTGTGTGTATTATCCCTGTACTGTGACATCACTGTGTTTATTATCCCTGTACTGTGACATCACTATGTGCATTATCCCTGTACTTTGACATCACTATGTGCATTATCTCTGTACTGTGACATCATTGTATGTATTATCTTTGTAGTGAGACATCACTGTGTGTATTATCTCTATACTTTGACATCACTCTGTATATTATTCCTGTACTGTGACATGACTGTGTGTATTATCTCTATACTGTGACATCACTGTGTTTATTATCTCTGTACTGTGACATCACTGTATTTCTTATCTCTGTACTGTGACACCACTGTTTTTATTATCCCTGTACTGTGACATCACTGTGTGTATTATCTTTGTACTGTGACATCACTGTGTGTATTATCCCTGTACTGTGACATCACTGTGTTTATTATCTCTGTACTGTGGCATCACTGTGTGTATAATTTCTGTACTGTGACATCGCTGTGTGTATTATCCCTGTACTGTGACATAACTGTGTGTATTATCTCTGTACTGTGATCTCACTGTGTGTATTATCTCTGTATTGTGACATCACTGTGTGTATTATCCCTGTAATGTGACATCACTGTGTTTATTATCTCTTTACTGTGAAATCACTGTGTGTATTATCTCTGTACTGTGACATCACTGTGTTTATCATCTCTGCACTGGGACATCACTGTGTGTATTATCCCTGTACTGTGATATCACTGTGTGTATTATCCCTGTACTCTGACATGACTGTGTGTATTAACTCTGTACTGCGACATCTCTGTGTGTATAATCCCAGTACTTTTCCATCACTGTGTCTATTATCCTTATACTGTGACATCACTGTATGTATTATCCCTGTACTGTGACATCACTGTGTCTTTTATCCCTGTACTGTGATATCACTGTGTGTATTATCTCTGTACTGTGACATCACTGTGTGTATTATCTTTGCACTATGACATCACTATGTGTATTATTCCTGTACTGTGACATCACTGTGTGTATTATCTCTGTACTGTGACATCACTGTGTGTATTATCTTTGCACTGTGACATCACTATGTGTATTATCCCTGTACTGTGACATTACTGTGTGTATTATCTCTGTACTGTGACATCACTGTTTGTATTACCTCTGTACTGTGACATCACTTTGTGCATTATCTCTGTACTGTGACATCACTGTGTCTATTATCCCTGTACTGTGATATCACTGTGTGCATTATATCTATTCTGTGAGATCACTGTGTGTATTATCGCTGTACTGTGACATCACTGTGTGTATTATCCCTGTACTGTGAGTAACATCAATGTGTGTATTATCCCTGTACGGTGACATCCCTGTGTTTATTATCTCTGTACTGTGACATCACTGTGTGTATTATCTCTGTACAGTGACATCACAGTGTGTATTATCTCTGTACTGTGACACCACTGTGTTTATTATATCTGTACTGTGACATCACTGTGTGTATTATCCCTGTACTGTGATATCACTGTGTGTATTATGCCTGTACTGTGGAAACGCTGTCTGTATTATCCCTGTACTGTAACATCACTGTGTGTATTATCCCTGTACTGTGACATCACCATGTGTATTATCTCTGTACTGTTACATTATTGTGTCCATTATCGCTGTACTGTGACATCACTGTGTGTATTATCCCTGTACTGTGACATCACTGTGTGTATTATCTCTGCACTGTGATATCACTGTGTGTATTATGCCTGTATTGTGGAATCACTGTCTGTATTATCCCTGTACTGTAACATCACTGTGTTTATTATCCCTGTACTGTGACATCACTATGTGTATTATCTCTGTACTGTGACATTATTGTGTCCATTATCGCTGTACTGTGACATCACTGTGTGTATTATCCCTGTACTGTGACATCACTGTGTGTATAGTCTCTGCACTGTGACATCATTATGTGTATTATCTCTGTTCTGTGACAACACTGTGTATATTATCCCTGTACTGTGACATTACTGTGTGTATTATCCCTGCACTGTGACATCACTGTGTTTATTATCCCTGTACTGTGACATCACTGTGTGTGTTATCCCTGTTCTGTGACATCACTCTGTGTATTATCTCTATACTGTGAGATCACTGTGTGTATTATCCCTGTACTGTAACATCACTGTGTTTATTATCTCTATACTGTGACATCACTGTGTGTATTATCTCTGTACTGTGACATCACTGTGTGTATTTTCCCTGTACTGTGACATCACTGTGTGTATTATCTCTGTACTGTGACATCACTGTGTTTATTATCTCTGCACTGGGACATCACTGTGTGTATTATCCCTGTACTGTGACATCACTGTGTTTATTATCCCTGTACTGTGACATCACTATGTGCATTATCCCTGTACTTTGACATCACTATGTGCATTATCTCTGTACTGTGACATCATTGTATGTATTATCTTTGTAGTGAGACATCACTGTGTGTATTATCTCTATACTTTGACATCACTCTGTATATTATTCCTGTACTGTGACATGACTGTGTGTATTATCTCTATACTGTGACATCACTGTGTTTATTATCTCTGTACTGTGACATCACTGTATTTCTTATCTCTGTACTGTGACACCACTGTTTTTATTATCCCTGTACTGTGACATCACTGTGTGTATTATCTTTGTACTGTGACATCACTGTGTGTATTATCCCTGTACTGTGACATCACTGTGTTTATTATCTCTGTACTGTGGCATCACTGTGTGTATAATTTCTGTACTGTGACATCGCTGTGTGTATTATCCCTGTACTGTGACATAACTGTGTGTATTATCTCTGTACTGTGATCTCACTGTGTGTATTATCTCTGTATTGTGACATCACTGTGTGTTTTATCCCTGTCCTGTGACATCACTGTGTGTATTATCCCTGTACTGTGACGTCACTGTGTGTATTATCTCTCTACTGTGACATCATTGTGTGTTTTATCTCTGTACTGTAACATCACTGTGTGTATTATCCCTGTACTGTGACATCACTGTGTGTATTATCTCTGCACTTTGACATCAATATGTGTATTATCCCTGTAATGTGACATCACTGTGTTTATTATCTCTTTACTGTGAAATCACTGTGTGTATTATCTCTGTACTGTGACATCACTGTGTTTATCATCTCTGCACTGGGACATCACTGTGTGTATTATCCCTGTACTGTGATATCACTGTGTGTATTATCCCTGTACTCTGACATGACTGTGTGTATTAACTCTGTACTGCGACATCTCTGTGTGTATAATCCCAGTACTTTTACATCACTGTGTCTATTATCCTTATACTGTGACATCACTGTATGTATTATCCCTGTACTGTGACATCACTGTGTCTTTTATCCCTGTACTGTGATATCACTGTGTGTATTATCTCTGTACTGTGACATCACTGTGTGTATTATCTTTGCACTATGACATCACTATGTGTATTATTCCTGTACTGTGACATCACTGTGTGTATTATCTCTGTACTGTGACATCACTGTGTGTATTATCTTTGCACTGTGACATCACTATGTGTATTATCCCTGTACTGTGACATCACTGTGTGTATTATCTCTGTACTGTGACATCACTGTTTGTATTACCTCTGTACTGTGACATCACTTTTTGTGCATTATCTCTGTACTGTGACATCACTGTGTCTATTATCCCTGTACTGTGATATCACTGTGTGCATTATATCTATTCTGTGAGATCACTGTGTGTATTATCGCTGTACTGTGACATCACTGTGTGTATTATCCCTGTACTGTGAGTAACATCAATGTGTGTATTATCCCTGTACGGTGACATCCCTGTGTTTATTATCTCTGTACTGTGACATCACTGTGTGTATTATCTCTGTACAGTGACATCACAGTGTGTATTATCTCTGTACTGTGACACCACTGTGTTTATTATATCTGTACTGTGACATCACTGTGTGTATTATCCCTGTACTGTGATATCACTGTGTGTATTATGCCTGTACTGTGGAAACACTGTCTGTATTATCCCTGTACTGTAACATCACTGTGTGTATTATCCCTGTACTGTGACATCACTATGTGTATTATCTCTGTACTGTTACATTATTGTGTCCATTATCGCTGTACTGTGACATCACTGTGTGTATTATCCCTGAACTGTGACATCACTGTGTGTGTTATCTCTGCACTGTGATATCACTGTGTGTATTATGCCTGTATTGCGGAATCACTGTCTGTATTATCCCTGTACTGTAACATCACTGTGTTTATTATCCCTGTACTGTGACATCACTATGTGTATTATCTCTGTACTGTGACATTATTGTGTCCATTATCGCTGTACTGTGACATCACTGTGTGTATTATCCCTGTACTGTGACATCACTGTGTGTATTGTCTCTGCACTGTGACATCACTATGTGTATTATCTCTGTTCTGTGACAACACTGTGTATATTATCCCTGTACTGTGACATTACTGTGTGTATTATCCCTGCACTGTGACATCACTGTGTTTATTATCCCTGTACTGTGACATCACTGTGTGTGTTATCCCTGTTCTGTGACATCACTCTGTGTATTATCTCTATACTGTGAGATCACTGTGTGTATTATCCCTGTTCTGTAACATCACTGTGTTTATTATCTCTATACTGTGACATCACTGTGTGTATTATCTCTGTACTGTGACATCACTGTGTGTATTATCCCTGTACTGTGACATCACTGTGTGTATTATCTCTGTACTGTGACATCACTGTGTGTATTATCCCTGTACTGTGACATCACTGTGTGTATTATCTCTGTACTGTGACATCACTGTGTTTATTATCTCTGCACTGGGACATCACTGTGTGTATTATTCCTGTACTGTGACATCACTGTGTGTATTATCCCTGTACTGCGACATGACTGTGTGTATTAACTCTGTACTGCGAAATCTCTGTGTGTATTATCCCAGTACTTTTACATCACTGTGTCTTTTATCCCTATACTGTGAATTCACTGTGTCTATTATCCTTGTTCTGTGCCATCACTGTGTGTATTATCCCTGTACTGTGACATCACTGTGTCTTTTATCCATGTACTGTGACATCACTGTGTGTATTATCCCTGTACTACGACATCACTGTGTGTATTATCCTTGTACTGTGACATCACTGTGTTTATTATCCCTGTACAGTGACATCACTGTGCTTATTATTCCTGTACTGTGACATCACTGTGTTTATTATCCCTGTACTGTGACATTACTATGTGTATTATCCCTGTACTGTGACATCACTGTTTATTATCCCTGTACTGTGACATCACTGTGTGCATTATCCCTGTACTGTGACATCACTGTGTTTATTATCTCTGTACTGTGACTTCACTGTGTGTATTATCTCTGTAAAGTGACATCACTGTGTGTATTATCCCTGTACTGCGCCATCACTGTGTGTATCATCTCTGCACTGTGACATCACTGTGTGTATTATCTCTATACTGTGACATCAATGTGTGTATTATCTCCGTACTGTGACATCACTGTGTTTATTATCCCTGTACTGTGACATTACTGTGTGTATTATCCCTGTACTGTGATATCACTGTGTTTAATATCCCTGTACAGTGACATCACTGTTCTTATTATTCCTGTACTGTGACATCACTGTGTGTATTATCCCTGTACTGTGACATCACTGTGTGTATTTTCCCTGTACTGTGACATCACTGTGTGTATTATCTCTGTATTGTGACATCATTGTGTATTATGCCTGTACTGTGACATCACTGTGTCTTTTATCCCTGTACTGTGACATCACTGTTTGTATTATCTCTGTACTGTGACATCACTGTGTGTATTATCACTGTATTGTGACATCACTGTGTGTATTATCCCTGTACTGTGACATCACTTTGTTTATTATCTCTGTATTGTGGCATCACTGTGTGTTTTATCCCTGTACTGTGACATCACTGTTTGTATTATCCTTCTAGTGTGAAATCACTGTCTATTATCCCTGTACTGTGACATCACTGTGTGTATTATCTATGTACTGTCTATTATCCCTGTACTGTGACATCACTGTGTGTATTATCTATGTACTGTGACATCACTGTGTGTATTATCCCTGTACTGTGACATCACTGTGTGTATTATCCCTGTACTGTGACATCCATGTGTGCATTATCACTGTACTGTGACATCACTGTGTGTATTATCTCTCTACTGTGACATCACTGTGTGAATTATCCCTGTACTGTGACATTCATGTGTGCATTATCCCTGTACTGTGACATCACTGTGTGTTTTATCCCTGTACTGTGACATCACTGTGTTTATTATCTCTGTAATGTGACATCACTGTTTGTATTATTCCTGCACTGTGACATCACTGTGTGTATTATCCTTCTAGTGTGACATCACTGTATATTATCCCTGTACTGTGACACCACTGTGTATATTAACTCTGTTCTGTTACATCACTGTGTCTTTTATCACTGTATTGTGACATCACTGTGTGTATTATCCCTGTACTGTGACATCACTGTGTGTATTATCTATGTACTGTGACAACACTGTGTGTATTATCCCTGTACTGCGACATCACTGTGTTTATTATCTCTGTATTGTGACATCACTGCTTGAATTATTCCTGTACTATGACATCACTGTGTGTATTGTCCCTGTACTGTGACATCACTGAGTGTATTATCTCTGTACTGTGACATCACTGTGTGTATTATCCCTGTACTGTGACATCACTGTGTGTATTATTCCTGTACTGTGACATCCATGTGTGCATTATCACTGTACTGTGACATCACTGTGTGAATTATCTCTCTACTGTGACATCACTGTGTGTATTATCCCTGTACTGTGACATTCATGTGTGCTTTATCCCTGTACTGTGACATCACTGTGTGTATTATCCCTGTACACTGACATCACTGTGTTTATTATTCCTGTACTGTGACATCACTGTGTGTATTATCCCTGTACTGTGACATCACTGTTTATTATCCCTGTACTGTGACATCACTATGTGCATTATCCCTGTACTTTGACATCACTATGTGCATTATCTCTGTACTGTGACATCATTGTATGTATTATCTTTGTAGTGAGACATCACTGTGTGTATTATCTCTATACTTTGACATCACTCTGTATATTATTCCTGTACTGTGACATGACTGTGTGTATTATCTCTATACTGTGACATCACTGTGTTTATTATCTCTGTACTGTGACATCACTGTATTTCTTATCTCTGTACTGTGACACCACTGTTTTTATTATCCCTGTACTGTGACATCACTGTGTGTATTATCTTTGTACTGTGACATCACTGTGTGTATTATCCCTGTACTGTGACATCACTGTGTTTATTATCTCTGTACTGTGGCATCACTGTGTGTATAATTTCTGTACTGTGACATCGCTGTGTGTATTATCCCTGTACTGTGACATAACTGTGTGTATTATCTCTGTACTGTGATCTCACTGTGTGTATTATCTCTGTATTGTGACATCACTGTGTGTATTATCCCTGTACTGTGACATCACTGTGTGCATTATCTCTGTACTGAGACATCACTGTTTTATTATCCCTGTCCTGTGACATCACTGTGTGTATTATCCCTGTACTGTGACGTCACTGTGTGTATTATCTCTCTACTGTGACATCATTGTGTGTTTTATCTCTGTACTGTAACATCACTGTGTGTATTACCTCTGTACTGTGATAGCACTATGTGTATTATCCCTGTACTGTGACATCACTGTGTGTATTATCTCTGCACTTTGACATCAATATGTGTATTATCCCTGTAATGTGACATCACTGTGTTTATTATCTCTTTACTGTGAAATCACTGTGTGTATTATCTCTGTACTGTGACATCACTGTGTTTATCATCTCTGCACTGGGACATCACTGTGTGTATTATCCCTGTACTGTGACATCACTGTGTGTATTATCCCTGTACTGTGACATGACTGTGTGTATTAACTCTGTACTGCGACATCTCTGTGTGTATAATCCCAGTACTTTTACATCACTGTGTCTATTATCCTTATACTGTGACATCACTGTATGTATTATCCCTGTACTGTGACATCACTGTGTCTTTTATCCCTGTACTGTAATATCACTGTGTGTATTATCTCTGTACTGTGACATCACTGTGTGTATTATCTTTGCACTATGACATCACTATGTGTATTATTCCTGTACTGTGACATCACTGTGTGTATTATCTCTGTACTGTGACATCACTGTGTGTATTATCTTTGTACTGTGACATCACTATGTGTATTATCCCTGTACTGTGACATTACTGTGTGTATTATCTCTGTAATGTGACATCACTGTTTGTATTACCTCTGTACTGTGACATCACTTTGTGCATTATCTCTGTACTGTGACATCACTGTGTCTATTATCCCTGTACTGTGATATCACTGTGTGCATTATATCTATTCTGTGAGATCACTGTGTGTATTATCACTGTACTGTGACATCACTGTGCGTATTATCCCTGTACTGTGAGTAACATCAATGTGTGTATTATCCCTGTACGGTGACATCCCTGTGTTTATTATCTCTGTACTGTGACATCACTGTGTGTATTATCTCTGTACAGTGACATCACAGTGTGTATTATCTCTGTACTTTGACACCACTGTGTTTATTATATCTGTACTGTGACATCACTGTGTGTATTATCCCTGTACTGTGATATCACTGTGTGTATTATGCCTGTACTGTGGAAACACTGTCTGTATAATCCCTGTACTGTAACATCACTGTGTGTATTATCCCTGTACTGTGACATCACTATGTGTATTATCTCTGTACTGTTACATTATTGTGTCCATTATCGCTGTACTGTGACATCACTGTGTGTATTATCCCTGTACTGTGACATCACTGTGTGTATTATCTCTGCACTGTGATATCACTGTGTGTATTATGCCTGTATTGTGGAATCACTGTCTGTATTATCCCTGTACTGTAACATCACTGTGTTTATTATCCCTGTACTGTGACATCACTATGTGTATTATCTCTGTACTGTGACATTATTGTGTCCATTATCGCTGTACTGTGACATCACTGTGTGTATTATCCCTGTACTGTGACATCACTGTGTGTATTGTCTCTGCACTGTGACATCACTATGTGTATTATCTCTGTTCTGTGACAACACTGTGTATATTATCCCTGTACTGTGACATTACTGTGTGTATTATCCCTGCACTGTGACATCACTGTGTTTATTATCCCTGTACTGTGACATCACTGTGTGTGTTATCCCTGTTCTGTGACATCACTCTGTGTATTATCTCTATACTGTGAGATCACTGTGTGTATTATCCCTGTACTATAACATCACTGTGTTTATTATCTCTATACTGTGACATCACTGTGTGTATTATCTCTGTACTGTGACATCACTGTCTGTATTATCCCTGTACTGTGACATCACTGTGTGTATTATCTCTGTACTGTGACATCACTGTGTTTATTATCTCTGCACTGGGACATCACTGTGTGTATTATTCCTGTACTGTGACATCACTGTGTGTATTATCCCTGTACTGCGACATGACTGTGTGTATTAACTCTGTACTACGAAATCTCTGTGTGTATTATCCCAGTACTTTTACATCACTGTGTCTTTTATCCCTATACTGTGAATTCACTGTGTCTATTATCCTTGTTCTGTGCCATCACTGTGTGTATTATCCCTGTACTGTGACATCACTGTGTCTTTTATCCCTGTACTGTGACATCACTGTGTGTATTATCCCTGTACTACGACATCACTGTGTGTATTATCCTTGTACTGTGACATCACTGTGTTTATTATCCCTGTACAGTGACATCACTGTGCTTATTATTCCTGTACTGTGACATCACTGTGTTTATTATCCCTGTAATGTGACATTACTATGTGTATTATCCCTGTACTGTGACATCACTGTTTATTATCCCTGTACTGTGACATCACTGTGTGCATTATCCCTGTACTGTGACATCACTGTGTTTATTATCTCTGTACTGTGACTTCACTGTGTGTATTATCTCTGTAAAGTGACATCACTGTGTGTATTATCCCTGTACTGCGCCATCACTGTGTGTATCATCTCTGCACTGTGACATCACTGTGTGTATTATCTCTATACTGTGACATCACTGTGTGTATTATCTCCGTACTGTGACATCACTGTGTTTATTATCCCTGTACTGTGACATTACTGTGTGTATTATCCCTGTACTGTGATATCACTGTGTTTAATATCCCTGTACAGTGACATCACTGTTCTTATTATTCCTGTACTGTGACATCACTGTGTGTATTATCCCTGTACTGTGACATCACTGTGTGTATTTTCCCTGTACTGTGACATCACTGTGTGTATTATCTCTGTATTGTGACATCATTGTGTATTATGCCTGTACTGTGACATCACTGTGTCTTTTATCCCTGTACTGTGACATCACTGTTTGTATTATCTCTGTACTGTGACATCACTGTGTGTATTATCACTGTATTGTGACATCACTGTGTGTATTATCCCTGTACTGTGACATCACTTTGTTTATTATCTCTGTATTGTGGCATCACTGTGTGTTTTATCCCTGTACTGTGACATCACTGTTTCTATTATCCTTCTAGTGTGACATCACTGTCTATTATCCCTGTACTGTGACATCACTGTGTGTATTATCTCTGTACTGTGACATCACTGTGTGTATTATCCCTGTACTGTGACATCACTGTGTGTATTATCCCTGTACTGTGACATCCATGTGTGCATTATCACTGTACTGTGACATCACTGTGTGTATTATCTCTCTACTGTGACATCACTGTGTGAATTATCCCTGTACTGTGACATTCATGTGTGCATTATCCCTGTACTGTGACATCACTGTGTGTATTATCCCTGTACTCTGACATCACTGTGTGCATTATCCCTGTACTGTGACATCACTATGTGTATTATCTCTGTACTGTGACATCATTGTATGTATTATCTGTGTAGTGTCCCATCACTGTGTGTATTATCTCTATACTTTGACATCACTCTGTATATTATTCCTGTACTGTGACATGACTGTGTGTATTATCTCTATACTGTGACATCACTGTGTATATTATTCCTGTACTGTGACATCACTGTGTTTATTATCCCTGTACTGTGACATCACTGTGTTTATTATCTCTGTACTGTGACATCACTGTTTATTATCTCTGTACTGTGCCATCACTGTTTTTATTATCCCTGTACTGTGACATCACTGTGTGTATTATCCCTGTACTGTAACATCACTGTGTGTATTATCTCTGTACTGTGACATCACTGTGTGTATTATCCCTGTACTCTGACATCACTGTGTGTATTATCTCTATACTGTGACATCACTGTGTGTATTATCTCTGTACTGTGACATCACTGTGTGTATTATTACTGTACTGTGACATCACTGTGTGTATTATTATCCCTGTACTGTGACATCACTTTGTATATCATCCCTGTACTGTGACATTTTTGTGTGTATTATCCCTGTACTGTGACATCACTGTGTGCATTATCCCTGTACTATGACATTACTGTGTGCATTATCCCTGTACTGTGACATTACTGTGTACATTATCCCTGTACTGTGACATTACTGTGTACATTATCCCTGTACTGTGACATTACTGTGTTTATTATCCCTGTACTGTGACATCACTGTGTTTATTATCCCTGTACTGTGACATCACTGTGTGAATTATCCCTGTACTGTGACATCACTGTGTTTATTATCTCTGTACTGTGACTTCACTGTGTGTATTATCTCAGTAAAGTGACATCACTGTGTGTATTATCCCTGTACTGCGCCATCACTGTGTGTATTATCTCTGTACTGTGACATCACTGTGCGTATTATCTCTATACTGTGACATCACTGTGTGTATTATCTCCGTACTGTGACATCACTGTGTTTATTATCCCTGTACTGTGACATTACTGTGTGTGTTATCCCTGTACTGTGACATCACTGTGTGTATTATCCCTGTCCTGTGACATCACGGTGTGTATTATCTCTATACTGTGACATCACTGTGTGTATTATCCCTGTACTTTGACATCACTGTGTGTATTATCTCTGTACTGTGACATCACTGTGTGTACTATCCCTGTACTGTGATATCACTGTGTTTATTATCCCTGTACAGTGACATCACTGTTCTTATTATTCCTGTACTGTGACATCACTGTGTGTATTATCCCTGTACTGTGACATCACTGTGTGTATTTTCCCTGTACTGTGACATCACTGTGTGTATTATCTCTGTATTGTGACATCATTGTGTATTATGCCTGTACTGTGACATCACTGTGTCTTTTATCCCTGTACTGTGACATCACTGTTTGTATTATCTCTGTACTGTGACATCACTGTGTGTATTATCACTGTATTGTGACATCACTGTGTGTATTATCCCTGTACTGTGACATCACTTTGTTTATTATCTCTGCATTGTGACATCACTGTGTGTATTATCTCTGCATTGTGACATCACTGTGTGTATTATCCCTGTACTGTGACATCACTGTTTGTATTATCCTTCTAGTGTGACATCACTGTCTATTATTCCTGTACTGTGACATCACTGTGTGTATTATCTCTGTACTGTGACATCACTGTGTGTATTATCCCTGTACTGTGACATTACTGTGTGTATTATCCCTGTACTGTGACATCCATGTGTGCATTATCACTGTACTGTGACATCACTGTGTGTATTATCTCTCTACTGTGACATCGCTGTGTGAATTATCCCTGTACTGTGACATTTATGTGTGCATTATCCCTGTACTGTGACATCACTGTGTGTATTATCCCTGTACTCTGACATCACTGTGTGCATTATCCCTATACTGTGACATCACTATGTGTATTATCTCTGTACTGTGACATCATTGTATGTATTATCTCTGTAGTGTGACATCACTGTGTGTATTATCTCTATACTTTGACATCACTCTGTATATTATTCCTGTACTGTGACATGACTGTGTGTATTATCTCTATACTGTCACATCACTGTGTATATTATTCCTGTACTGTGACATCACTGTGTTTATTATCCCTGTACTGTGACATCACTGTGTTTATTATCTCTGTACTGTGACATCACTTTGTTTATTATCTCTGTACTGTGCCATCACTGTTTTTATTATCCCTGTACTGTGACATCACTGTGTGTATTATCCCTGCACTGTGACATCACAGTGTGTATTATCTCTGTACTCTGACATCACTGTGTATATTATCCCTGTACTGTAACATCACTGTGTGTATTATCTCTGTACTGTGACATCACTGTGTGTATTATCCCTGTACTCTGACATCACTGTGTGTATTATCTCTATACTGTGACATCACTGTGTGTATTATCTCTGTACTGTGACATCACTGTGTGTATTATTACTGTACTGTGACATCACTGTGTGTATTATTATCCCTGTACTGTGACATCACTTTGTATATCATCCCTGTACTTTGACATTTTTGTGTGTATTATCCCTGTACTGTGACATCACTGTGTGCATTATCCCTGTACTATGACATTACTGTGTGCATTATCCCTGTACTGTGACATTACTGTGTACATTATCCCTGTACTGTGACAACACTGTGTGTATTATCTCTGTACTGTGACATCACTGTGAATATTTTCCCTATGGTGAGACATCACTGTGTGTATTATACCTTTACTGTGACATCACTGTTGTTATTATCCCTGTACTGTGACATCACTGTGTGTATTATCGCTGTACTGTGACATCACTGTGTGTTTTATCCCTGTACTGTGTCATCACTGTGTTTATTTTCCCTGTACTGTGACTTCACTGTGTGTATTACTCCTGTACTGTGATTTAACTGTGTGTATTATCCCTGTGCTGTGACATCACGGTGGTTATTATCCCTTTACTGTGACATCACTGTGTGTATTATCCCTGTACTGTGACATCACTGTGTTTATTACCCCTGTACTGTGACATCACTGTTTATTATCTCTGTACTGTGACATCACTGTGTTTATTATCTCTGTACTGTGACATCACTGTTTTTATTATCCCTGTACTGTGACATCACTGTGTGTATTATCCCTGTACTGTGACATTATTGTGTTTATTATCCCTGTACTGTGACATCACTGTATGTATTATCCCTGTACTGTGACATCACTGTTTGTATTATCTCTGTACTGTGACTTCACTGTGTGCATTTTCCCTGTACTATGACATCACTTTGTGTATTATCCCTGTACTGTGACATCACTGTGTGTATTATCTCTGTACTGTGACATTATTGTGTTTATTATCCCTGTACTATGACATCACTATATGTATTATCCCTGTACTATGACATCACTGTATGTATTATCCCTGTACTGTGACATCACTGTGTGTATTATCCCTGTAAAGTGACATCCCTGAGTGTATTATCCCTCCACTGTGACATCACTGTGTGTATTACCTCTGTATTGTGACATCACTGCGTGTATTATCCCTGTACTGTGACATCACTGTGTATATTATCTCTGTACTGTGACATCACTGTGTGTATTACCTTTGTATTGTGACATCACTGCGTGTATTATCCCTGTACTGTGACATCACTGTGTATATTATCTCTGTACTGTGACATCACTGTGTGTATGATCTCTGTATTGTGACATCACTGTATGTATTATCCCTGTACTGTCATATCACTGTGTGTATTATCTCTGTACTGTGACATCACTGTGTGTATTATCACTGTACTGTGACATCACTGTGTGTATTATCCCTGTACTTTGACATCACTGTGTGTATTATCTCTGTACTGTGACATCACTGTGTGTACTATCCCTGTACTGTGATATCACTGTGTTTATTATCCCTGTACAGTGACATCACTGTTCTTATTATTCCTGTACTGTGACATCACTGTGTGTATTATCCCTGTACTGTGACATCACTGTGTGTATTTTCCCTGTACTGTGACATCACTGTGTGTATTATCTCTGTATTGTGACATCATTGTGTATTATGCCTGTACTGTGACATCACTGTGTCTTTTATCCCTGTACTGTGACATCACTGTTTGTATTATCTCTGTACTGTGACATCACTGTGTGTATTATCACTGTATTGTGACATCACTGTGTGTATTATCCCTGTACTGTGACATCACTTTGTTTATTATCTCTGCATTGTGACATCACTGTGTGTATTATCTCTGCATTGTGACATCACTGTGTGTATTATCCCTGTACTGTGACATCACTGTTTGTATTATCCTTCTAGTGTGACATCACTGTCTATTATTCCTGTACTGTGACATCACTGTGTGTATTATCTCTGTACTGTGACATCACTGTGTGTATTATCCCTGTACTGTGACATTACTGTGTGTATTATCCCTGTACTGTGACATCCATGTGTGCATTATCACTGTACTGTGACATCACTGTGTGTATTATCTCTCTACTGTGACATCGCTGTGTGAATTATCCCTGTACTGTGACATTTATGTGTGCATTATCCCTGTACTGTGACATCACTGTGTGTATTATCCCTGTACTCTGACATCACTGTGTGCATTATCCCTATACTGTGACATCACTATGTGTATTATCTCTGTACTGTGACATCATTGTATGTATTATCTCTGTAGTGTGACATCACTGTGTGTATTATCTCTATACTTTGACATCACTCTGTATATTATTCCTGTACTGTGACATGACTGTGTGTATTATCTCTATACTGTCACATCACTGTGTATATTATTCCTGTACTGTGACATCACTGTGTTTATTATCCCTGTACTGTGACATCACTGTGTTTATTATCTCTGTACTGTGACATCACTTTGTTTATTATCTCTGTACTGTGCCATCACTGTTTTTATTATCCCTGTACTGTGACATCACTGTGTGTATTATCCCTGCACTGTGACATCACAGTGTGTATTATCTCTGTACTCTGACATCACTGTGTATATTATCCCTGTACTGTAACATCACTGTGTGTATTATCTCTGTACTGTGACATCACTGTGTGTATTATCCCTGTACTCTGACATCACTGTGTGTATTATCTCTATACTGTGACATCACTGTGTGTATTATCTCTGTACTGTGACATCACTGTGTGTAATATTACTGTACTGTGACATCACTGTGTGTATTATTATCCCTGTACTGTGACATCACTTTGTATATCATCCCTGTACTTTGACATTTTTGTGTGTATTATCCCTGTACTGTGACATCACTGTGTGCATTATCCCTGTACTATGACATTACTGTGTGCATTATCCCTGTACTGTGACATTACTGTGTACATTATCCCTGTACTGTGACAACACTGTGTGTATTATCTCTGTACTGTGACATCACTGTGAATATTTTCCCTATGGTGAGACATCACTGTGTGTATTATACCTTTACTGTGACATCACTGTTGTTATTATCCCTGTACTGTGACATCACTGTGTGTATTATCGCTGTACTGTGACATCACTGTGTGTTTTATCCCTGTACTGTGTCATCACTGTGTTTATTTTCCCTGTACTGTGACTTCACTGTGTGTATTACTCCTGTACTGTGATTTCACTGTGTGTATTATCCCTGTGCTGTGACATCACGGTGGTTATTATCCCTTTACTGTGACATCACTGTGTGTATTATCCCTGTACTGTGACATAACTGTGTTTATTACCCCTGTACTGTGACATCACTGTTTATTATCTCTGTACTGTGACATCACTGTGTTTATTATCTCTGTACTGTGACATCACTGTTTTTATTATCCCTGTACTGTGACATCACTGTGTGTATTATCCCTGTACTGTGACATTATTGTGTTTATTATCCCTGTACTGTGACATCACTGTATGTATTATCCCTGTACTGTGACATCACTGTTTGTATTATCTCTGTACTGTGACTTCACTGTGTGCATTTTCCCTGTACTATGACATCACTTTGTGTATTATCCCTGTACTGTGACATCACTGTGTGTATTATCTCTGTACTGTGACATTATTGTGTTTATTATCCCTGTACTATGACATCACTATATGTATTATCCCTGTACTATGACATCACTGTATGTATTATCCCTGTACTGTGACATCACTGTGTGTATTATCCCTGTAAAGTGACATCCCTGAGTGTATTATCCCTCCACTGTGACATCATTGTGTGTATTACCTCTGTATTGTGACATCACTGCGTGTATTATCCCTGTACTGTGACATCACTGTGTATATTATCTCTGTACTGTGACATCACTGTGTGTATTACCTTTGTATTGTGACATCACTGCGTGTATTATCCCTGTACTGTGACATCACTGTGTATATTATCTCTGTACTGTGACATCACTGTGTGTATGATCTCTGTATTGTGACATCACTGTATGTATTATCCCTGTACTGTCATATCACTGTGTGTATTATCTCTGTACTGTGACATCACTGTGTGTATTATCACTGTACTGTGACATCACTGTGTGTATTATCTCTGTACTGTGACATCACTGTGTGTATTATCTCTGTACTGTGACATCACTGTGTGTATTTTCCTTGTACTGTGACATCACTGTGTGTGTTATCCATGTACTGTGACATCTCTGTGTGTATTATCTCTGAACTCTGACATCACTTTGTGTATTATCCTTGTACTGTGACATCACTGTGTGTATTATCCTTGTACTGTGACATCTCTGTGTGTATTATCCCTGTACTGTGACATCACTGTATGTATTATCTCTGTACTGTGACATCACTGTGTATATTATCCCTGTACTGTGACTTCACTGTGTGTATTATCCCTGTACTGTGAGTGACATCACTGTGTGTATTATCCCTGAACTGTGACATCACTGTGTGTATTATCCCTGTTTTGTGACATCACTGTGCGTATTATCACTGTTCTGTGACATCACTGTTTGTATTCTCCCTATACTGTGACATCACTGTGTGTATTATCCCTGTAAAGTGACATCACTGTGTGCATTATCCCTGTACTGTGACATCACTGTGTGTATTATCTCTCCACTGTGACGTCATTATGTATATCATCCCTGTACTGTGACATTTTTGTGTTTATTATACCTGTATTATTATTATCACTGTACACATTATAACATTTGTATTCTATCAGCGGACATATGATTCATGTGATGTTTTTTGAGTTATTGAAACCTTTTATTATAACATTGCCCTGTGCATTAGGGAAGACACATGGCCTAAGGTGTAGACCAAAATAATCAGAAGTTTTTCATGTTTTGAACTTACTGCTAAACATATCAATTGTGAAGAAAGACCCCATTCCAAGTTATATTAAAGTATCCCAATATGAGGTGTTAAACCTCTGAGTCATAGGGTATTATGACGAGGTGGTTGTGCATTAAAGGGGTTTTTCAGAGAAATATATAAAGAAAAAGTAATAAAAACAATATGAAGTTCTGACCAATGAGGTCAAAATGTATTTTTTATTTTACTCGCTTATATAGCACCATTAATTCCACAGCGCTTTACTGACATCAATGTTGCTCATCCCATTGGGACTCACGATCTAATTTCCCTATCACTATGTCTTTGGAGTGTGGAAGGACACCGGAGAAAATCCACTTAAATATGGGTAGAACATACAAACTCCTTGCAGATGTTGCCCTTGGTGGGATTTGGACCCAGAACCCCAGAGCTGCAAGGTTGCAGTGCTAACCACTGAGCCACCGTGCTGCCCTCTCTTGTGATACCCATTCCTGCTTTTTTTTTTACAAATTCTTCAGAATGGCATACTTGGATCATGAATTTTCGTCCAAATTTTTGTAACATTTTTTTGTAAATTTTTAGTGTAAAAAGGTCACACAGTCTTCCAAAATATTGCTTAAAAAAAGTTCAGGCGTACATAAAATCACTCCAGAGGGGGACTGGAGTCAGCTAAAAACATATGGAAACCCCAAACTTTGCCTACAATGGTGAACAACATGAAAAAATACCTGAACACAGATTAAATAGACTTTAATAAAGGCATAAATTGCAAAAAAGAAAACAGGTGTAAATGAAAAACAGGTGAAAAATACCAAAATAAGACAAAAAAAGCAGAAATGCATTATTGAATTGTTGTTGTTTTGTTGTATTGCATTTTGTAATATTGTTTATTATACTATGGTCTCCTCTTCGTGAAGAAATTGCTCCACTATAAGTATAGATGCATTAATCAGTGCACGCGAATGGCAGGACAGGTTTTCTTCAGCTTGAAAGGGACTAAAGATCTTCAATAAAAGCCAAATGTAAACGTTTCCACTGGAACAATGGTCCATTTAGAAATATAAAGTCTATATAATTATTGGCAGCCGGGGCTTTCCTTGAGAATTTACAGAAACTTCTTCTGGACATAATACCAGGCGCACAATGGCAGTGACAGCTGTCAGCTGCGTAATGTCCTACATAAACTTTTGTTAGCAAAGAAATTCCTAAAATGAGCCATAAATTACCAGTTTCAGTAATTCATTTTTACACATCTTTATAGAGCTACATGGACACTGGGAGCTTTTATTGGTTTCTTTTCTTGCTGCCTATTGCAAATTTCTAATAGACTTTTGGGTGCTATTATAATGTTTCTAATTAGGCTAGGGTAAAAGAGGCAGACCATGCAGCATGTAGAGGGGGTCAAGTCCTGACTGGTCCACTTACCCTTTGTAGAGTAGCAAGAGTTTGAGCTGGACTCACCAACCTAGAGGAACTGCATTGTTAGCACCAAGTGGTTTGAGATTTGGTCATAAAAAGTATGGAGGAGGTAAAAACACAAAGTCCTTCTTCCAGGGAATGGAAGCCCAGCATCACAATGACGATGTTAATGTCTCTATTGGAGAGTTGGATCCTCAAAGTTCTTGGTCCAGGAGAAGCTATTATGCAGATGACATTGGCGCAGCAGAGTGATCCTTCATAATGGAGGCAGAAGTGGAAAGTTGGCACTTGAAGGAGCAGAACTGAAACCTTGGAAACCAATGAAGTACATTTGAAGATGAGGAACCAGTCGTAGCAGAATTCTCATCCACAAAGAATCTACTGGGAGCCATTGTAGCTCCGGGGGTTCAGCAGAGTTTAATGTTGAAGAGCTGGCACAGGAGAACAGCAGAGTTGAGAAGAAGTCATGATAATGGCATGAATACCAAATACCGGAATACTCAGGTGGCTTCCTGCCACTTGAGCCAAGTGTATATTGACCAAGAGAGTGCCCTCAAAAGAGAGCAACCTGATGTGCTGAGGACTCATCACCCTGTGGCGCCCCTGAGGGTTCGACCGCCACAGGAATGCTGCACTTCTTCAATGGGGTGTGGTGTTCCTCCTCTGAGGAAAGGCCAGTGTGATGGTAGTGACCTAGCCTTTTGCATCCAACACCACATTTCCACCAGAGGGAGCTAGTATGCACTAGGTGCTGCTCCCCTGGTTACAGGGAGACTGGGGAACACAAAGTGGTAGGAACCAGTTAGTGGGTGTGGGTGGAGGAACAGTTAGTTAGTTACACTTCAAATTTCATATTTAATAGAATGCCATCTTTGATCTTGGTCCTTGTTAGTAGGTTCTTCTCTGGTCCATCAGTCTAGCCTTTGCTAGTCTGTCGGCTGTCACTGTGCTGTCAAACTACTGTGTGTAATGTGACTTCCCTCCGGGAGTGCAGATCCTGTGTGGGCCTGCACCGGCACGGGACACAGCCCTCGTACCCTGCCCATGGGACGAGAGGTAGGTTGCAGACAAGGAATGTCTCAACCCGGCCGAGGTCCAGGATCAAGAAGGCCCGGGAGCTTTAAAGTGTGGCTCCCTAGCAAATGGGTCCCGGGGAGGATGAAGACGGAGCGGAGCACGCCACCTGTCCTTGCCTACCTGATCTATTCAGAGGGATTGCGGCTGCAAGAGGGGTGCCGGCCCCCGACACCCGACCTCGTACTCTACGTCCAGGACGGGAAAGCCCGGTTAGGCCCTGAGGATCCCACTGGGCGTCGGATGGAGAGGAATTGCCACCCGACCCCTACACCTGAGAGGAGCTCAGAGGGAGACCCGGCCTATCTACACACGCACAGACGGGAATGGGTGAAGTCTGTAGTACAGGAACACTCTGGTGTAGGGTCGCTACCAAACACTGGACTTCATCGGAGGTAGTCGGACCCCCGTCCCTGGTGGCCGCAGGACTCCGCGAGGAGCAGGGAGTCGCCTTCCCGCTAACATCTGTGAGTGAGCAAAGCTTTGGAAGTTCACCCCTATGGCCTCCGGACTGTTCATTACGCGCCATACCACACGACGCGGTGCCCGTACTCCCCGCGCTACTACTACCCCCCTTCATCCTGCCTTGCCTGCCCTGAGGCCCTGCTCCGCCTGTGGGGAGCAGCGAGAACTTTGGCCGCCATGACATCGGGCCTCAGCGGACTGTAGCGGCGCTGGTGGCCCCTTTCACCAAACACCACAGGTGGCGTAGTCGTTAATTCAGCCACTCAACCCGGAATAGCCCACACCATCTCTTTCTAATGTGACGGCCCTGAGCACGGGTCGGGCCCGGGCCACGGTTGCATCCCATCTTCCCATCACAGGGCCCGACACCGAGTCCCCCAACACCCAGGGTAAAACACAGGCTTTCTGAGTAGAGGCGTCACAACCCAACCATGGAGCCAGAAGAAGTAACAAAGGGTCTTATTTTGATATTTTATATAGAACCCCCTCACTTCTGTATATGCAAGTGGACCTGGGCTCCACAAAGTCAAGTAGGTAAATTCACAGCATAGGTGCAACTCACAAATGCTCTCAAAGTCCTCTAGAAGGGAGAAAGCGGCAATGATCTCAAGGAAAACTTGCAATGATCTCAAGGATGCCAACCTGGAAGCAATTTGTGCATTTTTACAGAAATGTGAGGTTGTGCATATCACAACGTTACCACAACTCATGGACGACCTCATGCCACTGTGGAGCATCATTCACAGAAACATATGACTGCTGGTCAATTTCCGGACCTTCCGATATCCTCAAGAGACAGATTTTTATTTTTCATGCCTTACCATGTACATGGTGCCATTTCCCGTTGTACCAGAACTCCAGCCTGATACTTTCAAGTTCTTATATCTAATGTATTAGCATCTAAACAAAGTCTTCAGCCCTGCTAACAATGTTCCGGACGACTTCATGTCATTAACAATTGACATGTAATCATCTCTGAAGAACATTCCCTATCACTTTCTGACAGATCTCAGATTAATCCATCTGCTCTTAGAAGGAAAATCAATGTAATATTTTACAAGCTACTCATAGGACTTGACAGGAGGCTCAATACGACCTCATGCAAAGCAAAAACCAGTCCGGTGAGTGATTATCTCCAAATCCAGACTGAAAATAGATTCATTTGCTTCACAAACACTATAGTATTAAAAAAAAAAAAGGATCTGCATAGAAATGTTCTATTTAACCCCTTAACGCAGACATTTTTGGCCACTTTGATGCAATTTTTATTATATTTTATTTTTGTTATTTTTTGATCGCCGCTTTCTGAGAATATTATTTTGCATCATCCGAGCTGAATGAGAGCTTGATTTATTGGGACAAGTTCATGTTTTCATTATGTCTATCTTGGGGTTGTTTTTTATTACTTTTAATTCATTTTTGGATGAACAGCAATTTTGGCATTCATTTTTTAAATGGCGTTCAGCCAGAAGATTAAATAGGCTTTATTAATAAAGCGTTTTTAATGTAGAAAAAAAAGAGTTTTGTGAATATTTTACATTTTTTTCTTAATGTTTTTGACATTTAATTTTTATTTTAAATATTATTAGGGAACCTAACCATGTATGAACTTGATTGCATACTGCATTGACAGGCATCCTATTTGGCCTTATCTCATGTAGGGCCTAATTGATTTTCTAAGATGATAGATCGGGGGGAAGCCATAGCTAGGTTCGTAGCTGTCTGAGCAACCCACTAGTGGACAATGGGTGACATAGGTAGCTCCTTCCCTTGGCCAACCACTTAAATGCCATGGGCACAATTGGGCATGCCATCGAGGGGTTGAAAAGAACACTAAGCATGTAAGGCATGTCACTCTCCACAAGGAGAGATGTTACTCACGAAGACTAAACATGGAATATGTACACAAAGAATGTCATATATCACATCAACTCCCGACCCAAATCTCCTTCTTTTCTTTAATTATATTTTTGCAGAGCTTCCACCTTCTACCCTGTCTGCAGCAGAACAAAAAAGGGGAAAACAAACACAAAGCCTTTCTAACAGGGATAGAAGACCTAGCAAGATAATAGGGGCGATATGTCTTCCTTTAGAGTTGGATCCCCAAATTCCCTGGTCCAGGAGCTGATGTTATGCAGCATGGACGGATGGAATTGGTGCAGTAGGACAAACCAGTTGGAACAAAGAAGGTTGATGTAGCAAGATAGCAACTGGAGAAGTAGAAATGGAACCTCGGAAACTGATGACACTATGATTCCCCTTCCCCCCTCCTTCTTTTCACAGTCTTGTGTCTGGTTGTAAGACAACTGGCTGCAGCAAGAGCCTCCCCTCTCTACCCTGCGGGCAGAAGAACAAGAGAGGGAAAACAAACACAAAACCCTTCTTCCAGTGATGGAAGACCTAGAAAGACAGTTGGTATGTTATGTCTCACCTGTAGAGTTGGATCCTCGATTTCCCTGGTCCAGGAGCTGCTGTTATGGCATTGGTACAGTAGGACAATATAGTTGGAACAATGGAGGCAGATGTGGCAGGATGGCAACTGGAGGAGCAGAACTGGAATCTTAGAAACTGATGAAACCATGATTCCCCTCCTTCTCCTCACTGTCTTATATCTGTCTGTAAGACGACTGTTTGCAGCAGAAGTCTACATCATCTGCCCTTTTTCAGTAAAACAAAAGCAGTGGAAACAAACACAAAGCCCTTCTTCCAGGCATAGAAGATGTATTATCAAATGGAAGTTGTATCCCTGAATCCCCTGATCCAGGAGCAGATGTTATACAGAAAGGACAAATGGCATTGGTGCAGTAGGTGGTGTCTGGCTGTCAAACAACTGACTGCAGCAGGAGCATCCCTTCTGTTCTGCAGTAGAACAAAGTAGTGGAAAGAAACACAAAGCCCTCCTTCCAAGAATAGAACACCTAGAATCATAATAGGGGTGTTATGTCTCATGTCGAGAGTTGAATCCCTGAATCCCCTGGTCCACGAGCAGGTATTATGCAGCATGGACAGATGACATTGGGGCAGCAGACGCACCATTAGTGAAATGTATTTCCCCCACTTCTCCTCACTGTTTTGTGTCTGGCTGTAAGACAACTGACTGCATTGGCAGCCTGCACCATTTGTCCTGTCTCCAATAGAATAACAGTTTGCTAAAACTCACCTTCTTGGCTTAGAAAATTAAGGAGGAGAGGAACCCCTGTGCATTCTTGAAGGGGGGCACAGGGCTGGTTTGCTGTGAGCCATAACCGAGTTCTCTTTGCCCTGAAAACCCATCTTCTAAAAAGAAATTTGAGTGGAGTGTGTTGTGCTGTGGAGTTTGTTCTTTACTCACTTCTAGTTTGGAAGTCCTTGTTACCTCCCCGTCCATGGGACCGGATTCGGCTACAGACAAGACAGGAGCCCTTGGGTCCGGTTTAACAGGTTCAGCTTTACTGTGCAATTCAGTTACACACAGTTGCAGCATACAGATTAAGACAGAGTCTCCCTTTGTCCTGTGTACTATCAGTCCTTGCCTCCGTTCTGCCCGACCTGTTCCTAGCCCAACTTCTGCTAATCCTAGGGACTTCATATCAGGCATAACAGCTACCCTGAGGCCCATCATCTATCCCTTCTGCTGAGACCCGGCCGACATCTTCCTCACAGGGGAGACAGAGATATGACACTCGATACCTCTTCCGGGCCTTAGGCTCAAGACTGCCCCAGCGTCCTCACAAAGCTTGAGATGTGTCCTCATGCTGTTTAAAGACTTGTACAGACAAAACTTTTTTTTGCCTCTGCTGCATCTGACGCGCCCCCTGGGCCATGTTGTTAGGGATACCCGGAGCCGGATCAGATGGGGGTTGTAGTCTCCGAGTGGCTGTGACCCGGTCCGTGCCCAGGGTGTCAAACTCAGTGTGCGGCAGTCCTTGCAGATGTTCTTAGTGTCGACTACGCCACCTGTTGATTTGCGGTCAAAAGGCCGCCGCTGCAGGATGGTCCGCTGAGGCTGGTGGTGTGTGTGCAGCTGTGGTAGTATAACCCCCAACGGGAGGGGTATAGCCTCAGGGGGTCAGACGTGGAGGATGGTGGTTGTGAAGGTGCAGCAAGGAGACTCAGAGGCATGAAATGCAGTTTCAGGGTTTTTACTCACTGGTGTTGCTCGGGTCACTCTGTACAGCAGTGACCACCCAAGCCGTGCTGCGTCCACCAGGTGCGGGACTCGGTCAACCCCCAGGCAATTCTGGAGCGTGGTCCTGAGCTCCTTTCTGACTCTCCCTTCCTCTGGCCGTTCCCACCAGGGATCCACTTATGTCCGGCTCCCTCGGGTCTCTTGTTGGTCAAGCCTCCTCTGGGCTCCCTGACCCTATGCTCGGTGTGCCTTTCTAGTGGATTTGGTGAGGGTCGTGGCAGATCCTGCCCACAACCTCCGGTTCCTGGCTAAGGTTTGCTTTGGCCTCCGCCAGCTTGGGATCCGGTACCCTTTTGCCGACCCTTCACCCTTTTGTCCTTATTCTGGGATCTTGGGGTCCCCTCTCGTACTGCGCCTCTGGGTCCCTCTTCCTTCTTCTCTCCTGGAGTTACTGCTGACTCACTGACTGACTGACTGACCCTGTCCTAAGATGGTGCCCACCTTATATACTCCCTCTATGTGTGAGCTCAGGTGACCAGCACCCAATGAGCTCCTACATTTACCCAGACTACTCCCCCTATCTGCCCCTACACTACTGGGATGTTCCACCCCCCTCCCACTCCAGCCAGGGACAGACGCTGTCGTACCTGCACATAAACTGGTGGGAGTACCGTAGTTCTGTCCCCCGGAAATGGGATGTATGTAGTGCATGCAGCCTACTGAGCTCAGTTCCACACTCCATCCTTACCCGGGAGTGGAATACCACACCTCTGGCTTGAGGTGTAATACCCCTGTAGCAGCCGAGTCCTCAGGGTGCTACACATCCACTTTCTTAGAACCTGTTAACACTGTAATGTTTAGCCTTCCTCTGAACGCCACTCACACCTCACTCTGCACTGGACTAGACTCTTCTCTCCACTGGACTAGACTCTTCTCTCCACTTTCCTTCACCAACTAGACTTAACTGACTAAAAGTAGGAAGTGCTTTTCCTATTAACTGTTCTAACCCCTCCCAACTTGTGGGCTGATCCCAAGCTATTAACTATATGCTAGCCTCAGTAATGCAAACTGTATCCCTATGCTTTGTATGGTTCCCCTAGTGGACAGATCTTCTGCATTCCCATGGACTGCCTTGAGGATTAAGCCTCCAGGAGAACCGAGGCACAAACTGGCCATAAGGATAAAATGCAATACTCTTTTATCAAACATATATAAACAGCAAACATTAACAAATAACCATCTTGTTGCCACAACGTCTTCTTCACCCCCTTTAGATTCTGATAGAGTATCATACGCAAACTTCCATACTAACAGTGAGGGATACTATATTTAGCTTTAATTTCTAAATTCCTTTCTATGTTTTTTTTGTTTTACATTTTATTTTTATAAGTTTACTGTCCCTTTAAAATGGTATCCTGAGACATATACTCAGCTACAAAACAGAAAATTTGGTCTAACAATCAATTTTTTTTTTCCCTGAGTCATTCAATGGAAGATGTAAAGTGTCAGACAGGAAGGAAACAAATAAAACTTTTTACATAACCCCGTAATATATTTTTCCTATGAAGAAGGTGAGAACACACAAGGCCTTCAGCGCAGGAAACAAGTGGAATATCCGTCCTCTCTGCTTATATATGTGACCTATTCATATCAATTGTCCAAGGTTTATATTCATCATCTCAACCGCTTTGCCCTTTCGTCTTCGTTTTCCTAAGGAACAATACATTTTTCGCTGACATTTTCAATTGGCATGACTTCTCTACTTTGCTCGTGTTCTGTTTTCTCAGAGAAACAACAGGACCTGAAAAAAAAAAGTAAAGAAAACAATTAAATGCTGTACACGTAGGTATCAATGGAGGCTGCTACATCCTGTTTCTCACAGTTTGTAAGGACCCCATGCATGGTACAAAGGAGTGGGAAAGGGGCTAAAAACTTCCTTTAAAAATGAATATTATTATTTTCTTGATGATAATATTACAATAAAATTCCTTTACTTTTTCCTTAAAGTGATTGTTCATTTTTATTATTCAACATCTGAGCCCAGCATAGACAAAAATATAAAGAAAAATATACTCACCTACCAATTTTTTGAATTTCTGGCCAAGTCCCCAACCAATATCTGAGTGTGCTCTACTGGTAGGGACAATTATGTAACCCATCATTGAAAAAAAAGGGGCTCCTAGAGAACTTATAAGTCCCACCAAAACCTTCCAGAAATCAGCACTGACAACAGGTTTCGCCTAAACTGGTGCCTCAGGGGAGCGAGGCCGGAGTCATTTGAGGAAGGTACTTCAGCTCATCACAGCTTTGTCTCTGCCAAAGAGATGAGAACCCCAACTCATTATTGCATTTGTGCCTTTTTTTCCTAGTTTTTGGTGTTTTTCACCAGTTTTTCACTTGCGCCTTATTCTTCTTTTATTTTGCACCTTTTTAATGTCTATTTGATGCATTCGCCTGTTTTTTTTTTTAATGTTCATTATTGTGATCAGGGTTTGGGGTTTTCAGATATTTTTGACGATTCATTAATTGCTACTTTTTGAAAGTTCGAGGGAAAAAAAATGTGCCCAAATGTGTTCCAGTCTAATCCCTCGGCGTGATTTTATGGGTGCATGGAATTTTCTTTTAGCAAATTTTTTTACATTTTAGTGGAACAAACGACATTTTGTGCTAAAATGGGCAAAGGTAAAAATAGAGAGCATTTTTTATTTTGCACAAAATTCAAGAAAAGCGAGCGCCATTTTGAAGAATTTTGTGTAAAAAAAAAAAGTCAACGAATAATAGAGATAAATAAAAGTGACTTAAAAAAATGCAATTGATGACCAGGCCCCATGATTCTGAGCAGAAGACCGTCCTCTGCTGGCTCACAATTCACTAATAGGTTACATTATTATTATTATTATTATTATTATTTATTGTTACATGAAATTTTCTTTCTTAATCTTTTATCTCTTTTATTATTTTCTTCATGTTTTTCAAAAACCATAACTTTTATGGTTCTATCAACTAAATCTTATGAGGACTTATTTTTTTGCAGGATGTTTGTAGATTTTAATGCTGCCATTTGATCTACAATATATTGTACTGAAAAAAGGGGAAAAATCAATATGAGATGAAATTGAGAATAAATGCAATTTTGTCATTGCTGTTTGGTGATCATGATTGTTCTTAGGCCTCGACTGAAAATACGATGGTGTGAACCAACCCTTATGGTGTTCACTGTAAGGAATAAATAATGGGATATTTTAAGATCCTGACTTTTACAGATGGGACAATGCCATATAAGTTTACTTTTTTTCACTTTGTTTTTTTAGATTTCTTTATTTCCGGAATGGAAAAGGTGGATGATGATTTCTTTGCATTTTTTATTTTTGTGGGGTTTTTTTTTTTTTTTTTTTTAAGATTTTTTTTATTTTTTCCTTTTTTTTTCTTTAGTTCTCCAGAGGACTAGAATATGAAATCACCTGATCGATTATGGTGGAGACTCAATATTGGACCCTGGGAGGGATAGTAAAGCCCAGTTTGTTTGTTTTTTTTAAAAAAAAAAAACAACTGCTGCCAACAGACAGGATTTTTCTTAAATTAAAAAAAAAACACTTTGGGCAATCCAGAAAGATGTGAACATTTCTACATTGAGCAAGAAAGTCACTACCCTTATTATTACTGTCTTTCTAAGTGATATTAATGTGACACATGAGCAAAAAGATGATCTGAAGAAGGATCCATGGTCCAAAAATACTGACATTTGTCAGGACTGCACAAACTGATCACAAACTGATCGAAAAGTTTGTATTGGACTTGGACTAATATTAGAGTTTATAGATATTAATATATTGGAATCTGGGTTGGGAATCTACATCTTGCAAGTCCCATAATTCTCTATCCATGCCATGTCAAGGACAGATGTCTATGGAGGTGGATTTTGCCAAATGGTGGCGTTAGTCAAGTCAAGGTTTCACAGACCTGTTCTCAGACTCCACGCAATACTATTTCGAATCCATGTAACATTATACATTAATATATTATATAATAAAAGGATTTTTTTGCATTTAGTTACCGGTGTCATGGGTGTCTCAGGTGTAATAGACAGTCACTCTGGATCTAGCTGTAGAAGGTCACTGCGCTTGGCATTGCAGACGCCTTCTTAATCCTTCTTCCTCTAAGACCCATTGGGACCTCCATCCTCCTGCTGATGGACACACCCTTGCATGGGAGTTAAAAACCCTCAATTTGTTCCAGTCAATTGCCGGTGATACTTCTATATAGGCTTGGAGAACTAGCAATAGGCTAGCGTCTTCTCTGGTGCCCTTGGAGGACAGTTGGCATTACTCTTCTGGTGTCTGCTCAAGCTAAGTTAATCCCCTTTGTTTATCTACCTTGTTGTCTTTAGTTTGTAGTGGGGCCTGACCAGTGCTCACCCCTCCCCCTCCCTATCTAGGGCCAAGCTCTAGGGTCATCCAGGGTTTAGGGTTCTGCTTGGCGATAGGTGTGGAACCTATATAGGGATGGTAGAATAGGCAGGGTGATAAAAGATCTGACTAGGGGTCTCCACTCCCCCTTTCCCTAGTGTTTGGGCTTCCTCCCCCTCTTCCCTTCATGTTGCACTTAGTCTTTCCCACACCTTGCCTGACAACCAGTCACATTAAAGTCAGTACAGAAAACCAAATCTTCACTTTTAATAACACAGGGGAACTCTTGCTCTCCGCTCCGGGACATGAATGACTAGAGAGCAATCAGCACAGAATTGGCGAAGTGTTAATGCCGTAATTCCACAATAACTGCAATGAATATACATCACATTATTTTGGATAATTGGCAATTCTTTACAGAATATTGCATAAATGTGTGATATCTGGGGGTTCCATCTGTGGACCCCCCCCACCCCAATTACCAGAAGTTCGGTGCTCAGTTTTTTCATAACTTGCCATAGACCTGAACACAGAAAACCAAGTCCATAAGCAGCCAATTCTTTATACAGTCTAAGGCCAGTATGTTGGTTGCGGGATCTGATTTTTCCCAACTTACAGAAACCATCAACTCAGTGGATATGCCACATAAGAAGCTATATAAACAACTAGAGCAAAAGCCAAAATAATATAAAATCCTAATTTTATTAAATACAATGTTTAAAATATAATGACATTACAATATAAAAGGAGAATTTCAGACATAAGGCTAGCCACAGGTGTAGTTCACTGGTTGGGTCAAATACATTTACCGAGTCTATACAGCAATAGGGAACTCTACAAACATAGGCAGGGAAAATCCCTTCATCTATGTATTACTCAAGTACTTAGCACTGATAAAATGGACAAACTGGCAAATAGATAGGCAATAAATATGATTGTGGAAAATCCTACATAAATAAATGATTGCTGTTATTGCATTTCATTGATACACTGTATGCCTAAAATACAAAATAGTGCGTGCACAAAGAGTGGTCAAATGTAGAGATCAATGAAGATCCATAATATCATAATGCACCTGTATGCAGGTAATAGAAGGTGAACCAGGAGCAAACAGCAAAGATGAAAATATATAAAGTGTCCAGTTGTCGCTCTTTTTTGTTTGTTCCCGCTGCTCCCCTGAGTATTCAATTTTTGGTTTTTAAAAAATCCGTCATACTGTCCCAGAGATATGGGCTTTCTATTTAATACTCATTTTTATCACTTTTACAATGGGTGGGGCTCACAGGGTAATTATGTAGAGCAGCCTAAATACATGCCCCAGAGGACCCCATGGGACATGCCCCTTTATAAAAATTATTCCTAAATCTCTGGAACCGTATAAACGATTTAAGCAAAAGATTAAAAAAAATAAAGGAAAAAACAGAATACTCAGGGGAGCCATGGAAAAATAAGAGCAAAAATAAGAGCAAAAACTGGTGACTTATACCAAGTTCAAGGTTGGTAGATTTTATTTCTGGCTCGTATTTTAGATCAGGTCTCATTACTGCTTCTAAGGTTTCATCTACATTTTTTATTGTGTTTTCGTGTCTACTTATGTATGGACGCTTAACGTAAGGCCACTGTTAAATAAGAGGCCAACATATGGGTATTGTCTAGACCGAAAAAGGGGAAGAAATTAGTAATTACAATCATGTAATAATATCTGAAAAATACACAGAATTGATCCTAATACTACTACTAATAATAAAAATAATAATGTTAATAATAATAAAAGTTCCATACCCCATTAACAATAAAATTAAATTAACAAATTGACCATAATATTAATTCATTAAAAAAAAGTTAAATAGAATAATAAATAACAGCTTATGTTCCTAACGCCAATAATAATAATATTAATAATAATAAATTAACACATTTACAGTAATTTTAATTTAAAAAAAACGAATAAATAACATTTTATTAAACCTTAAAGTGGTTTTAAACTATTTTTTAACCATACTTCACTTCCTCTAAGGCCACGGCCCCACTATCAGTATTCGGTCAGTATTTTTTCTCAGGAGTGGGAGCCAAAACCAGGTGAGGAACAATCAGAGAAAAGGTATAATAGAAACAAGTCACCAATTCTGCATTTATCACCAACTCCTGGTTTTGGCTCCCACTCCTGAGAAAAAAATACTGACCAAATACTGATAGTGGGGCCGTGGCCTAAGAAGGAGAAACTGTTTCCTCCTTTTTAGTATCACATCAAAAGTTCCGATAACACTACCTGACTGATGGCACTAAACGACCGCCGATCAGCTACGTGTTTGCTGTCCAGGTCATTTCAACCAAGAAACAATTGTTTTGCTCATCTGTTGGGCGATTGGCGGCCTGTTTACAGGACTATTGTTAAATGAACGAACCTACGAACGATAATCATGCAGTGTAAACGCCTCTTAGGTTCATGATAGTTTACATTCTGCTTATTTTTCGATCTTGAAAACCTTTTTTTATTAATATTTTACTACATGTAAGGATGAACCCTGCAAAACTGGAAGATGATTATCTCAAGAGATATCCGTGCGTCATCTTATCATCTTGCTTTTATTCTTCGCACTTCATTTATAAGAAGCAGAGACGTCGCTGGTAAACGCTTCTGAGATTTTCTTGATAGACACATTCAATGAGGTTATAAAATGATCTGCAGATAATAAAAATACACGAGGCTCGGAGCTGATTTGTTTCTGGAGGACGAGAGCGAAACAGACAATGTTCCAACTACATTGTAGAAAATATCACGTAGCAAAATCTGATAGAACCGAGAAAGTGCGGAGAGAGCAAGAATCATCTATATCCAGGATGTCAAACTCAAATACACAGAGGACCAAAATAAAAAGTTTGGACAAAGTCGTGGGTCAACCTTGATATCTATTAAAAAAATGTCTACAATTGAGAAGGTTTTTCTTTATCATCAAATATAATGATGAACCTTTTCATATGGAAATAAACTTAAAAGGGGTTGTCCCGCGAACAATCCTCCAAATGCACGATATGACAACCCTATTGTAAGCCCCCCTCAACCTCCAACCTCCCTGGTATGGTGACTCCAACACAGTATGATTCCCCAACTGTAATACCCACACAGCCCTCCACACAGTAAAATCGTCCCCACATAGTCCTCCATACAGTATAATGGCCCCACATAGTTCCCCATACAGTATAATGGCCCCTACATAGTTCCCCATACAGTATAATGGCCCCTACACAGTGCTTCATACAGTATACTGGGCCCCACATAGTTCTCCCCATACAATATAATGGCCCCCACATAGTGTTACATACAATATAATGGCCCCCACATAGTGCCCCATACAGTATAATGGCCCCACATAGAGCTCCATACAGTATAATGGCCCCCACATAGTGCACCATACAGTATAATGAACCCCACATAGTGCCCCATACAGTATAATGGCCCCACATAGTGCCCCATACAGTATAATGGCCCCACATAGTGCTTCATACAGAATAATGGCCCCACATAGTCCTCCATACAGAATAATGGCCCCACATAGTCCTCCATACAGAATAATGTCCCCCACATAGTCCTCCATACAGTATAATGTCCCCCACATAGTCCTCCATACAGTATAATGTCCCCCACATAGTGCACCACACAGTATAATGAACTCCACATAGTGATACATACAGTATAATAATAATAATAATCTTTTTATTTATATAGCGCCAACATTTTCCGCAGTGCTTTATAATTCAGACAATTGACAGAGATTATCGGCGTGACCCCATTGGGGCTCACAATCTACATTCCCTATCAGTATGTCTTTGGAGTGTGGGAGGAAACCGGAGAACTCGGAGGAAACCCGTGCAAACACAGGGAGATGGGCCCCTCATAGTGCTCCATACAATATAATGGCCCCACATAGTGATTCATACAGTATAATGGACCCCATATAGTGCACCATACAGTATAATGGACTCCACATAGTGCTCCATACAGTATAATGGGTCCACATAGTGCTCCATACAGTATAATGGGCCTCACATAGTCCTCCATACAGTATAATGGCCTCCACATAGTGCTCGATAAAGTATAATGAGCCCCACACAGTCCTCCATACAGTATAATAGCCCCCACATAGTGCTCCATGCAGTATAATGGGCCCCACATGAAAAAATAAATAAATACTCACCTCTCCTCATTCCCCCACTGCTCCTGTCTCTGCAGCGCATCTTATGATCCTCTGCACTGCTCGGCACAGCAGGTGCATTGCAATGACATCATCACGCCCGCTGTGCTGAGACATCAGATGCAGAGGGAGAATGATGGTCGAGGGAGCTGGCCAAATATACCAACCCTGTGGGCCAGATTTAGCCGCAGGCCAGAGTTTGACATATGTGATCTATATGGACTTTGTGAGGCATATATATCTGTTATGAAGAGGCAACTCATCAAAGACCACTCCTGAAGATGTCCATATGCCGCAATAAGGCATGCAGGTGAGGGTTGTCCTTACGGGATAACTCCTGGAACTACAGGATTTTTTTTCCCATTTGGCCATGTGCAAAGTTTAACCCCAACAGAAATTAGAACTTAAAATTTAATTTTAAGTTTTAATTTCTATGGTTTAACCCCTTAGTGACATATTTTTACTGACCTGAGATATAAGAGACTAGCTTTCCCCGACAGGTGACAATCCTGTAGTTGTCACCGATACATTATAGCTGACAAATTGCTGCATCAGCCATGATCAGTGCTGGCACCGACCATGGATGTTTAACCCTTTAGATTCTGCTGTCAATAGTGACCTCAGAATCCAAATAGTTAACAGAGTGTGGGGGGCCTTATAACCTTATCAGCACCCTGAGATCTTGATTGTGTGGTCCTGATGTTTGCCTTGGTAGTTCATGGCCAAAGAATGGCCTTAGAGTCTTCCGGCTATAGCAGCCTGTTCAGAAGTTATCGAAATTTAGGTGGTAAAAATAAACTTTTTCATTCTTTTCATGACACTTTCCATTACCAAGAACCAGAAGGGTTAATAAACTACCTGAAAGGGGTTTTAAATACGTTGAGGGTTGCAATTTTTAAAATGGTATGACTTTTGGGTGGTTTCCAACATTTAGGACCCCCAAAGCCACTTCAAAACTGAACTGGTCCCTACAAAAATACGTTTTGTAAATTTCCTTGAAAAAATGAAAAATTGCTGCTACATTTTTAAACCTTCTAACAATGCTTTTACAAATGGTGCTGATGTAAAGCAGACATAAGGGAAATGTTATTTATTAATGTTTTTGTGCGGTGTGACTATTGGGATGAAAGGGATAGTCATTCAAGGTTTGAAAATTGCAATTTTTAAAACATTTTTGTCAAATTTCTGATATTTTTATAAATAAACGCAAAACATATCAACCTAAACTTACCATTATTATAAAGTATCATGTGTCACAAAAAAACAATCTCAAAATCAATGGGATATGATGAAGCATTCGAGAGTTATTACTACATAAAGTGATACTGGTCAGATTTCAAAACACGGTTCGGTCACTAAGGTGTTAAACCCAACAGAAATTAAAGGTATTGTCTTGCCCCTTAAAGTTTTTCACAAAAATTGAAGAATATTATAAAATACCAACTTATACCAAGTTACCGGTCAACTGCAGTTAGGCTACTAGTTGGTCTATGTTTCCCATCCTCCAGCATCAATACTCAATATGGACTTATGACTGCTGCTGGCAATCGCTAGTTATTGAAGACACCACTGCAGCCAATCACTGGTCACATGTCCATGATTAAACATCATTATTGGAGGTTGGGATACAGAGACCGGTGGGGCACCAGAAAGACAGCCACATGGAACAGCAAGGGAATGGTAAGGTATTTCTCAGTTTGTTATTTTTTCCCATTCTAAGATTTTGGTAAAAAGAAACGAATTTCATATGGTCTGATAACCTCTTTTAGCCATCAGGTTTTTTGCCAGTCTGTAGCGATAGTAATGCCAGGACTGATGAAATGATAAAGCCCCCAAAATAAGCAACGTGGTCAGCAACAACCACTGTTCAGAAGAGATTAACCTGTGATCTCCATCATGTTCCTGTATATTGGAAGGGAACCAGTACCATGATATACTTTTAAATTATTTTGTGGGAAAATGTTTAAACATCCTAATATCACCCAAATTAAGGCAATATACAAATTTAAAAAAATATTGTTATTTTTTATATATTTTTTTGCATGGAGCACCTGTCGGATATAATCAATGTTATATTAATATATTCTTAAGGGAGTCAAGTTTTTCTCAATGAAGGCTGCCATGTTTTTCTGATCCCGTACAATACCTATATAGAAGTATAGGTCTGGTTTTAGGGAAATGCGGTTTCCTCTTTTGTTGCACTATAAAAAAAAAATAAAAAAGCAATCAACCTGCAGAAAGGATTGGATATCAGACTGCACCAGTGTTTCAATAAATCACAAAAAAAATATTGATAGATCTGTCCACCACCCTAAAAAGAAACATACACTGCTCAAAAAAATAAAGGAAACACTCTAATAACACATCCTAGATCTGAATGAATGAAATATTCTCATTGAATACTTTGTTCTGTACGAAGTTGAATGTGCTGACAACAAAATCACACAAAAATCATCAATGGAAATCAAATTTATTAACCAATGGAGGCCTGGATTTGGAGCCACCCCCAAAATTAAAGTGGAAAAAACACTACAGGCTGATCCAACTTTGATGTAATGTCCTTAAAATAAGTCAAAATGAGGCTGAGTATTGTGTGTGGCCTCCACGTGCCTGTATGACCTCCCTCCAATGCCTGGGCATGCTCCTGATGAGGTTGCGGATGGTCTCCTGTGGGATCTCCTCCCAGACCTGGACTAAAGCATCCGCCAACTCCTGGACAGTCTGTGGTGCAACGTGACGTTGGTGGATGGAGCGAGACATGATGTCCCAGATGTGCTCAATCGGATTCAGGTCTGGGGAACGGGCGGGCCAGTCCATAGCTTCAATGCCTTCATCTTGCAGGAACTGCTGACACACTCCAGCCACATGAGGTCTGGCATTGTCCTGCATTAGGAGGAACCCAGGGCCAACCGCACCAGCATATGTTCTCACAAGGGGTCTGAGGATCTCATCTCGATACCTAATGGCAGTCAGGCTACCTCTGGCGAGCACATGGAGGGCTGTGCGGCCTTCCAAAGAAATGCCAACTCACACCATTACTGACCCACTGCCAAACCGGTCATGCTAAAGGATGTTGCAGGCAGCAGATCGCTTTCCACAGCGTCTCCAGACTCTGTCACGTCTGTCACATGTGCTCAGTGTGAACCTGCTTTCATCTGTGAAGTGCACAGGGCGCCTGGGGTGACTTTGCCAATCCTGGTGTTCTGTGGCAAATGCCCAGCGTCCTGCACGGTGTTGGGCTGTGAGCACAACCCCCATCTGTGGACGTCGGGCCCTCATACCACCCTCATGGAGTGCATTTCTAACCGTTTGTGCAGACACATGCACATTTGTGGTCTGCTGGAGGTCATTTTGCAGTGCTCTGGCAGTGCTCCTCCTGTTCCTCCTTGCACAAAAGCGGAGGTAGCGGTCCTGTTGCTGGGTTGTTGCCCTCCTACAGCCCCTTCCACGTCTCCTGGTGTACTGGCCAGTCTCCTGGTAGCGCCTCCAGCCTCTGGACACTACGCTGACAGACACAGCAAACCTTCTTGCCACAGCTCGCATTGATGTGCCTCCTGGATGAGCTGCACTACCTGAGCAACTTCTGTGGGTTGTAGAGTCCGTCTCATGCTACCACGAGTGTGAAAACACAACCAACATTCAAAAGTGACCAAAAGATCAGCCAGAAAGCATTGGTACTGAGATGTGGTCTGTGGTCCCCACCTGCAGAACCACTCCTTTATTGAGGGTGTCTTGGTAATTGCCAATAATTTCCATCTATTGTCTATTCCATTTGCACAACAGCATGTGAAATTGATTGTCAATCAGTGTTGCTTCCTAAGTGGACAGTTTGATTTCACAGAAGTTTGATTTACTTGGAGTTATATCCTGTTGTTTAAGTGTTCCCTTTATTTTTTTGAGCAGTGTATATTAAAGGATAATGTAATTGTCCTTATAAAAGAATCGATTATATACTTACCGTATATAATCGATTATTTTACAAGGACAATATAAAAGGTCTTTATATGCAAAGTGTTGTAAAGTGCTGTACTTCTGCATTACATTTCTGATGCAAGTGGATCCCTTTAAAACAATGAATAAATAACAAAAGAAAGAGGGAATAATTAAAAGCAACACAATAAAAACAAGAATCAGAGGGTACGAGTTAGCAGAAGACTTGTCATAAGAGAGCAATATATATATATATGTATATATAACGCTGGTGGGTGTGTACCCACTGCGCCGCGGGCAAGGCTTACCCTGGAGGGGCGTGACTAAGTGACTACCGAGTATTAATAATAATTTTTAACAATAATTATTATTTATATAGCGCCAACATATTCCGCAGCACTTGAGTATTCACTAGAGTCTCTGATGGTGAGGATAGGCTTGGCTGCCGGTAGTCACCAGGTACCACTCCAGGGAGGTCCCCAGGTCTGTAGCAGATGACTGGAGTGTCAGAAACATGAGTTCGAGGTACAGGAGGGCGAAGGCAAAAAGACGCGGTCAAACAAGTCAGGTCAGGTCAGGGCAAGACAGGTCAGGGCAGGCTGCATAGGTTCGATACATGTACCCAAGGTCAAGAGCAGAGAGGTCAGACAGGATGGGAAAACAAGACAGGTCGATAATGGGAGTAACAATACAAACAAGTGCAGGACACTAGCAGATGAGCTAACTAGGAACCAGGAACCAACATTCAGGCAAGGAATGGTGGCAGGAGCTGCCTCAAATATACACTGCTCGCACGGGATAGGCCAAGGAACCTAATCTCTGCATGACACAGCAGGGTTAAATTCCTGCAGAGACTGGTCACGCCCCCCTATAGCCAGGTGGAAACAGCAGGAAGATGCAACAGTGCTGAGGAATGCTGCAAGAGGCAAACTCGGCGAGGCGGCCTGACATGAGGCGAAGCAGTGCAGTGACCTCTGTGAGTAGGGCAGCACTAAGGAGGCGTGCGGGTTACCGCCATAACAACATATATATAAAAAGTTTTATTCTGTGAACTCATGACTATAGCAAGAATAATTCCACCTAAAAGATATCTCACAAAAAGTGAGGCTTAAAGGGGTTTTCCCACGAACAAAAGTTCATTTCAATCAATAGTTCTTGGAATGATAATAAATTCCACAATTGAATGTATTTAAATAAAATGTTCCTGTGCTGAGATAATCTTATAAATGTTCCCCTGCTGTGTACTGTGTAATGGCTGTGTCTGACAGTGTACGGAACATGGTCTGATCATACCACATCTCCTGGGGTGGGGGGGGGGGCAAAAGACTATACAGCTATTTCAGCAGGGGGTCACAGCTGATTCTTTCTTTGAAGTAAAATATTGTTTAAAAACAGACAGTGAAATGTTTTACCTAACAAAATGAGTCAGATGTGATCCCCTTCTGTAATGTCTGTATACTCTGTTGCGTCCTCCCCTGCTCCCCTGTCCAGGAGCTGTGGTATGATCAGACCATGTTCCTGTACGGTCAGACACAGCCATTACACAGTACACAGCAGGGGCACATTTATAAGATTATCTCAGCACAGGAACATTTTATTTAAACACATCCAATTGTGGAAGTTATTATTATTATTCTAAGATTTACTCATTAAAATGAACTTTCATTTGTGGGAAAACTCCTTTAAGGATAATGATCCCTGGGAAAATACATGCAAATTAATTTCCAGAAAGAAGAGTACTGTTTCTATGATCACCTATTGGTCACTAGTCCCAGCTCGAGCGCTGGGCTTTGCTCCCTTCTTCCCTGGCAGCCGTCTTCCTCTGTGCTAGTACAAGTCAGGTTACTTTGGTAACTATGTGCGCATCTCTGATGTCCTCATTCAAGGCCTTCTAAGTGCTCTCCTACAAAAAATTACCTGACTGTCTACTCAAATCTGCTACCCTGAGTGCTATTTGCACATCTAGCTCTTATTCAACATGGTGCCTGATTGTCTAGTCAGCATGGGATTTTCAGAGTGTTATTCGCTTATTCAGCTTTGCAACCTCAAAGTGCCTGATTGTCTACTCAGCTCTGCTGATCCTGTGTGCTATCCGCACTCTCAGCTCTGCTGCCTCAAGGTACATGCCTGCCTACTCGTTTCTGCTGATTCAATCGGCTGTCAGCACAGTCAACTTTGTTAAATCAGGATACCTGCCGGTCTAATCTTTTCTGCTGATACAAAGTACTGTCTGCACACTTAGCCCTGCTGCATCTAGTATGATTGTCCACCTCCGCAAACAGAATTTTTTAGATTTTCATAAACCACAATCGGGTCCACAGTGTCTAAACTGAAGTCCTGTATCTGCCATTCTTTGCCCTGGTACTTTTGAATGGAGATATGGTCTCAGGTTGTGATACTAAGACTAGTCACAAATGAATGAGTCAAACTACAGGTCATTACCAAAGAAGGAGGAAACAAAGGACAAGACATGGGTCGAAGACTACAAGTACTAAGTGACAAATCTAAAGTTGCAAAATCCAGATGTGGAAGTATGTGTGCTGTGCACTATAAGTGCAAACAAATACTTTCAGATTGTCATCTTCCCCAGTTTCTAGCACTGCTCTGGTCCTCTTCTATTTCACATGATGGCTATTCTTACTTTCTGGCTCATACTGGGCTTTTTTACTTTTACAATGTAATCTTATGAAGCTTTGATCTGACACTCTAGATTGTAGAAGCGACTTCCGGCTCACACATTTGCCAAGTGTGAGCTGGCAAATCGGAACAGCCATCATATGAGTGAGAAGAGGATCGGAGCAGCGCTGAAAATCAAGGAAGACCGCAATCAGTAAGTCCTTGATTGCACTGTACAAAGCACACGTATTTACACGTTAACATTAACGGGTGTGCTTCTTTAAGGTAAAGTTCAGGGTCAAACATAGTAAGACTAGCCAGACATAATGAATCTTAAAGGTATTTTCTCATGTTGGGCAGCACGGTGGCCCAGCCTTGCAGCGCTGGGGTCCTGGATTCAAATCCCACCAAGGACAACATCTGCAAGGAGTTTGTATTTTCTCCTTGTGTTTGCGATGTTTTCCTCTGGGTTCTCCAGTTTCCTCCCACACTTCAAAGACATACTGATAGGGAATGTAGATTGTGAGCCCCAATGGGGACAGTGACAATGATGTCTGTAAAGCGCTGCATAATTAATGGTGCTATAAAAGTGAGTAAAATAAATAAAAAATGTTCAGGAGTGCACCATTTACCTGCCTCCGGGATTCCTGCTTGCCAGGGGCGGTGCACTCTTGATGATTGACAGTTCGGACCAGCGGCTTGGTGGTGCCACTGGGGCGGACTGTGCCCTCTTACCATGCTGACATCTGAGGCCTTGGAGGCGTGCAGGGGCACTGAAGCTAGCTGGATTCTGTGCTTCTTGCCTAGGAGACCGACTACCACTGATAAACTATAGAAGTGGCCTGTAACCTAAGCAACGATCATGTAAATAATAAAATTCAAAATCAGTTTTTTTGACAACGGAGAGGATTTTTAATTAGAGGTAAATTCCAAAGTTGCTAGTTTTCACATGCACTTTGCAATTTTACCCATTTTTGAGGCGACCTCAAGCTAAAGGTTAGAAATAGTGATGAGCGAGTATGTTCGGTTAACCCTTTCGGCGAGTATGCTCGGGCGAGTATCTTCAGCGTACTCAGTGATATGTTTGAATCACTCCCGTGTGCATGATTTGCGACTGTTTGACAGCTTTAATACATGTGAGGAATGCTTGTTTCTTTCACATTCCTCACATGTATTAAAGCTGTCAAACAGTCGCAAATCATGCACACGGGAGTGATGCAAACATATCAACGAGTTCGCTGAAGATACTCGGTACTCGCCCGAGTATACTCGCCGAAAGGGTTAACCGAACATACTCGCTCATCACTAGTTAGAAATCAAGCTTGATAACATGAGTTTTTCCGCTGGTTTGTAGAACAATGATTTCTCTAGCTGAAGATTTACATTATTCAGGTTGTTGTTTTTACACAGTCGGTTGGTGTTCTGGTTCTGGAAACACCTCGGAGTCTTCATATTGTAATGTGTGGAATGGTTCCAGGGAGCAATCGCATCTATTACATTAGAGGATTCATCACGTCTTGTAGCTTAGACATATTTCAAACATTCGATACGACAATAATTTCCATTACATCAATTCAAAAATTTCTTTGAAGCAAAAGCATATTCTGCTTGACCTTTGTTGTACAATCATTTTTTCCATACTGACTTTGGGGGATTGAGCATATTTTTCATGCCATGCTTGACACACGTGTGAATAAGCAAAACCTGAAAGATTGAACTGTTCATTGTAAAATGTGTTTTTTTTTCCTGATAAATGTGATCTTGTGACATTCCAGTTTTTCTTATGTTTAGCTACTATAATGTATCACTGCTAAAGGAACAATTGTATTTCCTTTTAACCTTGTGAAAAAAATGAAAGGAGTATTCTACACATTTGGGAGATCTACTCAAAGATCAATATAACAATATATTTTATGGCAAAAAAATCTAATATTTTAAAATATATTAAAGTTATAACATTCATATTATTTATGTATATATTAAAAAATGAGTATCTGTGAAAAAATCCCTACAATGTATTAGTTTTCACATTAGCTCATAGATTTTACCACAAGTTTTAAGTATTTTCTGCAGATCACTTTTAGCTTTGCTGTGCAGATTGGAACAGGCTCATAAGTGTCATTTCATTATCACAAAATTGGGAAAAAAGAGGTGAAAAATCGTCTCAGGGAAGAGTCAATAGATTCGAGTAATGTTTATTAGAGGGCAGGACCAGCAGAGTCATGTCATTATTATTACAAGGCAAGTTCGACTGACTAACTTTTGTTACAGGTCAGAGAGAGTACGTATAGTCATTTTATTATCATTATCATGTGATTATCATTATCATAATTTCATTATCATTACAAGGGGCTCAGCAGAGAGATCTCATTATCGTTAAAGGGCAGGGTCAGCAGAGTCATCTCATTACATTAGAGGGTAGGGTCAGCAGAGTCATCTCATTACATTAAAGGGTATGGTCAGCAGAGTCATCTCATTATATTAGAGGGTAGGGTCAGCAGAGTCATCTCATTATATTAGAGGGCACAATCAGCAAGGTAATCTTATTAACGGAGCACTCCCGTGAATATTTTTATTTGCGCCTTTGTTAGGTACTATGTGTGTTAAGTGTCATAAAAGTTTTCTCCCAGTTTCAATGGCACTCTGCTTCTGCACCACATGAATACATCTGTAACCTCCTGGTTCGCTTAGAGTAAGTCTATGAGACTCAGAACAAGTATCTCTGGCCTTGTTTTGAGTTTCATAGACTTGCATTGAGAAAATTAAAAAAGGGTTCTTCATTCCCCACAGTAACCGCTGTGGGATTCAGTAGGTCATAAATGCAGTCATATGGTGCCGCAATGGACAGGAGCACCACTGAAACTGGGAGAAGATGGCAGCCTATGAGAATGTTACTACCTTCATGACACCTAACACACATGATGCCTAACAAAGGGAACAATAAAAAATCACTGGAGTGCTCCTTTAACATTAGCGGTCTGGGTCAGCAGAGGCATTTCATTTTCATTAGAGATCATGGTAAGGGTCAGCAGTATCATCTCATTACATTAAATTGAAGGATTAGCAGAGTCATCTCATTACAGTAGAGGGCAGGGTCAGCAGAGCCGTCTTATATACATTAGAGGGCAGGCTAAGCAGTCATCTCACTACATTAGAGGGCAGAGTCATCTCATTACATCAGAGGCCGGTGTTAGAAAAGTCATCTTATAAACATTAGAGTGCAGGGTAAGTAGAGTCATCTTATAAACATTAAAGGGCAGGGTAAGCAGAGTCATCTTATTAACGTTACAGGGCAAGGTCAGCAGAGTCATCTTATAAACGTTAGAGGGCAAGGTCAGCAGAGTCCCCTCATTACATTAGAGGGTTGGGTCAGCAGAGTCATCTGATAAACATTAGAGGGCAGGGTCAGCAGAGTCACCTCATTACATTAGAGGGCAGGGTAAGCAAAGTCATCTTATAAACATTAGAGGGCAGGGTCATTACATTAATGCCATTACAAGGCAGCTTTATCAGAGTCATCTCATTACATTACAAGTCAGCTTCAGCAGAGTTATCTCACTACATTAGAGGGCAGAGTCGTCTCATTACATCAGAGGCCAGTGTTAGAAAAGTCATCTTATAAACATTAGAGGGCAGGGTAAGTAGAGTCATCTCATAAACATCAAATGGCAGGGTAAGCAGAGTCATCTTATTAACGTTAGAGGGCAAGGTCAGCAGAGTCATCTTATAAACATTAGAGGGCAAGGTCAGCAGAGTCCCCTCATTACATTAGAGGGCAGGGTAAGCAAAGTCATCTTATAAACATTAGAGGGCAGGGTCATTACATTAATGCCATTACAAGGCAGCTTTATCAGAGTCATCTCATTACATAACAAGTCAGCTTCAGCAGAGTTATCTCATTACATTAGAGGCCAGGGTCAGCAGAGTCATCTCATTTTCATTGGAAAGAAAGGAATTTAAAGAAAGATGAAAGCTCTACAGTTCTGCTAGAAAAAGCAAGATAGCAAACTTATATACAAACCTGAGGTTCTGTGTGCAGCCCCCTGTCACTTTCTGGTCTCTGAGGAAGTGGCAGTATTCAGTATATAATTGAAGACAATATTAATCTGTAGACATTTCTAACAATTATCTCCTGTACATTGTAGCTGCCATAAAGCACACACACTGTTGCACAGACTATATAGACAACACAGAAAGATATATATTTTTTTTTTTAAAAAAAAAAAGAACAAAAACATTATTTCTCCTCTACAGTTTAACATTTAATCAAGGAAGCTAAAATTACATGAGAATCAAATATAAATAGTAAAAATACTAAGAAATTTGAGATTGTACCCTTTTCCCTTAGGTATGCAAATAATTCATTCTGGATTCTTAAATGTTTGTAAAAGGCCCAGTGTCCCTATGATAACACTGAGCTGCCAAAGCACAAAAGCAGGTAGTGCGGACATGTGGGGACAAGCAACGGAGCGCTACATACAAGATGCAAAAAGAGTAGAAATAGATAAGGGCAAATAGGTTAATATACCGTTTTATTGAGACCCACACATGACGTGTTGTCCTTGTGGCTACAAGGCTCTTTCTCTAATATCTTATATAAAGATACTCTGCTACTGTGGTTTTCGAAAAGATAATGGTACTTTGGGAAATTATTATTATTATTTATTATAGAGCCATTTATTCCTTGGCGCTTTACGTGTGAAAAAGGGGGTATACATAGCAAACACACTTACAATAATCTTGAACAATATGAGTCAGCGACTGGTACAGAAAGAGCGAGGACCCTGCCCGCGAGGGCTCACAGTCTACAAGGGATGGGTGAGGATACAGTAGGTGAGGGTAGAGCTGGTCGTGCAGCGGTATGGTGGAGCGAGGGTTACTGCAGGTTGTAGACTTGTCGGAAGAGGTAGGTCTTCAGGTCCTTTTGAAGGTTTTCACAGTCGGCGAGAGTCTGATATGTTGGGGTAGAGAGTTCCAGAGTAGGGGGGATGCACAGGAGAAATCTTGTATGCGATTGTGGGAAGAGATAAGAGGGGAGTAGAGAAGGAGATCTTGTGAGGATCGGCAGTTTCGTGTAGGTAAGTACCAGGAGACTAGATCACAGATGTATGGAGGAGACAGGTTGTGAATGGCTTTGTATGCCAAAGTTAGGGTCTTGAACTTGAGTCTCTGGGTAATGAGGAGCCAGTGAAGGGATTGACAGAGGGGAGAGGCCGGGGAGTATCGGGGGGACTAGTGGATTAGTCGGGCAGCAGAGTTTAGGATAGTTTGGAGGGCTGTGAGAGTGGTAGAAGGGAGGCCACAGAGCAGGAGGTTGCAGTAGTCAAGGCAGGAGATGATGAGGCCGTGCACTAGTGTTTTTCCAGAGTCTTTGCTGAGGAATGTGCGGATCAGGGAGATATTTTTGAGTTGGAGTCGGAAGGAAGTGGAAAGGACTTGGATATGTGGTTTGAAGGAGAGATCAGCGTCCAGGGTTACCCCAAGGCAGCGAGCTTGCGAGACTGGGGAGAGTGGAGAGCCATTAACTTTTATGGATAGGTCAGATGGGGGGGTTGAGTGAGGTGGGGGAAAGATGATGAATTCAGTTTTATCCATGATAAGTTTTAGAAATCTAGCAGAGAAGAAGGAGGAAATAGCGGACAGACTTTGTGGGATTCTGGTTAGTAAGGAGGTGATATCAGGTCCAGAGAGGTAGATCTGTGTGTCATCAGCATAGAGGTGATACTGAAAGCCGTCAGACTCTATGAGCTGTCCCAGGCCGAAGGTGTAGATGGAGAAGAGCAAGGGTCCTAGAACTGAGCCTTGGGGACACCGACAGATAGGGGGTGAGATGAGGAGGTGGTCTGTGAGTGGGAGACGCTGAATGTCCGGTCTGTTAGCTATGAGGAGATCCAGGATAGGGCTAAGTCTGTGATGCCGAGAGATGAGAGAGTCTGTAGTAAGAGGGAATGGTCCACTGTGTCGAAGGCAGATGACAGGTCTAGGAGGAGGAGGACAGAGTAGTGTCGCTTGGAGTTGGAGGTTAGTAGGTTGTTGGTGACTTTAGTCACGGCAGTTTGAGTAGAATGGTGCGGTCGGAAGCCAGATTGTAAGCGGTCGAAGAGGGAGCAGTAGGAGAAATTTCAGATATGAATATTTTGCCGAGCCAAAAATGTTGAATAAGCCTTTACCAACATTGGATGAACTGGTAAAATAACACTGCAAAAAATGCAATAAAAAAGATCAAAGCATCATATCTATCCCAAAAGGGTATCAATATAAACATCAGCTCAGCTTGCAAAAAACAAGCCCTTATACAGCTGCGTTGACCAAAAGTAAACGTTATGGGTCTCAGAAGATGGTAGCATAAACTAAATGTTTTTTTGTTTTTTTTCGAATTTCCAAATTTTTTGCACCATAAATAAAAAATATATATTTATGTTTGGTATCTCTGCAATTGTATTGACCTGGAGAATCATATTGCCAGGTTATTTTTACTGTATAATTAACTCTGTAAAAACAAAATCCAAAAACCTATTGTGAGATTGCGGGTTTTTCCACAATTTTGCTGCACTTGGGATTTTTTTTTACTGTTTTCCAGTACATTGCATGGTGAAATAGATGGCGTCCTTCTGTGGCGCCTCTGAGAGTTCAGTCGCCACAGAGGTACTGCACCTCACCCAGAGGTATGGTGTCTCCTTCTCTCAGGTAAGGAGGGAGTGCTGCCCGGAACCCCAACACCCACATTCAACACTACACTGCTCCAGGCCGGCTGGAAGGGCAAGATGCACTGTGTTTTCCTGCTGAGCCCTGTCCCTGGCTGGAGTGGGGGGAACCAAAGGTAGGGGGAACCAATAGTGGGTGTGGGTGGAGGACGTAGAGTAGGGGAGCACCATTGTAGGAGATGTAAAAAGGGAAGCCATCTAGGGTGGCAGGACAGTGAGTTCAGTAAGTGAGTGAGCAGTAAGGAGGGGAGCAGAGTCTCTTCAGGAGCTCTGCTCCACAAGTGGCGCCTAGTGATAGAGGCCCAGAAGGGGAGCAGGGGAGAAAGGCTCCGTTCTATAGAAGGGATCCCAGGGGGTACAATGAGTGCAGGACGGCACCCGTACGCCCCAAATCTGCCAGGTGTCAGAGGGATCAGGCCGCAAGAAGGGGACCGGCCCCTGGACCAGCCGTGTTACTCCAGGTCTCGGCTGGAAAAACCGGAGGCTTCTGACTTTTATGGTGCAGTTGCCACAGCCTCATCATAGTCACCGTGAGGGTCAAGTAGGTCCGGGAACTCCAGGTTGCCCAGAGGGACTTCAGAGTACCCGATCGGGACTGTGTGTGGGGAAGCGCAGGGCAGGAGGGAGAAGACCCAGCGTGAGAAGTCTGTCTAGTAAGGAACATAAGGAAAGCGGGGTTCCGTCAAGCACTCCTGATCAATCTGAGGAAGAGCTGAACCCCCGGTCTGGTGACCGCAACGCGACGTGGGAGGCTGACACCCGTACAGTGTACCTGTGGAACTTACATAAGAACTGTGAGTAAAAACTCGGATGACTGCACTGCACTGCCTCCGTCAATTATTTCAGCTGCGCCATCTCTCCCTCTGCACTACAAGTCCCAGCATCACCACCCACCATCAAGCCCTACCCTGCCCTGAGGCCCGCTTCACCTGTGAGGAGCCATTCCATCCCAGCTGCCTTATCAACTGCCTCAGAGGTCTGCAGCAGCGCTGGTACCAATTACCAGAAACCACTGGTGGTGTCACGATCGAACTATAAACCCCATATAAACTTTCCCCTCCTTTTAGTTGACCGCCCTGGGCCACGGACCGGGCCAGCCACTGTGACATATCCCTTTCCCCCAGCATCTATCGGCCCGGACTCCGAGTACCCCATTGCCCTGGGGGCGCAACACTTCAAAAAGGCAACAAAAAACAAAGCCCCCATAAACCTACGTATATCCACTGAGAAATAAAAAGTTATGGCTCTTGGAAGAAGGGAAAGAAAAAACGAAAATGCAAAAATTAAAAATCACCATGTCGAGAAGGAGGTATTGGAAGAAAAATTATATGTTAAAAGGGGTCTCTGGTTTGGACATTTTCAAATGCTATATTAATTTATTTTGTCTATTAGATCCCATAGAGCAAAACTTTCACCTGGAGGACAGATTAATTGCATTGGACTGGAGAGGATTTATCTGATGGAAAGGACTCCAACCTAGACACTGTCCAATAAAAAAGCTGAGAAAAAAACTTTTTGAAAAACAATTTAAAACTAATTCAGGAAATGAAAAAATCCTCCAAAAACTCCCCAGAGATGCAATTTTTACTAGAAATTGTATTGTTTTTCTTCACCCTTAGACATGCACACCAGGGTCAATATAATTGGAAGAAAGTTAATCTATCACTAACTTTTTGAAATGTATGAGGAAGTAGGTGGAAAACCAGGCAGACACTCAAGGCAGGTGTTGACCTAAGTTGGATTTGAACCCAGCCCTTATACAAAGTCATTGACAAATGCAACAACAGCATTTCTTTTAAAAAAAAGATTCAGTTTATTGCTTTGTCTGTGCTGTTTGTTTTTAATTATAGAGTAGGGACTCTCAAAAAAATGAGGACCCTTGATGTTGGTGTTGAGCTTACTTATTTTGGCCAAAATTTTAACTAATACCTCATATTATATTTTTATGCACATTTTTCATCTTACAGGGTGCAGCCAGGCCCATCAATGGTGACCTTGCAAATTAGGGGCTTTCACCTATGTTATGCACTGATAGGGTGTCGGGCATCCCGCCTAATTGAATAGTAGAGGCGTGTAATAGGTTGCTGGCTAGGCACTGGGCTACATGAGTGTGAATTACGCCCTATTGCAAGTTTCATCTGTGTGCAGTTTTAGTGCTAGGCAATCCCCCCTCCAGGGAGTAAGAGGTTGAGAGTTGTTGTTCATCAGCATTCTGCACCTGTGTTACAGTATGAGGCATCATACTGTATATATGGAGGCTATGTGAAGCCTCATACTGTATATAGGGGGTTATGTGAGGCCTCATACTGTATATATGGAGGCTATGTGAGGGCTTATACTGTATATAGGGGGCTATGTGGGTGCTCACGCTATATATAGGGTGCTATGTGAGGCCTCATATTATATATTGTATATAGGGGGCTATGTAGGGGCTCATACTGTTCATAGGGTACTATGTGGAGGCCCATACTGTATATAGAGGGGCTATTTGTGGGCTCATACTATATATAAGAGGATGTCATCATACTTTATTTTGCTCAATGTGGCGTTATACAATTAATATAAAATAACAATTATAATTAATATGCTAATATTATTATTGAGCAGAATTAATTTCAGCCTATTGGTTCGACCTCCACTATAGTCACGAGTATCTCATGTGGCTCCTCGGGAAAACTAATTGCCCACCCCTGGTCTAGACCACCACCTGGAGACCATTTGCAATATGAGTCAGGGAAAAAGGTTTCTGCTAAAGAAAGCTGCACCTTCTTCCTGGTCATAATTCAGCACTGGAGTGGGGTAAGAAACTGTTTAAATATTAGGAAACATAATTTTGATTTTAAATTGTTTTATAAAAAAAAAATTACATGTCCCTATTATTTTATTGTATTTTTAGATTATTTTTTTTATTCTTTAGTTTCCATTACATATATGATATGTACAGGCAGAAATTTTAGCCATAATAGAAGATAACCCCTTAACCCAATTACCGCATGGATTAGACATTTTCATTTATTTAATTTAAAGGTTTGTTTATATGTGAGGAGACTAGAACTTTTCCCTGACACTCTACAACCCACAATTTAAGTGGAAAAACCCTTGGAGAGATGCTTATCATATTATTGCTGGCACGGGGTTACTTAATTGTGATTGTTTTAATACGCGCTACTCCAAGTCATTAAGGGGAATAAGCAGGAACACCAAAATATAAACAGGACCAAAAAGAATAATAAACCCTCAGGATATTAAACTATTCACACAAAATTATGTTCGGACCGATACTTCAGCCCTTAACAATTCACTTTGTTCCTTGCCATTTTTAGCCTTTTGGAGCCTTGTCCATCTCCTTAATAATGTGTTTTGTGTTCATTGGTTTCATGGTGCCATAACTTGCATATCTTAGTTCCAGAATATTTGGGATCTTAGAAGCAGAACGTTCTCACCATTCTATACTGATAGAACACAATAGACTTACGAGTGTGTTGACCATGATACAGTGACCCCTGTTCATTTTAAGTGCATGAGTCACTGGGCCACGAGGTCAACATCATTAATCCTGGAAATGGAAGATGTGCGTTTTATTGAAAAAAAGTACAGAAAGGTTCAAAAATAAACCTGAGCAATGTACAAATAAATAAAGAAACATTTCATATTTTGAGTATCCCCAACTCAAACAATTATGGAAACTTTACATGCCATAAATATCTGATAGATGTTGGTGACACCTCTGGGATATGCACCTATATGGAGAAAATCAGGGTTTCAGTGCACCCGTTCATCTGTCCCTATTCACTTTCTATCTGAATTATATGTCACAGGGATACCTCGACAGAGAGGGGTCAGAAGAGCGCGGTGTCTGGTTACACAAATTCCCGCACTTATTAGAACTGCTTCATCATACTATTAAACAGTGCAGGTCTTCCTTGCTGTCATGGCAAAGGTTAATCAGTTCAGTTGATCTCCTGGAGCTCTCCATCCTGAATTGTCTCAGCTGTTCTGTGTTGGCCACTCCCCTCTGGTATATATGTTCGCCACTGGCACTTGGGAGTTGCCAGTGATAGTTTTACTTCCTGGTTTGGTGGCGAAGGAGAAAGTTCAGTGTTTGGAGTAGGCGGTTGGAGAGTTTTTCTGGAAATTGCTGCGCTGTTGGTTTTTCCTTACTATACCTCCTCTGTTTCCCACTCTGTTGTTTTGTGAGTGTATTTGTATAATAGTAGTTTTCTTTTATCCCTGTCTGTCCGGTTAGTGTTTTCCTATACACTTCAGCTCCTCAACCCTCTAGGTGGGGGAGGGATAAGATAAGGGTTAAGTTAGGGGAATAGATAGGTACAAGAACCCTACCTTCAGGAGTAATCTGGAGGACAGGGATAGACTCGGATGACCCCAGTTCGAGGGATCGTGTAGGTGCCCACAGTCCCTTATCACCACATGACATTATGGAAATGGCCATGCAATCATGCTCTGTTGTTGTCCTCACTCCTCACTGCCACTCACCCAACTGGGGATGCTAGCATTTATTTCTTCACTATTACCTTACAGATTACCCTCATCATCCTTTATATGGAAGTCACTATGGTGGACTCTAAAATCTCAATATTCCGAATGTCATTAGTTTTTAAACAGCATGTTCCGAAGGTTCCCAAGTACACCCTAATACATGTGTGCACTTTTTGTTTCTTTTAATGCTGGTGCCAATGACTCCTAGAGACAAGTTTTATATGTTAAAGGCTTTTGTTCTATAACAGTATCTATTTTGTAGACTTGGTTCTGTTACTATATGTACTGTATGTAGTATGCTTGGTTTTGCTTCTTACTATATTTATAATGTAGATTATAATGTTATTAGTACCGAGTCAGTTTAGTAGCTCCTTTACAACCTCGATGGAGTAAGCTAGATTGTGTTATAGTTTCTATGATCTACACTAGGGTTTATTATAATGTACTAGGCTTGATCCTGGAACTGTATCTATGTGGCAAGCTTGATATTGTTACAGTATCTATGCAGTAAGCTTGCTTCTGGAATTGTATATTGTAAGCTTGGTTATATTATTGTATCTATGCAATCAGCTTAGTTCTGATACTGTATCTATGCAGTAAGTTTGGTTCTGTTACAGTTTCTATGATCTGCACTTGGGTTTGTTATTATATCTTTGAAGTAGGCGTAATCCTGGCACTGCATCTATGAAGCAAGCTTGATACTGTTAGTGTATATTTTAAGTTTGGTTCTATTACTGTATAAATTCAATAAGCCTGATTCTGGTACTGTATCTATGTAGTAATCTTGGTTCTGGTACTGTATCTATGTAGTAAGCTTAGTTTTGCTACTGCATATAGTAAGTTTGGTTCTATTACTGTATCTGTGTAGCAAGCTTGGTTCTGGTAATGTATCTCAGCAGTAAGTTTGGTTCTGGTACTGTATATATGCAATAAGCTTGGTGCTATTATTGTATGTATGCAGTAAGCTAAATTCTGGTACTTTATCTGTGCAATAAGCTTGGTCTTGGAACTGTATCTTTACATTAAGCTTGATTCTGAATTTGATACTGAATCTGTACACTTAGCTTTTTTTCTGATTTCATGACTAAACAGTAAGTTTGGTTCTAGAACTCTAGCTATTCAGCAAGCTTAATTCTAGACCAGTATCTGTGTAGTAAGATTAGTTCTGGTGCTGTATCAATGCAGTAAGCTTGGCTGTGACACTATATCTATACAGTAAGCTTGGTTATGTTACTGAATCTATGCACTAAAGTTGCTTTTACGATGTAACCAATCAGTACTCTTTGTTTTGATACTGTTTTATGCAGTAAGCTTGGTTCTAGTACTGTATCTATGTAGTATGCTTGGTTCATATACCATATCTGTGCTGTGGACTTTATTGTGGTACAGTATCAATACACTTGGATTTGATACTGTATCTATGCAATAAATTTTGTCATGTTAATAAGTCTATGTAGTAAGCTTCATTATGTTACTGTGTCAATGCAGTAAGCCCATCTACACACTACACTTAGATCTGTTACAATATTTACACAATAAACCTATGTATCCAGAGGATGTAATTAATGCATCAGTAACTGTATGTGTGTAAAAGAGTTGTCTTTCTTTGTGTGGTAGAAAGAGGGACAACACTTTCATAAAAGATAATAAGGTGGTAAAATCCCTGTTAGAGAGTGGATACAATGGTCCTTGGTAATACAGCATTTCATCACTTAGGGATTGCAGAAGGAATGCAGAGTTACAACGACGACAAGACCTTTAATCACAAGTTTCAAGACCTTTAATCACAAGAAAGCAACATGCTTGATGAGTACAGAATCTTTCATAAGGCAACTTGATTGATGGTTACAGAATCTCAAAAGGCAACAGGCTTGAACAGAGGTAAAAAGTTGATATCCAGCAATGGGCTGTTAGTTTGCTTGCATATGCGACATTTCTAACTGTCTGCTGGCAATGACTTCAGCAGCATGTCCTTCATTCAGGTACAGTTTCTGTGTCTCTCTCAATGAAATCTCTAATGATAGCAATACCCTGCATTATTTCTTATCTGGTAATTTGTGCACCTCTGTGGTCTACCACACACATGGGCTCCAGTCTGCAGCTGTCTTAGGTGTGTCAATCCTACATGTAGGCTCCTCTGTAATGGCAATCCTCACCGACAGGAATAGAACTCTATGCTCACCTCTGTGGTGGTAAATTCTGTACCATAACATAGTACCTAACGTGTTATATCATAGCACAAAAAAACATTTGCATAGCAATAAATGCAACTTAGGAAACCGGGTGTTATCTTCACAGCAACAGGACCAACAGTAACTCATAGCAAGCAGTAAAGTTCATTTAAATGCTGGACAGTTCTGGACAAATTAATTTGTAACAGTGGAGTTTAGGTGGCAGTCCTTCATTTCTCAAAGACAGCAATGGACCCATTTTGAAACATCCTACATGTGGCATGCTATTTCCACTCGAGGCGACCCTTCCTTTTACCATTAGGCACATGTGTGCTGAATACACTTAGCTGGCTCGTTGGTCCACAAGGATACATATTGCACACATTTATTCCATTTTATAGACTTTTTTCAAATAATTAAATGATTGGATTTAAAGTGCTACCTTAAGCTAAATGCTGAACATGTCTCTATTAATATATTGAATCAGTTTTTATTGTTGAGTTGGCCATTTTTCCAGTAGGTTAATCCTGGCTTTCCTTCTCTGTGGTGGGTCTAAAAGGATTATGTGGTAGTGGTTATTAAGTCATTGGGAAAACAGGAGAAAAACAAGTTTGTGTGATACACTGTAGTTTTCCATTACAAGTATAAAGTGTGATACATATAATAGCCAGACTGCACTGAGTGTTCTTATTATGAATTGCCTTATAATGGCCGGCATCTTTCATACTCTTAGTGCACATCGAATGCAAAACATACTATCTTTCTTATTAGCAAAACAAGTATGTGATGTTATAGAGAAGTAGTCTCTTGCACAGCAGATAGTATTTTGCCACCTCTATATATTTTATGGGGGTTGTCCTATCTTAATTCAAAAAGTAATAGTTTATGTCTGAATTCCAGATGAGCAAAAAATCTGTAGCTTTGAAACCACATAAATGATAGTAGGTGTCAGCCACTGTTGTTAAAGGGATTGTTAAGGACTTAGATTTTCATGGCCTATCTTAGTACAGGTCATTAACAGTATATTGAAGGGGGTCTGATGCCCGGCCCTCCCATTGGTCTACTGTTTATGTAGCGCCCCGAGGGCTCGGCTGCTACAGGGGTATTGCACCTCAGACCAGAGGTGTGATATTCCACTCCCGGGTAAGGATGGAGTATGGACCAGGGCTCAGTTAGCTGCATACAGCACACTCACCCCATTTCCGAGGGACAGTTCAACGGTGCTCCCACTAGACAGAAGTGCAGGCACGACCGACTATGTCCCTGGCTGGAGTGGGGAGGGGGGGAGGAATACCCAGTGATGAGGAGCAGATAGGGGTTGGTTCCTGAGTGTAGGTAGGAGCCCATTGGTTGCTGGTCACCTGGGCTCATGGCTAGAGGGAGGTATAAAAGGTGGGCACCATCTTAGGACACAGGACAGTCTGTTCAGTGAGAGGAGAAGACAGGGAGTAGAGGCTCTGTAGGAGCTCTACTCAGGAGTGGGCCTAGGGAGAGGCCGAGGAGGAGAGTGGAGAGAGAGAGGAGGGGAAGGGGAGCTGTGGTTCCTTCTCAGCCCAGCTCCACGAGAAAGGAGAAGAAGGAGGAACAGAAAAGGGAAAAGAAGAGACAGAGGAACAGAGGGGCTCAGGAACAAGAAGGAAGAAGGGACCCTAAGAACCCACGAGAATACAGGGTGAAGGGTCAGGCAGATTAAGGGTACCGGATCCCAAGTTGGTGGAGGAGAAACAACTCTCAGCCAAAGACCGGAGGCTGTGACCATTTATTGGTGCAGCACCTCATCAAACCTGCTAGGAAGGCACCATAAAGGACAGCGGGGAACGGGGCCCACGTTTAACCGCAGAAGTCCGCGGCAGCTGGACAAAAGTGGGTCACTGGTGAGGCAGGCCAGAGAAAGGATTGAAGGGGGTCCTGGGCCATGCTCTTGAACTGTCTGGGAGTTGACCGAGCCCCTCACCTGGTGGACGCAGTACGGCTTGGGCGGTCACTGCTGACAGAAGTGACCCGGAACGAATGAACTGTGAGTAAAGACCCTGGACTGTAACTTGTTGTCTGTGTGCTCCTTTGCGCCTCCAGCACTATTGGTACTGGGACTCTCACCACCATCACTCCCACCATCAACTACACTGCCCTGGGGCTGCACTCTTCCCGTGGGGAGTCACACCACCTCAGCTGCATACACCATCAGCCCCAGCGGTTGGCCCTGCAGCGGCGGTTCCTAATGACCGCAAATCCACGGGTGGCGTAGTCGGACATTATCAACAGCACGTAGCAGACTGCCATTGGTCTGACCACCCTGAGCCACGGAACCGGGTCGCCACTACTATCCCCAACATCTACCTATTGCCCGGATCTGAGTGCCCCACGGCCCAGGGGGCGAGTCACTTACAGCTTCCACTGCGGTCAGATATACACTGTTGTGCCCATTGTTGAGCACTGCTGTTAAATTGAATGGGAGCTGAGCTGCAGTACCCCAAAAAATCTTTCACAGATGCTGAGAATTTTTTTTAAAAAATCCTAGTTGTTAAAGGGATGTTCTCAAGTTATTAAATTGCTTTAAATGTCCTGTTATCCAGTGGCGCAACTAGAGTCCAGTGGGTCCCAGTACAAAATTTGTACCTAAGGCTGCCACCAGGAATTTCAGGGCCCCATACTGGCAAAATTTTTGGGCCCCCTTAAGACTCCGCCTAGGCTCCATCCCATCCCATATTGGCCTCCATCCCTCTAACCTTCCACAGTCCCACCGCCCACTCTTGGAAAAACTCCACTTCTGCACCACGTCCTCACAAATCACACATTAATAGTTCCCATCGAACACCAGATCACATATATAGCCATCAACTTTTGTTTTGGCCAAAATATTTTTTAAGCCGCCATCACGACAAGGTAGACTCTTCTGGCCGGGCCCTACTCTACTCTAACCTATTAAACATTTATTAAAATATCCAATACTCTTTTTAAGGTAAAAAACAGCTGGCAGCACTCCAAAAATTTATTTGAAAAATTTGGACTTTATTAGCCCAGTGTGGCTATTAGGGAATGACGCGAACGGACATGCGCAGGAGCATGCTTCCGGACGCTGACACCAGGGCTATACATGCTATAGTTTCATATTAATAATGAATGGGTGAGTCATATTTCAGGTCTAATTATGCTACACATGATATTGTTTATCGCTATTTAATGCACAAAGCACTTTATTTGGATATGCAAACATATGAAATGCACTTTGGAGAGGTTATGTTAAGTGATCTGTAGAAACACATTGCACTATGTATGAGACTATGATGATTACTATATATAATGACTTTTTTGCACTAATTTATTAATCCTGTTATAAATTGAGAATATGATATATACCATGTATTTGCACTTTGCACATTGTTTGATGATGGCTGAAACGTCGCCACACTGGGCTAATAAAGTCCATGTTTTTCAAAGAAATTTTTGGAGTGCTGCCTGTCGTTTTTTACCTTGCTAATCATACTCATGAATATTTCTTTGGGGGCCTTGTACCCGATGTTTTAGAAGATATGGTGCTGTTCTAATTTTCATTCTCAATATTCTTTTTAGGTATATATATATATTTTTTTTTTTTAAGGGAATGTGTCACATAATTTTTTTTAAATTACCAATAATACCACATACAAGGGACAACTACTGTCACAACATGGCCAGATCACATATTACCACTACATAGTGACCGAATAATACCACATACAAGAGACAAATACCACCACACCATGACCAGATCACATATTACCACCACATAGTGTCTAAATAATACCACATATAAGGAACAAATACTGCCACACCATAACCTAACTGCATATTACCACCACATAGTGATCAAATAATACCACATACAAGGGAGAAATACCACCATACCATGACCAGCCCACATATTACCACCACATAGTGACCAAATACTGCAATACTGTAGTAGGAGCTCTGTATATAGTGGCAGTGTACAGATAATACAGTGATCACCAATTCCATTATACACAGGAGCTCTGTATATAGTGGCAGTGTTCAGATAATACAGTGATCACCAGTGACATTATACACAGGAGCTCTGTATATAGTGGCAGTGTACAGGTAATACAGTGATCACCGGTGACATTATACACAGGAGCTCTGTATATAGTGGCAGTGTACAGATAATGCAGTGATCACCAATTCCATTATACACAGGAGCTCTGTATATAGTGGCAGCGTACAGATAATACAGTGATCACCAGTGACATTATACACAGGAGCTCTGTATATAGTGGCAGTTTACAGATAATACAGTGATCACCAATTCCATTATACACAGGAGCTCTGTATATAGTGACAGTGTACAGATAATACAGTGATCACCAATTCCATTATACACAGGAGCTCTGCATATAGTGGCAGTGTACAGGTAATATTGTGATCACCGGTGACATTATACACAGTAGATCTGTATATAGTGTCAGTGTACAGGTAATACAGTGATCACCAGTGACATTATACACAGGAGCTCTGTATATAGTGTCAGTGTACAAATAATACAGTGATCACCGGTGACATTATACACAGGAGCTCTATACGTAGTATACAGTGTATATTGAAAGTGTACAGGTAACACACTGACTCACCATTGACGTCTCTAGGTGAAGATTTTCATCTTTGCTTTCATCCAGCGCAGACCGCCATCACTTCTTTAAGCCATGACTCATTTCTGCATAAAATAACACAGTTATCTAGAGCACCACTTCCAGAGCGCATTCCCCACTTTTCCTCTTTCTTCTACACTACACAGCTGAATACAGACATGAACCCACCATTAATATATAATTAGTTATTGCGTAACCCACCATTCCAAATATAAATTGCAATCCACCACTGCGCCCCCACTAACTATAAATAGCCACTTTCCTCACCTAATAAATATATAAATTAATTAGCACCTGTACTCTTTCCCCCAATTCAGTATCAGTCACAGCATCCTCAACACCCCCCACTCTGCACCTCCCGCTCTCCCAATTCATTATATTTACATGCCCCCTCCGCCCCAATTCATTATGTCATGTCCTCTCTCTCTCCAACCCCCACCCTCAATTCATTATCAACTGCTCTCCCCCCACATTCAATACATCATTTATTCTCCCCAACCCTCAATTTATCATTATTTACTGTCCCCATCCCCCAGTCTCAATACATCATCATTTACTCCCCCACCCTCAAAATTCATCATTATTTGCTCTCCCCTAGCTCCTACCTTCAATTTATCAATTGCTCTCCCCACCCCCCACTTTCAATTCATCATTTGCAGTCCCCCATCCCCCACTTTCAAATCAATTGCTGTACCCCATCCCCACTCTAAATTCATCACTTGCAGTCATTTGCAGACCCCCTCACTTCATCATTTGCAGTCCTCGCCCCCCCTCATCCATTTCATCATTTTTTTTAAATAAAAAAAATGTAAAAAAAAGTTTTTCATACCTCACTTACGATCCCCTGCAGGCGCTGCTCCGCTTCTGATGTCCTGGTAACAGCCAGTGGCACGCGTACCTGACGTCGCGTACGTGATGACGTCATCGCGTATGTGCCATCACCTGACATCCAGAAAAGGCGGAGGGAGCTGGCGCTTAACAGCCGTTCAGGTTTGACGGCCGTGAAGCTCCAAGAAAGCTCCCAGTTTTGAGGTGTGCGCCGCCTAAGACAGCGCTCAGGCGCACAGAACTTTATTACACTTTGGGCCCGGTAAGCAGAAGCACAAGAGGGGGGGCCCGGACTGTGTCCAGGTAACCCCTCTGTAATTCAGCTTACTGGACCCCATACAGCAGTAAGGGCAGTAATGCCCTGATGGTGGCCCTGTTTCTACCTGTCCCCCCCAACCATGTGTTGCCCCCCCATGATGTAGTAATGTCTCCCATCCTGTACTCCTGGACTCCTTCCAGGTACAGTACGAACCAAAAGTTTGGACACAACTTCTCATTTAAAGATTTTTCTGTATTTTCATGACTATGACAATTGTACATTCACATTGAAGGCATCAAAACTATGAATTAACATATGTGGAATTATATAGTTAACAAAAAAGTGTGAAACAACTGAAAATATGTCTTACATTCTTGGTTCTTCAAAGTAGCCACATTTTGCTTCGATGACTGCTTTGCACACTCTTGGCATTCTCTTGATGAGCTTCAAGAGGTAGTCACCGGAAATGGTCTTCCAACTATCTAGAAGGAGTTCCCAGAGATGCTTAGCACTTGTTGGCCCTTTTGCCTTCACTCTGCGGTCCAGCTCACCCCAAACCATCTCGATTGGGTTCAGGTCTGGTGACTGTGGAGGCCAGGTCATCTGGCGTAGCACCCCATCACTCTCTTTCTTGGTCAAATAGCCCTTACACAGCCTGGAGGTGTGTTTGGGGTCATTGTCCTGTTGAAAAATAAATGATGGCCCAACTAAACGCAAACCGGATGGAATAGAATGCCGCTGCAAGATGCTGTGGTAGCCATGCTGGTTCAGTATGCCTTCAATTTTGAATAAATCCCCAACAGTGTCACCAGCAAAGCACCCCCACACCATCACACCTCCTCCTCCATGCTTCACGGTGGGAACCAGGCATGTAGAATCCATCCGTTCACCTTTTCTGCGTCGCACCAAGACACGGTGGTTGGAACCAAAGATCTCAAATTTGGACTCATCAGACCAAAGCACAGATTTCCACTGGTCTAATGTCCATTCATTGTGTTCTTTAGCCCAAACAAGTCTCTTCTGCTTGTTGCCTGTCCTTAGCAGTGGTTTCCTAGCAGCTATTTTACCATGAAGGCCTGCTGCACAAAGTCTCCTCTTAACAGTTGTTGAAGAGATGTGTCTGCTGCTAGAACTCTGTGTGGCATTGACCTGGTCTCTAATCTGAGCTGCTGTTAACCTGCGATTTCTGAGGCTGGTCACTCGGATAAACTTATCCTCAGAAGCAGAGGTGACTCTTGGTCTTCCTTTCCTGGGGTGGTGGTCCTCATGTGAGCCAGTTTCTTTGTAGCGCTTGATGGTTTTTGCAACTGCACTTGGGGACACTTTCAAAGTTTTCCCAATTTTTCGCACTGACTGACCTTCATTTCTTAAAGTAATGATGGCCACTCTTTTTTCTTTACTTAGCTACTTTTTTCTTGCTATAATACAAATTCTAACAGTATATTCAGTAGGACTATCAGCTGTGTATCCACCAGACTTCTGCACAACACAACTGATGGTCCCAACCCCATTTATAAGGCAAGAAATCCCATTTATTAAACCTGACAGGGCACACCTGTGAAGTGAAAACCATTTCCGGTGACTACCTTTTGAAGCTCATCAAGAAAATGCCAAGAGTGTGCAAAGCAGTCATCAAAGCAAAAGGTGGCTACTTTGAAGAACCTAGAATATAAGACATATTTTCAGTTGTTTCACACTTTTTTGTTAAGTATATAATTCCACATGTGTTAATTCATAATTTTGATACCTTCAGTGTGAATGTACAATTTTCATAGTCATGAAAATACAGAAAAATCTTAAATGAGAAGGTATGTCCAAACTTTTGGTCTGTACTGTATATATGTCCCTCATCCTGTGTCCCTTCCTGGTATATACGTCCCCCAACCTGGGTCCCTTCCTGGTATATACACTTACGAGCAAAAGGGTAACAATGTTTTGAGCTTTTGACTTTCAGGCTCCATATCTAACCATACACTACTGCTTCAAACGCGAGACTACCATCATTTTATAGACAATCATCTTGACTATCTCATACATAAGTTTGACTTGCAACTATTTAGCATATGATTAGTTATGCAGATTCCTGTCATGTCACTGCATTGTTACTGTTTTGCTCCTGGTAGTTGAAAAGTCTTTTTCTACCTTTCTACCTTTTGTGTCTCCCCCATTTCCTCATAGACTGTAAGCTTGTGAGCAGGGCCCTCACTCCTTTCGATATGAGTTATGTTTATTATGCATTGTTGCATAAGTCCCCCCTAAAATTTGTAAAGTGCTGCGGAATATGTTGGCGCTATAAAAATAAAAATTATTATTATTATTATTATTTCTTCCTGTATACTACAAATTACAACCTGTTCTCCCATTCCCTAATAGCTCAGTGTGTTAATAGGTTGATTCCCAAGGGAAAAGTCACTGGTTTGAATCGAGGAGCAGCAATGAAGAAGATGTGCCAAGAAAAGATGAACAGTATCATCCAGCTCATCGATAGCGGTCTCTCGGCCAACAAAAACTGCCAAATTGCATCATGTGAGTACCATGACTGTTGGAAGAATATGAAATGAAGTCTGTCCATCCATTCAAAAGCCAAGAGGTGGACATCCAGGCAAAATATCGGAGTCAACAAGTCAGCTCATCACAAGGTCCATCAGATCTGAGGCGACAAACACGGCAGAGGCGGTGGCTTATATGCTTCGTAATAGTGAGATCACAGATGTCCATGCAAGCACCGTGCAACGCACATTACACAAGTCTGGCATGGTAGCTCCAAAAAGGTGAAGAAGCCTCAACTTCAATATCGTCATATCTAAAGTGGACAGTAGAAGATTGGAAACGGTTGATTTGAATTGATGAGACGGAAGTCGATGAGACGAAAGTCAATAGACAAGGCTCTGATGGGTGCAAATGGATCTGGAAGAAAGAAGGCAAAAAGGGGCTAACAGATTGAGAAATTGAAGGAACTGTCATGTTCGGTGGAGGAAGCCTGATGATATGGGGTTGTTTCACAGCCAAAGGCGTTGGATACTTGGCCTGGATCGATGGAGTTCTAAATTCTAAGCTATATGTGAGTATCCTACAAGACAAGTTACTTCGTACACTCGAGTACTATGGGTATAAAAAGGACGACATAGTGTTCCAGCAGGACAATGACCCGAACATACGTCGAAATTTGTGATCACATAGTTCAATGACAATGAAGTAGAGATGCTGGATTGGCCCCCACAGTCCCCAGACCTCAACCCAATTGAACACTTGTGAGTATGGAGCCTAAAAATCAAAAGTTCAAAACAGTGTTACCCTTTTGCTTGTCAGTGTATGTGCCCCATCCTGGGCCCCTTCCTGGTATATATGCCCCAATCCAGGATTCCTTACTTTTATATATGTTACCCATCCTGGTATATATGCCCTCCAACCTGGGCCCTTCCTGGTATATATGCCCCCCATCTTGGGTTCCGTCTTGGTATATATGTCCCCCTTTCTGCAGCTGTTCTCCAACACATTAAAAAAAAAAAACATTTTTCTCACCACGCAGCATTCTATGCTCCATCCGCCACATAGGCCAGCAGCTTACATCGGCGTGCCTGCTAGGGCTACATATGATGTCACTGTGATGCACCACATGCTGACATCAGATGCCAGCCTCTGATTGACCGGTGGCATGTATTGAAGGGACCTGGCATTTCTCTGTGCCGCAGTACATTTTAGCTGCATGTGTTGAGAGATGGACAAGAGAGACTAAGTAACTGTAAGTGAACATCACCCTATGCTTCAACAAATGGAGAAGAGCAAGATATCGAACTTCCGCATGAGGTACCTGAAGTTCTGAGTACTCCTGACAAGAAAATTCAAGATGGGTCTTGAAGAACTCATCGTGTCCACGTTGGCGTCCTGCCCATGAGATACGCACAGAATGATATACTCTTGCAAAACGTAGTGCAAGAGAGGCAGGAATGGGCGCGATATCTGTGGGCATCTGGCCTGCCTCTGAAGAACATTAAGGGCATAGAGACTCTTCTCGCCTGAGGACTGGCGAGTTTAAAGAGGGGAGGAATGTAGAGAGATGGACAAGAGAGACTAAGTAACTGTAAGTGAACACCACCCTCTGCTTCAGCAAACTGAAAGTGAAAGTAAAACAAAGAATTGTGTTAGCAGGAACCAAATGGTGCTAGGAGATTTGCAGGGGGAGCTACTTTGTGTGCTGGACCTGATCAGGTGACCCAGAGGATTTCCTGAGTATAAAAGCCCTGTGTGCCAGATCTCAGGGGGCTTTTGGTTCCAAGAGAGCGCAAGGTGCGGATGTGCACAGGAGAAGATGCTGCAGCCAGAGTGACAGGCAGCAGCAGGAAGCGTGTGCTAGCAGGGTGCTGGCAGCTTGCAGACAAGGTCCAGACAATGCCTGTTGAGACTCAGAGTTCAGACTGCGCCGGTCAAGACCAGAACCTGAGCCCTACACCGGTCAAGCCTCAGAGACCCGACGTCGCCTATCAGGATACGAGACCCAGTCCTTTCCACCTCAAGCCCAAGAGACTTTCGCCAACGGTCAAGCTGAGAAGACCCGCGAGGAGACTGCGCCAGGAGAGGCACGCCTGCAATTGCGGAGAGACAACGCGAGTGAGCAGGGCCATCACTTCCAGCTATAAGCTATGGTACCGGGGTCGGTTTTGATTAGGACAACAGGTTGGGAGAGGGCCAGTTGGTGAGTGGGAGGCTCAACGCACTTTCATAGACTACGTCAGAAAGAAACTTGTGGCCTAGCGGGAAAACCCGGTGGCCCCCACTAGGGCCAGAGCTGCAAATGAGATGGGGACTGGCTGATGCTAAAGTGGCCCAGAAAGTGTTATTAGACTTTGTTGGGGCCCAGAAAGCCGCAAGGGTGCCCTAGAGACTGTTCCTGCCAAATACGGCATTTGCCCCTTCCCGGTTAGACCAAGATTGGACTGTAGACCCTGAACTGATCTCGAGGACATATCTCCTGCAATGTACTAACCAATATATATCTATGCATATAACTGCCTCTAAATCATACTGTGGATATTGTTCTTGTGCGATTTAACTGTGATAATAAAACTTCCCGCATTTAACCCTGTTAAGTGAATAAAGTAGAAGTAGATTGTTGATCCCGCCTGTTGTCTCCGCTGTTGCATTCAAACACCTGTATTACATTTGGCGTAGTCGGCAGGATGCAACAATCTAGTGTGGAAATGGCAGATCAGTCTGAAACTCAACCCACTATGGGAAGCATTCTCCTCGGATCTATGCTTAGCAATATACCAAAATTTACAGGTGACAATGTATTGATGTGGGATTGGGTTGAATGTCTGAAAAGTATGTTAAGTATGTACCACATGACACCCTCCTTACAGACAGAGTTAGCCTTGCTGACTTTGGATGGAGAGGCCCGATGGTCGGTCATGTTCAGGCAACTACAAGACAGTGATACGGTAGATAAAGTGATCAAGATTTTAGAGGACATGCACAGTGACACGACCGATTTAGGTAATTTACACACTCGCCTCTTTGTCGGGTTCAGAGAGAAGGAGAGACAGTTACTCAATACATGAACGCTCTGCAGAAAGTGACAGCAGAGATCATCAAGAAATCCGGCGGTAATATGGAGGACCAGGCGCCCTGGATGAAGTATTCAGAGATCATTTGGTTGCAGGCCTGAGAGAAAGATATACTTGACTGTAATTGCACAGTCAGGCTCTGATTCTAATGGAAAGTTGTTGTGTCAACCTAGAGTTTATGTGGAGGCATTCAGCAAGGACAGGAGCGATGAAAGGCAAAATACTTGAAGAGATTGCAAATTTTAAAAAAACTTACTCCATCTCTTTAAAAATCATAGTTTATATTTTTATGGGTTGTGGTCTCTGCAGAAACCTTGTAAACAGCTGACAGTTTAGTTTGTAAATGGACAGTTCTCTCTCTCCCTCTCCCAGCAGGAATTCCCAGCACAATGTAAAGAACATAGAAGATGAATTGCAATAAACCAGTCATTTATGTGATTTCAAAGCTTTGTCACTCTATGTTTAGGAAGATATTTCTGTATTGGGAAAGAAGGTCACTGCTTTGATTGACAGGGTAAGCTCTTTCCATCTTTTTACAGAAAAAAAACAAAAACTTGCCCACCGTGCTCTACCAAATGTAGGAGTGGTGGAGATGATGTTCCACTATCTGACACCTCAAGTGGTTAAATGTATTTGATATTAATGTATGTCTTCTGAAAGCAAAACACCCTGGGGCTGCAGTATAACCTAGACAGCATTAACTGTAATGGCCAGCTCAGATTGGGGAGGGAAAACTGAGAGTTAATGCCAAGTTCAGGACGTGTCAAGGGCAGTTAGAGAAAGTGTGGTGAAGTAATAGCAGTGGTCATAGGCAGTGGGCTGCTAGGGCCAACATGAGCCTGTTACTCGGGGCAGTGGATTGCCATACAACCCTTCTGTACAAATCCAACTGTCGGTCTGGAGACCTTGAGATGGATGTCAGGGCTTTTGGGTGAACTAAGCCTGCGATGCGGCAGGGAAAGATGAACTAAGACTCTCAGAGGCGGGAGGTGATGGACTCCGGGTGCATTGCTTGTGGTGGAAAAGAATTCCTAGTGCTAGAGGAGTAAGCAAGAGGAATGCTCTACCCAGACCAAGAACTATCCTACATGCTTCATTGTAATGACCGTAAACTGCTCAGTAGAAGTCGGACTGTTTTTAAGTATTCAGTGTCCCCTGGATTGTGTGCTGTGCTTCTGGAAGATGGAAGCCTGGATCCAGTGGAGGCCTATGGGCCACAAGTAAGTGTGATGCACCCCACACCTAGCAGCACATCGGGACTGGGACATGATTTTCCTGTAGGGTGCCAGAGCGTGCAGAAGCAGCAGCTTGTCCAGGACTACCTCGCTCAGGGGACTATTCAATACAGTAAAAAGTGAGGAAAAAACACAAGTTCAAATCACCTCCCTTTTTCGCCATTGAAAATAAAAGAAAAAAAAATCAAATATATAAATATATGGCATTGCTGTGTTCACAAATGTCCGATCTATCAAAATTTAAAATAAATTTATCCGATCGGTAAATGGTGTAACAAGAATAAAAATCAAAACACCAGGATTACATTTTTTGTCCGCCTCAACATTGCAATAAAATACAATAAGAGGCGACCAAAACATATGTACCCCAAAATGGTATCAATAAGAATGTCAGGTTGGTGCACAAGAAATAAGCCCTCACCTGGCCCCAGATACCGAAAAATTAAAAATGGAAAATGGCCTGGGGTTGAAGGGGTTGAGGTGTTCTCAAAAAGTTATGAGATATTTCCATCACTCTAAGTTAACAGCTCCTTTATAGTATTTTAGAGAAATAAGTTTACAAAATCTTTATTTTTTCAGAAGACTTAAAATGTATTACTATTAACACATTTCACTTGTTTGTTACAAAAAAAATAGTTTTTTTTGTAAGAATAACCATCAGTATGCCAGGTTAGCTTTTGAGAGGAAATATTTTGGTTAAAAGGGAGGAATCCATAAAAATATGAAGTTTCTCAATTTGGAGATTGTAATAAGTTTTGCACCTTTTTGTGATACGTGGGGCCTAATTTTTAAGCTATTTTCTCGCGCTTTTTTTTCCCCTCGATATTGGGCGATACCAGTGGGAACATGAAGGAAATAGTCGTAGGTGTCTGTTTTTCACATTTTGATTTTTTATGATCACAAAAGACCACTAAAAATGTTTACCGTAATTGGTTTCCCTTTCTGTAATAATTATTTTAATAAATTGAACACATTTTTTTTGTGTTTTTTTGGACAGGCACTGGGCTAGTAACTGAGATTTGGATGGGAACTGTTTTTTTTCCCCACTTTTTATTTATTTATGCATTTGTTTATTTTTCATGTCTTTCACATATTGTAATCAATAAGAACAATAAGACCTTTGGGAGACATTTCACCATTTAAATAAACATTTTTAAAATCTGATTTCCCCTGTAACTGGTGCTGGTATATTAGCCCTAGTTACAATGGAAATTCAGCCTTCTGGCTGCACAGCAGATGCTCCCTACACGTGATCGTTAGGTCCGTAGGAGGAAGCTCGATCAGTGCTTCCTATATTGTATACACAGTACTTGTTCAGCAAATGGGAAGTGATCAGGAAGGCAGAGACAGTAACAAACCCTCTCTGCCTTCTCAGTGAGAAGTCCGGCTGTGTCTGACAGCCATCTCATTGCTCCTGCAGCTGCTTCTCTATGCAGTGACATTTTGTATAGTCACTGCAGAAAAGAACGCAAGAACACCCGGACATTTATGGTCTGGGAACAGTCTGGAAGTAGTTACTCTTATCGAAAAAAGGGTTTGTTTTTGTTTTGCTTTCTTATTTCACTTCTTTTACTAACTTTTGAGCATTTTTGACACCAATTGGGTAATTTTATTGATTTTCATTTGAACTTTTTTCTATAACGTACTGAAATTTTTCTGTTCTGAGGCTCTAACCTGCAGCTTCTGGGTCCCCGCTAAATCTGTAATAGATTCCCTCATCATCCATGCACCCTATGTGGTATTGATATTATTGATATTAACGCCTTTAGGCCCCCTCAACAACATAGCCCTTGTGCACTCTAAACCTTATAGAATTTTGCCTCTACTTACTGTATTGCAATGAATTACTGCCAGTGAGTTAGAACCTGATCGGCTTTGCATTGTGACAATGTCAGTGCATGGTGGTTTGTGCAAATGACTTATCTTAATTTACTATTGTGTCGTGAGGCTTAATGGAATTAAAGGGATGTACAAGAATATAAAATTATAGCTGCTTTCTTCTAGAAACAGCGCCACTCAGGTTGTATGGGGAATTGCAGCTCAGCACCATTGAATTAAATTGGGCTGAGCAGCAATACCAGACAAGACATGGACTGGTGCAGAGTTGTTTTTGAAATAAAACAGCCATATTTTTTTATAGTCTTAACCAACCACCACCAAAAAAATAAATAAATAAAATAAAATAAAAAATATATATATATATTTTTTTTAAAGCATAACAATGACTGATTTTAACATTAAGCTGATATCTAAGGTTTCAATTCCACTCATGGCGCTAAGTTTGGTGACACCCTAAAAGATAATCACCCAAGAAAGAAAGTCAGTTATCTATATTTCCAGGTAAATTTATAATTAGTAAATGCATCATAAAACACAAAAACATGTCTATTATCTTCCATAGTCATCTGTTGTAACAATACCATTCAACTCCACTTGTAGAGACTCCTTTTTTGGTGTCCAAATGTGTCACTACAGCAATAACAAATCCAGTGGCGCCATCTAGCTTCTGAAAAAAAATAACTTTAAAAAAGTTTATTAAATATTAAAAACAAACCCCCAAAATTTAGTCTTATTTGTATTTGATTTTATTTATAAAAAAAAAATTGTAAAAAAAAACAAAACAACATTTATTGCAAGAGGTTAATAATAGATTAATTTAAGTCTTGAAATATTCTATTCTATAATAAAAAAAAAATGAAATTTTTTGTTGGGTGGAGAGGGCTGGTTAGATTTTAGCAAAGTTTTTTTTTATCAGTGTCTTCGGCAAGCTTGCAAAAATCTAAAAGAGTGAATAAACAGGGAATAACAGGTGAGTCATCAGTTATTGTAAGTAATTGCTATTAATTAATTGCCTGATACCTGTGTGATCTAAATGGCCCAGATATCCAATAGTTATTTAGCAGTAAATGGGTTGTCCCCATCCTTTAAAAAAAAAATAATAATAATAATAACATGAGATCACAAAACAAAATGTATTCATATATATATATATATATATATATATATATATATATATATATTTATTTATATATATATTCATATATATATATACAGAACTTGGCTAAAGTTTTAGGCAGGTGGGGAAAAAATGCTGCACAGTTAGAATGCTTTAAAAAATAATGGGGGGAATCCCAGAACCAAAGGCGTGAACTCATACAGATGCAATAAAATATAGATCTTTATTAATTACATTTCATGGTACAAGTTGAAAATGTTAAAAGGTGCCTCACAATAATAAGGAACATAGAAAAATAACTTGGTGATAGTAATTATATAACTTGGATCCAAGAATGATAAAGTCAATATAATAATGTCAACCCTATAATCTGCGAGCATCCACCACCAGTATTAGAGTCCTGTCCTTCCTAGTCTATAAGATATATGGCATCGTGACAGATAGTAGACAGTAATGCTAGGTACTAAATTTACCCTAGGATAGAGATAATGTCCGCCTCGATAGATGCATGTTACATCCCTCCACCCAGACGCGCGTTTCGCCTTGCTTCTCTTGGGGCGTGGCGTTAAAAAATAAAAGTGTTAATAGTTTCTTTTTATCAATTAATAAAATGCAAAGTGAGTGAACAAAATAGAAATGTAAATAAATGCAATATTCTATATTCACCCTTTGCCTCAATCAGTTCTTCTACAGTTTTTAAAAGAACTTGACAGTGAAGTTGTTCCAAACATCTTGGAAAACTAACCACAGATCTTCTGTGTATGAGGCTTGTGCAAATTCTTCTGTGTCTTCATGGAGACTGGACGATGTTGAGATCAGGGCTTAAAGGGAACCTATCACCAGATTTTGCCAATATAAAGTATGGCCATCAGCTTTAGGGGGGCACTTAGTGGACACGTTATCCACATGAAGCAGAGAAGGAGGACGGCGATCAAAAGAAGAGAGGAGCCGCTGGACCAAGACCGTCCATCGAACCGGACCGCGCCGTCTGTAGTTATAATAAATGCTCTTTTTTGGGATTTACAGAGGGGATTGGGGACAGATAAACAGAATTACTAGAATGCTTTAAATGAGCCTTAAAGGTGATGGCCATACTTTATATTGGGAAATCCTGGTGACGGGTTCCCTTTAATTTTCCTGCTACAGAATAAATTAGGAGCAAATCAGATGCCTCCCTGAGTCTGAGTTTACAGGTCATCCCCTATTGAGTGAATAGAGTTGAGCCGTAATGCCAGACACAACCTGTGAGTAAGTGTGGCGCTGTTTCCAGATGGAAGCAACGTTTTTTTAATCCTTTTCGATTCCTTTAAGAGCAAACGTTGCTTGACGCTAGAAGGGTTAAACATCTAGTAAATATCACATTGAAATTTTTATTATTCCAACCATATATTTTGCCAAAACCATAGACGTGAGTTTATTAGTGATATCAACACTGCCGATCCTGTTATAAAAATATCAGGACTGGTAGAAGAATGATTGCCGCTCGTGGTACACGGCAGACGCACGTCTGAGACTCTTATTAATATTGGACATCTTCTACATTCTTTCTGTCCTTGACATCCATTCAATTGCAATGATTTCTTATCCACCCGTGTTCTCGGGTCTTGCCAGAAATATGTAAGGAAACAGATAGAGTAACAATTCAATGCAGCCTTATTAGGTTTCATATCATGTCCCGTATTCCCGAGTCCTAAAGACTAAACACAGAGCTGGAGCGATTTCTCCACCAATCTGTAATACCAAACACGTCTGCGCTATTTCTCTGTCACGGGTGTGTTGCCACGAAGATCGTCACGAGTACACAGCCTGACTTCTCGCAGCTGACTTGTTGGTGCTTTGTGTTTCTCGGCAGTGAGGGAGTTAATTCTCTCTCTCTCTCTGGGCTAGATGAGGTCCAGCCTCGCCCAGCTGCAATCAATACTTCTGTAGTTAGACTCCTTCATATACCTGCTGGTCTGTTTGGGAGGTGTCGGTGAAAGCATTTCATTCAGACTGACAGAGCGGATCGTGGTGTTTGGAGTTGCTGAGATAAGTGTATTTGGAGTGTTTTTTCCCTTCCTCGCTTTATCATTTATCTCCTTTCCCGTTGGTTTTCCCTCTGTTGTAGTTGAGAAGTTGTTTGTATGCAAGGTGGTTTTGGTTTTTCCCTTGTACTGTCTCGTTCGTCTAAATACTGTGTTTGGGCATATTATTTCTTGTTCCCTTTGGTTGTGATCGGGGTCCTTCTCAGGACTAGATTACTGAGGTGCAGGGATCTTCAGGAGGTAGGGGTTACGCTGGCGGCCTGGACCTCTGTACCTTTAACAGTACCTCCAGGTTGAGGGATTAGTCAGGGCCCCAGCTTAGGGTCAGCTTAGGCCTCCTACCTCCAGTATACAGAGACAGCGTGACATTTTCACCGACCCGCTTAGTTTTTCTCCAGCTACCATGGATCCAGTAGCCGGTCTAGCTCGGCAATTGCAGAGTTTGTCCATGGAGCTGGCGGACGTTAGGTCCAAGGTTTGGCATCCTCAGGAGCAAGCCGGACCAGAACCTAAAGTAGCTCTCCCTGATAGGTTCACTGGGGGGCGGGACAAGTTTTTTGTTTTCCGGGAGGCATGTAAATTGTACTTTCGGCTGCGGCCTCGGTCATCGGGGAGTGAAGAACAAAGGGTGGGAATTGTCATCTCGCTCCTACAAGGGGACCCACAATCTTGGGCGTTCTCTCTTCCCCCGGGTTCCCCGGCTCTCCAGTCAGTGGATAGGTTTTTCGCTGCCCTGGGACTCGTATATGATGACCCAGATCGGATCTCCCTTGCTGAGTCTAAGTTACGTAGGATCCAGCAGGGAGATCGTCCGGCGGAGGAATTCTGTTCGGAGTTCCGTAGGTGGGCCACGGACACCCAGTGGAATGACCCGGCTCTTAGGAGCCAGTTTTGTCATGGTTTATCCGACAAATTGCAGGATGTGTTGGCACAGTATGACTCTCCCGTGTCTCTGGAAGCCGCTATGGCCCTTGCTATTCGCGTGGACAGACGGCTTCGGGAGAGGTGCGGGATAACTCTACCCCCTGTGATGACTCCACCTCCTACAAGGTCCCCTCATATGGTGGTTCCCCTGGTCAGTCCTGAGGAGCCTATGCAATTAGGAGGGACATCATTTCGGGGGAGGGGACCGGTGGTGCGCCATAAGGCAGGAAGGTGTTTCTTCTGCGGGAGAAAGGGACATTTCATTGGGGGGTGTCCATCCCGTCCCTTGCAGAGTGAAGAGTCGTCGGAAAACTGTTGATCCCAGGTTGTGTGGTGGACGGCAATCTGGGAGTAGGTATTTTGTCCCTAGGTTCGTCTCAGTTTCTCGTACCGGCGGAGGTGGTGGTGGGTACGAGAACTGAGAGGATATCTGTTCTTCTGGATAGTGGGGCCGGGGCTAATCTGGTTGATGCTCGGTTTGCCCGGGTTCAAGGTATGCGGTTGAGTGAGTTGGCTAAACCCATTCCCATATTCTCGATCGATGCCAGGCCTCTCGGGCAGGGAAGTTTTTTGCAAGCTGTGCATGACGTAAAACTTCAAGTGGGGGCAATACATAAAGAACTGTTGTCTTGCTACGTGTTGGAGGGTCTTCCCACTCCTATTGTGTTGGGCCTTCCTTGGTTAGCTAAGCATAACCCGGTTATTAATTGGCAAACCAGGGAGATAAGCCAATGGAGTAAATTCTGTAATAAAAACTGCATGAACACGGTCATTGGTGCGGTTACTCCTTGGGTTTTACCTCCATTTCTGGCGGACTTTGAGGATGTATTCTCGGAGAATGGGTGTCAGGAACTACCTCCTCATCGCGTGTATGACTGTTCTGTAAAACTGCTCCCTGAGGCCAAGTTACCTAAAGCTAGGTTGTATAACCTTTCTGGTCCTGAGAGGCAGGCCATGAAGGATTATATCTCAGAAAGTCTGGCTAAGGGGCATATTAGACCTTCATCTTCACCGGTGGCTGCGGGGTTCTTCTTTGTTAAGAAGAAAGATGGAGGCCTACGCCCTTGCCTGGATTTCCGTGAACTTAATCGGATTACGGTCCGAGATCCGTATCCGCTCCCACTTATTCCCGATCTCTTTAATCAGATCGTGGGCGCCAAATGGTTCTCTAAGTTGGATCTCAGGGGGGCGTACAATCTGATTAGGATGAAGGAGGGGGATGAGTGGAAGACGGCGTTTAACACTCCGGAGGGGCATTATGAGAACCTTGTCATGCCATTCGGTCTGACTAATGCCCCGACGGTGTTCCAACACTTTGTTAATGACATTTTTCGCCGCTTGGTGGGACAGTTTGTTGTCATATATCTGGATGATATCCTAATTTACTCGCCGGATCTGGTGTCTCATCAGGAGCACGTTAGGCAGGTGTTACAGATTTTGCGGGATAATAAACTGTATGCCAAGTGGGAAAAGTGTGTGTTCGCCGTACAGGAACTCCAGTTTTTAGGCTTCCTGGTTTCAGCGTCCGGTTTTCGTATGGACCCTGGGAAAGTGCGGGCAGTTCTTGAGTGGGATCGGCCAGAGAATCTTAAGGCACTACAACGTTTCCTGGGGTTTGCTAATTATTACCGAAAGTTTATTCGTAATTTCTCGTCCATGGTTAAGCCTCTCACTGACATGACTAAAAAGGGTACGGATTTTTCTAGGTGGTCTGACAAGGCTTGTCAAGCATTCTCCTCTTTGAAAAAATGTTTTGCCTCGGCGCCCATACTCATTCAACCTGATGCGTCTCAGCCATTCATTGTAGAGGTAGACGCTTCCGAGGTAGGGGTGGGAGCAGTATTGTCACAGGGTTCGTCCCCTGGTAAGTGGCATCCGTGCGCCTTTTTCTCTAAAAAATTGTCGTCCGCTGAGAGGAATTACGATGTCGGCAATAGGGAACTCTTGGCCATTAAGTTAGCTTTTGAGGAGTGGCGCCATTTTTTGGAGGGGGCAGTTCATCCGGTCACCGTCATCACCGATCACAAGAACCTGCTATATCTGGAGTCCGCGAAACGTCTGAATCCCAGACAAGCTAGGTGGTCATTGTTTTTTACCAGGTTTAATTTTGTCGTTACATATCGTCCTGGGTCAAAAAATGTAAAGGCGGATGCCTTATCTCGTAGTTTCCCTGGGGCCGGGAATACGGACGACCCGATTCCTATCCTTCAGGAGGGGGTGGTGGTCTCGGCAGTATGCTCTGAGCTGGAGGAGGAGGTATTGGAGGCTCAGGGGGACGCCCCTGTTGGACCTCCAGGGAGACTGTTTGTTCCAGATCAGTTGCGACAGAAGGTGATCGAGGCACACCATAACTCAGTTTTTGCAGGACACCCGGGGAGTAAAGCAACTGTGGATCTCCTCTCGCGTCGGTTTTGGTGGCCTAACTTACATAAGGAGGTGGTAACTTTTGTCGCGTCCTGTGGGGTTTGTGCGCGCTCTAAGACCTCACATACCCGTCCGTCTGGGGCCCTCTTACCTTTGAAGATCCCGGGGCGTCCTTGGACTCATCTGTCTATGGACTTTATTACGGACCTCCCTCCGTCTTCGGGTAAAACGGTCATACTTGTTGTAGTGGACAGGTTCAGCAAGATGGCACATTTTATCGCTCTTCCGGCTCTCCCTAATGCTAAAACTCTTGCGCAGGTGTTCATTGGGGAGATTGTGAGGCTTCACGGGGTACCCTCCGAGGTGGTGTCTGATCGGGGGTCTCAGTTTGTGTCTAAGTTCTGGAAGGCGTTTTGTGCACGGCGGGGGATGCAGTTGTCATTCTCATCGGCTTTTCATCCTCAGACCAATGGTCAGACGGAACGTATGAACCAGAGCTTGGAGACATATCTCCGGTGTTTTGTGTCAGAGAACCAGGAGGACTGGGCTTCTTTCTTACCTCTGGCAGAGTTTGCTCTTAATAATAGGCGGAGCGAGTCCACTGGTAAGTCCCCGTTTTTTGGGGCATATGGTTTTCACCCCCAGTTTTGTACTTTCAGTGGGGGGGGCTCTTCGGGGGTTCCTGAGGAGGAACGATTTTCCTCATCACTCGCTTCAGTATGGAGAGGGGTGCTGAAGAGTCTGAATACTATGGGGAACCGATACAAACGTATGGCTGATAGGAGGAGAGTGTCTGGTCCGGACCTAAGTGTGAACGATCGGGTATGGTTGTCTACCAGGAATATAAAACTTAAGGTTCCCTCCTGGAAACTGGGTCCCAGGTTCATCGGGCCGTACAGAATCAGTTCTATTATTAATCCGGTGGCATTCCGTCTTGACCTCCCCCCTACGTTTAAAATTCACAACGTGTTTGACAGATCATTACTTAAGAGGTATGTGGCGCCGGTGGTACCGTCACTTTTACCTCCCCCTCCAGTGGTTGTCAATGGTAACTTGGAGTTCCAGGTATCGAGGGTCATTGATTCACGCTTTAATCGCCGGTCCCTTCAGTACCTGGTTCATTGGAAGGGGTATGGTCCTGAGGAGAGGATGTGGGTTCCTGCGTCGGATATTAACGCTGACCGATTAGTTCGGGCCTTCCACACGACTCACCCGGATAAACCTGGCCCTGAGGGTCCGGAGGCCCCTCGTAGAAGGGGGGGTACTGTCACGGGTGTGTTGCCACGAAGATCGTCACGAGTACACAGCCTGACTTCTCGCAGCTGACTTGTTGGTGCTTTGTGTTTCTCGGCAGTGAGGGAGTTAATTCTCTCTCTCTCTCTGGGCTAGATGAGGTCCAGCCTCGCCCAGCTGCAATCAATACTTCTGTAGTTAGACTCCTTCATATACCTGCTGGTCTGTTTGGGAGGTGTCGGTGAAAGCATTTCATTCAGACTGACAGAGCGGATCGTGGTGTTTGGAGTTGCTGAGATAAGTGTATTTGGAAGTGTTTTTTCCCTTTCCTCGCTTTATCATTTATCTCCTTTCCCGTTGGTTTTCCCTCTGTTGTAGTTGAGAAGTTGTTTGTATGCAAGGTGGTTTTGGTTTTTCCCTTGTACTGTCTCGTTCGTCTAAATACTGTGTTTGGGCATATTATTTCTTGTTCCCTTTGGTTGTGATCGGGGTCCTTCTCAGGACTAGATTACTGAGGTGCAGGGATCTTCAGGAGGTAGGGGTTACGCTGGCGGCCTGGACCTCTGTACCTTTAACAGTACCTCCAGGTTGAGGGATTAGTCAGGGCCCCAGCTTAGGGTCAGCTTAGGCCTCCTACCTCCAGTATACAGAGACAGCGTGACATTCTCTCCTTATGTGGATGGCTAGATTACAAAATAGGCAATTAGGGCAATAAGCCGGCGTCTAGCCTGAGGCTGCGAGGGCACGTTAGGAGTTGTGGTATTGGAATAGAAGAGCCGTAGGTTGGAGACCACTGATCTGCAGACTTCCAGTGTGGCTGATTATCTTGTAGAAATTAGCAAATCTTGTAAAATTCAAATTCACCAGCTTTGCTAAATTTCCCCAGAAAATTTGATTAGTGGCAAATCGATGAAGAGGAAATATGCAAATACTCAAAAACCTTCAATTACCATGAAGTGACGCGTATGGCACAGGCACTCTCCTGCATCACTCTTCCATTATCAATAACATCTGTATTATTCTCTCTCTCACTCCGAACAATGCAACAGACTTCCGAGAGAAGTCCGTGTTCAACGCTTAGCACCGGACACTAACTGTCCGGTAAGAACCTCGAACTTTTAAGTTCGGGTTCGCTCATCTCTAATTACGTTCTCTCACATCCAGACTACCTCCAAAATGGCTGCTGCATTCCCTGCCTGCCCAGGCTATGATATGTCCCTTCTGACTGGATGTGCTGTGCCATGTGATGTGGTATCAGCCATTTTTGTTCAAAACTGCCAGGTTTAAAAAATTCCTTGAATTTTACATGAATCTGATTAGCATCCACTCGATTCACTCATCTCTTTAATCTTGTAATAAAGTTTACTATGCAATTATATCTTTATCAGTACTGTATTTTCATCTCAGTAGCCTGTAGACAGAGATTGCCTCCATGCAGACTTTCATTCATGGTGTCTTCCTGCTTTGCAATCTTCCCCATGTACCCTACTGAGTGTCCTTCTCCTCTATATCCTTCCCTTTGACTGAATGTATGCCCTCCTCTTCTTTAGCCTTCCCTTTGACTCTCCATAGGTCCCTTCCTCCTCCTCGGCAGCCTTCGTCTTGCCCCTAAGTGGGTGTCTTCCTCTGCAGCCTTCCCCTTGTCCCTCCCGGGTGTCCTCTTCTGTAGTCTTCTGCTTGTCCCTCCCTGGGTGTCCCCCTCCTCTCCAGTCTTCCACATTTTCCTCTCTGGGTGTACACCTCCTATGCAACCATTCTCTTGTCTCTCCCTGGCTACCCTTTTTCTTTGTAGCCTTCTCCTTGTCCCTCCGTGGGTGTCCTCTTCTTCCAAAGTCTTTCCCTTTGTCCCTCTGTGGGTGTCCTCCCTTCGTTGCAGCCTTCCCCTTATTCCTCCCACTGTGTCCTCCTCCTCTGAAGTTTTCCCCTTGTTCCTCCCTAGGTGTCGTCCTCTGCAGACTTTCCTTTGTTCCTCCATGGGTTTACTACTCTGCAGCTTTTTCCTTGTTCCTTTCCGGGGTTTGTCCTCTGCAGTCTTCCCATTGTCCCATCCTCGGTGTTCTCTTCTTTTCTAGCCTTTCTCTTGTCCTTCTCTGGGTGTCCTCCTCTTCTGCATTCATCTCCTTGTGCCTCTCTGGGTGTCTTCCTCTGCAGCCTCTTTCTTGTTCCTCCCTTAGTGTTCTCCTCCTCTGCAGTGTTCCCCTTGTTCCTTCCCGGATGTCCACCTCATCTGAAGCCTTCCCTTTGTTCCTCCATGGGTGTCCTCCTCTTCTGCAGTCTTTCTTTTGTCCCTCTCTGGGTGTCTTCCTCTACAGCCTTCCCCTTGATCCTTCCTGGGTGCCCTACTCTGCAGTCTTCTCATTGTCTCTCACTGGCTGCCTTCCTCAGCAACCTACCCCTTGTTTTTCACTGGGTGTCCTCCTCCTTTGCAGTCTCCTCCTTGTTCCTCCCTGGTGTACTCTTCTGCAGCTTTTCCCCTTTTCTTCCCTGGCTTTCCTATTCTGCAGTCTTCTCTTTGACCATCCCTGGGTCTCTTCCTCTGAAGCCTTTTCCTTGTTACTCTCTGAGTTTTCTACTCTGCACACTTCCCCTTGTCCCTCCCTGGGTATGCTTTTCCTCTTAAGTCTTCCCTTTGTCCCTCTGTGGCTGTCCACCTCAATAGCAGTATTTTCCCTGGGTGTCCTCCTCTTCTGGGTGTCCTCAATTGTCCCTCCTTGAGTGTCCTCCACCTCTGCAGTCTTTTCCGTGGATCCAGCTTTTCACTGGCTATCTTCCTCCTCTGGGTGTTCTTCTCTTCTGCAATCTTAGTCTTGTCCCTTCCTGGCTAGCCTCCTGATCTGCAGCTTTCTGCTTGCTGCCCTCTGGATGTCTTTCTTCTTTGCAGTCTTCTCCTTGTCCCCTCCCTGGGTCATTCTTCTGCAGTCTTCCTCTAACTCCTCCCTAGGTGTCCTCCTCCTATGCAGCCTTACCATTGTCCCTCCCTGGGTATCCTCTTCCTATGCAGCCTTACCATTGTCCCTCCCTGGGTATCCTCCTCCTATGCAGCCTTACCATTGTCCCTCCCTGGGTATCCTCCTCTTATGCAGTCTTACCATTGTTCCTCCCTGGTGTCCTCTTCCTCTAGGTGTCCTCCTCCAGTGCAGTCTTCCCATGGTTCCTCCCTGAGTTTTCTCCTCCGCAGCTTTTTCCTCTATGTGGCAGCACAGAGAGCCAATCTGATGGGTTGTCTAGTTGACAAAACTTATTGACATACAATAGGTTAACAGAGGGGATCCACTGTTTAGGATCCTCATCTTTTGGTAAAACTGGAGACTGGTTGCATACAGCATCTCTTTATCTCTCTCTTTGGAGGTCCTGTCCTGTCCCATTTTATACAGACAACTCATTGATATGAATCAATACTGTGCAATACTTTATTTCCCCTCTGTCGGCACTGCAGGAAAATAGGAAAATTCAATACTTGCTGCAAGATTTACCCACTTACTAGATCCGATCACTGGGGATCCCTGGTGGAATCAGCTTATTGTCAAAAGATTCTTCTAACAATTTGGTATTTTCCACTAAGAACTAGTCTAAACTGTTCATGTATGATGTGGACGACCAATCAACCAATATGTGATTGCTGGAGACTTTGACCCCAAAGACCCCCATCAATCAACTGTAGGGTTTGCTGGACTATTGCAGCCCATGTTCTCCAGATCTCTCCATACTACGCATCCCATATATGGTGCATAAGACGGCTGCTCACTACAACTCCCATAGATTTGATATGTCGGCTATTACTATAAATGTATGGAATATTGAGTTACAAAGTCATGTCAAGGGCAAGAGCTGCAGACAAAATACAAACAATGCAGGGAAGGAATGTGCCGGCATTATTTGGTAATTTGTTCACCGACTTATGTTACCCCATCTGTGTGTAACTGTAATGATGTTGGCATTCCTGCCGCATGTCTTCATGACCCGACACTTCACGGCCCCTTCGCTATTCTCTCTTCTGCTATTGAGTTACTTCCACCACTAATTCAGATGGAGTGTTCACAGCGCGCGGATCATGTCGTCGGCTAAAGCCTTTTTCCCTGATTGTTACAAGTTTTTCAGCAGCCACTTAAGATTCTTGAAGTTCATAAAGCCGTATCCTTCCAAGAATAGTCTTCCCTGGAATAAAAAAAAAAAAAAACGACTGAACCAACTGAGCTCATCCAATCCGCCCTAATCTAATGTAGGCTGACCCTTTCCCGGTCATGGAAGTACAAAAAGGCAGAATTGTGGAGGGATGAGCGGGGGCGTAGTTGTAGGGGGTGCAGAGGGTGCCTTCTGTATTATACAGCTAGCCGCCATCATTGCTGATCAACTATAGTCTGTGACAGTGGCATTTAAAGGGGACCTGTCATCGGGTCAAATGTGGCCAGATTTTGGTTTTATTTTTTCCCGCTTCTCCCCTGATAATTCCATTTTCTTTTTTTTTTTCTTTTTTTTTTAATCTGCCATACGGTTCCAGAGATATGGACTTTTTAATTTAGTGTCAATTTTTATGGTATTTACTAAGGGGGTGTGGCTTGCAGTATTGGGGGCATTTCTTTTGGCTACTCTGCATTATTATCTTGTGAGCCACGCCCCAATAGAAACGACCATAAAAAATAACACTGAATAAAAAGCTCGTATCTCGGGAACAGTATAGCGGATTTAACAAAAAAAAAAACGGAATAATCAGGGGAACAGTGGGAATAAAATAAAGAGAAAAACAATTGATATTTTTGATCCTTTTTTAACAGCCAACTCATGATACTGTTCTGGCACCCAAAACATACCACCCTCCCCGATGCGATGTGATTGCGGGGTGCCGAGAGGCTGTCATTCCAGCTTGAAACCTATTAAAGTTTCTGGTCTCTGTCTTCTTTGTACTCCCAGGAAACTCACCCATAATTTCTGTAGTATTGCAGAATACAGAACAAGCGATCAAACAAGTCCCCTTGGGGGCCTAAAAAAATAAAGTATAAATTAAGAAAAAAATGTAAAAAAAATCTTTACGTTTAGATCCCCCTTTTTACAGTTAAAAAAGGGATAAAAATAAATAAACATTGTGAGTTTTGCAGTGTCTGGAAAAGTTTTATGTATGAAAATCTAAAATGAATGAATCTATATGGTAAACGATAAGAAGAAAAATCTAAACACCAGAATTGTGTTTTTCGGTAACCACACCTTGACAAAAAAGGCAATAAAAAGCAATCAAAACATTGCATGTACTTCAAAATGGTATCAATAAACCGTCAGCTTGCTGCGCAAAAAAACAAGACCTCACACAGCCCCATGGACAAAAAATTAAAAGTGATCTCAGAAAATGGAGACACAAACCTCAAATTTCGCAATTATTTTTAACCACTAAGATATATATATATATATATATATATATATATATATATATATATTATAGGGACCAACCCCTTACTGTCAATACATGTCCTCTTTATCTCTCGCGGCATCAAGCCTAGAGGTACAGATTTTTCTTTCTTATCTTTCCTCATGAAACAAGGGAGCAAGAGGACCTGAAAAATAAAACATGATTTCAAGGTAATCTGTCAGGAGATGTCTATGCTATAAATTTCTATATATGGCCACCTGGTGGTTGTAATGTGAACTGCAGCTTGACGACGGTTTTCACAATAATGTATTGAATTTGTATCGTGAGAAATTAGAGTCCTTAAAGAAATTTAAGAAAGGACAAGTCTGGACACGTCAGATGCAAGATCTTAAAGGGACAGAAAGATGTCAGCTGATCAGTGTTCAGTCTGTGTCTGAACAATGAGGTTCCCTGGATGCCGTCTATTTGTGTATTGTGCTATTTTGGATGTGACCCGGGTCGTTTCCTTTGCATTGCTGCTTGTCCTAATCTGCATCCAGCTTATCATGTTGCCTGAACTTTGCCAGCCATGACCTTGGATTCCCACAGTTTATTGATTGTGGTACCGCGCTCTAGTAATAGTTACCAACCATTGGTGGCTGCTACTTGAGACTATCCCTGCCAAACGACCTGAGGTTTCTCGGCATAATGTCCATAGCCCTGTGAGTGCCAGGGGTTGTCCACCATTGGGGCCATTTTTTCAGTTAAACGCATGTATTTGGGATTAAAAATAATTTTTGCAATTGGGTTTTATGAAAAATTTTGCAGTGTTTTGCTTTTATAGGATCTTTGTTTTCTGGCACATTCAACTTTGATGTGGTCTGTTGTCATTAATCAACTGAGAGGAGCTCAGAAAAAGACAGCTAAAGCCATAATAAACTGCCCATCGGAAAATCATGAGGGGTTCACTGATGGAGTCTCATTTAACTCATTCTGCAGCCAGTAACAGACAGTGCACACAGGAGGTTATAGGAGGCAGATGGTGCAAAATTGTTAATGAAACCCAATTTTTTTTTTTTATGCCCCAATTGCATGTGTTTAAGTAAAAAAAATATTGTCAAATGTAGACAACTCCTTTAATCCCTTTACGACCTTATGACGTATGAGTAGGTCCAAGTTTGTATCCCTGCATTCCATGCAGGCTCCGGCGCTGAGCCCGCATGTTTTCGGGCACTTGACAGCTGATCTGATCAGCTGACATGGGCCCCTAACAGCAACGGGTGGAATCGCGATCCATCCGCGGCTGTTAACATGTTAAATGTCGCTGTCAAACTCTGATAGTGGCATTTAACATGCACGTGCCATAAGCACGTCACTAGAACCACCCATCAGGGCCCATGTCACATGACTGCGGGTCGTCGATGGGTTGGCATGAGAACCCGGGGGTCTGCAGGAGACCCCTGCAGTTGTCATTGACGGGATGCTATGAGCACCACCCAGCAGTCAGCGTTGATAGCAAGTGAGCATTTTTGTTACACAAAGCAGGGCTGAAGACCTACTATGTGTAGCACAGGCGATCAGATGATTGCAGTTTCTAGTCTCCCACGGAGACTATTGAAGCACATAAAAAGTAAAAAAAAAATGTTTTTAAAAATATTTAAAAAAATAAAAAAAATATAAAAGTTTAAATTACCCCCCCCTTTTGCCCATTCAAAATAAAACAAAAAAAAATCAAATAAACACATATCCACGTTCAGAATCGCCCGATCTATCAATGTATAAAAATAATGAATCCAATTGGTAAACGGCGTAACTAGAGAAAAAATCAAAACACCACAATTACTTTTTTTGGTCATCGCAGCATTGCAATAAAATGCAATAACAGGCGATCAAAACATCGTATCTACCCCAAAATGGTATCAATAAAAAGGTCAGCTCGGTGTGCAAAACATAAGCCCTCACCAGGCCCAAGATCATGAAAAATGAAGACGCTACGGGTCTCGGAAAATGGTGACTTTTTTTTTTTTGCAAACTTTGGATTTTTTTTCACCACTTAAATAAAAGATAACCTATACATGTTTGATATCTACAAACTCGGAATGGCCTGGAGAATCATAATGACAGGTCAGTTTTAGCATTTAGTAAACATGGTAAAAAAAAACAATTATGGAATTGTACTTTTTTCACAATTTCACCACACTTTGAATTTTTTTCCCATTTTCCAGTAAATGATATTGTAAAACCAATGGCTTAGTTCAAAAGTACAACTCGTCCCGCAAAAAACAAGCCCTAACATGGCCATATTGACTGAAAAATAAAAAAGTTATGGCTCTGGGAAGAAGGGGAGCAAAAACGAATAACGATAAAACGGAAAAACCCAAGATGGTAAAGGGGTTAAAGTAAAAATTGATAAAAATTTCCTAAATTCGGCCCCAGGCGTAGCCCTACCCATACCTAATAATGAAACATGACAAGGAGAATGGTCATAAAAATAGTGAGAGCGCTCAAAAGTGAATTTTCCGAAAGGATACGGTGCACTTGTGGATGAAAATGCATTGCCAATGGCATCAGGGCAAACCCCCGAAACAACATGTCATCCGTACTGCTCTTCTTCTTAATAGTACCTGCCAATGCCGTTACCGTACTTTTCAAATCTCCTGAAATATTTGGGAGTCTTCTGTGCTTCCAGAGGAGATAATCACCTAAAATTTCCAAAAAAAAACTTGGAAGGAAAAAAGTCTTTTTGAAAGTTTTTTTTTGTGTCCGAGTTGTGATGCCTCAATGGAGTCAACATCATGGAGATATGAGGAGAAGTGAAAATTTGGAGCCTTTCCAGACAACCAGCTCAAAAATGAATCTTCAAAAATATCAACCCATTCCGCCCAGCGCATTTCCTCTTCATTGACCCTTGGAGTCAATCCACAAGCCCAGGACACAGATGCGTTTTTTTCTTCCTTACCTTTCCTCCTGGTTCATCATATCCCTAAATGAGTGGCGCAAGATGACCAGCTTTAAAATAAAAATATGATTTTAAGATAATCTGTCGGGAGACATGTGTCTAATACGTGGCTCGAAATCCCAAGAAACCTTGAGGAAACAAATGGTTTCCAGAAGATTTTGTGTGCCTAGGTTGAGATAACCCAGCTAATATGTATAGGTTTCAGACAGCACTATTCCCAATTGATGAGGCGTGTATGTTAGCTGAAAGAGAGCTAACCACTTGCTCATCACCAGCATATTTTTGTACAAGGAATGAACAGGACTCCAATACAAAGAAATTTATGCTTGAATCCAAATATATACTTCACAAATATTGTGATAGATCGTGATTCACAGCTTGTTCAGAAGTATGCAATGTTTTGGGTGGTTAACCCTTCTTCAGGATAGGTACAAGTGTGATAATAGAAAAATCAGAATAGCAGGTAAGTATATGTACATAGTAGAGATGAGAGAATCGATTCCATGTGAATTTAATTCATTTTGGATTTTTAGGAATTTGCTGAACCCAAATTCGAACAATTTGCAATTCAATTTAAAGAATCGCCTAAAATGTCTGCCGCAGTCACGAGTGAGTCAGAAGTGACAGACAGTCGCCCTGCAGTTGGTTGCAGGAGATCTCTTCGTTTGGCATTACAGACACCTTCTTAGAAGCTGTCTCTCTAGGATCCAGCTGCTACCTTCCTCTTAATTAACATCCTGGCATGTGTGTATAAATACCTGCTGTTTGCTAGAGGGAGGTGCTGGCGATATTCACATGACCCCTTGTGAAAGCTTCAGAAAGAGCAGTACTTCTTCCTCTCTGGAGCTAAGAGGACATGTGTTCATCTCTCTGAAGTCAACTAAAGCTAAGGTATCTTCCCTTGATTGTTCCCCCTTGTTGTCTTTTTGACCTCAGACCTTTACCTATGACTTGAAGTCTCCTGGCTATTTACCTTGGGCTCCTCGATTATCCCAACTCACGGCTTGTCTGTGAGAAGTAACTCAGCGTCAAAAGATGACCCAGAAGTCAATATCACATTTATGTGTCCCAGGTCATGGAAACGTGTGGCTTCAAAAAGGGACATTTTCAGCAGTGAAAATTTGTTGCACTTTCAGACAACCAACTCAAAAAGGAATATATAGAAGGAACATGCCCTTACTATGAATGGTGTGATGGCTCAGTGGTTAGCACTGTTGCTTTGCAACGCTGGGGTCCTGGCTTCTAATCCCGCCAAGGACAACATCTGCAAGAAGTTTGTATCTTCTCCCAGTGTTTGCATGGGTTTCCTTCCACGCGCCAAAGACATACTTGTGGAGAATTTAGATTATGAACCCTTATTGGAATAGTGATGATGATGTCTGTAAAGCGCAGCAGAATATGATAGCGCTACATAAGCAAAGCATATAATAAATAATACTCCCAATACATTACATGATTGTGATGTAAGTTGGAGCTAAATGCTACAGTGCTAAATGCTACAGTGCCCCATATAAAATAAAAAACCTCATGCATCCCATACCAGTGCCATTAAAGCTATGTCAGTGCTTTGTCTCCCAATACTCATGTGACATTTATTACATTGTATGTAAATGAGATGTTAAGATCTATGGGCCAAGCATAGATCTCCCCAAAAATTATTTTAAATGAAAGCGGCATTACCAATGTAAGACATGTAATGACTGACAGCCTGCTCTAATGATCTACATGTTTCACACTGGTAACATCCCCTTTCATTTAAAATAATCTCTGGAGGCAGATTCTCAGGGAGATCTATGTCCGGCCCATAGATCTTAACAGCTCATTTACATATTAAGAAAAATGTGGATTTCTCTGGATTAAAACATCGGATGACAGATATCAAGGTATCATTTTATTCAGCTTCCTATGACCTGAATGCACCTATTGACAGCTTAGGAGGGTTGACCCAACTGACAGATACCCTTTAAGAATGAAATTCAAGAAACAGTAACATTTTGAACTCAAGCACAAAAATTTTCATGTATGGTCTATGTCTGTGATCATTAAAGGGGTACTTCCAAGTTCAGAAGTTATCCCCTATCCGCGGGATAGAGGATAAATTCATGAAAGCTGGGGATCCGACTGCTGGAACCCCCACTGATTCCAAAAACTGGGGCTTTGAAAATCCCCGCATGAATGGAGCAGTGGTCGATTGCACTCATCCACTACATTCATTCTTAATGGGACCACCGAAGATAGCTAAGCGCTGCGCTCTACTGGTCTTCAACATCCCCGTATGAATGAATGGAGCTGCAGTGCACATGATCGATCTCTCTTTAAAGCCCCAATTCTTGAGGTCAATGGGGATTCCAATGAATGGACCTCAGAAGTTATTCCTTATCCAATGGTTTGGGGATAATTTCCACACTTGAGTATACCCCTTTGAGTTCAAGGTAACCCAGACGTAAGTCATATTATTATTATTATAATTTATTTATATATTGCCATTGATGCCATGGTGCTGTACATAAGAAGGGGTTACATACCAAATACAGATATCACTTACAGTAAACAAACTAACAATGATAGACTGGTACAGAGGGAAGAAGCCCTTGCAGGCTTACTGTCACGGGTGTGTCGCCACGAAGATCGTCACGATTACACAGCCTGACTTCTCGCAGCTGACTTTTTGGTGCTTTGTGTTTTCGGCAGTGAGGGAGTTAATTCTCTCTCTCTCTGTGCTAGACGAGGTCCAGCCTCGCCCAGCTGCAATCAATGCTGCTGTAGTGAGTCTCCTTCAAATGCCTGCTGGTCTGTTTGGGAAGTGTCGGTGAAAGCATTTCATACAGACTTACAGAGCGGATCGTGGTATTTGGAGTTTCTGAGATAAGTGTATTTGGAGTGTATTTTCCCTTCCTCGCTTTATCATTTATCTCCTTTCCCGTTCGTGTTCCCTCTGTTGTAGTTGTGTAGTTTTTGTATGCAAGGTGGTTTTGGTTTTTCCCTTGTACTGTCTCGTTCGTCTAAGTACTGTGTGTGGGCATATTATTACTTGTCCTCTTTTGTTGTGATCGGGGTCCTTCTCAGGACTAGATTACTTAGGTGCAGGGATCCTCAGGAGGTAGGGGTTACGCTGGCGGCCTGGACCTCTGTACCTTTAACAGTACCTCCAGGTTGAGGGATTAGTCAGGGCCCCAGCTTAGGGTCAGCTTAGGCCCCCTACCTCCAGTATACAGAGACAGCGTGACATTTTCACCGACCCACTTAGTTTTTCTCCAGCTACCATGGATCCAGTAGCCGGTCTAGCTCGGCAGTTGCAGAGTTTGTCCATGGAGCTGGCGGACGTTAGGTCCAAGGTTTTGCATCCTCTGGAGCAAGCCGGACCAGAACCTAAAGTAGCTCTCCCTGACAGGTTCACTGGGGGGCGGGACAAGTTTTTTGTTTTCCGGGAGGCATGCAAATTGTACTTTCGGCTGCGGCCTCGGTCATCGGGGAGTGAAGAACAAAGGGTGGGAATTGTCATCTCGCTCCTACAAGGGGACCCACAATCTTGGGCGTTCTCTCTTCCCCCGGGCTCCCCGGCTCTCCAGTCAGTGGATAGGTTTTTCGCTGCTCTGGGACTCGTATATGATGACCCAGATCGGATCTCCCTTGCTGAGTCTAAGTTACGTAGGATCCAGCAGGGAGATCGTCCGGCGGAGGAATTCTGTTCGGAGTTCCGTAGGTGGGCCACGGACACCCAGTGGAATGACCCGGCTCTTAGGAGCCAGTTTTGTCAAGGTTTATCCGACAAATTACAGGATGTGTTGGCACAGTATGACTCTCCCGCGTCACTGGAAGCCGCTATGGCCCTGGCTATTCGCGTTGACAGACGGCTTCGGGAGAGGTGCGGGATAACTCGACCCCCTGTGATGACTCCACCTCCTATAAGGTCCCCTCATATGGTGGTTCCCCTGGTCAGTCCAGAGGAGCCTATGCAATTAGGAGGGACATCATTTCGGGGGAGGGGATCGGTGGTGCGCCATAAGACAGGAAGGTGTTTCTTCTGCGGGAGAAAGGGACATTTTATTGGGGGGTGTCCATCCCGTCCCTTGCAGAGTGAAGAGTCGTCAGAAAACTGTTGATCCCAGGTTGTGTGGTGGACGGCAATCTGGGAGTAGGTATTTCGTCCCTAGGTTCGTCTCAGTTTCTCGTACCGGCGGAGGTGGTGGTGGGTACGAGAACTGAGAGGATATCTGTTCTTCTGGATAGTGGGGCCGGGGCTAATCTGGTTGATGCTCGGTTTGCCCGGGTTCAAGGTATGCGATTGAGTGAGTTGGCTAAACCCATCCCCATATTCTCGATCGATGCCAGGCCTCTCGGTCAGGGAAGTTTTTTGCAAGCTGTGCATGACGTAAAACTTCAAGTGGGGGCGATACATAAAGAACTGTTGTCTTGCTACGTGTTGGAGGGTCTTCCCACTCCTATAGTCTTGGGCCTTCCTTGGTTAACTAAGCATAACCCGGTTATTAATTGGCAAACCAGAGAGATAAGCCAATGGAGTAAATTCTGTAATAAAAACTGCATGAACACGGTCATCGGTGCGGTTACTCCTTGGGTCTTACCTCCATTTCTGGCGGACTTTGAGGATGTATTCTCGGAGAAAGGGTGTCAGGAACTACCTCCTCATCGCGAGTATGACTGTTCTGTAAAACTGCTCCCTGAGGCCAAGTTACCTAAAGCTAGGTTGTATAACCTTTCTGGTCCTGAGAGGCAGGCCATGAAGGATTATATTTCAGAAAGTCTGGCTAAGGGGCATATTAGACCTTCATCTTCACCGGTGGCTGCAGGGTTCTTCTTTGTTAAGAAGAAAGATGGAGGCCTACGCCCTTGCCTGGATTTCCGTGAACTTAATCGGATTACGGTCCGAGATCCGCATCCACTCCCACTTATTCCCGATCTCTTTAATCAGATCGTGGGCGCCAAATGGTTCTCTAAGTTGGATCTCAGGGGGGCGTACAATCTGATTAGGATGAAGGAGGGGGATGAGTGGAAGACGGCGTTTAACACTCCGGAGGGGCATTATGAGAACCTTGTCATGCCATTCGGTCTGACTAATGCCCCGGCGGTGTTCCAACACTTTGTTAATGACATTTTTCGCCGCCTGGTGGGACAGTTTGTTGTCATATATCTGGATGATATCTTAATTTACTCGCCGGATCTGGTGTCTCATCAGGAGCACGTTAGGCAGGACACCCGGGGAGTAAAGCAACTGTGGATCTTCTCTCGCGTCGGTTTTGGTGGCCTAACTTACATAAGGAGGTGGTAACTTTTGTCGCGTCCTGTGGGGTTTGTGCGCGCTCTAAGACCTCACATACCCGTCCGTCTGGGGCCCTCTTACCTTTGAAGATCCCGGAGCGTCCTTGGACTCATCTGTCTATGGACTTTATTACGGACCTCCCTCCGTCTTCGGGTAAAACGGTCATACTCGTTGTAGTGGACAGGTTCAGCAAGATGGCACATTTTATCGCTCTTCCGGCTCTCCCTAATGCTAAAACTCTTGCGCAGGTGTTCATTGGGGAGATTCTGAGGCTTCACGGGGTACCCTCCGATGTTGTGTCTGATCGGGGGTCTCAGTTTGTGTCCAAGTTCTGGAAGGCGTTTTGTGCACGGCGGGGGATGCATTTGTCATTCTCATCGGCTTTTCACCCTCAGACCAATGGTCAGACGGAACGTATGAACCAGAGCTTGGAGACATATCTCCGGTGTTTTGTGTCAGAGAACCAGGAGGACTGGGCTTCTTTCTTACCTCTGGCAGAGTTTGCTCTCAATAATAGGCGGAGCGAGTCCACTGGTAAGTCCCCGTTTTTTGGGGCATATGGTTTTCACCCCCAGTTTTGTACTTTCAGTAGGGGGGGCTCTTCGGGGGTTCCTGAGGAGGAACGATTTTCCTCATCACTCGCTTCAGTATGGAAAGGGGTGCTGAAGAATCTGAATACTATGGGGAACCGATACAAACGTATGGCTGATAGGAGGAGAGTGTCTGGTCCGGACCTAAGTGTGAACGATCGGGTATGGTTGTCTACCAGGAATATTAAACTTAAGGTTCCCTCCTGGAAACTGGGTCCCAGGTTCATCGGGCCGTACAGAATCAGTTCTATTATTAATCCGGTGGCATTCCGTCTTGACCTCCCCCCTACGTTTAAAATTCACAACGTGTTCCACAGATCGTTGCTTAAGAGGTATGTGGCGCCGGTGGTACCGTCACCTTTACCTCCCCCTCCAGTGGTGGTCAATGGTAACTTGGAGTTCCAGGTATCAAGGGTCATCGATTCACGTTTTAATCGTCGGTCCCTTCAGTACCTGGTTCATTGGAAAGGGTATGGTCCTGAGGAGAGGATGTGGGTTCCTGCGTCGGATATTAACGCAGACCGATTAGTTCGGGCCTTCCACACGACTCACCCGGATAAACCTGGCCCTGAGGGTCCGGAGGCCCCTCGTAGAAGGGGGGGTACTGTCACGGGTGTGTCGCCACGAAGATCGTCACGATTACACAGCCTGACTTCTCGCAGCTGACTTTTTGGTGCTTTGTGTTTTCGGCAGTGAGGGAGTTAATTCTCTCTCTCTGTGCTAGACGAGGTCCAGCCTCGCCCAGCTGCAATCAATGCTGCTGTAGTGAGTCTCCTTCAAATGCCTGCTGGTCTGTTTGGGAAGTGTCGGTGAAAGCATTTCATACAGACTTACAGAGCGGATCGTGGTATTTGGAGTTTCTGAGATAAGTGTATTTGGAGTGTATTTTCCCTTCCTCGCTTTATCATTTATCTCCTTTCCCGTTCGTGTTCCCTCTGTTGTAGTTGTGTAGTTTTTGTATGCAAGGTGGTTTTGGTTTTTCCCTTGTACTGTCTCGTTCGTCTAAGTACTGTGTGTGGGCATATTATTACTTGTCCTCTTTTGTTGTGATCGGGGTCCTTCTCAGGACTAGATTACTTAGGTGCAGGGATCCTCAGGAGGTAGGGGTTACGCTGGCGGCCTGGACCTCTGTACCTTTAACAGTACCTCCAGGTTGAGGGATTAGTCAGGGCCCCAGCTTAGGGTCAGCTTAGGCCCCCTACCTCCAGTATACAGAGACAGCGTGACACTTACATTCTACAGCAATGGGGAAGGAGACAGTAGGTTGAGGGGTTGCAGTAGCTCCGGTGTTGTTGAGGTTGCAGCAAGCAAAGTCATGGCAGGCTGTAAGCTTGTTTGAAGAGATGGGTTTTCAGGTTCCGTCTGAAGGATCCAAATGTGGAAGCTAATCGGACATGTTGAGGCACAGAATTCCATGGGATGGGGGATATTCTGGAGAAATCTTGGAGGCGATTGGGTGAGGAACGAATAAGTGTGGAGGAGAGAAGGAGGTCTTGGGTGGACCGTAGATTACGTAAGGGAATATATCAGGAGATTATTTCAGAGATGTATGGAGGAGACAGGTTATGGATGGCTTTGTAGGTCAGTGTTAGTAGTTTGAATTGGATACGCCGGGCAATTGGGAGCCAGTGAAGGGATTTGCAAAGGGGGGTAGCAGAGGAGTAGCGAGACGAGAGATTAACTAGTCGCGCAGCAGAGTTAAGAATTGACTGTAGGGGTGCGAGAGTGTTAGCAGGAAGGCCACAGAGGAGGATGTTGCAGTAGTCGAGGCGGGAGATGATGAGGGCATGCACAAGCAGTTTAGTAGATTGAGGGTTGAGGAAATGGCAGATTCTGGAAATATTTTTGAGCTGAAGTTGGCGAGGGCTTGGATGTGGGGTTTGAATGACAGGGCAGAGTCAAGGATTACTCCGAGGCAGCTGATTTCTGGTACAGGAGAAAGTGTGATGTTATTTATTGTGATAGAAAGATCAGGTGGGGAAGATATGCGAGATGGGGGAAAGATGATGAGTTCAGTTTTGTCAACATTGAGCTTGAGGAAGAGAATGGAGAAGAAGGAGGATATGGCTGATAGACATACTGGGATTCTGGACAGCAGAGAGGTGACATCTGGGCCAGAGAGGTAGATCTGGGTGTCATCAGCGTGCAGATAGTACTGAAAGCCATGGGATTTTATGAGCTGTCCAGGCCAAGGGTACAGATTGAGAATAGTAGGGGTCCTAGGACAGAGCCTTGTGGGACTCCAACAGAGAGCGGGTGGGATGTGGAGGTAGTGTGGGAGTGGGAGACGCTAAATGTGCGGTTAGAAAGGTATGAGGAGATCCAAGATAGGGCAAGGTCTTTGACGCCAAAGGAAGAGAGGATCTTTAGTAGGAGGCAGTGGTCAACTGTGTCGAAGGCAGAGGACAGGTCAAGGAGTACAGAGAATTGTCTGTTAGCTTTGGCTGTAAGTAAGTCATTAGTAATTTTGGTAAGGGCAGATTTGGTGGAAGAGAGAGTTAGATGAGAAGTGAGAGGAAAGTTCAGCATGAACGTGTTGCTCAAGGAGTTTGGAGGCAAATGGGAGCAGTGATATGGGGCTGTAGCTGAACAAGGTGGTTGGGTCGAGGGATGGCTTTTTGAGGATGGGCATGATTGTGGCATGTTTGAAGGCAGCGGGGAAGGTACCAAAAGTTAGTGATAGGTTGAAGAGATGGGTAAGGGATGGGTTGAGTGTGGGGGTGAAGTGGGGGAGGGGGTGGGCTGGGATGGGGTCGAGTGCACAAGTGGTGAGGTGTGATTTGGAGAGGAGACGAGTAAGGTCTCCTTCCCTGATGTTGGGAAGGGAGGTTATGGGGGAGGGCAATGGTATGGAAAACAAAGGGGTGGTGGTAGTTGGGCAGTAAAGACTTGCCTTTCTTGGTCAATCTTGTTTTTGAAGTGTGTGGCAACTCCTCAGCAGAGATGACGGAGGTCGGAGGGGGCAGTGGAGGGCGGAGGAGAGAGTTAAAAGTGTTAAATAACTGTTTGGGGTTGTAGAATAAGGAAGATATGAGGGTTGTGAAGTAGGCCTGTTTAACAGAGACGAGGGCTGATTTGAATGCGAGTGTTGCTTGTTTGAATGCAGTGAAGTCATCTTGCGAATGTGTTTTCTTCCAACGCAGCTCCGCAACCCTGGGCGCTTGTCGAAGCTATTTAGCGAGGTTGGCCACTTGGCCATTTGTGAACTTTCAGTGATCTTTCCCTACTTGTCAAGCTGTTGAATCTATGCAGTTATGGCTTGATGTCATATTGGATTTAGAGGAACACATTTTTTCCACCTGTCAGTGCTACAAAGACCTACAATAACATTTCCTCTAACCAAACACTGTCATATTTTCAAAGGACAATTGTTTTTACAGGTGGATATATGGTCGAAGAAGGTTTCCGGGCAAAATACCGCTGTCACCCAGATCCAACCCAAGGTCTACTGACAAGGTGAAAGCTGAAGAGACTAAGAACTTAATATAATGATAAACATAGTTATTCTCATTTTCTTCTAATGGAAAACATTATCATTTTTCCAATTTTTTTTGCTCCTCGCCGCCATTACTGAATTATCCATCAAACGATTTCAGCTGGAAAATATAATGATGTAACGGCTTGACTCATAACTAAACATAGACCCTGTGATCATAAATTCCTGGAGAATTTAAGACATGACACATGATGAATTTTAAAGACCGAGCTGTAAAGCCATTCCAAACATAGCCGAGGTTGACAAGTATATGACCTTGTGTCCTTGAATTTGCTTCAGGTCAAATGTAGATCCTATATAAAAAAAAAATAGTTTCCAGGGGAAGATTGCTGAAGAAGAGATCAAAAAACATAAAAAAATCCCAAAAACGACAAAAAGTCAAAAGTACAAACAAGTATGATAGAAAGAAGAAAGAAAAGTATTTGAAACTCTTCTCCGTGGAAAGCCGGTGGTGGACAGAAGTGGAAATTGCTGACAGTCTTTTGTGTATCCTATAAGTACAGCTTTTGGCTTACATGTATATGTAGTGTGGGGAGTATTTGATTCACTGCCGATTTTGCAAGTTTTCCCACCTACAAAGAATGGAGAGGTCTGTAATTTTTATCGTAGGTACACTTCACCTGTGAGAGACAGAGAATAAAAAAAAAATCCAGAAAATCACATTGTATGATTTTTACATAATTAATTTGCATTTAATTGCATGAAATAAGTGTTTGATACAATAGAAAAACAGAACTTAATATTTGGTACAGAAACCTTCGTTTGCAATTACAGAGTTCTTGACCAAGTTTGCACACACTACAGAAGAGATTTTGGCCCACTCCTCCATACAGATCTTCTCCAGAACTTTCAGGTTTCGGGGCTGTCGTTGGGCAACATTGAGTTTCAGCTCCCTCCAAACATTTTCTATTGGGTTCAGGTCTGGAGACTGGCTAGGCCACCCCAAGACCTAGAAATGCTTCTTACGGAGCCACTCCTTAGTTGCCCTGGCTGTGTGTTTCAGGTAATTGTCATGCTCTTACTGAGGAAAGGAGGTTGTTGGCCAAAATCTCGCAATACATGACCCCATTCATCCTCCCTTTAATACGATGCAGTCGTCCATTCCCCTTTGCAGAAAAGCACCCCCAAAAGTATTATCTTTCCCCCACCATGCTTCATGATTGGGATGGTATTCTTGGGGTTCCTTCTTCTTCCTCCAAAAACGGCGAGTGGAGTTGATAAGAAAAAGTTCTATTTTGGTCTCATCTGACCACATGACCTTCTCCCATGCCTCCTGTGCATCATACAGATGGTCATTGGCGAAAGTCAAACGGGCCTGGACATGTGCTGGCGTGAGCAGGGGGACCTGGCATGTCCTGCAGGATTTTAATCCATGACGACGTAGTGTGTTCCTAAAAGTAATGTAGTTCTGGGTTGATTCATGACCTTTCTCAGAACCATCCTTACCCCACGAGGTGAGATCATGAATGGAACTTCAGACCGAGGAAGATTGACAGGCATCTTGTATTTATTCCATTTTCTAATAATTGCGCCAACAGTTGTTGCCTTCTCACCAAGCTTCTTGCCTATTGTTTCGTAGCCCATCCCAGCCTTGTGCAGGTCTTCAATTTTGTCCCTGGTGTCCTTAGATAGCTCTTTTGTCTTGGCCATGGTGGAGAAATTGGAGTGTGATTGATTTAGTGTATGGACAGATGTCTTTTATACAGGTAACGAGTTCAAACAGGTGCAGTTAATACAAGTAATGAGTGCAGAGTAGGAGGGCTTCTTAAAGAAAAACTAACAGGTTTGTGAGAGCCAGAATTCTTGCTGATTGGTAGGTGATAAAATACTTATTTCATGCAATAAAATGCAATTTAATTATTTAAAAATCATACAATGTGATTTTCTGTTTTTTATTTTTAGATTCTGTCTCTCACAGGTGAAGTGTATCTACTATAAAAATTACAGACCTCTCCATTCTTTGTAGGTGGGAAAACTTGTAAAATTGGCACTGTATCAAATACTTATTTTCCCCACTGTATATATGACATATATAGGGTCAGGCCTTAAGTTGCATGATTTTATGTGTACAGCGCCCTAATTTAGGTGCTATATAAAATATTGCCCATATAACTGTACAACATGATGAGCAAATATTACTTCTTAATCCTTTTCCATTGGATCCAATTTTTATTGCTGCGTTTTTGTTTTTTTCCACCCCTTCTTCCGAGAATTATATATTTTTTCATGCTTTTGTTAGACAAGATCCAGTTTCTATTGACACCACTAGTGATGAGCGAATGTGCTCGCCACTGCTTGGTACTCGCCTGAGCATCACTGTGCTCGATGAGCTCGGCGCTCTGCAAGTATTTCCGGGGTTGCTCGGCGGGAACTCGGGTCCCCTCCCTGCATGTTTGGCACTCTTTAGAGAGCCAATGAACATGCATGTGACGCACCCCTGGGCCTGTGTCGCACAGCGTTGCGCATGCAGGAGCTTACCCGGAGCCGGATCTGTTGAGGGTTGTAGTCTCGTGGCGGTGACCCGGTCCGTGCCCAGGGAGTCAGACTAAGTGGCGTTGTATTAGCGGTAGATGTTGGACGACTACGCCACCCGTTGAATGCAGCGAAGGAGCTGCCGCTGCAGGGCAGACCGCTGAGGCCGGTGGTAGGATTGTGCAGCGTGATAGTATCACCCCCAACGGGAGGGGTATGGCCTCAGGGCAGCCGACGTGGATGATGGGGGTAGCAGGAATCACTCAGAGACGATGCGGTGTAGTTCAGGGTCTTTACTGGTGATAAAGATAGACCCTCCTGGAGTACTGGCTAGCGATCGGGGCCTGGTCAGTCCTTGAGCAGATGGGATCTCCCCTGGCCAGGTGGAGTTGTAGGCCTCCCAAACTGACTGTACTCGTCTGGCTACCTTGCTAGAGGCGGGTATAAGTAGCCCACGTTCCTGAGTGTACCGTGTGGTGCTCACCCGTATGGCCGGTGACTCGGGGCCTTCTAGTGGCGTCCGCTCCACGACGGCGGTGCTGGTCCCACGCGTGTGACCGTGCCTTCGGGTTTCTTGGCCAGAGGACCTGAAATCCCCTGCCGGGTGGTTTCTGCTGCTGGGTAAAGATTAGTCCCCACAGCCTCGGACTCCGGGTCCGGTGATAGCTTCTCAGTCAGGGCGAGCTCTGCAGCTGCCAGCCCCTGACTCCTTATAGCACTGCTCCCACAGAGCTCCTGATGTTCTTTTCCTATATCTGCTGCTCTTCTCTGTCTCTACTTCTTCTCTACTCACTAATGCTGCCTCAGCCCTAGGTTTATATAGGGGAAGTTCTTCCCCTCCCAGGACTGGGCAGGAGGTGTGGCATGCATAGGATCCCTGACCAAGAGACCTCCCACCTGCTCTCAGACGTAATATCTCTATCACTGTGGCAACCAGACCCCTGGGGTGTCACACATGGATTGCCTGCCATGCATTGTAATGCCGTAGCCATGTTGGTTGTGGGCATTACAGTGATTGGCTGGCCAGACAGCATCATCAGGTGTATATAAGACCGGGCGCCGGGTCACAGTCTACTCCAGAACCAGGCAGAGTAGGGAGAGGAGCTGCTGAGCTAGGGAGAGATTTACTTCTTCAAAGTTAGTATAGGTATTCCACAACATATATATCCAACTGAACTAACAGTCCTTCTGAGGACTAATCCAGCTGGATATATTCAGTGGTGATATCAGGAGTTAGGCAGACAGGCAGGGTATGTGGCAGACTGCAGTGCATATGGCAAGAGGGTCCATTGGACGTGCTGTTAGTATTGGTATTCCACAACATATATATATCCATCTGAACTAATAGTCCTTCTGAGGACTAATCCAGCTGCATATATTCAGCGATGATAGCAGGAATTAGGCAGGCAGGCAGTGTATGTGGTAGACTGCAGTGCATATAGTGCAAGAGGGTCCATTGAACGTTCCTGCTGCTGTTCTTACATATATTTGCAGACATAGCCCCAGATATCAGGGGCCAGAGAAATTTTTTTTGATCTTAATACTGGTTATTTACTTAAAAAGCAATCTAGAGTACACCATTTTTCTGCTCCATTTGCTTGTTCTCACTGCAGAATAAAGCCAGATCTGTTCCATATTTCAGCGATAAAAATCCAGAAATTTAAACTGAACGTGGAAAATATTGGCCTCCTTTTCCATTCTGTTGCAGTGTGTCGGTCAAGCTATTCACACTAGGTGTCTGTGAAAGATAGTATTAGCAAATTACAGGCCTGCTATTTAAAACCGTGGTTCTCTGTCAGACATAACACCTAGAAGAGTGTTCCAAAATATGACATTTCTTCCATTTTCATTCCGTTGCAGTGTGTCGGTTAAGCTATTCATACTAGGTGTCTGTGAAGGATAATATTAGCAAATTACAGGCCTGCTATTTAAAACCGTGTATATAGAGAAGGTAAAATCCGCCACATGCAATAAATCCTTTTACTCCAAAATTAAAAATCACAACATGTCCCTAGGAGGGGAACAACTGGACACGTTTCGAGGACACAGCCCCTTATTCGTCAGTATATACGAATAAGGGGCTGTGTACTCGAAACGCGTCCAGTTGTTCCCCTCCTAGGGACATGTTGTGATTTTCAATTTTGGAATAAAAGGATTTATCGCATGTGGTACCGGATTTTACTTCTCTATATATCTTTGCAAGTGTATGCTGGACACTAATCCGTGAGCCTGGGATTTCTGTCAGTATCAGGTGATATGAGCTAATTATCCTTTTTCATTTAAAACCGTGGTTCTCTGTCAGACATAACAAAATAGAAAAGTGTTCCAAAATATGACATTTCTTCCATTTTCATTCCGTTGCAGTGTGTCGGTCAAGCTATTCATACTAGGTGTCTGTGAAGGATAACATTAGCAAATTACAGGCCTGCTATTTAAAACTGTGGTTCTCTGTCAGACATAACACCTATAAGAGTGTTCCAAAATCTGACATTTCTTAAATTTTCATTCCGTTGCATTGTGTCGGACAAGCTATTCACAATAGGTGTCTGTGAAGGATAGTATTAGTAAATTACAGGCCTGCTATTTAAAACTGTAGTTCTCTGTCAGACATAACACCTAAAAGAGTGTTCCAAAATCAGACATTTCTTCCATTTTTATTTTGTTGCAGTGTGTCGGTCAAGCTATTCACACTATGTGTCTGTGAAGGATAGTATTAGCAAATTACAGGCCTGCTATTTAAAATTGTGCTTCTCTGTCAGACGTATCACATATAACTGCGTTCCAAAATCAGCCATTTCTCGTGAACGTGGAAAATATTGTCCTCCATGAAAAATGGGTAAGGTGCGTGGCAAGGGACGGGGAAGTGGACGTGATGGTGATGGTGCATGCAGAGGCCGAGGACATGGCCATAGGCAAGCTGAAATTGTCCCACAACAAACACCCACATCTTGTCGCTCGACCTTCCTGTCCCAATTAATAGGGGACCGCAGAACACCACTGTTGAACACAGTGTCAAAAGGTTGTTGGTTGGATAGCAGATAATGCTTCCAGTCACTTAGCCACCACCCTGTCTTCCACATGGTCAAGTCTCAGTAGCTGTGAGTCTGGACCGCATATTCCTCACCCTGATCCTCCTTCCTCCCACCATGCCAAGTGCCCCGAGACAAATGATCCCACACTTGGACACTCAGAAGAGCTGTTCACTTTTCCATTTGTAGATTCGGGCCTCTCGCACGGCCTGCTTCAAGCGAGTCAAGAGGAGAACGCGTGTAGCGATGTGCAAATATTGGAGCAGCCACGGTCACACGAAAACGACGGTGGGAAAGTGAAATTACTGTCGCAAGAGGTGGATGATAATGATGATGAGACACAATTGCCAGAAAGTCAGGAGGAGGACCAGGGTGCGGAAGAGGAGACGAGGTGGTGGATGATATAGTAACTGACCCAACCTGGCAGGGGGATATACAGAGCGAGGACAGCAGCACACAGGGGAAGGGAGGTGTAGCACCACTACAGTCAGGAAGAAGCAGTGTGGTGGCCGCAGACAGAAGGCGGGAAAGAGTTCCTCGTAACGCCAACAAGACGGAAGTTGCCAGTGCAACTGTTAGGTCTTCCCGAGTCTGGTCATTTTTTAAAGACTCTGCAGATAACCCCAAAAAGGCCATTTTCACCACCTGCCAGGCCAGCATCAGCAGGGGCAGCAAAACTAGCAGCCTGACCACCACCAGCATGATCAGGCACATGGCAGCAAAGCACCCGACTAAGTGGGCCGAACTCCAGGGTCCAGCAACAGTGTCTGCAGGTGACACCACTGCTTGTTCCGCTGTTGTGCATGCATGCCAATCCCCTGTCCATAGCGCATGCCAAGATGGCTCCCGCCCTACACCTGCTGTTGCACACTCTCAACTAGCACCATCTGCAAGCACGTCCACGTCCTTGTCCCAGCGCAGCGTTCAGTTGTCCCTATCCCAGTCCTTAAAACGCAAGCACAAATACGCAGCCAACACCCCACAGGCCACACTACTCAATTCACACATTTTGCGAATGCTTGCGCTCAAAATATTGCCTTTTAAGGTCGTGGAGATGAAAGCTTTCCGCAACCTGATGGCGGCGGCCATCCCTCTGTACTCGGTCCCCAGCCATCACTATTTCTTCTGGTGTGCCGTCCCCGCATTACACGAGCACGTGTCCCACAATATTAGATGTGCCCTATACAACGCAGTTACTGGGAAAGTCCACCTAACCACGGACACGTGGACAAGTGCTTGTGATCAAGGACGGTACATCTCGCTGACGGCACACTAGGTTAACATAGTGGAAGCCGGGACCCAGTCAGACCTTGGGAAGGAACACGTCCTCCCAACGCCGAGGATTGCGGGCCCTTGGTCAATCATGGTTGCCCCCACATTCTACTGCTCCTGCAACGCTCCCTCCGCTTCAGCCTTCATCTCTGAAATGACCACATTAGTTGCAAGCTGGAAGCACTGCAGCACTGCATCGCCAAGTGGCAACAGTCTGTGCTGAAGATAATATGGTGACTAGAGATGAGCGTTGTTCTACTCGAACTGTTCGCCAATCTCAAATTCGAGCTGTTTTGGGCGGTGTTCGAGCCGGTCGGCGAACACGAACAATTTGAGAAAAATTCGGCTGTTCGAGGTTATGTTCGATAACTGTTCGTGCACCAAAATCATAACTGGATTTTTTCTCAGTAATGATGAAAATTAATGTTAATATGCAGTTTGAGTGTACAGCGGGGCGGGGGGAGGGGCAGGGGATGGATCTCTGCAGGAACAATGAAGATCTCCATTTTTTTTTCTCTTTCCCGCATTTGCAGTGGGGAGGTGCAATCTGTCAGCCTATCAGCAGCGCACACACGGAGCGAAGTGCTTTTTTTCACACAAGCAAGGGCATGTGTGATTGGCAGTGTATGTCACATGTCCTTGCCCTATAAGACCAAGCCATTTTCCCCGTCGCCACCATTTTCTCACTGCTGCAGCTGCGTGTTAGACGGCACCGCTGTTGCTGTGTGCGCTATACCTTGTTAATTTCAAGCCAATTTTCGCACAAATATACAGATAGCTTGGGAGTAGGGAATAGTTGTGATTGCAGTCCTTTTAAGGACTAGGTTACAGCATTTCCTACGACTTTTATCAGGCAGGTCTGTGCTCTTAAATAGATAGATTGTGGGAGTAAAGACTAATTGTAATTGGAGTCCTTTTCAGGACTAGGTTACATCAGTTCCTATCAGTTTTTGCCAGGCAGGTCTGTGCCAGTGCTGTGCAAGTTTTTTTCACAGCATTTGGCTGAATCTAGCAAAGCTAATCCTTTTTGGCCTATTGCAGAGTGTGTTAGTCAGTGGAGTAGCCTATCTGTGTTGCAAGATATACCACTTGTGTATAGAATACCAATTTTTTTACTGCACCTAGTGAAGTAAAATCTTTTGGGCATAGCATCATTCTATTAGTCCATCTATACTGACCTCCATCAGGTTGCAAACTGAATATAATTTTTTTCTGCATCTAGCTCTGAAAAAATATTTGGGCTTCTAGCAGTGTGTGGGACTTGGTCTATTAGTCCATCTATACTGACCTCCATCAGGTTGCAAATTAAAAATAATTTTTTTCTGCATCTAGCTCTGAAAAAATATTTGGGCTTCTAGCAGTGTGTGGGACTTGGTCTATTAGTCCATCTATACTGACCTCCATCAGGTTGCAAATTAAAAATAATTTTTTTCTTCATTTATCTCTGAAAAAATATTTGGGCTTCTAGCAGCGTGTGGGACTTGTTCTATTAGTCCATCTATACTGACCTCCATCAGGTTGCAAATTAAAAATAATTTTTTTCTGCATCTAGCTCTGAAAAAATATTTGGGCTTCTAGCAGTGTGTGGGACTTGGTCTATTAGTCCATCTATACTGACCTCCATCAGGTTGCAAATTAAAAATAATTTTTTTCTGCATCTAGCTCTGAAAAAATATTTGGGCTTCTAGCAGTGTGTGGGACTTGGTCTATTAGTCCATCTATACTGACCTCCATCAGGTTGCAAATTAAAAATAATTTTTTTCTGCATCTAGCTCTGAAAAAATATTTGGGCTTCTAGCAGTGTGTGGGACTTGGTCTATTAGTCCATCTATACTGACCTCCATCAGGTTGCAAATTAAAAATAATTTTTTTCTTCATTTAGCTCTGAAAAAATATTTGGGCTTCTAGCAGTGTGTGGGACTTGTTCTATTAGTCCTTCTATACTGACGTCCAGCAGGTTGCAAATTGAATATAATTTTTTTCTGCATCTAGCTCTGAAAAAATATTTGGGCTTCTAGCGGTGTGTGGGACTTGGTCTATTAGTCCATCTATACTGACCTCCATCAGGTTGCAAATTAAAAATAATTTTTTTCTGCATCTAGCTCTGAAAAAATATTTGGGCTTCTAGCAGTGTGTGGGACTTGGTCTATTAGTCCATCTATACTGACCTCCATCAGGTTGCAAATTAAAAATATTTTTTTTCTGCATCTAGCTCTGAAAAAATATTTGGGCTTCTAGCAGTGTGTGGGACTTGGTCTATTAGTCCATCTATACTGACCTCCATCAGGTTGCAAATTAAAAATAATTTTTTTCTTCATTTAGCTCTGAAAAAATATTTGGGCTTCTAGCAGTGTGTGGGACTTGTTCTATTAGTCCTTCTATACTGACCTCCAGCAGGTTGCAAATTTAATATAATTTTTTTCTGCATCTAGCTCTGAAAAAATATTTGGGCTTCTAGCGGTGTGTGGGACTTGGTCTATTAGTCCATCTATACTGACCTCAATCAGGTTGCAAATTAAAAATAATTTTTTTCTGCATCTAGCTCTGAAAAAATATTTGGGCTTCTAGCAGTGTGTGGGACTTGGTCTATTAGTCCATCTATACTGACCTCCATCAGGTTGCAAATTGAATAAAAAAAATTTCTGCATCTAGCTCTGAAAAAATATTTGGGTTTCTAGCGGTGTGTGGGACTTGGTCTATTAGTCCATCTATACTGACCTCCATCAGGTTGCAAATTAAAAATAATTTTTTTCTGCATCTAACCCAGCCAATAGTTTTGGCCTAATACCACAGTTTGGCCACTCAGCTCTGCTCGGTTACCATCCATTGTTTTTTTGTGCAAACAACTCCAGAGTTGTGAATTAGTTAACCACCAAAATGAGTGGAAAAAGGCCTGCTGCTGGTGGAAAGGGGAATAGGCGTGTTGGGAAGAGGAAAAAAGGTTGTGTCCGTGGGGTAGGTGCAGAAGAAAGACCATCTTCCAGCCAAACTAAAATGTCTACTTCTTTTAGCGGACAATGTGATAAGATCCCTTTCTTACGGCCACGCCAATCGCTACAAATTCCAGATGAGGCACAAAAACAGCAGGTGCTTCAACGGATATCAAGTGCTCCTTTAAGTGGGCTCTCCTCCACATCAACTTCAACATCACAAATACTCCAGTCCTCAAAGGTGTCACCCAAATCGCACTTGCTTCCTCACAGCTCCCAAATCTCCAGCTGCCCGTCTGAGTATGAGGTAGAACAGATGGTTGAGTCTGCAGAGCTGTTTACTCATACTATAGCCTGGGAATCAGAGGTCGACTCCAGCGCTTCTGTGAATCCAGACGAGGAAATGATCTGCACTGATGCCCAGAATCTTTATGAGTCGGATCCAGGACCAGACGCAGAAGGTTCTGACCATAATGTAGACCCTCATTCCCAAACTGTAACTCCTGTTGGTGGAGACAATGAGGAAGACGATGATAAGACTCAAATACCTGATTGGAGCGACAACTTTAGTTTTTTGTCAGGGCAGGAACAGGTTGGCTCTGAGGACGACGGGTGTGATAACGCACAGGGTGATGATGATGAGGTCGGAGATCCCACTTACTGTCAACCCACAGTCAGCCAAGAGATGAGGTCAGCAGAGGAGGTGGAGGAAGATGCTAGTGACGACGAGGTCAGGTTGCGCCTTCCTGGACAGAGACGTAGTACTGGAAGCACGTCAACAACTGCATCCTCAAACACAACTCTGCCTCTCACCACAAGTCGTGGTGGCTCTTCAGGTCGCATGGGTGCTAAGCCTTGCATAGCCTGGGCATTTTTTCAGATCGATAAAGATGACCCAACTCGTGTTATCTGTAACATTTGTCAGCAAAAGCTAAGTAGAGGCCAAAAAATACATAGTTTGAGTACTTCATGCATGAACCGGCACATGGACATGAAGCATAAGTTGCAGTGGGAAGCTCAGTGTGCTACAATGCGGTCTAGCCGGCCGGGCCAACCACCGTCTGCCATATCTTGTGCATCCGCGGCCTCTTCATCCTCTGTGACTGGGGGGACAGCAGTCACACCTGTTTTGGGGCGCAGACCTGCCACCTCTTTACCCGCAACAGCCAGCGTGATTGGCAGGTCATCATTTTCTTTGGAGGTGGTAACACCAGCTGGTCTTGAGCGCTGTCCGACATCGATAGCACCACCTTTGGATCAAGGCAACCTAACATGTCCGCCTGCATCTTCCTCACAGACCGGCAGTTTGCCGGGGACACCCTTATCAACCCCGTCTAAGCACAATAGCCAGCCCTCGGTCCCTCAGATGTGGACAAGTAAAAGACCATTTCCTCCTAGCCATGAGAAAGCTAAGAGGTTGAATTTCACCATCTGCAAGCTCTTGGCTACAGAAATGCTGCCTTTCCGCCTGGTGGACACAGAGGATTTTCGAGACCTTATGTCCGTCGCAGTGCCCCAGTACCAGATGCCCAGTCGGCACTACTTCTCAAAGAAAGGTGTGCCTGCGCTCCACCAGCATGTCGCACACAACATCACCGCTTCTTTGAGAAACTCTGTGTGTGACAGGGTGCATTTCACCACAGACACTTGGACGAGTAGGCATGGACAGGGGCGTTACATGTCGCTGACTGGGCACTGGGTAACTATGGTGACAGCAGGACAAGGGGCTGCTGTCCAAGTCTTGCCGTCCCCACGAGTTGTGCGTCAATCCTCTTTATGTCATTTTTCCTCCACTGCTTCTGCCTCCTCAACCTCCTCTCGGTCTTCCACCTGCACCCAAAGCCTGTCTGGTCATGCCACAAGCTTTCTAACTGCGCAGAAGGGATCCTGCACACCTCCTTACTATGCTGGCAGTAGGGCTCAACGTCATCAGGCGGTTTTTACATTGAAATGTCTGGGAAATGTGAGTCACACAGCTGAGGAGTTGTGGTCAGCTCTGGAGAACCAATTTCATGAATGGTTGTCTCCACTGGACCTGAAACCAGGGAAGGCCGTGTGCGACAATGCTGCAAACCTGGGTGCGGCCCTTCGCCGGGGCAATGTCACACACGTGCCTTGTATGGCTCACGTGTTGAACCTGGTTGTCCAGCAATTTTTAGCCCACTATCCCAGACTAGATGGCCTTCTGCAGAGGGCACGGTCGCTGTGTGCTCACTTCCGCCGTTCGCATCCCGCAGCTCAGCGACTTACATCTCTACAGAAGTCGTTGGGCCTGCCACTTCACCGGCTAAAATGCGATGTGCCTACCCGGTGGAATTCAACTCTGCACATGTTGCAGCGACTGTGGCAGCACCGACAAGCCCTGGTGCAATACGTTCTGACGTATAGCCTGGGCCAACGAGATTCAGAGGTGGGGCAAATCACGCTGGAGGAGTGGTCTCAGATCAGGGACCTATGCACCCTTCTGCACAGTTTTGAAATGGCGACGAAGATGTTTAGTGCTGACGATGCCATTATCAGCATGACTATTCCGGTGATTTACATGCTGGAGCACATGTTAAACAGAATTCGGAGTCAGGTGGTGGCACAAGAGGAGGTGGAGGAAGTAGAGGAGGAGGAGTTGTATGCGGAAGGGCTAACATCTGCAAGGTCCAGACGGTCGGCAGCACCAAGGAGGCAGGCATGTGAGGGTGGGGGAGATGGTTTTACCAGGGCGCATGGTAGCAGCCAAACTAGTGAGGAAGGTGCAGGAGCCCAGGAAGAAGTGGAGGACGAACTGATGGAAGACTCATCAGATGAGGGAGACCTTGATCACATTTCTGTTGTGCGAGGTTGGGGGGAGAGGACAGAGGAAGGAAGCATGATTGTTACCTCGCCACCAACACAACAGGGACTTGGTGCTCCTGGATGCGCAACACACATGAGTGCCTTCTTGCTGCCCTACCTGCAACATGACCCTCGAATTGTGAGAATTAGAAATAATCCTGACTACTGGGTTGCCACACTGTTAGATCCCCGGTACAAAAGTAAATTTGCAGAAATTATTCCTGCCATAGAAAGGGATGCACGCATGCAGGAGTATCAGCAGAGACTGTTGCAGAATCTTACATGTGCTTTTCCACAAAATACCAGTGGTGCACGTAGTGAATCTCACAGTTCCAACTTGCCAACCGTGGGACCGTCAAGTGTTCAGCACTCAAACCGTAACAGAACCACAGTATCTGGTGGTAACATCAATTTTGCGGAATCATTTCACCACTTTTTTAGCCCATCCTTTGCAAGGCCACAGGAGACAAGAAGTCTGACACATAGTCAACGCCTAGAGACGATGGTACAGGAGTATCTCCAAGTAAACATTGAAGCCACGACTGTGTCACTGGACCCTTGCTCTTTTTGGGCTTCCAATCTGGATAAATGGCCGGAGCTAGCCACTTACGCCTTGGAGATCTTGTCATGCCCCGCAGCCAGCGTTCTGTCTGAACGTGTGTTCAGCGCTGCTGGTGGTGTGCTGACAGATAAGCGCACGCGGCTCTCCACTGATAATGTAGACAGACTCACGTTCATAAAGATAAACAAATCATGGATCCGAAACGACTTTTCTACCCCTGTGTCATCCTGGGGAGAGTAAAAGCTTGATGATTGTTTAAAATCACCCTACCAACCGTTTTAAGCTTTCAAATTACTAATCATGTTTATCTGTATCTTGACTGGAAAATAATTTGGGCTTTGTAGCAGTGTGCAGCACTGATCCTATTAGGCCATCTATAATAAGCTCCACCAGATTTAAAATTAAAAATAATTTTTAGCTGCATCTAGCCCGGAAAATAATTTTGGGGCTCCGAGATGCGCAAGACACATAAGTGCCTTCTTGCTGCACTACCTGCAGCATGACCCTCATATTGTCAGAATTCGAAGTAATCATGACTACTGGGTTGCCACACTCTTAGATCCCCCAAACTTTTCGATCAACCTTTTCATTTTAATAAAGACCAAAAAAATGGTCATTTTTGAAATTATAAGCATTAGCAGGTTGTTAGAAACTGAAATCAAACAGTTTTCAACTCAAAACTTTATTCTAGGTGATGTTACATTTTCACATAGGACCCCTTGTTCGAAAGGAGCTTCTGAACTCTCTCGTCCATTGAATTTGTCAGGTTTTGGATGGTTTCTGCTTCAATTGTTTTGCATGAGGACAGAATACCCTCCCAGAGCTGTTGCTTAGATGTGAACTCCCTCCCGCCATCATAGACACTCCTTTTAATGATGCTCCAAAGGTTCTGAATGGGGTAGAGGTCAGGGGAGCATGGGGGTCACACCATAAGTTTGTCCCCTTTTATGCCCATATCAGCCAGAGATGCAGATGTTTTATGTGCAGCATGAGATGGTGCATTATCATGCAGAAAAATGATCTTGCTGTGAAATACACGGTTCTTCTTCTTGAACCATGGTAGGAAGTGCTGTTTGAGAAAATCCACATACATTATGGAGTTCATCTTTAGCGCCTTCAGGGATCCTAAAGGGGCCGACAATCTCTCTCCCCATGATTCCAGCCCAAAACATTACTCCACCTCCTCCTTGTTGGCGCTGTAGCCGTGTTTGCGTGGGGTGTCCATCAACCAGCCATCCTCCACTCCATCCATCTGGACCATCGAGCGCTGCACGGCACTCATCCGTGAACAAAACTGTTTTGAAATCAGTCTTCATGTAATGTTTGGCCCACTGGAGCCGTTTCTGCTTGTGTGAAGTGGATAGAGGAGGTCGACAGGATGGCGTATGCACAGCTGCAAACCTCTGAAGGACCCTGCATCTTGTTGTTCGGGGGACGTTGGAGGCACAAGCAGCTTCAAAAACTTGTCTGCTGCTATGACAAGGCTTTTTTGCCGCTGCTCTTTCAACCTGACGTAATTTCCTCTAGGAAAGAGTCCTCAATTTGCCCTTATCAGCACGCACACGTGTGTACTGTGAATCAGCTACATACTTCTTGATTGCCAAGACACTTCATCCTGATCATCGCACAATGTTGATTGTAGTCATGCCTTGACCTAAACACTCCACAATTTGTTGCTTCTCAGCAGCCGACACATCCTTTTTCTTTCCCATTTTGGCAGAAAATGTAGGCTGCTGAATAATGTGAGAGAGCCTTCTTAAGTAGTCTTGCCTTTCATTGGACACACCTGACAAACTAATTAGCACTGATGTCTGCAATTGCTTACAGTGATATAAAGAGCCCTGACACACATCACCATCAATGAGTTTAACTGACAAACAAACAAATTCTTCCCTTATCACTCCTAAACACTTTTTGCATAATAATTTGGAACACAGTGTACATGTGCTTTTCCACAAAACACCAGTGGTTCACGTAGTGAATCTTACAGTTCTAACTTGCCAACCGTGGTCTGTATGGAGTTGTTCAATAAAGGGCCCAAAATTAAGATAACATAGATGGGAGAGGTCTCTATGAATAGGAATTCCTAAGTATTTGATACCCTGTGAGGGCCAGGCAAAGGGAAAGTTGGACTGGATGGAATCCTATATGGATTTGGGGAGGGAGACATCGAGGGCCTCAGACTTCGCTGCATTGATTTTAAAATTTGACCATGTAACAAAGTGATCTATTTCAGCCATAACAGCATGGATGGATATATGTGATTGAGTGATATATACTAGGACATCATCAGCAAATAGAGAGCACTTGTACTCGGTGCCTCCCACCTCAATCCACCTAATATTGGGGTTATGGCGAATTGATGAGAGCAGGTGCTCCGTCACTAGGATGTATAAGAGAGGGGACAGAGAACATCCCTGCCTTGTCCCATTGGTGATTGTGAAAGGTGATGAAAATGTTCTGACGCGCCCCCTGGGCCTTGGGACACCCGGAGCCGGACCCTTTTTGGTGGATGCTGGTGGTTGTAGTCTTCGTGGCGGCGATCCGGTTCCGTGGCTCAGAGCGGTCAAACCAGTGGCGGAACTATTTATGTGGTTTTGATGTTTAAATGTCCGACTACGCCACCCGTGGATTGCGGTCAGAGTGAACCGCCGCTACAGGGCAGACCGCTAAGGCTGGTGTTGTGGGTGCAGCAGAGCGTAGCATAACTCCCCACGGGAGGAGTATAGCCTCAGGGCAGTGTATGCGGAGGATGGGGGTGATGGTGCAGGGCAGCAGCAGTAACGACACGGAGTCAGTGATGCAGTTCAGGGCCTTTACTCACAGTTCTTATTATCCAGACCACGTCTGCAGGTAACGGCTGCCCACGTCGTACTGTGCTCACCAGGTGAGGGGCTCAGACAACTCCCAGATAACTTTGGAGCGCTTCACAGGACCCCCTTTGTGTGTCCTTTGTCTGGCCTTTCTTACCAACACTTCTGTCCGGCTGCCTCGGGCCTCCTCTTGGTAAACTTGGCGCCAGTTTCCCTGACCCTATGTGGTGCCTTCCTAGCGGGTGGAGCAAGGGGCTGCGCCACATAAAATGTCAGAGCCTCCGGTTTCTAGCTGAGGGTCGTTTCCTGCCTCCACTAGTTCGGGGACCGGTCTCCCCCTTTGGCCTGACCCCTCCACGCAGGTGGATTCGGGCGTGCGGTGGCGACTCGCCCGTCCGCACCCCTGGGATCCCTTCATTCCTCGTTCCTGGAGCCTTCTCCGCTCCTCTTCCTTCCTTCTCCCTCTTGCAGGCCTGGGCCTCTGTTACTAGGCCCGCCTCCGGAGCAGAGCTCATGCAGAGCCCCTGCTCCCTGCCACTTCTGCTCAGACTTCTCTGCACTGAACTAAGATGGTGCCCACCTTTTATACTCCCTTCTCAATGCACCCAGGAACTGCTTCCTCCCTGCTCCTGCACTGCAGGGTTCCCCTTCCTCAGTGTTCCCTCCCCCCACTCCAGCCAGGGACAGGGACTGTCGTGCCCATCTCAGGGGCATATTGGTCGCCCTGCCCCACGGCAATGTGGTGTAATGCATGCAGGTGTCGGGTCCTGATCCACACTCCATCCTTATCTGAGAGTGAGATATCACACCTCTGGGTGAGGTGCAATACGTCTGTAGCAACCGAGCCCTCGGTGCTACAGTTCCATTTATCTTCAGCCTAGGTGACGTATTGTGATACAGGGCCGTGATTTTGGCTATAAAAGGGTCCCCTAGACCCCTACCCCAAGCTTTTTAAGAGAATCATATATGGCGTGCCAGGAGACTCTATGGAATGCTTTCTCAGCATCCAACGAGAGTATCTACTTACAAATTTTTAACTGCATCTAGCCCAGGAAATACTTTGTGCCTAGTAGCAGTGTCTGCTAGTCAGCGGATTATCCCGGCTGTTAAGCAAGCTACACCACCTGTAGTTTGGACACTTAATTTTTTCAAAGGAAATGCTTCGGGACCACGGGATACTTAGTGAAGAGCATCAGGAGGCACCCCAAGGCATAGGGGCTGGGACTGGTACTAGGATGCCTTGCGGTGGACAGCCGAGCTCGATCCTTATAAAAGCTTTTTAACTGCAGCAGCTTTAGTGGACGCTACTGGAGCTGGAATTACGCGGCTGCTGGCATGAGACTTGCCCTCCAATAGATCCTTGTAAATGAATTTAAAGTGTATTCATTCAAATTAGAGGGACAATTTAAATTAAAAAGCTTAGAGCTGCCTCCACCACAGGGGGGCTCTCTCGACCCACCAGCGGACAGGCACCAGTATTGGGAGAGGGGGGCTGGCCGTCAGGGTTCACCGCGGCTCTGGCACAAACCCGGCGACACGGAGGTGGCACGGGCAGGAGCGGACTGGCCGTCTCGGCTTCTCACTTTTTGGATTTTAGAAGGGCATGACATGCCTATATCTGTGTCTCCCCCTCCTTTTACTCCTCCACCTCTTTTCTTTTCGCATGACTATATGTACTTGTCACTTTTCCATGTGTTAGTTGTGTCTTCTGAGCAGTTTGTCAGCTTTTGGACACCTTTGAAGGTGTTTTCTATGTGTTTCTATGTGTTTTTGTTTGCCTGCCATTGGTTTTAACGGTGTTCGAAGGTGTTCGATGAACAGTTCGACGAACAGTTCGGCGAACACACGGGTGTTCGACGAACCGAACTCGAAAACTACGGGGGTGGCTCAACACTAATGGTGACAAACCGCACAATGCTGAAGAGTTGTGGACAGCTCTGAAAGAGCAGGCAGATCTGTGGCTGACACCGCTGAACCTACAGCCAGGCTTGGTCATGTGTGACAATGGCCGGAACCTGGTGGCGGCTCTGAGGTGAGGTGAGCTCACACACATACCATGCCTGGCCCATGTGCTTAACCTCGTGGTTCAGCGGTTCTTGAAAACCTACCCGGATCTGTCGGATCTGTTTGTCAAAGTACGTCGCCTGTGTGCCCATTTTAGAGAGTCAGCTACAGCTTCCGCTGCCCTTGCCGTGCTTCAGCAGTGTTTGCAGCTTCCAGCTCACCTGACTGTTTTGCGGAACTCTAGATTGCAGATGTTGGGAAGGATTTGTGAGCAGAAGAGGGCAGTTGTTGACTAGCAGCATCAACAATGCCGTCGGTATTCAGGTCAGACTCCACACATAAGACCTCAGGTGTCATGGGTGTGTCAGAGGTGACAGACAGTCGTCCTGCAGTGGTTTGCAGGAGACCTCCACGTTTGGCAATGCAGACAGCTGCCTAGATAGGAGGCTGTCTTTAGGACCTAGCGACTACCTCCTTCTGTCCTGGATGTATATATACCTGATCTCTCCAGGTGGGCGTCGCCGGTTATACTCATTTCCACTTGGAACTTGGCTGAAGTAGCATCACGTCCTCTCCAGAGTCTTGAGGGCGTGTGCCCTGTTGGAGTTCTTCTAAAGCTGAGTTGTTGTTCCCCTGTGTTGTTTTCCCCTTTTGTCTTTAGGCTGCTAGTGGAGGTTGACTAGTGCTCATCTCCTTCCACCCCCAGCTATAGCCTTATGCCAGGGATAGTAGGGCGAGGCACGTGATTGGCGACAGCTGCGGAGGCTGTATAGGAACTTTAGGGGGAGCCAGGGTGACACTAGTCCAGATTAGAAGGTCACATCTTCCCCCTTTCCCTAGTGTCTGGGCTCCCTTTCCCTTTCCCCTCTGTGTTGCACTCACACCTAGCATGACTCTCTGTGTTGCACTCACACCTGGCGTAACATCAGGAGTGGACATGGATGTCAGACATTTGTACCATTTGTACCATTTGTACCATCCTCCAAAACTTTGAGGACTCCACCAAGATGGTGACTGGCGATGACGCCATAATTAGCGTCACCATCCCACTTCTCTGTCTTCTGAAATTCTCTCTGCTCACAATTAAAGAGGATGCATTGCAGGCAGAGCACAATGAGATTGAGCAAGGAACCATACAGGGTGATTCCACATAGCCCAGCCTCATGTCATCCCAATGTGGATTGTGTAACAATGAGGAAGAGGAGGAGAAGGAGGAAGAACAGGAGCTAGCTTCCTGCGCTATAGACAGTACTTCCTGCACAACTGTCATACCGTCTGTTCAGCGTGGATGGCCTGAGGACAGTGAGGAGGAAGAGGAGGAGGAGGAGAGCATGGTCAGTCGTCCTCTTGGTGAGGACACGGAAGTCTTGCCTCTTTGCAGTCTGGCACACATGGCTGAGTTTATGCTACGCTACCTTTCCCGTGACCCTCGCGTTGTCCAAATTTTGGGTGCCAGCAGGGGCCTACATAGAAATCATAGCAGAAGCTCTAATCGGGCCCCCCCAAAAAAATAAAAAATAAATAAATATTTGTCTGTGTAACAGAAGAGCAGATCTCACAACTTTCCAGCCTTTACATAGTAATTTTTCTCCTGCTGAAGTCCTAGATCCCTCTTTCATTTCCCCATAAAGTATGATGACAACAAAAGTGCCCCCCAAACACAGTATGATACCCCCATGGTGCATTCCTCATTAGCCTCCACATGCACAGTATAATGACATTTTGTACCCCACTTCAACTCCCAAGGCAAAGTATGGTGACCCTAATGTGGCACCCCTGAGGGTTCAGTCGCCACAGAGGTACTACAACTGGTGGTGCCTCACTCTCTGGTAAGGAAAGGGTACAGCCCGGGACCCCAACACCTGCATCCAACACTACACTGCTCCAGGCCGGCTGGAAGGGCAAGATGCACTGTGTTCTGCTGAGCCCTGTCCCTGGCTGGAGTGGGGGGAACCAGAGTGAGGGGGAGCCAAGTAGTGGGTGTGGGTGGAGGAAGGAGTTTAGGGGAGTATTGGTTAGGAGTATAAATAGGTGATCCATCTTAGGTAGTGAGGAGAAGTAGTAGTAAGTGGAGGTCTGTGTCTAGCAACAGGAGCAAGTGCTCTTCAGGAGCTCTGCTCCAGAGTGGGCCTGGTGAATGAGGCCCAGCGGAGGAGAGAAGAGGAGGGGAGCAGAGGAGGAAGGCTCCGGTAACTGAAGGGGTCCCAGGGGTACAGAAGGAGCAGGAAGCCACCCGTACGCTCTAATCTGTCAAGTGTCAGAGGGACCAGGCCGCAAGAAGGGAACCGGTCCCTGGGCTAGTCGTGTCTCTTCAAGCCTCGGTTAGGAAACCGGAGGCTTCTGACTTTTATGGTGCAGTTGCCATACTCGCATTCTAGCAGCTAAGAAAGGTAGCTTTGTAGGACCAGGGAACTCCAGGTGTCCCTGAAGGATCTGAGGACACCATCTTGGGGCTCAGTTTGTGAGGCGCAGGGCAGATGGGAGAGACCCAGCGCGGAAAGTCGGCTGAGGAAAGGAACATATAGGAAGGGGGTCCCGATAAGTACTCTCGAATTGCCAGAGGGACTTCTGAACCCCTGCTCGGTGAATGCAGGGGGGCACGGGAAGCAGTAACCTGTACAGTGTACCTGTGGAATCTAAAAAGAACTGTTAGTAAAATCGGATGACTACACTCACTGTTTCTGTCGGTTATTGCTGCCGCGCCATCGTCCCTTCTATGCCACAACGCCCTGCATCCCATCTATCAACTCTGCCCCGGGGGCCCGCTCCACCTGTGGGGAGAAAAAACATTCCAGCTGCCATCCCATCACCCCCGGAGGTCTGCAGCAGCGCTGGTAACTATTACCAGAAACCACAGGTGGCGTCACGAGACAAACTGTTAACAAAACCCCTTTTAAAGAGTGACCCAGAGGACGGGCCTGGGAGCCGACCGCCGTGACATCCCAAGGAGGTAAAGGCCTGGGTACCGAGTAACCCCCCCCATATATCCCCCTGGGGCGAGACACTAACACAGTATGATTCCCCAACTGTGACCCCCACAGAGCCCTCCATACACTATAATGGGCCTACATACAGTATAATGACCCGCACTAGCCCTCAAACAGTATGATGGACCCCAAACAGCCCTCCAAACAGTATGATGTACCCCACACAAACCTTCAAACCGTATAATTGCTTTCACACAGTATAATGGCCCCCCACATAGCCCTCAAAATATTATAATAGCCCCACATACCCTACTGATAATCCTCCATATAGTATAATAAATTTCCCATGGTCCTCCATAGAATATAATGCACTCCCCATAGCCCTCCATACAGTATATTACACACCCCATAGGGTAAAATGCAGCCCCATAATAGTATATTGCACCCCACAGTCCTACAGTATTATGGGCACCACGTACTCACTGATTTTTAAAATACCGTATATTTTAAATAAGCTGACCCGAGTATAAGCCGAGGCCCCTAATTTTACCACAAAAAACTGAGAAAACGTATTGACTTGAGTGTAAGCCTAGGTTGGGAAATGCAGCAGCTACTGGTAAATTTCCGAACCCTGGTACGTGTGGCACCTCTCATCCCCCAATCCTGGTACGTGTGGCACCCCTCATCCCCCAATCCTGGTACGTGTGGCACACCTCATCCCCCAATCCTGGTACGTGTGGCACCCCTCATCCCCCAATCCTGGTACGTGTGGCACCCCTCATCCCCAAATCCTGGTACGTGTGGCACCCCTCATCCCCCAATCCTGGTACGTGTGGCACCCCTCATCCGCCAATCCTGGTACGTGTGGCAATCCTCATCCCCCAATCCTGGTACGTGTGGCCCCCTCATCCCCCAATCCTGGTACGTGTGGCCCCCCTCATCCCCCAATCCTGGTACGTGTGGCCCCCCTCATCCCCCAATCCTGGTATGTGTGGCCCCCATCATCCCTCAATCCTGGTACGTGTGGCCCTCCTCATCTCCCAATCCTGGTACGTGTGACCTCCTCAATCCCCCAATCCTGGTACGTGTGGCCCCCCTCATCTCCCAATCCTGGTATGTGTGACCTCTTCAATCCCCCAATCCTGGTATGCGTGGCCTCCTCAATCCCCCAATCCAGGTACGTGTGGCCTCCTCAATCCTGGTACGCGTGGCCTCCTCAATCCCCCAATGCTGGTATGTGTGGCCCCTCTCATCCCCCAATCCTGGTACGCGTGGCCCCCTCAATCCCCCAATCCTGGTATGAATGGCCCCCTCATCCCCCAATCACTACACACACAAAAAAATAAACACTTATACTCACCATCCTTCCTCACCTCTGCTCAAGCGCTGCTGTGTCCTGTCTGCTGCAACTCATGTCAGCATCTGAGCAGCGCGCGCTCTCAGATGCGGAGGTGAGCTGCTGCTGCTTCTGACATTATTCACTCCTCTCCACGCCGGGACTATGGGCGTGGAGAAACGTGAATATGCATGTCAGCAGGAGCCGCTGCTCAGCGCTCCTTCGTGCCCGCTACTAAAGAGAATGAATATTCCCTCTTCTCCAAGCCCATGGGAGTGGAGAGGAGGGAATATTCATGTCCCTTTAGCAGCGGGCACACATGGTAGCTGCAGCAGCCGGCTACTGCGTGTGCCCCGCTCCTCCACCGCCGCAATCTCCCTCCCCCGCCACTATCCACCAATACTCACCTATACAACTCATCCACCCGCTGCTTGGGGCACCCCCGGGTCACAGGTCCCACGCGGTCATGGGCCCCATAGCAGTGGCGTGGCCTGCCGCCATTGGCGGTACGCCACTGGGTGACAGTCATTACTGGTTGGTGACACTTCTAGACCCACGCTACAAGGAGAACTTTCTGTCCCTTATTCCCTTGCAGGACAGGCCTAATAAAATGGGCAGCAAAAGAAGGCCCTAGTTGTGGAATTAATTTAAAAATTCCCATCTGAAAATGCTTGTGGCAGAGGTCACAGTTCGTTGGACAACCAAGGAGTACAGCCGAGAGAGACACAACTCCAATCCAGCAGAGGCAGTGGAACACTGTCAAAGTTCTGGGACAGTTTCCTCAGACCCTCCCATTGCACAGGCCCTGAGGCGCGGGGCACTCTCCCAGGGAAAGAAAAGTTTCAGAAGATGGTGAGGGAGTACCTTGCCGACCGTACCAACGTCCTCCATGATTCCTCTGTGCCTTATAATTATTGGGTATCCAAGCTGGACAAGTGGCATGAACTGTCTCTCTATGCCTTGGAGGTCCTCGCCTGCCCTGCCGCTAGCGTTTTGTCAGAGTGCCTCCTGTGGAATTATAACCAATAGGCTCATCCGCCTGTCAACTGAAAATGCTGACAGGCTGACTCTTATAAAAATGAACAAGTGCTGGATTGGGCCAGACTTCTCAACACCACCGAATGATAGCAGCGTAACATAAACTTAAATCCAGTGTCTTTTCTTTTGGGAGGTCTAACTCTATTCCCATGCACCTCTGTCTTCACACCCAGACATGGATATACGCTTCCTGATTTTGCCTCATCCTCCACCATAAGTACTATATCAACATATCTACGTCTCTTGCAAGGGGCATTGGAGTTCCTCCAAATTTTTGGCAGCCATTGCTTCAATGCATAGGCAAACAGTATGGGAGACTCACTTCCTAATAATGGGAACATTGTTTTCAGGAGGTCCTCCGACCTCTACGTCTCTTGCAAGGGGCATTGGAGTTCCTCCAAATTTTTGGCAACCGTTGCTTCACTGCTTAGGCAAACAGTATGGGGTATGGGAGACACACTTCCTAATAATGGGAGCATTTTTTGCAGGACGCCCTCCGAGCTCTACATCTCTTGCAAGGGTCATTGGAGTTCCTCCAAATTTTTGGCAGCCATTTCTTCACTGCATAAGCAAACAGTATGGGAGACACACTTCTTAATAATGGGAGCATTTTTTGCAGGAGGCCCTCCGACCTCTACGTCTCTTGCAAGGGGCATTGAGTTCCTCCAAATTTTTGGCAGCCATTGCTTCACTGCATAGGCAAACAGTATGGGAGACACACTTCCTAATAATGGGAACATTGTTTTCAGGAGGCCCTCTGACGTCTACATCTCTTGCAAGGGCATTGGATGTCCTCCAAAATTTTGACAGCTGTTGCTTCACTGCATAGGCAAACAGTATGGAAGATCCACTTCCTAATAATGGGAACATTGTTTTCAGGAGGCCCTCTGACCTCTACGTCTCTTGCAAGGGGCATTGAAGTTCCTCCAAATTTTTGGCAGCCGTTGCAGTCACTGCATACGCATTAACAGTATAGGAGACCCACTCGTTAATAATGGGAAAATAGTGGCCCTTTGAAAATAGTAAGGGCTGCCTGATGGCCCTATAAAAATAGTTTTTGTGACTTTTAGAGTCCCTCCATCATAAATGAAATAGGATGTGTCTGATGATGTGTCACACACCACATGGCCACATAAGGTTGTAAAATGTTAAAATGACATTTCCCGGTGAATGCATTTGTCTTGGTTGAAAGCAATGCAAAAGTGCAAAAACGCATCAAAAACGCTACGTGTGAACATAGCCCAAGGTGTGGAGGAGCATTTTCATTTTTGTATATTTATTTTGCCTTATATACAAGTCATTAGCCTGGAAAGGATGTTCCTTAACATATTTCCCAGGAACATCCATTTTGATTTTGTTTTTGGATGTTTTGGTTTCGTTTTAGTACGTTGTTTACAGCAGTGACCTGGGAGTCAGAAATGCATCCAGGGGTCTTCCTCATGCTGTTTCCATGTCATTTGAGCAATTTTTAGGCCCTCTGCAGACTGCCGGGGGCGGATGCTAGGAAAATGCTCGAGTTTCCCATAGACTTACATTGGGCTCGTTACTCAGACCAAGCATCCGAGTATTCCAATTTGCTCGACTCAAACAACGAGTACCCGAGCATTTTAGTGCTCGCTCATCACTAGACACCACTCATTTTCATATAATGTGCTTAAAATCAGCAAAATGGTGAAAGAAATTATTTTTATGGCATTCATGGAGCCATAAAAATTATCTGGCAATATCTCTAAAGTGAGTACAATTTTGGTGATACCGAACTTGAACAAGGTTTGTAGACTTTAGCTGAAAAAAATCTGAATTTTAAAATTTCATGAAAAAAAATCTCGTTTTTGCCATTGTTTGAGACCTGTAACTCTTCTTTATTGTTCGATTTGTGGCACCCTGCTACCACAGGTAGCACAGGACCCAAAAGGGTGCATGGATGGACTTCTCCACAAGAGGCCCTCATTACATAACAGACATCTCCACCCTTCCACCTCATACCACCAGAGGGAGCCCTGTTAGGGATATATATACTGGAGGGTGGAGTTAGGTAGGCAGAGTGTGCTGGCACTAGAGATCAGTGAAGAGGCAGCACCTGTTGTGCTGCTGTGCTGAGGGCAAGCCAGGGCTCAAAGCACATGCTGAAGCCTGAGGGCCTAGAGCGTGGCCGAGGCAAGGAGAGGAGAGAGGAGTTAAGGGGGCAGAGGAGCACCTTAAGCTCACCCCAGAACACAAGCCGGACACTGGGTCCGCGCCTACAGGGTCCTCTACACCCAGTAGGGATAACCGGCATACCAGGAAGATTACAGCCTGAAGCTATAATCATTTACAGAACTAGGAACCACGAAGGCCCCAGCATCCAGGAATAGTGGTTGCCAGAGAAAAGTTCTACTACCAAGCAGACAGGTGAGAGAGTGAAACAGCACAGAAGCTAGGCCTAGTTCCAGGCTGGCCAGGAGCTTTAGAGAGAGGAAGAAACAGATCAGGAGGCCTACTACCCGTTCACTGGAGAGAGTCCAGAAGTGCACCCTTCCTACTGAGTACGCTGGACCATACCTGCCATTACACCAGTAAAGGTACTGAAGCGAATCCCCTGTGTGTGTGTCCATCATTCCCCCTGACCCGACTGGGCCACCTCTTACCTGCATCCCTTCCATCAACCCTGCCCCGGGGGCCCGCTCCACCTGTGGGGAACCGAAGCATCCCAGCTGCCATCCCATCACCCCCGGAGGTCTGCAGCAGTGCTGGTACCCATTACCAGGAACCACAGGTGGCATCACGAGACAAAACTGTTATTCATCCCTACAAGTAACAAGCCCCTTTTTAAAGAGTGACCCCAGAGTACGGGCCCGGGAGCCGACTGCCGTGACCTCCCAAGAAGGTAAAGGCCCGGGTACCAAGTCCCCCATATCCCCCTGGGCGAGTCAACTCTGCCTGGCGTCAAGAACAGGATTTTGTGCCCGTTGCCACCGGGTACTGTGTGCCGTAATTGAACTGTGTTTGAATTGTGGTGAACATCGCCGCCATTACCGCGTCACCGCGCGGGAAGAAGAGGGGCATAACCGCGGGAACCAGAGAGGCGTGACCGTTGGTTACGCGCAACGCCCAAGCCCTGCCTCGCGCTCTGACGCAGCACCAGGAAGCGTCAGGTCCTGGAAGGAGTCCGTTGTCTGCGGAGCTGCGGCCTACCCAAGAAAAGCAAAGAAGGTAGGCTACGGTCTACTAGGGGGGCGCAACCATGGCCGACAACCAGCAAAACGCCGGAGCACCAGATAACGCTCCCGATGCTCAACTCGCACCCAGCGCTGCTCAGGCCGGAGCAGCCACCCCACCAACAGGGGTCGTGACTCCAGTGATACAAATGGCCCTGCCGTATGTCTTCGAAGCGAAATGGCTTCCCCAGCATGACGGCAAACCAGACACCCTGTCTGGGTTCAAAAGAAAAATATGCGGTGTATTGGACATGTACTCAATGACTGGTAAACAGAGAGACGCTGTTGTGCTGGGACAATTGGCTGGTGCCGCAGAGCGGGAAGTTGAAACCTGGCCAGCCGCAGACCAGGAATCAGTATCTATTATATTTAAGAGACTGCAAACTGTCTTTGAAAACCGCACTGAGACAGATCTTCGGATGAGGTTCTACCACTGGACCCAGAAACCTGAGGACAGTATCCGGCACTATTCCTGGCGTTTACAAGAGGCCTTGCGGGCCCTGAAACAGGTTAGTCCAGCCAGCATACATGATGAGGACAAAATGCTGATAGAACAATTCATCCAGGGGTTAAGGTCCCAGGAGGAGAGCAGAACTGTACGGTGGTGGGCCTTAGATAATCCAAATGCCACCTTTGACACCCTGAAGGACATGGCTATTAAGGGCCTCCAGACCCTGGAAACATCAGATACTGCCATTCAGCGTTACCAGGGTGGGGCCACCCCAGTGCCCACAGCACTCACTGCCCCTTCATTAGCGGCTGAGGCAAAAGTGCAAACAGCGTCCCCTAGCGAGCTGGACAGCCTGCGCTCTGAAGTGCGTCAGCTAAGTAAAACCCTGACCACTATCCTGCGAGCCCTGCAGCTACAGACGGAGACCGAGCCGGATGGAAGGATCCTACTCGCCGACAGTCCTGAGGATGTCCCCTGGATGAGGAGAAGAAGGAGGACAACGCCACCCTGTGGGAGCACCGACGACCGACCTCGCCCTCCAGTAGAACTCATTTGCTACCGTTGCCACAAGGCAGGGCACACCACACGGATCTGTACTTTAAACGGGCAAACCCTGGGGCCAAGGGCCGACACCCAAGATTAGATCAACCAGGCCCATCGAGCTGGTACGACCGGTTTGTAGGAGGAAGGCCTTTCCTGTCCATCATGCTGGACGGCATAGCAACACCTGCACTACTGGACACCGGGTCACAGGTAACCATCATACCTAATGTCCTCTACAAAAGGTTCTGGTCCAAAGATGAACTCCACCCGCCAGACCCAAACCTCTCTGTATATGCCTCCAATGGCCTTCCTCTTAACCTAGTCGGGGTTAAGGACGTGACAGTGAAGGTGGGAAGATTGGAACTAAAGGACCAAGGACTGATTGCATTAGAGTCTAACCCTGGTGATACAAACCCATATATGATAATTGGTACAAATGTTGTTGGTAACTGTTTGGGAGAAGTGTTGTTCTTACTCCAACAGATTGCTGACACTGCCAGACCAGGGCAGAGGAGGGTGCTCCAGAAGGAAATTTGCGCCCTCCTGTACCAGCAACAGGTAAAACTAACAGGTGGTGAGATTGGTAATGTGCGGGTGACAGACCCGATACCCATTGTGATTCCCCCCACTAAGTGAAATGCTGATTTGGTGTAGGGCAGCAATAGGTCTCAAGGGACAGAACTACCAGGCGGTAGTAGAGCCCGTTAACTCAGAGCACAGACCTACACTCCTAACTGCTAGAGGAGTAGTTGATGTGCGCAATGGGAGGGTACCCGTACGCCTCCTAAATTGTGGGGAGGAGGAAGTCAAATTGCCAAGATACGCCACTGTTGCCAGACTGTATACTGTGGATAATAATGCCATACACACAGTGGAATCCTTGACCCCATCAGATACGGTGGAGGACAATGACTCCAAAACCCAGCTGGAGGAATGGTGTTAACAGCTCCATGTTGGAACTGACGCCACTCCTGTCCATCAAAAACACGGTGTCTACAGAGTGGTTCAGGAATATGAACAGGTGTTTAGTAAACACTCACTTGATTATCGAATAACACATAAGGATGTATACCCTTTGCCCCGTATAGAGGAATCCCTGGCTGCACTAAAATCTGCAAATTATTTCTCCACATTGGATCTCACTAGCGGGTACTGGCAAGTCTCTGTTGCTGAGGAACACTGGGAGAAGACAGCCTTCACCACCCCGATGGGATTATGCGAATTCAACAGCATGCCATTTGGACTCTGCAACGCACCCGGGTAGTTCCAGAGGTTGATAGAGTGTTGCTTGGGACACCAGAACTTTGAGACAGTGCTGCTATACCTGGATGACGTTATCGTGTACTCGAGGACGTATGAAGACCATCTAAAGCACCTGGCGGAGGTATTTGAGGCATTGTCCCGGTATGGGATGAAACTAAAACCCTCCAAACCTTCCGTTAAAACTGTCAAACAGTCGCAAATCATGCACACGGGAGTGATTCAAACACAACACCGAGCAGCTGTAACTACTCGGTGCTCGCCCGAGCATACTCGCCGAAAGGGTTAACAGAACATACTCGCTCATCACTAGAGCTGAGTGAAGACTTGTTTTTTGTGTGGCGAGCTGTGCAGTTTCTATTTGGGATACATACCGTGGGTCCAATTCATGAAGACCGGCGTTGTTCATGGGGGGGGGTGTTAGAGTCAGAGGGTCATGATTCATAACTAAGCAACCTCTTCATAAATCAGGAGCATCAGACGAGCAGGATACACCTTTGTGTGGACCTCGCCAAAAATACTACTCCGGTAGTACCTTATATAGCGAATTCCACCGCTTGTCAACAATTTCACGTCTCCCGAGATCTCATTTCCCGAGATCTCTCTGCGCATGCTCTGGCAGCCATTTTGCCGAAGCACAGCGCTATGTACGGGATAGGGAACCTTTCCCCCGCTCACTGCCGGCTTCTGAGGAAGGGGCCGCAGCATCGCCCGCCACCACCGGGGCCTGCAGCATCGCCCCACCACCACCACCGGGGCCCGCAGCATCGCCCCACCATCACCACCGGGGCCCGCAGCATCGCTCCACCACCACCGGGGCCTGCAGCATCGCCCATCCACTGCTGCAGCCGTCACCGCCGACTTCTGAGGATCGGGCCCGCAGCATCGCCCTACTCCTGCCTCCACCGCCATTCTCCGGTATGTGTGACCCCTGCTCCACCACTGCTGTCCCCCAGGTGAAAAGGATTATAAGGCGCACCATTTTATTTAAAAAAAAAACAACATTTTTTTCTATTTTGCACCCCCAAAATTTGGGATGCGTCTTATAATCCGGTGCGTCTTATATTCTGCAAAATACGGTAATTATAATTAATTTGTTAATATTTATATTAAGCAGAATTAATTTCAGCTATTGGTTCGGCCTCCACAACAGTCACGGTCTCTCATGTGGCCCCTTGGAAAAATGAATCACCCACCCCTACTATATACGATAGTGAAATCAATTCATATTTAAATCTCCCGTACTCTTCTCTTTTTCTTCTCTCCCATTTTGTCTCATTTTACAGTTAAAATTGAGAAAAGTATAAAACAATCTTCTCTGAGAGAAGAGCTCAGCTATGTCTTCCTCTTCATCTTCGCTGTCCTGCTTGTGACTATAAAACAAGTGGCTGCAGCAGGAGCCTCCCCCTTTTGTTAAAACTCCTCATCGTGGACATCAAGGAGTTTAGTCAAACCCTATTTAAAAGTAATACCTCCACATAAGCCTGGGAGACAATGGAGTCATAATATTCTTCCCATATCTATAAAGCAATATTATTTCTCATGATACTCACTGGTAGGAAACCCCTGGGCAAAGTAGGAATATGGTTCCCCTTTCCAATTTTAAAAAGGTGAGAAAATTATATATATATATATTTATAAGACCCCCAAGTGGGTCAATCACTGTCGAAAGAGGGCCAATAATCAGTGCCAAAGGGAGTTCTATAAATATATTGTCCATAGAATATTCAGGGCCATATACTGCCCTAATAGTAATGTCATATAGTGCTTAAATAATAGGACCACCATCACTTCTAGGTAAGAAATTTGGAGGTTAGCCAAGCACATAGTCATAGTCATAGGTTTTACATGGAGCACAAGTTGTGCTCCATTAGGATGTTATCAATTCCATGGATGGCAAGACGAAGAAACAAATCAATCTTGGAACAAATGAAGCCAGACACTTCACTCGAAGCAATGATAACCAAGCTATGACTTGCCCACTTTGGACACATCATGCGAAGAGATCAATCACCGGAGAAGGACATCATAGTTGGAAGAATAGAAGGAACAAGGCGAAGAGGAAGACCAGCAACCCGATGGCTTGATACTATCAAGATAACGGCGGAGAAGACCCTGATGGACCTATCTAGGATTGCGGAAGATCGATCTTACTACAGATCATGCATCCATCAAGTCGCCTTGGCTCAAGATGGAGTTGAAGGCCCCTATATAAATACATATGCTCCATTCGTCCCCTCCTAGCCATAGTTTTGTAGCTGGTGGAGACAAGGGGACATGGAACCTCCATTCTGGAGATCGGTTGGGATTCCAATGGTGGGACCCACTCTGACCAAACAATCGGAATATCTCTTTAGAGCTCCCATGGCCCAATTGAAAATCTCTAAGAGAGCCCCCACCTGCCAGGTGCCATTTATAACACTGGTGACAACTTTTGTGACAGAGGGGCTATTAATCCCCCTCTGACACCAGAGTTCAGATGCGACTGCTACCTCTGCACCCCCAGATGGCCCATATTTTTGCTGAATGGCTCTTAGACATATGATGAAGTTGTTACCGGGTGAGGATGTCAGTGCGGATTGTTCCGCTCACACCGAGCTCAGCAAACACTATTTATCACTGAAGATTACATTCCTGAAAACCAAATATGTCTGTCTTGGAGAAGGAATGCTTGGTCAAACACTGAGCTCCACAGAAGCTGCTGCTTACAAGGTGCTTCATTTGTTCTACAAGATGAGCATAAATCACTGTATAAAATAAATACCCTGACATGGAAGAATGCCTCCGTATGACTGCCGAGCGAGCGGGACTGTGCGAACTGTGCCCATAACTGCTCCTCATACTGTCCTCAAATGTGAGCAGAAAGCACCGAGATACTTACAATGCAACACAGAGAACCTCATAGACAGTCATCCCTGTAATACATGAGATAAAACCCAAAACATCATGAATATTATCTGCATAAACATGACTGCGTAATGTGTGACTATAGGCCCGTTGTGCCCATTGAAACCTTTCAACTTATCTATTAAATAAAACACAACCCACTGCGTGACGCTGGAATGTTAAGGTCTCAGCAGCCTCAGTTATTCAATAAACTATAATAACAACATTCTTAAATAACCAGCAAAAGGAGGGGGGAGTTGAAGGTTGAATCCCCATTTAAAACGTGATGCAATGACAGCTATTCCCCACCGCCCCCATCCGCACCGGCTCAGGGGCACCCAGCTGTCTGCTGCCCGAACCAAGTTGTCCCGCTGGGACCTAACCAGTAGGGAGCCACCTCCACTTTAAACCTTCCAACATCTCAGGAATCAATCCCGGGACTGGTCTTCCATCGTCCTTCAAAACCCCCCTCCTTTTACGCCAATTGCTGTGACAATTAAGATGCAATTACATTAACCAAAACATATGATAGGGGCGGGACGTTTCACCTCTCAGCTCCACAGTGAAATGGCCATCCCCCATGGGCACCCCCTTTTATCTAGATCTCTGCAGGACCACCCACCAACCTATCAGGTAAGTCTATTCAAACAGCTACCTCCTGCTCCTCCCCTAAAAAACTCCCCAACAAACCACATTCTAGACACTTTAACCCCTAACTGCCCACGCTTCGGGCCTAGCAGCCCTACTAAGTCATGTGGCCCTCCCCTCTCACTCATTGCTAAGGGGTGCAGTCAGGGCCATTACTTTACTTATCCCGTACTGATCCTGAGTTACATCCTGTATTATACTCCAGAGCTGCACTCATTATTCTGCTGGTACAGTCACTGTGTACATACATTACATTACTGATCCTGTACTGATCCTGAGCTACATCCTGTATTATACTCCAGAGCTGCACTCACTATTCTGCTGGTGCAGTCACTGTGTACATACATTACATTACTGATCCTGAGTTACATCCTGTAGATCTTTTATTATAAAAATTAAAAACATAACAATAATAATAACAGAAACATAACAAAATTAATAACCAGAAAATAAACAATGTAATGAACTGGTCCAGCCGCTCCCTCTCTCCTCACACACACATTATACATATATACACAATAATAACTACCTACACCATGACATCTGGTCCGGTTACCAAACAAATAATAACAATATAATAAACAATAATCGACAAATTATATACATACTAATATATACATTCTTTTTTTTTTTTTTTTTTTAATAAATAAAATAAAATAAATACTAACTATACAAATATATACAAGACAAAACAAAACACCCCACACTCAAGCCCACCAGTCCCTCCCCGGCACTGACCTGAGAGCTGGTCCTGCGCCTCATGCCTCAGTCCAACGTCCATAGGCCAGATCAGGCAGTGCCAGTTTTTCACCCAAATAACCAGTGTCCCACAAGATGAACCCACCTCCCCCCTTTTCCCTCCACCCAACCTAACACCTACACCCAAACCCATATATACAATATATACAGAAACAAACAATACAATAACCACAACTGACAAAGCCCAAGTTCGGCGCCTGCAGCCTTACATCACTGTCTACTGATCAATAAAACAAAAATCTATGGTGTCAGCAGCAGCCCACCACCAGGAGAGGAGATGACCAGACTAGGGCACACTAAAAGAAAAGCCCCTCCAGAGGAGAGCGGCCCTCCGTGTACCCAGTCTCTCATACTCCAGAGAACGCACCTTCACCAGGTCACCGAGTATGGTCCTAAACACATCGTCCACTGGGAGGATTTTCCGCTGCGTCGATACTAAGCACCGTGCGTTCCACGTGTGATACCTAACCACTGCGCTAACTAGAAATAAGGTGCAGCGGTCCCGACCACCCAGGTCCCCGAATGCTCCATAGGCCCATTCCGCATAAGAGAGACCGGCCAGCCGGGGCCAGCCAATGGAGGCGCCCACCCTGTTGTACACCTCTGTGTTAAAGGGACAACGAAGCAGGAAGTGGTCCATGCTTTCAAGCATGGTACCACAATGCTCCCGAGGACAGTTCCTGTCCTCAGAGCTCCTACACTTCAGATTGTCCCTCACACACAGTTTCCCATGGAAGCAGCGCCAAGCCAAGTCCCAAACCTTCGAGGGGATCCTGATAGAATTCAAAAGATGCAGACCCACCCCAAGATCCCGACTTGGGCAATCCCTGAGCGCCAGAGGCCTCTGAAAATGGGTCAACAGAACCCTTTTGTCAAGGAGCTTCCTTGGCAGAGTCCTGACCTCCCACATTCCCAGACCCCACCGGCGAATTACCTTCAGAACCACGGTAGCGTAAGCCGGGAGATGTCCATGCGGTGTGCGGAGATCCTTCACTTGCCCTCCTGTCTCCCATTCCTGGAAGAAAGGCTGAAACCATCCCTTACAGGAGAATACCCACGGAGGAGCCCTCTCTTTCCAGAGGTTTGCAATATTGATCTTAATGAAGGTATTCACAAGGAATACCACAGGGTTGACCATACCCAACCCTCCTAGTCTCCTCGTACGGTAAGTAACCTCCCTCTTGACCAGGTTCAGTCTATTCCCCCATAACAGTTGAAAGAACAAACTGTAGACCCGAGTCCAGAGAGGCTCTGGCAAGATGCACACACTGCCCAGATAGATCAGCAAAGGGAGCAGGTAAGTTTTGATCAGGTTTACCCTTTCCCTTAGGGTCAAAGACCAACCCTTCCATTGGTTCACCTTCTGAGTGGCGATCTCTAGCCTGCTGTCCCAATTTTGTTTGGGGTAATCCCCCTGGCCAAATTCGATGCCAAGAACTTTTGCAGAGAGTTTGGGTTCTGGAAGGGTGTCCGGGAGATCAAAACCAGGATCTCCTCCTCCCAGCCAGAGACTCTCACACTTATCCCGGTTGATCTTAGACCCGGATGCCTCCGAGTAGCGATTTACCTCTGACATCAGCCATTCTGCCTCCCCATCAGAGGAAACAAAAACGGTGACATCATCGGCATACGCCACCACTCTCAGAGTGGCTTCCGGTGCTGCCCGGTCCATCCCGATCCCAGCCAACGGTCCACGCTCCACCCTCCTAAGAAGTGGGTCAATCGCAAACACGTACAGTAGCGGGCTCAAGGGACAACCCTGGCGAACACCACACCCAACCTCAAAAGAGCTGCCAATCCAACCGTTCACAAGCGGGAAACTCTCTGCCCCAGAGTACAAGGTCTTAAGCCAATCAACAAACCCCCCCGGCAGGCCATACCTCAGAAGGACAGACCAGAGGTACTCATGATTAACCCGATCAAACGCTTTTGCCTGGTCCAATGACAGCATGTACCCCTTCCAGTGGCCAGCCCTACCCTGCTCCACCGCCTCTCGGACACAGAGTACAGCACTAATTGTACTGCGGCCCGGAACAGAGCAATGCTGGGCCCCCAAATTTCACCAGCCGATTAAACAGCACCTTTGCCAAAACCTTCCTGTCTGCATTGAGAAGCGCTATGGGACGCCAATTCTCAATGCAAGATGGGTCCTTACCCTTTGACAAGATGATCAGGGCAGACCTCCTCATTGACTTTGGCAGAGTGCCCGAGGAAAGACACTCATTGAATACCTCAGTCAAGAGGGGAACCAAGGCGTCCTTAAAGGTCTTATAGAATTCAGATGTTAAGCCATCCGGACCGGGAGATTTCTTCAGGGCAAGCCCTTCAATCGCCAACTTAACTTCCTCTTCCCTGATCATCTCTGTCAAAAAGCCAAGAGAGGGGTCTACCCCTGGTTCGGGGACGGCTTCAGCCAGAAAAGCCGACATCTCATCCCAATCCAGATCCCTCTTCCCCAAGAGGTGCGAGTAGAAGGATCTGACAACCTCCAGGATCCCTGATCTGGATCTTTTCAGGGACCCCGCAGTGTCAACCAGTCCTGTAACAACTTTACTATTCACTGACATCTTGCAGTTTCTATAAGGGTCGGGCGAGCGGTACTTCCCGTAATCCCTCTCAAAAACCAAAGATGCGTGTCTATCATACTGACACCTCATCAGCAAAGATTTCACTCTGGAGATCTCCTCGCGGCTACCTCCAGTTGAGACAAGATGCTCGAGTTTCCTCCTCAGGCCCTGATACAGGCGGTACCTGTCCAGGCTCCTGAGGCTCGAGAGCTGGCGGAAGAATCTCGCCACCCTTTTCTTAAACATCTCCCACCACTCTGACTTACTACTACAAAGATCCAGTAAGGGTACCTGGCTCTGAAGAAAATCCTCAAAGGACTGTCTTATCTCCGCTTCTTCCAAGAGAGACGAATTGAGCCTCCAAAAGCCTCTTCCCATCCGGGGGGTCTCTGTAATATTCAGGGAAAACAAAATCAAACAGTGATCGGAGAACTCCACCTCAACAACAGACACTGCTGAAGAGACGGCTTCCTCCTTTAAATAAAACCTGTCTATCCTGGACCTACAGTTACCTCTATGATAGGTGAACCCCTCGTGGCCTGCGGTGTGCCGGATGTGGACATCCACCAGGCGAGCCTCACTAGCTATACTATTAAGGGCGACGCTATCATAAGTCAGCTTGTCTCTGGAACCTCCTCTATCCCGGGGCCTCGTGACAGTGTTGAAGTCCCCTCCAAAGACGACCTGCCGACTCGTAAAAAGGTAGGGCTTGATCCTCATAAAGAGACACTTCCGGTCCCATTTAGATTGGGGACCATAGATGTTAATGAGCTGAAGCTCTTGTCCCTTCATGAGGACATCTAATATCAGGCACCTCCCCATTTCTAACTCAATAACCCGTCGGCATTCTACCGGTGCGGTAAAAAGGACCGCCACTCCGCTATACGGCTCGGCCGCAAGAGACCAATAGGAGGGCCCGAGTCTCCACTCCCTCTTAGCTATAAACACCTCTGCCATATTTAGCAGCCTGGTCTCTTGCAAAAAGAAAATGTCAGCTTCAACCCGGCTGAGAAAATCAAAGGCCGCAAATCTAGCCATGTTTGACTTAATGCTGGCGACATTAATGGACGCCAGCGTCAACGGAGTGGGTACCGCCATCATTGGTGATTGAGTTAGATGGCTTTCTTCTTCCCACTCCCCTTATCCTCTGCCTCAGAGGAGGAATCCTTCCCCCTCTTTAATGACACAGAGGTGTCCATTCCCACATTTTTCCTTCTTTTTTCGTCCTCGTCTCCGGACTCTGGGCCAGTCCCTCCCCCCAAGGACCTTGCATCCCCAGGAGAAGGAGACTCGGCGCCCCCTGTAAGCTCCGCTGAAGCCGGAACCTCATCCTCAGCCTCCTCCTCAGAGGAAGAGATGTTATCAAGGGCTTGGAACCGGTTAGAAAGACCAACTAGAGGGGAGTCGGTTTTACCTTCCTTAGGTACCTTGGTCAGAGCGGGAGAAGATGTTTTGTCTCCCTTCTTTCTCTTCTTTTTGGTGCCGAGCTTACGCTTGTGCTCTAGCCACCGCTTATTATCCTCATCCATACTTTCATAATGGGAGGATTCTGAAGCAGAGGCAGTTTCCTCCCTGTGGATCCTCCTGACCTCCTCATCCAACTCATCATCCCTCGGGGCCTCAGCAGCAACACTGGCATCCAGGACAGGGGCTGCCCCGGTAGTCTGGGGCTCGCCCCGCTCCCTCTCCTGTCTGCGCTTGTCTAGACGCCTCAGCTGGGCAGGCGTCTTTTTATTGCTTTTCTTCCCTGGCCCCTCAGCTCCCCCACCCCTGCTAGTCCCCTCTCCAGCAGAATCGGCCTCACGGCTTACTCCCACCGGGGTCTCGACTGCATTAGCAAAGGAGCAAGGACAACGGCTGAATGGGTGGCCTAACTCACCACACAGGTGGCACCTAATCTCCACACAAGAGGCGGCAAGATGGCCGACACCCCCACACAACGCGTATTTCTGCACGGTGCAGTTTGCACTGAAGTGTGTGGAGTCGCCGCACCTGTGACAGAGCTTCGGTTGCCCCTGGTAGAAGACCAGGATACGATCCCTACCCAGGAAGGCAGACGATGGAATGTGGGCAACCGTACCACCTGAACGCTTAAGTTTTACCATAAACGTCCAGGCCCCTGACCAGATACCAAACTCGTCGCGGTTTTTCTTTGGCATCTCCACCACCTCTCCATACCGACCAAGCCACGTCATGATGTCATAGCAAGAAAGCGACTCGTTACGAGTCATCACGGTCACTTTCTTGATCTGGTTGAACGGCAAAGTCTCGCCAGCCGGGCTCATGTTTTGCCAACTCATAATTCGCCCAGAAGAGCTCAAGCCCCTCTGGCCGAACAAAGCGGACATCAAACTCAGGCGTGGAATAGGGATGTATCAAGGCGTAGATGTCAATCGCCTTGAAGCCCATCCTCAGCAGGAGCTCCACAACTTTAGACCTTGGAGGACATGCATCACTGCCCCTCCACCGAAGACGGACCACATTCCTATGCACACTGCCTGGCCCGGCTGTTGGGAGGGACCACACTGTATCCCCCCCTTTTAGCTCTCGGAAGGCCCCGAGGCCATGCCTCTCTATCCAGAAGGATAGATCAACCTCTCGACCCTCCACCATTAGTGATCTCTCCCCCTTCTTTAGAGCCTCCAGAAGGCGCCGTTGCAACATGCCGTCCCCAAAGCCCGGAGACGAGGAGGATGCCCTATTTGCCACGGAGGTGACACTGGCATAACTCTGGACAGGTGTTGCCATCCCCGGGGGGGCAACCGGACCAGTGACCACATCAGCCCCAACAGCATCACCATTACCCACCCCCATCTCACCCTCCACCAAACCAGCAACCACACCACTAGACAATGAATTAGCCTTATTCACCCCCACCACCACATTCATTCCTGCTGGACCAGTAACAATGGCGGATGACATTTTGACCTCCGCATCAGGCACAAGGGGCTCAGTCACCTCCATGGAACTGGAGGCGACCTCACCCCCGGTCTTATGTGTGCCCTCCACATCATCGGTCGGTAATTTCCGCTGTTTGGCATTCGGTATAATGTGCCGCTGATCTTTAGCTGCTGTTAGGCGCCGCTGATCTTTAGCATCAGGATCTTCCGGACCAGCGACGCCAACACAAAATAGCACTTTTGTGGGAGGACCGGAACGCTCAGCCCCGACAGCCCCCTCACACTGCCGCCGCTTCTTAACTAAGTGATAAGCGGCAACAGCATTCAGAGGTGCCGAGGCTACCGGAGCTGCCCCCGACACCGGGCTGCTCCCCCCTCCCACTGAGGAGCGCACCACAGCATCGTGGCCTGACGGAACGCCCGCCGCCGGGCCGCCCTCACTGTCCAGCCTCTCAGCTGATGCACCTCCTGCTACGTCCCCGCTACTACAAGCAGAGACGGAGCTCTGCACCTCACTACCGCGCTCTGTAATCTCCCTGCGCCTTGGCACCGGATCCACAGCAGAACCCGGGCTGGGCTGGGCTACGGGGCTTATACAGCGAGCTGAGCCTGCCGCCGACTCAGGGGGTACAGGGAGGGGGGCATAGACATAGCTTACCGCTTCCTGCAGCTTTGTCTTGGTCTTCTTTGCCTTTTTGTGGCCCCCAGGTGCCTCTTCTGGTAGATCGTCACCAAGATGGAAGTTTTGGAGGCACACTGGGGACTCCAGGAGCTTAATCTCCGCCATTAGCGCCCCTCCCTGGCCGTTGCTGTCACTGTCCTCCCCAGAGCCGGCAGAACTGCGACCGGATGTCACTGTCGCCTGTCCTGCAGGGAGCTCGCTGCACGTGGCCTGCGGGTGACTTTGCAGGCTGCCAGGTGGGGCTTCCTGCTGGTCATCATCACTCTCATCATCCACCTGGCTCTCAGGCTTACAGCCCCATCTGCCTTTGCTCTCTAGTATCAGCCATTTCTCTGTAGCGGTCTTCATTTATTAGCTTTTCCTTGAATGGACCACTCTGCTCCCTGATGGTGGCTTTCCTAAGTTCCAGGAGATGAATTTTACTGGTCAGTCGCTTTACCTCGGCTTGGAGCTTGGCCTTCCTTGGTTTGGAGGCCCCTGCAGCTTTTGCGCTTGTGCAGCGCAGCTCCTCCCGAAGTCTCCTGACCAGCTTACTGGCATCTTCATACTCACGGAGGTGGATCATGACCCGGGAGGCATAGGTGGACACAGACTCCCGGGGTCCCTGCAGTGCCCAACTTCCCTCAGGGAGGTCGGCCTCACCTCCGTGAGCACTCAGCTTTCCTCCGGAAGGAGCGCCATCATGCACGCCGCTGTCAGGCTTTTCCTCCATGCTGGAAGCCTTGCGGCTTCTAGGGGTCTCCACAATCCCGGGGGGAGTAGGAGCCACATTGCTGCGACTCCTGGTGGAGCGTCTCACCCCCGAGTCCTCTTATGTGCAGGCCGGTTGCTGGTTTCTTCTGCCCCCCGCCGGCCTGGTTCGGGAAGCAGAAGCCTGGGGCTTGGCTCCTTCACTCATCCCAGAAACCCGCTCCCTCCCTGGGTAGGAGAGAGAGCAGGTCCCCAGGTGGAGAGGTGTTGGTTTCTCAGAGATCAGGAGCACACAGCAGGATCTGCAGCCACCACACCCGCAATCACCACACTGACTAGCAGCTGATCAGAGCTGCACCCAGTATGCTGCTGGTGCCGTCACTGTGTACATACATTACATTACTGATCCTGAGTTACATCCTGTATTATACTCCAGAGCTGCACTCACTATTCTGCTGGTGCAGTTACTGTGTACATACATTACATTACTGATCCTGTACTGATCCTGAGTTACATCCTGTATTATACTCCAGAGCTGCACTCACTATTCTGCTGGTGCAGACATTGTGTACATACATTACATTACTGATACTGTACTGATCCTGAGTTACATCCTGTATTATACTCCAGAGCTGCACTCACTATTCTGCTGGGGAAGTCACTGTGTACATACATTACATTACTGATCCTGAGTTATATCCTGCATTATACTCCAGAGCTGCACTCACTATTCTGCTGGGGAAATCACTGTGTACATACATTACTTATCCTGTACTGATCCTGAGTTACATCCTGTATTATACCTCAGAGCTGCACTCACTATTCTGCTGGTGCAGTCACTGTGTACATACATTACATTACTGATCCTGTACTGATCCTGAGTTACATCCTGTATTATACTCCAGAGCTGCACTCACTGTTCTGCTGGTGGAGTCACTGTGTACATACATTACATTACTGATCCTGTACTGATCCTGAGTTACATCCTGTATTATACTCCAGAGCAACACTCACTATTCTGCTGGTGCAGTCACTGTGCACATACATTACATTACTGATCCTGTACTGATCCTGAGTTACAGTTATATGAAAAAGTTTGGGCACCCGTATTAATCTTAAGCTTATTGTTTTATAAAAATTGGTGTTTTTTGCAACAGCTATTTCAGTTTGATATATGTAATAACTGTTGGACACAGTAATGTTTCTGCCTTGAAATGAGGTTTATTGTACTAACAGAAAATGCGCAATCTGCATTCAAGCAAAATTTGACAGGTGCATAAGTATGGGCACCTCACCAGAAAAGTGACATTAATATTTAGTAGATCCTCCTTTTGCAAAAATAACAGCCTCTAGTCGCTTCCTGTAGCTTTTAATGAGTTCCTGGATCCTGGATGAAGGTATTTTTGACCATTCCTCTTTACAAAACAATTCCAGTTCAGTTAAGTTTGATGGTCGCCGAGCATGGACAGCCCTCTTCAAATGATCCCACAGATGTTCAATGATATTCAGGTCTGGGGACTGGGATGGCCATTACAGAACATTGTAATTGTTCCTCTGCATGAATGCCTGAGCAGATTTGGAGAAGTGTTTTGGATCATTGTCTTGCTGAAAGATCCATCCCCTGCGTAATTTCAACTTTATCACTGATTCTTGAACATTATTGTCAAGAATCTGCTGATACTGAGTGGAATCCATGCGTCCCTCAACTTTAACAAGATTCCCGGTGCCGGCATTGGCCACACAGCCCCAAAGCATGATGGAACCTCCACCAAATTTTACTGTGGGTACCAAGTGTTTTTCTTGGAATGCTGTGTTTTTTTGCCGCCATGCATAACGCCTTTTTGTATGACCAAACAACTCAATCTTAGTTTCATCAGTCCACAGGACCTTCTTCCAAAAAGAAATTGGCTTCTCCAAATGTGCTTTTGCATACCTCAGCCGACTCTGTTTGTGGCGTGCTTGCAGAAACGGATTCTTTCGCATCACTCTCCCATATAGCTTCTCCTTGTGCAAAGTGCGTTGTATAGTTGACCGATGCACAGTGACACCATCTGCAGCAAGTTGATGCTGCAGCTCTCTGGAGGTGGTCTGAGGATTGTCCTTGACTGATCTCACCATTCTTCTTCTCTGCCTTTCTGATGTTTTTCTTGGCCTGCCACTTCTGGCCTTAACAAGAACTGTCCCTGTGTTCTTCCATTTCCTTACTATGTTCCTCACAATGGAAACTGACAGGTTAAATCTCTGAGACAGCTTTTTGTATCCTTCCCCTGAACAACTGTGTTGAATAATCTTTGTTTTCAGATCATTTGACAGTTGTTTTGAGGAGCCCATGATGCCACTCTTCAGAGGAGATTCAAACAGGAGAACAACTTGCAAGTGGCCACTTTAAGTAGCTTTTCTCATGATTGCATACACCTGGCTATGAAGTTCAAAGCTCAATGAGGTTACAAAACCAAAAAAAGTGCTTTAGTAAGTCAGTAAAAAGTAGGTAGGAGTATTTAAAACAAGAAAATGATAAGGGTGCCCATACTTATGCACCTGTCAAATTTTGTTTGAATGCAGATTGCACATTTTCTGTTAGTACAATAAACCTCATTTCAAGGCAGAAACATTACTGTGTCCAACAGTTATTACATATATCAAACTGAAATAGCTGTTGCAAAAACACCAATTTTTATAAAACATTAAGCTTAAGATTAATAGGGGTGCCCAAACTTTTTCATATAACTGTACATCCTGTATTATGCTTCAGAGCTGCACTCACTATTCTTCTGAGATCAGGGTTAGCTATGTACAGGCTTGCTGCCTCTGAATGCAAACTCATTCATTGTTACCAAGCTTGTATCTTGAAAATGGTGAAAAATTGAAATACAAAGTATATTAGAAAGTTGTATAACTTTTCATTGATAGTTTTATTTACAAATACCAAAACACAGGTAAAATCCATTGGGTGAATTCTAGTGAATTATTCCCACGTGGGTATGGCAGTTCCCAGAAGATCACCAGTGTCCTCTGTATGGCGTTACTGAGCAGGGATGCAGCGTGAACCCATAATAAGGTGGCCTCTGTTGTGTAGGGTACGGTCTGAGGACAGCATAAAGGTTAGTGTAATCACATCATCACATATCTTTCCATTTATACCTCTGGATGACCACATTGTAAGTACGACATATATAGCCGGGAGGATGACACCACGTGTAAGCAGCTTCTTCATTAACCGTGAGGGTGCAACATACTGGAGATGACAGGCGAGCCGAGCACAAGTCAGAGCTCACCACATGTCTCCAGCACCGAGTGAGATGTCCAGTCCTCTAGGGGATAAACATTGGGCAATTAGCATTTCTATCAGAATTAGTCACTGACTTATATGAGTACGGGTAAGAAAAGCCACTGACTCAATCTGCATATTACATATTATATATTACATCATATGGACACCATTTATATTCCTATCCTTGACATCACATGTGAAGTAACAGTGCCCCCCAAAGAAGTTTGGGGGGGGGGGAAACAATAAGGCCAGCATTTTCAATAACATCCTTGAAGTTACAATTCTACCAGGTGCCAGCTGTGTTATACAGCTGGCACCTACTGTATCTCTAACAGCAGTGATCAGAGCTAGCTCTGATCACTGCTGCATAACCACTGTCAGTGTCTGAGTTAAGTGTTGTGATCCTGCTGTGGTATCCATTCAGGTGTCCATTACACCCTCTCCTGCAACATAATCACGGGTACCAATGAATTGCCATACCACATAGAGGGGGCTGATGAAGGCTCCTCATCACTACAATCTTTGTACTCCTGTGAAACCCAGCCACAAGCTGAGCTTGATAGGAGATTGTGATTTTCACTTGACAATGTAATTGTAAAAAAAAATCTAATCTTTGCAGTTTCAAGACTCCTATACAGTGAAAACTAAAAAATGAAAATTTGAAAAAATTATAAAAATTAAAAACATTAAAATTTTTCCCATTAAAAAATGAATAAGAAAGTAAAAATATTCCGTATCTCCGCATCTGTAAAAGTCCATTTTATTAAAATATAAAATGAATTAGCCCATAAAGTAATCGTAAGAAAAAATAAATTTGAAATGACAAAAATTGTCATCTCCCTTAAAAAAAATGTAAAAAGAAGTGATCAAAGCATTGTTTGTACCCAGCAATGGTATCAATATATAGTGATGGACTCAGGTTTCGAGTCTGACAAATGTTTTCATGGTTTGCAACTTTTGTGTTTTTAGATCTTTTAGTCGGATGTTTCTCTGGTTACTGAAGGACAATTATATACTTTTCATAAGTTTTTGCACTTTTATTGACAAATACATGAAGTTTATCTAAACTTACTTGGCAAATTCTCCAAACCATCAAAACAATGATATTTTGGGTCCATGGCTGGAAACCTCCCAGATCTCAGTCCCGCTGAGAGCCTGTGGTTAATCATCAAACAACAGGAGGACAAACAAAAATCCAGAAATTGTTATAAACTCCAAGCACTGATGAGCCAAGAACGGGCGCTCACCAGTCAGGATCTGCCCAAAAGACAATATCCATCTGCCGGGTCTAAGGGCGGAAGTCTGGACAAACAAGAAGCAGCGCTGGAAATATTGAGATTTTTCATAAACTTGATGTATTTTTCAATAAAAGTGTCAAATCTTATGAAATGCTGAGAATTATACTTCAGTAACCAGAAAACATCAAAATCCTCAAGGAGCAAAATGTGAAAACCAAAATTTGTGTCAATCTCGATACCTTTGGCCATGACTTAATATTGATACCATACAATGTTTTGATCACTTTTTTATAGAATTTTATTTTTAAGGGAGGTGGCAATTTTGGTATTTCAATTTTTTTCTTTTTTATGGTTCTCTTTTGGCCATGACTGTAGACTCTAGCTCTGCAAGCAAAATAATGAGTCCTTACACAGCTCCATCCACGAATAAAAAAAAGGTTTGGCTCAAGGAAAATGGCAACACAACGCAAATTTAATTTTTTACAAACTTAAGAATGTTTTTGTTAGGCTCACTATATGAAGTGGACCTACCAAGCCCCGGTCTGGGTGGGTACATAGTCCCGAGTGTTGGGTCCAGCTGGCAAGATGGCACGTGGGGAGCGAGGATGTGGAGCACAGATGAAATTAACTTAGCAAGGAAGAAGGCAGGTGAGCATGGTGTGGCTGGGAGGTGAGGAAACCCAAACGAGAGTCTTGAAACACCATCTGAAGACACAGGTGTGTGTCAATGGGACTTCAATAGGACTAGCGAGGTGATCTCATTGATCCAGGCCAGGCAACTTGCAAAATCTGACGTGGAGCATAACAGAGGGCAGCTGTCACGCTGGGTATGGGGAGAACCCAGCATATAACAACAGGAAAAGGAAAGGGTGCCCTACAAGTGGGAAAAGGGGGAGTGGATACCCCTAAACAGCTCAAAAGACAAACCCTGACTCCCCTATGAACCCTTTACAGGTTCTGCACCTATCGCCAAGCAGGAAACCTGGCCCTAGCTGACCCTAAAGCTAGGCCCAAGGTAGGGTGGGGAAGGGGTAAGCACTAGTCAGCCCCACTGCAAACTAAAGTACACAAAAGGGAAACAAACAAGGGAATACATTTAGCTTCAAGATGACACCAGAGAAAACAAGGCAACAATCCACAAAGGAACTCCAAGGAAATTCTAGCCGGCTACTAGAATTCCAGGCCTGAACAGAAGACCACTCTATCACCAGCAACTCTCTGGGGAAACTGAGTGTATTTAAGGATACAACAAGGGTGTGGTAATTAGTAGTGATGAGCGAGCATGCTCGCTCACTGCTCAAGATGCTCGGCGCTCGCCGAGTTTTTCCGGGTTGCTCGGGCGGGAACTCGGGTCCCCTCCCTGCATGTTTGGCGCTCTTTAGAGAGCCAATGAACATGCAGGGATTGCCTGCCATGCACTGCAATGCCGTAGCCATGTTGGTTGTGGGCATTACAGTGATTGGCTGGCCGCACAGCGTCATCAGGTGTATATAAGACCTGGCGCCGCCATCCTCGTCACAGTCACTCCGGAATCAGACAGTGTAGGGAGAGCTGCTGCTGCGTCAGGGAGAGATTTGCTTGTGTATTAGGTAGTGTAGGGAGAAAAACCGTACATTACACATATCCATCTCAACAAACAGTCCTTTTGAGGACTAACTAATCCATCTGCAGAGATATCAGGCAGGCAGGGTATATAGCAGACTGCAGTGCGTATAGCACAAGAGGCTCCATTCCAATTCTGCCTTCTGCTGCTGTTAGATATTTCTATACAAAGGCCCAGGTCTCAGGGGCCAGGAATACTTTTTTTGGATCTTAATCCTCATTATTTGCTTAAAAAGCAATCCAAAGAACACCGTTTTTCTGCGCCATTTGCTTGTTGGCACTGCAGAATACAGCCAGGACCTTTCCATATTAGATCGCTAGAAATCCAGCTATTTAAAATTGTGTTTTCTCCGTCACATGGATCACATACACGTTGTCAGAAAATACTGCCATTTTTGGCCTCCATTCCAATTTTTTTTCACTGTGTCAGCGAAGTTTTTGACACCGGTTTGCTGTTCAACCTAGTTACCTACAGGCCAGGTATTTAAAACTCTGTTTTCTCCATCACAAGGATCACATATAAGTTTGCTCCAAACTCAGTTATTTGTAGTGAGCGTGGAAGATACTGTCCTCCATTTAAAATGGGCAAGGCACGTGGCAAGGGACAGGGAACTGGACGTGATGGTGATGGTGCATGCAGAGGCCGAGGACAAGGCCGTAGGTAAGCTGAAATTGTGCCACAACAAACACCCACATCTTCTCGCCCTACCTTCCTGTCCCAATTCCTAGGGGACCGCAGCACACCACTATTGAACCCAGAGCAGTGTCAAAAGGTTGTTGGTTGGATAGCGGATAATGCTTCCAGTCACTTAGCCACCACCACCACCACCATTCTGTCTTCCACACGGTCAAGTCTCAGCAGCTGTGAGTCTGGACCCCATATTCCTCACCTTGATCCTCCTTCCTCCCACCATGCCGAGTGCCCGGAGACAACTGATCACACACTTGTACACTCTGAAGAGCTGTTCACTTTTCCATTTATAGATTCGGGCCTATCACCCGGTCCACTTGAAGCAGGGCAAGAGAAGATCGCGAAGAAGGCGACGGTGGGAAAGTGTCACAAGAGGTGGACGATGATGAGACACAATTGCCAGAAAGTCAGGAGGAGGACCAGGGCGCGGAAGTGGAAGACGAGGTGGTGGATGATATAGTAACTGACCCAACCTGCCAAGAGGACATGCAGAGCGAGGACAGCAGCACACAGGGGAAGGGAGGCAGAGCACCCCAACAGGCAGGAAGAAGCAGTGTGGTGGCCGCAGACAGAAGGCAGGCAACCATTCCCCGTAACACCAACACGAAGAAAGTTGCCAGTACAACTGTTAGGTCTTCCCGAGTCTGGTTGTTTTTTAAAGACTCTGCCGATAACCCCAAAAAGGCCATTTGCACCACCTGCCAGGCCAGCATCAGCAGGGGTGGCAAAACGACCAGCCTGACCACCACCAGCATGATCAGGCACATGGCAGCAAAGCACTCGACTTTGTGGGCCGAACCCCAGGGTCCAGGATCAGTGTCTGCGAGTGGCACCATTGCTTCTTCTGCTGTTGTGCATGCAAGCCAATCCCCGGTCCATGGTGCATGCGAAGATGCCTCCCGCCCTGCATCTGTCGTTGCGCACTCTCAAGTAGCAGCATCAGGAAGCAGATCCATGTCCTTGTCCCAGAGCAGCGTTCAGTTGTCCATACCCCAGTCCTTGGAATGCAAGCGCAAATATGCAGCCAACGCCCCACAGGCCACAGTACTAAATTCTCACATTTCACGACTGCTTGCGCTCGAAATGTTGCTTTTTAGGCTCGTGGAGACGGAAACATTCCGCCTCCTGATGGCGGCGGCCGTCCCTCAGTACTCGGTCCCCAGCCGCCACTATTTCTCCCGGTCTGCAGTCCCCGCATTACACAAGCACGTGTCCAAAAACATTAGCCGTGCCCTCAACAACGCAGTTACCGGGAAAGTCCACCTAACCACGGACACGTGGACAAGTGCTTGTGGGCAGGGACGGTACATCTCGCTGACGGCACACTGGGTTAACATAGTGGAAGCCGGGACCCAGTCGGACCTTGTGATGCAACACGTCCTCCCGAAGACAAGGATTGCGAGCCCTAGGTCAATCAGGGTTGACCCCTCAGATCCGGCACCTCATCCTCCTCAGCCTCCTACTCCTCTTCAGCCTCCATCTCCAAAATGACCACATCAGTCACAAGCTGGAAGACTGCAGCACTACCTCGGCCAAGCGGAAACAGGCTGTGCTGAGGCTAATATGCTTAGGTGACAAACCACACAATGCTGAAGAGTTGTGGACAGCTCTGAAAGAGCAGGCAGATCTGTTGCTCACACCGCTGAACCTAGAGCCAGGCATGGTCATGTGTGACAATGGCTGGAACCTGGTGGCGGCTCTGAGGCGAGGCAAGCTAAGCTCACACACGTACCATGCCTGGCCCATGTGCTTAACCTCGTGGTTCAGTGGATTCTCAAATCCTACCCTGAGCTGCCGGATCTGCTTGTTACAGTACGCCGCCTGTGTGCCCATTTTAGAAAGTCAGCTACAGCTTCCGCCGCCCTTGCCGTCTTTCAGCAGCCTTTGCAGCTTTTGGCTCACAGACTGGTGTGTGATGTCTCCAAGTGTTGTAACTCTACACTGCAGATATTGGGAAGGATTTGTGAGCAGAAGAGGGCAGTTTTGAGTACCAGCATCAACAAGGCCGTCAGTATTCAGTTCAGACACATAAGACCTCAGGAGTGGACATGGATGTCAGACATATGTACCACCCTCCAAAACTTTGAGGACTCCACCAAGATGGTGAGCGGTGATGACGCCATAATTAGCGTCACCATCCCGCTTCTCTGTCTTTTGAAATGCTCTCTGCTCACAATCAAAGAGGATGCATTGCAGGCGGAGCACGATGAGATGGAGCAAGGAACCATACAGGGTGATTACACACAGCCCAGCCTCATCTCATCCCAATGTGGATTGGGTGACAATGAGGAAGAGGAGGAGGAGGAAGGACAGGAGCTAGTTTCATGCGCTATAGACGGTACTACCTGCACAGCTGTCATACCGTCTGTTCAGCGTGGATGGCCAGAGGACAGAGAGGAGGAGAGCATGGTCATCCTCTTGGTGAGGACACAGAAGTTTTGCCTGTTAGTAGTCTGGCACACATGGCTGAGTTTATGTTACGCTGCCTTTTCCATGACCCTCGCATTCTCAAAATTTTGTGTGACAGTCATTACTGGTTGGTGACACTTCTAGACCCACGCTACAAGGAGAACTTTATATCTCTTATTCCTGAGGCGGACAGGTCTACAAAAATGGGGCTGTACCAGAAGGCCCTTGTGGTGGAACTATTAAAAAAATTCCCATCTGAAAACACTGGCGGCAGAGGGCACACTTCGTTGGACAACCAAGGAGTACAGGCAAGAGAGACACAACTTCAATCCAGCAGAGGCAGAGGAACACTGTCAAAGTTCTGGGAGAGTTTTCTCAGCCCCTCCCATCGCACAGGTCCTGAGGCATGGGGTACTCTCACTAGGAGTGCAAAATTTGGGAAGATGCTAAGGGAGTACCTTGCCGACCGTACCAATGTCCTCCGTGATTTCTCTGTGCCTTATAATTATTGGGTATCCAAGCTGGATACGTGGAATGAACTGGCTCTCTATGCCTTGGAGGTCCTGGCCTGCCCTGCCGCCAGCATTTTATCAGAGCGGGTTTTTAGTGCCGCTGGTGGAATTATAACTGATAAGCGCATCCGCCTGTCAACTGAAAATGCTGACAGGCAGACTCTTATAAAAATGAACAAGGGCTGGATTGGGCCAGACTTCTCAACACCACCGAATGATAGCAGGGTAACATAAACTCAAATCCAGTGTCTTTTCTTGGGAGGTGTATTCCCATGCACCTTTTCACACCCAGACATGGGTATACGCTTCCTGATTTTGGCTATTTGCTCTTGTCCTCCTCCTTCTCCTCATCCTCCACCATCATATCACCAGGGTGACCGTGGTCCGTGATGCAACACCCACATAATTTTTTTAAAGGGTGTTTATGATGCCCGTAAAAAAAAATTTTTATACAGTATGTTCATGTATGACCCCCAGGGGTAAATGTTTGTCAGCCCATACACTTAGTGCATGGGCATTACAAGTATAGGAGGCCCGCTCCTTTCTAATGGGAACATTTTTTTATAAGACCCTCCTCCACGTCTCTTCCAAGGGGCATTGAAGTGCCTCCAAATTTTTGCCAGCCCTTGCATTGACTGCATAGACCAACACTATGGGAAACTCTCTTCTTTCTAATTATCGTTACTGTGGCCCTGCTCTGAGTGTCTTTAATTTCTTAGTGGGGTTTTTCCTAAATTTGGTCAGCCGTTGGACTCACTGCATACCCTATAACTGTATAGCAGACTCTCTCCTTTCTAATGGGAATTTGTCGTTACTGTGGCCCTGCTCTATGTGTCTTTAATTTCTTAGAGGGGTTTTTCCTAAATTTGGTCAGCCGTTGGACACACTGCATACCCTATAACTGTATAGCAGACCCTCTCCTTTCTAATGGAAACATGTTGTACTTGTTACTGTGGCCCTGCTCTATGTGTCTTTAAATTCTTAGTGGGGTTTTTCCTAAATGTGGTCAGCCGTTGGACTCACTGCATACCCTATAACTGTATAGCAGACTCTCTCCTTCCTAATGGGAATTTGTCGTACTCATTACTGTGGCCCTGCTCTATGTGTCTTTCAGAGTCCCTCCATCATCAATGAAATAGGATGGGTCTGATGATGTGTCACACACCACATTGCCTGATAAGGTTGTAAAATGTTAAAATGACATTTCCCGGTGAATGCATTTGCCTTAAAAAATAACTTAAAAAACAGTAGGATCTTTCTTTAGTATAAAAACAGAGTCGCCAATGTAACCTCAATGTAATCACATTGTTCAGCTCCTGCACCTCCTCCTCCATCTCCGAAATGACCACATCAGTCACAAGCTGAAAGCACTGCAGCACTGCCTTGGCCAAGCGGCAACAGGCTGTGCTGAAGATAACATGCTTAATGCTTAGGTGATAAACCACCCAGCACTGCAGAGTTGTTGAAAGCTGTAACACAGCAGCTTGATCTGTGGCTCTCATTGCTGAACATAAAGCCAGGCATGGTCGTGTGTGACAATGGGCGGAACCTGGTGACGGAGAAATGACAGCCAGGGTAGATACGGTTTCCCTCTATGCCAGTCCTTTCACCGAGCTAAAGAATATGGCTGTGGTGAAATACAACTCCCACTGAGAAGCTGTTTCAGATTGGAAAACATTGTGCCCACCAGAGGATTTGATTCTGAGGGCTCATCTTTCTCCCCCGCTCAAGAGCCCCATAGCAGCTGCAAAGTTAGCACTATCATGAACTCTCCTGATGTAGAAGCCAGGGCACACCAGAGGATTCTCTGGTGGGACCGTCCAACCCTGCCGAGAAGCAGTCCTGGCTAAGAAAAGTGTGTGGGAAGGTTCCCGGACACTCTATGGCTGCTTTTTTACTGAGGTGGAAACCCACGCAAACATGGGGAGAACATACAAAGTCCTTGCAGATGTTTTCCTTGCTGGGATTTGAACCCAGGATCCCAGTGCTAACCACTGATCCAATGTGCTGCCGTTCACCCTCTAATATCTAACAGGCTGGAGAAACTTGCACCTACTGCAACTCTATCTTCAGCTCCTTTATGAGAAACTAATGTATTTGGGCAGCCACTCAGTCAACCAAATAAAATTCCTGAGAAGGAAATTGGGGATGGCTTCGCTACTGGTACTGGGGGCAGTGCTAATACCTTGGGGTCGTACCATAGTTTACTGGAAATATTCCAGGCTGGTAGGAGGCAAGCAAATTCCCACAGAAAAGTACCAGCAGTAATGTTCAGGGACCCGAGCTTGTAGAAGGCGGAGACAACACCGGGAGAAATAGTGACGGCTGGAGACCGAGTATGGACACGAGGCATGAGGTTGTGAAAAGCTTCCGCCTCCATGAGCCTAAAAGGTCCCATTTCAAGTGCAAGCAGCTACCCAGAAATCTGGCAGTTTAGAATTGCAGCCTGTGGCTGGCTGTATACTTGCGCTTGCATTCCAAGTAACAGAAAACTAAGCAGATGGTGGCCTCTATCATCATCATGGCCTCACCTCAGCACTATGAACTCTCCTGAAGGAGAAGCCAGGGCCCACCGGAGAAGTCTCCGGTTTTCTGGTGGGTCCGTCCAACCCTGCCGAGAAGCAGCCCTGGCTAAGAAAAGTGTGGTGGAAGGTTCCCGGACACTCTATGGCTGTTTTTCTAATGTGGATCGGACGTGCTTATGCATGTTATTTCTCAAACTGGATTGCAGATCAGGCCATTGCCCAACTCTCTAGTCATGAAATTAAATGCGCAAAGAAAGATGTTTGTGTTTCAAAGCACCACCTAGAAGTGCGAGTTGCTGTTGGACGGGCTGCCATTGCTTCAGCAAAAGCTGCTTTAGAGGACTTCCTGGGAGAGATGACACCCAGAGTAGATACGGTTTCCCTCTATGCCAGTCCTTTCACCGAGCTAAAGAATATGGCTGTGGTGAAATACAACTCTCAGCAAAAAAAGCTGTGGACTGGCTCCGTACCATCCCTGGCCACATTCACCTGTCCACGTGTTTGTGGTTAGGTGGTCATTCCCAGGAGGAGGGCCCGGGTAATGTTGTGGGACCCGTGCTTGTGGAAGGCGGAGACAACAGCGGAACAAATAGGGGCGGCTGGGGACCGAGTATGGATACCCGGTTGCCACCACCATAAGATTGTGGTCAGCTTCCGCCTCCACGAGCCTAAAAGGCCACATTTCAAGTGCAAGCAGCTGTCAAAAATTTGGCAGTATAGTATTGCAGCCTGTGGGTTGGTGAGTGGCTGGCTGCATACTTGCGCTTGCATTCCAAGGAATGGGGTAGGGACAACTGAACGCTGCACTGGGACAAGGACGTGGACGGTGATTGTTGCAAGTCTGCAATGACAGGTGCATGGCGGGAGGCATCTTCGCATGCGCCAAGGATCACTTATGATGGGCACACTTTTAGGCAGTGACCTGGGAGTCAGAGATGCCTCCAGAGGTCTTCCCCATGCTGTTCCCATGTCTTTTCAGCACTGTATGCATGTGTCTGATGATGTGTCACACACCACATGGCCAGATAAGGTTGTAAAATGTTAAAATGACATTTCCTGGTGAATGCATTTGTCTTGGTTGAAAGCAATGCAAAAGTGCAAAAACGCATCAAAAACACTACGTTTGAACATAGCCCAAGGTGTGGAGGAGTATTTTTGTTTTTGGTTATTTATTTTGCTTTATATACAAGTCATTATCCTGGAAAGGATGTTCCTTAACATATTTCCCAGGAAAATCCATTTTGGTTTCGTTTTATTGTGAGTCCGTAAAAGTGGTGTAATACTCTGACAACATTGTTGACAACAGTGATCTGGGAGTCAGAAATGCTTCCAGGGGTCTCCCCCATGCTGTTCCCATGTCATTTGAGCACTGTTCCCATCGATTTGGGCAATTTTTCAGCCCTCTGTAGACCGCCGGGGGGAGCCGCCTGAAGTAAGTTTCCCATAGACTTACATTGGGCTCGTTGCTCGGGTCGAGCACTCGAGTATTCCAATGTGCTTGACCCGAGCATCAAGCACCCGAGCATTTTAGTGCTCGCTCATCACTAGTAATTAGCAGCAGAAGGTGAGGATCACCGCTGGGTCCTAGACAGAGAGGGATCATGAAAGGATCAGGAAGATGTTTGAAAGGCCAAACGCAGCGATCTTCTACAGCCAGACCCCATATGACTGTCTGTTAAATCTGACAAACCCATGACAGCAGCGGACTCAAGGGAAGGAAGCATGGACTAGGATACCGGAACAAGTGTGTAACATTTTTGAAGCTACTAAAATAATAAGAAAAAAAAACATACAAGTTTGGTATCTCCATAATTGTAGTGACCTGGATGAGTCATTTTGCCAGGCATTTGTAAAACAAAATGAAACTCCAAAATCAATGCTGCAACTTCATTTTTTTCAACATTTCACCCCAATCAGAATTTAATTCTTGTTTATCAGCACATTATATGGTAAGGTAAATGGTGTCTTTAAAACTACAACTCACCCAGCAAAAAAACAAGTCCTTGTACAGCTTTGTCGAAGGCAACATTAAAAAATGATAGCTCCAGGAAGATAGGAAGGAAAACCCGAAATCACAAAGGTGAAAATTGGCTGCGTCATTCCGAGATTAATCAGCACTTGGTTGTAGACAGTGTTCCTGTATATGAGAGGCTCATAGCAGATCCTTGTGCTTTTTAGTAGGCATACAAAAAAAAACACCCAAAATATTGAAGAAGTGCCATACTGTGGATGCCAAGGCCATTTGTCACCGTGACCGCAACTACGCATGAACCAAAGTCCGGTCTGGTGTTTCTACAAGGACTGGAATTCTTCAGTAGCGCAAAATATGCAAAAAACAGAAAGACGAGTGTTTCCAGACGGAAGAGATTTGTATTCTTCAAATATTTAACAAGTGCTGGGCGCATATTTCGGCGGCTGTTCCGGGCATTTTCTGTTTTCCTTGTTGCAGCACAGACAGCCCCATGCTGTTACATGACTTCCTCTTTCCCCTGTCCTCCCACCATCTTCATCACTCCTGACTTCCATATCAGAGACGATTCCACATCTATTTTTATCATTTCACATGTGCCCGGATTCCTAACACTTCACTTCTGAGCCCGAAATTTCAATTTTCATTGTATCTCATTGACTTCTTTTAAAAGATGTTTCCCCAACTGACTATGCCATTGATACTTTGCATTTCCCGTTTTTGGCAGTTTACTCGTCAGCTTTGCTGTATAGACTGGGACAGAATGCACAGAGTCACTTCATTATCATTGGAGGGCAGGAGAGTTAAATGTGTTGCTCACTACCTTTTACTAGTGTATATATTACCTATAGTGATCCTGAATTAAAGAAAAAAACACATACCAGCTGGACCACCCTCCTCACCGCTCCGTACTGCTTCCAGTGTCCCCTGGTGGTCTCTATATGTCCTCTTCCGACAGGGGACATAAGGGTAAAAAACATTCTCCTGTCGCTTTCTTTTAGCTTTTATAGAGCATGACTGCTGCAGCCAATCAGTGGCTGCTGATTGGCCGCAGCCGTTACTTGGCACCCCGGTGGCATTACGAAAAAGAAGGTGTCTGATAGGTATGTTTTTATATTGTAGCACCCTGAGGATTCGGCTGCTACAGGGGTATTGCACCTCAACCCAGAGGTGTGATATTCCACTCCCGGGTAAGGATGGAGTGTGGAACTGAGCTCGGTAGGCTGCATGCACTACACACATCCCATTTCCGGGGAACAGGCCGACGGTACTCCCACTTAGAAATGTGCAGGTACGACCGAGTCTGTTCCTGGCTGGAGTGGGAGGGGGGTGGTACATCCCAAGTAGTGTAGGGGCAGATAGGGGGAGCAGCCTGGGTAAAGATAGGAGCTCATTGGGTGCTGGTCACCTGAGCTCACACATAGAGGGTGTATATAAGGTGGGCACCATCAAAGAACAGGGTCAGTCAGCCACAGTCTGTCAGTCGGTCAGTCTGTGAGTCTTTGCAGAGAAGTCAGAGGAAGAGGAGCAGAGCAGCCCCAGAGAGAGAGAGAGGAGAAAGCAAGGGAGACCCAGAGGGGGAAGCAGAAGAGAGGACTCTGAGACCCCAAATCCAATCCACGGGTGAAGAGTCGGCATCAGGGTACCGGAACCCAAGCTGGTGGGGGCAAAAACACACCCCAGCCAGAGACCGGAGGCCGTGGGCAGCGTCTGCCACGGCCACCCACCACATCCACCACGAAGGCATACCACGTGGAGGGTCAGGGAACCCAAGGCCAAGGGTCTCCCAACAGAAGGCCCGAGGGAGCTGGACCTGGGTGGATCACTAGTGGGGACGGCCAGAGAAAGGACAGAAGGAGAGCTCAGGGTCACGCTCCGGACTCGCTTGGGGGTTGGCTGGATCCAGGACCTGGTGGATGCAGCACGGCTCGGGAGGTCACTTGAAGCTGGAGTGACCGGAACATCAGCAGTGAGTAAATACCCTAAACTGCATAACCCGACTCTGTCTTCCTTTAACACCTATGCTGCACCACCACAACCCCCATCCTCTGCACCTGACCCCCTGAGGCTATACCCCACCCGTTGGGGGTTATACCATCAAAAGCTGCACCTACACCATCAGCCTCAGCGGACCCTGCTGCAGCGGCGGCCATAGTGACCGCAATACAACGGGTGGCGTAGTCGACAATTAAGAACTTAATAACATCTGTAGGACTGCCACATACAACTGAGTTTGACACCCTGGGCACGGACCGGGTCACAGCCACTCGGAAGACTACAACTCCCATCTGATCCGGCTCCGGATATTCCCCCTAAAGAATATGGCCCAGGGGGCGCGTCAACTTTGGCGTAGTCGGCAGGATTACGTGCCCACAACAACCGGGTACTGCGTGCCTGAAGAAAAGTGCAAGTTTACCTCAAAAAGAAGTCTCCTGCCGGTTCCGGAGGGTCCCCGCCATCGGACCCCATCACCAGTCGATTCCAGCCGGTTGTCCGCCATTAACAGCGTTTTCCCGCCATCTGCAGAGTTTCCCGCCACTGGGAAGCGATTCCCGCCATTTCCAAAGGTTTCCCGCCTTGGAAGAGCGGACGCCATTATGGGCGTGCCAGAGGGTGGTGAGAGGCCGCCTCCCATCGTGGGCCAGGACCGAAAATGGCGCCAAAAGTGGAAACCGCCCCCACCAACAGAGACTGTGATGCTAGAGGTGTCTGTCAGCGTGAAAGAACTGCCCCTGGAGCTGACAATCACCAAGTGGCCCCGGGACCGCCCTCGAGGTGGGAGGAGACGAAAGGAGAGAACAAAGATGGGTGTCGCTTGGAGCAGTCTAGAGCGAGCGCACCCGGAGGCAAGAAGCCTGGAGAAGAGTATCGGAGGAGCTTACCCGGAGATGGCGAGAAAGCAGAGCAGCACCGGCCCGTTGGCCAGGAGCCTGCTAGAAACAGAGGAAGGAGAGCAGAGCAGCACCGGCCCGCTGGCCAGGAGCCTGCTGGAGACGACTGTAGGAGAGCAGAGCAGCACCGACCCGTTGGTCAGGAGCCTGCTGGAAACAACGACCCCACTAGGCCTAGTGGAGGTCCTAGCACAGCTCCCCCGAGACCGGGAGTGTGCACAGACCGCTCTGGAGGGCCTCGCAAGGAGGATGGCCCGGGTGCAGCGAGAGACGTTGGCGGAGTGGAGCCGTGAGATGGCCCAGCAGACCGAGACCTGTCAGCGGAGCACGCCACCCGAGACGAGGAGACAGACCGCCTCTGAGGATGGCGCGGGAGGATTGAAGGCTGGAGACGGCGCCGAGAAGGGAGCCGAACGAGTGGAGGCAGGTAAAGGGGACGTCTATACCCCAAACCGGGAAACCGCGTACCTGCCCCAGCTCCCCGTCGCAGAGCCCGAAGTCTATCCTGCCGTGCCCGTCGCTGCAACGTCACCGCCGCAGACTAGGCCTCAAACGGGAGCCGCGACCCCTGTGACGTCACACGCCTCGACCCCGAGCGTGACCAAGCAGGAAGTACCACCAGCCTGGTCGCAAGGCCTAGTACCCCCGGGCGCCGCAATACCAACAGCGCCCCCTACCTCCGCGGAGCCACCGGCCTGGTCGCAGGGCCAAGTAGCCCAGGGCGCCGCCGTCCTTACGGTGCCCTTCACCTTCCAGATACCCCAGGCCTGGCCGCAAGGCCCGGGCAACCCGGGCGCTAACACCACCGCGCCCATAAGACCAAGAGTGCCGCATCTGGGAGAGGACCTGTACGCCCAGCATACGTGCCCGGATGGGCAGCCATTTATATGGCCACCGGAGTTCCACCATCCCCGACTCCGGAGAGAGAGACCCCTGGATGAACCCCTGATCCCGGCTCCAAAGCCCGTAAAGAGGATCTCGCCCCCGCTAGCGGAAGCGCAGTTTGAGTGGGACCCCACCGGAGAAGATCTTATGGGGTTCACTCAAGAGACTCGGGCAGCTGCAGCGGAGCGTGCTGCATGCTGCCGCCAACAGCTCGAGGACTTCGAGAGGGAGCGGAGAGAGAGGCGGGTCCGGGAACAGCAAGCTCAAGTAAGGAGCGCGGAGCAGAAGAGCCGGGCCAGGACAGACCCCCGTGCAGCGCATAGTCCCCGCACCACCGGGACTGTGATAAAGTTTAACCTGCAGCATGGGTGGGGCTTCATCCGAGACCACCACACCCTAGGCGACGTCTTTGTGACCAGGAGAGACGTTGAGTCCCACCTACCGGAGGGACACAGAGGTCGTGACCTTTACATCGGGGACGAGGTCACCTTCACCCGGCACAAGTGTGCCAAAGGTCCCTACGCCCTCCATGTGCATCGCCTGATGGAGGAAGAGCTGCGGTGTGAGGAGGAAGAACAAGAGGACCCGGACGGGTCTGAAACTAGAGCCAAAGGTAACCAATAAGCAAGAGCAGGAGGACGCCGTCGCTAAGGACAGCGAAGCAGAAGCTGTATATAGTTGCCCGTCGGGGCACAGTAAACTGAAACCGTAAACTGAAACTGAAACTGTTGTTGTTGCTAATATAGTCCCCGTTGGGACCAGCATGTGTGAACTGTTTACCCGTATTTCCCTTAATTCCCACTGGCCGAGGACTGAGAGCGGTCATTCCTCCCTAATACCTGGCCGAGGACTGAGAGCGGCCATAATCCCTGTATATAGTTGCGCGTCCTAAAGCGCCCCTACCGGTTTTATAGGAAAACCAGTTTTCCAGAGAGACTGTCGCATTTTACCCGGTCACGCGTTGCACAGTGACCGGAGGAGGAGCCAGAGGCGACGAGAATGTTTTATATTGATATATATATATATATTGTTTTATATGTTTTATATGTTTATGCAAAAATTTGTATGTTTTGGTGTTATGTCTTACAGCCCGAGGACGTGCTGTGATTTACCAGGGGGGAATGTAGCACCCTGAGGATTCGGCTGCTACAGGGGTATTGCACCTCAACCCAGAGGTGTGATATTCCACTCCCGGGTAAGGATGGAGTGTGGAACTGAGCTCGGTAGGCTGCATGCACTACACACATCCCATTTCCGGGGAACAGGCCGACGGTACTCCCACTTAGAAATGTGCAGGTACGACCGAGTCTGTTCCTGGCTGGAGTGGGAGGGGGGTGGTACATCCCAAGTAGTGTAGGGGCAGATAGGGGGAGCAGCCTGGGTAAAGATAGGAGCTCATTGGGTGCTGGTCACCTGAGCTCACACATAGAGGGTGTATATAAGGTGGGCACCATCAAAGAACAGGGTCAGTCAGCCACAGTCTGTCAGTCGGTCAGTCTGTGAGTCTTTGCAGAGAAGTCAGAGGAAGAGGAGCAGAGCAGCCCCAGAGAGAGAGAGAGGAGAAAGCAAGGGAGACCCAGAGGGGGAAGCAGAAGAGAGGACTCTGAGACCCCAAATCCAATCCACGGGTGAAGAGTCGGCATCAGGGTACCGGAACCCAAGCTGGTGGGGGCAAAAACACACCCCAGCCAGAGACCGGAGGCCGTGGGCAGCGTCTGCCACGGCCACCCACCACATCCACCACGAAGGCATACCACGTGGAGGGTCAGGGAACCCAAGGCCAAGGGTCTCCCAACAGAAGGCCCGAGGGAGCTGGACCTGGGTGGATCACTAGTGGGGACGGCCAGAGAAAGGACAGAAGGAGAGCTCAGGGTCACGCTCCGGACTCGCTTGGGGGTTGGCTGGATCCAGGACCTGGTGGATGCAGCACGGCTCGGGAGGTCACTTGAAGCTGGAGTGACCGGAACATCAGCAGTGAGTAAATACCCTAAACTGCATAACCCGACTCTGTCTTCCTTTAACACCTATGCTGCACCACCACAACCCCCATCCTCTGCACCTGACCCCCTGAGGCTATACCCCACCAGTTGGGGGTTATACCATCAAAAGCTGCACCTACACCATCAGCCTCAGCGGACCCTGCTGCAGCGGCGGCCATAGTGACCGCAATACAACGGGTGGCGTAGTCGACAATTAAGAACTTAATAACATCTGTAGGACTGCCACATACAACTGAGTTTGACACCCTGGGCACGGACCGGGTCACAGCCACTCGGAAGACTACAACTCCCATCTGATCCGGCTCCGGATATTCCCCCTAAAGAATATGGCCCAGGGGGCGCGTCAATATCTTACGACCACATCTTCTGTGCCAGTTTATGACCACAGAAGATGTCACTAATCAGCTGAGGGTAAGTTCAGAAGATCAAAGATAAGTGTAATGACCTCTTTCTCAGAATGAGCTGTCTGACGATTACTTTGATAACTCATTCTGCAGTCATTAACAGACTGTGCCACAGAAAAGCTGTAAAAGGCAAATAATGCAAAAATCTTTAACAAAACCTAATAGCAAAAATTAAATATACATGCATGTAACAAACAAAAAATTTCGCTAGAGGTGTCCAAATCTTTTAAAGAAAAAGTTCAATTTATGGCACATCCAAATGACTAGGGGGACCTGCACCTATCATGAAAATAGTGGTTGGGTGACTGCCGTTTACCAATTCCTAGTTTCCATATATCCTGTGGGCACTGAATACCCCTTTATTTAAGCTCACTTTATGTGTATACACTGTGTTCTGAATTATTAGGCAAATTGTATTTTAGAGGATTATTTTTATTATTGATCAACAACTATGTTCTCAGTCAACCCAAAAGACTCATAAATATCCAAGCTTAATATTTTTGGAAGTTGGAGTGGGGTTTTTTTAGATTTGGCTATCTTAGGAGGATATCTGTTTGTGCAGGTAACTATTACTGTCCCGAATTATTAGGCAACTTAATAAAAAACAAATATAATCCCATCTCACTTGTTTATTTTCACCAGGTAAACCAATATCAGTGCACAAAATTTAGAAATAAACATTTCTGACATGCAAAAACAAAAACCAAAATAATTAGTGATCAATATAGCCACCTTTCTTTATGATGACACTCAACAGTAGAGATGAGCGGTGTTCTACTCGAACTGTTCGCCAATCTCAAATTCGAGCTGTTTTGGGCGGTGTTCGAGCCGTTCGGCGAACACGAACAATTTGAGAAAAATTCGGCTGTTCGAGGTTATGTTCGATAACTGTTCGTGCACCAAAATCATAACTGGATTTTTTCTCAGTAATGATGAAAATTAATGTTAATACGCAGTTTGAGTGTACAGCGGGGCGGGGGGAGGGGCAGGGGATGGATCTCTGCAGGAACAATGAAGATCTCCATTTTTTTTTCTCTTTCCCGCATTTACAGTGGGGAGGTGCAATCTGTCAGCCTATCAGCAGCGCACACACGGAGCGAAGTGCTTTTTTTCACACAAGCAAGGGCATGTGTCATTGGCAGTGTATGTCACATGTCCTTGCCCTATAAGACCAAGCCATTTTCCCCGTCGCCACCATTTTCTCACTGCTGCAGCTGCGTGTTAGACGGCACCGCTGTTGCTGTGTGCGCTATACCTTGTTAATTTCAAGCCAATTTTCGCACAAATCTACAGATAGCTTGGGAGTAGGGAATAGTTGTGATTGCAGTCCTTTTAAGGACTAGGTTACAGCATTTCCTACGACTTTTATCAGGCAGGTCTGTGCTCTTAAATAGATAGATTGTGGGAGTAAAGACTAATTGTAATTGCAGTCCTTTTCAGGACTAGGTTACATCAGTTCCTATCAGTTTTTGCCAGGCAGGTCTGTGCCAGTGCTGTGCAAGTTTTTTTCACAGCATTTGGCTGAATCTAGCAAAGCTAATCCTTTTTGGCCTCTTGCAGAGTGTGTTAGTCAGTGGAGTAGCCTATCTGTGTTGCAAGCTACACCACCTGTGTATAGAATACCAATTTTTTTACTGCACCTAGTGAAGTAAAACCTTTTGGGCATAGCATCATTCTATTAGTCCATCTATACTGACCTCCATCAGGTTGCAAATATTGAATATAATTTTTTTCTGCATCTAGCTCTGAAAAAATATTGGGCTTCTAGCTGTGTGTGGGACTTGTTGTATTAGTCCATCTATACTGACCTCCATGAGGTTGCAAACTGCATATATTTTTTTCTTCATCTACCTCTGAAAAAATATTGGGCTTCTAGCTGTGTGTGGGACTTGTTCTATTAATCCATCTATACAGACCTCCATCAGGTTGCAAACTGAATATATTTTTTTCTGCATCTACCTCTGAAAAAATATTGGGCTTCTAGCTGTGTGTGGGACTTGTTGTATTAGTCCATCTATACAGACCTCCATCAGGTTGCAAACTGAATATATTTTTTTCTGCATCTACCTCTGAAAAAATATTGGAATTCTAGCTGTGTGTGGGACTTGTTGTATTAGTCCATCTATACTGACCTCCATCAGGTTGCAAACTGAATATATTTTTTTCTGCATCTACCTCTGAAAAAATATTGGGCTTCTAGCTGTGTGTGGGACTTGTTGTATTAGTCCATCTATACAGACCTCCATCAGGTTGCAAACTGAATATATTTTTTTCTGCATCTACCTCTGAAAAAATATTGGAATTCTAGCTGTGTGTGGGACTTGTTGTATTAGTCCATCTATACTGACCTCCATCAGGTTGCAAACTGAATATATTTTTTTCTGCATCTACCTCTGAAAAAATATTGGGCTTCTAGCAGTGTGTGGGACTTGTTCTATTAATCCATCTATACAGACCTCCATCAGGTTGCAAACTGAATATATTTTTTTCTGCATCTACCTCTGAAAAAATATTTGGCCTTCTAGCAGTGTGTGGGACTTTCTCTATTAGTCCATCTATACTGACCTCCATCAGGTTGCAAATTAAAAATAATTTTTATCTGCATCTAGCTCTGAAAAAATATTTGGCCTTCTAGCAGTGTGTGGGACTTTCTCTATTAGTCCATCTATACTGACCTCCATCAGGTTGCAAATTAAAAATAATTTTTATCTGCATCTAGCTCTGAAAAAATATTTGGCCTTCTAGCAGTGTGTAGGACTTTCTCTATTAGTCCATCTATACTGACCTCCATCAGGTTGCAAATTGAATATAATTTTTTTCTGCATCTAACCCAGCCAATAGTTTTGGCCTAATACCACAGTTTGGCCACTCAGCTCTGCTCGGTTCCCATCCATTGTTTTTTTGTGCAAACAACTCCTGAGTTGTTAATTAGTTAACCACCAAAATGAGTGGAAAAAGGCCTGCTGCTGGTGGAAAGGGGAATAGGCGTGTTGGGAAGGGGAAAAAAGGTTGTGTCCGTGGGGTAGGTGTTAAAGCAACAGTAACATCTGCAGAAGAAAGACCATCTTCCAGCCAAACTAAAATGTCTACTTCTTTTAGCGGACAATGTGATAAGATCCCTTTCTTACGGCCACGCCAATCGCTACAAATTCCAGATGAGGCACAAAAACAGCAGGTGCTTCAACGGATATCAAGTGCTCCTTTAAGTGGGCTCTCCTCCACATCAAATTCAACATCACAAATACTCCAGTCCTCAAAGGTGTCACCCCAATCGCACTTGCTTCCTCACAGCTCCCAAATCTCCAGCTGCCCGTCTGAGTATGAGGTAGAACAGATGGTTGAGTCTGCAGAGCTGTTTACTCATACTATAGCCTGGGAATCAGAGGTCGACTCCAGCGCTTCTGTGAATCCAGACGAGGAAATGATCTGCACTGATGCCCAGAATCTTTATGAGTCGGATCCAGGACCAGACGCAGAAGGTTCTGACCATAATGTAGACCCTCATTCCCAAACTGTAACTCCTGTTGGTGGAGACAATGAGGAAGACGATGATGAGACTCAAATACCTGATTGGAGCGACAACTTTAGTTTTTTGTCAGGGCAGGAACAGGTTGGCTCTGAGGACGACGGGTGTGATAACGCACAGGGTGATGATGATGAGGTTGGAGATCCCACTTACTGTCAACCCACAGTCAGCCAAGAGATGAGGTCAGCAGAGGAGGTGGAGGAAGATGCTAGTGACGACGAGGTCAGGTTGCGCCTTCCTGGACAGAGACGTAGTACTGGAAGCACGTCAACAACTGCATCCTCAAACACAACTCTGCCTCTCACCACAAGTCGTGGTGGCTCTTCAGGTCGCATGGGTGCTAAGCCTTGCATAGCCTGGGCATTTTTTCAGATCGATAAAGATGACCCAACTCGTGTTATCTGTAACATTTGTCAGCAAAAGCTAAGTAGAGGCCAAAAAATACATAGTTTGAGTACTTCATGCATGAACCGGCACATGGACATGAAGCATAAGTTGCAGTGGGAAGCTCAGTGTGCTACAATGCGGCCTAGCCGGCCGGGCCAACCACCGTCTGCCATATCTTGTGCATCCGCGGCCTCTTCATCCTCTGTGACTGGGGGGACAGCAGTCACACCTGTTTTGGGGCGCAGACCTGCCACCTCTTTACCCGCAACAGCCAGCGTGATTGGCAGGTCATCATTTTCTTTGGAGGTGGTAACACCAGCTGGTGTTGAGCGCTGTCCGACATCGATAGCACCACCTTTGGATCAAGGCAACCTAACATGTCCGCCTGCATCTTCCTCACAGACCGGCAGTTTGCCGGGGACACCCTTATCAACCCCGTCTAAGCACAATAGCCAGCCCTCGGTCCCTCAGATGTGGACAAGTAAAAGACCATTTCCTCCTAGCCATGAGAAAGCTAAGAGGTTGAATTTCACCATCTGCAAGTTCTTGGCTACAGAAATGCTGCCTTTCCGCCTGGTGGACACAGAGGATTTTTGAGACCTTATGTCCGTCGCAGTGCCCCAGTACCAGATGCCCAGTCGGCACTACTTCTCAAAGAAAGGTGTGCCTGCGCTCCACCAGCATGTCGCACACAACATCACCGCTTCTTTGAGAAACTCTGTGTGTGACAGGGTGCATTTCACCACAGACACTTGGACGAGTAGGCATGGACAGGGGCGTTACATGTCGCTGACTGGGCACTGGGTAACTATGGTGACAGCAGGACAAGGGGCTGCTGTCCAAGTCTTGCCGTCCCCACGAGTTGTGCGTCAATCCTCTTTATGTCAAAGTTCCTCCACTGCTTCTGCCTCCTCAACCTCCTCTCGGTCTTCCACCTGCACCCAAAGCCTGTCTGGTCATGCCACAAGCTTTCTAACTGCGCAGAAGGGATCCTGCACACCTCCTTACTATGCTGGCAGTAGGGCTCAACGTCATAAGGCGGTTTTTACATTGAAATGTCTGGGAAATGTGAGTCACACAGCTGAGGAGTTGTGGTCAGCTCTGGAGAACCAATTTCATGAATGGTTGTCTCCACTGGACCTGAAACCAGGGAAGGCCGTGTGCGACAATGCTGCAAACCTGGGTGCGGCCCTTCGCCGGGGCAATGTCACACACGTGCCTTGTATGGCTCACGTGTTGAACCTGGTTGTTCAGCAATTTTTAGCCCACTATCCCAGACTAGATGGCCTTCTGCAGAGGGCACGGTCGCTGTGTGCTCACTTTCGCCGTTCGCATCCCGCAGCTCAGCGACTTACATCTCTACAGAAGTCGTTGGGCCTGCCACTTCACCGGCTAAAATGCGATGTGCCTACCCGGTGGAATTCAACTCTGCACATGTTGCAGCGACTGTGGCAGCACCGACAAGCCCTGGTGCAATACGTTCTGACGTATAGCCTGGGCCAACGAGATCCAGAGGTGGGGCAAATCACGCTGGAGGAGTGGTCTCAGATCAGGGACCTATGCACCCTTCTGCACAGTTTTGAAATGGTGACGAAGATGTTTAGTGCTGACGATGCCATTATCAGCATGACTATTCCGGTGATTTACATGCTGGAGCACATGTTAAACAGAATTCGGAGTCAGGTGGTGGCACAAGAGGAGGTGGAGGAAGTAGAGGAGGAGGAGTTGTATGCGGAAGGGCTAACATCTGCAAGGTCCAGACGGTCGGCAGCACCAAGGCGGCAGGCATGTGAGGGTGGGGGAGATGGTTTTACCAGGGCGCATGGTAGCAGCCAAACTAGTGAGGAAGGTGCAGGAGCCCAGGAAGAAGTGGAGGACGAACTGATGGAAGACTCATCAGATGAGGGAGACCTTGATCACATTTCTGTTGTGCGAGGTTGGGGGGAGAGGACAGAGGAAGGAAGCATGATTGTTACCTCGCCACCAACACAACAGGGACTTGGTGCTCCTGGATGCGCAACACACATGAGTGCCTTCTTGCTGCACTACCTGCAACATGACCCTCGAATTGTGAGAATTAGAAATAATCCTGACTACTGGGTTGCCACACTGTTAGATCCCCGGTACAAAAGTACATTTGCAGAAATTATTCCTGCCATAGAAAGGGATGCACGCATGCAGGAGTATCAGCAGAGACTGTTGCAGAATCTTACATGTGCTTTTCCACAAAATACCAGTGGTGCACGTAGTGAATCTCACAGTTCCAACTTGCCAACCGTGGGACCGTCAAGTGTTCAGCACTCAAACCGTAACAGAACCACAGTATCTGCTGGTAACATCAATTTTGCGGAATCATTTCACCACTTTTTTAGCCCATCTTTTGCAAGGCCACAGGAGACAAGAAGTCTGACACATAGTCAACGCCTAGAGACGATGGTACAGGAGTATCTCCAAGTAAACATTGAAGCCACGACTGTGTCACTGGACCCTTGCTCTTTTTGGGCTTCCAATCTGGATAAATGGCCGGAGCTAGCCACTTACGCCTTGGAGATCTTGTCATGCCCCGCAGCCAGCGTTCTGTCTGAACGTGTGTTCAGCGCTGCTGGTGGTGTGCTGACAGATAAGCGCACGCGGCTCTCCACTGATAATGTAGACAGACTCACGTTCATAAAGATGAACAAATCATGGATCCGAAACGACTTTTCTACCCCTGTGTCATCCTGGGGAGAGTAAAAGCTTGATGATTGGTTAAAATCACCCTACCAACCGTTTTAAGCTTTCAAATTACTAATCATGTTTATCTGTATCTTGGCTGGAAAATAATTTGGGCTTTGTAGCAGTGTGCAGCACTGATTCTATTAGGCCATCTATAATAAGCTCCACCAGATTTAAAATTACTAATCATGTTTATCTGTATCTTGACTGGAAAATAATTTGGGCTTTGTAGCAGTGTGCAGCACTGATCCTATTAGGCCATCTATACTAAAGCTTCACCAGATTTAAAATTAATAATAATTTTTAGCTGCATCTAGCCCGGAAAATAATTTTGGGGCTCCGAGATGCGCAAGACACATAAGTGCCTTCTTGCTGCACTACCTGCAGCATGACCCTCATATTGTCAGAATTCGAAGTAATCATGACTACTGGGTTGCCACACTCTTAGATTCCCCAAACTTTTCGATCAACCTTTTCATTTTAATAAAGACCAAAAAAATGGTCATTTTTGAAATTATAAGCATTAGCAGGTTGTTAGAAACTGAAATCAAACAGTTTTCAACTCAAAACTTTATTCTAGGTGATGTTACATTTTCACATAGGACCCCTTGTTCGAAAGGAGCTTCTGAACTCTCTCGTCCATTGAATTTGTCAGGTTTTGGATGGTTTCTGCTTCAATTGTTTTGCATGAGGACAGAATACCCTCCCAGAGCTGTTGCTTAGATGTGAACTGCCTCCCGCCATCATAGACACTCCTTTTAATGATGCTCCAAAGGTTCTGAATGGGGTAGAGGTCAGGGGAGCATGGGGGTCACACCATAAGTTTGTCCCCTTTTATGCCCATATCAGCCAGAGATGCAGATGTTTTATGTGCAGCATGAGATGGTGCATTATCATGCAGAAAAATGATCTTGCTGTGAAATACACGGTTCTTCTTCTTGAACCATGGCAGGAAGTGCTGTTTGAGAAAATCCACATACATTATGGAGTTCATCTTTAGCGCCTTCAGGGATCCTAAAGGGGCCGACAATCTCTCTCCCCATGATTTCAGCCCAAAACATTACTCCACCTCCTCCTTGTTGGCGCTGTAGCCGTGTTTGCGTGGGGTGTCCATCAACCAGCCATCCTCCACTCCATCCATCTGGACCATCGAGCGCTGCACGGCACTCATCCGTGAACAAAACAGTTTTGAAATCAGTCTTCATGTAATGTTTGGCCCACTGGAGCCGTTTCTGCTTGTGTGAAGTGGATAGAGGAGGTCGACAGGATGGCGTATGCACAGCTGCAAACCTCTGAAGGACCCTGCATCTTGTTGTTCGGGGGACGTTGGAGGCACAAGCAGCTTCAAAAACTTGTCTGCTGCTATGACAAGGCTTTTTTGCCGCTGCTCTTTCAACCTGACGTAATTGCCTGTAGGAAGGAGTCCTCAATTTGCCCTTATCAGCACGCACACGTGTGTACTGTGAATCAGCTACATACTTCTTGATTGCCAAGACACTTCATCCTGATCATCGCACAATGTTGATTGTAGTCATGCCTTGACCTAAACACTCCACAATTTGTTGCTTCTCAGCAGCCGACACATCCTTTTTCTTTCCCATTTTGGCAGAAAATGTAGGCTGCTTAATAATGTGAGACAGCCTTCTTAAGTAGTCTTGCCTTTCATTGGACACACCTGCCAAACTAATTAGCACAGGTGTCTGCAATTGCTTACAGTGATATAAAGAGCCCTGACACACATCACCATCAATGAGTTTAACTGACAAACAAACAAATTCTTCCCTTATCACTCCTAAACACTTTTTGCATAATAATTTGGAACACAGTGTACATGTGCTTTTCCACAAAACACCAGTGGTTCACGTAGTGAATCTTACAGTTCTAACTTGCCAACCGTGGTCTGTATGGAGTTGTTCAATAAAGGGCCCAAAATTGAGATAACATAGATGGGAGAGGTCTCTATGAATAGGAATTCCTAAGTATTTGATACCCTGTGAGGGCCAGGCAAAGGGAAAGTTGGACTGGATGGAATCCTATATGGATTTGGGGAGGGAGACATCGAGGGCCTCAGACTTCGCTGCATTGATTTTAAAATTTGACCATGTAACAAAGTGATCTATTTCAGCCATAACAGCATGGATGGATATATGTGATTGAGTGATATATACTAGGACATCATCAGCAAATAGAGAGCACTTGTACTCGGTGCCTCCCACCTCAATCCACCTAATATTGGGGTTATGGCGAATTGATGAGAGCAGGTGCTCCGTCACTAGGATGTATAAGAGAGGGGACAGAGAACATCCCTGCCTTGTCCCATTGGTGATTGTGAAAGGTGATGAAAATGTTCTGACACGCCCCCTGGGCCTTGGGACACCCGGAGCCGGACCCTTTTTGGTGGATGCTGGTGGTTGTAGTCTCCGTGGCGGCAACCCGGTTCCGTGGCTCAGGGCGGTCAAACCAGTGGCGGAACTATTTATGTGGTTTTGATGTTTAAATGTCCGACTACGCCACCCGTGGATTGCGGTCAGAGTGAACCGCCGCTCCAGGGCAGACCGCTGAGGCTGGTGTTGTGGGTGCAGCAGAGCGTAGCATAACTCCCCACGGGAGGAGTATAGCCTCAGGGCAGTGTATGCGGAGGATGGGGGTGATGGTGCAGGGCAGCAGCAGTAATGACACGGAGTCAGTGATGCAGTCCAGGGCCTTTACTCACAGTTCTTATTATCCAGACCACGTCTGCAGGTAACGGCTGCCCACGTCGTACTGTGCTCACCAGGTGAGGGGCTCAGACAACTCCCAGATAACTTTGGAGTGCTTCACAGGACCCCCTTTGTGTGTCCTTTGTCTGGCCTTTCTTACCAACCCTTCTGTCCGGCTGCCTCGGGCCTCCTCTTGGTAAACTTGGCGCCAGTTTCCCTGACCCTATGTGGTGCCTTCCTAGCGGGTGTAGCGAGGGGCTGCGCCACATAAAATGTCACAGCCTCCTGTTTCTAGCTGAGGGTCGTTTCCTGCCTCCACTAGTTTCGGGGACCGGTCTCCCCCTTTGGCCTGACCCCTCCACGCAGGTGGATTCGGTCGTGCGGTGGCGACTCGCCCGTCCGCACCCCTGAGATCCCTTCGTTCCTCGTTCCTGGAGCCTTCTCCGCTCCTCTTCCTTCCTTCTCCCTCTTCCAGGCCTGGGCCTCTGTTACTAGGCCCGCCTCCGGAGCAGAGCTCATGCAGAGCCCCTGCTCCCTGCCACTTCTGCTCAGACATCTCTGCACTGAACTAAGATGGTGCCCACCTTTTATACTCCCTTCTCAATGCACCCAGGAACTGCTTCATCCCTGCTCCTGCACTACAGGGTTCCCCTTCCTCAGTGTTCCCTCCCCCCACTCCAGCCAGGGACAGGGACTGTCGTGCCCATCTCAGGGGCATATTGGTCGCCCTGCCCCACGGCAATGTGGTGTAATGCATGCAGGTGTCGGGTCCTGATCCACACTACATCCTTACCTGAGAGTGAGATATCACACCTCTGGGTGAGGTGCAATACCTCTGTAGCAACCGAGCCCTCAGGGTGCTACAGTTCCATTTATCTTCAGCCTAGGTGACGTATTGCGATACAGGGCCGTGATTTTGGCTATAAAAGGGTCCCCTAGACCCCTACCCCAAGCTTTTTAAGAGAATCATATATGGCGTGCCAGGAGACTCTATGGAATGCTTTCTCAGCATCCAACGAGAGTATCTAATTACAAATTTTTAACTGCATCTAGCCCAGGAAATACTTTGTGCCTAGTAGCAGGGTCTGCTAGTCAGCGGATTATCCCGGCTGTTAAGCAAGCTACACCACCTGTAGTTTGGACACTTCATTTTTTCAAAGGAAATGCTTCGGGACCACGGGATACTCAGTGAAGAGCATCAGGAGGCACCCCAAGGCATAGGGGCTCGGACTGGCAGTAGGATGCCTTGCGGTGGACAGCCGAGCTCGATCCTTATAAAAGCATTTTAACTGCAGCAGCTTTAGTGGACGCTACTGGAGCTGGAATTACGCGGCTGCTGGCATGAGACTTGCACTCCAATAGATCCTTGTAAATGGATTTAAAGTGTATTTATTCAAATTAGAGAGACAATTTAAATTAAAAAGCTTAGAGCTGCCTCCACCACAGGGGGGCTCGCTCGACCCACCAGCGGACAGGCACCAGTATTGGGAGAGGGGGGCTGGCCGTCAGGGTTCACCGCGGCTCTGGCACAAACCCGGCGACACGGAGGTGGCACGGGCAGGAGCGGACTGAACGTGTCGGCTTCTCACTTTTTGGATTTTAGAAGGGCATGACATGCCTATATCTGTGTCTCCCCCTCCTTTTACTCCTCCACCTCTTTTCTTTTCGCATGACTATATGTACTTGTCACTTTTCCATGTGTTAGATGTGTCTTCTGAGCAGTTTGTCAGCTTTTGGACACCTTTGAAGGTGTTTTCTATGTGTTTCTATGTGTTTTTGTTTGCCTGCCATTGGTTTTAACGGTGTTCGAAGGTGTTCGACGAACAGTTCGACGAACAGTTCGGCGAACACACGGGTGTTCGACGAACCGAACCGAACTCGAACACTACGGGGGTGGCTCAACACTACTCAACAGCCTTCCATCCATAGATTCTGTCAGTTGCTTGATCTGTTTTCGATCAACATTGCGTGCAGCAGCCACCACAGCCTCCCAGACACTGTTCCGAGAGGTGTACTGTTTTCCCTCCCTGTAGATCTCACATTTTATGATGGACCATAGGTTCTCTATGGGGTTCAGATCAGGTGAACAAGGGGCCCATGTCATTATTTTTTCTTCTTTTAGACCTTTACTGGCCAGCCACGCTGTGGAGTTGTTGGATGCATGTGATGGCGCATTGTCCTGCATGAAAATCATGTTTTTCTTGAACGATACCGACTTCTTCCTGTACCACTGCTTGAAGAAGTTGTCTTCCAGAAACTGGCAGTAGGTCTGGGAGTTGAGCTTCACTCCATCCTCAACCCGAAAAGGTCCTACAAGTTCATCTTTGATGTTACCAGCCCATACCAGTACCCCACCTCCACCTTGCTGGCTTCTGAGTCGGAGTGGAGCTCTCTGCCCTTTACTGATCCAGCCTGTGGCCCATCCACCTGGCCCATCAAGAGTCACTCTCATTTCATCAGTCCATAAAACCTTTGAGAAATCAGTCTTAAGATATTTCTTGAACCATTCTTGAAGTTTTATCTTATGTTTCTTGTTCATAGGTGGTCATTTTTCAGCCTTCCTTACCTTGGCCATGTCCCTGAGTATCGCACACCTTGTGCTTTTTGATACACCAGTAACGTTGCAGCTCTGAAATATGGTAAAACTGGTGGCGAATGGCATCTTGGCAGCTTCATGCTTGATTTTCCTCAGTTCATGGACAGTTATTTTGTGCCTTTTTTGGCCAACACGCTTTTTGCGACCCTGTTGGCTATTTTCCATGAAACGCTTGATTGTTCGGTGATCACGCTTCAAAAGTTTGGAAATTTCAAGACTGCTGCATCCCTCTGCAAGACATCTCACAATTTTGGACTTTTCAGAGCCCGTCAAAACTCTCTTCTGACCCATTTTGCCAAAGGAAAGGAAGTTGCCTAATAATTCAGCACACCTGATGTCATTAGTCAACACCCCTCCTCATTACAGAGATGCACATCACCAGATTTACTTAATTGGTAGTTGGCTCTCAAGCCTATGCAGCTTGGAGTAGGACAACATATATAAAAAGTATCATGTGAGCAAAATACTCATTTGCCTAATAATTCTGAACACAGTGTAGTTCCTGGCACATGGCCTAGATATTATAGATATTATTACAATGTATTCGGTGCTGAACTTTATGACATTCCTGATCCTATTACAGCCGGGACTGTAATACATTTATCCGTGATGCAAATTGATGAAATGTAGCACAACATCAGTAAGTGGTGTGCTGAGGACGGAGGTCGGAGGCCCCGCAGATTATAAAAATAGCAGGAAGTATATTGTTGGCTAAATTGTTTCTTCTCTAAACATCCCCATCCTCGGCATCTGATTGTAAATTCCTTACGAAATCTCCCCAGCAGATCACCCATCAGAGGGGTCCGAGCCGGCTCCATGCAAACAAATTTAATTTTGAGGAGGATTTCTCCGGGAGCGTGCTAAATATATCCTGAGAGAGAAAAAAAAACAACACAAACCATAAATAAATAAAAATAAGAAAATAACAAAATAACAAAAATCTCACGGAAAAGAGGAAACGGTTAAAATCTGAGACCTTTCTGCAGATAAGCTTCATGCAGGAAACAGCGGTCAAAGTGAAGCAAAGTTTGTAATAAATGGCCAGTCGTGCAGCAGATTAACCTGACGCTGACCTGAGCGGAGGCAAAAAACGCAGAGATAAACAAGACATCAAAACAAACCGGTAAACACAAAACTAAAATAAATCCTGAGACGTGAGAATCGGGAAAAACAGAATATGGCCAAAAATATCTAAGGGGAAGGTCAGTGCAGTGACAACTGTGTAGTAGAGGGCGCACCCGAAACCCGAAGAGCTGGCCCTTATACCTAAAGGGGGATTATTGGCCACATGAGGAGACATCAGTAGTATAAATATCACATGGTACAGGGTCCCAAATACAAATTTCGGTTGGGGCCTGTGAGGAGCTGCCCACTTACTAAAGACTATGAGACTTTTCCATCACGGAGCTCAGTTTCCGTCAATATTATTATTGTGTTTTATTAGAGATTTGCTTGCTGTGTTTTATTAATGATCTGCTTGCTCATCAGTTTATGTACACTAATTTTACTTGTAAAGTGTTCAGCTTCAAGAATCAATGTTTCCATTCAGTAACAGTAAGCAGAGGAAGATATGCTGGCTGGAACTTATGTATACATAAGGACTGACAAGAGATTGCCAAAGGTAAATGTAAATTCTGTTAAGCTCGTTAATATCTCAGGGGCCTTAAACCATTGTTCTAGCAGCCACTAGTCCCATAGTGTGAATGGGAACAGTAGTCTCATCGGAGCCATCATCACAGGGGGTCTCACCTACAGTCACCAGTCATGGGCCTACTATCAGTATTCGGTCAGCATTTTTTCTCATAAGTGGGATACAAAACCAGGTGAGGAACAATCAGAGAAAAGGTATAATATAAACAAGTATACCAGTTGTGCATTTATCACCCACTCCTGGTTTTGTCTCCCACTCCTGAGAAAAAATACTGACCGAATACTGACCAAATACTGATAGTGGGACCGTGGCCTTACAGCTAAAAGCAAATGTCTAAGGGAGAGGGCTGATCCCAGGCAGAGAGAAAAGAGAAGCCACACGTTTAGTCAACGAGTTGTGTGGAATGACATTGAAGGATTAGGATCGAGACTGAGGACCTGGAAGGATAGCTGGATGCATGGCATATGGAGTGTTGGAGATCAGATACCGACTGGACTGGATAAACATACTACCATGGTGGGATCTGTCATTTGGATTTAAACTCTCTTAAAGTATTGTTGCTATCTGTGCTTCCATCGTTTTACCTGTCATCTGGAGGATCGGGGACCGTGCCTCCAGACTATACTGGCACAAAGGCAGTGGAACTACCGTTTCGGGAAAGGGATCTTGTGGACTGAGACAATCATATTTTGGACATTTACCTGGAATTGCTGGGAAAACCCAGAGAGCCAGGATTTGCTCCCTATGCCGGTCAAGACCCCCATACCAGACGTCGCTCGTCGAGAGCCAAACACCAGTTCCTTCCTCCCCGGGACCAAGAGACTGCCACCGACTGGCAAGCCGCGAAGATCCACAGGGAGACGACGATGAGTGAGGCACACCTGCGGTTACAGAGGGACAGCACGTGTGAGCAGGGCCGTCACTTCCAGCTCTAACATACGGTACCTGCATTGGCCGGGATTACTACAACAGGTTGGGAGGGGGCCGGTTGGTGCGAGTTAGGCTCAACGGGCTTCAATAGACTACATCAGAAAGACTTGCGGCCTAGTGGGAAAACCCAGAGACCCTTGCAAGGGCCAGAGGTACATAAGGAACTTGAGTAGTAATCCCTGTGAATGGGCGTACCACCTCTGTAAAAGGAACGTTAGTATTATATAGAGAAGAACTTACATTGCTATTTCACTCATATCGTTATTTACTTAATTTTTTATGTGCTTTGTAATTATTACTAATTGCCTAAAATTGTTGTAAATTACTATTGCATTTAAACAGAATTATAGCGTTTGCTGACTGTTCCTGCCTTGTGTCCTCTGTGATTTGCATCCCGGCACTTGCATTACAGCAGCAGAACAATGCGTTATGAGGTTCTGCAGTAGCAGAGGTGTGTATTATGAGGTTCTGCAGCAGCTGAGGTGTGTATTATACTGATTTTGAGCTTTCCCGATGCACACAGACCCTGGATCTGTCCTTTCCATACATTCCATGTGATAGCAGTCTCCCCCGGCGGCTGTTTGCTCAGGTGTCAGTTGCGGAGGATATTGGGCTACTTTTTCTTCTCTGAGAATAGTTTAGCTCCTAGATTTACTTCTGCCTCTTTGCCTTTTGTCCCCATCAGTAATAAATGGGTCCAAAAACAAAAGCGAGCTGTAGAATGCAGCACAATGTTTGCTCTGCGGGGGGTGAAGTGACTGAGAAAGGGCCATAAAGACCCAAGTACTGGACACCAGCAACGATGGGAGATAACTGAGCGCCACTTATTATTATTATGAGCTCAGTTCCCATCAATACACAATGTCATTAGTAAGAAACGTATCATCTCCCCGAGACGCGGCTGGGGACGACAGGTCGTATTCTTCCATGGGGCCAGGACCTGACTTATGGGGTAGTAACTGCTGACATCGAGAAGAAAGGAGACCAAACACGACCTGTCACTGTTACATTACCCTGGTCCACCTGATATACGACGCTGTGAAAAGCTTCATTTACAGAATGGGCGCTCGTTTTCGAGATCTGCTAACCTTCATTTTGATATATCACATGATCTAATGGGGTCATGACAATCATGGGGGGGATTTATGTGTATTTTAGATTTATTTCTGCTTTTGTCATTCTTTAATTTGCACTTATTTTTTTTCAGTCTCTGTTACAGGGGAAAATACACATAGCTGGGGTAATCCACACAGGATGGAAATGCCGCAGGTTTGCAAGGGTGAAATCTGCAGCGGACCACAGTAGCATAGAAGCTCAATCACATGCTGCAGAAAATCTTTCAATCCAGTTTCAATTTTTATTGCAAAGTGAGCACAAATTTGAAGTAGATGTGTTTCCCCTTAATTTCAACGGGGAAGACAAAATTTGCAGGTAATATGAAAATGTAAATTTTGCTGGGGTTTATCCGTTGATCTGCTGAAAAATCCACAACTACACATTTATTTTTTTATTTTTTTATGAAGGGAACCTGTCAGGTCGGATAATGCTGCAGATATAGGGTTATTCTGCAGGTTAACAGCAATATGAAGGTGCCCGTCAGCCGTACTGACAGTGCAGCACCCGGAAGAAAATGAACTCTATTTCTCCTGGGAGCCTCTGGCTTTCAATCATGCAGGCTTGGCGGCGCAAATACAGTCACTGCTCTCAGCACTGAGAATGAGGGCTGTAATCACGCCCCAGCACTTTCACTAAGGGCTCTTTCACATGTCCGTGTTTCAAGTATGTGTGGTGACAGTTTCCACACGTACTGGAGACACTGACACACGTAGACCCATTCAATGAATGGGTCTGTGCACATGTCCGTGTTATGCATGCCACACGGGCCACAAAACATTCTGCGCACATGTACATTGATGACACACGGATGACATCCGTGTGTCATCTGTGTGACATGTACCGGCGCCTGGGAATCAGTGGTACAGTTCACACTGTTTCCAAGCGCCAGGTGATGCAGGCATCTGTCATCACTGTCCCCTGCCAGCGCTGAGATCAGCGTGAGCAAGGGACAATGTTGAGAGTTGTATTCTGCCCTTACTGTGTCCAGCAAGTGTAAAATTAGAATAAAATAAAACATATTATACTCCCTGAAGCCATTGTCCCCTATAAAAAAATAAAATAAAAAACAACCATAATACTCACCTGTCCAACATATTGTCCCACGCAGTAATCCATCTGACCTACAATTCTGCATCAGCGTCTACGGTGGCTTGAGGCGATCGCACATGTTGAGGAGCAGAGGCGAGTGGGCCCCTGAACTGCGCTGAGCTCAGTGAGTGACAGGACACCGCTCAGTCAGCTCAGTGCAGGTCAGGGGCCCACTCACTGTAGCGAGTCATTCTCCCCGGCTCCTCAGTGTGTGCCGTCAGATGGGTTACAGCGTCGGACACTTATTTCATCTTCGGACAGGTGAGTATAAGGTTTTTTTATTTTATTCTTATTTTTACACTAGGAGACAGCGGGAGTAGAATACTACTCTCAACATTGTCCCCTAGTGGTGCTGATCGCAGCGTCTGCAGGGGACAAGGATGGGGGCAGCGTTAAGCACCCATTTCTTGGGAAAAGCACTAACTGTTCCGCTGATTCCCAGGCGCCGGTACGTGTGGTAGTGATGTGGCACATGGTTGCCACATGTATGTCACACGTATCATACACACAGACACGGATATCTCTGGCACTGGTTTTTCTAGTACTGGAAATATCTGTACATGTGAAAGAGCCCTAACAACCAGCTAAGCAGTGCATCAGTGCAGAGGCAGCTGTTAGTCAGTGCCGGGCTGTGCTAACAGGTGCCATTTTCAGTGCTGAGAGCAGTGACTTGCACCGCCATGCATGCATGACTGAAAGCCAGCGGCTCCCAGGAGAAATAGAGTTAATTTTCTCCAAGGTGCTGCACTTTCAGTATGGCGGCTGGGCACCTTCATAACGCTGTTAACATTGACCCTATATCTGCAGCATTATCAGACCAAACACATTTCCTTTAAAAATCCACACAGGACAATTTACACACAGAAACTCTCTGCAGCATATAAAATATTACTCATTTGCCTGGTACAATATTCTGCTGCAGATTGTACCTGCGAAAAAGATTTTCCCGTGTATGCTCCATCTGAAAGAGGACCTGTGCCATGCCATAAAATGTCATTTGATTTTCTCCTGGATTTGGCGTAGTTTTTCTTTTATTCCTGCACCTCTTTGTTCCTTTTCTTTCTTGTGCAATTGCAAAAAAAAAGAAGTTGAAATTCTGTGTAAAATGTGAAGAAAACTAGAATGCAATGATGTGAAAATCTGTTATAGCCATGTTAAATTTACAGCAGAACATAGAACAGATCAGAAGTTGAACGTTGGACATTTTTCCTTTTCATTTGAAAAAATAATACATTTAGAAATTGATGGCAGCCACATGTCTCAAAAAAAGTTGGGACTGGGTTAACAAAAGGCTAGAAAAGTAAGTGATAGTAATAAAAAACAGCCAGAGGGTCAGTTTTCAAGTAAGTCACATGACTGTGTATAAAAAGAGCCTGTTAGAGAGGCAGAGTCTCCCAGAAGCAAACATGGTCGGTAGGGTTGAGCGAGTATGTTCTGTCCGAGTATGCTCGGGCCGAGCTCCGAGTATTTACAGCTGCTCGGTGATGAGGTTAAATCGCTCCCGTGTGCATGATTTGCAACTGTTTGACAGTTTTATTACATGTGAGGAAAGTGTAAGAAATAGACATTCCTGCCATGTAATAAAACTGTCAAACAGTCGCAAATCATGCACACGGGAGCGATTTAACCTTATCACCGAGCAGCTGTAAACACTCGGAGCTCGGCCCGAGCATACTCGGCGAAAGGGTTAATAGAACATACTCGCTCATCACTAATGGTCGGAGTTTCACCAATCTGTGAAAATTGTGGAATAACTTCAGAAAAATGTTCCTCAATGTAAAATTACAAAGACTTAGAATATTGCATGATCTATGGGACATAATATCATTAAAGGATTCATACATTCTGGGGAAATCCATCTGTACAAGGGACAAGATCGACGGTCAATATTGGATGCTCAGGCAGTACTGCATTAATAACAGGCATTATTCGGTTGTGCAAATCACTGAATGCATTCAGGAAAACTTCCAGAAATCAAAAGAAATTAAAAAAAAAAAAATACCAGATTCAGGAGAACAGTAGAAAAAGATTTTTCCTGTTTATGGCAAGTGAAAGGTCCCCTTTAAGGAGCTCACACACATTTACCAAAACTTGACCTCGCCTTAATGTGTTTGGGGATCATTCTACACTTCCCCGACAGCAGATATCAATGCAAAAAGGGATTGGGCATGTGTAGTAGTGGGGAAGGAAGTAGCTTCCCTCTGGCATCAAAAGGGTTAATGAGTATGTTCCCGACGGTTAGAGCTCTTTGGGCTGCAGTTAGGTCCAGTTAGGGGGTTAGCTGTGATAATCCAACCCAGTAGAGTAAAGGGGAACCCAGTGCTATGGTTGGCCACAGGATGTGAATAAATGCTATGTCCCTGATGTGTTTCCTTGTGGGCTGTAGTATTGGTAACCAGCCACAAGATGCCACTGTCCCGAGTGCAGATGACAGGTTAAGTCTGCCAGTAGCATTGCGACATGAAGGACAGTGAAGGGATTAATTGTGTGCTAGCAGCCCATAGAGGGTGGGCACATTAGGAAAATCTCTGGATAGGTTCCAGAACCAGTAAGTAAGAGTTCAGTGTTGTGTAGTACCTGGGACAGGCCAGACAGCCTCAGTATAATGGCTGCTAGGGCAGACGTGGGCCCCGTATCTCAGACAGCGGATCACCAGAGAAAAGAATCCCTCCACAAGAGTCCCCTTAGCCGGCCTGGGAAACTCAAGAGAGTCATTGAGGACCCAGGGGCACATTCTGTCTGCAGGCTGCTGAAGAAGTCAGGACTCAAACCTAAAATGTGGGAACAACTAGGATCCGGATATACTGTCATTGGTGAGGAAGATTCTCTAGGGCTAGAGAATAAGGCAACAAAGATGCTTCACTTAAAGAGGGAACCAGGGCTGAAGTTGTATCAAGTACCTGTGGGAAAGATGACAACCAGTTGGGCCTTATCCATTATATCTGCCTGTAAATATTGTACATATTCCTCTTCCCCAAATAAAGTCCCAGTTATGGTTATGAACCTCGTTTCCTCTGAATTTATTGCTGCCCTGGTTCAAGAAGAGAAATGCCTGGAGACAGACGTGACTGGCTGGTCTGAAGTAAGTGGAAAGTGCCACATACACTGCAGCACATAAGAGGGAGGACACACCTTGTTTGTAGGGTGCCAGAGCGAGCAGGGGCCACAGATCACCCATGACTACCTCGCTGGGGCACCTTACACATGTTCAATTTCAACATGCCCCATCTTTGATTCCCATGGAAGATTCAGCAAGATATTCCCCTCTCATCCATGCCTGCCTGGTATTGCAGCTCTGTCTCACTGATCCCTCATGCTGCTGATTCTGCTGGGGAGAGGCCATTGATTTTTATCCCCTTTGTGTGTGCCACTGTTTTGAATGAAGCAAACAGCGATTTAGCTCCACCCCATGATCAGTCATGTGACCTAACACTTGAGTTCTATTTGCTTATCTGTCATTTGAAATGTAACTGTCGTTTCAAAAAAACTTGATTCGGAATGTCTATATTTGCATGCAGTTCCTCCCCCTCATCTCTCCATAGAATCCTATAAGCACCAACTGTCATCTCCTTTCTCAGTAATGATAAAATCTGTCCTCACCGAAGACACATTTTTCATGGGAATTGAGAATATTAAAAGTGAATGATCAATCCACGAGGAGAAGGAAGTGGATTTCTCTGATAAGATATATTACAAAGTTTCATATCTTTATTTATACTATTGATTTATGGGGGAAAATTATAACGATGATTAAACTTTAAGCTTTGAAGTTTTCCTTTAAGAAAATCAGGAAAGTGAATTCATAAAAACAAGTGTCCTGATTCCAAGCCGGTCCGTATAGATGGAGATGGGATTAGAGTTCTTGGAGCAGCGACAGTTCTTATACATTCACATTTTTATGACGTCTTTATTTTTGGTATCAAGTTATGTGGTCAATAAAAAAGGGATTAGAGGACTGATCTACACATGTACATTAAATCCCCTCACAATGCATGGATCGCAGGAAGTGCGAGCAGCCAAATGAATATGGACATTTTAATAGCTAGAAACAAATTTACAGTCTGGACGGCCATCAAGTTCAGAATCATCATAGTGCTATTTAAAGGGATACTCCATTTTAAAGATATGGGCAGATTTATCAAAACTACTAATAGCAACCAGAAATAGCACAGCTTTCCTTTCACCAAAGCTGTTTAAAATATATGGACACCTTTGGGGGCAATTTTTTTTTTCACTTAAAGGAGTTGTCCAGTACTTTAATATTAATGGCGTATCTTTAGGATAGGTATCAATAGCAGATCAGTGGAAGTGCAATGCCCAACTTCCCCACAGATCAGCTGTTCCCAGTGCAGATGTGCAGAACCCGGGAGTTGACTGAGCTGTGCAGCTCCACAACTAATCACATCTGACCACCACAAGCACCGGAAACAGTCGATCTGTCGGGGGAGGGAGGACTAGCACCTCCACCGATCTGGTATTAGTGACCTAAGCTAAGGTTAGGCCATCAATATTTTACTAACAGGCAACCCCTGTAACTGCATGCATTTTGGGTTACAAAATAATGTGACGCGCCCCCTGGGACATATTCCTTTTTGAGGGGAATACCCGGCACCGGATCAGATGGGGGGTTGTAGTCTCCGAGCGGCTGTGACCCGGCCCGTGCCCAGGGCGTCAAGCTCAGTGTTATGTGGCAGTCCTACAGATGTTATTAAGAGTTCTTTTGTGTCGACTACGCCACCCGTTGTGATGCGGTCACTGTGGCCGCCGCTGCAGCAGGGTCCGCTGAGGCTGATGGTGGGTGCGCAGCTTGGTGGGATAACCCCCAACGGGAGGGGTATAGCCTCAGGGGGGACAGGTGCAGAGGATGGGGGTTGTGGTGGTGCAGTGCAGACGGCAATGAAGACAGAGTCGGGTTGTGCAGTTAAGGGTGTTTACTTACTGCAGATGTTGTACTGGTCACTCCAGCTTCGAGTGACCACCCGAGCCGTGCTGCGTCCACCAGGTCCTGGATCCAGCCAACCCCCAAACAAGTCCGGAGCGTGGCCCTGAGCTCTCCTTCTGTCCCGTTCTCTGGCCGTCCCCACCAGTGATCCACCTAGGTCCAGCTCCCTCGGGCCTTCTGTTGGGACACCCTTGGCCTTGGGTTCCCTGACCCTTCATATGGTGTGCCTTCGGGGTGGATGTGATGGGTGACCGTGACAAACGCTGCCCACGGTCTCCGGTCTCTGGCTAGGGTGTGTTTTCTGCCCCCACCAGCTTGGGTTCCGGTACCCTGTGCCGACTCTTCACCCGGGGATTTAAGTTGGGATCTTGGAGTCCTTTTCTGCTGTTTCCCCCTCTGGGTCTCTCTCTCTTCTCCTCTCTCACTCTGGGTCTCTCTCTTCTCCTCTTCCTCTGCTTGCTGACTTGTTCTCTGCATCTGACCCTGTTCTTAGTTGGTGCCCACCTTATATACACCCTCTATGTGTGAGCTCAGGTGACCAGCACCCAATGAGCTCCTAACTTTACCCAGGCTGCTCCCCCTATCTGCCCCTACACTACTTGGGATGTACCACCCCCCTCCCACTCCAGCCAGGAACAGACTCGGTCGTACCTGCACATTTCTAAGTGGGAGTACCGTCGGCCTGTTCCTCGGAAATGGGATGTGTGTAGTGCATGCAGCCTACCGAGCTCAGTTCCACACTCCTTCCTTACCCGGGAGTGGAATATCACACCTCTGGGTTGAGGTGCAATACCCCTGTAGCAGCCGAATCCTCAGGGTGCTACATTCCCCCCTGGTAAATCACAGCACGTCCTCGGGCTGTAAGACAAAAACATCCAAACATACAAAAATTTTTTTTTTTTTTTTCATAAACATATAAAACATATAAAACATTATATATATATAAAACTTTCTCGTCGCCTCTGGCTCCTCCTCCGGTCACTGTGCAACGTGTGACCGGGTAAAGTGCGACAGTCTTTCTAGAAAAATGGTTTTCCTATAAAACCGGTAGGGGGCGCTTTAGGACGCGCAACTATATACAAGGATATGGCCGCTCTCAGTCCTCGGCCAGTTAAGGAGGGAAAGGGAATGGCTGCTCACAGTCCTCAGCCTGTGGGATTAAGGGTAAACGGGTGAACAGTTCACTCAGCTGGTCCCAACGGGGACTATATTTGCAGTAACAGTTTCTTTATACCCCGATCGGGTAACTATTTACAGCACCTGCTCCGCTGTACTCAACAACGTCTTCCTCCTGCTCCTTCTTTGGGGATCTCAGCTTCAGACCCGTCCGGATCCTCTTGCTCTTCCTCCTCACACCGTAACTCCTCCTCCGTCAGGCGGTGTACGTGGAGGGCGTAAGGTCCTTTGGCACACTTGTGCCGGGTAAAGGTGACCTCGTCTCCGATGTAGAGGTCACGACCTCTGTGCCCCTCCGGCAGATGGGACTCCACGTCTCTGCGCGTGACAAAGACGTCGCCGGGGGTGTTGTTGTCTCGGATGAAGCCCCACCCATGCTGCTGGTTGAACTTGATCACTGTCCCGATGGTGCGGGGACAATGCGCTGCACGGGGGTCCCTCCTGGTCCGGCTCTTCTGCTCGGCGCTCCTTATTTGGGCCTGTTGTTCCCGGACCCGCCTCTCTCTCCGCTCCCTCGCAAACTCTTCGAGCTGCTGTCGGTAACACTCAGCGCGCTCTGCTGCAGCTGCCCTAGTTTCCTGAGTGAACCCCATTAGATCTTCTCCGGTGGGGTCCCACTCAAACTGTGCTTCCGCTAGCGGGGGCGAGATCCGTGCCACGGGCTTCGGAGCCGGAATCAGGGGTTCATCCAGGGGTCTTAGTCTCTGCTGCCGTTCCAGCTCATGGTATTCTTCGGGCCAGATGAAGGGCCGCCCGTCCGGCCATGTGAGCTGGCTGAACAAGTCCTCCCCCAGGTGTGGCACCCTTGGTTTTACGGGCGCGGGCGCGGTGGTGGTGGCGCCCGGGTTGCCCAGGCCTTGCGGCCAGGCCTGGGGCACCTGGAAGGTGAAGGGCACCGTTAGGACGGCGGCGCCCTGGGCTACCTGGCCTTGCGGCCAGGCCGGAGGCTCCGCGGAGGTAGGGGGCGCTGTTGGTGATGCGGCGCCCGGGGGTACTAGGCCTTGCGACCAGGCTGGTGGTATTTCCTGCTTTGTCACGCTCCGGGTCGAGGCGCGTGACGTCACAGGGGTCGCTGCGGCGGCTTCCGGTCGGGGCCTAGTCCATAGCGGTGACATGGCGGCTACGGGCACAGCAGGGGAACTCTCGGGCTCTGCGACGGGGAGCTGGGGCAGGTGGGCGGTTTCCCGGCTTGGGGTATAGGCGTCCCCTTTACCTGCCTCCATGCGTTCGGCTCCCTTCTCGGCGCCGTCTTCGGCCTTTGGTCCTCCCGCGCCATCCTCAGAGGCGGTCTGTTTCCTCTTCCAGGGTAGCGTGCTCCGTTGACTGGTCTCAGCTTGCTGGGCCATCTCCCGGCTCCATTCCGCCAATATCTCGCGCTGTACCCGGGCCATCCTCCGTGCGAGGCCCTCCAGGGCGGTCTGTGCACACTCCCGGTCTCGGGGGAGCTGTGCTAGGACCTCCACTAGGCCTAGTGGGGTCGTGGTGTCTAGCAGGCTCCTGACCAACGGGTCGGTGCTGCTCTGCTCTTCTTCCAGCAGGCTCCTGGCCAGCGGGCCGGTGCTGCTCTGCTCTCCTTCCTCGGTCTCTAGCAGACTCCTGGCCAGCGGGCCGGTGCTGTTCTGCTTTCTCTCCATATCCGAGTAAGCTCCTCCGCTACTCCTCGTTAGACTTCTTGCCTCCGGGTGCGCTCGCTCCAGACTGCTCCAGGCGGCACCCATCTTCGTTCTTTTCTTTCGTCTCCTCCCACTTAGAGGGCGGTCCCGGGGCAACTCGGTGACTGTCAGCTCCAGGGGCAGTTCTTTCACGCTGACAGACACCTCCAGCATCACAGTCTCTGTTGGTGGGGGCGGTTTCCACTTTTGGCGCCATTTTCTGTCCTGGCCCACGATGGGAGGCGGCCTCTTGCCCTCCTTTGGCACGCCCATAATGGCGTCCGCTGCTCTTCCAAGGCGGGAAATCTTCGGATTTGGCGGGAAGCGTCGCCCAGTGGCGGGAAACTCTGCAGATGGCGGGAACAAGCTGGAAATGGCGTGTTGCGGGCACGTAATCCTGCCGACTACGCCAAAGTCGACGCTACCCCTGGGACATATTCCTTTTTGAGGGGAATACCCGGCACCGGATCAGATGGGGGGTTGTAGTCTCCGAGCGGCTGTGACCCGGCCCGTGCCCAGGGCGTCAAGCTCAGTGTTATGTGGCAGTCCTACAGATGTTATTAAGAGTTCTTTTGTGTCGACTACGCCACCTGTTGTGATGCGGTCACTGTGGCCGCCGCTGCAGCAGGGTCCGCTGAGGCTGATGGTGGGTGCGCAGCTTGGTGGGATAACCCCCAACGGGAGGGGTATAGCCTCAGGGGGGACAGGTGCAGAGGATGGGGGTTGTGGTGGTGCAGTGCAGACGGCAATGAAGACAGAGTCGGGTTGTGCAGTTAAGGGTGTTTACTTACTGCAGATGTTGTACTGGTCACTCCAGCTTCGAGTGACCACCCGAGCCGTGCTGCGTCCACCAGGTCCTGGATCCAGCCAACCCCCAAACAAGTCCGGAGCGTGGCCCTGAGCTCTCCTTCTGTCCCGTTCTCTGGCCGTCCCCACCAGTGATCCACCTAGGTCCAGCTCCCTCGGGCCTTCTGTTGGGACACCCTTGGCCTTGGGTTCCCTGACCCTTCATATGGTGTGCCTTCGGGGTGGATGTGATGGGTGACCGTGACAAACGCTGCCCACGGTCTCCGGTCTCTGGCTAGGGTGTGTTTTCTGCCCCCACCAGCTTGGGTTCCGGTACCCTGTGCCGACTCTTCACCCGGGGATTTAAGTTGGGATCTTGGAGTCCTTTTCTGCTGTTTCCCCCTCTGGGTCTCTCTCTCTTCTCCTCTCTCACTCTGGGTCTCTCTCTTCTCCTCTTCCTCTGCTTGCTGACTTGTTCTCTGCATCTGACCCTGTTCTTAGTTGGTGCCCACCTTATATACACCCTCTATGTGTGAGCTCAGGTGACCAGCACCCAATGAGCTCCTAACTTTACCCAGGCTGCTCCCCCTATCTGCCCCTACACTACTTGGGATGTACCACCCCCCTCCCACTCCAGCCAGGAACAGACTCGGTCGTACCTGCACATTTCTAAGTGGGAGTACCGTCGGCCTGTTCCTCGGAAATGGGATGTGTGTAGTGCATGCAGCCTACCGAGCTCAGTTCCACACTCCTTCCTTACCCGGGAGTGGAATATCACACCTCTGGGTTGAGGTGCAATACCCCTGTAGCAGCCGAATCCTCAGGGTGCTACAAATGCATTTGGGTTTCAATCAAATTTTACTCCGTTCGGTTTCCACTCGCTCTTTGTTTTCCTGCACATTGCTGGCTGCGGAATGAGTTAACAAAGAATCTGTCAGTGACCTCGTTCCAAGGGGGAGTTTAAAACTCATTTATTTGTCTTTTTCTAAGCTCCTTTGTGCTTCTTTAGGACCAGCAATCAATTTGCAAATCTCTCTGCATCCCACCCTTCACTCGATATTTATTACCTGCTAGCCTCCTTAACGCCCCCCCCCGGCGTGCTAATACTACTATATCTAACTACATCCCTAGATCTGATTGCACATACCTACTGATTATCTATTTATTACGTACTGATTTTTACTATATGAATTTAATAAAGATTTATTTGTTTTAATATAACCGTAAAAAACTCCTTATTCTTTTTTTCGATGTTCTGCGGAGTGGTTTTTCTGTGGTGATACATGCATGTCCTTTCATGTCGATTTATCAACCACTAAAATGTCTATGGGAGTCTGTCTATTAAGTTACTATATATAACTGTACAGTGATCTCTTATATGTTCTGCAGGACTGATGTCACCATATGGCGGTAATATCAGTGCTGGTCTTTGTATAGAGATTATTTTTAGTAACAGCGCAGTCATCTGCTGAGGTTCTCCTACATCCCCTATTGGGGTGCACCACCATAGCTGTAATCAGGGTTACCTGGTTAGGGGCCCACTCAGAAGTTTTATCCCCCCTAAATCAAAACCCTAGCTACGCCTCTGGTCCGTGGGCCAAACATGTTGACATGTCTGTTTTTTACCCACTGCACGGGCCGCAAAACGTCCCGCACTGATGACACACGGATGACATCTACAGTCATGTGAAAAAGTTTGGGCACCCCTATTAATCTTAAGCTTAATGTTCTATAAAAATTGGTGTTTTTGCAACAGCTATTTCAGTTTGATATTTGTAATAACTGTTGGACACAGTAATGTTTCTGCCTTGAAATGAGGTTTATTGTACTAACAGAAAATGTGCAATCTGCATTCAAACAAAATTTGACAGGTGCATAAGTATGGGCACCTCACCAGAAAAGTGACATTAATAGTTAGTAGATCCTCCTTTTGCAAAAATAACAGCCTCTAGTTGCTTCCTGTAGCTTTTAATGAGTTCCTGGATCCTGGATGAAGGTATTTTTGACCATTCCTCTTTACAAAACAATTCCAGTTCAGTTAAGTTTGATGGTCGTCGAGCATGGACAGCCCTCTTCAAATGATCCCACAGATGTTCAATGATATTCAGGTCTGGGGACTGGGATGGCCATTCCAGAACATTGTAATTGTTCCTCTGCATGAATGCCTGAGTAGATTTGGAGCGGTGTTTTGGATCATTGTCTTGCTGAAAGATCCATCCACTTTGTAACTTCATATTTATCACTGATTCTTGAACACTATTGTCAAGAATCTGCTGATACTGAGTGGAATCCATGCGTCCCTCAACTTTAACAAGATTTCCAGTGCCAGCATTGACCACACAGCCCCAAAGCATGATGGAACCTCCACCAAATTTTACTGTGGGTAGCAAGTGTTTTTCTTGGAATGCTGTGTTTTTTTGCCACCATGCATAACGCCTTTTTGTATGACCAAATAACTCAATCTTGATTTCATCAGTCCACAGGACCTTCTTCCAAAAAGAAATTGGCTTCTCCAAATGTGCTTTTGCATACCTCAGCCGACTCTGTTTGTGGCGTGCTTGCAGAAACGGCTTCTTTCACATCACTCTCCCATACAGCTTCTCCTTGTGCAAAGTGCCTTGTATAGTTGACCGATGCACAGTGACACCATCTGCAGCAAGTTGATGCTGCAGCTCTCTGGAGGTGGTCTGAGGATTGTCCTTGACTGATCTCACCATTCTTCTTCTCTGCCTTTCTGATGTTTTTCTTGGCCTGCCACTTCTGGCCTTAACAAGAACTGTCCCTGTGTTCTTCCATTTCCTTACTATGTTCCTCACAGTGGAAACTGACAGGTTAAATCTCTGAGACAGCTTTTTGTATGCTTCCCCTGAACAACTATGTTGAATAATCTTTGTTTTCAGATCATTTGACAGTTGTTTTGAGGAGCACATGATGCCACTCTTCAGAGGAGATTCAAACAGGAGAACAACTTGCAAGTGGCCACTTTAAGTAGCTTTTCTCATGATTGCATACACCTGGCTATAAAGTTCAAAGCTCCATGAGGTTACAAAACCAAAAAAAGTGCTTTAGTAAGTCAGTAAAAAGTAGGTAGGAGTATTTAAAACAAGAAAATGATAAGGGTGCCCATACTTATGCACCTTTCAAATTTTGTTTGAATGCAGATTGCACATTTTCTGTTAGTACAATAAACCTCATTTCAAGGCAGAAACATTACTGTGTCCAACAGTTATTACATATATCAAACTGAAATAGCTGTTGCAAAAACACCAATTTTTATAAAACATTAAGCTTAAGATTAATAGGGGTGCCCAAACTTTTTCATATGACTGTATGTGTTATGAGTGTGACACGTACCGGCGCCTGGGAATCAGAGGTACAGTTGGCGCTGTTCCCAAGCACCGGGTGCTGAACGCTGCCCTCATCATAGTCCCCTGCCGGCGCTACAATCAGCACCAGCAGGGGACCATGATGAGAGTAATAGTCTGCTCCTGCTGTCTCCAACTGTAAAAATAAGAATAAAAAAAAATCCTTATACTCACCTGTCCAAAGTGTCTCCCGCTGTAATCCATGCAACCGATCAGCAGTGGAGCCAGGGAGAATGACTCCTGCAGTAAGCGGGCCCCGGAGCTGCGCTACGCTCAGTGAGTGACAGAACACCGCTCGCTGAACGCAGCTCCGGGGCCCAATCACTGCAGGAGTCATTCTCCCCGGCTCCTCTGTGTGAGTGGTCTCATGGATTACAGCGGGGGGACACTTATGACAGGTGAGTATAAGGATTTTTTATTTTATTCTTATTTTTACAGTAGGAGCAGACAACAACTTTCGTCATGGTCCCCTGTTGGTGCTGATCGCTGCGCCGGCAGGGAACCATGATGAGGGCAGCGCTACCTGGACATTAATTCCCAGGCGCCGGTACGTGTCACACTGATGCGGCACACGGGTGGACACGGACGTCCCCGCTACTGTTTTTTCCGGTACCGGAAATATCAGGACATGTGAAAGAGGCCATAGCAACACCCCATCAGGGCAAGATCACTTACAGATTCTCAGATAATTCATTCTGCAACCAGCAATCACAAAGAGCTTGTAAAAGCCAAATGGTGAAAAAATTTTATTGGGACCCAATTGCAAAAAATATTTTTAGCTCAAAAACATGTATTCAATTAAAAAGAGATTGTCCTCAAAGGTGTATAAGAAATGAAAGCTGGACTGATTGTTTGCTGTAGACAACTAAGGCAGATTTGATACATGAGGCCCACTCCCATTCCCCTCTATCATAATGTCTCATCTACAAGGGGGTTTCTTGCCTCTGACCACTTTGTGTCTGCAGCCTCTATGCAGACCTATGTGTCTCCATGGTTGCAGACTACAAATTCTGTGTGGTCTGATCCTGATGCTCCCATCATTTTTTAATAAAGTTCTGCTGTTTTCTAATATAACTTCTTTCAGCTCATCATCTCTGCTTGCTGTCAGTGAAGGTAATAGCCTTTGAACTACTTTGCAAAATAATATTTTAACATTTAATTTTAAGCTCTCGTCTTCATTTCTGCCAAATACAATCCTTTGGATGCAAACTTACAAAAAAAAATTGGGGGGGCTGCTGAGTTCACAAAACAATCTTCGAAAAAACAGTATGGATGAAAAGTATGATATTGCATTAATTTTAGAGTGACAGTAATGACCTAAGTAACCAAAGTGTGAGATAATCTTTATATATGAGGCCCTTGATGAAGCTATGAACCCTTCTTGCTTCTCAAAGTAGCAAAAAAACTTTTTCCTCCAGCCACCACTAGGGGGAGCTCAGCGCATACAGAATCTCACAGCTTCTATTGAGTTCAATGGCAGCTGTATGAATTCATATACACTGAGCTCCCCCTAGTGGTGACTTCAGACATATAATTTTATCCTGATATTTTGCCTGCACTGATACATTGTAGCAAACGCTCTCTGTTTAGACCGTTTAGCTATTATTGGATGGACTTTATTGGACCCATGCATCCTTTGTGTTCTGACAAATCAAACATTTAAGTTCTGATGGGTTAGAAATCTGGGGCACATTGCAGAAACACGTTAAGGTCCAGAATCTCAGAAGAGACAACAGCAGATGTTTTGAGAATAATCTCAAAAGGAAATAGGAAAATATAAACAAGAAACATCCAGGAAATATCTGTTACAAGACGGGAGGGGGGGAGAAAAATCATAAAAAATGACTTACATCTGCATGGAGACGAGAGGATGTGAAATTAAATGTGAATAAAAAAATAGAAAAAAAAAATCATCAGAGGATTGAAATATTGGAATTTGCTAGGAGAATGTTCGAAATTCCCCAGTTATTTTGTCAGCATTTTTGATAATTAGATGAAATGGAAATAGTTTTGGCAAAGTCCACGTGAGCTGGTGGGAGTATAGGATTCAGCTACGGCAACAAGCTACATACTTGTCATTGTTTCAGCAAATTGCAGGCAAACTACATCTCCGATGATTAAGTTTCCTCTTCACCTCCTGCACTCGGATTCACACCAGACGTCCCAAAAGATGTTCATGGATGTGACCGTGATTATAAGGAGCGATACAGGGGTCAATAGGAAGACGTTAAAGGGGAAAAACAGTCAAAATGATCTTTACATACAGGTGAGGAGAAGCCAAGAAGATCGCCGAGCAACACTGACTGATAGAATGTAGGAATTCTATAAAACCCCTTTGGTTCTACTCGGAAATGGCATTGGTACCAAAGGGGTCAAAGACATCTGAAGTGACCAAAGACAGCAATTCTGCAATTTTAGGGGTTTTTTTTTTCATTCTGGAGTTCACCGTATGGGATGAATATTATAATATTTTATTAGGACATTTACACACCATGCAATATGAAATATGTTTATTTTTTTTTAGATTTTATTTATGCGAAAAGGGGGTGATATCAACCACATGATCACATGGTTCCTCTCATATGGGTATAATATAGAAAAAACATAGAAAAAATAATTTTTATAATTCTAGATAGATGGATAGATAGATGGATAGATCAATAGATAGATCAATAAATAGATAGATAATAGATAGATAGCTGGATAGATAGATAATAGATAGATGATAGATAATAGATAGATGATCGATAGATGATAGATAGATGATAGATAGATCGATAGATAGATAATAGATAGATAATAGATAGATGATAGATAGATAGATGATAGAGAGATAGATGATAGATAGATAATATATAGATGATAGATAATAGATAGATGATAGAAAATAGATAGATGATCGATAGATGATAGATAGATAGATAATAGATAGATGATAGATAGATAATAGATAGATAATAGATAGATAGATAATAGATAGATAATAGATAGATAATAGATAGATGATAGATAATAGATAGATAGATAGAACTAAAAGTAATTGAAAATAAAAAACAAATTCAGAAAAAAACAAAAAAACTAAACCTTAAACGCCAACACAAATTGCTGTCATAGCCGTCCTGTAATCCAAAAAATCCAAAATAAAAATCCCTATGTGTCAGAAAAAAAAGCTGCAATAATTATTTTGGAATCCCAAGAAATCAGACCCCTTGCGATTAGTGCTTGCCCAGCTGGGAATACCCCTCTATGAGGGCTCATTCAGACGTCAGTGATTTTTCATCAGTATTTGTATTGTGGCACCCTGCTGTGCACAGGTACCACAGGACCCAGGGTGCATGGACGGACTTCTACACAAGAGGCCCTCACTACATACAAACACCTCCACCCTTCCACCTCACACCACCAGAGGGAGCCCGTTAGGGATATATATATGGAGGGTGGAGCCAGGCAGTTAGTAGGACGCTGAGAGGAGCGAAGACGCAGCCCGCCTGCTGCAGAGTTCTGAGGGCCCCGAGTGTGGCCGACGGCAAGGAGGAGAGGAGAGAGGAGTTGAAAGGGGGCAGAGGAGCACCATAGGCTCACCCCAGTATACAAACCGGACACCGGGTCCGCACCTACAGGGTCCCTTTATACCCAGTAGGGATCACCGACATTCCAGGAGGACTACAAGTCCCTGGACGACCTGAAGCTAGACCCATTACAGGACCAGGAACCACAAGGCCCCAGCGTCCAGGGAGAGTGGTTACCAGCAGAAGGTCCCACTACCAAGCGACAGGTGAAGGAACAGCACGACACATAAGCTAGGCCCAGGAGCATACAGAGAGGCAGACACGGACCAGGAGGCCTTATACCCGCTCACTGGGGAGAAGTCCTGAAGTGCACCCTTCCTACCGAGTACCCTGGACCGTACCTGACATCCGCACCAGTAAAGGTATTGAAGCGAATCCCCTATCTCTGTCAGTTACTCCTGCTGCTGCATCCCGCCTGCACTACAAGCCCCAGCATCACCACCCACCATCGCCTGCACTACAAGCCCCAGCATCACCACCCACCATCAAACTCCACACTGCCCCGGGGGCCCGCTCCACCTAAGGGGAGCAGAAACACCTCAGCTGCCATCCCATCACCCCCCGGAGGTCTGCAGCAGCGCTGGTAAACCTTACCAGGTACCACAGGTGGCGTCACAAACTATTTATTTATTTTTCTATCCAAGTTATAATCCCCTTTTTAGTTGACCGCCCTGGGCCACGGACCAGGCCAGCCACTGTGACATATCCCCCACCAGCATCCATAGGCCCGGCTGCCGAGTACCCCATTGCCCCGGGGGCGCGTCAGTATGCCAAAACCAGGAGTCTCCAAAACACAGAACAAGCGTCAATCTTTCAATTATAGCTTTTTTTTTCTGTATGTTCAACTTTTGGCATATAAACACTGATGAAAAATCACTGATGTCTGAATGATCCCTGATTCATAATCCATAAGTTGCTTAACCCCTTGGTGACGGAGCCAAATTTTTAAAATCTGACCAGTGTCACTTTGAGGGCTCATACTCATATGCGAGGAAAACGGACTACTGCAATTCGATAAAAAAATCAGATTGCACTCTGACCAATGTTATTCTATGAGTGACAGCTCATCTGCGATTTTTCTCCTCAGCTGAAATCGGACTGAGAAAAAAATCGCAGCATGCCGAGCATTGCTACGTATCTCAAACGAGACTCGCCAATGTAAGTCAGTGGGTGCGTGAAAAAAATCGCATGGCACTCGGACCATGCGAGTGCTGCCTGATTTTCACACACCGACAATTCATGAGCCGCGTACAGTAAAATCACAGCGGTACCTGACAATTTAGAATAGAGAGAATAGCTATACACACATAGAATAGTTAGATAGAAAGATGTCAGTGACATACATAATAAGTACAGTGACTGTTTTGCTTACTGTAGATGTAATTTATTGTTAAATTAAAGAATTAAAAAAAAATGTAAGAGGCCATGAATATTGTCCCCCTCCCAGACTATAAACACCAGCCCTCAGCCGCCCCAGAAATTGCGTATCTATAACATGTGCGGTGAGAACTTTCCCATACTCGCGCTGACGTCAATGAGGTGAACGGAGTTCATATGACAGGAACCCCGCTCAACTTGATGATGGCACTGCGAGTCACTGAGGAGCGCAAGCATGCTCTCCTCAGTGTCTCTGCAGGATGGCAGGCTGGATAGTCTCATCAAGCTACTATGCAGCCTGCCATCTAGATGTAGCAGAGCTGGACCCGTCGCAGGACACATAGATTATGTTCTTCACGTCGGAGAGGTGAGGATGAGGTTGCTTTATTATTTTATTTTTATTGCAGGTGACATGGGATTCAGAGGAATGGGCTTAATGGTAAATAGGGTTTAATTAAGAACTATTAAAGGAGTCAGTGTGTTTATTTCAAATAAAATATTTTATTCTGGGTGTGGGTGTTTTCTGTCAACATTTCACCCTCATTATGGGGTTAGTAATGGGGGCGATTTATAGACCCCTCTCCATTACTAACCTGGGCTTGATGTCAGCTGGCATTATAAGCTGAAATCAACCCCAACCCTATAACCTGACTGACACTGCTACAGAGCAGAGGGCAGGGGGAGGCTAAGTGCCAGAATTGGCGCATCCTATGCTGGTGTTTGTAGTCTGGGAGGGGGCCAATATTCATGGCCTCTTTCTAGGCTATTAATATCAGCCCCAGCTGTCTGCCTAGCCTTTGCTGGCCATTAAAATAGGGGGACCCCACGTAAATTTTTTTGGGGGGTTCTCCATTTTAATAGCCAGTAAAGGCTAAGTATACAGCTGGGGGCTGATATTAGTAGCCTGGGAAGCTCTGTGAGTAATATCCCCTTCCCAGGCTTCAAACATCGGCCCCAGCTGTCTGCTTAACCTCTGCTAGAGTGTAAAATTACGAAGGGAACCCACGCCAATTTTTATTTTTTATTCTTTGATTTAACAATAAATTACATGTACAGTAAGCAACACATGCAAAACACAGAACATATATCTCACTCACATATTTATATCTATGTCTATGTAAATAACCTAGATAATTGGAAAAGCCCATGTTAAAATCACATTGCAATCGGATTGCATACGGATGTCATACGGATGCTAGGAGAAAATCGCATATCAATCGCATGAAAATCGCATGACACTTGTCCGTTTTTTGGTCCAGATATCGGAACGTTTTTTTTCTCACATATGGATATGAGCCCTATGAGGTAATTACTCTGGAACACATCAACAGATCCCACTGATTCTGAGACTTTTTTTGTGATATATTGTACAAATTTGTTTGATACGACTTATCTGTGAAAATATCGTAAATTTGGTGAAAATTTTGAAAATTTTGCAATCTTCAAACTTTTAATTCTTATGCTCTTAAATCAGAGAGATGTGTCACACAAAATAGTTAATAAATAACATTTCCCACATGTCTACTTTACATCTGTATAATTTTTAAACATCATTTTTTTGTCAGGGAGTTAGAAGGGTTAAAAGTTTATCAGCAATTTCTCATTTTTTCAACAAAATTTACAAAACCATTTTTTAGGGACCACATCACATTTGAAGTGACTTTGTGGGGCCTATATGTCAGAAAATACCCAAAAGTGATGCAATTCTAAAAACTGCACCCCTCAAAATCCTCAAAAGCACTGAAGAAGTTTATTAACTCAGAACAGGAACTAAAGCAATGTGGAAGTAAAAAATTAGCATTTTACTTTTTTTCACAAAAATTTTACTTTAGCCCCAAATTTTTTATTTTCACAAGGGTATCAGGATAAAATGGACCCAAAAATTAGTTGTGTAATTTCTCCTGAGTACACTGATACCCCATATGTGGGGGGAATCTAATGTTTGGGCGGACGGCAGGGCTCGGAAGGGAAGGAGCACCGTTTGACTTTTTGAAAGCAAAAATGGCTGGAATCGAGAGCGGATGCCATGCCGTATTTGGAGAGCCCCTGATGTACCTAAACAGTGGAAACCCCCCACAAGTGACCCCATTTTGAAAACTGGACCCCTCAAGCAATGTATCTAGATGTGTGGAGAGTACTTTGAACCCTCAGGTGCTTCACAGAAGTTTATAATGTAGAGCTGTAAAAATAAAAAATCACATTTTTCAAACAAACATGTACTTTTAGCCCCATTTTTTTTATTTTCACAAGGGTAACAGGAGAAAATGAACCCCAAAATTCATAGTTCAATTTTGAATGCCGAAACCCCATATGTAGGGTAAAACGATGGTTTGGGTGTACAGCAGGGCTCGGAAGGTAAGGAGCGCAATTTGACTTTTTGAATGTAAAATTTGCTGGAATAATTAGTGGACCCCATGTCGCATTTGGAGAGCCCCTGATATGCGTAAACAGTGGGCGCACGGCAGGGCTTGGAAAGGAAGGAGTGAAGTTTTGGAACGCAGACTTTGATAGAATAGTCTGCAGGCGTCATGTCACATTTGGGGAGCCCCTGATGTGCTGAAACAGTGGAAACCCCCCACAAGTGACCTATTTTGGAAACTACATCCCTCAAGGATTTTATCCAGTGGTATAGTGAGCATTTTGAACCCACAGGTACTACACAGAATTTGACATTAGGCTGTCATATGGAACATTTTCATTTTTTTTCACAAAAATGTTGTTTTAGCCCAAAATTTGTAATTTTCACAATGGATAATAGGTGAAAACTGACCCCATAATTTGTTACGCAATTTCTCCCGAACGCGGTGATACCCCATATGTCATCAGAAATTACTGCTAGGCCACACGTCAGGTCTGACAAGGAAGGAGCACTATTTGGCTTTTGGAGCATAGATTTTGCTAGAATAGTTTACGGAGCCAGAACAGCATAAAAACCCTAAAAGAGACCCCATTGTAGAAATTGCACCTTTCAATAAATTAATCTACGGCTGCAGTGACTATTTTGTAACATCCACGCCAGGCTTTTTTTCTGGACAATTGCAAATATGCCAGTTTAGTGCCCATACATTGTGCCCTCCATACAATGTAGTGCCCCCATATATTGTAGCGCCCCCATACATTGTGCCCAGTTTGTGCTTCAGGTGCACTCATTAAATTGTTAAGTGCTCTCCCCACTACAATAATGCCATACGTGGCTGCTTACTGCGGTTTAGGCACAGTAGGGCTCAGAAAGAGAAAGAGGGGGCATTTGGATTTGGGAGCTCAGAATTCACTGGATATTACTGGATATTATTTGAGGGGGTGGGAGCTGTTGCTTTTCCAGAGTCTTTGTTCTACCAGTAACATGGGAACCCCCTACAGTTCCAGTAACAGATGACGGACCTGAGTGGGGGCTCGTTTTATGCAGGATAAATTTGGATTTTTATTGATAACATTTTGGGGTACATAATATTTTTTGATCGCTTTCAGTATAATGCTGGGATCACATTCTTGTGTTCTACGTTGAGCATTTACGTCGGGGTTTCCATGTAAATCCCCAAAAAATGCGATTCAAACGAAACCCCCAACAGAACCACCCACCATAATGAGGCAGAGGCCATTTGGAGTCTGTTTGGCATTTGCTCCGGTGGTCTCCATCTTTTTAGGCGTGCACAGATCACTTGTGCGCTAAAAAGACGCCAAAAATAATGGCACAGCGACGGAACAGAGACCAGTCCAAAGTGATTCCACCTGCCTCATAAGTGATTGGTTCCGTCGGGGTTTTGTCTGAATCGCGGTTTTGGAGAATCTAGACAGAAACCCGACGTAAGCGCTCAGTGGAGAGCAGAGGATAAAGCCGAGCCTTATTCCAATTTTTGGGAATTAGAATGAACAAATAGACAGCAGTACAAGAATAGTTCTTTTTTTTTATTTTTGCGCAGTTCACCATGCGGTATAAGTGATAAGGCGGATTTATACTTCGGGTCAGTGCGATTACTGCGCTACCAGATTTATATCTGGGTTTTTAGGTTTTGCTGTTATCACACAATAAAAATGCTTTTTTATTAAAAGTAATTTTTTTTCGTCACCATATTCTGAGCTGTAACTTTTTTATTTTTTCCCGAACAGAGGTGTATGAGGGCTTATTTTTTGCAAGACGAGTTGCAGATTTTTTTTGTACCATTTTAGTGTACATAATATTTTTTGCTCGCTTTTTATTCAGATTTCTCAGACACAGAATGAACAAAAAACAGCAATTCGGTTATTGTCTTTTATGCCATTCACCATATGGTAAAAGTGATAAGACCGATTTGTTCCTCGGCTCGGTACGATTACAGCGATGCCAGATTTATATGGGTTTTTTTTATGCTTTGCTATTTTTACATACTGAAAACAATAGTTTACAAAAATTCATTTGTTTTTGCTTCACCATATCCTGAGAGCTGTAACTTTTTTATTTTTTCAGCCGCATGAGCCATATTGGGGCTTGTTTTTTGCGGGACGTTTTGGAGTTTTCATTTCTACCATTTTTTTTACATGCGACTTTTAGATCGCTTTTTATTAACTTTTTTTGTGAGTCAGTTTGATGAAAATGCGACATTTTTGCCATGTTTTTTTTATTATTATTTTTTTTACGGTGTTCGCCATACGGAACAAATAACATGCCAGTTTTTTATAGAGTGGGTTGTGACAATACCAATTATGTGTACTTTTTTTGTTTATTTTTGTTTTATCACAAACGCTTCTTTTTGAGTGGCAAAGTGGCTTTTCGTGATTTGTGTGCACTTCTTTGTGTTTTTTTCTACATATTTTATTTTACTTTTTTTTACTTTTTTACTGTGGGCCTTGTATCTTTTTTTTTTTTATTACTGATCTCATGCACTGTAGTACTCGTGTACTGCCATGCATGAGACTGTCAATGAGTCACTGACTCAGCCTGTGAGACCCAGCTTATGGCCACGGCCCCACTATCAGTATTTGGTCAGTATTTTTTTCTCAGGAGTGGGAGCCAAATACTGATAGTGGGGTCGTGGCCTATTTCTGGATCTCACAGGCCACCGTACCCTGAGGTCATCACATGACCTCAGGGTACCATGGTAACCATCGGGACCCGGGATTCTTATCGCGGGGGTCCGATGATTACTAAGGGCGTCTTGTGACCCCTTTGCAGCAACTTAAATATTGCTGTCACGATTGACAGCGGTATTTAAGGGGTTGATTGGCCCCGATCAGTCGCAAAACCATCCGGAGCTGATACTGCAGGGCGTCAGCTGTCATATACAGCTGTCATCCGCAGGAATTGTCTCCGCCGGGCGGCGCTATTCCCTTATTCCCGATCGCTGTTTTAAAAAGGCAATGAGGGAATAAGGCCCCTTAATGACCGGCGTTTTAATGCATATCAGCTGTCGTTAAGGGGTTAAAATGGCTAAAAAGTGTGTCTGGTCATTTAGGATCAAAACGCTGAGGCTGTGTGCAAAGTATTTTGAGGAGTTATTAGAGCAGAAAACTGAGCAGAAACTCTCCAAGTCTCAAAACTCCTCAAAAACATGGCGTTTCAGTGGCTGCGTGCACGCAATGTCTTTTAGACTCAGATGAACCCGAATTTTTTTTTTTCAGTCATTTCCTGAGCGTTATTCAGATGGGTTTTTTCAGCCACCATTTTTTTTAAGTTTTCTTATAGTTTTCGTGAAGTATATTTTACTGTCTTTTTTTTTTTCACTCCATTGAATAATGATGAAACCGCCAGCATTTTTTTTAAGCAAAACCAATGTCTTTTGAGCTTTTCTATTTTTTTTTTTAATGGTCTATCCTTAGGGAATTGCTAGTCATGCAATTGTACTTTGATTTATTATATTTGTCTGTGGGCACAGATAAAGGCCAAAAAATATAACAAAAAAGGACATGGGAAAAGAAGAGAAGTAAAAGGCTAATTTGCAGGGAAATGTGATGAACTGTTGAGAATCACAGTGACGGACAGATCCAACGTGCGGCCTCCGGTGGTCTGGCGCGCTTCCACCTAAACAGCTCGGCCGGCCACCAGCGGTTCAGCCAGGTGCATTTGCTTTTGATGTATTTTCTTAGAGAATGAATCTTCCTGGTGCAGACGTTTTACTACTGCCCGTCTGTTTGCGGACACTGTTTATGCTGGCGCTGCCATATTTATATGATGTCACATTGCCATTTCAGCTGTCATAAATGCGACATCGTCATTCACAAATCATTCATGTTCTTTTATACCGCAGGGAAATGCTACTTCAAAAGGCAACTGTGCAGGTAAGAGATGTACATGGCCTGCAGCCCTCTGCGTGACCCCTGCATACCCTAAACGGGGAAACACATAGACCCCAAACAAAGCAAATAGAATCCTAATAAACAATCTAAGTTCATGAATTGGTCTTTTTTTGGGAAGTCATTAGACAGTCTGCTGACCTGTGACTGGGAAAGTTGAGTTATGATCCTCTTCCAGAAGTTTTCAAAGTTTTCTCAAACTTTTTTGGATCCACGAATCTGCCTGATGTTGCACTCCTGCAACCATGGTGCCTCGGAAATGAATGATCACCCATCTAATGGAGGCTTTCCCTTCTTACTGAGTGTCTGTATTAGGCCATGTTCACACAGCAGTATTTTGATCAGTATTTCACAACAGTATTTGCAAGCCAAAACCAGGAGTGGTCCACGCATTTCTATTATACTTTTCCTCTAATTGTTCCGCTCCTGGTTTTGGCTGACAAATACAAATGTAAAATACTGACCAAATACTGAATGTGTGAACGTGGCCTTAAACAGCTAATAGCCATCTCTAAGGTCGGTTTCACATGTCCTGATATTCCGGGTAACGGAAAAAATAGTACTGGAGATATCTGTGTCTGTGTGCACCTGTGTGGCACATGTGTGCCCCCCATGTGCCGCATCAGGAACACAGGTACCAGGGCCTGGAAATCAGTGGTACCGTTAGCGCTGTTCCCAAGCGCCGGGTGCTGAACGCTGCCCTCATTATTGTCTTTTGCTCGCGCTGTGATCAGCGTAAGCAGGGGACAATGTTGGGAGTAGTAGTCTGCGCTCGCAGTGTCCATGTGTAAAAATAAGAATAAAATAATAAAATCCATATACTCACCTGTCCTAAGTGTCCTCCGCTGTAATCCCCTGACCGCTGACACCAAGGAGCAGGGGAGAATGAGCCGCTCCAGCGAGAAGGCCCCAAAGCTGCGCTGAGCTCAGGAGTGGTGTTCTGTCACTCAGTGAGCTTTGCTCAGTGCAGGGCCTGGCTCCTCGGCGTCAGCGGTCAGAGGATTACAGCAGGGGGCATCTCCGGACAGGTGAGTATAAGGATTTTTTTATTTTATTCTTATTTTTACACATGGACATGGGCAGACTACTACTCCCAACATTGTCCCTTGCTCATCAGCACGATCACAGCGTGAGCAAGGGACAATGATAAGTGTAAGTGTAGCGTTCAGCACCCGGCGCTTGGGAACAGAGCTAACTGTACACTGATTCCCAGGTGCCGGTACATGTCACACTGATGACACACAGATGTCATCCGTGTGTGTTCAGAGTGAGACATTTTGCGGACTATGCAGCTGGAAAAAAAATGGACATGTCAGCGTGTTTGCCCACGGACACATGGTCCGTGGAAACACACTGACATGTGCACAGACCCATAGATTTGAATGGGTCTGCGTGTGTCACAAGACGTACCGGACACACTGACGTGTGGAAGAACCCTAACATCCAGGATCAGGAGATAATTCTGATCATGGCTGTTTAACCTCATAGATTTAGATTCTGACCTAAAATGTCTCCTGGGTGTTTCACACTGGCAAAATATAACACAAACGTATTGCAGTGTTTTATGATAGCGATCATGTAGTCAAAACCATATCAAGTTAAAAAATTCAATAAAAATATATATAGTTCCAATAAAAAAATTATTTTGGCAAATTTAAAAATCCAGATCCTTAACACAATAAGATGAAAACATTTTCAATACCATAAAAAAATTGTTAAAATGATGCCAGATCTGCTGTTTTGTGTCCATCCCACTCTCCAAAAATTGTTTTTAAAAATTCACATGTAGCCTAAAATGCCCCAAAAATGACAACTTGTGGTAGAAAAAAAAACAAACATTACTTTATATTGATCCTCAGGATAGGTCATCAATATCAGATCGGTGGGGGGCCATCACCGGGCGTCTGAAAAACGTTTACATACGGCTGTCGCCATAGTCAGAAGGTGGGGGGTACAAAGTGTCAGACCCCCGATGATCTGATATTGATGAACTATCTTAAGGCTAGGTCATCAACATCAAAGTCCTGCACTGGCCCTTTAAACTGTTATGGGACTTGGAATGTGAAGACACCAAAAACGTGATATTTTTCAAAAATGATTATTGTACTAAGTAGAAAAACATAAAAAAATAGAAGTGTAGTATTGCTGTAATTGTATTGTCTGACATCATGACATTAGCAGCAACACAAACAGCATCATAAAGAAAAATGTAAAAAAAATGATAAAAAGTATCTAATATATTAATTGGACACATAAAAATAAAACTCTTCCCCCCAAAAAAATTTACAGGCCCTAATATGGCTGTGTTAACAAAAAAAAATTAGATGAACATTGCAAACCCTATAGCATTTTTTTCCAATGGCCTAGCATTGTGGGGCTCAGTTGACTTCTTGATTACTTTTAATCCATTTTTTTGGGAGCTTTTTGTTTTGTTTTTTAAATTTGGACTTTTATCTCTAAAAACATTTTTAACTTTTTTTTTTTCCATTCCATTAGAGGACTTGAACTTTGTAATCCTCTGATTTTTTTAATACACTAAATTGCACTCCGCTGAATTATATTATTGCCCGTCAGTGTTTTACTGACAGGTAACCTATTGGGTCCTAAATGTACTATGGATTTAACGTACATATACATCAGTTCCAGGGCAGTAACTGTCTATCTGTCCTTCCTTACCTTTCTGCTCGGCTACACATATCTTGACATGTGCGGCTCAAGATGAGCAGCTTTTTTAAAAACTTGATTTCTTGATACTCTGTAAGGAGATGCTTATGCTACTTGTGTTGTATGTGGCCACCCAGTGGTTGTGATGTGAGTTGCAGCCTGACGACAGTTTTGATTACATGAAATAATGTATTGAATTGATATCATGAGACATTGAAGTCCTTAAATTAATTCAAGAATAAGTACAGGAGGACTTGTGGCGCCCTGCTGTGCACTGGTGCCACAGAACCCAGAAGGGTGCATGGATGGACTTCTCCACAAGAGGCCCTCACTACATTCACACACCTCCACCCTACCACCTCAGACCAGCAGAGGGAGCCCAATAAGAATATTTATAGGGAGGGTGGAGCCAGGCAGCTCAGTTAGTTGTTGTTCAGCCAGAGTCAGAGTGGGACAGAGCTCAGAGTTGAGCAGAGAGCGTGCTGACGCTCAGAGGGCAGCGAAGAGGCAGCGAGCTGGTGGCTGTGCTTAGGCAAGCCAAGGCCTACAGCACGTGTGAAGGCCTAGTGAGGGCCTTGAGTGGGCCGAAGGCGAGAAGAGAAGAAAGAAGTAGCAAGGGGGCAGAGAAGCATACCAGGCTCACCCCGATATATGTACCGGACACCGGGTCCGCGCCTACAGGTTCTCCTTATACCCACTAGGAACCACCAGAACCCCTGGAGGACTACAGGTCCCAGGTTCACCAAACGCTGATTACAGTACCAGGGCTAGGAGTCACGGAGGTCCCAGCGTCCAGGGAGAGTGATCTCCAAAGAGAAGGCCCTACCACCAGGTCAGCAGGTGCAAAGAGAGACAGTAACAAAGCTAGGCCTAGCTCCAGGCAGGTCAGAAGCTTAGAGAATAAAGCAACGGATCAGGAGGCCCTATACCCGCTCATTGTGGAGAGTCCAAAAGTGTGCCCTTCGCCTGGAGTACCCTGGACCGTGCCTGCAACATCACCAGTAAAGGTACTGAAGCTTACCCCCGTGTGAGTGTCCGTCTTTCCTCCGGGACCGTCCTACCGTCTCTCCCCTGCACCACCATCCATTACACCCTACGCTGCCCTGGATCTAGCTCTACCTGTGGAGAACCACACCATCCCTGCTGCCGTAACACCAGCTCCAGAGGACTGCTCCACAGCGGCGGCACCCCTTAGCCGCAATCCACAGGTGGCATCACGAACACTTTCCCAAATCCCCTATAAATCTCCCCCTTTTTACTGACCGCCCTGGGTCACGGACCGGGCCAGCCACCGTGATATCCCCCAGCAGCCAGAGGCCCAGCTGCCGGGTACCCCACGGCCCAGACTCATCTATATATATATATATATATCAGGGCAGGAAGGGGTTAAACCAGTGTTGCCCAGTTCTCCACACCATTGTTTGGACGGCTACACAGAGCACTTGGTGCCCAGCTGAAAAGGATTTCTTGCACAAGGTTATCATGCACAGTATCTGTGGCCACAAGGACGTCTCTGTAGGATATTATTTAATTAGGACGCCTTGTGCCACATTCCATTAATTCCTGTATCCCCAGTTACTCCCTCCATAAGGCCACAGAGATGAAACCAGAGATGGCCGCATAGAAAAGTCAACCCGTAAAGGCACCTTGTGCCAAACATCCTTGTAAGATAAAGTTATGCTCACTGGTCACATAGCTGCTGCCGCCCGGATCTATCTTTGCCCTGTGAGGCGTTTTCGGAGAGACATCTAAAGACTCGTCATCTCCAGTCTCAGGTTGGGGTGTCTCATGGATAAGACATCTCTAGACTCCATGACCTTGAATCTGGCTTCAGACAGCGGGTCATATGTTGCAGATTTCCCAGTCGGTGCCACCGGCTTCTGTGGATTGCTAGTAAGGAGCTGAGAGTCAGCAGGACAGCATGGCACCTGACGAGACAGCTGTCCATCAATCCCTACCTCCAAGGAAATGTCAGCCAAAAAAACATTAAAAAGCTTCCCAATAGCTTCCCAATTGTGTGCCGGTCCATTTTCATAGCATATCATGATATGGGCTTGTTCTAAGTGGCGTATAATCAGTCCGTGTGCTCTCTTTGTTTGCCACATGGAGAGCGCACGGACCATTATAGGCAATATGCCAGCGCAGGTGGACAATGTTCCACACGGACCGATGGTCTGCAGGCAAAAAATTGCATGTAGCAGAATCAGGGTTGCCAACTTGCTTGTGTTTTATCCTGATGAAGGAGTTTGTTCAACTCTGAAATGCGTCGATTAATAAAACTGCTCTTTGTTCCACTCCATCATCGCCATTGGATATCTCAGCAGCACAGGAGAATTATCTGTAGATCCTTCTACTCAGGGCCGGCTCCAGGTTTTCATGGGCCCCAGGCGAAAAAGTCTCAGTGGGCCCCTTTAACACATACCATAAGTCATTATGCACAGATACAGCAGAGAAATATATATATATATATATATATATACATATATATATATATATATATATATAGTACAAGGCCAAAGATTTCACTTCTTACATTACATGAGCGATATCTATTGTAAATTCTACAATAGCTCAGAAACCGGTGAATCCTCACAGCGCACAGTGCAGACCGGACAGTATAGTCCTCCATACAGCATTATGGGCACCACATAGTCCTCCATACAGTATTATGGCTCCACTAAGTCCTCCATACAGTATTATGGCTCCACTAAGTCCTCCATACAGTATTATGGGCACCACATAGTCCTCCATACAGTATTATGGGCACCACATAGTCCTCCATACAGTATTATGGGCACTACATAGTCCTCCATACAGTATTATGGGCACCACATAGTCCTCCATACAATATTATGGGCTCCACTAAGTCCTCTATACAGTATTATGGCTCCACTAAGTCCTCCATACAGTATTATGGGCACCACATAGTCCTCCATACAGTATTATGGGCACTACATAGTCCTCCATACAGTATTATGGGCACCACATAGTCCTCCATACAATATTATGGGCTCCACTAAGTCCTCTATACAGTATTATGGCTCCACTAAGTCCTCCATACAGTATTATGGGCACCACATAGTCCTCCATACAGTATTATGGGCACCACATAGTCCTCCATACAGTATTATGGGCACTACATAGTCCTCCATACAGTATTATGGGCACCACATAGTCCTCCATACAATATTATGGGCACCACATAGTCCTCTATACAGTATTATGGCTCCACTAAGTCCTCCATACAGTATTATGGGCACCACATAGTCCTCCATACAGTATTATGGGCACCACATAGTCCTCCATACAGTATTATGGGAACTACATAGTCCTCCATACAGTATTATGGGCACCACATAGTCCTCCATACAATATTATGGGCACCACATAGTCCTCCATACAGTATTATGGGCATCGGGCTCCCCCAACTCAAGGTCCCCATAATGTGCTGGTGTCCCTAAAGGCGAGTGGGCCCCCCCATTTGTCCAGGGTTCCTGGCACTTGCCCAGGTGCACTGGGTGGTGACACCAGCCCTGCTTCTACTATTGCATTTACTGCTGGTTTTATTCCAGCATACGGAGCCGGATATGGTATCTATATCTACACAGGAGTTGTGCCTAAACCAACCCAGCCAGGTGAGAAATACCATACTATCTACGTTGATTGCTCGGGTGATGCTCTATTGTGATCTTTTTTTCACTTTTTAGCTTTACTACAGGGTTGCCAACTTGACTTTTTATTTTTTCTGGACAGTTTATCAAAAAATCACGAACAAACAATATTTTTTACGGACACAATGGAAAACCATAATAAATCACTATAATAAGTGATACCTGTCTCTACAGCCCATAATTCTGATATGAAGACTGCAATCACTGTAAACTGTAAAACGATGATAATTACAATCAAAATAATCTGTATAATTTTTTTCAGCCTCAAAAAAATCACGGACGCCTTAAAGAGGTTGTCCACTACTTCTACATTGATGACCTATCCTGATTGGCTGGAGTCCGACACCTGGCACCCCCGCCGATCAGCAGTTATCGGTGTCGGTGGCAATGGTTGCCGGACAGAAGCACTCACTTGCGGAGCTGCACCGTCTACTTATAGTGGCCAAGGTCTGGTACTACACATTCGCATCCTATTCAAATCAATAGGAGGCGGATGTGCAGTACCCTGCGTTGGCCACTATAAGTAGATGAAGCAGCTCGGCAAGTGAGTGCTTCCGGCCAGTGGCCGCTGCCACCGACACCAATAACTGCTGATCGGCGGGGGTGCCAGGTTTCGGACCCCAGGCAATCAGAATAGGTCACCAATGTAGAAGTAGTGGACAACCTCTTTACATTTGGTTTGTGCTGCCATTTTCTGAGACCCGAAACGTTTATATTATTATTATTATTATTTATTATAGTGCCATTTTATTCCATGGCGCTTTACATATGAAGATTTTCTATTTTTCCATTGATGGAGCTGAGAGAAGGCTTGTTTTCATTGGTACCATTTTGATCTGTCAATCACTTTATATTGTAATTTTTGGAGGCAGAATGGCAACTGAAAGATGGCAATTTTGATGTTTTGATTTTTAATTTCTTTACAGCATTTACCGTATAGATAAAATAGTTTCATATTTTGATACAGTGATACAGAATATATATATACTTTTCTCTATCTTTTTATTTTTGAACAGGGAAAATCAGGGTGCTTTAAACTTATTTTTTTTATATAGTTAATATAGCACAAATCACGCGAGCACTTTCAAGCCATTTGAACACCACTTTCAGAGATTGACAGCGACATTTAAATGGTTAAACTGTCGTAATTGGAGTTAGCTCCGGTTGCTGCTGTTAGAGTCAGGTGGCAGCTGTAAAATACAGCTGCCAACTGCCATATATAGGGTCGGCCTCAGCTTTTGAGCCAGCTCCTTACACCCAGTATGTGACCTGTGCTGAAAATAATTCATTAAGGGGTTAAAAAGCATTTGGTTGGCCATTTGCAATTTAAAAAAAAATGAGAAAAATAGATGTTTTGCCTCTTTTTACTTTATACCCCGATAGCGGCAAAAAAATAAAATAAATGAATTTTAAAATGACATAAAAAATTGAGCCCTAAACATCATGAAAAAAAGGCAAAAATCATTTGAGTAAACGAATGAGAAGTTTTTTTTTACAGATCTTAAAACCGCATGAAAATGTGCCTGTATATGGTACAGACTTGAACTGGTTAAAAAAATGAATCAGAACAGAATGTTGTCCTGATATAATGTCATGGGATTAATGGTATAGAATCATTTTAAAGTGATTCTCCCAGAAGTAATCCATGATGGCCACTTCCACTGCCACCTACGCATAAGAATGGGTTGTAGCCAGGGCTGTGGAGTCGGTAAGCCAAACTTCCGACTCCAACTTCTCAATTTCCATGACACCAACTCCGACTCCCTCATTCATGGCTCATGTTTAAGTTTAAGTGCTAAATTTACTGTAGTAAAATAGTAACATCAGGCTTTAATCATTATTATCATACAATAATCAAGCCATTAAGATAGAACATAAAATATCTTTATGAGCTAACAGTAAATACAAACTTAAACATCAATCATACAGAGACAACATATACTGGACTATTGATTTATGCACAGTTTATTGAAAGTTTAGATATGCTTTAAGAAGTACTTACCTTAATCCTGCTTTCCAGTTCACTCCAGCAGTTCTGAGATGAGTGCAGGCATTCCTTTCCTGTGTGTTTGTTTTTTATTTCCCTTAATTGTAGAGGAGAAGCTTCACTACTTATCATGTACATAAACTGAAGCACAGATTCATCTCAGCTAAAAGTCTAGACCCTTAGATCAGGAATAGGACAGACATTTATAGGACATTTCATAACTTTCCTAAATTCTTATGAAAAAATATTCCCCACAAACTGCATTGAATTACTGTACCCAATTTATTATATATGTCAGGAGTCGGTCCATTTTATACCGACTCCGCCAAAATGGACACCGGACTCAACGACTCCGACTCCACAGCCCTGGTTGTAGCATGAAATAGGTGACAGCGGCAATCTTGGATTATGTCTTGGAGAACCCCTTTTACGTATGTTTATATAAAAGCTTAGATTGTGAGCACACCTGGGAACATTTGTTCTCCACCAGATAAATAGGCGATAATTAATAATAATGCTTATACTTTAGTAATAGAGATAAGCAATTCAAAAGTAAAGTAATAAAAAATATATATATATGTTTAGTATCTCCGTGTCCATAAAAGTCCAATCTATGAAAATAGTAAAGAATTTAACCCAAACTAAACCATAGAAAAAAAAATTCCAAACAGCAGATTTGTCATTTTTCACTCACTGCACTTGCCCCCAAAAAAACAATAAAAAGCGATCAAAACGTCATATGTACGCCACAATGGTACCAATAAAAATTAGAGCTTGCCACGGAAAATAACAAGCTGTGACGCAGCTCCATCAATGGATAAATATAAAAAAGATTCTCAGAAATTAGCAAAAAATAAATAAAATTTTTGCAAAGTTATTAATTCTTTTTTGTTTTTTAGCCACTAAAATAACTAAAAAAAAAAAAAGTACAAGTTTGATATCACTGATCACTGTAATCGTACTGACCTGAAGAATCATGTCACTTGATAATTTTTACTGCACACTAAAAGCAGTAAAAATAAAAACCTAAAAAAAACAGTGGCGGAATTGTGGATTATTTCACCATTTCACCCCTCTTGGAAATTATTTCCTGTTTTTCAATGCATTATATGGTAAAATGAATGGTGTCATAAAAAAACGACAACTCATCCTGCAAAAAACAAGCCCTCATATGATTGTGTTAATGCAAAAATAAAAAAAATATGGTTCTTAAAAAAAAGAGGGAGGAAACAAGCAAAGTGCAAAAATGAGGTTAAATGAGAACTGTTTAAATCCACATGCAGAGAGCTCCACCTAGTGGTCGCTGGGAAAACAGGACTGGCGTTCTGTATCGTGAAACCAGACCCACAGGTCCTCTTGTAAATGTATTAATTGGTGCAGAATTTTGAATCTAATGCAGGGCGGACACTGACCGTTTAGGGCCCCTGTGCAATGTGTTTGGGCCCCCCTCCTTTTATACCGAACAAACTACAGATATATATATAATCTATAGTATGTCAATTCTTGCAAAGTTTTTGCAGCATATTTCACCTATTCTAATTAGTGAAGAAAAATACACAACAAAAACGCATGTAATAACATGGCAAAAACACGTACCTTTCACAGTGTTTTTCCTGCCAACTCTCAGGATTTGCAGCAGAGTTCTCTGCTGCAAATCCTGAACATGTGCACATGGTCTTAGTTTCTGTCTTGTGTCGTCCCATTCCATCCCCCATACACATTCATTATAAGGCCCTGATAGCATCATAATGAATTAAGGGGTGGGAGAAGACATTATCAGGGTCTTATAATGAAATGAAATGGGGGTAGGATAGGATGCTATCAAGTACTTGGCGAAGTTTGGACCTGTGCCACCACCTACATATTGCTCAGATGTATGGTCCCTTGTACCATTCTAGATCTTCTAAAAACATATGTGTTCACAACAATATAATGATGTCCTTCATCCTGGTCCACTTCCTGGGGATAATGTTCCCCTCCTGGTCCCCCTCCTGTGGATAATGTTCCACATCCTGGTCCCCTCCCTGGGGAAAATGTTCTCCATCCTGGTCCCCTTCCTAGGGATAATGTGACCCATCCTGGTCCTCTTCCTAGAGATAATGTTCCCCATCCTGGTCCCCTTCCTGTGGATAATGTTCCACATCCTGGTCCCCTCCCTGGGGATAATGTTCTCCATCCTGGTCCCCTTCCTAGGGATAATGTGACCCATCCTGGTCCTCTTCCTAGAGATATTGTTCCCCATCCTGGTCCCCTTCTTGTGGATAATGTTCCACATCCTGGTCCCCTCCCTGGGGAAAATGTTCTCCATCCTGGTCCCCTTCCTAGGGATAATGTGACCCATCCTGGTCCTCTTCCTAGAGATAATGTTCCCCATCCTGGTCCCCTTCCTGTGGATAATGTTCCACATCCTGGTCACCTCCCTGGGGATAATGTTCTCCATCCTGGTCCCCTTCCTAGGGATAATGTTCCCCATCCTGGTCCCCCTCCTGTGGATAATGTTCCCTCCCTGGGGATAATGTTCCCTATCTTGGTCCCCTTCTTGGGGATAATGTTCCCCATCGTGGCCCCCTTCCTGATGATAATGTTCCCCATCCTGGTCTCCTCCTGGGGATAATGTCCTCCATCCTGGTCCCCTTCCTAGGGATAATGTTCCCCGTCCCAGTCCCCTCCCTGGGGATAATGTGCCCCTTCCTGGGGATAATGTTCCCCATCCTGATCCCCATCCTGGGGATAATGTTCCCCTCCTGGTCCCCTTTCTGGGTATAATGTTCCCCAATCCTGGTCCCCTTCCTGGGGATAATGTTCCCCATCCTGGTCCCCTCCCTGGGGATAATGTTCCCCATCCTGGTCCCCTTTCTAGGGATAAGGGGATAATGCTCCCCATCCTGGTCCCCTCCCTCGGGATAATGTTCCCCATCCTGGTCTCCTTCTTCGGAATAATGTTCCCCATCCTGGTCCCCTTCCTAGGGATAATGTTCCCCATCCTGGTCTCCGTCCTGGGGATAATGTTCCCCATCCTGGTCCCCTTCCTAGGTATAATGTTCCCAATCCTGGTCCCCTCCATGGGGATAATGTCCTCCATCCTGGTCCCCTTCCTAGGGATAATGTTCCCCGTCCCGGTCCCCTCCCTGGGGATAATGTGCCCCTTCCTGGGAATAATGTTCCCCATCTTGGTCCCCTCCCTGAGGATAATGTTCCCCATCCTGGTCCTCTTCCTGTGGATAATGTTCCCCATCCTGGTCCCCTCCCTGGGGATAATGTGCCCCTCCTGGCTATAATGCTCCCCATCCCGGTCCCCTCACTGGAGATAATGTGCCCCATCCTGGTCCCCTTCCTAGGGATAATGTTTTCCATCCTAGTCCCCTTCCTGGGGATAATGTTCCCCATCCTGGTCCCCTTCCTAGGGATAATGTTCCCCATCTTGGTCTCTGTCCTGGGGATAATGTTCCCCTTCCTAGGGATAATGTTCCCCACCCTGGTTCCCTTCATGGGGATAATGTTCCACATCCTGGACCACTTCCTGGGGATAATGTTCCCCATCCCCTACTAGGGATAATGTTTTCCATCCTAGTCCCCTTCCTAGGGATAATGTTCCACATCCTGGTCCCCTTCCTAGGGATAACGTTCCCCATCCAAGTCCTCTTCCTGGGGATAATGTTCCGCATTCTGGTCCCCTTCCTAGGGATAACGTTCCCCATCCTAGTCCCCTTCCTGGAGATAATGTTCCCCATCCTGGTTCCCTTTCTGGGAATAATGTTCCCCATCCTGGTCCCCTTCCTAGGGATAATGTTTTCCATCCTAGTCCCCTTCCTGGGGATTATGTTCCTCATCCTGGTCCCCTTCCTAGGGATAATGTTCCCCATCCTGGTCCCCTTCCTGGAGATAATGTTCCCCATCCTGGTTCCCTTTCTGGGAATAATGTTCCCCATCCTGGTCCCCTTCCTAGGGATAATGTTTTCCATCCTAGTCCCCTTCCTGGGGATTATGTTCCTCATCCTGGTCCCCTTCCTAGGGATAACATTCCCCATCCTAGTCCCCTTCCTGAGGATAATGTTCCGCATTCTGGTCCCCTTCCTAGGGATAACGTTCCCCATCCTAGTCCCCTTCCTGGAGATAATGTTCCCCATCCTGGTTCGCTTTCTGGGAATAATGTTCCCCATCCTGGTCCCCTTCCTAGGGATAATGTTTTCCATCCTAGTCCCCTTCCTGGGGATTATGTTCCTCATCCTGGTCCCCTTCCTAGGGATAATGTTCCCCATCCTGGTCCCCTTCCTACGGATAATGTTCCCCATCCTGGTCTCCGTCCTGGGGATAATGTTCCCCATCCTGGTCCCCTTCCTAGGGATACTGTTCCCCATCCTGGTTCCCTTCCTGGAGATAATGTTCCCCATCCTGGTCCCCTTCCTGGGGATAATGTTCCCCATCCTGGTCCCCTTCCTAGGGATAATGTTTTCCATCCTAGTCCCCTTCCTGGGGATAATGTTCCACATCCTGGTCCCCTCCCTGGGGATAATGTTCCCCATCCTGGTCCCCTTCCTGGGGATAATGTTCCCCATCCTGGTCCCCCTACTAGGGATAATGTTTTCCATCCTAGTCCCCTTCCTAGGGATAATGTTCCACATCCTGGTCCCCTTCCTAGGGATAACGTTCCCCATCTAAGTCCTCTTCCTGGGGATAATGTTCCGCATTCTGGTCCCCTTCCTAGGGATAACATTCCCCATCCTAGTCCCCTTCCTGGGGATAATGTTCCGCATTCTGGTCCCCTTCCTAGGGATAACGTTCCCCATCCTAGTCCCCTTCCTGGAGATAATGTTCCCCATCCTGGTTCCCTTTCTGGGAATAATGTTCCCCATCCTGGTCCCCTTCCTAGGGATAATGTTTTCCATCCTAGTCCCCTTCCTGGGGATTATGTTCCTCATCCTGGTCCCCTTCCTAGGGATAATGTTCCCCATCCTGGTCCCCTTCCTACGGATAATGTTCCCCATCCTGGTCTCCGTCCTGGGGATAATGTTCCCCATCCTGGTCCCCTTCCTAGGGATACTGTTCCCCATCCTGGTTCCCTTCCTGGGGATAATGTTCCCCATCCTGGTCCCCTTCCTGGGGATAATGTTCCCCATCCTGGTCCCCTTCCTAGGGATAATGTTTTCCATCCTAGTCCCCTTCCTGGGGATAATGTTCCACATCCTGGTCCCCTTCCTAGAGATAACGTTCCCCATCCTAGTCCCCTTCCTGGAGATAATGTTCCCCATCCTGGTCCCCTTCCTAGGGATAATGTTCCCCTTCCTGGTCTCCATCCTGAGGATAATGTTCCCCATCCTGGTCCCCTTCCTGGGCATAATGTTCCCCATCCTGGTCCCCTTCCTGGGCATAATGTTCCCCATCCTTGTCCCCTTTCTGAGGATGTGCCCCATCCTGGTCCTCTTCCTAGGGATAGTGTTCCGTGTCCTGGTCCCCTTCCTGGGGATAATGTACCCCATCCTATCCCCCCTCCTGATGATAATGTTCCCCATCCTGGTCCCCCCCTGGGGATAATGTCCTCCATCCTGGTCCCCTTCCTAGGGATAATGTTCTCCGTCCCGGTCCCCTCCCTAGGGATAATGTGCCCCTCCCTAGGGATAATGTGCCTCTTCCTAGGGATAGTGTTCCGTGTCCTGGTCCCCTTCCTGGGGATAATGTTCCCCATCCTGATCCTCTTCCTGAGGATAATATTCCCCTCCTGGTCCCCCTCCTGGGTATAATGTTCCCCATCCCGGTCCCTTCACTGGGGATAATGTGCCCCTCCCTGGGGATAATGTTCCCCATCCTGGTCCCCTTTCTAGGGATAATGGGATAATGCTCCCCATCCTGGTCCCTTCCCTGGGGATAATGTTCCCCATCCTGGTCCACTTCATAGGGATAATGTTTTCCATAGTAACATAGTAACATAGTAACATAGTTTGTAAAGCCGAATAAAGACTTGCGTCCATCAAGTTCGACCTGTTAGTTCTGTAATTGCTAAAGTTGATCCAGAGGAGGGCAAAAACCCCAAATGATTTGGCCAATCTTCACCTGAGGAAAAATTCCCTCCTGACTCTGAAACCAGCAGTCAGAATAAATCCCTGTATCAACCTACTATTTTATTTTATTTTTAAGTATACGCTGAAATCTGCCTGGTATCTAGATATGCATCCAGTCCCTGCTTGAACTGGTGTAGTGAATCCAACATTACTGTCTCCTCACTCAGTGAATTCCATATTCTCACTGCTCTTACCGTAAAGAACCCCTTCTTATGCTGGTGCTGAAACCTTTTCTCTTCCATCCTTTTCTCTTTCATCCTAGTCCCCTTCCTGGGGATAATATTCCTCATCCTTGTCCCATTCCTAAGGACAATGTTCCCCATCCTGGTCCCCTTCCTAGGGATAATGTTCCCCATCCTGGTTCCCTTCCTGGGGACAATGTTCTGCATTCTGGTCCCCTTTCTGGGAATAATGTTCCCCATCCTGGTCCCCTTCCTGGAGATAATGTTCCCCATCCTGGTCCCTTTTCTGGGAATAATGTTCCCCATCCTGGTCCCCTTCCTGGAGATAATGTTCCCCATACTGGTCCCCTTTCTGGGGATAATGTTCCCCATCCTGGTCCCCTTCCTAGGGATAATTTTTCCATCCTAGTCCCCTTCCTAGGGATAATGTTCCCCATCCTGGTCTCCATCCTGGGGATAATGTTCCCCATCCTGGTCCCCTTCCTGGGCATAATGTTCCCTACCATGGTCCCCTTCCTGAGGATAATGTTCACCATCCTGATCCCCTTCCTGAGGATAATGTTCCCAATCCTGGTCCACTTACTGGGGATAATGTTCCCCATCCTGGTCGCCTTCCTGAGGATAATGTTCCCCATCCTGGTCCCCTTCCTGAGGATAATGTTCACCATCCTGATCCCCTTCCTGAGGATAATGTTCCCCATCCTGGTCCCCTTCCTGAGGATAATGTTCACCATCCTGATCCCCTTCCTGAGGATAATGTTCCCAATCCTGGTCCACTTACTGGGGATAATTATCCCTATCCTGATTGGACATACTTTCAGCTGAAATAATCACTGTTACTGGTGGGCCCCCTTCCACCTCCAGGCCCAAGTGCAGCTGCACCAGCGATATGCCCATTCCTGATCTAATGAAATTAATGTTCATAACTGACATTCCACATTTATTTGCATTTTTTTACATGGTGTGAGAAGCAAAATATATTTCATAGAAGCAAGCACACTTTACTCCTTTACCTGCAAACTGTTCAGTTTGCAGTATTCACTAAGTATATATAAGAGGGGAATAAATTGTGTACAAGTTTCTGGTTGTGATTAAATTGTATTATTCAGTCTACCTGTATAAGGTGAAGCTATAAACAAGCGGCAGTGATATATTTTGGAATAATGATGCCACCTAGTGGAAAGATTACAAAATGCTAGTGGCATTACTTTACTGCAGGTAAGGGTGACTAGCTTAGATTTTTTTTTTAATTATTATTTTTCTAAATGATTGCTTAAACTGATTCTTGTTCTTTTATGTCGGACTTTGTAATTTGATTTATGATTAGACATTCTTAAAGGTACACATCTGTTAGAGTGATGTATGTTCCGCCTGCAGCCCCTAGTATTTAAAACATATTAATTTGGAGGAGGGAGAAAAGTGAAATAAAATTGCATTATGACTGCTGTTTTGTTTTTGTTTTTTTTTACTTTTGATACCTAAGGGTTTTTTAAGTACATTTTCTAAGGTGACAACCATGGGGTCCCTTATTAGGCCCCAGCAACTATGGTACCAAAACTGACAACAAAGCCTGCAGGAGCATTTGGACATATTTTTGTGGCCAACTACCATAAGCACTTGTGCATTTGGTTAAAAAGTTATTCCCATCTTCATAGATGGATTTGTTGGATAGCGCTTGTAAAACCAAGCAATTTTTGAAATGTATTGCTTATTAAAATTTTCCAGTCGTTCTTGTGATATCAACATTTTTCTCTTGTTTTCAGCTCGTTGTCGAGGAAATCGACCACCACTGCTGCCTAGCTTGTAAGCACTGCACTCTAATTGGTTGGGACTAAAATGTAAATGCAGACTCCAGTGATTCTGACCAGCTTCAAAATAGTGTTCATCAGCTCAATAAAAAAGCATGTCGTACTTCACTCCCCTTTCCCTGTTAGATATACGTTTTAGCATAGGTACTAAAAATGTTGCAAGAAATGTAAAAAAATATATAATAAATCGTTCATAATTCATTTGAGTGTAACGATAAAAGTCTCCAAATGTATATTAGAAATTTGCAGTAGAACTTTAAAAAAAATTATTTTTTTACTTACAAGAAAATGAAAAATCACATTTAAAGATGACCTGTCACCAAATCAAAAGAAGTCAGTTTCTGTTGTTGTTTTGTTCCTGAGTATTACACGTTTTCCTTTTTTTAAATCCGTCATACTGTTCCTGAGATTTGGACCTTTTTATTTAGTGCTTAGTTTTAGGGTCTTTAAAATGGGGTGTGGCTCACAGGATCCTTTGGGGCGTGTCTTTAGGCTTCTCTACATTATCAGCCTGTGAGAAGCACCTTCTTGATACAGAGGATAAAAAGTAACACCAAAAAAAGGTCCCTATCTCTGGAGCCATGTAGCGGATTTTAAAAAAGAAAAAAGCTGAATACTCAGAAGAACAGCAGGAATAAAATAAGAGCAAAAACTGAATCGGGGACAGGTTCTCTTTAACCATCAATATAACCCTTTTAAAGAATGTAGCTGGTCCAGGGGTTGGTCTGATCACTATGAATATGACATCAAATGGAAATGTGCCTCCGCAGAGGTAATGTGGTATTACATGCCAGTCCATGTATCCTCCCTCCATGACATCCAGGCATATAAAATGACACCCCAAAAGAAGTAGTGAAAGTTTATGACTAATATCACTTGATCCTGAAGATAAATAATTGCACATCCTCGTGGTTTCAGGAGAACAGACGTTGTTGATCCCAAAATCGAGGCCTGCTAATCTGCCATGTGCCACAGTCTATAAATTACCGGCTATAATATAAGTGTCGAGGTTTGGCGGTGACGTTTATTAGCTCGATGTTTTGGAACATTCAGATTTGTACTCGGCTAAAGTCAAGGTAAAATATTTTTCCAGGGTTTTGAATATCTAAGCCTCGTGTGCGCCTGTCATTAGAATTACATCTCCAGAGAAGACACAGTCACTAAATTACAGCTGAGAACTAACACGGAGGCACGACACAAAGTCTAATTTATGGAGATGAACATGACCAACCCAGAACTAACATCAAGTGGTATATATATCCCTGGTAGCTGGGTGTCATAGTGAAAAAATAAAATCCATAAGACATCTCCAGGGAGGGACATGCCCCCTCACATTAAACCAGTGTAGAACTGGGGTGTCTGGGACCCACAGGAGGAATTGACCCTAGGGGTCCATCCTACAGCTATATGCAAATACCTGTTAGCCGTTACCGCTGTTATAGTGGAGCATCGACTGTAAATCACAGGCAGCTCCGGCACATCTACTGTGTGCCACCATAACTGGGATGTACAATTACGGTAGTTTGCATTAAAGGGCTTCTTTGGTTAAAACAAGTTATCACCTATCCATGGGCTCCACAGGATCGGTGATCACTTATTGATTGTTTGGGTCTGAACATTGGAAAACGCACTGATCGGAAGAATGGGGAAGTTTTATCCCTGTCAGGACACTTATCCCCATTTTAAAATGCAGCGGCAGGTGGGACGTCTGACCGCAGCTCTATTCATTCTCTTGGGGGCTTCCAGAAAAAAAAACAAGAACAGCCACTGAGGGAATGAATGGATCAGTGGTCAAGTCGCACATGAGCTCCAGTCTAATGGGGATAAAAACTCCACATTCTACCAATCGGTGCGGGTCCCAGCATTCAGACCCCCACTAATCAATAATTTATCACTTATCCTGTGGAGAGATGATTACTTGTTTTCCCTGGAGAACCCCTGTAAGTGCATCTTGTTCCAAGTATTTAATCACTAATGGAAATAAAGAATCTTCTCCTAATTAATATCAGAAAGAACAAATGACCGCCATACACAACACAATCCACTATACCAACATCAATAGTACCACCTACAAGGGAGAAATACAGCCACACCATGACCAGACCACATATTACCACCACATAGTGACCGAATAATACTACATACAAGGGAGAAATACAGTGACACCCGTGACCAATACCACATACAAGGGAGAAATACCACCACACGATGACCAGACCAGATATTAACAGCACATAGCGTCCAAATAATTCCCCATCATTGCTCTCCCCCCACCTCCTCCATCATTGCTCTCCCCCACCTCCTCCATCATTGCTCTCTCCCATCCCCTCCATCATTGCTCTCTCCCACCTCCTCCATCATTGTTCTCTCCCACCTTCTCCATCATTGCTCTCTCCCACCTTCTCCATCATTGCTCTCCCCGACCTTCTCCATCATTGTCATATCTCCCCCACCTCCTCCTTTATTGCTCTCTCACATCCCCATCATTGCTCTCCCCCCACCTCCTCCATAATTGCTCTCCCCCCACCTCCTCCATCATTGCTCTCTCCCACCTTCTCCATCATTGTCATATCTCCCCCACCTCCTCCATCATTTTCATATCTCCTCCATCTTTGCCATATCTCCCCCCACCTCCTCCATCATCATTGCCATATCTCCCCCCACCTCCTCCATCACTATTGCCATGCCATATCTCCCCCCACCTCCTCCATCACTATTGCCATGCCATATCTCCCCACACCTCCTTCATCACCATTGCCATGCCATATCTCCCCCACCTCCTCCATCATCATTGCCATGCCATATCTCCTCCCACCTCCTCCATCACCATTGCTCTCCCTCATCTCCCCCACCTCCTCCATCAGCATTGTATTAGTTAAAAAAAACAACAACACTTACCCTCTCGGCTCGTTCCCCCGCAGCATCGTCCTCTCCTTCCTGCCCAACATCTTTCTCCCTGAAACAGGAGCACACTGCATGATAACGTCATCAAGCTACGCGAGCCTGTGTCAGGGAGGAAGCGCCGGGCAGGAAGCAGAGGACGGATCCTTCCACTCCGCTGCCATTTTCCTCCTGTCAGCAGTGGAGCTGGAGGGATCGCTCCCTGCCCGCCACACAGGGCAATCTGGCCATGGGCCCCCCGGAGCCTGGGGGTCTAAGAAGCAGACCAGATTGTCCTCATCAGGCGCACTGCAAGGGCCCCCCCCCTCCACCTTCGGGCCCCGGTGTAGGTGCACCGACGTCCATGTTAACCAGCGGGCTTCCATGCGTCCTGCCGAGGACCCGGCCCCGCCAGAGAATGCTCCGGTTTCCCGCTGCCCCAGTCCGACCCTGCATTAAACATATGGGAAAGAGAGAAAACTAATTATAGCTAGGGAACAGATGGACTAATTAAAACAAGGGAAATGACAGTGAGCTAACGCCTTAGCTCCATTGAAGCAGCGCCCCCCTGCATTGTCCAAGTAATTAAGACAGGAAGATCTATTCTGGGAACCAGATACCAAAATGCACATTCGTGTACACAGAGGTAACTCTTCCTCTCATCAAAGGAAAAGTGGACAATGGCAGTACCTAGTTAAGAAGTCAGACTACCACCCCCATCATACACATGCTTAGACTTCATATGCCGTTTAGGAATTCATGACCAACCCTATGGGAGCTTTAATCCCCTTGGGACCGGCCAATTTTTAATTTTACTCTTTAGTTTTTTCCTCGCCTTCTTAGAAGAGCCATTAATTTTTTTATTTTTCCGTCAAAATAGTCATATGGGGGCTTGTTTTTTTGCAGGACGAGTTGTAGTTTTCATTTTACCATTTAATGTACTGAAAAAAGGGAAAAAAAATCCAAATGGGTTGAAATTGTGAAAATAAAAACTGCAATTCCGTCATTGTGTTTTGGGTTTTGTTTTTACAGCGTTCATTTTGCAGTAAAATTGACCTGGCATCGTGATTCTCCAGGTCAATACAATTACAGCGATGCAAAACTTTTTAATCTTTAAGTAGTGAAAAAAAAAAAAAAACAGTCATTTGTTTAAAAAAAAAAAATTGCTCGTGTCGCCTTTTTTTGAGACCCTTAACTTTTTCATCTTTCCATCAATGGAGCTGTGTAAGGGCTTGTTTTTTGCATGATGCTGATATTTTTATTGATACCATCTTGGTGGTACATAAAACATATTGATCATTTTTCATTGCATATTTTTGGGAAATGTTATTAAAAACTTCAAGTGTAAAATTTTATTTTATTTTTTTGCTTTTTAACATTCAACGTATGTTTTAAATAATTTTGATACGCCGGACTTTTATGGACTCGGTGATATCAATGATGTTTTTAAATATAATCATCATCATTTTAAAAATGGGAAAAAGGAGGTGATGTAAACTTTTATATTTTTTATTTATTTTTTTATTTAAAACTTTTTTTTTACTTTATTTCTCAGTCACTCCAGGGAACCTGAAACTGTATTGCAGAATATAGTGTAAATCACTGTCTCCTACTAAGCTCAACCAGTGCACCAATATCGCTGATGGTAGCCGGTGAGAGCGCACATTGATTATCCTGCTATTTAATTGCCGCTGTGACTAATTGACAGCAGCATATACAGTACAGACCAAAAGTTTGGACACACCTTCTCATTTAAAGATTTTTCTGTCTTTTCATGACTATGAAAATTGTACATTCACACTGAAGGCATCAAAACTATGAATTAACACATGTGGAATTATATACTTAACAAAAAAGTGTGAAACAACTGAAAATATGTCTTATATTCTAGGTTCTTCAAAGTAGCCACCTTTTGCTTTGATGACTGCTTTGCACACTCTTGGCATTCTCTTGATGAGCTTCAAGAGGTAGTCACCGGAAATGGTCTTCCAACAATCTTGAAGGAGTTCCCAGAGATGCTTAGCACTTGTTGGCCCTTTTGCCTTCACTCTGCGGTCCAGCTCACCCCAAACCATCTCGATTGGGTTCAGGTCTGGTGACTGTGGAGGCCAGGTCATCTGGCGTAGCACCCCATCACTCTTTCTCTTGGTTAAATAGCCCTTACACAGCCTGGAGGTGTGTTTGGGGTCATTGTCCTGTTGAAAAATAAATGATGGTCCAACTAAACGCAAACCGGATGGAATAGCATGCCGCTGCAAGATGCTGTGGTAGCCATGCTGGTTCAGTATGCCTTCAATTTTGAATAAATCCCCAACAGTGTCACCAGCAAAGCACCCCCACACCATCACACCTCCTCCTTCATGCTTCACGGTGGGAACCAGGCATGTAGAGTCCATCCGTTCACCTTTTCTGCGTCGCACAAAGACACGTTGGTTGGAACCAAAGATCTCAAATTAGGACTCATCAGACCAAAGCACAGATTTCCACTGGTCTAATGTCCATTCCTTGTGTTCTTTAGCCCAAACTTGTCTCTTCTGCTTGTTGCCTGTCCTTAGCAGTGGTTTCCTAGCAGCTATTTTACCATGAAGGCCTGCTGCACAAAGTGTCCTCTTAACAGTTGTTGTAGAGATGTGTCTGCTGCTAGAACTCTGTGTGGCATTGACCTGGTCTCTCATCTGAGCTGCTGTTAACCTGCGATTTCTGAGGCTGGTGACTCGGATAAACTTATCCTCAGAAGCAGAGGTGACTCTTGGTCTTCCTTTCCTTGGCCGGTCCTCATGTGAGCCAGTTTCTTTGTAGCGCTTGATGGTTTTTGCAACTGCACTTGGGGACACTTTCAAAGTTTGTCCAATTTTTCGGACTGACTGACCTTCATTTCTTAAAGTAATGATGGCCACTCGTTTTTCTTTACTTAGCTGCTTTTTTCTTGCCATAATACAAATTCTAACAGTCTATTCAGTAGGACTATCAGCTGTGTATCCACCTGACTTCTGCACAACACAACTGATGGGCCCAACCCCATTTCTAAGGCAAGAAATCCCACTTATTAAACCTGACAGGGCACACCTGTGAAGTGAAAACCATTTCCGGTGACTACCTCTTGAAGCTCATAAAGAGAATGCCAAGAGTGTGCAAAGCAGTATCAAAGCAAAAGGTGGCTATTTATTTTTCAACAGGACAATGACCCCAAACACACCTCCAGGCTGTGTAAGGGCTATTTAACCAAGAGAAAGAGTGATGGGGTGCTACGCCAGATGACCTGGCCTCCACAGTCACCAGACCTGAACCCAATCGAGATGGTTTGGGGTGAGCTGGACCGCAGAGTGAAGGCAAAAGGGCCAACAAGTGCTAAGCATCTCTGGGAACTCCTTCAAGATTGTTGGAAGACCATTTCCGGTGACTACCTCTTGAAGCTCATCAAGAGAATGCCAAGAGTGTGCAAAGCAGTCATCAAAGCAAAAGGTGGCTACTTTGAAGAACCTAGAATATAAGACATATTTTCAGTTGTTTCACACTTTTTTGTTAAGTATATAATTCCACATGTGTTAATTCATAGTTTTGATGCCTTCAGTGTGAATGTACAATTTTCATAGTCAGGAAAATACAGAAAAATCTTTAAATGAGAAGGTGTGTCCAAACTTTTGGTCTGTACTGTACATAGTTTACCAGCAGCAATGGAAGCTAGCTCTGATCGCTTCTGTTACAGGCAGATGCTGGCTGTGTATTAAAGCTGGCATCTGTTGGGTATGGTGTGGGCTCAGCACCTGAGCCCGCTCTATAAATGTGCACCTTGATTGTGAAGTACAGCGTGTGCAAAGAGGTTAATCGGAATTGGCTTTATCCAGCTTTCCAAGTAAGATATATAAGTATAAAGGAAGAGGGTATATAGAAATCCAATGGCAGGAAAGGGTCAAAGGAAAAAAAATGCTAGAGCACTAGAGCAACTTGGTACTAATAATCTGCAGGCACCATATATTCTAGGGAGGGTAAAGCTAGGAGAGTCCCTTGTAGAGAAGGATCTGGGTGAACTTTTAGATCACAGACTAATTAACAGCATACAATGTCAATCAGCGACTTATAAGGTCAGCAGGGTATTGTGATGTATTATAAGAGGCATGGACTCGCGGGACAGGGATGTTATACTACCACTTTACAAAGCGCTAGTGCAACCTCATCAGCTGTATGCAGTTTTTGTTCTGGGCACAAGTTCATAAAAAAAGATTAGACTAAAAGATTAGAAGAAAGTCAGCTGAACCCACCAATATCATCGAGATCAGCCGACAGTCCAACATGTATGTGGCTTCCCTACTGTCTCCCAACATATGATGTCAGGTAAGAGAATGTTCCACTATTGGATTTCCAACAGCCGATCGTTTTCTCGTCTGGCAGATAGGCTGCCGCCAGAGCAGCCCGGCAGAGGCTTTCTCATAGAGAATGCAGGAGCGCTCAGCCGAATCAAATGCTCCAATGTTCTCCAGTGGAAGAGTTTGGGAAGATAACTGCAGCTGTGGGCTGAATGATCGTTTGGCCGACAGCAACCTTATATGTTTGGGAGCTTTAGAAAAAGGTACAAAGAAGAGCCACAAAACTCGTAAGGGCCATGGAGGATCTTGGTTATAAGGAACGATTAAATTTATTTAGACTTGAGAAGAGACGTCTAAGGGGGGACATGATTAACTTGTGCAAGTACATAAATGGCCCATACAAAATGTATGTTCAAAAGCTATTTCATGCAAAACCCCACAAAAGTCAAGGGGGCGCTCACTCCGCCTGGAGAAAGAAAGGTTCAATCTCCGTAGGAGACAAGGCTCCTTTACAATGAGAACTATTAATCCATGGAACAACCTACCTAGGAACTGGTTCTTTATGGTAAGAGCTGTGAATCTGTAGACCACCTTATCTCAGGAGCTGGTTCTTTATTGTAAGAGCTGTGAATCTGTAGACCAGTCTACCTGGGGAGCTGGTTCTCTACTTGTGAATCCATAGAATAGCTTATCTCAGGGGCTGGTTCTTTACTGTAACAGCTGTGAATCTGTGGAATAGTCATCTCTGGAGCTGGTTCTTTACTGTAACAGCTGTGAATCTGTGGAATAGTCATCTCTGGAGCTGGTTCTTTACTGTAACAGCTGTGAATCTGTGGAATAGTCATCTCTGGAGCTGGTTCTTTACTGTAACAGCTGTGAATCTGTGGAATAGTCACCTCAGGAGCTGGTTCTTTACTGTAAGAGCGGTGAATCTGTGGAATAGTCACCTCAGGAGCTGGTTCTTTATTGTAAGAGCTGTGAATCTGTGGAATAGTCACCTCAGGAGCTGGTTCTTTATTGTAAGAGCGGTGAATCTGTGCAATAGTCACCTCAGGAGCTGGTTCTTTATTGTAAGAGCTGTGAATCTGTGGAATAGTCACCTCAGGAGCTGGTTCTTTACTGTAAGAGCTGTGAATCTGTGGAATAGTCACCTCATGAGCTGGTTCTTTATTGTAAGAGCTGTGAATTTGTGGAATAGTCACCTCAGGAGCTTGTTCTTTATTGTAAGAGCTGTGAATCTGTGGAATAGTCAGCTCAGGAGCTGGTTCTTTATTGTAAGAGCTGTGAATCTGTGGAATAGTCAGCTCAGGAGCTTGTTCTTTATTGTAAGAGCTGTGAATCTGTGGAATAGTCAGCTCAGGAGCTGGTTCTTTATTGTAAGAGCTGTGAATCTGTGGAATAGTCAGCTCAGGAGCTGGTTCTTTATTGTAAGAGCTGTGAATCTGTGGAATAGTCAGCTCAGGAGCTGGTTCTTTTCTGTAAGAGCTGTAAATTTAAAAAACAGACTACCTCAAAAGCTGGTTCTTTACTGTAAGAGCTGTGAATCCATAGAACAGCGCTCTTCAGGAGATAGTTCTTTATTGTAAGAGCTGTGACTTTGCAGACCAATCTACCTGGGGAACAGGTTCTTTACTGTAAGAGCTCTGAATCCATAGAACAGCTTATCTCACGAGCTGGATCTTTACTGTAAGAGCTGTGAATTGGTGAAATAGTCATCCCAGGAGCAGGCAACAATTCATCTAGTCAGTCTAGTTCAACAATTGGGATCAAGAAGGAAAATTTCCTTTTTTCAGACAGATTAATTCATGCATTATGGTTGTACCTATATCTCATCCCATTATCATCTCCCAACCATCGGTCGAGCTTGATGAACATATGACTTTTTGCAACCATAATAACTTTGTAACTAAACTTAGTTTTTCTTGATCTCCAAATCTCCTTATTCCTTTTTTACCATGTAGAAAAATGATAAAGTTCTGTCTGTCTGCAGCCGCCACTGGAGAGAGATGCCGCTTTTTGTATGTGGGAAGTTGCTCATTTTCCAAGCTCTATGCAAACATTTAAGAAGCTGGAATTAGTCTTTCAAACTCCGTGGTGCAAAATCTGCGCTTAGATCCCCCGGCTATAATGAATCCTTTTTATTACTGGGGTCTTTCTATGGGACATTTGGGCCCCCTTATAATTCTGCACCCGCTATGGTTACATCCCTAAATTTGGGGTAAACAGAATCCAGCGTCCAAATTGTGCATCTGCCTGAAGAAGGAATGAAATCCGGAGGATTCATGTGCTGGTGGTTTGGCTGCCATGCTGTGTTACCGTGTTGTCACTTCAAAGGGGTCACAGATCTACAGCTGTCATAACAGAACACGACCCGTCCGTGACGTTAATGATGTCCTGACAGATTAACCATTAAAACCTCAAAGCAAATAGAACTTCTGCTGAGACATGGAGAAAGAATAAGACCCGGGCTGCATGTGGAGGGCGGACAGCACTTTCTCCAGGGCTGGTAAGAGCGCCTCTTCCTAAATTCCTCTTCTGTTCAGTTATTGTAAGAGCTAAATGGTAAATCTCTAACCGGCTGTCTATTTGTACTCTATAGACGACTGCTATTGCTGTATTATAATGCACATTCATTATATGGAGAAAAGTATTGGACACACGTCTTAATCAGTGAAATTGTTATTTTTTTCAGCCCTATTGCGCCCAATGTATAACATCTAGCCCCTCACCCCTGGAGTATAACATCCAGCCCCTCACCCCTGGAGTATAACATCCAGCCCCTCACCCCTGGAGTATAACATCCAGCCCCTCACCCCCCCCTTCCCCGGTGTATAACATCCAGCCCCTCACCCCCCCCCCTTCCCCGGTGTATAACATCCAGCCCCTCACCCCCCCCTTCCCCGGTGTATAACATCCAGCCCCTCACCCCCCCCCCTTCCCCGGTGTATAACATCCAGCCCCTCACCCCCCCCTTCCCCGGTGTATAACATCCAGCCCCTCACCCCCCCCCCTTCCCCGGTGTATAACATCCAGCCCCTCACCCCCCCCTTCCCCGGTGTATAACATCCAGCCCCTCACCCCCCCCTTCCCCGGTGTATAACATCCGGTCCCTCGCTCCCAGCGTAGAACATCCGGTCCCTCGCCCCCAGCATATAGCATCCAGCCCCTTCACCCCCGGTGTATAGCATCCGGACCCTTCACCCCTAGTATATGACCTCTGGCCCCTTCCACTTGTGTATAACATCCAGCCCTTCGCCCCGAGTGTATAGCATCCGGCCCCTTCGCCCCCGGGGTATAGCATCCGACCCCTTCGCCCCCGGTCTATGACCTCTGGCCCCTTCCACTGGTGTATAACATCTGGCCCCTCGCCCCCGCTGTATAACATCTGGCCCTTCGCCCCCAGTGTATGACCTCTGGCCTCTTCTACTGGTGTATAACATCTGGCCCTTCACCCACAGTGTATGACCTCTGGCCCTTCCACTGCTGTATAACATCCGACCCCTTCACCCCCGGTGTATAACATCCGGCCCCTTCGCCCCCAGTGTATAACATCCGGCCCCTCCGCCCCCAATGTATAACATCCGGCCCCTTCACCCCCGGTGTATAACATCCGGCCCCTTCACCCCCGGTGTATAACATCCGGCCCCTTCGCCCCCAGTGTATAACATCCGGACCCTTCGCCCCCAGTGTATAACATCCGGCCCCTTCGCCCCCAGTGTATAACATCCGGCCCCTTCGCCCCCAGTGTATAACATTCGGCCCCTTCGCCCCCAGTGTATAACATTCGGCCCCCTCGCCCCCCCCCCGGTGTATAACATCCAGCCCCTTCACCCCCAGTGTATAACATTCAGCCCCTTCACCCCCAGTGTATAACATTCAGCCCCTTCACCCCCAGTGTATAACATTCAGCCCCTTCGCCCCCAGTGTATAGCATCTGGCCCCTCGCCCCCAGTGTATAACATCCGGCCCCTTCGTCCCCAGTGTATAACATCCAGCCCCTTCGCCCCCAGTGTATAACATCTGGCCCCTCGCCCCCAGTGTATAACATCCGGCCCCTTCGCCCCCAGTGTATAACATCCAGCCCCCTCACCCCCCCGGTGTATAACATCCAGCCTCTTCACCCCCAGTGTATAACATTCAGCCCCTTCACCCCCAGTGTATAACATTCAGCCCCTTCGCCCCCAGTGTATAACATCCAGCCCCCTCACCCACCCGGTGTATAACATCCAGCCCCCTCACCCCCCCCGGTGTATAACATCCAGCCTCTTCACCCCCAGTGTATAACATTCAGCCCCTTCGCCCCCAGTGTATGACCTCTGGCCCCTTCGTCCCCCAGTGTATAACATCTGGCTCTTTCCACTAGTGTATCACATCCTGGCCCCTTGCCCCCCCGGTGTGTAACATCCTGCCTATCGCCCAGGGTCTGACATGGTTGGGGAAGTTTGGTGGAAGAACCTGACCGGCCGCACAGACCTCAGCCTCATCCAACACTTTTGGAATGAACTAGACTGGAGATTGTGAGCCTGGCCGTCCCCCCAACATCAGAGTCTGACCTCACAAATGATCTTCTGGATGAAGATGCCTCCAGATGCCTCCAAAATCTAAGAAAACCTCCCCAGAAGGACAGGAGCCATTATACCTGCAGAGGGTCCAACTCCATATTAAAGTCGGCTTCCGCTTATGTGAAGTCAACAGAGCAGCATCTTCTCTTCCGCTCTGCTCTGTCGACTGGGCGTTATTGTAGGAGTCATGCTGGTTTACAGCCAAGTCGGCTGGGAATCACACGCAGCTGGTGGAAATTGTGGCTGAGCAGACTGTTAAATCTTAGCCCCATAGGGAAAAATAATAAAAGTCCCCGATAACCCATTTAACCCTTATATAGGTTTTTAAGTATTTTAACAGCTTTAAAAAAATTCTGCATTTTTTAAAATTTGCTTTGTGTCGCCCTTTTCCAAGGATGGAGCTGTTCGAGGGTTTCTTTTTGTTGTGTGCTTCGTTATAGGTTTTGATTTTTTTTGGAGGGGGGGGCACATTCGATGTTTAAATGATTTTTATTGCATTTTTTGGTGAAGATGATGCGACTAAAAAAAAAGTAGTTAAGGCATCTTTTTTCTGCTTATTATACAGCTTAATTAATGTAATATTTTCATAAATAGGAATTTTACAGCTCTTCCTTTTTTACAAAAAAATATTTATATTTTTGCATTGGAAACAGGAGGACAATTGGGAAGCAACTTAACAATAGAAGGGGACAAAACCATAAGGAAACTACAAAAAAAAAAATATATAGTGCAAAATAATGCATTACTAATAAAAAGAGATCTCTCTACCCAGTCACCTCTGCACTGAAACAGCTGAAAAATCAAAGACCCCCATTTTCTCAGATAAGGAGAACCCTACTGTATACTGGGTTATTATTGACTTGATTGTATGATCAGTATACAGTAAGCTCCTGAGCTCCCTCTAGTGGTGGCTGCAAATAACTTGCATTGTACTGTTGAACTTCTTTGTATCAGAAAAATAGTACTCCAACCACTAAAAAATATATAATAAACTATTCAGTACAAAATTGTTAATATTTTTAGATTATAAAAAAAAAAAGTCCAAAGGCATCAGATAAAGGAAACGATGCGTCTACAAGAGGCACAGCGTGCCACCAAGGGCTCATTGGGAAACTGCTGATGAGATTTTTTAGTAAATTACCAAAGAAAAAGAAATAAAAAACTGAACATTTTGAACTTATTAATTTAATGCATACATCTATTAATGGGCGTGTTGACCTTAATGGAAGTTTTTGATTTTGGCCAAATCTCTACTTGTTTCAAGGGTTCCTTGACGATAACCTGATCACAAAGTGTTCCCCTCTCAACACGCTCGAAGATCAGCCGTGATCTGTGGGGAATCCTGACAATAACTGTTGAATTTCACTGCAGCGCCCCCATAGGTGAAATGAAGTATTACACAATTTCCATTGAAATCATTGGGCTGTCTATATAATACTGATCAGTACAGATCTTCCAGAGAGAGAGACGCTCTGTGTAACCACTCTATACTTTGGCCAAGATGAGGATCCTGGACTGAAAAGCCGCTCTCTTAACTAAAAGTTACATAACAGGGTAGGTAAAATTGGACAATCCCTTTAAATAAAGTTGATCTCCTCTATCAAGTCCTTACATTTTTACAGATTAATTTTAAGAATTTGTATGTGCCCGTAAAGTAACGGACTATAATGAAAACCCCTGTGTAGTCTTATTCTGTAGTCACATTTTACTTCACTCCCTCCTCCTCCTCTATCTACAGACAATAAAATAAAGGGGAATTTTTATAAGGTATATGGCTAGGATAATATTTCACTTAAAGGGATTGTCCACCTTTGATTATATTTTTGCTTTTTTTTTTTTTCTTTACTTAAATGCATGTACTTGGGGCTAAAAAACATTTTTATAATCGGGTTTCATTACAAATTTTGCATTGTTTGGCTTTACAGGCGCTTTGTTTCCCGGCACATTCAACTTTGACGTGGTCTGTGGTCATAAGTCAGCTGAGAGGAACTCAGAAAAAGACAGATAAAGGTACTACAAACTCGATCGGACCGTCACAAGGAACTCACTGATCATCACTCAATTCACTCATTCTGAAGGTTAAAAAAGGGAAATGGTGCTGTCATTGCTGGATCCCCTTGGTACATAGGGGTCAGGGCGACTCCCGTTCACTTGTCATGCTGCAGGAGATGGCCAAAAAATTTGGATTTCATATGGATCATCCATATAGCATCTGATTTTTTACAGATACATTGTTAATATTAACATGGGAAACTGGATTTGGTCTTGTAAAATGTATTAACTTCTAATATATAAAAATGGATTCCATCCTCCTACAACCTCTAAGCTTCGGTCACATGACTGGGCTTGGCCAATGGAAAAACATGTACAAATTGTGATGCATAGATCTGCATAGGAGCTGTATACACAAAACTGTGGGACAGTAGTTATCAAACCAATTTACTAATTTGCTTCTTTTTTTTTTTTTCTTCAAAAATTTAGGCGGGTTGGAGTAAATACTGTGGGCCCAATTCTACAAGATGCGTTTGCCAGTTTTCTGGTGTAAAACACCTTGAAATGTTGCAAAACTTTTTGCGCAACTCAAAGCTGCACAAAACATTTTGCAACTTTTGTCATTTTTACATCAAAGTGGTCAGAGCTTGGAGCAGAACAGGGTATGACTTCAGTGACACACATATCCACCATAAGTACCAATTGTAAGATGGTGGGGCATAAGTCATTAAGAGATGTGCGACTCTCAATGAATTATGCGCATCTTACTCCAGTGGTGCCTTCATTAAGATTGGCATGTAATGTGCCAATCTTAAAAGTTATCGAGGCTTGGGGCTTAATTCTGCAGTCACTGTATGTGATCACAGACTTATGAACCCTTACAGAGCGCAGTGTATGCAATTTGCATACAAGCAGTCACATGCCAACTAGATGTGCACGGCTTTGCTCAATACAAGTGAATTGAGACAGGCCAGACATGTCTAGTCGTAATGTGGCAGTAAGCATGCAAATTGCATAGATGACCGCCCGCTCCCAGTGCTGGAGAATTCTGACAGTGCTGCACACACGGCACACTGTAGGGATTCATAAGCTACAGTCACAAAGAGTGAGGATTGAGGCCCATTATGTTATACTTACAGCCTGTATTATGCTCCAGAGCTGCACTCAACATTCTGTAGAGATAGCATTTTCTACTGTCTGCACTTAAATATTTGTATGACTTTTATTTTAGGCAGTTGTCATTGGAACCGTCCTGTTGCAACAGGGTCCCTGGTTTATCTTGCACAGTGGAGTGTCTTTCAGCTGGAATCCTGCCGACATAACTGTGCTGTGTCTAGACTAGAGCTTCTACTGTGAGGGATGATGTCACAGAAAGGGGTGAAGCCTCCATCATTACAGTGCAGAGAGCTTGTACCACGAAGCAGCAGTGTGCGGGTGTGCTGGTATATAGGAGGAGCGATATACTTCAGGATGGGTCTGTATATAGAGGGGACAGAAAGGAGAAATATACTGCAAGATGGGCTGTACATTGGGGGAGAAGCGAAATACTGTAAATTGGGCTCTATACACTGGCAAAAGATATGCTGCAGTATGGGCTGTATACACAGGGGACAAAAAGAAGAGATATACTGCAAGATTTGCTGTATATACAGGGTACAGTATGGCAAGATATAGTTAAGGATGGTCTGTATACACAGGGGACAGAAAGGAGAGATACAGTTGTGCTCAAACGTTTACATACCACGGCAGAATTTTTCCTTTCTTGGCCTTGTTTCAGAGAATATGAATAACAGAAAAACTTTCTCTCCACTCATGGTTATTGGTTGGGTGAAGCCATTTATTGTCAAACTACTGTGTTTTCTCTTTTTAAATCTTAATGACAACCAAAAACATCCAAATGACCCTGATCAAAAGTTCACATACCCCAGTTCTTAATACCGTGTATTGCCCCCTCTAACATCAATGACAGCTTGAAGTCTTTTGTGGTAGTTGTGGATGAGGAAAGAAAGGAAAATTTCTGCCGGGGTATGTAAACTTTTGAGCACAACTGTATACTGCAGATTGGGCTGTATATTGAGGGGATAGAAATGATAGATATAATCCAAGATAGGGCTTTCACAGTTGAAAGGAGAGCTATACTGCAGGATGAGCTGTATTTCAAGGGGGCAGAAAGGAGTGATATACAACAAGATGGTCTGTGTATAGAGGTGACAAAAAGCAGAGATGTACTGCAGGATGGGCTGTATATAGAGGGAACAAAAATGAGAGATATACTCAGTATGGGGTTCTGAATTCAGGAGCTGAGATTAGATGAGCTGTGTTCATTACCTGCTGCAGAGGGTTCAGTAATGTGAAACTGCAAATGCCGTTCTACTGACGCATATGACAGGGGATTATCTTCTGCCATATGCATCAATAGAGCAGCATTTGCAGTTTCACGTTATTGATCTGTCTGCAACAAGCAACAAACACAGATCTGCACTACTGTAATGGAGGAGAGCAGGAGATTTTTGCTCTACTATAAAACAGCTAACAATTATGTAAAGCCACACTGCAGCTTTACAGATGCAGACAGCAAAAGATAAAATCAGTCACATTGGTTCCTGTACACAGAAGCATAAGGTGAATTCTACACTTAGATTAGCTTGATGATTACTCAAGAGTAGGGCTTTGTCGGGTCACACAGGAGAGTGAGAGGGGTCTGTAGCACTGAGGAGAAGCAAGTGCTGCTGGGAAATGTAGTTTTAAAAGAGAAAAATAGAACCGCCCATCTAGCCATGTGAAGCTGGATGCACCAAGTGGCAGATAGAAGTGAAAAAAGACACAAAGGAACAGAAACTTTATGCATCTACTGTGCTTTGCTAAAAAATGTGACTCCACAAATAACCCTTTAATTAATTTATCACATGACAATATTATCGTTTTTGGCCTTTTGTTTTTTCTTCCCATTTTACTAAGAGAAGGAACTTTTTTATTTTAGTGGTTAAAAATTCAGAACTTTGTAAAAAAAATGTTCTATTTGAGTCACCTTTTCTGAGCTCAATAACTTTTTTATCTTTCCATACACGGAGATGTGTGGGGAGTTTGTTTTTAACTATTTTTTTAAATTATTATTTACTTCATTTTTACAGAGAAGTTCTGTGGTATACACGCAGTTGTTTAAAGGCAAAATTTGCACTTTTATTACAGGGGAAGAATAACTTTGGAACTGAGGAGCCCAGAAGAAATAGAAAAAGTATTCCAGAATTAGTGGCGTAGCACCAAATGAAGTAGTCAAAATGTAATCATCCATTGAAAGGTCCTCTTTAAGACAATGTACAGTACAGACTAAAAGTTTGGACACACCTTCTCATTTAAAGATTTTTCTGTATTTTCCTGACTATGAAAATTGTACATTCACACTGAAGGCATCAAAACTATGAATTAACACATGTGGAATTATATACTTAACAAAAAAGTGTGAAACAACTGAAAATATGTCTTATATTCTAGGTTCTTCAAAGTAGCCACCTTTTGCTTTGATGACTGCTTTGCACACTCTTGGCATTCTCTTGATGAGCTTCAAGAGGTAGTCACCGGAAATGGTTTTCACTTCACAGGTGTGCCCTGTCAGGTTTAATAAGTGGGATTTCTTGCCTTATAAATGGGGTTGGGACCATCAGTTGTGTTGTGCAGAAGTCAGGTGGATGCACAGCTGATAGTCCTACTGAATAGACTGTTAGAATTTGTATTATGGCAAGAAAAAAGCAGCTAAGTAAAGAAAAACGAGTGGCCGTCATTACTTTAAGAAATGAAGGTCAGTCAGTCCGAAAAATTGGGAAAACTTTGAAAGTGTCCCCAAATGCAGTTGCAAAAACCATCAAGCGCTACAAAGAAACTGGCTCACATGAGGACCGCCCCAGGAAAGGAAGACCAAGAGTCACCTCTGCTTCTGAGGATAAGTTTATCCGAGTCACCAGCCTCAGAAATCGCAGGTTAACAGCAGCTCAGATTAGAGACCAGGTCAATGCCACACAGAGTTCTAGCAGCAGACACATCTCTACAACAACTGTTAAGAGGAGACTTTGTGCAGCAGGCCTTCATGGTAAAATAGCTGCTAGGAAACCACTGCTAAGGACAGGCAACAAGCAGAAGAGACTTGTTTGGGCTAAAGAACACAAGGAATGGACATTAGACCAGTGGAAATCTGTGCTTTGGTCTGATGAGTCCAAATTTGAGATCTTTGGTTCCAACCACCGTGTCTTTGTGCGACGCAGAAAAGGTGAACGGATGTACGGTTCCCACCGTGAAGCATGGAGGAGGAGGTGTGATGGTGTGGGGGTGCTTTGCTGGTGACACTGTTGGAGATTTATTCAAAATTGAAGGCATACTGAACCAGCATGGCTTCCACAGCATCTTGCAGCGGCATGCTATTCCATCCGGTTTGCGTTTAGTTGGACTATCATTTATTTTTCAACAGGACAATGACCCCAAACACACCTCCAGGCTGTGTAAGGGCTATTTGACCAAGAAGGAGAGTGATGGGGGGCTACACCACATGACCTGGCCTCCACAGTCACCAGACCTGAACCCAATCGAGATGGTTTGGGGTGAGCTGGACCGCAGAGTGAAGGCAAAAGGGCCAACAAGTGCTAAGCATCTCTGGGAACTCCTTCAAGATTGTTGGAAGACCATTTCCGGTGACTACCTCTTGAAGCTCATCAAGAGAATGCCAAGAGTGTGCAAAGCAGTCATCAAAGCAAAAGGTGGCTACTTTGAAGAACCTAGAATATAAGACATATTTTCAGTTGTTTCACACTTTTTTGTTAAGTATATAATTCCACATGTGTTAATTCATAGTTTTGATGCCTTCAGTGTGAATGTACAATTTTCATAGTCAAGAAACTACAGAAAAATCTTTCAATGAGGTGTGTCCAAACTTTTGGTCTGTGCTGTATGCTGACCAATGTATGGACAGATAAGCCCGTCTTTTCCAACCTCAGCCATAATGGCCCACGCACGGGTCATGCAGGATTTTATCACCTGGCTTCAATACCAGGAAGTAAGCATTTGCATTCAACATTCGTAATAACCTCAAAGAAATGCTATTTTTATCTATGCGGTGAATGGAGAACAGATGTATTAAATATTAACATTGAGTCATAGACTAAACAGAGTACACTGGCCACCTGAAACATATACATTAAAACACTGCTGGGACTTCAAAGACATTCTCCACATTGTTTCATTGTAACAAACGTTTGAATGATTCAGAAGGTTAAAGAAAAAAAATCTCTTTAACGTCACGTTACGTGTTTCAGATACAAAAGATGCCTTTATTAATTATAGAGTTACTTTTATGTCTGTCTATATGGCCACCGGGCAACTCCTGTGCAGCAGCTGACGCCAAACCCCAAGCCAAAACCTCATGCACATCTCTCTATAGAAGTGCAGGGTGCTTATACATCACAGGGGTTTTATTTTATCTCAGATCCTACACAAATTGCCAAAAAAAATCTATATGTTCTGTCCTAGAAACATTGCTCCATATATAATATTATATTATTTAATGGCCTTCAGCTCGATCGTCAGCCATAGCGCCTTGATGGATAAACGCCTTGTAGGAAGTTTGATCTTGTGCAAGCCTAGATAGGTCCACCAGGGTCTTCTCCACTGTTATCTTGATGCTATCAAGCCATCGGGTTGCTGGTCTTCCTCTTCGCCTTGTTCCTTCTATTCTTCCGACCATGATGTTCTTCTCCAGTGATTGCTGGTCTTCCTCTTCGCCTTGTTCCTTCTATTCTTCCGACCATGATGTCCTTCTCCAGTGATTGCTGGTCTTCCTCTTAGCCTTGTTCCTTATATTCTTCCGACCATGATGTCCTTCTCCAATGAGTGCTGGTCTTCCTCTTCGCCTCGTTCCTTCTATTCTTCCGACCATGATGTCTTTCTCCAGTGATTGCTGGTCTTCCTTTTCGCCTTGTTCCTTATATTCTTCCGACCATGATGTCCTTCTCCAATGAGTGCTGGTCTTCCTCTTCGCCTTGTTCCTTCTATTCTTCCAACCATGATGTCTTTCTCCAGTGATTGCTGGTCTTACTCTTCGCCTTGTTCCTTCTATTCTTCCGACCATGATGTCTTTCTCCAATGAGTGCTGGTCTTCCTCTTCGCCTCGTTCCTTCTATTCTTCCGACCATGATGTCTTTCTCCAATGAGTGCTGGTCTTCCTCTTCGCCTTGTTCCTTCTATTCTTCTGACCATGATGTCCTTCTTCAGTGATTGCTCTCTTTGTAGAGACCATATATAGAGGATCTGTCATCTCCCCTCTGTGGTGTAGCATATAGCATAGCTATCATGGTCGTCATCAGTGAGTTATACTCTTCATTTTCAGAAGTTACTCTATTGCAGCAGCCGCATTAGACAGTTTTCTATCCTTTACAGAATTCTAATTATGGAAAATGAAAAAGGCAGATGGGACTTTGAGTTTCTGATTGTACGATTGTAAGTTGTGAACAATCCCTTGAGTTTCACTGACATTTTCATGAATGTTTTATTTAAGATTTTGTATTAATAAATACAAAACTTTCACAGATTGTTAGTGTTGACGAGTGGGAAGTGAAGAATAGCCCATCTGGTAAAATCCCACAGGAGAAGCTACTGCTGCACAAAATGCCCCAGAAAAAAAAAAAGTTAATACCGGCTATGATAGAAAGGCGTTAGACCTGGACCCTGGATTAATGGAAGGTGGTGGATTGGTCGAATAAATGATCTCTTATATTTTGTGGACGGTTGGATACATGAGTTAAGGTATGTCGGCCATTATCAGAAGCAACATTACCAATCAACAAGAGTGGAACATTACTACAGTGGATGATTGCAGAACTCCTTCCACTGGACACTTCGTTGTCCGTCTAGTCAGAAGAAGCCTTTATGAATGTTCACCTAATGGCCAGTTATTAGAGACATGTTATGACTGCCAGAGCACATTTACTCGGGTAACATACAAACCAGGAAGACAAAGGAACCTGGCAGGTCCCTGTTCAGACTAAAAAAAGCCCTTCTCTTACCTTGGTATGTCCCTGCCAGACAGCGGAGGTTGGCACCCTAAGGTAACGCAATGGCGCCCCCACTCGACGGCAGCTTACCCTGAATGTCCATAGCAGCTCCTAGAATTGCTATAGTAGCAGTTTCCTAAGGAGAAAAAGAATTACACACAAAGCAACTGCAACCAACACAAACTACAGCACAGTGAATGAATCCAACAAAGTCTATTACTAGCTGGACACACTAGTAGGGGAAGGTACTTAAAGCTGCAACCGAAAGGTGATCGGACAGACAAACAGAGTAAACGAAACATACCTGTTACCCAAAACTGACAAAAATAACAGAACTAACCCACACAAAGAAAAGGTTTAATCAGTTGTGGCTCAACAGAAAGATAAGTCAACCACAGAATCAAGGGTTCAAATCCAGAAGCATGACAGTACTCCCCCTCCAAGAAGGGGCAACTGGACCCACTGAGATCCCCAACTGCTGACGCCACAGATAGAACTCCCTCACTAGGCTATCCACATGTAGGTCTTTAGCATCCACCCAGGAGTTATCCTCCGGACCGAAACCCTTCCACTTAACAAGAAGCTGAAGTCGCCGTCTGGAATTCAAGACACATTCCACCTCATACTCCTTATCTTACTCCAGCGAAGCGAAACATGGAAGGAATTATTAATCCTCCAGTTCAATGGGAATTGGATCTTAATCGTCAGTGGATTAATAATCTTGATTATCTTATACGGTCCAACAAATTTAGGAGCAAATTTTCTGGCTGGAACTTTTTTTTTTTTTTTTTTAGAGGATAACCAGACAAAATCTCCCACTATACACTGTGTTCCAAATTATTATGCAAATAATATTTTCTCAGATTTTCCCAAATTACCTATATGAATTGCAGTCATTGTAATTTTCCAGTCAAATAACTATTAGAGTACAATTGAAAGGTTTTTGTACAAACTGCCTATGATAACAGTATATTTTTAAAAAAATAAAACACTCAAAATGCATGTTCCAAATTATTATGCACAGCAGAGTTTTCAACCTTTTCATTTTAATAAAGAGCAAAAAAATGGTCATTTTTGAAATTATAAGCATTAGCAGGTTATTACACACTGAAATCAAACAGTTTTCAACTCAAAACTTTATTCTAGGTGATGTTACATTTGCACATAGGACCGCTTGTTCGAAAGGAGCTTCTGAACTCTCTCGTCCATTGAATTTGTCAGGTTTTGGATGGTTTCTGCTTCAATTGTTTTGCATGAGGACAGAATACCCTCCCAGAGCTGTTGCTTAGATGTGAACTGCCTCCCGCCATCATAGACACTCCTTTTGATGATGCTCCAGAGGTTCTCAATGGGGTTGAGGTCAGGGGAGCATGGGTGCCACACCATAAGTTTGTCCCCTTTTATGCCCATAGCAGCCAGAGATGCAGATGTGTTATGTGCAGCATGAGACTGTTTGATTTCAGTTTGTAATAACCTGCTAATGCTTATAATTTCAAAAATTTCCATTTTTTTGTTCTTTATTAAAATGAAAAGGTTGAAAACTCTGCTGTGCATAATAATTTGGAACACAGTGTAAAGGTAGGAGTCAGCCTACATCTGCGGTTCGCAGTTCTCTTGGTCCAATCGCAAGTTATCAAAAGACCTCTGTTAACCTCTCTCTCCAACCTTTAACCAAACAAGAAGAATATCTATCCTCCTCTGAAACCACAGACTGCAAGACAGAAAAATCTCCGACAAACAGATGGAAACCCCCACAACAACAAAAAAGGTGAGATACCGCTAGCAGTACAGGTGCGGTTATGGAGTGTGAACTCAGTCAGGAGAAGAAAATCCACCCAATCCTCTTGATTAGATGAGACAAAACATCTTACATATTGTTCCAATTCCAATTCATTCTCTCCGTCTGTCCATTAATCTCTGGATGATAATGAGAATGATAGCTTAATTCGCAATCTAGAGCAAAAGCTGCGCCAACAGCTAGCCACAAACTGAACCCCTCTATCAGAAATAATGTTTTTAGGAAAACCATATGTAGACATGGAAGATAAACAAAGTACTAAACCTTTAGCCGTAGGCAATTCTGGTAGAGGAACCAAGTGAATCATCTTGCTAAAACAGTCAATCACCACCCACACCACTGTATTACCACCAGAATTAGGCAAATCCGTGACAAAATCCATAGACAAGTGGGTCCAATGTCGAGACGGAATCTCGTTAGGCAAATGAAACCCTTCCAGGGCCTGACGTGAGGCTTTAGACCTGGCGCAAATCCTGCACTTACAGACATACTCATCCACATCTTTTCAAGCACTCTGCCACCAAAAGGACCTGGAAACAGCTCTCCAGGAGGCAGAGAAACCAGGATGTCCAGCCAACACAGAGTCGTGCCGGGTGGCAAGCTCTCCGGTACCTCATCCTGAGCCTCCATAATGTGCTTAGATTGATACCCACAGCACACGTGACCATCTTTCACTCAAAATTCTGACAGGATTTTCATGCCTCAGCTCCAGAAGGAAACTACGTGATAAGGCACCCGCCTTAACATTCTTAGTGCCAAGGAGATATGTCACAGAAAAATCAAACCCAGTGAAAAAGAGCCTACCGGCCTGTTAAGTATTCAGGCACTTAACAGCATCAACATACAGTAATTTTTTGTGATCAGTAAAGACCGTTACTCTATGCCTAGCCACCTCCAACCAATGTCTCCATTCCTCAAAATCTCTCTTAAACGCCAAGAGTTCCCGATCACCTATATTATAGTTGAACTCTGCTTGTGAGAATTTCCGCGAGAAAAAAAGCACAAGGATGAAAATAACCATCCTTCTTCTGTGAAAGAACAGCACCCATTCCTACAGAAGAGGCGTCTATGTCAACCACAAAAGGTAAAACATCACCAGGTTGACTGGGGACCGGAGCTTTTGAAAAGCCTAACTTGAGAGCAGTAAAAGCATCAACAGCCTCAGAAGACCAAGAGGTAAAGTCCGCACCTTTCTTAGTCATATCAATAAGAGGTTTGACTCTGGCTGAGAAGTTTTTAATGAACTTTCGATAATTAGCGAAACCTAAAAACCTCTGAAAAGCTTTAAGGTTAGCAGGTTATATCCAATCAAGGAAGACCTGTACTTTAACAGGATCCATTTGAAAACCTTCAGCAGAAACCAAATGACCTAAAAATGTAATCTGCTTCACCTCAAACTGACACTTCTCTAGTTTGGCAAACAAATGATTGTCACGAAGAACCTGAGGCACCTGTCGAACTTGATCCTGATGCTCCTCACGTGAACCTGAAAAGATCAAAATATCATCCAAAGTATCACCACAAATCTACCCACCAGAGAGGAAAAATTATAATTGATGAAGTTCTGAAATACAGCAGGAGCACCGATCAAACCGAATGGCATCACCAAATTCTCAAAGTGACCCTCAGGATTATTGAAGGCAGTCTTCTACTCATCACCTTGGCGATCTTGTATAAGGTTATATGCTCCTCTCAGATCCAGTTTATTAGGAAAACCACTTGGCCCCCGCTAGTTGAATCTCTCTAAAATCCAAACAAGGACACAAACCTCCATCTTTTTTCTTAACAAATAAAAATCCCACGCCGACTGGTGAGGTGAAGGGCTTAGGTGACCCTGGTAGAGATTTCAAGGCATCTCTTTTCAGATGAGAGAGATTAAACAGAAGAGATTTAGGCAATTTGGCCCCTGGGATAAATTCGATAGCACAATCATATGACCTATAAGGGGGAAGAACTTCAGAATCGGTCTCAGAAAAAAATATCTTCAAAATCCTGAATAAAATGTGGAAGAAGAGATCTCATGGATGCCAGAGATTTTTGACAAACAATTGGAAAAACAAAAATTCTCTCAAGACTTAACCTCGCGACTCTCCCAATTGATGGACGGATTGTGTTTCACCAACCAGGGAATACCCAACACCTTTAGCTGGTAATGAAGGAAAGACCATGAAAGACATAGATTCTGTTTGTAACACTCCCACCCTCATGCACACATTCTGAACCATAGAGGTAACATGGCTTTGGGTAAGGGGAAAATTATCAATTGCGGATACTAGAATAGGATGACCGAGAGTTGACACTGTGTACCCACATTTGATCACAATGTCAATGAGATCATTGTTAAGATCACTGTCAATGGGATCTAAGGCGGATCCTGAGTCAACAAATGCAGAGGTAAAAATAACTCCAGATTTGGTAACCAAAAGATACTTGTAAAAAACAACCAGTAGTATGCATGAGAGATAACCTCAAACTGTTAGGATCAGTGTCCTTACAGCTTAATGTTTTTTTTTTTATATATTTTCTTTATCTTTAAGAAATTCATTGCTGTATTTGAAACACTGAATCATTATATGACCTGTTCGACCGCAGTATAAACAGAAACGAGCAGGTGTTTCACGTACAACTCCCTCCTTGGACTCTGCAGCCCCCATTTTGCATGGGTTCACCTACCTCAATAGGATGAGAGAGAGTAAACACAGAAACAGTCTCCAATGTGTTCTTATGGCGTCAGTCCAGGCACACCGCCAGAGACACGACCTCATCCAGGGACAATGGTAAAGAACTATAAACCATCATATCCTGTATTTTACTAGACTCTGGCAGAATTGACTAAGGAGATCTTGGTCATTCCAGGTCTCCACCGCCCAGCAGTAGTCCTCCACTTTGCGATTTCTCTGAACCAACCTACGGATCATTGATTCAGCAACAGCAGTTTTATCTGTGGCATCATAAATGAGCGTCAGAGCAGAGAAAAAAAAGCATCATTCAAGGGGAAAACACTGGAAAATCTGAGGGTTTTTTATTTTTACTTTAGGGGACTTGAACCTGTGATCGTCTGATCGCTTATACTAGGGCTGAGCAAATTGTGGCCTTTGTTCCATCCCTGTGCGGCCTGCAGAGAGCACGGCGCAGGACCTCCTGAGGAAGCTGGAGGGAAGGCGCTGGACCTCCTGAGGGAGCTGGTGGGATGGTGCTGGATGTCCTGAGGATGCTGGAGGGACAGAGCTGGATGTCCTGAGGAGGCAGCGCTGGACAGGCAGCACCGGGCCTCCCGAGGGCGCTGGACCTTCCGAGGGGGCTAGTGCTGAACGTCCTGAGGGGGCCGGAGGGGCGGTGCATTAAGTAATGAAAGGGCGGCGCTGAAAGTACTGAGGGAGCTGGAGGGGCGTCACTGGAAGCACTGAGGGCATTGGAGGGGCGGCGCTGGACATCCTGAGGGAGCTGGAGGGGCGGCGCTGAAAGTAATGAAAGGGCGGCACTGAAAGGACTGAGGGAGCTGGAGGGGTAGTGCTGAACGCACTGAGGGAGCTGGAGGGGTGGCACTGCAATTCCTGAGGAGGTTGGAGGGGTGGCATGAACACACTTGAGGTGGCTGGAGAGGCGGCGTTGAAAGCAATGAAGGGGCGGCGGTTAAAGTACTGAAGGAGGTTGGAGGGTTGGCGCTGGAACTCCTGAAGGAGGTTGGAGGGTTGGCGCTGGAACTCCTGAAGGAGGTTGGAGGGTTGGCGCTGGAACTCCTGAAGGAGGTTGGAGGGTTGGCGCTGGAACTCCTGAGATGGCTGGAAGTATTCAGGGGGCTGGCGCTGGAACTCCTGAGGGGGCTGCAGGGGTGTCACTGGAACTCCTGAGGGGGCTGGAGGGGCGGAGCTAGAAGGACTGAGGAAGCTAAGGAGGGGCAGTGCTGTAAGTAATGAAGGAGCGGCACTGGAAGCACTGAGGGAGCTGGAGGGTAGTATTTCTTGACAGACCCTGACTCCTGTGGATGAATGACCCCGTTTCTCTTACGCTGGAAGTGGAATAATTGTGTGGGGAGGTTGTTGCAGTTTTTTTGGGCACATCCTGACACAGATCTATTGATGGACAATTGTACAGTGCAGTTAACCAAAGCATTACATCTGTTTATGGCAGCCGCTTACCCTCCGTCCAGGGCAATACACTATGGTAGAAGGATTTCATAGTCATGGATTGGTCCAGGCATAAAACAGCGAGGGACCCCTTTCCTGCTACAGTAAAGAGCATGCTTATGATCTGCAGTAGACCACATCATACAACACATACGGTGGGGGTAGGAGGTCAGCATGTATGACTGCAAATAGAATTGCTTATGCCTGGGGGGGGGGGGTTCAGGAACGTCAGAAGACCCCCCCCCCCCCCCCCCCTCAATAAGGAGCCATAGTAAAGATATTTACCATGATGCTCCCAAGTCTTGGAATCAAGCACCATGAAAGGGCCGTTCAGCCCGCCCACAACTGAAATAATGGCCACTTGTCCGATCCGTCTACCTCCGCCAGCTTCATCACATTAGTCATCTCCGAGAAAGTTATAGCTTTAAGACGCACCTCACCTGGGTTACTCTTATTGTATCGGTCTGTCCTTTATTGAAATGTCAAGATTTTACAAAACAATTTATAAAGAAGAAAAAAAATTCACACTTTTACTTCATAATAAAGACAAAAAGGGACAATCAGCAATTTCTGGCCTTAAACCAGAACCATTCTTTGCTTCATAATATTGGTTATTGGTTGCTTCATACAAGAAGTGATACAAATAACGCGATACACAAATCTGTTCACAACTATGCAGAAAACAGGAGCACGCACACGGGAAAAGCGGCGCCGACGGGGGGCGGCAAGGGGGGATTCTCTTTCTCCATTTGTAAATTGAGGCTCAAACTGTTTCAAATTTTGCCTTGTTTTAATGCACATAAAAATGCGTCATCGTACAAACCATTTTCCATTTCAAAAAAAACAAGAACTTGTAAAACAAAGTAGAAAACAAATGTAAAAAGAGAGAGTGCTTAAAAGTAAAATGTTATGCTTTCTCTTCCAATGGATGGAGGTTACAGCTTTCTTATTGCGTCGTCGATGTCGGACATCTGGTCCTTCAGCTGATTCCACTGCTCGGGGTTCAAAGAGATACCTGCAAAACAGAAGACACCGGGGACCATGTATCGGATGCTGCAGAAGACTAAAGCTGATAGGTAACGTATAGGAATACTCAGCACTGATCATCAATGTCTGACAAGTGGGCACCCGACGGCCAGGACCACCGGCGACCAGCAGAATAAAGGGGTGCTAGTCTGGCACTAAGCAAAGCCTTTACCCCTCTCTAACATTTGTTGTATATGTAAGGCGTAAGTGTAGAGAGCTTTAAAGGACACCGAAAGGACACCATCACTTTAGCTATACACATGTATTTTTGGGGTTATTTACTTACTATGTTCCCTATATTGTAAAACTGACCTGCCATTATGATTCTCCAAGTCAGTACGAGTGCGCAGATACCAAACATGTCTAGGTTGTTTTTTTTTATTTAAATGGTGGAAAAAAAAATGAAGTTTGTATGAAAAAAAAAAAAAAAAAAAAAAAAAGTTTTTGCTTTTGTCGCCTTTTTCCGAGACTCATAGCGTCGCCACTTTTCAGGATGTGGGGCTTCTTTTTTTGCGCCCTGAGCTGATGTTTTTACGGATATCATTTTGGGGTAGATTCTGGCGTTCCAATTTTTTCTCGGCACGCCCTTTACCAATCTGATTAATTTTAGATTTTGATAGATTGGACATTTCTGAATGCAGCAATGCCAAATGTGTATTTTTTCGATCGGGCAAAAAGGGGGGTGATGAGTGTTTTTCTATTTTTTTTTTTAGATTTTTAAAAACTTATTTTCACTTTTTACTGTATTTAATAGTCACCCCTTAGGAGACGTGAAGCTTTGATTGTCCGATCGCCTGTCCTGTACCATAGCAGGGCTCCAGTACTGCTATGCATACGGAAAATCACTATCTTCTATGAACGCCAGAAACAAGCAAAAAAAATAAAAAATTCATTTAGCACCAAAAAAAAAAAAACACAAGAAAATAAATAAAATAAAAAAACACCTTGATCCTTGTGTTGATTTTGCTGTCATACTTGTTATGCTGCCCCTGGCTGTTGTCATCTTATGGGGGTCCACCACTCCCAGAGGTACTTATCAGCATTTATAGATACAAAAGCCACAATTTTTTTTAAAATAAATATTAAAATCGAACAAGAATCCCTGGGAGTTCCCGACAATCGCAGAATTGTTCCGATCGTTTGGTCTCATTCTCACACATTAGTGATGCGCAATTTTCCACGAACCAGAAGTCGCCGTGAAATAATGTGACAATGACATGAAGATGAGCGTTACCTTTTCTTCCTGGCTTCATTTCTCCTTGGTTGTCCATAAAATATTCTCTAATATCCACGAGTACTTTTCCTTTGAAGTCACGTACGCTGACGAATCGCATTTTTCCAATCTGGAGAAAAAAAATAAAATAAAATGTGCATTTTAGAGATTGGAAATGCAATAGCTGTCAGCATAGATATTACATCGGCAAGTTTCATGGGGGATGGTTCAATCTGTGGACCCCTGCACTGATCCTGGGATGAAGAGGCCCGATACTGATTGATCCTGTGTGTAACAGACTGCAGCCCCCACTCAGTTATCCCCTTTCGACCCCTTGAAAAGATGTTCACACTTGGATGGGTCCAGTCTGCACAAGGGGACCAGAGAAGTAGTGATCAGCCGATGCCCCCCACCTGCCCGGCCATCCTTGCCTCCGTGCTCCATTATCACACAGGGGAGAACAGGTGGTCTAAGTCTTTACACAGTGAACATACCTGGAACATGTTGTCATCCTGGTTGCTGCTGCTTTGTTTGGAGGAGGCTGATCCCTTGGAGCTTTCTCCAGACTTCTGTTTCTTTGCCGGCTTTTCCTTCTCTGATGGGGGCTGCTTTTTTCTCTTCGCCTTAAGACAAAACATATGTGGAGGACTTTTGCTAAGGGTTAGCGTTATATTTGTATACTAAGGTTACACATGAAAGAATATATTGCAGTGCAATCGAATTCTACTCCAATTTTACAAAAAAAAAATAGATGGTGGATATTTTTTTTTTTTTTTATTTGCTTCTGGTAAAGTACAATTAAAAACTCACGTCTCCAGCCAGTCTGCTCCTCACCGTCACCTACAGTGAAATCGCACTCATCGGAGGTCCCAGCCTAGCACGCAGACCCCGGGACATTTATACACAAGATCGTGGAGCACCTCACAACTTTACATGCCCTCATCAGAAATCCCAGCCTAATGTGAATTCGGCATGAGCGGCAGTGATAAGAAGATGCAACAAGGACCGGACAGGTGACTGTGAGAAGCAAAGGAGCCAGAAAAGCGAGCAATAAGGTGCGTCACAGGGTTGTTGTTTTTTTACATCCTACGTTTATTATGCTCTGGTGTCTGGAGAGAACCCAGCATATAAAAATGGATGTTCGATTTGTAGAGATAAATCAGCAAGAACAGGGTAACTTAGACTGGCTGATCCGCTCATCTTTAATTAGGGGACAATTGTCTGAAAGCTGGGACTCCCAGCGCTATATCCAAGGTGTACCCTTGCTCCATTCATTCTCTATGAGACGACAGCTGATCACAGCAGTCTCGAATACAGACCCCAGCGATCGGTGCCATCACCTATTACAGTGCAGCATGGAGGTGCCGTACTGTGACCCACGCCGTCCACTGCTGTTTTCCAAACTTCACGCAGGTACGCTGGAAGCCGTATCATTTAACACGCACGTATCTGGCGGTCTAGGTTCATACCTGGTCCCCTTACACATGTAGATTCCTACGGGGGCCACCAGTAAAGTCCAGTAATATAAGCAGAGAACAAACACTGATGGCTACTCACCTTCTGATCCACCTCGCTATCGGACTCGCTCCCAGATGAGCTTGAAGACACCAGCTCCTTTGATTTAGGCATCCTGGAAAGAAGAAAAAAATGTATAGTTAGTTCAACTCTGAAAAACAAGTTCATATCAAAACCTAAGGAATTAAACATAGATCTTCTTCTAACTCCGCATCAACACCGATCTGTATGATCGCAAGACATTTACAGCTCCCCAAAACCATTGTCATCCCCAGTCAGTCTCCTTCCCCCTCTCGAAGCTGTCGAAACAGTCGGCACATAACATCAGTGTCTCCTGCTATATTGCCCAAATTGACAACCAGGTGTGTCCAACAGTTTGTGAACTTTTAATAAGTCGCAATTGACAAATTGGCTACTAACATCCAGAAAACAAGAACCTCGCTCACAATTGTGAATGTAAGAAAAAATAAAAATGTACACAAATAAAAAAAAGTGCAAACACAAAAATGAATCGGCTCCATTGTCTGTGGGCGTTTCGGGGGATAATAATTGGACGTCATCTGCTCCATTCGTGTCTATGCAAGGTGGCACATATGTAGCCCCTGGATCACAGCAGCCGGACCCCCAGCAATGGCAGAGACCGGGGGATAAAGGGACATTACCAGAATCAAAGTTACCTCTCAAGTCACCAGTTTGTTTCCCTGATTATATTCAGGCTTTTTATAAACAATTCTGGACCTTTTGATTTAGTTCAAATGTTTACAGTCTTTATAAGTGGGAGCGGCTCTTTGGATCCTCAGGGGCGCGTCTTTAGTCTGTTCTGACCTTATGACCCCATACAAAGTACCAATAATTAAAAAGCCCCACATCTATGGAACTGTATGGCATTTGCACTTTCTTTAGCCCCAGTGTTGCATTTTCTCTGCCTACAGAATGAGTTAACTGAGAATCAGTCCGTGAGCCCTGACCTATCAGGAGTTTGTAACTCTTATTGACCCTTTTCTGAGCTCCCTTCAGCTGAATTATGACCTCAGACCGCATCAAGGTTGAATGTAAAGGGTGGAAAAAAGCCTCTACAAGACAGATTTTTATATTGAAACCCAATTACAAAACAAACTACTTGTTTTAGTCCCAAATATAGAAAAATAAAAACTTCCAACAAAGCATGACACCCTTTAATGCCATTTATCCCCCCTCCCCCCAGGCAGTGGAATGGAATGTCCCAGCCCAGGGGCATTCATTAGAATCAAATTGGATGCAAATGGAATAATCCATTCATCCTAAAAATGGAGGGGGGGAGCACAAGAAAGAAATGATCGGCTGTTGTAACCAGATTCCTGCCGCCATTGCTTCCCCGGTTGCCTCCCGCGCCGCTATCCCTCATTAGCGCCATTTTCTCTCACATCCCCGCTCACATCATGGCCCCTTGTCAGCCCTATAAGCCGCAGGTGACAGCAGAAACGCCATACTGCCATTATAACGAGCACCACGGAGGCTGTGCTGGAACAATACACCCGCCCGGCAGTTTCCCGCCATCACTCGGGGCTGCAGTACAATGGCGGGCAGAGGTCATCACAGCCGCTCTCCCCGTCTTCACCTTCACCTCCAGTCAGGGCCGCCGCCGCTGCCCCAGCACAGCCGCCGCCTCTCACCCCAGCACACAGAACACTCACCTGTCCGAACTCACACCCGATGTAACAGAATACCGTCTCCGACAGGAAGTGACGTCAGACCGCGCTACACGAGGTGAAGGGAGAACGAGACCTTGGGCGGAAGTGACGTAGGACAACTGCGTAATCCATTGTTGTGGTTGGCAATACCGACTCGCAGTTGCCAACCGACGACGTCTGTCATAAAGGGAGGAATTGGTGTAAGCGTAGTGCTCCTGGCGGCCATGTTGTGGTTGGCGTTACCGAGTCACAGTTGACGTCGTGTCGTGAAATAATGATGTTTTTTGTGAAAAATGTTGGAGTTATTAGGGTTTTAAGGGGTTATCTTGGCAACTGTGAAAACTTTTTATATGGTCTTGTGGGAGATTGTAATAGTCACGACCCGTAGTTACAGGTCTTTTCCTGACTTCTAAATGAGCATCAGGTTACCAGGGCAGCCTGACCTTAAAGCGTTTGCGACCTGGAAAAGTAAATGGCTGACAGCAATAGTCCCATAAAACCAATTGCTCACATGTGATATCTGTTGTCGTGGCGTCTTCAGAATGTCACCGATTTGATGACCAATCACCCATTAAACTCAATGCGTCGGTCTGTCTAATGTATAGGGGACGCTCAGAAACTTAACATATAAGACAAACGGATGAAAATATGAAAATTGGATGGAAATGTTGAGCAAAAGCGATCTGGGACATAGATTAGGAGGGCGGACTGGAGGTCATTACATCGATAAGGAGAAAATGTATCCGGCTTCGGAAGTCCCAGAAAAATTAGGAATTGTATTCAAACATATTAAAAAGTTTGAATATATATATAAGCATAAAGTCACAACCACCGATGGGGACAACATTAGGCAGACGCGTTTCAGACCCTCTGGTCTTTAATTATTGGACTATGATGGGATCTGACAAGTAGTCATTGCCAGAGCTAGCTTCATGCTGCATGGTTAGGAGTTTGGTGGTTTGTTGTTTGAGAAGGCGTTTGCTGGATTTTGATAAGACTGTTGTGTTGTTTTGGTTGTGTGTAGTGTTGAGTGAGTATGTTCTGTTAACACTTTCGGCGAGTACGCTCGGGCCGAGCACCGAGTAGTTACAGCTGCTCATGTCATGTTTGAATCACTACCATGTGCATGATTTGCAACTGTTTGACAACTTTAATACATTAAAGAAATACATTTAAGAAATAGACATTCCTCACATGTACTAAAACTGTCAAACAGTCGCAAATCATGCACATGGTAGTGATTCAAACATAACACGAGCAGCTGTAACTACTCGGTGCTCGGCCCGAGCATACTCGCCGAAAGGGTTAACAGAGCATACTCTCTCATCACTAGTTGTGTGTTAATCCTTCTCCTTCTTTGGTTTTTCCCCATCCTCCACTCCCCGGTGTTATCCTCTGTTGTTTGTGTGCATATATTTGTATGACTGGTATTTTCCTTTATCCGTACAACCAGGGGCTACCAACCATGAAATTGTATACAGCAGGGTAGGGGGTATCATAAAATATAACTATTAATTAATACGATTAAAAAGAGCTAAAGGCTCGGTAAAACACACAACACAAATACAAATAATGAAAATTCATATGCCAGCAACTCCTATAAAATCTGGGTAAGAGCATATAATGATATATAGATCAAAATATTAATAAAGGAACAATTTCACTGACGGTTTGAGGTGCTGTCCTTTTCTAATCAGATCCAGGTAAGGTCCCATGCACCAAGTCAGCTCACATAATGGTCAAAGTCACAGAGAGAAGGGTACTCGGGGGGAAGGCAGCGACCACAGCCCACACAAAACCCCTAACCAATCCCACAAGAGCCGAGGGGAACCTTAAAAATCAATGCTCCATAATGCTCCCTATGCATTTAGTTCTAAACTCATAAGGGGAGACAAGGGGTTAGCATATCAGAGGCATTAGCAGGGGCATCAATCGCCTAAATGCTGAAGTGACACAGCATGTGTGGGCTGTGGTCACTGCCCCCCACCCCCGAGTACCCTTCTCTCTGCAACTTTGACCATTACGTGAGCTGACTAGATGCATGGGACCTTACCTGGATCTGATCAGAAAAGGACAGCACCTCAAACCATCGGTGAGATTGTTCCTTTATTAATATTTTGATCTATATATCGTTATATGCTTTTACCCAGATTTTATAGGAGTTGCTGGCATATGAATTTTCGTTATTTGTATTTGTGTTGTGTGTTTTATTGAGCCTTTAGCTCTTTTTAATCGTATTAATTAAAGGTTATATTTTATGATACCCCCTACCCTGCTGTACACTATTTTCCTTTACTGCCATATACTACTACTCCCCTCTTCCCTGGGTGGGGGAGGGAACAGACTGATGGCGGATTCAGGAGCTCAGACAAGGTATGTGACCCCCGGCGTCTTCACCTTCAGTAGTAATCCGGGGAACAGGGCCAGCTAGGGCGCCCCTAGCGTTAGGGGCAGGAAAGGAAACCCTGGTGCTGGGATACCTGACAGCAGAGTTGTGACATTAGCTCTGCCCGAAACCGTTTTCTGATCCATCATGGATCCTATCACAGGTCTGACAGAGCAACTGTAGCAACTCAGCCTGGAGGAGGCTGATCTACGCACTCTCATGTTGCAGTATAAAACATCAGATTTGGGGACCATGACTCCCAGGCAACCCCCGGTGGAGCCCAAGATTGCTCTGCCTGACAGGTTCTCTGGGGGGCGTAACAAGTTTGTTGTGTTCGGGGAAGCCTGTAAGCGGTACTTCAGGTTACGTCCTATCTCTGTCATGGGTGTGTCAGATGTGACAGTCGCCCTGCAGTTGGTTGCAGAAGATCTCTTCGTTTGGCATTACAGACATCTTAGATCTGTATCACTCTAGGACCCAGCGGCTACCTTCCTTTTGCTACACCTTGGCCTGGGTGTATAAATACTTTTACTTTGCAGTAGGGAGGCGCCCGTGATATTCACATGACCCCTTGTGAAGCCTTGGAGCTACTTCAGTTCTTACTTCCTCTCTGGTGCTAAGAAGACGTGTGTGCTTTCTCTCTGAAGTCGACTCAAGCTAAGTTACTTCCCCCGTGTCTGTCTCCCCTTGCTGTCTTTAGTTGTCAGTGGGGATCGACTAGTGCTCATCCCCCCTTCCCTATCTAGGGCCAAGCGCTAAGGAAATACAGGGATAGGTTCCTGTGCGGCGATTGGTGAACCAATATGGGGATGGTGAGGTTAGACAGGGGTGATTGCAGATCAGCCTAGGAGGTCTCCACTTCCCCCTTTCCCTAGTGTCTGGGCTCCCTTCCCCTCATCCCTTCATGTCACACTTTGTCTTTCCTACACTGTGCGTGACAACCTCTTCAGGAACCAAGGAGCAAAGGGGTGGGGATAGTAATCTCTTTCCTTCAGGGTGACCCCCAAGCATGGGCATTTTCTCTCACATCAGACTCCTAGTCTCTCTGAACAGTGGAGGATTTTTTTCTAGTACTGGGTCATATATACGACAACCCCGTCCGTATCTCCCTGGCTGAGTCCACGCTATGTCAGCTTCAGCAGGGAGACTGGCCAGCGGAGGAGTATTGCTCCGAGTTTCGGAGGTGGTCCACTGACACTAAGTGGAATGATCTCGCACTCCGTAGCCAGTTTTGTCAAGAGCTATGGGTACGGGTGAAGGATTCCCTTATATGAGACTTCTCCTTGGATAGGTCACAATTTTTCCTACTGGATGAAATCCATCTGGGCAAAAATAAGGTGACCATTTATGCCTTTCTGGACAGTGGAGCGGGGTTTAATTTGACGCCAGGTTCATCCAGGTCCAGGGCCTGAAACCACATACACTGTCCAGACACTTACCCATAATTACCATCAACTCTGCACCCTTGAGCCAGAGGTATTTTACTCAAGTCATCCGAGGGTTACATCAACAGGTAGGGGCCATACACTCTGAATGTATTGACTGCTATGTGCTAGAGGGTCTGCCCTCTCCTGTGGTTCTGGGATTACCTTGGCTCACGCTGCACAACCCTGTCGTAGATTGGCAGACTCGGGAGGTGGGTAAGTGGAGCGAGTATTGTCAAGGACACTGGGCACCCGGCTGGCTAGGGTGGATACCCAGTCTGTGCTTAAATATCTGTCTGACTTTGGGGATGTGTTCTCGGAGCAAGGGTGTCAAGAATTCCCTCCCCAGCGTCCTTATGACTGCATCGTTAATCTTGTTCCTGGGGCCAAGCTGCCTAAGAGCAGACTTTATAATATCTCTGGTACAGAGAGGCAGGCCATGAAGGACTATATCACAGAAAGTTTGGCAAAGGGACATATCAGACCATCCTCATCTCCCATAGCTGCGGGGTTCTTCTTCATAAAGAAGAAAGACGAGGGGTTACACCCCTGCCTAGATTTCCGTGAACTCAATCAGATCACGGTCCGGGATCCATATCTGCTCACTGTCATCCCGGACCTATTTAGTGAGATCGTGGGAGCAAAATGGTTTTCTAAACTGGATCTCAGGGGGGTATATAATCTCATTCATATTAAAGAAGGGGATGAGTGGAAAACAGCCTTCAATAAGCCTGGGGGACACTATGAAAACCTTGTGATGCCATTTCAGTTGACTAATGCTCCCGCCATCTTTCTGCACTTTGTAAATGACATCTTTAGTCACCTGGTAGGTAGATTTGTGGTGATCTATCTTGATGACATATTAATTTATTCACCTGACCTTGAGTCACAACAGGTACATGTCAGGCAGGTCTTACAGATACTCAAGAGACAATAAATTATTTGTCAAATAAAAAGAAGTTCATGTTCTCGGTTGAGGAGATCCCTTTTCTGGGCTATATTTTATTGTCCACCGGTTTTCGCATGGATCCAGTGAAAGTCCGGGCGGTACTGGATTGGGATCTTCCTAAGGATTTAAAGATGTCACAAAGGTTTTTAGGTTTCACCAACAACTACCTCAAGTTAATCAAAACGTTTTCGGTTGTGGCCAAACCTATGACGGATATGACCAGGAAAGGGACAGACTTTTCTAAATGGTCCAGTCCGGCCAGGGAGGCATTCAATATCTTGAAGGATTGTTTCGCCTCTGCGCTGATTCTCATACAGCCTGACGTCATTCAGCCATTTATTATAGAAGTTGATGTGTCTGAAGTAGGGGTGGGGGCTGTTTTGTCGCATGGTGCGTCTCCTGGTAAATGGCGTCCATGTGCATACTTTTCTAAAAAACTGTCACCTGCTGAGAAAAATTATGACATTGGTAACAGGGAACTCTTGGCAATCAAGTGGGCTTTTGAAGAGTGATGTCATTTTCTGGAGGGGGCAGTTCATCTGGCTATGGTAATCACGGATCATAAGAATCTGGTATATCTAGAGTCTGCGAAACGTCTAACACCTAGACTGGCAAGATGGGCGTTATTCTTCACCAGGTTTAACTTTTTCGATACATATAGGCCGGGGAACAAGAACATTAAGGCAGATGCCTTGTCTCGTTGTTTTTCTGGGGGTGAAGATAATTGTGAACCGGTTCCTATACTTCAAAAATGGGTGGTTATTGCATCTATTTGCTCCGATCTTGAGAAGGAGGTTGTCGATGCTCAGAGGGATGCCCCTACTGCCCGTTCATTAGGTAAACTGTTTGTTCCTGTGAATCTTTGTCTTAGAGTTCTTAGTGAACATCATGATTCGGTCTTGGCAGGACATCCCGGTAATAAAGCCACCACAGATTTCTTACTCGGCGCTTTTGGTGGTCAATGGTTCATCAGGATATTCGGGAGTATATAGCCACCTGCAGTGTCTGTGCACGTTCTAAGAGCTCTCATACTCGTCCGTCTGGGTCTCTCCAACCATTGGCGATTCCCAATAGACCTTGGAATCATTTATCAGTAGATTTCATCACTGATCTACCAGTGTCGGCATGTAATACTGTAGTTTTGGTGGCGGTGGACAGATTCAGTAAGATGTCACATTTCATTGCGTTACCCACTTTACCTAATGCCAAGACTTTCGCACAGATTTTCATTAGAGAGATTATAAAATGGCATGGGATCCTTACCGATATTGTTATTGATCGGGGGTGCAGTTTGTTTCCAAATTTTGGAGGGCGTTTTGCACTCGTTTGGGGATCCATCTGACGTTTTCTTCAGCATTTCACCCGTAGACTAATCGGCAAATTGAACATGTTAACCAGAATCTTTAGACTTATCTTAGGTGTTTTGTGTCTGAGAATCAGGAGGATTGGTTTACTTACTTACCTCTAGCTGAATTCGCGGTGAATAATTGTTGTCATAAATCTACTGGTAAGTCCCCTTTCTTCGGGACATATGGGTTTCATCCTCAGTTTAGCTCATTTAATAGAAATAGTTCCTCAGGAATACCTGAAGAAGAACAGTTTTCATCTTCAATTAAGTCTGTGTTGCGTGGGGTTCTTGATAGCTTGAGGAAGATGGGGTCCAAATATAAGAGTGTGGCTGATCAGAGACGTGTGGTGGGTCCGGACCTGTGTGTTGGTGACTTGGTGTGGTTGTCCTCAAGGAACATTAAGTTGAAGGTTCCCTCTTGGAAACTGGGTCCCAGTTTCATCTGTCCTTATAAGATTGTAGCCTTCGTCAATCCCGTAGCATTCCGCCTTGCTTTGCCACCCACCTTTAGGATCCATAATGTGTTTCATTGGTCTCTACTCAAAAAATATGTTGCGTCCTCTGTACCTTCACTTCACTGGTGGTTTGTTGTTGTTTGAGAAGGCGTTTGGTGAATTTTTCTAAGACTGTTGGGTGATTTTGATTGTGTGTTAATCCTCTCCTCCTACTTTTATTTTTCCCCATCCTCCACTCCCCGGTGTTATCCTCTGTTGTTTGTGTGCATATATTTGTATGACTGGTATTTTCCTTTATCCCTGTTTGTATTACCTTGTTAGTCTGGTTGGTGTATTGCGATACACCACTACTCCCCTCTACCCTGGGTGGGGGGAGGGAACAGACTGAGGGCGGATTGAGGAACTCAGACAAGGTACGTGGCCCTGGCATCTTCACCTTCAGATGTAATCCGGGGAACAGGGCCAGCTAGGGCGCCCCTAGCGTTAGGGACAGGGAAGGAGCCCCTGGTTCCGGGATACCCAACAACAGAGTCGTGACAAGAAGAGTGGCAAGAATAAATCCATCTTTGCAAATCATAAGCCACAATGCTCCTTTCATGTGGTGTTGGTGCAGTGTGTCGGCCATTGTTGCTGTGGTTTTGTGCTTATGGGGCAGCGTGGCCTGGAGTCATGGGGACTCGGTCTTGCAGCATGGGTGCTGTGAGGCACCAGGCCGCCCGCCCTGCTGGTGCATTGTCGCTGTGGCGGTGGTTGGCGCACGGCTCTGCTCCCGTTCAGCAGGAAATGTTAGGACCCACTACAAGGTTTGCCGTGACGTAGCAGTGGTCTTCATACAGTCTGATCAGAATGTTAAACTAAGAACCTCATGTTTAGTTATATATATTTTTTCCGAGAGGCATTAGATCAAATGTATGATTTTTTGGAGGTGCGGTCCATGCTCCTTTTTTTGCATTGCATATTCTTTCCCCTTTCTTGGACCAGCACTCCTCCCATTTGGTACAGGCGATTTTAATTAGCAGGAGACTGCAAAGAGGGTCTAGCCTATTTTTGCTTTCACTTGAGAGCTTGAGGAAGGTGAGTCACAATGCTTCTTTCATGTGTCGGTGCAGTGTGTCGGCCATTGTTGCTGTGGTTTTGTGCTTGTGGGGCGGCGTGGCCTGGAGTCATGGGGACTCGGTCTTGCAGCATGGGTGCTGTGAGGCACCAGGCCGCCCGCCCTGCTGGTGCATTGTTGCTGTGGTGGTGGTTGGTACACGGTTAGGGAAAGGGAAGGAGCCCCTGGTACCGGGATACCCGACAACAGAGTCGTGACAAGAAGAGTGGCAAGAAGAAATTCATGTTTGAAAGCCATAAGAAGTCCTATTTGCAATTTGGAAAAAAACAATGTAGGGGGCACAGTGAGCATGTGGAAGAAGAGGCTCTGTTAACATGAGATCAAAGTAGAACTTTTTGGCTAAATGCAAAACGTTAAGTGTGGTAGAAAACAAACACTGATCATCACCCTGAAAACACCATCCCCACCGTCACACATGGTGGCAGTATCCTGCTGTGGGGAGGCTTTTCTTCTGCAGGGACAGGGAAGCTTGTCACAGGTGATGGGAAGATGGATAGATCTAAATACAGGGCACTCGTGGAGAAAAACCCATTAGAAGCTGCAAAACCTTGAGACTGGGGCGTAGGTTCACCTTGCAGCAGGACAGCGACCCTAAACATCCTGCCTGAGATATAATGTTTGGTTTAGATCAAAGCATATTCATGTGTGTGAATGGCGCAGTCACAGTCCAGATTGAAATCCCATTGACAATCTGTGACAAGACTTGAAAATTGCTATTCACAGATGTCTCCATCCAATCTCACTGAGCGAGAGCGAGTGTGCAAAGAAGAAGGGGCAAAATGTCACCTCTAGATGTGTAAAGCTGGTAGAGACAGACCCCAAAAGTCGGTAGCAGTAACTGCAGAGAAAGGTGGTCCTACAAAGTATTCACTCAGGGGGGCCGAATACAAATGCACCTCACAATGTTCAGATTTATATTTTTTTAAATATTTAGAAAACGCCAAGTATCATTTCCTTTACACTTCACAAATACTTGCTACTTTGTGTTGGTATCACATAAAATAGAGATAAAATTCATTTAAGTTTGTAAGTGTAATGTGAAAAAAGGTGGAAAAGTTCACGGATATGATTACTTTTTCAAGGGACTGTATATTTTTTTCTTTTTCACGCCTGCCTAATACTTTTACAAGGCACTGGGTGCAAGTATGTAAGTATATACAGTGCCTACAAGTAGTATTCAACCCCCTGCAGATTTAGCTGGTTTGATAAGATGCAAACAAGTTAGAGCCTTCAAACTGCAAACGAGAGTAGGTTTTATGAACAGAAGCATAAATCTTACAAACCAAAAAGTTATGTTGCTCAGTTGAATTTTATTAAATTTTAAACATAAAAGTGTGGGTCAATTGTTATACAACGCCTATGTTTAATATTTTGTGGAATAACCCTTGTTTGCAATTACAGCTAATAATCGTCTTTTATAAGACCTGATCAGGCCGGCACAGGTTTGTGGAGTTATCTTGGCCCACTCCTCCATGCAGATCTTCTCCAAGTTATCTAGGTTCTTTGGGTGTCTCATGTGGACTTTATTCTTGAGCTCCTTCCACAAGTTTTCAATTGGGTTAAGGTCAGGAGACTGACTAGGCCACTCCAACACCTTGACTTTTTCCCTATTGAACCAGGCCTTGGTTTTCTTGGCTGTGTGCTTTGGGTCGTTGTCTTGTTGGAAGATGAAATTACGACCCATCTTAAGATCCTTGATGGAGGAGCGGAGGTTCTTGGCCAAAATCTCCAGGTAGGCCGTGCTATCCATCTTCCCATGGATGCGGACCAGATGGCCAGGCCCCTTGGCAGAGAAACAGCCCCACAGCATGATGCTGCCACCACCATGCTTGACTGTAGGGATGGTATTCTTGGGGTCGTATGCAGTGCCATCCAGTCTCCAAACGTCACGTGTGTGGTTGGCACCAAAGATCTCGATCTTGGTCTCATCAGACCATAGAACCTTGAACCAGTCTGTCTCAGAGTCCTCCAAGTGATCATGAGCAAACTGTAGACGAGCCTTGACATGACGATTTGAAAGTAAAGGTACCTTACGGGCTCGTCTGGAACGGAGACCATTGCGGTGGAGTACGTTACTTATGGTATTGACTGAAACCAATGTCCCCACTGCCATGAGATCTTCCCGGAGCTCCTTCCTTGTTGTCCTTGGGTTAGCCTTGACTCTTCGGACAAGCCTGGCCTCGGCACGGGAGGACACTTTCAAAGGCTGTCCTGGCCGTGGAAGGCTAACAGTAGTTCCATAAGCCTTCCACTTACGGATGATGCTCCCAACAGTGGAGACAGGTAGGCCCAACTCCTTGGAAAGGGTTTTGTACCCCTTGCCAGCCTTGAGACCCTCCACGATCTTGTCTCTGATGGCTTTGGAATGCTCCTTTGTCTTTCCCATGTTGACCATGTCTGAGTGCTGTTCACAAGTTTGGGGAGGGTCTTAAATAGTCAGAAAAGGCTGGCAAAAGAGATCTTTAATCCACACATGTGAAGTTCATTATTCTTGGTGCCTGAACTACTTCTTAATACTTTAGGGGGACCAAACAGAATTCTTGTGGTTTGAGGGGTTGAATAATAAATGACACTCTGAATTAACTTTTTACGTTTAAAAAAAAAAAAAAAAAAAAAATTTGCTGCAGTGCATTTCCCACTTCCAGGCTGATCTACAGTACAAATGTCACAATGCCAAGTTAATTCCGCATGTGTCAACCAGCTAAATCTGCAGGGGGTTGAATACTACTTGTAGGCACTGTATATGTCACTGTGCTGTTCAAACATTTCAGGCAGACATGAAAAAAATGCTGCAGAGTAAGAAGCTTTCAAAAATAGAAGTGCTAGTAGTTTATTTTTACTGATAACAAAATGTGGAGTGAATGAACAAAAGAAAAATCCAAATCCCATCTACAACCCCTGGCAAAAATTATGGAATCAACCGGGCTTGGAGGATGTTCATTCAGTTGTTTAATGTTGTTGAAAAAAAGCAGATCACAGACATGGCACAAAACTAAAGTCATTTCAAATGGCAACTTTAGGGCTTTAAGAAACACTAAAAGAAATCAAGATTAAAAATGTGGTACTCAGTAAATGTAATTTTTTTCAGACCAAGCAGAGGAAAAAAATTATGGAATCACTCAATTCTGAGGAAAAAATTATGGAATCACCCTATAAATTTTCATTTCCAAAACTAACACCTGCATCAAATTAGATCTGCTCGTTAGTCTGCATCTAAAAAGGAGTGATCACACCTTGGAGAGCTGTTGCACCAAGTGGACTGATATAAATCATGGCTCCAACACGAGAGATGTCAATTAAAACAAAGGAGAGGATTATTAAACTCTTAAAAGAAGGTAAATCATCACGCAATGTTGCAAAAGATGTTGGATGTTCACAGTCAGCTGTGTCTAAAATCTGGACCAAATACAAACTGCATGGGAAGGTTGTTAAAGGCAAACATACTGGTAGACTAAGGAAGACATCAAAGCGTCAAGACCGGAAACTTAAAGACATATGTCTCCAAAACAGGAAATGCACAACAAAACAAATGAGGAACGAATGGGAGGAAACTGGAGTCAATGTCTGTTACCGAACTGTAAGAAACCGCCTAAAGGAAATGGGATTTACATACAGAAAAGCTAAACATAAGCCATCATTAACACCTAAACAGAAAAAAACAAGGTTACAATGGGCTAAGGAAAAGCAATCGTGGACTGTGGATGACTGGATGAAAGCCATATTCAGTGATGAATCGCGAATCTGCATTGGGCAAGGTGATGATGCTGGAACTTTTGTTTGGTGCCGTTCCAATGGGATTTATAAAGATGACTGCATGAAGAGAACATGCAAATTTCCACAGTCATTGATGATATGGAGCTGCATGTCAGGTAAAGGCACTGGGGAGATGGCTGTCATTACATCTTCAATAAATGCCCAAGTTTACATTGATATTTTGGACAGTTTTTTTATCCCATCAGTTGAAAGGATGTTTGGGGATGATGACATAATTTTTCAACATGATAATGCATCCTGCCATAGAGCAAAAACTGTGAAAACATTCCTTGAAAGAAGACACATAAGGTCAATGTCATGACCTGCAAATAGTTCGGATCTCAATCCAATTGAAAATCTTTGGTGGAAGTTGAAGAAAATGGTCCATGACAAGGCTCCAACCTGCAAAGCTGATCTGGTAGCAGCAATCAGAGAAAGTTGGAGCCAGATTGATGAAGAGTACTGTTTGTCACTCATTAAGTCCATGCTTCAGAGACTGCAGGCTGTTATTAAAGCCAGAGGTGGTGCAACAAAATACTAGTGATGTATTGGAGTGTTCTTTTGTGTGTTTGTTTTTCATGATTCCATAATTTTTTCCTCAGAATTGAGTGATTCCATAATTTTTTCCCTCTGCTTGGTCTGAAAAAAATTACCCTTACTAAGTACCACATTTTTTATCTTGATTTCTTTTAGTGTTTCTTAAAGCCCTAAAGTTGCCATTTGAAATGACTTTAGTTTTGTGCCATGTCTGTGATCTGCTTTTTTTCAACAACATTAAACAACTGAATGAACATCCTCCGAGCCCGGTGATTCCATAATTTTTGCCAGGGGTTGTATATTTGGTGACCACCCTTTGCCCTCATCGCTTCTTCTGGGTACACTTGTAAATTGCATCTTCAGAGTGGAAGAGGACTAGAACTCTAGCACCACCTATTAGAAATAGCAATCCGAAAAGTCAATATTGACCCTTTTACAACCCCTGGCAAAAATTATGGAATCTCCGGGCTCGGAGGATGTTCATTCAGTTGTTTAATGTTGTTGAAAATTGAGTTTCTGATTTAGCTTTTATCCTAAGTCATGTGGCAAGGCTCGTTAAAGGGATGATATTGACTTGTTCAGGATTTCTACGCCCAATAGGTGGCACTAGAGTTCAAGTCCTGTATCCTCTCTGAAGAGACAATTTTCATATTTAATTTCCTAGGGAAGCGTTGCATGGCCTATAAGTCTCCTTACATCGGCATGGCAAGTGACACTCCCCCTGGGCCGTGGGGCACCCGGAACCGGGCTTCTATGCGATGCTGGGGGTAGTAGTGGCAACCCGGTCCCGTGGCTCAGGGTGGTCAGACCAAATTGTGGCAGTCTGTTTATCAGTGTTTTGAATGTCCGACTACGCCACCCGTGGATTGCGGTCAGGGGTGACCGCCTCTGCAAGGCAGACCGCTGAGGCTGGTGTTGGTGTGCAGCACAGGGATAGAATAACTCCCCACGGGAAGAGTATAGCCTCAGGGCAGTGTAAGAGGATGCTGGGGGTGATGGTGCAGGCGCAGCATAAATCACACAGAGTCCAATGGTGCAGTTCAGGCCTTTTACTCACAGTTGTTATCCAAGTCACTTCCGTCGGCAAGGACTGCCTGAGCCGTGCTGCTTCCACCAGGTGAGGGGCTCGGTCAACCCCCAGGCAATTCAGGAGTATGGCACAGGACCCCCTTCTATCCTTTCTCTGGCCTCTCGTGCCCCACCAGTGACCACGCTTCTGTCCAGCTGCCTCGGGCCTTCTCTGGTAAAACTTGGCGCCAGTTTCCCTGACCCTGTGTGGTGCCTTCCTAGCGGGTGTAGCAAGGGGTCGCACCAATAAATGATCACGACCTCCGATTCTTGGCTGAGGGATGATTTACCTCCACCAACTTGGGAATCCGGTACCCTTCCACGGCCTGACCCTTCACCCGATATAACGCTGGCTTGCAACGGTTACTGTCCGTTCTGCTCTCTTAGGGTCCCTTCTGCCTTCTTGTTTCTGGAGCCTTTCTTCTCCTCTGTCTGACCTCTTTCCTTCCTTCTCCTTCTTCTCTCTTCCCTCAGGCTCCGGCCTCTGTGCTAGGCCTGCCCAGTGAGCAGAGCCCATGCAGCAGCTCTGCTCCCTGCCTTCTCCTCTCACAGAACTCCCTCCTAAGATGGCCCCCACCTTTTTATCTGCTTCTCTGTGTCTGAGCTCAGGTGACCTGCACCCAGTGAGCTCCTTCCTATGCTCCAGAAACCATCCCCTACTGCTCCTACATCACTGGGTTCTCTCCCCCCTCCCCACTCCAGCCAGGGACATGGTCAGTTGTGCCTGCATAAATGGGAGCTCCGTCGAGCCTAGTCAGTCGTGCCTGCATAAATGGGAGCACCGTCGAGTTGTCCCCCGGAAATGGGGTGAGTGTGTGTATTCAGCTAACTGAGCCCTGGTCCACACTCCATCCTTACCTGTGAGTGGAATATCACACCTCTGGTTAAGGTGCAATACCCCTGTGGCAACCGAACCCTCGGGGCACCACATTCCCCCCTGGTAAACCACAGCACGTCCTCGGGCTGGAACAAAGCAAAAGACCATTCAGAAACATGCAAGTTTTTAGAATGCATTCACATATAAGATTACAAACTATTATAACTCATCCCTTTATGGGAGGCACTTCTTTTTTAACGTTACTGGCACATTTTCTCTTTCAGCAGTTATTTTAGGACTCTCTTCACATATATAAAACTGCATAAAACTCTTTTCACTTTTACAATCACATCTATAACACTTTTCTTGTAAACATTTTTCATGTAAAACTTTTGTTAACTGGTCACAGTGCGTTTTGCAACCAGGTGTCCATCTTTCTACAAAATGTAAACTTATAAACACAAACATGAGGGACCTGTTCGTAAACCCCCAACGTAGGCCCTAAGGTGGCTGCAGGGCGTAGCTGATTCAGCTGCTGGGCCTCGTCTTCTGCCACCTCTAACGGGCTTTTGTTCTGAGGTCAGTTGTTGTTGTGGTTTCTCATAAAACCAGTAGGGGGCACTTTAAGAAGTGCAATTATGTACAAGATTGACCGCTCCCAGTCCTCGGCCGGATAGTTCATTACTTTGGCTTCTCCCAGTCCTCAGCCGGTTTTAACTGACCCGATACCGGGTAACTCTCTGCAACAGTTCCTTCACCCTGACGGGCAACTATGTACATTGGTACGCTGCCATTCCTTAGTAGCGGTGTCCTCCCTGCGCACCTTCTTCCTCCTCGCCATATTCTTCAGACCCGTCCGGGTCCTCTGGATAACCGGGTTCGGTGAGCTGGCTGTATAGGTCAGTCCCATGGGGTGGTGGTTTCGGGACCGGGGGCGCACGCGGTTGGGAGGCGCCTGGGGAGATCAAGCCTTGCGACCGGGCCTGGAGAGGGCCGCTGTTGATGACGCCCGGGATCGGCGGCTCCACCAGGGGGCCCGGGAGCAGGCTGACGCTGGCAGCGTCCGGGACAGGGAGACTCCTCTTACCTGCTCCCGCGACTGCTCCTGTGTCACGCGTCTTCTCCTGGCGCTGGTCGGGGCCCGCAACGGCGGGGGCACTGCCGATGCTGGGCAGCTTAGTCTGCTGCCGGTCCGCCATCTTGCCCTCCATTCCTGATGTCTTCCTCCCCCCTGGTTAACCGTGGCCTACCTTCCGGCGATCCTCTTCTGTAGGCCGCGGCTCCGCTGGCGATGGTCTGCGTTGAGGACCTGGCGTCACGCGCTGCTGACGTCAGCGCTCGCTGGGCTCCTTCCAGGACCTTGTGCGGCGTCAGCGCGTGGGGTGGGGCTTCGGACTTCACGCGTTTTTGACGTCCACGCCCCTCTTCTTCCCGCTCGGCGTCCCGAAGATGGCGTCTGATGGCGAGAAAACGGCCAAAGATGGCGGGAAACGGCTCCGAATGGCGGGAAACTTCACTCAGGTAAGTATAAAGTCTTTTTCAGGCACTCAATACCCGTTTGTGGTGGGTTGGTCACAATCCTGCCGACTATGCCAAAAGCTGACGCGCCCCCTGGGCCATGTGAAACCAGGAACCAGGCCTTTTAGGATGAATGCTGGGGGTTGAAGTCCTTGCGTGGCGATGACCCGGTCCCGTGGCTCAGGGTGGTCAGACCAGTGGCAGTCTTTTATATGTTTTAGGTTAATGTCCGACTACACCACCCGTGGATTGCGGTCAGGGTGTACCGCCGCTGCGAGGCAGACCGCTGAGGCTGGTGTTGTGTGCGCAACAGAGGATGGGACAACTCCCCACGGGAGGAGTATAGCCTCAGGGCAGTGAGTGTGGATGATGGGAGTGAAGGTGCACGGGTGAAGCAGGAACGACTCAGAGTCTTTGCAGTGCAGTTCAGGGTCTTTACTGATGATAAGGCAGACCCTCCCGGGAGTACTGCCTGGCATAAGAGGCCTGGTCAGTCTGTGAACAAACAGGAGTTCCCCTGGCCAGGTGGAGTTGTAGGCCTCCCCATCTATCTGCACTCTTCCTGGCTACCTTGCTGTAAGCGAGTGGAAGTAGCCCACGTCCCTGAGTATACCGTGTGGTGCTCACCCGTATGGCTGGTGACTTGGACCCTCTGGTAGCTTCCGCTCCTCGATGGCGGTACCGATCCCTTGTGTGTGACTGAGCCTCCGGGCTTCTATGGCCAGAGGACCTGGAATCCCCTGCCGGCTGGTTTCTGCTGCTGGATATATAAGTCCTCACAGCCTCGGACTCCGTTGTCCGGTCGTAGTGTCTTCAGCCAGGAAGAGCAATATCTGCTTCCAGTCCCTGGCACTCAGCTCCTGCTCCTACAGAGCTCCTAGCTGTTCCTTTCCCTGTGTCTGGAACTTCACTCAGAACTAGACTCAGCTCTGTCTCAGTCTCCAGTCTCTAGTCTCTCTAACCCCGCCCCAGACCCAGTTTATATAGGGCAGATTCCTCCCCTCTCTGGTCTGGGACAGGAGGTGTTGCATGTTCAAGGGCTCCTGACCAGGGAACCTCCCACTTGCTCTCAGACGTGATATTTCTATCACTGTGGCAACCAGACCCCTGGGGTGCCACACAAGCATGTCACTCTCCACAAGGAGAGACGTTACTCGGCAGGAGGTTGTTCCAAACATCTTGGAGAACTGACCTCAGATCTTCTGTGGATGTCGCTTGTGCGGATCCTTCTGTCTCTTCATGTGATCGCAGACAGACTGGATGATATGAGATCAGGGCTCTGTGGGGGTTGGATCATCACTTCCAGGGTTCCTCATTCCTAATAACATTGGCCGAATGTTGGGGTTGTTGCAAAATACAGTACAGACCAAACGTTTGGACACACCTTCTCATTTAAAGATTTTTCTGTATTTTCATGACTTTGAAAATTGTATATTCACACTGAAGGCATCAAAACTATGAATTAACAAATGTGGAATTATATACTTAACAAAAAAGTGTGAAACAACTGAAAATGTGTCTTATATTCTAGGTTCTTCAAAGTAGCCACCTTTTGCTTTGATGACTGCTTTGCACACTCTTGGCATTCTCTTGATGAGCTTCAAGAGGTAGTCACCGGAAATGGTTTTCACTTCACAGGTGTGCCCTGTCAGGTTTAATAAGTGTGATTTCTTGCCTTATAAATGGGGTTGGAACCATCAGTTGTGTTGTGCAGAAGTCAGGTGGATACACAGCTGATAGTCCTACTGAATAGACTGTTAGAATTTGTATTATGGCAAGAAAAAAGCAGCTAAGTAAAGAAAAACGAGTGGCCATCATTACTTTAAGAAATGAAGGTCAGTCAGTCCGAAATATTGGACAAACTTTGAAAGTGTCCCCAAGTGCAGTTGCAAAAACCATCAAGCGCTACAAAGAAACTGGCTCACATGAGGACCGCCCCAGGAAAGGAAGACCAAGAGTCACCTCTGCTTCTGAGGATAAGTTTATCCGAGTCACCAGCCTCAGAAATCACAGGTTAACAGCTGCTCAGATTAGAGACCAGGTCAATGCCACACAGAGTTCTAGCAGCAGACACATCTCTACAACAACTGTTAAGAGGAGACTTTGTGCAGCAGGCCTTCATGGTAAAATAGCTGCTAGGAAACCACTGCTAAGGACAGGCAACATGCAGAAGAGACTTGTTTGGGCTAAAGAACACAAGGAATGGACATTAGACCAGTGGAAATCTGTGCTTTGGTCTGATGAGTCCAAATTTGAGATCTTTGGTTCCAACCACCATGTCTTTGTGCGACGCAGAAAAGGTGAACGGATGGACTCTACATGCCTGGTTCCCACCGTGAAGCATGGAGGAGGAGGTGTGATGGCGTGGGGGTGCTTTGCTGGTGACACTGTTGGGGATTTATTCAAAATTGAAGGCATACTGAACCAGCATGGCTACCACAGCATCTTGCAGCGGCATACTATTCCATCCGGTTTGCGTTTAGTTGGACCATCATTTATTTTTCAACAGGACAATGACCTCAAACACACCTCCAGGCTGTGTAAGGGCTATTTGACCAAGAGGGAGAGTGATGGGGTGCTACGCCAGATGACCTGGCCTCCACAGTCACCAGACCTGAACCCAATCGAGATGGTTTGGGGTGAGCTGGACCGCAGAGTGAAGGCAAAAGGGCCAACAAGTGCTAAGCATCTCTGGGAACTCCTTCAAGATTGTTGGAAGACCATTTCCGGTGACTACCTCTTGAAGCTCATCAAGAGAATGCCAAGAGTGTGCAAAGCAGTTATCAAAGCAAAAGGTGGCTACTTTGAAGAACCTAGAATATAAGACATATTTTCAGTTGTTTCACACTTTTTTGTTAAGTATATAATTCCACATGTTTTAATTCATAGTTTTGATGCCTTCAGTGTGAATGTACAATTTTCATAGTCATGAAAATACAGAAAAATCTTTAAATGAGAAGGTGTGTCCAAACTTTTGGTCTGTACTGTACATTTAGAGCCAATCAGACGCCTCCCTGATGATATTACATGATTATAAATAAAACTGTGCGCAGTTGTACCTAGAAGAATTGATGCTGTTCTGAAGGCCAAGGAAGGTCACCAAATTTTGCTGGGATTTAGATTTCTCTTTTGTTCATTCATTTTACATTTTGGTAATTGATAAAAAGAAACTATTCACGTTTCTATTTCTTTTTAAAGTATTCTGACTTTGCAGCATTTTTCCTACACCCGCCTAAAACTTTTACACAGTGCTGCACATATACAGTACAGACCAAAAGTTTGGACACACCTTCTCATTTAAAGATTTTTCTGTATTTTCATGACTTTGAAAATTGTACATTCACACTGAAGGCATCAAAACTATGAATTAACACATGTGGAATTATATACTTAACAAAAAAGTGTGAAACAACTGAAAATATGTCTTATATTCTAGGTTCTTCAAAGTAGCCACCTTTTGCTTTGATGACTGCTTTGCACACTCTTGGCATTCTCTTGATGAGCTTCAAGAGGTAGTCACCGGAAATGGTCTTCCAACAATCTTGAAGGAGTTCCCAGAGATGCTTAGCACTTGTTGGGCCTTTTGCCTTCACTCTGCGGTCCAGCTCACCCCAAGCCATCTCGATTGGGTTCAGGTCTGGTGACTGTGGAGGCCAGGTCATCTGGCGTAGCACCCCATCACTCTCCTTCTTGGTCAAATAGCCCTTACACAGCCTGAAGGTGTGTTTGGGGTCATTGTCCTGTTGAAAAATAAATGATGGTCCAACTAAACGCAAACCGAATGGAATAGCATGCCGCTGCAAGATGCTGTGGTAGCCATGCTGGTTCAGTATGCCTTCAATTTTGAATAAACCCCCAAAGTGTCACCAGCAAAGCATCCCCACACCATCACACCTCCTCCTCCATGCTTCACCGTGGGAACCAGGCATGTAGAGTCCATCCGTTCACCTTTTCTGCATCGCACAAAGACACGGTGGTTGGAACCAAAGATCTCAAATTTGGACTCATCAGACCAAAGCACAGATTTCCACTGGTCTAATGTCCATTCCTTGTGTTCTTTAGCCCAAACAAATCTCTTCTGCTTGTTGCCTGTCCTTAGCAGTGGTTTCCTAGCAGCTATTTTACCATGAAGGCCTGCTGCACAAAGTCTCCTCTTAACAGTTGTTGTAGAGATGTGTCTGCTGCTAGAACTCTGTGTGGCATTGACCTGGTCTCTAATCTGAGCTGCTGTTAACCTGCGAAATCTGAGGCTGGTAACTCGGGTAAAGTTATCCTCAGAAGCAGAGGTGACTCTTGGTCTTCCTTTCCTGGGGCGGTCCTCATGTGAGACAGTTTCTTTGTAGCGCTTGATGGTTTTTGCAACTGCACTTGGGGACACATTCAAAGTTTGCCCAATTTTTCGGACTGACTGACCTTAATTTCTTAAAGTAATGATGGCCACTCGTTTTTCTTTAATTAGCTGCTTTTTTCTTGCCATAATACAAATTCTAACAGTCTATTCAGTAGGACTATCAGCTGTGTATCCACCAGACTTCTGCACAACACAACTGATGGTCCCAACCCCATTTATAAGGCAAGAAATTCCACTTATTAAACCTGACAGGGCACACCTGTGAAGTGAAAACCATTTCCGCTGACTACCTCTTGAAGCTCATCAAGAGAATGCCAAGAGTGTGCAAAGCAGTCATCAAAGCAAAAGGTGGCTACTTTGAAGAACCTAGAATATAAGACATATTTTCAGTTGTTTCACACTTTTTTGTTAAGTATATAATTCCACATGTGTAGAGATGAGCGTTGTTCTACTCGAACTGTTCGCCAATCTCAAATTCGAGCTGTTTTGGGCGGTGTTCGAGCCGTTCGGCGAACACGAACGATTTGAGAAAAATTCGGCTGTTCGAGGTTATGTTCGATAACTGTTCGTGCACCAAAATCATAACTGGATTTTTTCTCAGTAATGATGAAAATTAATGTTAATACGCAGTTTGAGTGTACAGCGGGGTGGGGGGAGGGGCAAGGGATGGATCTCTGCAGGAATAATGAAGATCTCCATTTTTTTTTCTCTTTTCCCCATTTGCAGTGGGGAGGTGCAGTCTGTCAGCCTATCAGAAGCGCACACACGGAGCGAACTGCTGTTTTTCACACAAGCAAGGGCATGTGTCATTGGCAGTGTATGTCACATGTCCTTGCCCTATAAGACCAAGCCATTTTCCCCGTCGCCACCATTTTCTCACTGCTGCAGCTGCGTGTTAGACGGCACCGCTGTTGCTGTGTGCGCTATACCTTGTTAATTTCAAGCCAATTTTCGCACAAATCTACAGATAGCTTGGGAGTAGGCAATAGTTGTGATTGCAGTCCTTTTAAGGACTAGGTTACAGCATTTCCTACGACTTTTATCGGGCAGGTCTGTGCTCTTAAATAGATAGATTGTGGGAGTAAAGACTAATTGTAATTGCAGTCCTTTTCAGGACTAGGTTACATCAGTTCCTATCAGTTTTTGCCAGGCAGGTCTGTGCCAGTGCTGTGCAAGTTTTTTTCACAGCATTTGGCTGAATCTAGCAAAGCTAATCCTTTTTGGCCTATTGCAGAGTGTGTTAGTCAGTGGAGTAGCCTATCTGTGTTGCAAGATATACCACCTGTGTATAGAATACCAATTTTTTTACTGCACCTAGTGAAGTAAAATCTTTTGGGCATAGCATCATTCTATTAGTCCATCTATACTGACCTCCATCAGGTTGCAAATTGAATATAATTTTTTTCTGCATCTAGCTCTGAAAAAATATTTGGGCTTCTAGCAGTGTGTGGGACTTGTTCTATTAGTCCATCTATACTGACCTCCATCAGGTTGCAAACTGAATATAATTTTTTTCTGCATCTAGCTCTGAAAAAATATTTCGCCTTCTAGCAGTGTGTGGGACTTTCTCTATTAGTCCATCTATACTGACCTCCATCAGGTTGCAAATTAAAAATAATTTTTATCTGCATCTAGCTCTGAAAAAATATTTGGCCTTCTAGCAGTGTGTGGGACTTTCTCTATTAGTCCATCTATACTGACCTCCATCAGGTTGCAAATTAAAAATAATTTTTATCTGCATCTACCTCTGAAAAAATATTTTGGCTTCTAGCTGTGTGTGGGACTTGTTCTATTAGTCCATCTATACTGACCTCCATCAGGTTGCAAACTGAATATAATTTTTTTCTGCATCTAGCTCTGAAAAAATATTTGGCCTTCTAGCAGTGTGTGGGACTTTCTCTATTAGTCCATCTATACTGACCTCCATCAGGTTGCAAACTGAATATATTTTTTTTCTGCATCTACCTCTGAAAAAATATTGGGCTTCTACCTGTGTGTGGGACTTGTTCTATTAATCCATCTATACAGACCTCCATCAGGTTGCAAACTGAATATATTTTTTTTCTGCATCTACCTCTGAAAAAATATTGGGCTTCTAGCTGTGTGTGGGACTTGTTCTATTAGTCCATCTATACTGACCTCCATCAGGTTGCACACTCTTGGCATTCTCTTGATGAGCTTCAAGAGGTAGTCACCGGAAATGGTCTTCCAACAATCTTGAAGGAGTTCCCAGAGATGCTTAGCACTTGTTGGGCCTTTTGCCTTCACTCTGCGGTCCAGCTCACCCCAAGCCATCTCGATTGGGTTCAGGTCTGGTGACTGTGGAGGCCAGGTCATCTGGCGTAACACCCCATCACTCTCCTTCTTGGTCAAATAGCCCTTACACAGCCTGAAGGTGTGTTTGGGGTCATTGTCCTGTTGAAAAATAAATGATGGTCCAACTAAACGCAAACCGAATGGAATAGCATGCCGCTGCAAGATGCTGTGGTAGCCATGCTGGTTCAGTATGCCTTCAATTTTGAATAAACCCCCAAAGTGTCACCAGCAAAGCATCCCCACACCATCACACCTCCTCCTCCATGCTTCACCGTGGGAACCAGGCATGTAGAGTCCATCCGTTCACCTTTTCTGCATCGCACAAAGACACGGTGGTTGGAACCAAAGATCTCAAATTTGGACTCATCAGACCAAAGCACAGATTTCCACTGGTCTAATGTCCATTCCTTGTGTTCTTTAGCCCAAACAAATCTCTTCTGCTTGTTGCCTGTCCTTAGCAGTGGTTTCCTAGCAGCTATTTTACCATGAAGGCCTGCTGCACAAAGTCTCCTCTTAACAGTTGTTGTAGAGATGTGTCTGCTGCTAGAACTCTGTGTGGCATTGACCTGGTCTCTAATCTGAGCTGCTGTTAACCTGCGAAATCTGAGGCTGGTAACTCGGGTAAAGTTATCCTCAGAAGCAGAGGTGACTCTTGGTCTTCCTTTCCTGGGGCGGTCCTCATGTGAGACAGTTTCTTTGTAGCGCTTGATGGTTTTTGCAACTGCACTTGGGGACACATTCAAAGTTTGCCCAATTTTTCGGACTGACTGACCTTAATTTCTTAAAGTAATGATGGCCACTCGTTTTTCTTTAATTAGCTGCTTTTTTCTTGCCATAATACAAATTCTAACAGTCTATTCAGTAGTACTATCAGCTGTGTATCCACCAGACTTCTGCACAACACAACTGATGGTCCCAACCCCATTTATAAGGCAAGAAATTCCACTTATTAAACCTGACAGGGCACACCTGTGAAGTGAAAACCATTTCCGCTGACTACCTCTTGAAGCTCATCAAGAGAATGCCAAGAGTGTGCAAAGCAGTCATCAAAGCAAAAGGTGGCTACTTTGAAGAACCTAGAATATAAGACATATTTTCAGTTGTTTCACACTTTTTTGTTAAGTATATAATTCCACATGTGTAGAGATGAGCGTTGTTCTACTCGAACTGTTCGCCAATCTCAAATTCGAGCTGTTTTGGGCGGTGTTCGAGCCGTTCGGCGAACACGAACGATTTGAGAAAAATTCGGCTGTTCGAGGTTATGTTCGATAACTGTTCGTGCACCAAAATCATAACTGGATTTTTTCTCAGTAATGATGAAAATTAATGTTAATACGCAGTTTGAGTGTACAGCGGGGTGGGGGGAGGGGCAAGGGATGGATCTCTGCAGGAATAATGAAGATCTCCATTTTTTTTCTCTTTTCCCCATTTGCAGTGGGGAGGTGCAGTCTGTCAGCCTATCAGAAGCGCACACACGGAGCGAACTGCTGTTTTTCACACAAGCAAGGGCATGTGTCATTGGCAGTGTATGTCACATGTCCTTGCCCTATAAGACCAAGCCATTTTCCCCGTCGCCACCATTTTCTCACTGCTGCAGCTGCGTGTTAGACGGCACCGCTGTTGCTGTGTGCGCTATACCTTGTTAATTTCAAGCCAATTTTCGCACAAATCTACAGATAGCTTGGGAGTAGGCAATAGTTGTGATTGCAGTCCTTTTAAGGACTAGGTTACAGCATTTCCTACGACTTTTATCGGGCAGGTCTGTGCTCTTAAATAGATAGATTGTGGGAGTAAAGACTAATTGTAATTGCAGTCCTTTTCAGGACTAGGTTACATCAGTTCCTATCAGTTTTTGCCAGGCAGGTCTGTGCCAGTGCTGTGCAAGTTTTTTTCACAGCATTTGGCTGAATCTAGCAAAGCTAATCCTTTTTGGCCTATTGCAGAGTGTGTTAGTCAGTGGAGTAGCCTATCTGTGTTGCAAGATATACCACCTGTGTATAGAATACCAATTTTTTTACTGCACCTAGTGAAGTAAAATCTTTTGGGCATAGCATCATTCTATTAGTCCATCTATACTGACCTCCATCAGGTTGCAAATTGAATATAATTTTTTTCTGCATCTAGCTCTGAAAAAATATTTGGGCTTCTAGCAGTGTGTGGGACTTGTTCTATTAGTCCATCTATACTGACCTCCATCAGGTTGCAAACTGAATATAATTTTTTTCTGCATCTAGCTCTGAAAAAATATTTCGCCTTCTAGCAGTGTGTGGGACTTTCTCTATTAGTCCATCTATACTGACCTCCATCAGGTTGCAAATTAAAAATAATTTTTATCTGCATCTACCTCTGAAAAAATATTTTGGCTTCTAGCTGTGTGTGGGACTTGTTCTATTAGTCCATCTATACTGACCTCCATCAGGTTGCAAACTGAATATAATTTTTTTCTGCATCTAGCTCTGAAAAAATATTTGGCCTTCTAGCAGTGTGTGGGACTTTCTCTATTAGTCCATCTATACTGACCTCCATCAGGTTGCAAACTGAATATATTTTTTTTCTGCATCTACCTCTGAAAAAATATTGGGCTTCTAGCTGTGTGTGGGACTTGTTCTATTAGTCCATCTATACTGACCTCCATCAGGTTGCAAACTGAATATAATTTTTTTCTGCATCTAGCTCTGAAAAAATATTTGGCCTTCTAGTAGTGTGTAGGACTTTCTCTATTAGTCCATCTATACTGACCTCCATCAGGTTGCAAATTAAAAATAATTTTTATCTCCATCTACCTCTGAAAAAATATTTGGGCTTCTAGCTGTGTGTGGGACTTGTTCTATTAGTCCATCTATACTGACCTCCATCAGGTTGCAAACTGAATATAATTTTTTTCTGCATCTAGCTCTGAAAAAATATTTGGCCTTCTAGCAGTGTGTGGGACTTTCTCTATTAGTCCATCTATACTGACCTCCATCAGGTTGCAAATTAAAAATAATTTTTATCTGCATCTAGCTCTGAAAAAATATTTGGCCTTCTAGCAGTGTGTGGGACTTTCTCTATTAGTCCATCTATACTGACCTCCATCAGATTGCAAATTAAAAATAATTTTTATCTGCATCTAGCTCTGAAAAAATATTGGCCTTCTAGCAGTGTGTGGGACTTTCTCTATTAGTCCATCTATACTGACCTCCATCAGGTTGCAAATTAAAAATAATTTTTATCTGCATCTACCTCTGAAAAAATATTTGGGCTTCTAGCTGTGTGTGAGACTTGTTCTATTAGTCCATCTATACTGACCTCCATCAGGTTGCAAACTGAATATAATTTTTTTCTACATCTAGCTCTGAAAAAATATTTGGCCTTCTAGCAGTGTGTGGGACTTTCTCTATTAGTCCATCTATACTGACCTCCATCAGGTTGCAAATTAAAAATAATTTTTTTTCTGCATCTACCTCTGAAAAAATATTGGGCTTCTAGCTGTGTGTGGGACTTGTTCTATTAATCCATCTATACAGACCTCCATCATGTTGCAAACTGAATATAATTTTTTTCTGCATCTACCTCTGAAAAAATATTTGGGCTTCTAGCTGTGTGTGGGACTTGTTCTATTAGTCCATCTATACTGACCTCCATCAGGTTGCAAACTGAATATAATTTTTTTATGCATCTAGCTCTGAAAAAAATATTTGGCCTTCTAGCAGTGTGTGGGACTTGTTCTATTAGTCCACCTATACTGACCTCCATCAGGTTGCAAATTCAAAATAAATTTTTGTCTGCATCTAGCTCTGAAAAAATATTTGGCCTTCTAGCAGTGTGTGGGACTTTCTCTATTAGTCCATCTATACTGACCTCCATCAGGTTGCAAACTGAATATATATTTTTTCTGCATCTACCTCTGAAAAAATATTTGGGCTTCTAGCTGTGTGTGGGACTTGTTCTATTAGTCCATCTATACTGACCTCCATCAGGTTGCAAATCGAATATAATTTTTTTCTGCATCTAACCCAGCCAATAGTTTTGGCCTAATACCACAGTTTGGCCACTCAGCTCTGCTCGGTTCCCATCCATTGTTTTTTTGTGCAAACAACTCCAGACTTGTGAATTAGTTAACCACCAAAATGAGTGGAAAAAGGCCTGCTGCTGGTGGAAAGGGGAATAGGCGTGTTGGGAAGGGGAAAAAAGGTTGTGTCCGTGGGGTAGGTGTTAAAGCAACAGTAACATCTGCAGAAGAAAGACCATCTTCCAGCCAAACTAAAATGTCTACTTCTTTTAGCGGACAATGTGATAAGATCCCTTTCTTACGGCCACGCCAATCGCTACAAATTCCAGATGAGGCACAAAAACAGCAGGTGCTTCAACGGATATCAAGTGCTCCTTTAAGTGGGCTCTCCTCCACATCAACTTCAATATCACAAATACTCCAGTCCTCAAAGGTGTCACCCCAATCGCACTTGCTTCCTCACAGCTCCCAAATCTCCAGCTGCCCGTCTGAGTATGAGGTAGAACAGATGGTTGAGTCTGCAGAGCTGTTTACTCATACTATAGCCTGGGAATCAGAGGTCGACTCCAGCGCTTCTGTGAATCCAGACTAGGAAATGATCTGCACTGATGCCCAGAATCTTTATGAGTCGGATCCAGGACCAGACGCAGAAGGTTCTGACCATAATGTAGACCCTCATTCCCAAACTGTAACTCCTGTTGGTGGAGACAATGAGGAAGACGATGATGAGACTCAAATAACTGATTGGAGCGACAACTTTAGTTTTTTGTCAGGGCAGGAACAGGTTGGCTCTGAGGACAACGGGTGTGATAACGCACAGGGTGATGATGATGAGGTTGGAGATCCCACTTACTGTCAACCCACAGTCAGCCAAGAGATGAGGTCAGCAGAGGAGGTGGAGGAAGATGCTAGTGACGACGAGGTCAGGTTGCGCCTTCCTGGACAGAGACGTAGTACTGGAAGCACGTCAACAACTGCATCCTCAAACACAACTCTGCCTCTCACCACAAGTCGTGGTGGCTCTTCAGGTCGCATGGGTGCTAAGCCTTGCATAGCCTGGGCATTTTTTCAGATCGATAAAGATGACCCAACTCGTGTTATCTGTAACATTTGTCAGCAAAAGCTAAGTAGAGGCCAAAAAATACATAGTTTGAGTACTTCATGCATGAACCGGCACATGGACATGAAGCATAAGTTGCAGTGGGAAGCTCAGTGTGCTACAATGCGGCCTAGCCGGCCGGGCCAACCACCGTCTGCCATATCTTGTGCATCCGCGGCCTCTTCATCCTCTGTGACTGGGGGGACAGCAGTCACACCTGTTTTGGGGCGCAGACCTGCCACCTCTTTACCCGCAACAGCCAGCGTGATTGGCAGGTCATCATTTTCTTTGGAGGTGGTAACACCAGCTGGTGTTGAGCGCTGTCCGACATCGATAGCACCACCTTTGGATCAAGGCAACCTAACATGTCCGCCTGCATCTTCCTCACAGACCGGCAGTTTGCCGGGGACACCCTTATCAACCCCGTCTAAGCACAATAGCCAGCCCTCGGTCCCTCAGATGTGGACAAGTAAAAGACCATTTCCTCCTAGCCATGAGAAAGCTAAGAGGTTGAATTTCACCATCTGCAAGCTCTTGGCTACAGAAATGCTGCCTTTCCGCCTGGTGGACACAGAGGATTTTCGAGACCTTATGTCCGTCGCAGTGCCCCAGTACCAGATGCCCAGTCGGCACTACTTCTCAAAGAAAGGTGTGCCTGCACTCCACCAGCATGTCGCACACAACATCACCGCTTCTTTGAGAAACTCTGTGTGTGACAGGGTGCATTTCACCACAGACACTTGGACGAGTAGGCATGGACAGGGGCGTTACATGTCGCTGACTGGGCACTGGGTAACTATGGTGACAGCAGGACAAGGGGCTGCTGTCCAAGTCTTGCCGTCCCCACGAGTTGTGCGTCAATCCTTTTTATGTCAAAGTTCCTCCACTGCTTCTGCCTCCTCAACCTCCTCTCGGTCTTCCACCTGCACCCAAAGCCTGTCTGGTCATGCCACAAGCTTTCTAACTGCGCAGAAGGGATCCTGCACACCTCCTTACTATGCTGGCAGTAGGGCTCAACGTCATCAGGCGGTTTTTACTTTGAAATGTCTGGGAAATGTGAGTCACACAGCTGAGGAGTTGTGGTCAGCTCTGGAGAACCAATTTCATGAATGGTTGTCTCCACTGGACCTGAAACCAGGGAAGGCCGTGTGCGACAATGCTGCAAACCTGGGTGCGGCCCTTCGCCGGGGCAATGTCACACACGTGCCTTGTATGGCTCACATGTTGAACCTGGTTGTCCAGCAATTTTTAGCCCACTATCCCAGACTAGATGGCCTTCTGCAGAGGGCACGGTCGCTGTGTGCTCACTTCCGCCGTTCACATCCCGCAGCTCAGCGACTTACATCTCTACAGAAGTCGTTGGGCCTGCCACTTCACCGGCTAAAATGCGATGTGCCTACCCGGTGGAATTCAACTCTGCACATGTTGCAGCGACTGTGGCAGCACCGACAAGCCCTGGTGCAATACGTTCTAACGTATAGCCTGGGCCAACGAGATCCAGAGGTGGGGCAAATCACGCTGGAGGAGTGGTCTCATGTCAGGGACCTATGCACCCTTCTGCACAGTTTTGAAATGGCGACGAAGATGTTTAGTGCTGACGATGCCATTATCAGCATGACTATTCCGGTGATTTACATGCTGGAGCACATGTTAAACAGAATTCGGAGTCAGGTGGTGGCACAAGAGGAGGTGGAGGAAGTAGAGGAGGAGGAGTTGTATGCGGAAGGGCTAACATCTGCAAGGTCCAGACGGTCGGCAGCACCAAGGCGGCAGGCATGTGAGGGTGGGGGAGATGGTTTTACCAGGGCGCATGGTAGCAGCCAAACTAGTGAGGAAGGTGCAGGAGCCCAGGAAGAAGTGGAGGACGAACTGATGGAAGACTCATCAGATGAGGGAGACCTTGATCACATTTCTGTTGTGCGAGGTTGGGGGGAGAGGACAGAGGAAGGAAGCATGATTGTTACCTCGCCACCAACACAACAGGGACTTGGTGCTCCTGGATGCGCAACACACATGAGTGCCTTCTTGCTGCACTACCTGCAACATGACCCTCGAATTCTGAGAATTAGAAATAATCCTGACTACTGGGTTGCCACACTGTTAGATCCCCGGTACAAAAGTAAATTTGCCGAAATTATTCCTGCCATAGAAAGGGATGCACGCATGCAGGAGTATCAGCAGAGACTGTTGCAGAATCTTACATGTGCTTTTCCACAAAACACCAGTGGTGCACGTAGTGAATCTCACAGTTCCAACTTGCCAACCGTGGGACCGTCAAGTGTTCAGCACTCAAACCGTAACAGAACCACAGTATCTGCTGGTAACATCAATTTTGCGGAATCATTTCACCACTTTTTTAGCCCATCCTTTGCAAGGCCACAGGAGACAAGAAGTCTGACACATAGTCAACGCCTAGAGACGATGGTACAGGAGTATCTCCAAGTAAACATTGAAGCCATGACTGTGTCACTGGACCCTTGCTCTTTTTGGGCTTCCAATCTGGATAAATGGCCGGAGCTAGCCACTTACGCCTTGGAGATCTTGTCATGCCCCGCAGCCAGCGTTCTGTCTGAACGTGTGTTCAGCGCTGCTGGTGGTGTGCTGACAGATAAGCGCACGCGGCTCTCCACTGATAATGTAGACAGACTCACGTTCATAAAGATGAACAAATCATGGATCCGAAACGACTTTTCTACCCCTGTGTCATCCTGGGGAGAGTAAAAGCTTGATGATTGGTTAAAATCACCCTACCAACCGTTTTAAGCTTTCAAATTACTAATCATGTTTATCTGTATCTTGGCTGGAAAATAATTTGGGCTTTGTAGCAGTGTGCAGCACTGATTCTATTAGGCCATCTATAATAAGCTCCACCAGATTTAAAATTACTAATCATGTTTATCTGTATCTTGGCTGGAAAATAATTTGGGCTTTGTAGCAGTGTGCAGCACTGATCCTATTAGGCCATCTATACTAAGCTCCACCAGATTTAAATTTAATAATAATTTTTAGCTGCATCTAGCCCGGAAAATAATTTTGGGGCTCCGAGATGCGCAAGACACATAAGTGCCTTCTTGCTGCACTACCTGCAACATGACCCTCATATTGTCAGAATTCGAAGTAATCATGACTACTGGGTTGCCACACTCTTAGATGCCCCAAACTTTTCGATCAACCTTTTCATTTTAATAAAGACCAAAAAAATTGTCATTTTTGAAATTATAAGCATTAGCAGGTTATTAGAAACTGAAATCAAACAGTTTTCAACTCAAAACTTTATTCTAGGTGATGTTACATTTTCACATAGGATCCTTTGTTCGAAAGGAGCTTCTGAACTCTCTCGTCCATTGAATTTGTCAGGTTTTGGATGGTTTCTGCTTCAATTGTTTTGCATGAGGACAGAATACCCTCCCAGAGCTGTTGCTTAGATGTGAACTGCCTCCCGCCATCATAGACACTCCTTTTGATGATGCTCCAGAGGTTCTGAATGGGGTAGAGGTCAGGGGAGCATGGGGGTCACACCATAAGTTTGTCCCCTTTTATGCCCATATCAGCCAGAGATGCAGATGTGTTATGTGCAGCATGAGATGGTGCATTATCATGCAAAAAAATGATCTTGCTGTGAAATACACGGTTCTTCTTCTTGAACCATGGCAGGAAGTGCTGTTTGAGAAAATCCACATACATTATGGAGTTCATCTTTAGCGCCTTCAGGGATCCTAAAGGGGCCGACAATCTCTCTCCCCATGATTCCAGCCCAAAACATTACTCCACCTCCTCCTTGTTGGTGCTGTAGCCGTGTTTGCGTGGGGTGTCCATCAACCAGCCATCCTCCACTCCATCCATCTGGACCATCGAGCGCTGCACGGCACTCATCCGTGAACAAAACAGTTTTGAAATCAGTCTTCATGTAATGTTTAGCCCACTGGAGCCGTTTCTGCTTGTGTGAAGTGGATAGAGGAGGTCGACAGGATGGCGTATGCACAGCTGCAAACCTCTGAAGGACCCTGCATCTTGTTGTTCGGGGGACGTTGGAGGCATCAGCAGCTTCAAAAACTTGTCTGCTGCTATGACAAGGCTTTTTTGCCGCTGCTCTTTTAACCTGACATAATTGCCTGTAGGAAAGAGTCCTCAATTTGCCCTTATCAGCACGCACACGTGTGTACTGTGAATCAGCTACATACTTCTTGATTGCCAAGACACTTCATCCTGATCATCGCACAATGTTGATTGTAGTCATGCCTTGACCTAAACACTCCACAATTTGTTGCTTCTCAGCAGCCGACACATCCTTTTTCTTTCCCATTTTGGCAGAAAATGTAGGCTGCTTAATAATGTGAGACAGCCTTCTTAAGTAGTCTTGCCTTTCATTGGACACACCTGCCAAACTAATTAGCACAGGTGTCTGCAATTGCTTACAGTGATATAAAGAGCCCTGACACACATCACCATCAATGAGTTTAACTGACAAACAAACAAATTCTTCCCTTATCACTCCTAAACACTTTTTGCATAATAATTTGGAACACAGTGTACATGTGCTTTTCCACAAAACACCAGTGGTTCACGTAGTGAATCTTACAGTTCTAACTTGCCAACCGTGGTCTGTATGGAGTTGTTCAATAAAGGGCCCAAAATTAAGATAACATAGATGGGAGAGGTCTCTATGAATAGGAATTCCTAAGTATTTGATACCCTGTGAGGGCCAGGCAAAGGGAAAGTTGGACTGGATGGAATCCTATATGGATTTGGGGAGGGAGACATCGAGGGCCTCAGACTTCGCTGCATTGATTTTAAAATTTGACCATGTAACAAAGTGATCTATTTCAGCCATAACAGCATGGATGGATATATGTGATTGAGTGATATATACTAGGACATCATCAGCAAATAGAGAGCACTTGTACTCGGTGCCTCCCACCTCAATCCACCTAATATTGGGGTTATGGCGAATTGATGAGAGCAGGTGCTCCGTCACTAGGATGTATAAGAGAGGGGACAGAGGACATCCCTGCCTTGTCCCATTGGTGATTGTGAAAGGTGATGAAAATGTTCTGATGCACCCCCTGGGCCTTGGGACACCCGGAGCCGGACCCTTTTTGGTGGATGCTGGTGGTTGTAGTCTTCGTGGCGGCGACCCGGTTCCGTGGCTCAGGGTGGTCAAACCAGTGGCGGAACTATTTATGTGGTTTTGATGTTTAAATGTCCGATTACTCCACCCGTGGTTTGCGGTCAGAGTGAACCGCCGCTGCAGGGCAGACCGCTGAGGCTGGTGTTGTGGGTGCAGCAGAGCGTATCATAACTCCCCACGGGAGGAGTATAGCCTCAGGGCAGTGTATGCGGAGGATGGGGGTGATGGTGCAGGGCAGCAGCAGTAACGACACGGAGTCAGTGATGCAGTCCAGGGCCTTTACTCACAGTTCTTATTATCCAGACCACGTCTGCAGGTAACGGCTGCCCACGTCGTACTGTGCTCACCAGGTGAGGGGCTCAGACAACTCCCAGATAACGTTAGAGCGCTTCACAGGACCCCCTTTGTGTGTCCTTTCTCTGGCCTTTCTTACCAACCCTTCTGTCCGGCTGCCTCGGGCCTCCTCTTGGTAAACTTGGCGCCAGTTTCCCTGACCCTATGTGGTGCCTTCCTAGCGGGTGTAGCGAGGGGCTGCGCCACATAAAATGTCACAGCCTCCGGTTTCTAGCTGAGGGTCGTTTCCTGCCTCCACTAGTTTCGGGGACCGGTCTCCCCCTTTGGCCTGACCCCTCCACGCTGGTGGATTCGGGCGTGCGGTGGCGACTCGCCCGTCCGCACCCCTGGGATCCCTTCATTCCTCGTTCCTGGAGCCTTCTCCGCTCCTCTTCCTTCCTTCTCCCTCTTCCAGGCCTGGGCCTCTGTTACTAGGCCCGCCTCCGGAGCAGAGTTCATGCAGAGCCCCTGCTCCCTGCCACTTCTGCTCAGACTTCTCTGCACTGAACTAAGATGGTGCCCACCTTTTATACTCCCTTCTCAATGCACCCAGGAACTGCTTCCTCCCTGCTCCTGCACTACAGGGTTCCCCTTCCTCAGTGTTCCCTCCCTCCACTCCAGCCAGGGACAGGGACTGTCGTGCCCATCTCAGAGGCATATTGGTCGCCCTGCCCCACGGCAATGTGGTGTAATGCATGCAGGTGTCGGGTCCTGATCCACACTCCATCCTTACCTGAGAGTGAGATATCACACCTCTGGGTGAGGTGCAATACCTCTGTAGCAACCGAGCCCTCAGGGTGCTACAGTTCCATTTATCTTCAGCCTAGGTGACGTATTGCGATACAGGGCCGTGATTTTGGCTATAAAAGGGTCCCCTAGACCCCTACCCCAAGCTTTTTAAGAGAATCATATATGGCGTGCCAGGAGACTCTATGGAATGCTTTCTCAGCATCCAACGAGAGTATCTAATTACAAATTTTTAACTGCATCTAGCCCAGGAAATACTTTGTGCCTAGTAGCAGTGTCTGCTAGTCAGCGGATTATCCCGGCTGTTAAGCAAGCTACACCACCTGTAGTTTGGACACTTAATTTTTTCAAAGGAAATGCTTCGGGACCACGGGATACTCAGTGAAGAGCATCAGGAGGCACCCCAAGGCATAGGGGCTGGGACTGGCAGTAGGATGCCTTGCGGTGGACAGCCGAGCTCGATCCTTATAAAAGCTTTTTAACTGCAGCAGCTTTAGTGGACGCTACTGGAGCTGGAATTACGCGGCTGCTGGCATGAGACTTGCCCTCCAATAGATCCTTGTAAATGGATTTAAAGTGTATTCATTCAAATTAGAGAGACAATTTAAATTAAAAAGCTTAGAGCTGCCTCCACCACAGGGGGGCTCGCTCGACCCACCAGCGGACAGGCACCAGTATTGGGAGAGGGGGGCTGGCCGTCAGGGTTCACCGCGGCTCTGGCACAAACCCGGCGACACGGAGGTGGCACGGGCAGGAGCGGACTGAACGTGTCGGCTTCTCACTTTTTGGATTTTAGAAGGGCATGACATGCCTATATCTGTGTCTCCCCCTCCTTTTACTCCTCCACCTCTTTTCTTTTCGCATGACTTTATGTACTTGTCACTTTTCCATGTGTTAGTTGTGTCTTCTGAGCAGTTTGTCAGCTTTTGGACACCTTTGAAGGTGTTTTCTATGTGTTTTTGTTTGCCTGCCATTGGTTTTAACGGTGTTCGAAGGTGTTCGACGAACAGTTCGGCGAACACACGGGTGTTCGACGAACCGAACTGAACTCGAACACTACGGGGGTGGCTCAACACTACACATGTGTTAATTCATAGTTTTGATGCCTTCATTGTGAATGTACAATTTTCAAAGTCATGAAAATACAGAAAAATCTTTAAATGAGAAGGTGTGTCCAAACTTTTGGTCTGTACTGTATCTCATGCACTTAGTGCAAAAATTATCCGCAGAGTAAACTGACAAGAGCTCAGGACGAAGCTAGGATAGGAGCGAAATGAACTTTGGGGTCTGATGTTCCTTTCAATCTGGTGTGTGTAATTTGTGGTGGCATCAGGATAAATATGATATACAAATAGGGTAATTATTGTTTTTTTTGCTTACAAGCGATACTTTTTAATAATTTTATTGCATATATTTAACAACTTTCAACAATTACATATATTCATTGGCTATCATATAACAATACCAATAACTATTCCATATGGCCACATTTTCCTCTTTGTCATGTTAACCCTCCGTCACATACAATAGGCCTGACAGGCACATCTCTTTTACTTTCATTTCTCCTTCCTCACCAGATTATGAGGAAATCCCCTCCCTCCAGGTAGTCTCCTGTCTCTAGCAGCTCTGTGAAACCTCATACCACAGTTGGATTGCAGAGCTTCAGGAGGACAGATATAACTGTGCTAATCTCTCAGGCTCATTGTATGTGAACACATCACACTCAATAAGGTTGGTATTTTATGTTTTTATTCATCACAATTGTTTATTTAGCTTGTTTTATGAATGTATAGCACAAAGTGTGAGGATATTTCATAGAAATAAGGCAGATTAAAAAAGAAAGTGTGCTGCTCAGGCATATACAGTAGTTCCTTAACACATATTCCTTCTCTTGCTTCAGATTATCTGCTGAAATGGAGAGGAAAATGTACAATTTATCAAAAAACCTTGATGTTGAGGAAGTAACAAACATGCTGTTAGATGATGCAGACCCCACACTGAATGAGTATTTAGGAGAGGAAAGTGAGATTGATTCTCATGATGAGGTGGAAGTATGTGAAGTGGATTCTGAAACAGAGCAAGATGGTGACAGTGATGAGGATGAAGATGTAGAATCTTATTATATGGGAAGAGATAAAAAAAAACAATGGAACAAGAAGCCACTCCAGAAAAAAACGTAGGGAACCTCAAAACATTATTACTCACCTTCCTGCAGTTATAGGAACTGCAAGTAATGCAAAAACTGCAGTTGAATGCTGGAATAGTTTATTCACAGATGACATTCTGGACTCTATTGTCACATATACCAACCAATATATAGACATTATAAAGGACAAGTTGATATGCAACAGAACCATCAAGGCCACAGATGAAATAGAACTGCGTGCTTTTTTTGGATTATTATACCTTGCAGGAGCTTATAGGGCAAATAGACAAAGTTTGGAGGAACTTTGGAGTAAAGATGGGGATGGAGTTGAAAAATTTGGCCTTGTTATGTCCATAAACAGATTCAAGCTTCTAATTCGTTGCCTTCGGTTTGACGACAAAACTACCCGAACCAAACGTAAAACACATGACCGACTTGCTCCAATTCGTGATATATTCCAAAAATTTGTTGAAAACTGTTAAAAAAGCTATTGCCCTGGGGAGAATCTCACTATTGACTAAATGCTCCCTGGTTTTCGTGGTAAATGTGCCTTTCGTCAATATATTCCATCAAAGCCTAACAAATATGGAATGAAAATGTATGCCCTTGTTGATGCCAGTAAGACCTACACTTACAACCTGGGAGTTTATGCAGGAAAACAACCAGAAGGTCCTTACTGTGTCAGCAACAAACCCAGTGATGTTGTAAAAAGACTGGCTGAGCCCTTATTTGGATCGGGTCGCAATATAACAGCTGACAATTGGTTTTCAAATTGTGATCTGATTGATTATCTGAAAATGCAGAAGCTTTCATATGTCGGAACTGTAAGAAAAAATAAAAAAGAATTGCCTACACAGTTTGTAAGTGTGAAAGGGAGACAACAGTACAGCAGTATGTTTGCATTCCATAATGGAAAGGTTTTGGTTTCCTATGTACCACAAGCAAAAAAAATTGTACTTCTTCTATCAACACTTCATGATGATGATGCCATCGATCCTGGGACTGAGGCACAAAAAACCCGCAGATAATTACATTTTATAATGCAACCAAAGGGGGTGTTGATACAGCTGATCAGATGTGCTCAACTTTCAACGTCAGCAGAAACACCAAACGCTGGCCAATGGTCATATTTTTTGCTATGTTGAATTTGGGTGGTATAAATTCACAAGTCATTTACCTTGAAAACAAGCTTGAACCACTCCGTAGACGATTCTATCTGAAAAAATTGGCCCATGAACTAGTGCTTGGAGAGCTACGCAGGAGAAGTATGAAAACAATCGGTATCCCCTCTAGCCTTCAAGTTCAGCTCAAAAGATTCCGCCCAGAAGATGATAGTGAAAATTCACCACCTGCACCACCTCCCAAAAGAAGGAGATGCACCACCTGCACCTCGGAAAGCGGAATCAGAAGGCTTTCTAATTATGAATGTCACAAATGTCGTAATGCAATCTGCCTGACACATGCAAAAATGATGTGTAATTCTTGCTCTTTGCTCTGCAAGTGTAATTTTTCTGGGGAAACTTCAGGATCTAATTCTGATTGAATATGTGTTTAATAGTACTTAAGGTACCTTAAAATTAAGTTTGCTTCCATAAATTTTCTTTGTAGAGTTTTTTGACAGAGTCGAACTGGGGACTATTTGGCGGGAGTTTTGAAATGTTTGTATTTCAGAGTTATTAGTTTTATGTTAAGTAAATGGGTTTTTTTTGCACCTGATTATGTGTAGTCTCTTTTATTACATCCCTATGAAGGTCACTGATCACTTTTAGAGCACTGAAATTGCAAACATTAGATATTATAGGTATTTTTCTAGCCTGCGCCTGACAGTCACATTGTATGTGAACTCGTTAGAACCGATATTGTATGTGACGGAGGGTTAAAGTGCATTTCTTTGATTCACCAGCACCACCTAGTGGCACACTGTGTGTATAATCTCATTGGTCAGCTAGCACCATCTAGTGGCTCTTACCAATACTGTTAGTACAATGTCCGTAAATGTACTTTATTTATTTTAGAAAAATATTAAGATTTGAGAGTCCTCAGTGGCTGATACCTTCTAATGGCTAACTGAAAAGATGGTAACAAATTTCAAGCTTTCGAGACTACGCAGGTCTCTTCATCAGGCATAGCACAACATGAAATCTGAAGAGTCACATATTTATACACAATAGGACACAGAAATAATGCAATAGATAAGACAAGTGACGTGAAGAAGAACTTTGAGTATGGGAGAGGGATAAACAAATGCGACCGTAAATATTGGAGCAGTTCATAGATAAGGAGTTAAAATGTTTATTGTCCTGTGATTGAAGTCTGGTCCATGGCTGTGATGACCCCACAGGTCCCGAGGAGCACATTCCTTAGTTGATGTAGAATGACATAAATCCATGCGACAGATTCATTCCTGCATTGAGTGTGTCAAAGGTTGTAATAAGTTTATATTCCCAGACTCTTCTGTCTCTCTGAGATTTTTTTTTTTTTATTACATTTCTCAGGGTACCCTTTAATATCTGAACCAATTGCCACATGGAAAACTCTGATTATCTGATTATCCTTATTATATACAATATACTTTACTTTTTCTATGCTGTTTCCTTTCTTTTGATAACGTTCATATATTTGATATTATAAAAACAAAAATTGGTCAACATAATCTGGGGACACAAAAAAGCTGTTATTTTTTTTTGCTGGATGAACTACAGTGTTTATTGCTTAAAAAATGAAGGATGATCCAGCTTCACGGACTTAAAATCTTCTTTTTATTGGTAATTATATAAAACCATTGTAACATCCATTTGTTAATTCATGTTTAGAAACACCAACGCGTTTTCGGTGCATAAGGCACCTTTAACCCCTTCCATACACAGCCAATTTCCGTTTTTCCTTTTTTCTTCCCCTTCTTCCCAGAGCCATAAGGGCTTGAATTTTGGGGGTGAGTTTTTATTATATAGTGTAGTGTAAAACGAAAAACAAATTCCAAGTGCGGTGAAATTGTGAAAACAAAAAACACAATTCTGACATTGTTTTTTGGGAATTGTTTTTACGGCATATATTGTGTGTTAAAAATGATCTTCCAATAACATTCTCCTCATTAGTACAATTATGGCGATACCAAACTTTTCCAGTTTTCTTTTATTATTTTAGTGGTGGAAAAGAAATCAGAACTTTGAAAAAAAATGTTTTTGATTGTGTCACCATTTTCCAAGACCCATAACATTTTCATTGTTCGGTCAATGGAGCTGTGTGACGGCTTATTTTTTTGCGGGGCCAGATGATGTTTTTAATGAAACCATTTTCTGCTAGATATGACAATTTGATTGCTTATTACAGCATTTTTTGTGGTATTGCGACGAGAAAAAAAACATAATTTTGGCATTTTTTTATTTTTTCTGTTTACAACTTTTACCAATCGTGTTAATTATTTTTTATATTTTGATAGATCGGGTTTTTTTGGATGCGGCGATACAACATATGTGTTTTTTTAAATTTATTATCTTTATGTTTAATTGGGGAAAAAGGATTTGAACTTTTATGTTTTTTTTATTTTTTTATATTTTTTTAAACATTTTACTGTTCATTGTATTAATTGATCCCAACAGGGATTATCCAATCGCTTGTGCTCTACACAGGAAGACCACAGTATTGCTGTACAATTAAAAACATGCGTAATTGGGAATATGATACAAGTCAATTTTTGGGGGTGCAACTTTACTTAGCTATTCGCAGGGGGGGGGTTCAAAGTAATTTTTTGGTTATTTTTCTTTTCTTGCTGGAGAATTCGTGCCAAATCATCAAAATGGTGCACGATGTTTGATGCATTCGGCTAAAGAAAGATGATTTTTTTTTTCTGCTCTTTGGCAGTTTTTGACCACGCACACATTGTCAAGGAAAGCCAAAAATTATGAGGGCTGAAAACAGTAGCGTAAAAATTCTGCAAGCCTTAATTGATTTGAAACAGAGATAAAAAATGTCTGAAAATCAAGGTTTTACTCGGGAAAATGATAGGGATGTGTTTTTTCTTTGACCAATTGTCCATATAAGAAACCCATTTTAATCCAATTTACTCGCCCATTCAAAGTGAGTAGGTCGTAAAAAAAAAATAAAATGGACAGCACATGAATGCCATCCCGGTGCATCCATTTTCTGTTCTTTTTCTCAATGACTAGTGTATAGTGATGAGCGAGCACTAAAATGCTTGGGTGCTCGTTGCTCGAGTCGAGCACATTGGAATACTCGGGTGCTCGACCCGAGCAACGAGCCCAATGTAAGTCTATGGGAAACCCTAGCATTTTTCTGGCGGTCCCCCCCGGCGGTCTGCAGAAGGTCAAAAATTGCTCAAATCGATGGGAACAGTGCTCAATGAAACATGTCAGGCAGGCAGAATATATAGGCAGACAGACAGGCAGGGTATATAGGAGGGTGCATGAAAAACATAGCAGGGCATTGGGAACACACTAGTGCCCTCTGATTTTCACGCACCCGTCTCTTTAAAAAAGCCGGCAATTCAGCAGCCTCATACAGTTATAACATCGGTACCCGACAATTTAGAACAGAAAGAATAAGAGCATCACACATAGATTAGATAGATAGAAACATGTCAGTCACATATATAATGAGTACAGTGACAGTGTTGGTTACGGTACTTGTAATTTTAGTTTTAAAATAAAGGATTTATTAAAAAAAATTGGCGTGGGGTTCCCCATAATTCTAGTCTCTAGTGGAGGTTAAGCAGACGGCTGGGGCAGATGTTTGAAGCCTGGCAAGGGGGTAATACCCACAGAGCTTCCCAGGCTACTAATATCAGCCCCCAGCTGAATACCTAGCCTTTACTAGCTATTAAAATGGGGGACCCAAAAAAAAATGACGTGGGGCCCTCCTATTTTAATAGCTAGAAAAGGCTAGGCAGACAGCTGGGGGGTGATATTAATAGCCCAGGAAGGGTGCCATTAATATTGGCCCCCTCCCAGGCTAGAAGCACCAGCCCTCAGCCACCCCAGAAATGGCGCATCCATAGGATGTGCCAATTCTGGCACTTAGCCTCGCTCTTCCCACTGCCCTGTAGTGGTGGCAGTGGGGTAATAGGGCTGGGGTTGATGTCAGCTTATAATGCCTGCTGACATCAAGCCCAGGTTAGTAATGGGGAGGCGTCTATAAGACGCCCCCATTACTAACCCCATAGTGAAAGTGAAATGTAAAATAAAAACACCAACACCCAGAATAAAATCTTTTAATTGAAATAAAGACACAATACTTAAATATTCTAAATTAAACTCTACTTACCATATCGCCCAATCCAGCTGAATCCCATGTCTCCTGCAATAAAAGTAAAATAATGAACCAACCTCATCCTTACCTTTCCATGGTTCCCACGACGGCTCCAGCTCTGCTACATTGAGATGGCAGGCTGGATCGTAGCAGAGCGCTGCCATCCAGCTTGTCATCCTTCAGAGACACTGCAGAGCGCAGGCATGCTTGCGCTCCTCAGTGTCTCGCTGCGACGGCATCCAGATGAGCAGAGTTCATGTCAAATGAACTCGGCTCACCTCATGCACGTTACTGACAGCGTGGGAGAATTCTCCTGTGCATGCGGTGCCCACAAATGACGTCACCACGTGAGCAGGAGAATTCTCCCACGCTGTCAGTGACGTGCATGAGGTGAGCCGAGTTCATTTGACATGATCTCGGCTCATCTGGATGCCATTGCAGCGAGACACTGTGGAGCGCAAGCATGCCTGCGCTCTGCAGTGTCTCTGAAGGATGACAAGCTGGATGGCAGCGCTCTGCTACGATCCAGCCTGCCATCTCAATGTAGCAGAGCTGGAGCCGTCGTGGGAACCATGGAAAGGTAAAGATGAGGTTGGTTCATTATTTTACTTTTATTGCAGGAGACATGGGATTCAGCTGGATTGGGCGATATGGTAAGTAGAGTTTAATTTAGAATACTAAAGTATTGTGTCTTTATTTCAATTAAAAGATTTTATTCTGGGTGTTGGTGTTTTTATTTTACATTTGCCTTACACTATGGAGTTAGTAATGGGGGTGTCTTATAGACGCCTCCCCATTACTAACCTGGGCTTGATGTCAGCAGGCATTATAAGCTGACATCAACCCCAGCCCTATTACCCCACTGCCACCACTACAGGGCAGTGGGAAGAGCGAGGCTAAGTGCCAGAATTGGCACATCCTATGGATGCGCCATTTCTGGGGTGGCTGACAGCTGGTGTTTCTAGCCTGGGAGGGGGCCAATATTCATGACACCCTTCCTGGGCTATTAATATCAGCCCCCAGCTGTCTGCCTAGCCTTTGCTAGCTATTAAAATAGGGGGACCCCACGTCATTTTTTGGGGGGGTCCCCCATTTTAATAGCTAGTAAAGGCTAGGTATTCAGCTGGGGGCTGATATTAGTAGCCTGGGAAGCTCCGTGGGTATTACCCCCTTCCCAGGCTTCAAACATCTGCCCCAGCCGTCTGCTTAACCTCCGCTAGAGACTAAAATTATGGGGGACCCCATGCCAATTTTTTTTTAATAAATCCTTTATTTTAACACTAAATGACAAGTACAGTAACCAACACTGTCACTCTACTTATTATATATGTGACTGACATGTTTCTGTCTATCTAATCTATGTGTGATGCTCTATTGTTTCTGTTCTAAATTGTCGGGTACCGATGTTATAACTGTATGCCGCTGATGAATTGCCGGTTTTTCATGTTTCAGTGAGCACTGTTCCCATCGATTTGGGCAATCACTGTAATGCGGCATTACAGTGAGTGGCAGACAATCCCTGCATGTTGATTGGCGCTGTAAAGAGCGCTAAACATGCAGGGAGGGAACCCGAGCTCCCGCCCGAGCATCTCGCAAGTACTCGGCGAGCTCCTAGCATCTCGAGTACTGAGATGCTCGGGAGAGTACCGAGCAGTGGCGAGCATGCTCACTCATCACTACTAGTGTATAGACACTTAGGCCACGTTCACACGTTCAGTATTTGGTCAGTATTTTACATCAGTATTTGTAAGCCAAAACCAGGAGTGGCACAATCAGAGGAAAAGTATAATAGAAACATGTCACCACTTCTGTATTTTTCACCCACACCTGGTTTTGGCTTACAAACATTGATGGAAAATACTGACCAAATACTGAACATGTGAATGTAGCTTAAGGTTACAAAAGGCAGTACTGTTGATGTGCGGTGCTCTATCACCTGCTAGGGCACCATTACTGTCTGGGACACAATATTGGACACTATTTGGCATAATTATTTTTGGGGCGCTATTGTTTTCGGGATTTTGTCTTGTGGCACTGATTTTTTTTGGCACTATATACAGTCATGGCCGAAAGTGTTGGCACCCTTGAAATAGTTCCATAAAATAAGGTATTTCTCCCTGAAAATTATTGCAATTACACAGGTTTTGTTTTACACACGTTTATTTCCTTTGTGTGTATTGAGATAATGCAAAAAAAATCTGAGAAATAAAGGCAAATTGGACACAATTTAACATAAAACCCAAAAAGTGAAAAAAATGCAACTTCGTCATGTTTTTTTGAGTTTTGTTTTTATAGTATTGTATGATTCTGAGATAAAAAAAATTACCTGGAAATATGATTCTCCAGGCCAGTACAAATACATACCGTATATACCCGTGTATAAGCCCCCTCGGCTTATACTTGAGTATATACTTATAGTATATTCCGGCAGTGGAAGGTAGTGGGGGCGTTGCAGCAGCGGAGTATAATAAAAAATGAATATTCACTCTTCTCCATGCCCATGGGAGTGGAGAGAAGTGAATATTCATTTTCCTTAATAGCGCTGGCTTCCTGCTGCGGCACAACGATCCTGTGTGCCCGCTATTAGAGAGTATCAATATTTACTCTTCTCCACTCCCATGGGCATGGAGAAGAGTGAATATTCATTCTCTTTAGTAATGGGCACACAGGATCACTGAGCCGCAGTAGGAAGCCGGCGGCTGTGGCTACAGTGTGTGCTATTAAAGAAAATTAATATTCACTCCTCTCCACGCCCATAGTCCCGGCGTGGAGAGGAGTGAATATCCCCGCAGCTCACCTCAGCGTCTAAGGGTGCATGGCAGTGATGTCATGCGCTGCTCAGATGCTGAGATCAGCTGCTGGCAGAACATGACGCAGCGTTGGAGCAGAGGGAATTTTTTTCATGTGTGCAGTGATAGGGGGCCATGCTTACCAGGAGAGGGGGGCCATGCATACCAGGATTGGGGATGAGGGGGCCATGCATACCAGGATTGAAGATGAGGGGGCCATGCATACCAGGATTGGGGATGAGGGGGCCATGCATACCAGGATTGAGGATGAGGTGGCCGTGCATGCCAGGATTGGGGATGAGGGGTACCATACATACCAGGATTGGGGATGAGGGGGCCATGCATACCAGGATTGGGGATGAGTGGGCTATGCATACCAGGATTAGGATGAGAGGGCCATGCATACCAGGATTGGGGATGAGGGGGCCATGCATACCAGGATTGGTGATGAGTAGGCAATACTTATCAGGATTGGTGATGAGTGGTCAATGCATACCAGGATGGGAAAATTTACCAGTAGCTGCTGCATTTCCCACCCTAGGCTTATACTCAAGTCAATAAGTTTTCCCAGTTTTTTGTGGTAAAATTAGGTGCCTCGGCTTATATTCGGATCGGCTAATGCTCGAGTATATACGGTAGATTCCAATCTTGCTTATTTTTTATTTAACAAGTAAAAAAAATTGCGCTCTGTAAAAGAAAGTAAGGAACTCAGCACTCAAATTGCAATGAATGATGTAAGCAATTGTAAAAGCTTTGTAAAAGAAATACATTTTAGTTTTTCGCCATATTTCAAGAACTATTAGGCTGTGTGCACACGGTGCCTTTTTGGTCCTTTTTTCCGCATGGAATTGGTCCACAAATGCTAGGGAATCCTTGTGCCAGATAATGCAATGACAATCCTGAAGTGCTGTGCACATGATCAATAATTTACTAATTTTCCTTTCAGGATTTGCAGTGCGTTTAAATCTTTAGCATGTCAATTCTTTGTGCGGTTTTGCAGCGTTTTTCACCCATTGAGTCAGTTAAATCCACAGCAAAAACACAGGTATAAAAATATTTGCGGATTTGCTGCGGATTTTTGCTGCAGATTTGACTGACTCAATTGAAGTCAATGGGTCAAAAACGCGGCAAAACGCACAAGGAATTGACCGCGGGTCACAGGCGTCGGCTGATGAGAGACTACTCCTCCCATCAGCCTACATCTGCTGTCACTGATAACAGCAAGCGCAGGTGCCGCTGATGAGATGAGTAGGCACGCAGTAAAGAAAAAAAAAGTTGAAACAAATAAATATTGACATAAAAATAAAAAACACATTATACTCACCTAGCACCAAATCCCTGAAGCCACTGTCCCCTGTAAAAAAATAAAAAATAATAAACCACCATATCCCTCACCTATCTGCCGTAATCCACGTAATTCATAAGTGTCCAGCGTCAATCAAATCATTTGTGTAACAGTCACATCGGCAGATGTGACTGTTCTACCCGGCAGCCCGCAATGCACTGACAGGAGCATAATCGCTCCTGCAGTGTATAGCGCTGAGCTACCATTAGAGAGGTCACAGGAGTTTATCAGTTGATGAGCTCCGCTGATCTCACAGCACCGGTGCTGCATGAGAAAATTCTCAGCGGTGGTGCCGTAAGTGAGGTCACCGGGGCTCATCAGCTGATGAACTCATGTGACCTCACTCACAGCAGCTCAGTGCTATACACTGACATAGGAGCGATTACACTCCTGTATCAGTGTCCTGTAGAGCAGCTAATATGATTGCTCTAGAAGTGAGATCAACATGGGACACTCTGGATTATGTCATCACGTCAGACAGATGAATGATATGGTTATTTTTTATTTTTGTCTTTTTACAGGTGACAGTGGCTTCAAATAGATTGGTTGTTAGGAGAGTGTGAGGTTGCTTTTTTATTTTCTCTTTTTTTACAGCGGACAATGGCTTCAGGGGATTAGGAGTTAGGTGAGTATAACTTTTTTTTTATTTTTAAATAAATGCAAAAAATGTTGTGGACTTTTATTTCAAATAAAGGATTTTATTCTTGCTGTGTCTTTATTTAAAAACGTTTACTATGGGGTTAGTAATGGGGGCGTCTTATAGACGCCTCTCCATTTCTAACCTGGGCTTTGTGTCAGCTGCCAATAAACGACTGACATGAACCCCAACCCTATTAATCCACTTGCCACCGCACCAGGGCAGGTGGGAAGAGCGGAGGCTAAGAGCCAGATTTGGCGCATCTCATTGATGCGCAATTTCTGGGGCGGCTGAGGGCTGATGTTATTAGCTTTGGAGGGGGCCAGGATCCATGGCCCCTTTCCTGGCCATTAATATCAGCCCACAGCTGTCTGGTTAGCCCTTGATGGTTAGATTTTATAAAGGGCCCCTATGTCAATTTTTTTGGGGGGTCCCCCTGTAATGTAGCCAGTACAGGCTAACCAAACAGCTGTGAGCTGTTATTAATAGCCAGACAACATTTGGGAGTAATGGCCCCTTCCCAGGCTATTAATATCAGCCTTTAGCTGTGTGTTTAGCCTTTGCTGTTAGATTTTACAGGGGGACCCTACATACATTTTTTTTCTGGGGTCCCCCTGTAATCTAGCCAGTAATGGTACGTGCCCATGATCAGGAATAGCAGTGTTCTACAGTACAAGCACAGTGGATGGCATTTATAGAAATCCCTTGCCCACTGTGCTTGTTTTTTATGCTGCGCAAACTCACCGGGCAGTGCGGGTTTACGAGCCGCAGCATGTCAATTTCTGTAGCGGAGAAGCTATTCTCCACTGCAGATTATGACCGATTGAAACGTCATTACATGCAGTGGATCCGCATGTACTGACAAAACAAGTGCGGCATTAGAACACAATGTTTTGGACAAAGTGAAGATATGCTGTGTCCATGTGACGGGTGTGTTAGAGGTGACAGACAGTCGCCCTTCAGTTGGTTGCAGGAGATCTCTACGTTTGGCATTACAGACATCTTCTTAGAGGCTGGCTGTCTCTAGGACCCAGCGACTACCTTCCTCTGACTAATTAGCTCCCTGGCCTGGGTGTGTGAATACCTGGTGTGTCTGAGAGAGAGGTGCCGGCAATATTCATTACTACTTGTGACGCTTTAGCAAGAGCAGTACTTCGTCCTCTCTGGAGCTTGAGGCCGTGTGCACATTTGTCTGGAGTCGTCTAAAGCTAAGCAATCCTGCCCTGTTTGTCAACCCTTATTGTCTATAGAGTTTAGTGGAGATCGACTGGTGCTCATCTCCTCCCTTCCCCAGCCTTAGCCATACGCCAGGGAAAGTCAGGGCGAGGCACGCGTGTGGCAATTGGTGAAGAGCAAATATAGGGACGGTAGTTGAGACAGTGTGACACTAGACCAGACTAGGAGGTCTCCACTTCCCCCTTTCCCTAGTGTCTGGGCTTCCTTTCCCTCTTCCCTCTGTGTTGCACTAGTCTTTCCCACACCTTGCGTGACAGTCCAAAGCGCTGCCGGTTCCTGATTGTGGGGACGTACCCTAAAGGCTAACCAAACAGCTGTGAGCTGTTATTAATAGCCAGGGAACATGTTGGTCTAATGGCCCCTTCCTAGGCTACAAATAGCTGCCCCAGAAATGGCACTTCATATTTGAAGTGACAAATCTGGCACTTAGCCAGGCTCTTCCTGATGGCCTGGTGCAGTTGCCTGGGGGTAATGGGATTAGGTAATGGGCTTAGGTGTCGCTGACACCCTCATTACTAAACCTGTAAGTAAAGAGTTAAATAAACACACACAGAGAATAAAACACTTTATTCAAAATAAAACAGACACATTCTTTAATCATTTAAATAAATCCAATAGACTCACCACAGGTCTGACAGTAATCCAAGGGTTAAAGTGATGTCCCATGAGGGATGACTTGTAATTTTGAATGACACCATTAATTTTACCATTTAATTTACAGGAAACAAGAAAACAAAAACCAATTGTGGTTAAATCACACAAAAAAAACTTAATTCTGTAACTGTTTTCTGGATTTTCTTTTTACGTTATTTATTATATGGTAAAAATGACTTGTCAATATGATTCTCCAGCTCAGTATAACTATGGCGCTAGCAACCTTTATAGTTTTATTTTTATTTACGTGGTGAAAGAAAATGTGGAAATTCTTCAGCAAATGAAAAATCACAATTCTGCTCCGTTCAGACTGTTATGGATGTAGTGATACCACATTTGTGTATTTTTTTATTTCTTTATTTTTAATTGGGGGAAAAGGGATGTGATTCTAATATATATATATTTTTACTTTATTTTTTAGTCTCCTTTTAAGACATAAACCTGCGATCATCTGATTGCTTGTGCTATATCCTGCCATAATATAACAGTATATAGTAAATCCCTATGAATGCCAGCCACAGGCTGCTCTTCATAGGAACTTTATCATGGCAGGCACGGGGGACCTTCAGCAGATCACCGACTGCCATAGCAAACCATCGGCAGCCTGCAATCGCGTTGTGGAGAAGGGGGGGGGTGCATGTGGAATGTCGCATCCACAGCTGTAAATACCATTGTTAGAAATTGACGACGGCATTTAAAATGATTAACAGCAGTGGATGGAGGTCAGCTCCACTAGCCGGTGTTAGAGGCTGATCCTGGATGTGTAACGCAGCCATCATCTACCAGGAAAGATGCAGACTCAGCTCCTTGACAGAGGTCAATTGGTTTAAGGTCTGGGCTTTGACTTAAAACACTCAAGTGTTGCTTTAGCAGTATGCTTTGAGCCATTGTCTTTTGAAAAGTGAACCTCTGTCCAAGTCTCAAATCACTGACAGACTGAAACAGGTTTTGCTCAAGAATATCCCTGTATTTAACACAATCCATCTTTCCCTTGACTAGGACCAGTTTCCCTGTCCCTGCTGCCGGAAAACATCCCAGTAGCATGGTGCTGCCACCACCATGTTTCACTGTGGGGATGGTGTTCTTGGGGTGATGAGCTGTGTTGGTTTGGTGCCAGACATAGTGGCCAAACAGTTCAATAGTAATAGTACATCATATGTTGTGAAGTGGTTGGAGGCATCACTGTAGATCTATACATCTTGTACTGGATCCTTTTGAAAATGTAAAAAAAAATGGACGTTTAGACAAAGTAGCCAAACATGAGACGAACGGGCCCTTTTCTTGGCAAACTGTGTGTCACGTGTGGGCACCTACCGTTTCCCTCGAACTAGGGGCGCCCTAGTCTATTCCTGTCCCCCGGATAACTCCTAATGGTGGAAACGCCAGGTTCTCGTACCTATCTATGCTCCTAACTTAACCCTTATATTATCCCTCCCCTACCCAGGGAGGTGAGGGGCTGAAGTGTATAGGAAAACACTAACCAGACAGACAGGGTTAACAGACAGGGATAAAAGAAAACTACTATCATACAAATACACTCACAAAACAACAGAGTGGGAAACAGAGGAGATATAGGAAAGGGAACCAAATGTGAGAGGATAAGGGAAAACATGCAAATCAACTCCACGCAGCAATCTCCCGAAAAACTCTTCAACCGCCTACTCCAAACACTGAACTTTCTCCTTCACCACCAAACCAGGAAGTAGAACTATCACTGGCAACTCCCAATTGCCAGTGGCGAGCATATATACCAGAGGGGAGTGGCCAACACAGAACAGCTGAGACAATACAGGATGGAGAGCTCCAGGAGATCAACTGAACTGATTAACCCTTGTCATGACAGCAAGGAAACCTGCACTGTTTAATAGGATGGTGAAGCAGTTCTAATAAGTGCAGGAATTTGTGTTACCAGATGCCGCAATCTTCTGGCCCCTCTCTGTTGAGGTATCCCATGACACTGTGAGCTGATCCCATCAGAACAACCTTGAGAAACTTTCGGGCAATGACTAATCTCATGTTACTTGTGAAGCCAATCATACACTAAGTGGAAGAACACAAACGAAACATAAAACCACAAAGCTTCTATGTACAGTGTACATGTGTGAGAACAAAGGGTTTGACTACATACAGCCACATATGATAGCTGCATGTACTTCTTTTATAGCAGGCCATCCCTCCCTGAGCCCATAGTAATCCTGCTCCATATATTCCCTTACAAAATAACAAAAAGTATAAAAGAAGTGACAAACGGCTAAAAAGCTTCATATGACCGGTAATGGAGGACTAAGGGCTTATCCACATGGTTGTATTAACATACGGAGTTGTTTATCAATGTGTTTTTTTTTAGTACATAAACCCTGAAGGCTGAAGCCCCTAATGAAAATAAAGAACGCTACACTCTGTGCACAATTATTAGGCAATTTGTATTTTTGATGATTAATTTTATTATTGAACATCTCCAGTGCTGTCGCTCAATCCAAAAAAGGTGAATAAACCTGAGAAACTGAATTTTTAAGAAAGTGTGGTTTTGTCTTTCTTATGAGAATATCTCTGTGTGCAGAATTATTGAGCGAATAAAACGTAAATTTTCCATCTCAATTGTTTATTTTCATCTGGTAACGCCTTCACGACCTTGGTCGTATTGTTATGTCATCGGTCTTTGATGCAGGCTCCGGCACTGAGCCCGCATGTTTCCCGGCACATAACAGCTGATCTGATCACAATCCACCCGCAGCTGTTAACCATCTCTGATAGCGGCATTTAACTCGCGCAAACCGGAAGCGTGTCACAAAACTCGCCCATCGGTGCCCCTGTCACATGATCATGGGGCGCCAATGGGTAGGCATGACAGCTGGGGGTCTGCAGAAGACCACCGTGCCTGTCATAAGAGATCATGATTTATGCTACAGATAGCAGGGCTGCAGCCCTGCTATGTGTAGCACAGGCAATCAAATGATCGCAGCTTCAAGTCGCCTATAGAGACTATGGAAGACAGTAAAAAGTAAAAAAAAAAAGTTTTTAAAAATATGAAAAAAAAAAAAAAGTTCAAATCACTCCCCTTTTGCCCCATTCAGAATAAAAAAATAATTGTCTGGTATCGCTACATTCAGAAATGTCCGATCTATCAAAATATAAAGTAAATTAATAAAATCGGTAAATGGCATAGACGAGAGAAAAAATCGACACACCAGAATTCCGTTTTTTTGGCCACCGCGACATTGCAATAAAATGTAATAATAGGCGATCAAAGCATCGTATCTACCCCAAAATGGTATCAATAAAAACATCAGCTCAGGGCGCAAAAAAAAAGCCCTCACCCAGCCCCAGATCCTGAAAAATGGAGACGCTATGAGTCTCAGAAAATGGCGCCATAATCAAATTTTGTTTCTCTTACAAATTTCGGAATTTTTTTTACCACTTAAATAAAAAAAGAACCTATACATGTTTGGTATCTGCGTACTCGTACTGACCTGGGGAATCATAATGACAGGTCAATTTAAGCATTTAGTGAACATGGTAATTAAACAACCCAAAAAAACAATTGTGGAATTGCACTTTTTTTTGCAATTTCACCACACTTGGAATTTTTTCCCCGTTTTCCAGTAAACTATATGGTAAAATTAATGGTGTCATTCAAAAGTACAACTCATCCTGCAAAAAAATAAGCCCTCATTTGGCCATATTGATGGAAAAATAAGTTATGGCTCTTAGCAGAATGGGAGGAAAAAATTAAAAATTGCCGGGGAGTGAAGGGGTTAAAGTGAGAATAAGAACCAAACAGCTCAATGCTCAAAATGTGTAAAATGTGCAAAAATAAATTTCTGACATTTAAAAAAAAACAATATCAGTGAACAATATAGTAATATGGCCGCCCTTCTTTTCCAGAACAGTCATAAGCTCCATCCATGGAGTCTGTCAGCTTCTTAGTCTGTGGATAATCAACTTTTTGGGCAGCACCAACCACAGCCCCCCCAGACAATGATCAGAGAGGAGACTGTTCTCCTTTACCATGAATCTCCTCTTTAAAGGGAACATGTCACCAGTTTTTTTTCTATTTAATCTGATGGCAGCATGATGTAGGGGCAGAGAGCCTGACTTCAGGGATGTGACTTGCTCAGCAGCTTGCTGTAGTTTCAGTACAATCAGTGTTTTATCAGCAGATTACCAAGGCAGTCTTGCTAATCTGTGTAACCCCACCCTCACCACTGATTGGCTGACAATATGCAGCGTACACAGGAAGCTGCCAATCAGTGGTGTGGGCGGGGTTACACACAGCTCTGCATTCATAGCTCTGCTACATCTACAGTGGGGAAAACGGGGATAATATCAAAACTGAAACAAGCAGTCTAGTAAGTGACACATCGCCGAAATCAGGGTCTCTGCCCCTACATTATGTTGCGGCTGGACAGATATATGATCTTGGCTGCTGCATTCATAACAGATTGGAGAGTGGAGTGTTTAGTAAGAGGGAGAACGATCAGTAGAGAGTTGCAGTCATCCAGATGAGAATTAATCCATCATAGGAAACCCTAATACAACAGTTTATTAGATATGTAGTAAAACATAGAAATTTTATAACATGCAAAGAAGAAAACCCTAATAAAAATAGCAACGATAAGGACCTATAAAACATATAGGGTAAAGCACCAGGCGACACCCGGACCACTGTGTATCCCTACAGTAGTATCCTGTACACTGATACTGCCTAGCCACGGAGGTTGGAACCCTATGAAGATGAACGAAAAAATGGTGCCCTCGCTCAACGGTGGCTCTCCCTGCCTTACCCTATTAGATCCCTGTGATGGCGCGGGGTCCATACTATGAGCCCACTGATAATAATAAATCACTGAAGACCATAAGGTGGATAGTGGATACACACCAGAGGATAAGAAAGATGCTCTTCTATAAAAAAAAAGAAATATACCCCACGATTATTTATCTTTCACCAATCATGCCTCAACGCGTTTTCCCAATGGTCGAATTCTAGAGATGTTTTTGAGGTGTAAATGACAAGAGCGAGCGAGTGATCGGATGGGGGGAGTAAAGGAAAGAACTGTAGAAGTATGACCCCGATACAGCGGGCATGCTGCTGGAGAGTAATGGCAGAACTACACACGATGTTATATATATGTATATATATAGATAGATAGATAGATATAGATATAGATATATATATAGAAAGAAAAAAGCAGCACCAGCAGACAGAGAAACTTACTTGGGGCGCCTAGCCTTACGGGCAGCTACCATTCCACTGAATAATTCAGGGAAGCTTCCTCCTATATACAAGACACGAATGACTTTTTATGTAAGTTACAAGAGTCTGAATTACAAGAAATTGTCATTTTGGCTTCTTTTGATGCTGTATCACTGTACACATCAATTCGGTACAATAGAGGCCTCTTTGCGTTTCAGAAAAAATGATATGGGACTTCTTACACACCGAGGAGCATTGAGAGCATATTTAAATTGCTAGAAATGGTACTTAGCAACAATTACTTCCTTTTTGGGAATGACTTTTACATTCAACAACGGGGGACTGCAATGGGCGCCAATTTGGCACCCGAGTATGCTAAATTGATGATGACGATGTTGGAGGAGGACCTCGTCTATGTATCGCACCACTTTGACAAGGTTCTTAGGTGGTGGAGATACATAGACGATGTCTTCCTCCTTTGAGCTGGTATCTTGTCTGAATTAAGTTGTTTTCAAGATTTTTTGAACGATATAGATAGTGGCATGAAGTTTACTCTGATACATTCTGAAGTCGAGATTAAATTTTTAGATGTATTGGTTATGTGTAGATAGGGTAAGTTGTTGACTAAACTATATACAAAACCGACATATAAAAATAATATACTAAAATATGAGAGCCACCACCCTAGGAGAATGGTTGAGTATACACAGTCCTTGAGGCAAAAAGGATAGTCAGTGAGGATGAAACTATAAAACCGTGTTATAAAGACATGACAAATACATTTAAATAGATGAATTATATGAAAAATCTGTTTGAGAAGTGGGAGAAAAAAGTGGACTCTATGGAACACAATAGTCTTCTTTGTAGTGGATGTAATAAGGTAAAAGGGCCTCAGAGAATTCCGATGGTCACCACTAGTGATGATCGAGTATGTTCTGTTAACCCTTTTCGGCTAGCATGCTCAGGTGCTCGCCGAGTATCTTCAGCGTGTTCGAGTGTTATGTTTCAGTCACGCCGTGTTAATGATTTGTGACTGTTTGACAGCTTTAATACATGTGAGGAATGTCTAAGAAACAGGCATTCCTCACATGTATTAAAGCTGTCAAACAGTCGCAAATCATGAGCACGGAGTGACTGAAACATAACACCGGAGCACGCCAAAGATACTCGGAAAACATCTGAGCATGCTTTTAAATCTCGAGTAATGAGCATACTCGCTCATCAGTAGTCACCACCTTTTGTGAGGAAATTAATAAGATCGCAGGAATTATTAAAAGGAAAAAAATATTACTTACCTGTTTCAAAACACTTTACGGAACATAGTGAAAGCAATCTTGAATTCTGTATTAGTGATCATGTGTCAGTGCCACCCTCGAGAAGAGGGGGCAATAGGGTAAAACTACTTAAAATCAAAGAACTACCGTGGATTTACAGGATACATACTCTGCGACCCAATGGGTTTTCCTATGAACAAAGTTAATTTTAATCAACATTTTAATCAATCGATCTTTGAATAATAACTTCCACAATTTAATGTATTTAAATAAAATGTTCCTGTGCTGAGATAATCTTATAAATGTGCCCCTGCTGTGTACTGTGTAATGGCTGTGTCTGACCGTACAGGAACATGGTCTGATCATACCACATCTCTTGGCCAGGGGAGGGCACAAAAGAGTATACAGATATTACAGCACAGGACCACAGCTGAGTCTTTTTGTGAGGTAAAACATTACTTATAAACAGGCAGTGAAATGTTTTGACTCACAAAAAAAAGAATCAGCTGTGATCGCCGTGCTGTAATGTCTGTATAGTCTTTTGTGTCCTCCCCTGCCCAGGAGATGTGGTATGATCAGACCATGTTCCTGCACGGTCAGACACAGCCATTACACAGTACACAGCAGGGGCACATTCATAAGATTATCTCAGCACAGGAACATTTTATTTAAACACATCCAATTGTGGAAATTATTATTATTCCAAGATCTATTGATTAAAATGTACTTTGTGATTAAAATGTACTTTGTTCATGGGACAACCCCTTTAATATTGCCATATAGTTCTGCTGTACTCCTTTTTTTCCCTTTTGATTGTATTTTGTTCTCTATGGTTTAGTAAGTGATTTTTCTTTTTGTAAAATATTTTTTTCATTTTAATCTTTTTCCTTTTATAGATCACTTGGAATAATGAATACTTTTTGGAGCGTGACTCATCCCATCTTAACATAGTAACATAGTTTTTAAGGTTGAAAGAAGACTAAGTCCATCTAGTTCCACCCATAGCCTAACATGTTGATCCAGAGGAAGGCAAAAAAAAACCCATGTGGCAAACACTAAGCTCCACATTGGGGGAAAAAATTCCTTCCTGACTCCATACGACAATCAGACTAGTTCCCTGGATCAACGCCCTATCAAGGAATCTAGTATTTATAACCTGTAATATTATACTTTTCAAGAAAGACATCCATGCCCTTCTTAAATGTTAGTAGTGAATCACTCATTACAACATCATGTGGCAGAGAGCTCCATAGTCTCACTGCTCTTACAGTAAAGAATCCGCGTCTGTGATTATGATTAAACCTTCTTTCCTCCAGACGTAGAAGATGCCCCCTTGTCCCCGTCTCAGGCCTCAGAGTAAAAAGATCAGTAGAAAGGTCTTTGTAATGTCCCCTCATATACTTGTAGATAGTAATATGATCACTAGTGTTGAGCATTCCAATACTGAAATATCGGGTATCGACCGATATTCGCGGTATCGGAATTCCGATACTTAATTCCGATACTTTTACAATATCGAATACCGGAATCAGAAGTTCCCATAATGCCTGCGCTCTGCAGTGTCTCTGAAGGATGACAAGCTGGGTGGCAGCGCTCAGCTGAGATCCAGCCTGTCATCAGAATGCCATCCCAGCGTGGGAGAATTCTCCTGATTGTTTAAAAGCCGGCGGGCGGTAAAAAGCCGCCGGCTCTTAAACAATCACACAGCCCCATGCTGCTTCCCGGCAGCCTCCCACCTCGATCCTCCGCTCCTCTCGCCACCTCCAATCCCAATCGTAAGTTAGGACCGGGCGGGGAGCGCAGCACCAAGGAGCGGGGAGCGAAGGACCCGGGCGGGGAAGCCGGCAGTGAAAAGACTTCACCGCCGGCTTTCCCGTTCTGTGCTACGCTTTCCCGCCGGTTATTTCAAATGAACAGCTGAGGTATCAGGTGATGCTGATCAGCTGTTCATTTGAAGTAGCCGTGGTGCCCTCAGAGGGTTCACGTGAGTTCATGCTTGACTGCATTGCATGAACTCACATGAACTTTCCCACGGCCACACAGGTCAGCCTCACCTCCCAGACCATCAGCCCGTCATGATTGGTGTGTGTGGGTGTCTGTGCGATGTCTGCGGGTGTGCGCGATGTCTGTGCGATGTGTGCGGGTGTGCGCGGTGTCTGTGCGATGTCTGCGAGTGTGTGCGGGTGTGCGCGGTGTCTGTGCGATGTCTGCGAGTGTGTGCGGGTGTGCGCTGTGTCTGTGCGATGTGTGCGGGTGTGTGCGTGCAGGCAGACATAGGCCGATGTGACACTACTACTCCCATCGGCCTATGTCTTTCCCCCGTCCACTCGTGCCAGCAGGATCAGCTCGATGGGAGCAGTAGTTCCCATCAGCCTGATCCTGCTATATAAATTGCCCTACTGTGTCCCCAATAAATTTTAAATACATGTCATTGGTGGCCAGTGGTTACCTACAATAAATTAGTTTATACATTACCTGTCCCCGCCGATCGCCACCTAAAATAAAGTAAAAAATAAAAAACTACACCTATACTCACCTAGACACCTAATTCCCCGAAGCCATCGATCTCCTGTAATAAAATATAAAATAATAAACCACAACCTTATCCTTACCCCTCCGTAGTAGTCCACGAGTGTCCCACGAAGATCTCCAGTTTAGAGCAGCCACATAGAATGTGACCGCTCTGAACTGCTGCCGCCGCTAGAATGATGGGGCCGTAAAGCAGCCCCGTCATTGCATAAGCGGGTTCACCGGAGTTCAGGCAGCGCTGCTCCGGTCAGCTCCTTTACGGCCCTGCTGTATCGTGAGAAATTCCCACGGTACAGCAGTGCCGTAAAGGAGGTCTCCGGAGCAGCGCTGACTGAATGCACTCCGGTGACCTCAGTCAGTGGCTCCCGCTGCCGGGAGCGGACGTGTTCCCGGCAGTGTGAGCTTACAGCAGCCATGCACAGCTGTCACCATCTCCAGATGTGACAGCTGTGCATGGGAGATCAGCGCAGGAACGTGGACAGGTAACTATTTTTTTTTTTTAGTAAACTAAGAATTAAATAAAATGGTGTGTTTTATTTCAAATAAATTATTTTTTTCTGGGTGTAGTGTGTTTTTTCTTTTTAACACTTTTGTAGGTTAGTAATGGGGGTGTCTTATAGACGCCCATCATTACTAACCTGGGCTTCATGGCAGCTGGCACTGACATGAACCCCAGCCCTATTACCCCCTGCCACCGCACCAGGGCAGTGTGGAAGAGCGAGGCTAAGTGCCAGAGTTGGCGCATCCTATGGATGCGCCATTTCTGGGGCGGCTGACGGCTGGTGTTTCTAGCCTGGGAGGGGGCCAATATTCATGGCACCCTTCCTGGGCTATTAATATCAGCCCCCAGCTGTCTGCCTAGCCTTTGCTAGCTATTAAAATAGGGGGGACCCCACGTCATTTTTTTGGGGGGGTCCCCCATTTTAATAGCTAGTAAAGGCTAGGTATTCAGCTGGGGGCTGATATTAGTAGCCTGAGGAGCTCCGTGGGTATTACCCCCTTCCCAGGCTTCAAACATCTGCCCCAGCTGTCTGCTTAACCTCCGCTAGAGACTAAAATTATGGGGGATCCCACGCCAATTTTTTTTTTAAATAAATCCTTTATTTTAACACTAAATGACATTTGAGGAGTTAATAAAGATGCAGTCCCTAAATTATTATTTATTTTTTAATTAATTTTTCCCAAAAATTTTGACGTGGGCTTTGCTATATTTTTGTATGCCAGCCAGGTACAGCATCCAGCTTCTATGAACGCGCCATTTTCCGGGGTGGCTGCGGACTGCAATTTGCAGCGGGGGGGGGGGCCCAGAAAGCTTGGGCCTCCCTGCGCTGCAGATTCCAGCCCCCAGCTGCCTAGTTGTACCTGGCTGGACACAAAAATAGGGAGAAGCCCCACGTATTTTTTTTTTTAATTATTTCATGAAATTCATGAAATAATAAAGAAAAAAAGGGCTTCCCTATATTGTTGTGTCCGGCCAGGTACAAATAGGCAGCTGGTGGTTGGGGGCAGCCCGTTCCTGCCTGCTGTACCTGGCTGGACCCAAATATAGTGCGAAGCCCCACGTTAATTTTTTTTTAATTATTTCAGGAAATTCATGAAATAATTAAAAAAAAATTGATGTGGGGCTTCGCCCTATATTTGTGTCCAGCCAGGTACAGCAGGCAGGAACGGGCTGCCCCCAACCACCAGCTGCCTATTTGTACCTGGCCGGACACAACAATATAGGGAAGCCCTTTTTTTCTTTATTATTTCATGAATTTCATGAAATAATTAAAAAAAAAAATACGTGGAGCTTCGCCCTATTTTTGTGTCCAGCCAGGTACAACTAGGCAGCTGGGGGCTGGAATCTGCAGCGCAGGGAGGCCCAAGCTTTCTGGGCCCCACTGGCTGCAAATTGCAGTCCGCAGCCGCCCCGGAAAATGGCGCGTTCATAGAAGCGCCATCTTCTGGCGCTGTACCCAACTCATTCAGGGCCCTGGTGCGGTGGCTCACTGGGTAATAAAGGGGTTAAGGCCAGCTTGGCATTATCAGCTGGCCCTAAGCCCGAAATTCATGGGGTCACGCCAATATTAGACATGACCACTATGAATTTCTAGTAAAGTATTTAAAAAAAACACAAACACCCAGAAAAAAGTCCTTTAATTGAAATAAAGACACAATTCTTTATTGTTCTAAATTAAACTATACTTACCATCAGACCAGAGACACTGAGGAGCGCAAGCATGCCTGTGCTTCTCAGTGTCTGCGGGATGACAGGCTGGATGGCAGCGTTCTGCTGCGGTCCAGCCTGTCATCTCGATGTAGCAGAGCTGAAGCTGTCGTGGGAACCATGGAAAGGTAAGGATGATGTTGGTTTATTATTTTTCTTTTATTGCAGGAGATCGTTGGCTTCAGCTGGAATGGGCGTGATGGTAAGTATGGTTTAATTTAGAACAATAAAGAATTGTGTGTTTATTTCAATTAAAGGAGTTTATTCTGGGTGTTTGTGTTTTTTTTTTAACTTTGACTATGGTGTTAGTAATGGGGGTGTCTTATAGACGCCTCTCCATTACTAACCTGGGCTTGATGTCAGCTGGCATTATAAGCTGACATCAACCCCAGTCCTATTACCCCACTGCCACCGCTACAGGGCAGTGGGAAGAGCGAGGCTAAGTGCCAGAATCCTATGGATGCGCCATTTCTGGGGCGGCTGACGGCTGGTGTTTCTAGCCTGGGAGGGGGCCAATATTCATGGCTCCCTTCCTGGGCTATTAATATCAGCCCCCAGCTGTCTGCCTAGCCTTTGCTAGCTATTAAATTAGGGGGGACCCCACGTCATTTTTTTTGGGGGGTCCCCCATTTTAATAGCTATTAAAGGCTAGGTATTCAGCTGGGGGCTGATATTAGCAGCCTGGGAAGCTCCGTGGGTATTACCTCCTTCTCAGGCTTCAAACATCTGCCCCAGCTGTCTGCTTAACCTCCGCTAGAGCCTAAAATTAAGGGGAACCCCACGCCAATTTTTTTTTTAATAAATCCTTTATTTTAACATTAAATGACAAGTACAGTAAGCAACACTGTCACTGTACTTCATATATATGTGACTGACATGTTTCTATCTATCTAATCTATGTATGATTCTCTATTCCTTCTATTCTAAATTGTCGGGTACAGATGCTGAATTGCCGGCCGGCTTTCTTAAAGAGACGGTGCATGAAAACACTATTATTTTTTTAAATAAATCCTTTACACTAAATGACAAGTACAGTAAGGAACACTGTCACTGTACTTATTGTTATGCACACGCCCGGACTGACTGGCGTGTGCGTGTTTATGTAGTGATTCCACTGTGCCATGAACCGGAGAGTGCCTGGAGGGGCGTAACTAAGTATCTGCCCGATCCGACCAAGGTGGCACGACGGCATACGACGCCAGTGCACCAAGGAGGAACCGAGCAGAGAGACCAGGTGCTACTCCAGGACAGACCCCGGACACGGCTGTTGACCCACACAGGGGAATACAGGAACAGACTGGTAGGCTGGCACACAGACTGGTGGGTATAGGCAGGCACAACTGGTATGCAGGCAGGGGGGTACAGGCAAGCACAGCTAGAGTGCAGACAGGGAGGCACTAGCAGGTAGGAACACAGGCGGGATAGGACCCAGTACACACTGGGACTCAGGAACAATACAGGCAGAGGGGTACAGGCAAGCACAGCTAGAGTGCAGACAGGGAGGCACTAGCAGGTAGGGACACTGGCGGGATAGGACCCAGTACACACTGGGACTCAGGGACAGAACCACAGATGTGGTGGACAAACACAGCAGAGTGAGGCCGCCCAGAGAGGTGAGCGAGAACAGGGCAGGACAAAGCCGCCTGGAGCGGTGAGCAAGAGTAGAGCAGGACAAGGCCACCAGGAGCGGTGAGCAAAGGGTCAGAGCTGAGCGAGACTGCCGGAGCAGTGAGCAAGAGTGGAGCAAGACGAGACCGCCTGGAGCGGTGAGCAAGAGTGGAGCAAGACTGCCGGAGCAGTGAGCAAAAGGATAAGAGCGGAGCGAGACTGCCGGAGCAGTGAGCAAAAGGGTCAGAGCGGAGCAAGGCTGCCGGAGCAGTGAGCAAAAGGGTCAGAGCGGAGCAAGGCTGCCGGAGCAGCGAGCAAAGGAGTCAGAGCAGGCTAGAACCGCCGGAGCGGTAAGCAAAGGAGTCAGAGCAGGCTAGAACCGCCGGAGCGGTGAGCAAAGGAGTCAGAGCAGGCTAGAACCGCCGGAGCGGTGAGCAAAGGAGTCAGAGCAGGCTAGAACCGCCGGAGCGGTAAGCAAAGGAGTCAGAGCAGGCTAGAACCGCCGGAGCGGTGAGCAAAGGAGTCAGAGCAGGCTAGAACCGCCGGAGCGGTGAGCAAAGGAGTCAGAGCAGGCAAGGCTGAGCAGGGGGGACAGGGCTCTGTTCACACGGAACAGACAGGAAGGGAAAGGCAGAACCAGATACCCACAGGGTACTTGCAGTGAAGTAGCGAGTGGACCACAAACTCACAAACGGGAGTACAGAGACAACAAGCAGGAGTTAGGTACGAGTTCAGACTCTGCAGAAAAAGGAAGGGAACGGACATAGAGGCAAAACAGGTAAAGGATAGGAGAGAGTTCAGACTGGAACTGAGTGTATGGAGGAGACCGACACTGCAGCGGAATACAGGAGCGGGTCTGGGAATACGGCCCCCAGAGAGGCAGGATGAACAGGCAAGGAGCATGTTCAGACAGGACAGACAAGATACAGGAGTGGGTCTAGGTAATCGGCCCCTAGAAGGCAGGAGGAACAGGCTAGGAGCATGTTCAGACAGGACAGACAAGATACCGGAGCGGGTCTAGGTAATCGGCCCCTAGAAGGCGGGAGGAACAGGCTAGGAGCGTGTTCAGACAGGACAGACAAGATACCGGAGCGGGTCTAGGTAATCGGCCCCTAGAAGGCGGGAGGAACAGGCTAGGAGCGTGTTCAGACAGGCCTGGAAATACAGCCTCCAGGATAGGCAGACAAGAGAACACAGACAGGACTCAGTTCAGACACAGGAACTGAAACCGCAAGGCAGGAGACAGACAGGACTCAGTTCAGACACGGGAACAGATACCGCAAAGTAGAAGACAAAGAACGGGACCTGGCACCTTTAGAGTGCAAGCACACACTGAAAGAAACACTATGCTCAGGCAGGGATAGATGGGAGCAGCTGAGCTATATACCAGGTGACAGACAGCAATAGGCTGAGGACGCACAAGGGGTGTGACCCACAGCAGGTACAAAAAGCAGGAAGTGATCGGGCGCCGCCCTTAAGCAGCAGAAGCAGACACAAACAGACAGCATGGAGGGAAGCCAGAGAGACATTCTGGACTGGAGATCAAGTGCGCGCTCTTGCACAGTGGGAGATGGACCACCATGCAAGGACGCCGCCAGGTATGTTACAGTACCCCCCCCCCTTACGCCCCCTCTTCTTCAGGCCTGCCAGAATCTTCCGCAGGGAATTCGAGGACCAGTCGTTCACTTCAAGGAGATCACTTCCACTGTCCACAGGAAAAACTGATCTCATCTGGTTAGCTAGGATGCTACCTCCTATCCAGCCATCCTCAGCAACAGACGAAACGGGTGGAGTACCAGGAACAGCACACAAGGAAGTCTCTCTCCACATATTTTCAGGTGGCACCCCAGAGGGTACAGGAGACAACTGGAAGTCCTTCACCGGGTTGGAGGGGGACAGAGACTTGAGGGTAATCTCTGCTTCGAGGTACATCTTGTCAAGCTCACAGGAAGAAATAGACGGGTTATCAGGTACATAATGAGGAAAAGTCACTGTCTCTTTGTTATCTGGTGGTACCCCGGAGGATTCAGGAAACAACTGGAGGTCCCCCGCCGGGTCAGAAGAGTGCAGAGGCTCAGAGAAAACATCTGCTTCAGAGTACACTAGGTCGGACTCACTGGACGAAGCAGGCGAGGTATCGGGTACCGAGTATAGGAAAGTCTCAATCCATTCACCACCAGGTGGCACCCCGAAGGGTTCTGGAGACAACTGGCGGTCCTCCGCCTGGTCAGAGGGGTGTAGAGACTCACGGGTAACCTCTGCTTCAGAGTACACTAGGTCGGACTCACTGGACGAAGCAAGCGAGGTATCAGATCCAGGATATAGGAAAGTCTCTGTCCATTCACCACCAGGTGGCACCCAGAAGGGTTCTGGAGACAACTGGAGGTCCTCCGCCTGGTCGGAGGGGTGTAGAGACTCGGGAGTAACCTCTGCTTCGGAGTACACTAGGTTGGACTCACTGGACGAAGCGAGCGAGGTATCAGGTACAGAGTATAGGAGAGTCTCTGTCCTTTCGCTACCAGGTAGCACCCCGAAGGGTTCAGGAGACAACTGGAGGTCCTCCGCCTGGTCGGAGGGGTGTAGAGACTCGGGGGTAACTACCACTTTGGGGTACCCTTTGTCAGGCTCACAGGACGAAGCGGACAAAGTATTGAGTACCGGGTGTAGAGAAGTCTCTCTCCATTTGTCATCGAGTGGTATCCCGGAGGATTCAGGAGGCAACAGGGGGTCCTCCACCAGGTAGCAGAGGTGCACAGACTCTGAGGTAACCACAGCTTTGGAGCATCCTTGGACATGCACACCGGTAAAAGTGGGTGAAGCATCTGATGCCGGGTGCAGGAAGTTCTCCTGTGTGGAGTCTGGATGGGCAGAAGTCTCTTCGGGCAGTAGAACTGGTGCACTACCCACGCACATTACCCGTTGGGGCTTCTCCAGGATACAGGGAGATGAAGCTTCAGTAGGGACTTCAAGGTTGGGGTCAGGAGGTCTCAGGGAGGACAGACCCTGGCGTGACGGCTTGCCTCTACGTCTAGCACGTCTGGACTGCCTCTTGAGGTTGGGAGAAGTATTCCGGAAAGCGTAGTCACCCTGTGAGGATTCTGGGTGGGCAGTAGTCTCATTGGGCTGGAGGACTATTGCGCTACCCACACACATTACCCGTCGGGGCTGCTCCGGGATATTGGGAAGTGAAGCTTCAGCAGGGGCTTCAGGGTTAGGGTCCTCGAAGACCATACGAAAGGCCACCAGGAAGGCCTGCAGGTCAAGGACGACAGGATCCCATGCTTCCCATAGGGGGGTGACCCATTTCAAGGCATCACCCGCTAGGTAGTCAATCATAAAGGCCACTTTAGCCCAATCTGAAGGAAAATAGAGAGGGTAGGCCTTAAAGTGTAGCATGCATTGCGCCACAAATGCACGACACTGTCTTGGATCCCCATAGTAACGTGGCGGATCCGCAGGAACGAGAGCTGATAGATCCATCTGGACGGTGCGTAATTCGCCTGGAACTCAGCTAAGGAAAAAAAAATTTATTTATTTATTTTAATGCATGTATTCGCTGGAAAACTTCTCAGAGAGCGAAGGCCGTGGGGCTCAACGGGAACCATGGCCTGAGCATGCTGTTATGCACACGCCCGGACTGACTGGCGTGTGCGTGTTTATGTAGTGATTCCACTGTGCCATGAACCGGAGAGTGCCTGGAGGGGCGTAACTAAGTATCTGCCCGATCCGACCAAGGTGGCACGACGGCATACGACGCCAGTGCACCAAGGAGGAACCGAGCAGAGAGACCAGGTGCTACTCCAGGACAGACCCCGGACACGGCTGTTGACCCACACAGGGGAATACAGGAACAGACTGGTAGGCTGGCACACAGACTGGTGGGTATAGGCAGGCACAACTGGTATGCAGGCAGGGGGGTACAGGCAAGCACAGCTAGAGTGCAGACAGGGAGGCACTAGCAGGTAGGAACACAGGCGGGATAGGACCCAGTACACACTGGGACTCAGGAACAATACAGGCAGAGGGGTACAGGCAAGCACAGCTAGAGTGCAGACAGGGAGGCACTAGCAGGTAGGGACACTGGCGGGATAGGACCCAGTACACACTGGGACTCAGGGACAGAACCACAGATGTGGCGGACAAACACAGCAGAGTGAGGCCGCCCAGAGAGGTGAGCGAGAACAGGGCAGGACAAAGCCGCCTGGAGCGGTGAGCAAGAGTAGAGCAGGACAAGGCCACCAGGAGCGGTGAGCAAAGGGTCAGAGCTGAGCGAGACTGCCGGAGCAGTGAGCAAGAGTGGAGCAAGACGAGACCGCCTGGAGCGGTGAGCAAGAGTGGAGCAAGACTGCCGGAGCAATGAGCAAAAGGATAAGAGTGGAGCGAGACTGCCGGAGCAGTGAGCAAAAGGGTCAGAGCGGAGCAAGGCTGCCGGAGCAGTGAGCAAAAGGGTCAGAGCGGAGCAAGGCTGCCGGAGCAGCGAGCAAAGGAGTCAGAGCAGGCTAGAACCGCCGGAGCGGTAAGCAAAGGAGTCAGAGCAGGCTAGAACCGCCGGAGCGGTGAGCAAAGGAGTCAGAGCAGGCTAGAACCGCCGGAGCGGTGAGCAAAGGAGTCAGAGCAGGCTAGAACCGCCGGAGTGGTAAGCAAAGGAGTCAGAGCAGGCTAGAACCGCCGGAGCGGTGAGCAAAGGAGTCAGAGCAGGCTAGAACCGCCGGAGCGGTGAGCAAAGGAGTCAGAGCAGGCAAGGCTGAGCAGGGGGGACAGGGCTCTGTTCACACGGAACAGACAGGAAGGGAAAGGCAGAGCCAGATACCCACAGGGTACTTGCAGTGAAGTAGCGAGTGGACCACAAACTCACAAACGGGAGTACAGAGACAACAAGCAGGAGTTAGGTACGAGTTCAGACTCTGCAGAAAAAGGAAGGGAACGGACATAGAGGCAAAACAGGTAAAGGATAGGAGAGAGTTCAGACTGGAACTGAGTGTATGGAGGAGACCGACACTGCAGCGGAATACAGGAGCGGGTCTGGGAATACGGCCCCCAGAGAGGCAGGATGAACAGGCAAGGAGCATGTTCAGACAGGACAGACAAGATACAGGAGCGGGTCTAGGTAATCGGCCCCTAGAAGGCAGGAGGAACAGGCTAGGAGCATGTTCAGACAGGACAGACAAGATACCGGAGCGGGTCTAGGTAATCGGCCCCTAGAAGGCGGGAGGAACAGGCTAGGAGCGTGTTCAGACAGGACAGACAAGATACCGGAGCGGGTCTAGGTAATCGGCCCCTAGAAGGCGGGAGGAACAGGCTAGGAGCGTGTTCAGACAGGCCTGGAAATACAGCCTCCAGGATAGGCAGACAAGAGAACACAGACAGGACTCAGTTCAGACACAGGAACTGAAACCGCAAGGCAGGAGACAGACAGGACTCAGTTCAGACACGGGAACAGATACCGCAAAGTAGAAGACAAAGAACGGGACCTGGCACCTTCAGAGTGCAAGCACACACTGAAAGAAACACTATGCTCAGGCAGGGATAGATGGGAGCAGCTGAGCTATATACCAGGTGACAGACAGCAATAGGCTGAGGACGCACAAGGGGTGTGACCCACAGCAGGTACAAAAAGCAGGAAGTGATCGGCCGCCGCCCTTAAGCAGCAGAAGCAGACACAAACAGACAGCATGGAGGGAAGCCAGAGAGACATTCTGGACAGGAGATCAAGTGCGCGCTCTTGCACAGTGGGAGATGGACCACCATGCAAGGACGCCGCCAGGTATGTTACACTTATTATATATGTGACTGACATGTTTCTATCTATATAATCTATGTGTGATGCTCTATTCTGTCTGTTATAAATTGTCGGGTACCGCTGCTGAATTGCCGGCCGGCTTTCTTAAAGAGACGGTGCATGAAAACACTATTATTTTTTTTAATAAATCCTTTACACTAAATGACAAGTACAGTAAGCAACACTGTCACTGTACTTCATATATATGTGACTGACATGTTTCTATCTATCTAATCTATGTGTGATGCTCTATTCTGTCTGTTATAAATTGTCGGGTACCGCTGCTGAATTGCCGGCCGGCTTTTTTAAAGAGACAGTGCATGAAAACACTATTATTTTTTTTAATAAATCCTTTACACTAAATGACAAGTACAGTAAGCAACACTGTCACTGTACTTCATATATATGTGACTGACATGTTTCTATCTATATAATCTATGTGTGAAGCTCTATTCTTTCTGTTGTAAATTGTCGGGTACCGGTGTATGCGCTGATGAATTGCCGGCTTTTCGCATAATACCTTCTACATTATTCTTAGTTGTTTTACTTCATGTAGAATTAACCTACAAGGAAAGAAAGGGTTTATTTTCATTCCGATATTAGTGTCCCATTGACTTGCATTGGTTTCCGGTATCAGAATCGGCGATATCCGATACTTTTTGAGTATCGATTCGATCCAATCCGATACGATATTTCCTGATATCGGAAGGTATAGCTCAACACTAATGATCACCCTTAAGCCTTCGTTTTTCCACAGTTAATAACCCCAAGTGTAATAACCTGTCTTGGTATTGCAGACCCCCCAGTCCTCTAATAACCTTGGTCGCTCTTCTCTGCACCCGCTCTAGTTCAGCTATGTCTTTCTTATACACCGGAGACCAGAACTGTACACAGTATTCTAAGTGTGGTCGCACTAGTGACTTGTATAGAGGTAAAATTATGTTTTCATCATGAGCATCTATGCCTCTTTTAATGCATCCCATTATTTTATTTGCCTTTGCAGCAGCTGCCTGACACTGGCCACGAAACGTGAGCTTGTCGTCCACCAATACACCCAGGTCTTTTTCAGTGACAGTTTTGCCCAGTGTTTTACAATTAAGCATATAATTGTACATTTTATTTCCTCTGCCCAAGTGCATTACCTTACATTTATCCCCATTAAAGCTCATTTGCCATTTATCAGCCCAAGCTTCTAGTTTATATAGATCCTCTGGTAATATAAAATTGTCCTCCTCTGTATTGATTACCCTGCAGAGTTTAGTGTCATCTGCAAATATTGAAATACTACTCTGTATGCCCCCTACAAGATCATTAATAAATATGTTAAAAAGAAGGGGGCCCAATACTGACCCCTATGGTACCCACTGTTAACTGAGACCCAGTCTGAGTGTTTTCCATTAATAACCACCCTTTGTTTCCTATCACTGAGCCAGTTCTTAACCCACATACATATATTATCCCCTATCACCATTGTTCTCATTTTATGTATCAACCTTCTGTGTGGAACCGTATCAAAAGCTTTTGAAAAGTCCATATACACAACATCCACTGCATTTCCTTGGTCCAGTCCAGAACTTGCCTCCTCATAAAAGCTGATCAGATTAGTCTGACAGGAACGGTCCCTCGTAAACCCATGTTGATATTGGGTCATGAGGTTATTCTTCTTCAGATAGTCTATTATAGCATCTCTTAGGAAACCCTCCAGGATTTTACCCACAGTAGAGGTTAAGCTTACTGGCCTATAATTTCCAAGTTCAGTTTTTGTCCCCTTTTTGAATATTGGCACCACATTTGCTATACGCCAGTCCTGTGGCACAGACCCTGTTATTATGGAATCTTTAAAGATCAAAAATAATGGTCTATCTATGACGTTACTTAATTCCTGCAGTACTCGCGGGTGTATCCCATCCGGGCCCGGGGATTTGTCAACTTTAGTGATTTTTAGACGCCGCCGTACTTCCTGCTGGGTTAAGCAAGTGACATTTAATGGAGAATTTTTGTTATCACTAATCATGTTTTCTGTCATGCGATTTTCTTGTGTAAATACTTGTAGCGTCGGCGTCCCTGCCTCCTGCTAGGCAGGGACGCCGTTTCCCTCACCTCTCCGCTCCGTGCCCGGCAGCTTCCTCCCGCTCTGCTGGCTCCCCCTCTCTTAAAGGGGCCGCGCGCGCCGTCCTAAGGAGTTCCCGGCCAATGGCCGGAGGACCTCACCATATATAAGGCACCTCCTCCAAAATGGAGGTGCCCGAGCAATTTTGTTGCAAAGCCTTTCAACTCTGCTTCAGCCCTCAGGTCCCGTTACCAGATACCTGCCAGATCTCTGCTTGATTCCTACCTCATTCCTGTCTATCTGCTTGCATTCCTGCGGTCCGAAAGTCTGCCTACCAACACCTGTCAGTCTGTCTATGGATCTGCCTGCCCGCTCACCTGCCTGTCCAGAGACTCTTGACCGCTCACCTGGGAGCGCTCACCTGCTATCTGTCTGCTAGCCTACCTGGAGGCTCAGCCGTCACTTGCCGTGACCACCTGCCTGTCCAGAGACTCTTGCCCGCTCACCTGGGAGCGCTAACCTGCTACCTGCCTGCTAGCCTACCTGGAGGCTCTGCTGTCACTTGCCGTGACCACCTGCCTGTCTAGAGACTCTTATCCTGCTGTCACTTGCCGTGACCACCTGCCTGTCTAGAGACTCTTACCCTGCTGTCACTTGCCGTGACCATCCGCCTGTCAAGAGACTGTCCCCGTCACTTGCCGTGACCTCCTGCCCTTCTACCCAGAGACTGTCCCTGTCACTTGCTGTGACTACCTGCCCACCTTCCCTGGGAGCCACCCGCTTCCTTACAAGGACTTCCCCTTTGTATAGTTGCTCAGAGGTTTCACCTCCCAGACCCGTTACAATACTGTTGAAAAAAATCATTTAGCATATTGGCTTTTTCCTCATCCTCATCCCCCATTTCACCCAGACTATTGTTAAGGGGGCCAACACTATCATTTTTTAGTTTTTTACTATTTATGTAGTTTAAGAATATTTTGGGATTATTTTACATCTCTCTCTGTCTCAATGTTTGCTGCCTTGATTTTTTTTTTACAGAATTTATTTAATTTTCTGTATTTATTTAATGCATCATCACTACCTACTTGCTTTAGTTCTCTAAATGCTTTATTTTTGTCACTTATTGCGCCCCTTACAGCTCTATTTAGCCATAGTGGTTTCCTCCTATTTCTAGCATGTTTATTCCCAGAGGGTATATATTGTGCACAGGTCCTATTCAGGATGCTAATAAATGTCTCCCATTTGCTTTGTGTAGTTTTATGTCTCAGGATATCGTCCCTGTTTAGTGCACTAAGATCATCTCTCAACCATTGGAAATTTGCCTTCCTGAAGTTTAGTGTCCTTGTAACCCCTCTACTACACATCTTATTAAAGGATACATGAAAACTTATTATTTTGTGATCACTATTACCCAAGTGACCCCCAACTCGTATATTTGATATGCAGTCTGGCCTGTTGGTTAATATTAGGTCTAGCAGTGCCCTCCTTCTTGTTGGGTCCTGAACCAGTTGTGAAAGGTAATTGTCTCTCATAGTTGTCAAAAACCTATTACCTTTGCTTGAACTACAGGTTTCTGTTCCCCAATGTAGTTCAGGGTAGTTGAAGTCTCCCATAATAATGACTTCTCCTTGAGTCGCTGCTTCATCTATTTGCTTTACAAGGATATTCTCTGCTGCTTCCATTATTTTTGGAGACTTATAACAAACCCCTATCAGTAATTTATTATTTTTCCCCCTCCCCTTATCTCCACCCACAGAGACTCTACATTTTCATTAGATTCACATATATTCTCATGCAAGATGGGTTTTAAGGATGATTTTACATATAAACCCCCCCCCCCCCTCGCTTGTTTGTACCGTCATTTCTGAACAGACTATAGCCCTGTAAATTAACTGCCCAGTCATGGCTCTCATCCAGCCACGTCTCAGATATCCCCACCATGTCATAATTATTTTCCAACAAAATGAATTCTAATTCATCCATTTTGTTGATGAGGCTTCTGGCATTAGTGTACATGCATATTATGTATCTCTCTGTACCTCTATTCCTTCTTACTATATTGATTGTTCTAACCCCACCCCCAATTTCTTTATTTGTGCCCAGGTCACTATCTGCACTATCTTCCCTACCTATAAAATGAATACCCTCTCCCCCAATCCCTAGTTTAAACACTCCTCCAACCTTCTAGCCATTTTCTCCCCCAGCACAGCTGCACCCTCCCCATTGAGGTGCAGCCCGTCCCTAGCGTAGAACCTGTAGCCAACTGAGAAGTCGTCCGCTGGGTCCTCAGCAGCCCATCCCAGTAATTAAGACTTTGGAGTGGCCTAGTCATTCCTGACCTTAATCTGATTGAGAGGCTGTAGCATGACCTTAAAAAGGCGGTTCATGCTCGTAAACCCTCCAATGTGGCTGAATTACAACAATTTTGCAAAGATGAGTAGCCAAAATTCCTTCAGAGCGTTGAAAAGACTCATTGCCAGTTATCGCAAAAATGTAGAACTTTTTTTAGACCCCCTAGAGTTTGCGATTGTTCAATCACTGTTTTTCTTTATTTTTTTAACAATTTTTTTTATTACAATTTTGTAGTCCCTGTATAGGATACAACATATTGAAGTATATTAGTAGTTAGGCCGTGTTTAGAGGAGCGTACTTCACGGTCCGTATACAGACTGACCTTATGAGGCTGTATGTTTGGGTCAGGTAACCCACGGCCAACCCGGGCATTGTGGTCCATATACGGACTGTGAAATACACCGGTCTCATCTCAGCCTTATCAACATTTGTGTTGGTGGTTTAGGGATGCTTTTGTTTTTATTTATTTATTTTACTCACTTATAAAGCACCATTAATTCCACAGCACTTTACATACATTATCATCGCTGTCCCCATTGGGGCTCACAATCTAAATTTCCTATCAGTATGTCTTTGGAAAAAAAGTTTTGCCCACTTGGAGCCACCTCCTATGAAGCCCAGGGGAACAGTGGCCTGGCTGCAGTGGTAATCCTATCAACACGACTGTTGGGATCCCTGGTATTACTCTTCTCACTTCATGGTCACCTGCAAGTACCGATCCTTACTCTGCAAGGGATTTTGGAGAAAATAGACCCACTTGATTTAGTTGCGGACCACCCATAGACTTTAAATTTCCCAGCTGTCCACACTTTACTCTGCACTAACGCACCAAAACGTCACCACATAGTATAGCAGGAGATCATGAACCGGTTTTATTTTTCCATTAAATTCATTCATTTTTTAAGTTTTTTTTTCCGGTTTTTAGCATTTTTTGGGTGTGAGCAACCGCGTGGGTGCAGTTGTCATAATCTGGACATTTAATTAACCCCTTTCTGACGTAAAGCATAATAATACATCCCTGTGGCCTGGGTCTTAATGACCAGGTACGTATATATACGTCTCGTCTATTGCGCCCGCACAGAGGTTGTGCGGGCGCGATCGCCACCGGGTGTCCGGCACTTTAACCCCCTAAATGCTGCATTTAACGAGTGAGCAGAGAGACAAAAGCCCCTCTGCTCTTGGATCGGAGACCATGCGACGTCATCACGGGGTCCCGATCGTTGCCATGGTGATCCGATGTCGTGATGACTACATCCAGGTCATCAGGCACTAGCAAGGTAGTTTGATCATGCGCAGTGCATGATCAAACTATCTTGTGTCTGCAGAACTGACAGTTATGACGTATAGCAGTGATCCTGCACTGCTACTCCATATAACTGCGATCAGACTGCAGAAAGTGAAAGTCCCATATTGGGACTAAGTAAAAAAGTGAAAGAAAAGTAAAAAAAGCTGCAAAATTATTTTTTAAAAATACTAATATATATATATATATATATATATATATATATGTTGCACACATAAATAAATATTATTATGAAAAAAAAACAATAAAAGTACAAATATTTGGTATCACCGCGTCCGGAACAACCTGACCTATAAAACTGTACCACTAGTAAACCCCTTTAGTGAACACGGTAAAAAATATAATCAAAAAACGATACTTTATCATCATACCGCCGAACAAAAAGTGGAATAAAGCAAGATCAAAAAGACGAATGTAAATAAAAATAGTACCGCTAAAAACATCACCTTGTCCCGCAAAAAACAAGCCGCCACACAGCTCCAACAGCTAAAAAATAAAAGAAGTTATAGCTCTCAGAATAAAGTTATGCAAAAAAAATATTTTTTTCTATAAAAGTTTTTATTGTGCAAAAGCACCAAAACATAAAAAAACTATATAAATGTGATACCACTGTAATCGTACTGACCCGAAGAATAAAGCTGTCTTATCAATTTTACCACACGCGGAACGGCATTAAAAAAAACAAAAACCTGAATTGCTGTTTTTTGTTTATTCTGCCTCCTAAAAATCGGAATAGAAAGTGATCAAAAAGTGTCAAGTGCCCGAAAATGGTACCAATAAAAACGTCAACTTGTCCCGCAAAAAAACAAGCTGTCACATGACTGTCGGCCGAAATATGGAAAAATTATAGCTCTCAAAATATGGGGATGCAAAAACCAGGGCTGTGGAGTCGGGAGTTGTGGAGTCGGAGCCCATTTTGGTGGAGTCGGAGTTGAAGTCGGTATAAAATGTACTGACTCCGACTCCTAAAATATATAATAAATTGGGTACAGTAGTTCAGTGTAGTTTGTGGGGAATATTTTTTTCATAAGAATTTGGGAAAGTTATGAAATGTCCTATAAATGTCTGTCCTATTCTTGATCTAAGGGTCTAGACGTTTAGCTGAGATGAATCTGTGCTACAGTAATTTATCACTTAAACATGAGCCATGTATGAGGGAGTCGGAGTCGTGAAATCGGTCACATGGAAATTGAGGAGTCGGAGGTTTGGCTTACCGACTCCACAGCCCTGGCAAAAACTAGTCTTTGCAAAAAAAAAAAAGCGTTTTTAGTGTGTGACAGCAGCCAAACATAAAAACCCGATATAAATCTGGTATCACTGTAATCGCACCGACCCGAAGAATGAAGTCGTCTAATCACTTATACTGCACGAGGAAAGGCGTAAAAAATAAATAAAACCAATTCTTCACTTGCTCCTGATTTGTTCATACCACCTCCCAAAAGATCGCAGTATGGCTCGGCTCACAGTTATCCTGCGCTCTACGATGAGTGCTTACACTGGGGTTTCTGTGTAAATCTCTGAAATACGTGATTCAGACGGTAACCCTGGCAGAAGAATCCCAGTAATGAGGCAGATGGAGGCACCGTGGACGCCGTCTGGCCTGTGATTCCACGGTGTCCATCTTTTTATTAAGCGTGCATAAAAGTGCTGTCGGACACAGTTTTGTCAACCTCTGAAAAAAAAGGACACCACTAAACAGAGGTCAGACGGAGTCTAGAATAACTCTGCTGTCTTATTATAGTGAATGGATCCCGCAGGGCTTCATCTGAATCACGTCACTCAGAGATTTAAATGGAAACCCCGATATCAGTGCTCAGCGTAGAGCACAGGATAAATGGGAACATTTTACATAACAGTTTGGATCACAATAAAAGCTTTGACTCAATCCACAAAAAAAGGAAGTCCCCACTCAGGTCCCTCAACTATTAACGGAAATATAGGGGGCTTCCGCGTTACTAGTAGAACAATGGCTCTGGAAAAGCAAAATGGCCCCTGCCCCCCAAAAGAAATTCAGCAAATTCTGTGCTCCCAAATACAAATTCCCACCTCCCTTTTAAGCCCCACAGTGTGCCTAAACCGCAGTTATAATCCATGTTTGGCATTTCTGTAGTGATGAGAGCTAATTTACAGATGCATGCCTCCAGAAGCACGAGCTGGGCATAATGTACTGGTCACTACAATGTACTGGTCGTTACAACATACTGGTCATTACAACGGCAGTTTGCAATTTTCACTCAGCAGCATCCACTGCTGCTTGTTTCTGGAAAACACCCATGTAGTTAAAATTCTCACTACACCTGTAGATAAATTCCCAAAAGGGTATAATTTCCAAAATGTGGTCACTTGAGGGGGATTCTGCTCTTCTATCACTTAGGGCAGTGTTCCCCAACTCCAGTCCTCAGGACCCACCAACAGATCATGTTTTCAGGATTTCCTTAGTATTGCACAGGTGATGGAATTATTGCCTGTGCAGGTGATGCAATTATCAGCTGTGCAATACTAAGAAAATCCTGAAAACATGGCCTGTTGGTGGGTCCTGAGGACTGGAGTTGAGAACCACTGACTTAGGGTCTCTTATATGGAGTCTGCATACTATTCTGGGAAAATCTGCGCTCCAGGAGGCAAATAGCGCTGTCCCTCCCGAGTCTCGACGTGTGGCTAAGCAGTACTGTACAGAGTCTGAGTTTCAAAATGTCACTCCTTCCTTTCTGAGCCCTGCCGTGCGCCCAAACAATAGTTTTCCCCCACATATAGGGTATCTGCGTGTTCAGGAGAAATTGCACAACAAATTTGGGGGTCCACTTTCTCCTGTTACCCTTGTGAAAATATTTTTTTGGGGGCTAAAATAACATTTTTGTGCAAAAAATTAAATTTCTTTTATTTTCACAAGTCAACGTTATAATTTTCTGTGAAGCACTTGGTGGTTCAAGGTGCTCACCACACATCTAAATAAATTCATTGGGGGTCTAGTTTCCAAAAAGGGGGCACTTGTTGGGCATTTCCACTGTTTAGGCGCATCAGGGGTTCTGCAAAAGCGACATGACGCCCGCAGACAATTCCACCAAAGTCTGCATTCCAAAACATCACTCCTTCCCTTCCAAGCCCTGACGTGCGCCCAAACAGTAGTACCCTATGGGGTATCAGCATACTCAGGAGAAATTGCAACATTTGGGGTCCAAGTTCTCCTGTTACCCTTGTGAAAATAAAAAATTGAGGCTAAAAGAACATTTTGTGGAAAAAAAGTGATTTTTTATTCTTTTATTTTCATGGCTCTACGTCATAAACTTTTGTGAAACACTTGAGGGGTTCAAAGTGCTCGCCACACATCTAGATAAGTTCCTTAAGGAGTCTAGTTTCAAAAATGGTGTCACTTGTGGGGGATTTCCACTGTTTAGGCACATCAGGGGCTCTCCAAACGTGACATGGCGTCCGCTGTCAATTCCAGCGAGTTTTGCGTTGAAAAAGCCAAATAGCGCTCCTTCCCTTCCGAGCCCTGCCGTGCGCCCAAACAGTGGTTTTCTCCCATATATGAGGTATCCGCGTACTCAAGGGGAAATTGCACAACAAATTTTGGGGTCCATTTTTTTTCTTGTTACCCCTGTGAAAATAAAAAAAAAATTGGGTCTAAAGTAAAATTTTTGTGAAAAAAAGTTAAACGTTCATTGTTTTCTTCCACATTCCAAAAATTCCTGTGAAGCACCTGAAGGGTTAATAAAGTTCTTGAATGTGGTTTTGAGCACCTTGAGGGGTGCAGTCTTTAGAATGGTGTCACTTTGGGGTATTTTCTGTCATATAGACCCCTTCAAATGTGATGTGGGCCCTAAAAAAAATGTTTTTGTAAATTTTGGAAAAATGAGAAATCGCTGGTCAACTTTTAACCCTTATAACTTCCTAACAAAAAAAAAAATTTGGTTCCAAAATTGTGCTGATGTAAAGTAGACATGTGGGAAATGTTATTTAGTAACTATTTTGTGTGACATATTTCTCTGATTTAAGGACATGAAAATTGAAAGTCTGAAAATTGTGAAATTTTCAAAATTTTCTCCAAATTTCCATTTTTTTCACAAATAAACTTAAGTGATATCAAAGAAATGTTACCACAATCATGAAGTACAATATGTCACGAAAAAACATTCTCAGAATCAGCGGGATCCGTTGAAGCGTTCCAGAGTAATTACTTAATAAAGTGACAGTGGTCAGAATTGTAAAAATTTACTGGGTCATTAACGTGCAAACCACCCTTGGGGGTAAAGGGGTTAATTTGTGCCTTTTAGAAAAAAAATTGCAGCTGTAGACCAATGTGAGGAGGGTTCAGGGACATTTTACCCAAACAAAAGCAGAAAACCCATTGCTCTCCCAGTTTCCTGCCGCGCTGTGTGCACTGGGCCACAGGCAGCCGCACTCCGGGAACACACGGGGAATTCTGCTCATCTGCTGCCTTCACATGAGGCCTGCAGATTGCAGAATTTCCAGAATATTCCCAGCAGTCACACCACGTGACACCGCGCTGCCGACGCGCTGACGTCACTGGTTGGCAAGAGCAGAGCGATTTACGCGCTTCCTCCTCTAAGCGCTTTCATTCCGTCATTCATGCCAACCATAACATGACCGCCGTTGACGTTACGCACAGCCGCACTAGTGTCGCCGCGTCGTCTCCGCCTTCTTTCAAGTTAGTGCGTCGGCTCCGGCGGACGTCAGTTCCTGTAGGAGAGGAGGCCGGAGACGGACGCGGGTGAGAGCGGACAGGTGTGTGCGGTGAGAGGCGGCCGGCGGGCTGTGCTGGGGATGGCGGCAGGATGCGGCCTGGTCAGGAAGGCTTGTCCGCTGTGGCGTCCCCTCGGCGCTCTGCGGCTGGGGGTGTGGTGATTCCTCCGCAGAGGCCGCTGGGCGGGCGAGGGCACCAGGGATGGCGCAGAGGGGTCGCTCATTCTTCGGGGTCTTCAGTCATACTCCCATCATCCCGTGTCCTTCCTCTGGATCCATGGTGATAAGTTTCATGCAGCAGAAATTACAGGGGTGCTGTCACCTGGGAAAGCGCTGATACCTGCAGATATAGGGTTAATCTACCATGCTGCTCAGACTCAGCGTGGGAAATAATAAAGGTATATACAGTCCCGAGCGCTGCTGGCTGTCAGTCCTCTGGGGGCGGCGTGGGGAGTGGCTGTCAGTCCTGGAGGGGGCGGCGCGGGGAGCGGCTGTCAGGCCTAGGGGGGGCGGCGGGGGGAGCGGCTGTCAGGCCTGGGGGGGGGCGGCGTGGGGAGCTGCTGTCAGGCCTGGGGGGGGGCGGCGTGGGGAGCAGCTGTCAGGCCTGGGGGGGGCGGCGTGGGGAGCAGCTGTCAGGCCTGGGGGGGGCGGCGCGGGGAGCGGCTGTCAGACCTGGGGGGGCGGCGCGGGGAGCTGCTGTCAGGCCTAGGGGGGGTTAGAGCGGGGAGCGACTGTCAGGCTTAGGGGGGGTTTGAGCGGGGGGCGGTGTGGGGAGTGTCTGTCAGCCCTAGCGGGGGGGGGCGGCGTGGGGAGCGGCTGTGAGGCCTGGGGGGGGCGGCGTGGGGAGCAGCTGTCAGGCCTGGGGGGGGGAGCTGCTGTCAGGCCTGGGGGGGGGCGGCGCGGGGAGCGGCTGTCAGGCCTGGGGGGGCGGCGCGGGGAGCGGCTGTCAGGCCTGGGGGGGGCGGCGCGGGGAGCGGCTGTCAGGCCTGGGGGGGGCGGCGCGGGGAGCGGCTGTCAGGCCTGGGGGGGGCGGCGCGGGGAGCGGCTGTCAGGCCTGGGGGGGGCGGCGCGGGGAGCTGCTGTCAGGCCTAGGGGGGGTTAGAGCGGGGAGCGGCTGTCAGGCTTAGGGGGGGTTAGAGCGGGGGGCGGCGTGGGGAGTGTCTGTCAGCCCTAGGGGGGTGGGGGGAGCGGCGCTGGGAGCGGCTGTGAGGCCTGGGTGGGGGGAGCGACTGTGAGGCCTGGGGGGCAGCGCAGCTTTCAGTCTTGGTGGCACTGTACTATAATGTTTGGACCCCCACAGCCTTGGTGACAGCTGGACTAAAAAAAAAAAAAACCTTCATAATTTTTTATTGGAGCCACTAAAAAAAATTTTAGTAATAAGTGATCAAAGTGTCGTATCAATAAAAATGTCAGCTCAGGGCACCAAATATGACCCCCATAGCTGCAGGCCACATTATTTTCCCTAACTTTTTTCAACCCTCAAATAAATAAAATCTATACACACACTCATACACACCTTCTGCATCGCACTGACCTGGAGGATCATGATGTCAGGTCATTTTTTTCCTGCATAATGAAAGCTGTAAAAGACTGTTAAAATTGTGTTGTTTTTTTTTCTGCACATTCTATGATTGGTGCTGTTCTAATCTAACAGTCATTCTGAAAATATTGCCAAGCCCTCTTGTGAAAGTCGGTTTTGTCTACGGAGAAATACGAGAAGGAAAGGAAAAAATAAAAACAGAAATTACTTGGTTGGGAAGATGTTCAAGGGGTCATCTGTGTAGAGCAAGTTCTCACTACTGATGACCTGTTATGTCAGGGAGGGTCTGACCGCTGAGACCCCCGGTGTTTTCCTAAAAGGAGTAGTTTTCTTGTATCTTTGCTGCCGCTCTGTTCAGTCTGTATTGTTCATAGCCGCTTTCTCCGACTACCCAATAGACAACAAGTGGAGCGCTGTTGTGGGCTCCAGTCGTCTGACCCCCAGCAATCCTCCTGTTGTATCAGCTTGGTACCATTTCAATTTTATTAAGTGATAAAATGTTACTAAGGTGATGATTAGGACTCCCAGGAATACTGTGTCCCATGCACACTCGAGCTGCATTTAAAGGGGTTGTCTACAGTCATGGCCAAAAGTTTTGAGAATGACACCAAAATTATATTTTCACATGATCTGCTGGCCTCTGGTTTTTATTAGTGTTTGTCTGATGTTTATATCACATACAGAAATATAATTGCAATCATATTATGAGTACCAATAGGTTATATTGACAGTTAGAATGAGTTAATGCAGCAAGTCAATATTTGCAGTGTTGCCCCTTCTTCTTCAAGACCTCTGTAAGGGTATGTGCACACGATGCAGAAATGCTCAGGATTTTTTCCTGAGCGTTTCTGCATCTCTCTGGCAGGAAAAAACGCATGCGGATTGTACATGCGGTTTCCTGCCAGGGACATGCGGAAATGAAGCGGTCTTCACTTTCATTTCCGCATGCGGGTTGACAAGGGCTTCCCAAGCGATTTTAGCATCACTTGGAAAGTGCTTGTCAACTTTACACTATATAAATCCATGCAACCGGCATGGATTTATATAGTGTGTGAATGTCAAAAAATAAAAAATAAATCTATACTTTACCCTCTGATGGCCCCCGGTGTCCTGCTTCATCGGTCCCGGCTGCCGGCAGTGAAGACTGTAGGACCTTCCGACGTCAGCGTCACGTGACCCGTCACATGACTCTGACGTCAGCGAAGGTCCTTCATTCAACCGCGAAGTGCGCGGGAAGCCGGCAGGACGCAGCGCGGGCCGTCAGAAGGTGAGAATATATATATTTTTTATTTTATTCTTTTTTTTTTAATGGTACCTGGGTCTGGATGAGAGTCCTCTCCTCCACACCCGGGTACCATCCGCACATTAGACCGCATGAAAAGCGCATCAACACATACAGTGATGCGGATTCCATGCGGTCTAATGCAAGTCAATGGCGCCAAAAGAGCAGCGTTTCCGCAAAATTAATTGACATGCTGCGGATTTTTGACCGCAGCGTTTACGCTGCGGAAAAATCCGCATCATGGGCACAGCACATGCGGATTTCCATTGGGGAACATTGCTGCCCTTCTACCATGCGTTTTTCATGCGTTTCCGCGGCGTTTACGCAACTGCAAAAACGCCGCGGAAACGCATGAAAAACGCATCGTGTGAACTCAGTCTAATTCTCCCTGGCATGCTCTTAATCAACTTTTGGACCAAATCCTGACTGATAGCAGTCCTTTCTTGCATAATCAATGCTTGCATTTTTCCAGAATTTGTTGGTTTTTGTTTGTCCACCCGTCTCTTGATGATTGACCACAAGTTCTCAATGGGATTAAGATCTGGGGAGTTTCCAGGCCATGGACCCAAAATCTCTGTTTTGTTCCATGAGCCATTTAGTTATCACCTTTGCTTTATGGCAAGGTGCTCCATCATGCTGGAAAAGGCATTTTTGGGCGCCAAACTGCTCTTGGACGGTTGGGAGAAGTTGCTCTTGGAGGACATTCTGGTACCATTCTTTATTCATGGCTGTGTTTTTAGGCAAGACTGTGAGTGAGCCGATTCTCTTGGCTGAGAAGCAACCCCACACATGAATAGTTTCAGGATGCTTTACAGTTGGCATGAGACAAGACTGGTGGTAGCGCTCACCTCTTGTTCTCCGAATAAGCTGTTTTCCAGATGTCCCAAACAATCGAAAAGGGGATTCATCAGAGAAAATGACTTTGCCCCAGTCCTCAGCAGTCCGCTCCCTGTACCTTTTGCAGAATATCAGTCGGTCCCTGATGTTTTTTCTGGAGAGAAGTGGCTTATTTGCTGCCCTCCTTGAAACCAGCCCTTGCTCAAAGAGTCTCCGCCTCACAGTGCGTGCAGAAGCACTCACACCAGCCTGCTGCCATTCCTGAGCAAGCTCGGCACTGCTGGTAGTCCGATCCCGCAGCTGAAACAGTTTTAAGATACGGTCCTGGCGCTTGCTGGTCTTTCTTGGGCGCCCTGGAGCCTTTTTGACAACAATGGAAGCTCTCTCCTTGAAGTTCTTGATGATGCGATTGATTGTTGACTGAGGTGCAATCTTTGTAGCTGCGATACTCTTCCCTGTTAGGCCATTTTTATGCAGTGCAATGATGGCTGCACGTGTTTCTTTAGAGATAACCATGGTTAACTGAAGAGAAACAATGATACCAAGAACCAGCCTCCTTTTTAAAGTGTCCAGTGATGTCATTCTTACTTAATCATGATTGATTGATCGCCAGCCCTGTCCTCATCAACACCCACACCTGTGTTAATGGATCAATCACTAAAACGATGTTAGCTGCTCCTTTTAAGGCAGGACTGCAATGATGTTGAAATGTGTTTTGGGGGTTAAAGTTCATTTTCTGGGCAAATATTGACTTTGCAAGTACAGTAATTGCTGTTAAGCTGATCACTCTTTGACATTCAGGAGTATATGCAAATTGCCATTACAAAAATGAAGCAGTAAACTTTGGAAAAATTACTATTTGTCTCATTCTCAATACTTTTGGCCATGACTGTATTACTGTGTAACCTTGTCTTAACCAGGATAAAAAAAAATTATATATATAACCTGGTACCGGCCTCATCCACCTGCCTACTGTATTGCAGTTACCAGCCTCGCAGATGGAGAGGCCTCTGTTTAAGCCATTAATTAGCAATAGACAATGTACAAATCGACCACTAGTCATTCACAGCCCCAGTCATGTGGACCACCCTGTACGGGGCGACGTGCTGCCGACAGACTGCAGATGAGTAATGTGAAGCACCCGCTCAGTGCGGCCACGTCTCAGACTTTCCTTCCATCGTGTTGTCCTTGTAAGTGATATTTTTAAAGTCACAGCGACACCGGACACCGCGATCGCCGCTGGCTGGTGTCTGTTTTCCTTTATATAAGGATGCCCTTTATTTCAAACATACAGCACAATAGAATTCACACAACACCATTGCTCGTGCAGGTTTATTAATATGGATTATACATTATTTATGTTTTAGAACACATGTAAAAATATTTTTAAGTAGACGACCCTTTTAATTTATTGAAATTGGCCACATCTGTGTGTGTGTGTGTATATATATATATATATATATATATATATATATATATATATATATATATATATATATATATATATATATATATATATATATATATATATATATATATATATATATATATATATATTTTTTTTTTTACCAGTTTTATAATTCCCCCCATTGTGTACTAATGCTCGGTGGGAGCGGCAGACCCCACAGTTGGTAAGCCTTAATCACAGCTGCTGTGATACTGTAATCAACAGGAAAATAACGATTTACACAGGGCTGCCGGAAAGTGCACACTATGCAGACCATGTTCTGTAAAACCACAGCGCGTCCTAACGGTTGCACTTACTGCAGGGCTTCTCTCCCACCCTCTCAAGGGCGTTAAACCACAGCAATATGGAAAAACTGCCCTTGTGGTTTTTCATTGAAACGGCTTAATGAACATTTCCTAGAGCTGCTTCTTTAACCAGTTCAGGACCCGGCTATCTCTCCCATTCCTGACATTTACTTTTGACATGGCTTATCTCTAGATTGAATCACATATATATAAAAAAAATGTGAAAAATACTTTTTCTATTTTTCATTACATCCCCCCACCCCCCAAAAAATACTTATTTCCTTCACTGTATAAATTATTTGATCCTTTGCTATTTTTGTAAGTTTTCCCACTGACAAAAACATGAACAGTCTATAATTTTAACATTGAGAGAGAGAATATCCCCAAAAAAATCATGAAAATCACATTGTATAAATTAGATAAATTTATTTGCATTTTGCAGTGAGAAATAAGTATTTGATCCCCTACAAACCATTATGAGTTCTGGCTCCTACAAACCAGTTAGACGCTCCTAATCAACTCGTTACCTACATTAAAGACAGCTGTCTTACATAGTCACCTGTATAAAAGACTCCTGTCCACAGACTCAATTAGTCAGTAAGACTCTAACCTCTACAACATGGGCAAGACCAAAGAGGTTTCTAAAGATGTCAGGGACAAGATCATAGACCTGCACAAAGCTGGAATGAGATACAAAACCATAAGTAAGACGCTGAGTGAGAAGGAGACAACTGTTGGTGCAATAGTAAGAAAATGGAAGAAATACAAAATGACTGTCAATCGACATCGATCTGGGGCACCATGCAAAATCTCACCTTGTGGGGTATCCTTGATCATGAAGAAGGTGAGAGATCAACCTAAAACTACACGGGGGGAACTTGTTAATGATCTCAAGGCCACTGGGACCACAGTCACCAAGAAAACCATTGGTAACACATTACACCTTAAAGGTTTAAAATCCTGCAGTCCCCGCAAGGTCCCCCTGGTCAAGAAGGCACATGTGCAGGCCCGTCTGAAGTTTACCAGTGAACACCTGGATGATTCTGTGAGTTATTGGGAGAAGGTGCTGTGGTCAGATGAGACAAAAATTAAGCTCTCTGGCATTAACGCAACTCGCCGTGTTTGGAGGAAGAGAAATGCGTCCTATGACTCAAAGAACACCGTCCCCACTGTCAAGCATGGAGGTGGAGAATGGATTATTATTGTGCCATTTATTCCATGGCGCTTTACATGTGAGAGCTATGTACCGTAAAATCCTGAGTGACGACCTCCGCCAGGACATTAAAAATAGGTCGTGGCTGGGTCTTCCATTAAGACAATGACCCAAAGCATACAACCAAGGCATCAAAGGAGTGGCTCAAAAAGAAGCACAGTAAGGTCATGGAGTGGTCTAGCCAGTCTCCAGACCTTAATCCCATAGAAAACTTATGGAGGGAGTTGAAGCTCCTAGTTGCCAAGCGACAGCCTCAAAATCTGAATGATTTAGAGATGATCTGCTAAGAGGAGTGTACCAAAACGCCTCCTGACATGTGCGCAACCCTCATCATCAAGTACAAAAAACCTCTGACTGCTGTGCTTGCCACCAAGTATTAAGTGTTGTTTGCCAGAGGGATCAAATACTTATTTCTCACTGCAAAATGCAAATACATTTATCTAATTTATACAATGTGATTTTCATGATTTTTTTTTTGGATATTCTATCTCTCAATGTTAAAATTAACCTACCCTTAAAATTATAGACTGTTCATGTCTTTGTCAGTGGGCAAACTTACAAAAACAGCAAGGGATCAAATAATTATTTCCTTCACTGTATATATAATTTTTTTTTTTCTTCATTCTCTCTATTTTCCTTACAACCATAAAGAACCACTAACCAAGGACAAACTTTTCAAATAAACTTCCCTCTTTTCTGGCTATGTATATATGGTATAACTATTTAATGGACACTTTAGTTGCGTGGTGGGGGTTATTTTAACATAGTAATACTTTCTTTTTTATTGCTGATCTCCCCTGTAACTGGGGCTGGTGTAGTAGTCTTAGTTACAGGGGAAATTCAGCCTCCTGGCTGCATAGCAGAGATGACTGCTGACTAGGTCCGGCAGCTCCTGCTCGCTCCCTACACCCAGCGATCACATGATCTTTGGGTCCAGAGGAGCAAGCACTGTCAGTGCTTTCAATACTTTTATATACAGCACTTGTTCAGTGCTGTGTAAACAGTTATCAGGTAGGCAGAGATGGTAATAAACCCTCTTCCTTCTTTATTTCTCTATGGGAATTTCAGCTGTCTAATATCCAGATCAACGCTCCGGGAGCTGCACGATCTCATGCAAACAGCTTGCTGGTCATTAATGTTTTACAGCATCAGTTCAGATCAAAGTGCTGACCGCTGGGACATATAAAGTCCATGGCCGATCCTTAAGTATTGAAGTGATTTCCTGGTAAAGAATAATAAACTGAAATGTAAAGTTCTTCAACTTTCTGATAAACTGTGCCAGTGTTTTTTTTTTTGTTTTTTTTTTTAAAGAGGTTGTTCAGGGCTGTCATATTGATGACCACCTATATGATCAGTGTGGATGCGACACCCGAGTACCCTTCTCTCCAGCGGTTTTTAGCCTCAGTAGCGGCCGGATGTCAACACTGCGTAGTGGTCGATCGCTGGTACTGCAGCTTAAGCGCAACTCCTATTGAAGTGAATAGGATCAGGCTGTTCAGCTCTGTTCACTATTTGTCCTCCACTGGAACGGAAAACGCGATCTGTGGGTGTGTAGGACCTTATGGATCTGATACCGCTGACCCATTCTGAGCAATCGTGTGTGAGACAGTCAGGAGAGATGGCAGAGCTCTGCCTGCAGCTGTTAGGCTGCGTGCCCATGAAGCATTTTCCAAGCGTTTATGCTGTGGAATTTCCGCAGCGGAAACGCTTGGTAATCCGCCCCCCATGGTCCCCAATAACAAGCCACAATGTCAATGACCATGCTGTGGATTTTTGTAGTAAAAAAAACAATATAGGAACAAATACAATATTTAAAATGAAGAACAAGTAAAGTTAAATCAACCGGTATTTCAGTAGGTAGGTAACTGTACCCAATAGGCAGCATCGGTCCCCAATAGGCAGGTAAATGTCCCCAATAGGCAGGCTGTTTTCCCCTTATAATGCCATATGCAGGCTGTTCCATCCCCCCATATTATGCCCCATACAGCATGTCACCCCCCCCCATATTATGCCCCATACAGCATGTCACCCCCCCATATTATGCCCCATGCAGCATGTCACCCCCCCCATATTATGCCCCATGCAGCATGTCACCCCCCCATATTATGCCCCATGCAGCATGTCACCCCCCCCCCATATTATGCCCCATGCAGCATGTCACCCCCCCCATATTATGCCCCATGCAGCATGTCACCCCCCCATATTATGCCCCGTGCAGCATGTCACCCCCCCCATATTATGCCCCATGCAGCATGTCACCCCCCCATATTATGCCCCATGCAGGATATCACTCCCCTGTCTTTATAATGCCCCATGCAGCATATCACCCCCCCATATAATGCCCCATGCAGCATGTCACCCCCCCATATAATGCCCCATGCAGCATGTCACCCCCCCCCATATAATGCCCCATGCAGCATGTCACCCCCCCATATAATGCCCCATGCAGCATGTCACCCCCCCATATAATGCCCCATGCAGCATGTCACCCCCCCATATAATGCCCCTTGCAGCATGTCACCCCCCCCCATATAATGCCCCTTGCAGCATGTCACCCCCCCCATATAATGCCCCTTGCAGCATGTCACCCCCCCATATAATGCCCCTTGCAGGATGTCACCCCCCCATATAATGCCCCTTGCAGGATGTCACCCCCCCCCCATATAATGCCCCTTGCAGCATGTCACCCCCCCATATAATGCCCCTTGCAGCATGTCACCCCCCCCCATATAATGCCCCATGCAGCATGTCACCCCCCCATATAATGCCCCATGCAGCATGTCACCCACCCATATAATGCCCCATGCAGCATGTCACCCCCCCATATAATGCCCCATGCAGCATGTCACCCCCCCCCCCCCATATTATGCCCCATGCAGGATATCACTCCCCTGTCTTTATAATGCCCCATGCGGCATGTCACCCCCCCATATAATGCCCCATGCATCATGTCACCCCCCCATATAATGCCCCATGCATCATGTCACCCCCCATATAATGCCCCATGCATCATGTCACCCCCCCATATAATGCCCCATGCAGCATGTCACCCCCCCCATATAATGCCCCATGCAGCATGTCACCCCCCCATATAATGCCCCATGCAGCATGTCACCCCCCCATATAATGCCCCATGCAGCATGTCACCCCCCCCATATTATGCCCCATGCAGCATGTCACCCCCCCATATAATGCCACATGCAGCATGTCACCCCCTCATATAATGCCACATGCAGCATGTCACCCCCCCCCCATATTATACCCCTTGCAGGATGTCACCCCCCCAATGTTATACCCCTTGCAGGATGTCACCCCCCCATATAATGCCCCATGCAGCATGTCACCCCCCCCCCGTATAATGCCCCATGCAGCATGTCACCCCCCCATATAATGCCCCATGCAGCATGTCACCCCCCCCCATATAATGCCCCATGCAGCATGTCACCCCCCCATATAATGCCCCATGCAGCATGTCACCCCCCCATATAATGCCCCATGCAGCATGTCACCCCCCCATATAATGCCCCATGCAGCATGTCACCCCCCCATATAATGCCCCATGCAGCATGTCACCCCCCCCCATATAATGCCCCATGCAGCATGTCACCCCCCCATATAATGCCCCATGCAGCATGTCACCCCCCCATATAATGCCCCATGCAGCATGTCACCCCCCCATATAATGCCCCATGCAGCATGTCACCCCCCCATATAATGCCCCATGCAGCATGTCACCCCCCCATATAATGCCCCATGCAGCATGTCACCCCCCCATATAATGCCCCATGCAGCATGTCACCCCCCCCATATAATGCCCCTTGCAGGATGTCACCCCCCCCATATAATGCCCCTTGCAGGATGTCACCCCCCCCATATAATGCCCCTTCCAGGATGTCACCCCCCCATATAATGCCCCTTGCAGGATGTCACCCCCCCATATAATGCCCCTTGCAGGATGTCACCCCCCCATATAATGCCCCATGCAGCATGTCACCCCCCCCCATATTATGCCCCATGCAGCATGTCACCCCCCCCCCCCATATTATGCCCCATGCAGGATATCACTCCCCTGTCTTTATAATGCCCCATGCGGCATGTCACCCCCCATATAATGCCCCATGCAGCATGTCACCCCCCCATATAATGCCCCATGCAGCATGTCACCCCCCCCATATAATGCCCCATGCAGCATGTCACCCCCCCATATAATGCCACATGCAGCATGTCACCCCCCCATATAATGCCACATGCAGCATGTCACCCCCCCATATAATGCCACATGCAGCATGTCACCCCCCCATATAATGCCACATGCAGCATGTCACCCCCCCATATAATGCCACATGCAGCATGTCACCCCCCCCATATAATGCCACATGCAGCATGTCACCCCCCCATATAATGCCACATGCAGCATGTCACCCCCCATATAATGCCACATGCAGCATGTCACCCCCCCATATAATTCCCCATGCCACCCCCCATATAATGCCACATGCAGCATGGCACCCCCCCATATAATGCCACATGCAGCATGTCACCCCCCCCATATAATGCCACATGCAGCATGTCACCCCCCCCATATAATGCCACATGCAGCATGTCACCCCCCCATATAATGCCACATGCAGCATGTCACCCCCCCATATAATGCAGCATGTCACCCCCCCATATAATGCCCCATGCAGCATGTCACCCCCCCCATATAATGCCCCATGCAGCATGTCACCCCCCCCCATATAATGCCCCATGCAGCATGTCACCCCCCCATATAATGCCCCATGCAGCATGTCACCCCCCCATATAATGCCCCATGCAGCATGTCACCCCCCCCATATAATGCCCCATGCAGCATGTCACCCCCCCATATAATGCCCCATGCAGCATGTCACCCCCCCCATATAATGCCCCATGCAGCATGTCACCCCCCCATATAATGCCCCATGCAGCATGTCACCCCCCCATATAATGCCCCATGCAGCATGTCACCCCCCCATATAATGCCCCATGCAGCATGTCACCCCCCCCATATAATGCCCCATGCAGCATGTCACCCCCCCATATAATGCCCCATGCAGCATGTCACCCCCCATATAATGCCCCATGCAGCATGTCACCCCCCCATATAATGCCCCATGCAGCATGTCACCCCCCCATATAATGCCCCATGCAGCATGTCACCCCCCCATATAATGCCCCATGCAGCATGTCACCCCCCTATATAATGCCCCATGCAGCATGTCACCCCCCCCATATAATGCCCCATGCAGCATGTCACCCCCCCCATATAATGCCCCATGCAGCATGTCACCCCCCCCATATAATGCCACATGCAGCATGTCACCCCCCCCCATATAATGCCACATGCAGCATGTCACCCCCCCCATATAATGCCACATGCAGCATGTCACCCCCCCCCATATATTGCCACATGCAGCATGTCACCCCCCCATATATTGCCACATGCAGCATGTCACCCCCCCATATAATGCCACATGCAGCATGTCACCCCCCCATATAATGCCACATGCAGCATGTCACCCCCCCCATATAATGCCACATGCAGCATGTCACCCCCCCCCATATAATGCCACATGCAGCATGTCACCCCCCCCCATATAATGCCACATGCAGCATGTCACCCCCCCCCATATAATGCCACATGCAGCATGTCACCCCCCCCCATATAATGCCACATGCAGCATGTCACCCCCCCATATAATGCCACATGCAGCATGTCACCCCCCCATATAATGCCACATGCAGCATGTCACCCCCCCATATAATGCCACATGCAGCATGTCACCCCCCCATATAATGCCACATGCAGCATGTCACCCCCCCATATAATGCCACATGCAGCATGTCACCCCCCCATATAATGCCACATGCAGCATGTCACCCCCCCATATAATGCCACATGCAGCATGTCACCCCCCCATATAATGCCACATGCAGCATGTCACCCCCCCCATATAATGCCACATGCAGCATGTCACCCCCCCATATAATGCCACATGCAGCATGTCACCCCCCCATATAATGCCACATGCAGCATGGCACCCCCCCATATAATGCCACATGCAGCATGGCACCCCCCCATATAATGCCACATGCAGCATGGCACCCCCCCATATAATGCCACATGCAGCATGGCACCCCCCCCATATAATGCCACATGCAGCATGGCACCCCCCCCCATATAATGCCACATGCAGCATGTCACCCCCCCCCATATAATGCCCCATGCAGCATGTCACCCCCCCCCCCATATTATACCCCTTGCAGGATGTCACCCCCCCAATATTATACCCCTTGCAGGATGTCATCCCCCATATTATGCCCCATGCCTCCATACATTAAAAAAAAAAAAATCCAATACTCACCTCACTTGCCGCAGCCGCTGCTCTACTCTGGTCTGGACTCCAGCGTCGCGGCGTCGTCGTCCCTCTCTGCTTCCTGTGACTGCACTCGGGAGGGCGCGGTGTAAAGACGTCACCGCGCCCTCTGACCTGAGACGTCACAGGAAGCGCAGCTGGAAGACAGTGGATCTGCAGAGGCATGGGGAGAGGTAAGTATCCGCCTGCCGGGGCCCTGAGCAAGCGGGGGAGAAGGGCGGGCACTGACACCGCTCTCCTCTCCTCCGCCCATAGCCCGGCGGGCCGGATAAAAGTCCTCCGCGGGCCGTAGTTTGAGGACCCCTGGTGTAGAAGGAAGCACGTAAACACAGGAAGAACATATAAACTCCTTGCAGATGTTGTCATTGTGGGGATTTGAGCCCAAGACCCCAGTTCTGCAGAGCAACAGTGCTAACCACTGAGCCTTCATACAATGCTAACTACTGAGCCACCGTGCTCAATCTGACAACGGCATTTGCAGTGCAAGGCCCAGGAAGGGGTTGGCATTCTCTTCTAACCACCCATCGGCTCCCCGCTATGCGGTTGTGGGGAGTTGATGGGTGGCCATGATAGTTGGGGGTCTACTGAAAACCCTGTGCCTGTCGTGATGCTATTTGCTAGCGTTCATAGTAGGCCGTGATTTTTCCTATATACAGCAATACTGTGTATTACTATATGTAGCACAAGCGATTAGACGATCACAGGATCAAGTCCCCTAAGGCAGAGGTCCCCAACCGCCGGTCCGCGGACCAGGACCGGGCCGTTGGGGTTTTTCAGCCGGTCCGCGGGGAGAGGGGGCCCCTCCAGCCTCCAGCAGGGCCGCCATCAGGGCATGACTGCCCTGACTCCAGTATGGGGCCCGGCCGGTAGGAGCCCCCCTCTTGTGCGTCTCTCTCCTCATGGGGCCCCCGGCCGCATGCTAAGCGCCGGGTCCGGGACATCTTAGCGCTGCGCTGCTGCGGCAGCACCTTCATGATTCCCCTGACTTCCGGTCATGTGACGGCGCCGTCACATGGCCGGAAGTCAGGAGAACCTGGTGTCAGCGATTTGGACGAGCGCCAGGATTCTGCAGGGATCGCATGGGGGTAAGTATAACAAGTTTTATTTTTTTTTTAAATACAATTAACTAGGAGTGGGGGGAATGGGAGATGCACATGGGGGGAGGGGAGAGATGAGAGATGCACATGGGGGAGGGGAGAGATGAGAGATGCACATGGGGGGAGGGGAGAGATGAGAGATGCACATGGGGGGAGGGGAGAGATGAGAGATGCACATGGGGGGAGGGGAGAGATGAGAGATGCACATGGGGGGAGGGGAGAGATGAGAGATGCACATGGGGGGAGGGGAGAGATGAGAGATGCACATGGGGGGAGGGGAGAGATGAGAGATGCACATGGGGGGAGGGGAGAGATGAGAGATGCACATGGGGGGAGGGGAGAGATGCACATGGGGGGAGGGGAGAGATGAGAGATGCACATGGGGGGAGGGGAGAGATGAGAGATGCACATGGGGGGAGGGGAGAGATGAGAGATGCACATGGGGGGAGGGGAGAGATGAGAGATGCACATGGGGGGAGGGGAGAGATGAGAGATGCACATGGGGGAGGGGAGAGATGAGAGATCCACATGGGGGGGAGGGGAGAGATGAGAGATCCACATGGGGGGGAGGGGAGAGATGAGAGATCCACATGGGGGGGAGGGGAGAGATGAGAGATGCACATGGGGGGGAGGGGAGAGATGAGAGATGCACATGGGGGGAGGGGAGAGATGAGAAATGCACATGGGGGGAGGGGAGAGATGAGAAATACACATGGGGGAGGGGAGAGATGAGAGATGCACATGGGGGAGGGGAGAGATGAGAGATGCACATGGGGGAGGGGAGAGATGAGAGATGCACATGGGGGAGGGGAGAGATGAGAGATGCACATGGGGGGGAGGGGAGAGATGAGAGATGCACATGGGGGGGAGGGGAGAGATGAGAGATGCACATGGGAGGGAGGGGAGAGATGAGAGATGCACATGGGAGGGAGGGGAGAGATGAGAGATGCACGGGGGGGGGATGAGAGATGCACGGGGGGTGGATGAGAGATGCACGGGGGTGAGAGATGCACATGGAGGGGTTATGTTTACATAACTTTGTTGCCTTATGAAGGGCGGGGGGGGGCCCCCAAAAATTTCTTGCACAGGGGCCCACTACAGTCTGTGTCCGCCCCTGGGATGAAGTAAATGCAGCTGAACAGCCGCTGTCAGGACAGCTGCCCTGTCCTGCTGCAGGGCGTGATGGGGCCTCAGTGATGCGGCTCCTGGCACAGCACATTATGTGGGGCTCCTGGCATAGCTCCTGGCGGGGACCTGGTCTACACTATATGATAAGTATGCACTAAACTCCAAATCCCTCCATTACCCCGCCCCCATATGACCAAAGCCCCGCCCACCCCACCCACTCCTTGCTGGGCCATGGAAAAATGATCTTGCTTCAAGCCGGTCCCTGGTGCAAAAAAGGTTGGGGACCACTGCCCTAAGGGACCAACAAATTCAATAAAAAACGCAAAGTATTGAAAAAATATATGTTTCAATCACCCACCTTTTTCCCTGTTAAAAATTAAAAAAAATACACGTGATATCTAAACGTCCATAAAAGTCCGATCTAAAAAAATTTAAAATTAATTATCCCGATCGGTAAACTGTGCAATGAGAAAAATCTAAACGCAAAAATTTTAGGGTTTTTTTGTTCATCACAACACTGCGAAAAACTGCAACAAGAGGCGATGAAAGCATTGTATGTACCCAAAATGGTATCAATTATATTGTCGGCTCAGGGTGCAAAAAATAAGCCTTATCGACTGAAAATGGAAAATGTTACGAGTCTTCTAAAGTGGGGACACAAGGAAAAAATATTTACCGCAAATTTCTGAGTATTTTTCACCACTTAAATAAATAAATAAACCTATGTTTGTTTGGTATCTGCGTGAACGCACTTCCCCGGAGAATCATGGTGACCATATAATAAATGCAGAGTTCTCTCCTCCATATGGTGACGGCTCCGGTGACCCTGTGTGACCCACACGGTCCGCTTAGTGTCTGAGCTGGTAATGATGCCCGTGTCCCTGATCGCATCATTAGCGATGTAACTGGCTTGTTTGTCATTTTCTTTCTTGTTTGAGTCGGAGCCGTGTGACCTTCTCGCTCACGCCTGTGATGAGGGGAAAAGCTGCGTCTCCACATTTCTCAGCCTCCACCTCCTCATCATCAGCGCTGAGCAGGCAGCAATAAGACGGCAGATTACAGTAAGCGGCTTGCAGCCCCTCTGTTGTGGAATTTCGTCTCCCGGTAATTGAATCTGTTCCTCTCTTTGCAGATTTTTGCACCAACCCCTGTGACTTCTCACTCCTGCCCGTGGGAGTTATGACCAGGCTTTGAAATTGTCTAGCTTGATAACAGAAAGAAGACCCCATGATTCCTATATGCCCTGTAGTCTCATTCACCTATGGTAAGTACCCGGCTGCTTGTTTCTGGATACTTGTGTCTTGCAGAAAGCTAAGCCTTGCATTAAGAAACGGTTTCTTTTGCTGCTTCTGGTGTCTTAGATATAATCTTTCAAGCCTTTACTTGCAACTGCAGTTTCAGAAAACTTTTTACAGCGTTTTAGAACTTTTATGAATGGGGGTTTTGGAGCTGAGCTCTGGGGTTTAAGGACTCATTCAGACACGCGTATAGTTGGGCTGTATCAAAAACAGGGACAGCACTCTGACCAATGTGGTCGTTCACATGAACGTTTTACGCACTGACCAATGGGGGGGTTGTGTGTGTGTATGTATGTGTGTGTATATGTATATATATATATATATATATATATATATATATATATATATATATATATATATATATATATATATATATATATATATATATATATATATATATATATATATACACACACACATATATACAGTACAGACCAAAAGTTTGGACCCACCATCTCATTTAAAGATTTTTCTGTATTTTCATGACTATGAAAATTGTACATTCACACTGAAGGCATCAAAACTATGAATTAACACATGTGGAATTATATACTTAACAAAAAAGTGTGAAACAACTGAAAATATGTCTTATATTCTAGGTTCTTCAAAGTAGCCACCTTTTGCTTTGATGACTGCTTTGCACACTCTTGGCATTCTCTTGATGAGCTTCAAGAGGTAGTCACCGGAAATGGTTTTCACTTCACAGGTGTGCCCTGTCAGGTTTAATAAGTGGGATTTCTTGCCTTATAAATGGGGTTGGGACCATCAGTTGTGTTGTGCAGAAGTCTGGTGGATACGCAGCTGATAGTCCTACTGAATAGACTGTTAGCTGCTTTTTTCTTGCCATAATACAAATTCTAAGTAAAGAAATGAAGGTCAGTCAGTGCGAAAAATTAGGAAAACTTTGAAATTGTCCCCAAGTGCAGTTGCAAAAACCATCAAGCGCTACAAAGAAACTGGCTCACATGAGGACCGCCCCAGGAAAGGAAGACCAAGAGTCACCTCTGCTTCTGAGGATAAGTTTATCCGAGTCACCAGCCTCAGAAATCACAGGTTAACAGCAGCTCAGATTAGAGACCAGGTCAACGCCACACAGAGTTCTAGCAGCAGACACATCTCTACAACAACTGTTAAGAGGAGACTTTGTGCAGCAGGCCTTCATGGTAAAATATCTGCTAGGAAACCACTGCTAAGGACAGGCAACAAGCAGAAGAGACTTGTTTGGGCTAAAGAACACAAGGAATGGACATTAGACCAGTGGAAATCTGTGCTTTGGTCTGATGAGTCCAAATTTGAGATCTTTGGTTCCAACCACCGTGTCTTTGTACGACGCAGAAAAGGTGAACGGATGGACTCTACATGCCTGGTTCCCACCGTGAAGCATGGAGGAGGAGGTGTGATGGTGTGGGGGTGCTTTGCTGGTGACACTGTTGGGGATTTATTCAAAATTGAAGGCATACTGAACCAGCATGGCTACCACAGCATCTTGCAGCGGCATGCTATTCCATCCGGTTTGCGTTTAGTTGGACCATCATTTATTTTTCAACGGGACAATGACCCCAAACACACCTCCAGGCTGTGTAAGGGCTATTTGACCAAGAAGGAGAGTGATGGGGTGCTACGCCAGATGACCTGGCCTCCACAGTCACCAGACCTGAACCCAATCGAGATGGTTTGGGGGTGAGCTGGACCACAGAGTGAAGACAAAAGGGCCAACAAGTGCTAAGCATCTCTGGGAACTCCTTCAAGATTGTTGGAAGACCATTTCCGGTGACTACCTCTTGAAGCTCATCAAGAGAATGCCAAGAGTGTGCAAAGCAGTCAGCAAAGCAAAAGGTGGCTACTTTGAAGAACCTAGAATATAAGACATATTTTCAGTTGTTTCACACTTTTTTGTTAAGTATATAATTCCACATGTGTTAATTCATAGTTTTGATGCCTTCAGTGTGAATGTACAATTTTCATAGTCATGAAAATACAGAAAAATCTTTAAATGAGAAGGTGTGTCCAAACTTTTGGTCTGTACTGTATATATATATTAAAAATATAAAAAAAATAATAAAAAAATAAATATATGTTCATTTTTTTTATTCAATTATATTTTTACTAATAAATTATATATATGTGTATATAAATATTTTGTTACAAAAATATCTAAAATATATATACATATATAATTAGTAAAAAAATATATAAAATGTAATAAAATATATATTAATTTTTTTATTAAATATATATATCTTTACTAATAAATTATATATTTTATGTTTTTGTAATAAAATAATATATAGATAGATATATCTATGTCCGTATGCACTAGATTCTTACTTTTTTTGCACAGAAAAATAAACAGATCACATGCGTGCTACCATACTTATTTCCCTAATTTTTGAACATTTATTGCATTAGTACAATTATTAAAATAGAAAATTATAATTGTCCTTTTTTATTATTTGTTTGTGTAAAAACAAAAGCGGATAGAAAAGTGTGATTGATTATTTTTCTGGATGAAAAACAGATAATTTTGTATATGATTGTAGGAACAAGTCCCAACAAGATCTGTGGCCCCGATGCTAAAATCGCTTGGAAAGTGCTTGTCAACCAGCATGCGAAAATGCATGTGAAGAACGCTTCACATCCGCATGTCCCTGGCAGGAAAAACGCATGTACAATCCGCAGGGAGGAGATGCAGAAACGCTCGGGAAAAAATCCTGAGCATTTCTGCATCGTGGGCACATAGCCTAAAGGGGTATTCCCATCTCCAAGATCCTATCCCAATATATAGTAGGTGTATTAATAATATCAGCAATTTAGTATAGTTCTTCTGATTCGCTATGTCTCTTTCCTCATGTGCAGGCATTGCATGACCTTAGGTATCCATAATTATGACCCCTAGCAGCTAGCTAAATAACTGTCACTATATCAGTGGTCATAACCATGGATACCTAAGGTCCTGCAATGCCTGCACATGAGGAAAGAGACATAGCGAATCAGAAGAACTATACTAAATTTGTAATTGGAGGTATTTGTTAATAATAATATTATTATTATTATTATTATTATTATTATTATTATTATTATTGCACCTACTACATAATGAGATGGGAATACGCCTGTAAATCTTGTTTCTATAAGAATACTGGAAAACAATTGTGCAAAAAAATTGGCAACTTTCCAAAAGTCTCAAATGATGAATTGTCCAAAAATGAAGAAAAACCAAATCCATGTTGTCAAAGACGCATAAAAAAGTATCGCCCAAATAATACAAAAGAGACAATGAATTTTTGCAAATATAATATTAATAAAAAGTAAAATTTAACTCCAAAAAACCTGATGCATGATGAGTCCGAGGAGAGCAGCACAGAGCGCTGCTGCCCCTTTCCTCTAGGGTTTGTGGGGGTTCAGTCGCTTGTAGCCCCTCCGAACAAAGATAAATAACGTGTAAAAAGTTTTCTGAACGTGCAGTTATACTATAAAGGAACTCTGTCGTTTATATGGAGGCTTGATGTAAAGCTGCTTGGTGCAGGTGGGTGTGTCCTGGCACTTGTAGTACGTGCTGCTGCTACAGTGATCTGGCAGGTTCTCATATGTGCCGCACGACCCCTTTGTCTCACTATATGTGCCGCACGACCCCTTTGTCTCACTATATGTGCCGCACGACCCCTTTGTCTCACTATATGTGCCGCACGACCCCTTTGTCTCACTATATGTGCCGCACGACCCCTTTGTCTCACTATATGTGCCGCACGACCCCTTTGTCTCACTATGTGCCGCACGACCCCTTTGTCTCACTATATGTGCCGCACGACCCCTTTGTCTCACTATATGTGCCGCACGACCCCTTTGTCTCACTATATGTGCCGCACGACCCCTTTGTCTCACTATATGTGCCGCACGACCCCTTTGTCTCACTATATGTGCCGCACGACCCCTTTGTCTCACTATATGTGCCGCACGACCCCTTTGTCTCACTATATGTGCCGCACGACCCCTTTGTCTCACTATATGTGCCGCACGACCCCTTTGTCTCACTATATGTGCCGCACGACCCCTTTGTCTCACTATATGTGCCGCACGACCCCTTTGTCTCACTATATGTGCCGCACGACCCCTTTGTCTCACTATATGTGCCGCACGACCCCTTTGTCTCACTATATGTGCCGCACGACCCCTTTGTCTCACTATATGTGCCGCACGACCCCTTTGTCTCACTATATGTGCCGCACGACCCCTTTGTCTCACTATATGTGCCGCACGACCCCTTTGTCTCACTATATGTGCCGCACGACCCCTTTGTCTCACTATATGTGCCGCACGACCCCTTTGTCTCACTATATGTGCCGCACGACCCCTTTGTCTCACTATATGTGCCGCACGACCCCTTTGTCTCACTATATGTGCCGCACGACCCCTTTGTCTCACTATATGTGCCGCACGACCCCTTTGTCTCACTATATGTGCCGCACGACCCCTTTGTCTCACTATATGTGCCGCACGACCCCTTTGTCTCACTATATGTGCCGCACGACCCCTTTGTCTCACTATATGTGCCGCACGACCCCTTTGTCTCACTATATGTGCCGCACGACCCCTTTGTCTCACTATATGTGCCGCACGACCCCTTTGTCTCACTATATGTGCCGCACGACCCCTTTATGGAATTTGTTACTTTTTATTACTATTTATTGAGAAGTTTTTGGACTTGTCATGTAATTGTACTTTGTATGTGTTCCGGATCTCGGCTAATCGTTACCGCTGGAAGGTTCGGGTAAAGCATGTTCACATCAAGAGCCGCAATAAGATGTTCCCCTATTAGTGACACAGCTGAAATATGGCGCCTGTAGGGCCTCACTGCATCGCCTTGTGCTTCTGATGTGGAAGCGCCTGGTGACCCCTTCAGAAGGATAAATCCTATAAAATATGCAGATTTAAAGGGATGGTCCTTGACCAATAAATCAGTCATCGATCCTTCCGGAGCCGGACTCCTACCGATTTATAAACGATATACGTGTAGGAGCAGCCTCGATCTGTGCTGTCTCAGGGACTGCAGACTATCTCCTGTTAAAGGGAATCAGTCAGCAGATGTTTGCCATGTAATCCAACAGCAGCATAATGCAGGGGCTGAGACCCTGATTCCAGCGATGTCACTTAGTTTACTGGGTGCAGCAGTTGTGATACAATCACAGTTTTCTCTAGCAGAGCTCTGAATGTTGAGCTGTGTATAACGCCACCCACACCACTGATTGGCTGCTTCTTGTGTTACACTTTGCATAACCAGAAAGCAGCCAATCAGTGATGAGGGCGTGGTTGGACAGGTGGCACAAGACACCTAGTCCTGTAGTGATAATCTCCTGCTGATGAAACACTGATTGTATTGAAACAGCAACACACAGCCTAATAAGTGACACATCACTGGAATCAGGGTCTTTGCGTCTATATCATGCTGCTCTCAAATTACATAGCAAAACCTGATGACAGATTCCCTATAAGATGAATGGGGCATAAGGTGCAATAACCCTGAATAGCCTCTAAACCATGCAGAGAACCACACTGCTCCAGCTCTGCACATGGATTATCTTTGGTCACTAAGCTGTAAAGTGGAGGCTGCTGCTGTGTCACGGGAGATAATAGTAGAGTAACCCTCAGGAAGTGGCAGGATCCAGTGTCCGCCTCGCCCGCCGCTCCCCCACGCAGCCCTTGTCCTCTGTGTATTCTCTGCTCTTACGACTCATGGAATATTTCTAATTTTTTTTTTTCCAAATCAGTGCCCAGCCGGCTGGGTGAAGAAGCCAAAATGGCTACTGGCAACTACTTTGGATTTACCCACGGTGGTGCAGCTCAGTACAGGTAAGAGTCTGATCCCCTTCTGAACGTTGTGGACATGGTGGTGAATTTTGCCGTGCAAACAACATGGCTGTCCGGCACGCGACGGCTGAGGCGAGGGGAACGTGTTCACTAAAATAAGTGCGGCTGTAGAAGTGCCTGGAAACGGGACTGCGGCCATAGCGCCTACATCGGCACATGCCGCAGGACTCGTCATCCATTAGTGATTTCTCGCCCTCTAACATACTGGTGAGAAGATCTGCAGGGTAACGACGGTGCAGCAGAAGACGAAAAATAATGAGCTTGTGAGGAAATGGCAAGCCCCCGACTAATGCAGAATTATGAGTGCAGCTCTGACCCTGAGTTATACAGGCAGGAGCCATTTACAGGCGCTCGTCGCTCCTTTAGGTGTTTAGTTGTGGTCTCTCTCCTGTCACCGGTCATTTAGGCCGCGTGCCGCACCGCTCAGGTTGCTCGCTCCTCTCAATGGTTAAACTGAATACGTCGTCAGATAGTGACCTATTGTTTAAATTAGGTTTTTGTATGAAATTTATTTATTTTTATTACATTTTGGCAATGTTATATTTTTTTTGTACATATCACGATTTTTTTTATTTAAAAATCGCAGTTTTCAAACTTTTTAGTGTTTTAGGCAAATGCTTTCGGAGCGGTCACATGACTGCGGGTATGCGATATGCATACTCCCAGCTACCTTCTGACTAGACATGCACAGCATTGGGCAAGGCTGCACACGTCTAGTCTGAATGTGGCTGGGAGTATGTATGTTGCTCCCGGCCACATTCAGTCACAACACTTTCTCCACTTATGAGCCACTTTGCTCTCGTGTACTCATCTTTTACTTTGTGCTGTCTATTTTAAAGCCGCCTTACTGTGCCAGATATGTTCTTTATGTGTGGGGACTCGACTTTCTCGTTCCCGGGCCTGCAGTGTATAAGCATTTCTGTATAGAGGACTTGATGCAGTGGCCATATTGTCATGGGTCATCCGCCCTGCTTTTTTTCATCTGAAAACGCCATGATGACTCTACAGTCGGGGAGTCTGGCACAACGGGCATTTTTAGTGAACACTAGCAAGCGAGTTTGCGCTCTCCCCTCTGATGTGAGTGAATGCTCGGGGGGGATATCTCGTCACAGCCTGAGTGTAGACCCCCCAGGGTTGTGTTGGAGGGATTCCTCTCCTGATATTCCTGGGAACGTGCAGTCTCCTGTGCGTCTTGCAGAAGAACCTGCAATGGGAGTCTTGGGGCATTCTTCCCTTTTTCTCCGGACGTTTTCTGCAGTCCTGTGGAAAATGAATGGGGCAATGGGTGGTACACGTGTGCGACCACAGCTCAGTACCAAGGGGGCATCTCGGAGCTCCTATGGCCTATAAAATTATCAGATAACCTGAGAACGGTTGCCTTGCATGCCACCTCAGACTTGAGCTGTGGCTGCACGTGCCCGACATGGCTCCATTCATGGTCTATGGCATTGCTGGAGATGTCCTTGCTTCGGCAATGACTGCCGTTCATGTGTGACCACAAGAGATTTCCCAGCCATTTTAAGACTTGCTGTATGTTTTCTTGCAATACGTAGATTTTGTATTGATGACTTGTTCAGAGCCACATTGCTGCCACTATGGGTCGTGAGAAATCATTGGGGTCTCCAGTCGGAGCCAAAACAAAAGGCATCAGCCCTCGTCCAGTCTGTTGCTCGTCTGGAACCCTTTTCATACAGTCTAGTGATCGGCCGACATTGGATCGTCCTCCTGCAGACATTGTATAGGCACAGATCTGTCCCGCTTTTGTCCGGCCCTCGTCACTGACTTGTGTCTTTTCTCCGCAGCCAGCAGCCAGCTTCCGGAGTTGCCTATTCCCATCCAACAACCGTGGGTAGTTACACTGTACACCAGGCTCCGGTAGCCGCCCACGCGGTCACAGCGGCATATGCCCCCGCAGCAGCCACCGTGGCCGTAGCTCGACCCGCGCCAGTCGCTGTGGCCGCTGCTGCAACCGCTGCAGCTTACGGTGGCTACCCCACAGCTCACACCGCCACAGATTACGGCTACGCACAGCGGCAGCAGGAGGCGCCACCACCACCGCCCCCCGTGACTACACAGAACTACCAGGTACGGTAACAAAGGTGGTAACACATTCTGCACTTCTACACAAATCACTTCATTACATTTTTTTTTCTCCAGGACTCTTATTCTTACGTGAGGTCCACGGCGCCCGCTGTGACATACGACAGCAAGCAGTACTACCAGCAGCCGACCGCCACTGCTGCCGCCGTAGCCGCTGCTGCACAGCCCCAGCCGTCCGTGGCCGAGTCCTACTACCAGACAGGTAGGTCACTATATCATATCCTGTGGGGGATAGTAATCAAATGTTAAAGGGGTTAACAAATGTTGAAAATGGCAGAGAAGTTGGTAAAAATAAAACCCTTCTGTTCATTTCTCTGCACTCCAGCGACGAGGCTGTGATGGGCCCTGTTGCTCTTGGTTTACTTACCTGCATCTACGTGACCGCTGCTGCCAATCGCTAGCATCTGTGCTGTGCCCATAGTCTGCAGCGGTTCACATGTACGGCTACAGGGGAGTAAACACACACTGCGGCTACTGGACAGGCGAGGGTTATGGGGTTTTTGTTTTTTCATCAACTTTCCTGCTGTGGTGTTCTTCTAAGACACACGGAGTTTATTAAAGCCAGTGTTGCAAAAAGAGGAAAAGGCACAAAGCCATTTAAAGGGGTTATCCAGGCAAAATAAAAAAAGTTCACCGCTGCTGTAAAAAATAACATCTGAAGTAATACTCCACCTGGATCCAGCGCCGTCCGCTCCGGGGTCTGTGCCTGCACAGGGGGAACTTTTTCCATCTGCCCGAACAACCCACTTAAGACTGTATTCACACTGCTTGTGATTTACGGACCCTTCTCCAGGTGGTCTGGAAATCCTGGTCCGCACCAGACTGTTTCTCCTTTGCACACTGGACGCACATACTGCATGCTTGTGACTTGCTAATGTTAACGTTGGTCAGAAATGATGATGTTTCGGCCACTGGTGTAAAATATTGTAATTTTCATATTGTACAGATATTTTACTGATAAGTTTATAAACCATTACCCAGAAGCGAGCAACTAAACCTCCATTGTTTTCTGCAATACATCTCCTCTTCCTCTCGTGTAGCAGCTCCTTTCGCCTTGTCTCTTCCAGTTGCCCCCAAGGCCGGTTACAGCCAGGGAGCCGCACAGTACACGCAAGCGCAGCAGACGCGTCAGGTGACGGCAATCAAACCTGCCAACCCGTGTCCGGTCACAACTACCTTCTCTATATACCCCGTATCCTCCACTGTGCAACCTGTCGCTGCTGCCGCCACCGTGGTGCCCTCCTACAGTCAGAGCGCCACCTACAGCACAACTGCTGTCACCTACTCTGGTAAGCAGCTCATCCCAGTCTATATGTGCCCGCTTTACTGTACCCTGCTGCGCCATCAGTCTCCATATCATTACATTTGATTTTTACAACATGGATGGATCCCGTCTTCATCGATAATGATTTTTCCCATATTTTCCAACAGGTACGACTTACTCTGGTTACGAAGCCGCGGTGTATTCAGCCGCATCTTCCTACTATCAACAGCAGCAGCAACAGCAAAAACAAGCAGCGGCGGCAGCTGCGGCCGCAGCCACCGCTGCCTGGACTGGGACCAACTTTACAAAAAAGGCTCCGTTTCAGAATAAGCAACTTAAGCTTAAACAGCCACCGAAGCCACCTCAGATCCATTACTGTGATGTCTGCAAGATTAGCTGTGCCGGACCCCAGGTGACCCTTAGATCTGTTTACATGGAGTAATCTGGCTCAGCGGGTGCCGCTGTGATCTCACCGTGCCGTGTTATTAACCTAGATAAAGGCCTAGGAAAGTAGTAACTCCCACATACACCGGTACATACTACTAATGTCTCCGTAGTCATTTGCAAACTAGATCACTAGCTCTGCAGCCAGTCGCAGAAGCGAGGGGAACACGTTTGCTACAGTAAATTTTGTAGAAATGAAAAAAAGCATTAGGATTTATTTCTGCTGCTTTGTGTTTCTACATAACAGGCTTAGATACTTATAATTTAAGAGTCGTGTGTTTTGTCAATTTTATTAAAAAAATTTTTTTATCTTAATCTCAATTTCTTTGATAAATAACAGACCTATAAGGAGCATTTAGAAGGACAGAAGCACAAGAAAAAAGAAGCCGCCTTAAAAGCCTCCCAAAACACAACCAGCAGCAGCACAGCTATCCGCGGGACCCAGAATCAGCTCCGCTGTGAGCTCTGCGATGTCTCTTGCACAGGCGCAGATGCGTATGCTGCCCACATCAGAGGCGCTAAACACCAGAAGGTACATTCGCCTTTCTGTAATGGCTACACAAAACCCAGATAAGCAAGCCTAGCCCCCGAGAAGCACAGACCGCAGCCGCTGCATTGTATGAGATGTAGCCTAAATCTGCTCACCCTGCCTCCTGCTTGTGAGAGGAGACACCCATAAAAAGGAGGCGGGGTGAGCAGTGTTAGGCTATATCTTATACAATGCATTGATCAAAGATGACAGGTGGGGAAGGGAAGCAACAGAGGGATTTCAACTGAAAATCCTCAACATAGGAGAAGTTAGAGTACTACTTTAACATGGTTTTATTAGTATGAAGATATCATCCTTGTTCTTCAGGCCATTTGTTTTATAAGTTGGATTTTCTCGGCCTCACAAACGTGAACATTTTTTTTCCCTCAGGTTGTAAAGCTGCACACCAAGCTGGGCAAACCCATTCCATCCACCGAACCAAACGTGGTGAACCAATCTGTCACCTCAGCTGCTGTCTCCAAGACCGCGTCCTCAGCCAGCAGCACCTCCAGCACTAACGGGGGCTCATCCGTTACCACAGCTGCTGCAAAACTCCTTACGTCCACTTCTAGCTCCTCGAGCGCAAGCAAAATGTCCACCATCTCATCTAACAGCATTGTGAAGAAAATAACCACACCAAAAATAACCTTCATAGGCAAGTGGGGGGGGATAAGGATCGTCGTCAGTGTTATGAAGCTGACGGTCCTCCATGTATTCATTGTGTGTTCATTCCTAGGTGGGAATAAGCTTCAGTCCACTGGAACGAAGAGCGAAGACAGTAAGATGACAGACGGCGCTAAGGTCGCAGCGAACGCCAGTGTGCAGTCGCAGGAAGTCAAGATGGATCCGATGTCGGAAGCAGCACAGACCCTGGCCGCCCTGCAGAGCGATGTCCAGCCCGTTGGCCACGATTATGTTGAAGAGGTGCGTTCCCGGGCGACATGATCGCCACGTACACAGAAATCGTCACTGTCTGCACCTATATAACAAACCGTTAACATAAATTGTGCCTTAGTTGTTAGCGCTCAGCCAAGTAGCAGTGCTACCCGGGGTCAGGAGAGAATGTCGTTCTCATGGGTATTGAATTTTTCAAAACACCATATTGCATTGAATCTTTCTTCCTCCCGCTTCCCACACACATAGCTGCTCGGCTCTTGGCAGCAGCGTCCCAGAGCCCCCGCTCTTCTCTTATTTCCAAATGCAGCCATCTCTAATGAGAGAGAATGTCAGCAGTATTCGCTCACAACCTGACACTTGGCAGCGATCACTCCTGCAGTTATCCGCTCGGCGGATTTTGCGTGCAAAATGAACACTTTTCATATCCAATTATTTCTGCTCCCGAAATTCTCATACATTTCCAGTCACCTAAGTAGTTATCGCACCGTTCTGGATTTTTTAATGAATGGGACATTTGATTACTTGCTGATCCCAAAAATTGTGGCTTAGAAATGCCTCTTTCCAATGGAGCGTGCATGCGCGCCTCTGCTCCGGTCATTATTTATGGGCTGTCCCACGGACCATGAATGGGGCAGCAGCTCACTCGAATGGCCACTGATTAGGTACGACTGGCTAGAGAGGGTCCCTGTTCTCTGGATTGTTGGTGGTCCGACAGACGTCCTAACTTTAAATAACAGGAATGAAACTTTGATGTTCTTTAAAGGAGCTCTCTGGTGAAAACAGGTAACGAACTATCCAGTGGATAGGTGATAAGTTATTGATCCTCGAGTGCAAGCGTTGATTGGGGCCGTAATATATTGATCCTCGAGTGCAGCTCCTATTGGGGTTCAACCACTGGACTCTCATCAATCAGCAGAAGAGGCACTTTCATCTCCGTTAGAAGGGAGCAACAGTGCGCAAGCTCGACCGCCGCTCCATTCCACAGGGGTTACCACAAAAAGTTCGGCAGCCCCATAGAAAATGAATGGAGGGCGGCTGAGCTTGGCTCTTAATTCTATAATGTGAAAAACTGTGCTCCGTTCTGCTGATTGATGCAGGCACCTCCCCGTATCGGGCTCCTGCTTGTCCCCCTCCCCCTTTGTATCGGGCTCCCACTGGTCCCCCTCCCCCTTTGTATGGGACTCCCGCTGGTCCCCCTCCCCCTTTGTATGGGACTCCCGCTGGTCCCCCTCCCCCTTTGTATGGGACTCCCGCTGGTCCCCCTCCCCCTTTGTATGGGACTCCCGCTGGTCCCCCTCCCCCTTTGTATGGGACTCCCGCTGGTCCCCCTCCCCCTTTGTATCGGGCTCCCGCTGGTCCCCCTCCCCCTTTGTATCGGGCTCCCGCTGGTCCCCCTCCCCCTATGTATCGGGCTCCCGCTGGTCCCCCTCCCCCTTTGTATCGTGCTCCCGCTGGTCACCCCCCCCCTCCCCCTTTGTATCGTGCTCCCGCTGGTCGCCCCCCCTCCCCCTTTGTATCGTGCTCCCGCTGCTCGCCCCCCCCTCCCCCTTTGTATCGTGCTCCTGCTGGTCGCCCCCCCCCCCTCCCCCTTTGTATCGTGCTCCCGCTGGTCGCCCCCCCCCTCCCCCTTTGTATCGTGCTCCCGCTGGTCGCCCCCCCCCCCCTCTCCCTTTGTATCGTGCTCCCGCTGGTCGCCCCCCTCCCCCTTTCTATCGGGCTCCCGCTGGTCCCCCTCCCTCCCCCTTTGTATCGGGCTCCCGCTGGTCGCCCCCCTCCCCCTTTGTATCGGGCTCCCGCTGGTCCCTCTCCCCCTTTGTATCGGGCTCCCGCTGGTCCCCCTCCCCCTTTGTATCGGGCTCCCGCTGGTCCCCCTCCCCCTTTGTATCGGGCTCCCGCTGGTCCCCCTATGTATCGGGCTCCCGCTGGTCCCCCTCCCCCTTTGTATCGTGCTCCCGCTGGTCACCCCCCCCTCCCCCTTTGTATCGTGCTCCCGCTGGTCGCCCCCCCTCCCCCTTTGTATCGTGCTCCCGCTGGTCGCCCCCCCCTCCCCCTTTGTATCGTGCTCCCGCTGGTCGCCCCCCCCCCCCCCTTTGTATCGTGCTCCCGCTGGTCGCCCCCCCCTCCCCCTTTGTATCGTGCTCCCGCTGGTCGCCCCCCCCTCCCCCTTTGTATCGTGCTCCCGCTGGTCGCCCCCCCCTCCCCCTTTGTATCGTGCTCCCGCTGGTCGCCCCCCACTCCCCCTTTGTATCGTGCTCCCGCTGGTCGCCCCCCCCTCCCCCTTTGTATCGTGCTCCCGCTGGTCGCCCCCCCCTCCCCCTTTGTATCGTGCTCCCGCTGGTCGCCCCCCTCCCCCTTTGTATCGTGCTCCCGCTGGTCGCCCCCCTCCCCCTTTCTATCGGGCTCCCGCTGGTCCCCCTCCCTCCCCCTTTGTATCAGGCTCCCGCTGGTCGCCCCCCTCCCCCTTTCTATCGGGCTCCCGCTGGTCCCCCCCCCCTCCCCCTTTGTATCGGGCTCCCGCTGGTCCCCCTCCCCCTTTGTATCGGGCTCCCGCTGGTCCCCCTCCCCCTTTGTATCGGGCTCCCGCTGGTCCCCCTCCCCCTTTGTATCGGGCTCCCGCTGGTCCCCCTCCCCCTTTGTATCGGGCTCCTGCTGACCCCCCCCCCCCCCCCTCCCCCTTTGTATCGGGCTCCCGCTGGTCCCTCTCCCCCTTTGTATCGGGCTCCCGCTGGTCCCTCTCCCCCTTTGTATCGGGCTCCCGCTGGTCCCCCTTCCCCTTTGTATCGGGCTCCCGCTGACCCCCCCCCCCTCCCCCTTTGTATCGGGCTCCTGCTGATTCCCCCCCCCCCCCCTCCCCCTTTGTATCGGAATGCCGCTGGTCCCCCCCCTCCCCCTTTGTATCGGGCTCCCGCTGGTCCCCCCCCTCCCCCTTTGTATCGGAATCCCGCTGGTGCCCCTCCCCCCCACCCTCCCCCTTATTTTTTCTGGTGAACGCTTTTAACTTGTGTAAATGTGGATATCCTCAAAAATTGTAGAAGTGAGCTAATGCTAAGATGGTGTTCAGGAAATGGGGCCGGTCCTAAAGCCGAGCTTTCTTTTTCAGGTTAGAAACGATGAAGGAAAAGTGATCCGATTCCACTGCAAGCTGTGCGAGTGCAGCTTCAACGATCCCAACGCCAAGGAGATGCATCTGAAAGGACGGCGGCACCGGCTGCAGTACAAGGTGAGTGACGGCGGCTCCTCGCACAAGACTTGACCTCCACACTGTGTAATTAACCTATAACCAGAGTGTTTCTATGTTTTCACAAACAGAAAAAGGTCAATCCAGATTTGCAAGTGGAAGTGAAGCCGAGTATTCGAGCCAGGAAAATTCAGGAAGAGAAGATGAGGAAACAGATGCAGAAAGAGGAGTACTGGAGAAGGAGAGAGGAAGAGGAGCGGTGGAGGATGGAGATGAGGTGAGAGCACCTGCTCCGTGATCTGCCATCACTGAAGTCTTATACGTCCCTTTTACACGCTTTTAACACAATATTGAGCCATAACCATTCCGTTTTCTGCCCCGAAGGCGCTATGAAGAGGACATGTATTGGAGGCGTATGGAGGAGGAGCAGCATCACTGGGATGACCGACGCAGAGGCCCAGATGGTGGCTATCATCATGGACCTCCAGGGCCACCAGGGTTGCTGGGAGTGAGGCCAGGAATGCCACCTCAACCTCAAGGACTGACTGTGAGTTTTATCCATGCTTATCTTCCATTTCTATACCCTTATGAACATAAATGGGAGTTGTCGATTACGAAACTTTCTGCAACTCCTTTTTAGTACATTGCCGGATGCTACATTATGGATCTGGTTTAGGGTCTATTGCACTGATCCCAATAAATGACATCTATGATTTTTTGAGAAACAATCCCTGTATCTAGATTTTCATTTGTCACTTTAGGCATGTGTGCACACTTCGCACGTATTTGTCACAAAACCTGAAGAGTTTCCTGATGCCAGAAAAGTGAATGAGAATCCTGAAGTCTCGTGCACACGGTGCTTTTTGTTGACTTGCAGATTCAGATCTGCAGCGTGTCAATTCTTTCACCTTTTTTGCAGCGTTATTTCACCCATTGACTTCAATGAAGCCAGTTAAACACACTATAAAAACGGAGGTCTAAAAATGATTGCAGATTTGCAACATTTTTTGCCTGCGTTTTTACACAGCAGTAAATTCTGTAGCGATAGATATAAATAGACATATAATTGCACCCCCCCCAACATATAAGAATGCACTCTGGTGCCTATTAGACAGCTTTTTAATGATTAAATAAATAGAAATAACGACGTCGGGTTTCTCCTATTGTTGGTAACCAGCAAGGTAAAGCAGACAGCTGTGGGCTGATATCGGGCTGGGAAGGTCCATGGTTATTGGGCCCTTCCCAGCCTAATAACACCAGCCTGCAGCCGCTCCACGAGTGGCGCATCACATTAGATGCTCCAATTCTGGCGCTTCCAAATCCCCTTGGTGTGGTAGCAATCGAGCTAATGGTGCCTGGAGTTGATGTCAGCTGTGAATTGTCCAAAATCACAGCTGACATCAAGCCCTGATGCTAGTGATGGAGAGGTGTCTATCAGTCACCCCCATTACTAAACCCAATAAGAAAGAAGAAAAAAAAAAAAAATACACAAAAATACTTAGTGAAATAAACACTCCCCGACACTATACCTAGCTCACCACTTTATTGAAAAAAAAAAAAGTTCCCACGCAAGTCTGCCATGGTCTACCGAATCCGGCATAGTCCAGACCGTGGAGTGACCAGGACCGTCTGAAGAGCAGTCACATTACTGACGTCACCGCTCTGCAGAAGCGCGGGGTCACTCATCCCTCTGCAGAGCGGTGACGTCAGTAATGTGACCGCTCTTCAGACATTCCTGGTCAATCCACGGTCTGGACTACTCCGAATTCAGTGGACTACAGCGGACCTGTGTGGGAACTTATTTTTTTTTAATAAAATGGTGAACGCGGGATAGTATCGGGAAGTGTTTATTTCAATAAAGTATTTTTGTGTTTTTGTTTTTTTTCTTTTCTGGGCTAGTAATCCATCCTCTCCATTACGGACACCTGGGATTGATGTCAGCTGTGTTTTTGGACAATTCACAGCTGACCTCAACTCCAAGCACCATTACCCTAATTACCACCACACCAGGGCAATCAGGAATAGCAAAAGTGAAGCGCCAGCATTGGAGCATCTCATGTGATGCGCCACTTCTGGGGCGACTGCGGACTTCTATTTTTAGGCTGGGAAGGGCCCAATAACCATGGACCTTCCCAGCCTGATAATATCAGCCCAAAGCTGTCTGCTTTACCTTTGCTGGTTACAGGGACTGGGGGGGGGACTCCACGTCATTCACTTAACTCATTTATTTAATCATAAAAAGCTGTTCAATAAGCTCCACAGGGTGCAATTTTATAATGTGCCGAGGGGTTGTGTAATTGTCTGCCGACGGGCCTGCTCTGCCGACGGGCCTGCTCTGCCGACATTGCATTCATTGTTGTCGAAAAATGCAAAAAAACGCATGTTTTTCCGCTGCATTTTTTCCTGCCAAGAAATGCAGAAACTTCTGCATCCAATGCTCAGTGTGTGCACACAGCCTTACTCTAGTTTCTGGCACATTCTCTCTTTCTGCAAACTAGATCACTGGCTCTGCATGATGTTGCAGTTGCAAAGGGAACACGTTTGCAAAATTAACAGAAGAGGTTATATTTTAGCCTTGAAGGTCGGTCTTTTGGGTTATATATTACCTTCTCCTACATTTTTTTTTTCTCACTTCCGAATATTTTTTCCTGTGATCTGATATTATTCTGTAATCGCTGAGTTAACCCTTTGGATGTGCTCACAGCCCCTGCGCAGACCCGACTCTTCGGACGACCGCTACGTTATGACCAAGCACGCTGCTATATACCCGACGGAGGACGAGCTCCAGGCCGTACAGAAAATAGTGTCTCTCACTGAACGAGCGCTGAAACTTGTGTCAGACACCATGACTGACCAGGACAAGACTAAGGGGAAGGAGCCTGGGAAAGAGCCCGAAGAGAAGAAAGACCCAACTAAGGACAGGTGCGGCTCCGAGTGGCTGTAAATTAATGTTCTGCCCTCCATTATTGTTGTTTTTAGGTGAGAAGATATATATGGTTATATGGTTTCCTTCCTTCTTTCCAGGGCTCTGAAAGGAGTTTTGCGTGTCGGCGTGTTGGCTAAAGGATTGCTGCTACGGGGTGATAGAAACGTCAGCCTGGTGCTGCTCTGCGCGGAGAAGCCGAGCAGGACATTGCTCACACGCATCGCTGAAAACCTTCCTAAACAGCTGGCGGTACGTGCTGACGTGAGAAGAGTTTTACGCTTTGCAGCCTTTCTTGACAATAAATATATTTTTTTCCCTGTTTAGCGTTTGTTGCCTAGGAGACAGACCACCGCTGCTGTCTAGCTTGTAAGCACTGCTCTGAAGCTGGTTGGGGTTGGGAACAAACTGTGCGCTCCAGCGAACCTTGCCAGCTCCAAAACAGCACTTACAAGCTCAATAGAAAAGCACTTGTAAGCACTGCACATGATCTATCTAGCAGCGGTGGTTGGTCTCCAAGGCAACGAATGTTGATTTCTCAAGAACGACTAGCAGTAAATTGCAGAATTGCTTTTATTTAAGAAACGCTATCCTTTCATACCCATGTTTTTAAAGATGGGAATAACCCTTTAAAACTCAAATCTTGTTGACAGTAGCTACTATGGCACCTACAGCGGGTGAAATAAGTATTGAACACGTCAGCAATTTTCTAAGCTAATATATTTCTAATGGTGCTATTGACATGAAATTCTCACCAGATCTCGGTAACAACCCATTCAATCCACACAGGCAAAAATTCAGACCATAGATGTCCATAAATTATGTGTAATAATGAGAAATGACACAGGAAAAAGGATTGAACACATTTGCTGAAATGTATTTAATACTTTGTACAAAAGCCTTTGTGAGTGATGAAGCTTCAAGATACCTCCTGTATGGAGAAACTAGTCCCAGACATTGCTCAGGTGTGATTTGGGCCCAGTCTTACACAGAAACACTCTTCAAATCGTGGGTTTTGGCAGTCATTGAGTATTACATATGCCGCATGCTGACGTCTCCCGTTCTCCTTCCTGCAGGTGATCAGCCCTGACAAGTACGAGGTGTCCAGCTCTGTTCCTGAGTCGGCCATCATTTTGAATTCTTGTGCAGAACCTAAAATGCAGGTCACCATAACCCTGACCTCCCCGGTCATCAGAGAGGAGAGCATGCGGGACGGAGGTTGGAAAAAACAATGTTGCTCTCATGATTGCTACATTTCCTCATTATATTATATTTTTGGGGGATAATATGTATTAGTTGAAGTCAAGCGCACACATGGTGTCATCTCTGCTCATGCGAGATGCAGATCCATAGTATCAGGGAGGGGGAGGGAGACGTGTTCGTTTTTGGATTTTTTTTTCTTGTCCCCATTAATTCGTAACTCTTCTTTACACTCGACCAAAACTTTAGGAAAGGTGGGAAACTTTTAGCATCTTTGATATGAAACGATGTGACACCAGTGTGGCGGTCCTAGTACATTGTGTAACACTCTGGAGACCTCCACAGGCCGGGAGCCCAGGAGCCGCATGGTCCGTGTCTGCCGTATGTTGGGTCTGTTGCTATGTAGGTCAGATAGAGCGACATTTTGTTTCCTTAGCTGGTGACGAGGTGACGAGCAAAGTGTTATATATCACTGCTGATAATAGAGGACTCATTACAGGTACAACCATAGAGCTGGTGCATTATGCCGCACAAGGACATTAGACTAAAGCCTGATTTCATCAGACAATTTCTGATCGATATTTATACAAAATAATCCCCTGAACACTTCTTGCACTTTTTGGTAGTGCATTTTGGTTTATACTAAGATGTATTTAAAGAGGACCTTTCTTGTTGAACTGGACACACGATGTAATAGTAGCTGCAGAGCAGAATAAATCTTAATTTATTTCTATTTTTTTTTAATTCCTCGTCTCTTGCGGAGACATTAGCAATAAAAGTATTTGGAACCTAATGAGTAAATTTTTAAGTCCAAGTGGGTGTTATGAGACAGTTTTCCCTGGGGGTGTGTACTTCTTCTCCCTGTATGATGCTAACCAATCAAAAGCAGGCAGCCACACTAACAGGAAATAAGAACACGCCCCCACCATAGCGTAGAGCAGTTTTCTCAGTGTGTGAGATGTAAGGATATAGCTCTGACATCCTGCATGAGTCTGTGTGGGGAGGAGGGCAGCACAGCTGAGTTTAGCCATGTCACATTACAAACTCTTCTATCAGCTCTCCTTATTACTTAGTGTTTCAGTAATTACACTTTTTTGAGGGGGGGGGGGATTTATAACACTGACTGAAACCCACTTTCAGTCTTGACTTAGGAGTCCAGGGGGGCGGAGTAAATGTCATCCTTCCCTGTGTGAGTATGCATGGAGAATAGTCATCAAGCATTGTCTAGCTCCGCCCACTGGACTCCTAAGCTATCAGGCACTGACTAGCTCCTCCCACTGGACGCTTAAGCCCAGAATGAGCAGAAATTTCAGACAAACACTACCTATAGATCTGCTCGATAGCACGATGCTGGCAGATCAGACGCTACGTTCAGGGAGTGTTGACTTGATCACGTAGTCTGTTGTGATCCCGCAGACTTTGCTCTAATGTCTATGGCGGCTCCGCACACAATTCTGTAGGAACGCTGAGCCCTGTAGTTCGCTAACGTACTCTGCACCCCATTCATTGCCACTGTTTTTAATTATTGCATGTTTTGATTGTGATAAAAAAAAAAAAAAAAAAAGGAAACAAAGGCGTCGTTTGTCTGACCTAGCGTGGATCAGGTGCTAAATTCTCCCGGGAGGTTTTCGGACAGACACCATGCAGATATTCTCCTCCAGATCCGCTTCAGTAAGGTTTTTTTTTTTTTTGCCGCGCTGTCACCTAATCTCAGGAAGGCTTTGTCTGGACGCCCATCACTCGGCCCGGGGGGTGGACTTGGCCCGGGGGTCATCTCTGCATGTGTTTGCTCCCACCTTGTATTATGGGAACACTGAAGTCTTGCCTATGAACTGATCTGATTTAACCCTCGCTGCTGTGCCTCCAGCAGCCGGTACATCTGTGTTCTTCCACTCTTATAGCTTTCCTTCTATAAAGCCTTGTAGCAGAGAATTACTCCTGCCAGGAATTGCTGCCAAGTCATCGGAAGGATTTTTGACCAAGGTTGTCTTAGCTCAGTGTCACACCAGCCTCGTCTCATCACATGGGGGGTTTGGTTGCATAGTGCAGGCATCTGCTTCTTCTCCCTCCCTCCTTCCTTCTTCAGTCGCAAGCAGTGCTCACACTATTTTCCCGTGACTGGATCCAGCAAGCGTTGCTTTCTGTCGACCGAGGACCAAGCTGCCAGAAATTCTCAGATTTAAGGGTTTCGGTTGCGGCCATTATTCACTACTAAATGCAACCGCGTAAACTCCCATTTTTTTTCTCCTTAACGTGAGCATGAAATAGTGTGGGCACGGCGGTCTCTCTCTATGATTAACCTCTTACCACCAGGGCTGTTTACAAATGGAGTAAAGTGATGTACATTTTTTTTTTTTTTTGCATGTTCTCCAGCTAATAATCAAATGATTTGCAAATATTACTGAAGTCTTAACGATATCCTTAAAAGGGGTTGTCTCAGCTTCTTCAATGGGAAAAATTGCAAAGTTCTTGTAGATACCAGCAACTATGCAATTTGCTTCAAAAATATTTTACGTTTTTATAGTTTACAGCTCATTGCCTAGGATAGTGGCCACCGCTGTGGTTTATCAGAGGTGGTCGGTTTCTTAGGCCAGAAGCGCAGCTGAGCCGTAGCTCTGTGCTCCTCCAATATTTCATTGGAGAGCGCTGAGTCCGGACCAGCAGCGCCGCCATGCCGCCTGAGCGATCTGTCAATCTTCAGGAGTTCACCGTTTCCTGGCAAGCAAAAGGCTGGAGGCAAGGGGGAGCAGTGCGCTCCTGAAGAACGATGATAGACAACCCTGGGAGTATAACGCTGACCATAGACATAAGATGGCTTTCTCATAAGCATGTCAGAGCGTCTTTGTCTCTCGTAAGGGAAGAGTATCGTGATCAGTCCCTAAATAAGGTCCCTCTGAGGTTTCCCACAGTTGTCCAAACACAGGAAGTCTCCCCAAAGCTTCCAGTCATCTGATGTCTATACAGAATTTGCAGATCATTCTATTATTTTTTGGAGGATATCATTTATTTTTATTTTTTTATGGGGGAAAAAAAAAAAGTTTGGAGTTCACCATTTTTTTTTGAGCCTTTAAGGGGTTGATCAAACCAATGTTAAAGGGATGCAGAAATCCAGGCTACATGGGTGGTCCGTGCAGAGGGAAACGATGGTGCTGGATTTCTGCATCCTCCCTGTCTTGTGGTCTCTGTTCTAGTGCATTGTGAACAACCATCCTTCCTGGGAAAACCTTAGCCGTACTCTGTAGACTAAAAAAAAGGACTCTGCACCCAGACCCATACGAGAAATCTGCCCTCAGGCGTCCCCACTCTCTATTGGTACTAGTAGTTCCACCGCGCCTCGGCTTCCTCTCACCCGCGGATGTTTCTCCTCTGAACGGCTTGTGTGACACTGTAGCTATATGGAAGGATGTGTCTTGCTCACCTGGTCAAACACCCGTCCCTCACTGCACTTCTGCCAATTCAATTCATTTTTAGATGTCACCTCGGTTATGGTGAAAGACCCACCGGACGTCTTGGACAGGCAAAAATGCCTTGACGCTCTGGCTGCTCTACGCCACGCTAAGTGGTTCCAGGTTCGCAACATCATTTTACTTTCTTCTTGTAGCCTTATGAGAGAATCGCACCATCAATGTTATAATCTGTCGCATAGTCAACACACGCGCTTTGTCCGTGATTATGTAAAGTACCGTGGAAAATAAAAAAATATATATATATAAGAATTTACATGACCAGAAAAACATGGACGGATGATTTTTGTAATGTTTTTCAACTCACATCCTGTTACTTTATTTTTTTTTTATTATTATTTTTATTATTATTTTTATATTTTTTTTTTTCCTACATTTTTATTTTATTTAATTTCTTTTTTTCTGGTCATTGAGTCGTCATTATGCACAGACTGACTCGTTATATTTAGTGTGTCCCACCCATCATAAACTGTGCTGTGAATCTGTAATATTCCATAAGGCTGCATAGTATCTTTGCTTAACCAATTACATACGTGTTAGCTGCTTCCTGTTTAGCTTTTACAATGTTCTTCCGGTTTCCAGAGTAGGAAGTGAAAGGTACCGCGAACCCGTTTGGGATTGTGACTTTGCTTCCCGGCAAAATCACAGCAAAGAACCAAACAGATTCCCGGCAGCCTTCCAGTCCCTACCTGTGTTTTTATTTATTTATTTAATTTTTTTCATTTATTTATTTTTTTTATTTTTATTTTTTTATATATTTTATTTTCTCTCACTTTAATGAAATTCCCTTTTTTGTATTGTCTACAAGGCTCACACGCGAAATGTACAGGAGATGACAAAGTGTTTTTTTATTTAGACATAATGTCGAAAATGCCATCCAGATTGGCAGCTCATGATTTGGGCTCCCAAGTGCGATGGTATTTTTTATTTTTTTTTTTAACTAAAGTGAGAATATAAGTAATTTTGCTTTTGTTGTTGCACACAAGGCTAGAGCGAACGGACTGCAGTCCTGTGTCATTATCATCCGTATCCTGCGGGACTTGTGCCAGCGCGTGCCCACGTGGTCCGATTTTCCCAGCTGGGTACGTATCCTGTTCTGATTGCCCAATTGTATCATGAGATCGTAGATCTAAAATCCTCTACAACTAAAGGAGTCTATTTGTAGTGAATTTTAACATTTGATCCGCAGCGTCACACAATACCGGGTAAGTACCATATTTTTCAGACCATAAGATGCCCCCCAGGTTCAGGCAGCAGAAAATGAGAAAAAAAAAAAAAAAAAAACTTTTTCCTATTAATTAAAACTTACCTTAGTGGTGTAAAGTGGAGGGTTCGTTATCACTAATTTTAATGTACTAGGTTAGAATAGAGAGGTAATAAATATACTGCTAGTGTCTCTCTGCAGGGTTATACACACAACACAGCTCTGCTACATACACATAGACATACACAGCTCTGCTACATGCCTATAAAGACATAAACGCCTCTGCTACATGCCCACATAAACATACACTCTGCTCTGCTACATGCCCACATAAACATACACTCTGCTCTGCTACATGCCCACATAAACATGCACTCGGCTCTACTACATGCCCACATAAACATACACTCTGCTCTGCTACATGCCCACATAAACATACACTCTGCTCTGCTACATGCCCACATAAACATACACTCTGCTCTGCGACATGCCCACATAAACATGCACTCTGCTCTGCTACATGCCCACATAAACATGCACTCGGCTCTGCTACATGCCCACATAAACATGCACTCGGCTCTGCTACATGCCCACATAAACATGCACTCGGCTCTGCTACATGCCCACATAAACATGCACTCTGCTCTGCTACATGTCCACATAAACATGCACTCGGCTCTGCTACATGCCCACATAAACATGCACTCGGCTCTGCTACATGCCCACATAAACATACACTCTGCTCTGCTACATGCCCACATAAACATACACTCTGCTCTGCTACATGCCCACATAAACATGCACTCGGCTCTGCTACATGCCCACATAAACATGCACTCTGCTCTGCTACATGCCCACATAAACATGCACTCTGCTCTACTACATGCCCACATAAACATACACTCTGCTCTACTACATGCCCACATAAACATACACTCTGCTCTGCTACATGCCCACATAAAGATACACTCTGCTCTGCTACATGCCCACATAAACATGCACTCGGCTCTGCTACATGCCCACATAAACATGCACTCGGCTCTGCTACATGCCCACATAAACATACACTCGGCTCTGCTACATGCCCACATAAACATACACTCGGCTCTGCTACATGCCCATATACAGTGGTGGCCAAAAGTATTGGCACCCCTGCAATACTGTCAGATAATACTCAGTTTCTTCCTGAAAATGATTGTAATCACAAATTCTTTGGTATTATTCTCTTCATTTAATTTGTCTTCAATGAAAAAAAACCAAAAAGAATTGTCCTAAAGCCAAATTGGATATAATTCCACACCAAACCTAAAAAAGGGGGTGGACAAAAGTATTGGCACTGTTTGAAAAATCATGTGATGCTTCTCTAATTCGTGTAATTAACAGCACCTGTAACTTACCTGTGGCACCTAACAGGTGTTGGCAATAACTAAATCACACTTGCAGCCAGTTAACATGGATTAAAGTTGACTCAACCTCTGTCGTGTGTCCTTGTGTGGACCACATTGAGCATGGAGAAAAGAAAGAAGACCAAAGAACTGTCTGAGGACTTGAGAAACCAAATTGTGAGGAAGCATGAGCAATCTCAAGGCTACAAGTCCATCTCCAAAGACCTGAATGTTCCTGTGTCTTCCGTGCTCAGTGTCATCAAGAAGTGTAAAGCCCATGGCACTGTGGCTAACCTCCCTAGATGTGGACGGAAAAGAAAAATTGACGAGAGATTTCAACGCAAGATTGTGCGGATGGTGGATAAAGAACCTCGACTAACATCCAAACAAGTTCAAGCTGCCCTGCAGTCCGAGGGTACAACAGTGTCAACCCGTACTATCCGTCGGCGTCTGAATGAAAAGGGACTGTATGGTAGGATACCCAGGAAGACCCCACTTCTTACCCCCAGACATAAAAAAGCCAGGCTGGAGTTTGCCAAAACTTACCTGAGAAAGCCTAAAACGTTTTGGAAGAATGTTCTCTGGTCAGATGAGACATAAGTAGAGCTTTTTGGGAAAAAGCATCAACATAGAGTGTACAGGAAAAAAAAAAGAGGCATTCAAAGAAAAGAACACGGTCCCTACAGTCAAACATGGCGGAGGTCCCCTGATGTTTTGGGGTTGCTTTGCTGCCTCTGGCACTGGACTGCTTGACCGTGTGCATGGCATTATGAAGTCTGAAGACTACCAACAAATTTTGCAGCATAATGTAGGGCCCATTGTGAGAAAGCTGGGTCTCCCTCAGAGGTCATGGGTCTTCCAGCAGGACAATGACCCAAAACACACTTCCAAAAGCACTATAAAATGGTTTGAGAGAAAGCACTGGAGACTTCTAAGGTGGCCAGCAATGAGTCCAGACCTGAATCCCATAGAACACCTGTGGAGAGATCTCAAAATGGCAGTTTGGAGAAGGCACCCTTCAAATATCAGGGACCTGGAGCAGTTTGCCAACGAAGAATGGTCTACAATTCCAGCAGAGCATTGTAAGAAACTCATTGATCGTTACCGGCAGCGGTTGTTCGCAGTTATTTTGGCTAAAGGTTGTGCAACCAAGTATTAGGCTGAGGGTGCCAATACTTTTGTCTGGCCCATTTTTGGAGTTTTGTGTGAAATGATCAATGATTTGATTTTTGCTTCATTCTCTTTTGTGTTTTTTCCTTGCAAGCAAATTAAATGAAGACAATAATACCAAAGAATTTGTGATTGCAATCATTTTCAGGAAGAAACGGAGTATTATCTGACAGAATTGCAGGGGTGCCAATACTTTTGGCCACCACTGTAGACACGCACACTGCTCTCTGCTACATGCCCATATAGACACGCACACTGCTCTCTGCTACATGCCCGTATAGACACGCACACAGCTCTCTGCTACATGCCCGTATAGACACGCACACTCCTCTCTGCTACATGCCCGTATAGACACGCACACTCCTCTCTGCTACATGCCCGTATAGACACGCACACAGCTCTCTGCTACATGCCCGTATAGACACGCACACAGCTCTCTGCTACATGCCCGTATAGACACGCACACTGCTCTCTGCTACATGCCCGTATAGACACGCACACAGCTCTCTGCTACATGCCCATATAGACACCCACACTGCTCTCTGCTACATGCCCATATAGACACGCACACTGCTCTCTGCTACATGCCCATATAGACACGCACACTGCTCTCTGCTACATGCCCGTATAGACACGCACACTGCTCTCTGCTACATGCCCATATAGACACGCACACTGCTCTCTGCTACATGCCCGTATAGACGCCCACACTGCTCTCTGCTACATGCCCGTATAGACGCGCACACTGCTCTCTGCTACATGCCCGTATAGACGCGCACACTGCTCTCTGCTACATGCCCATAGACGCGCACACTGCTCTCTGCTACATGCCCATATAGACACGCACACTGCTCTCTGCTACATGCCCATATAGACACGCACACTGCTCTCTGCTACATGCCCGTATAGACACGCACACTGCTCTCTGCTACATGCCCGTATAGACACGCACACTGCTCTCTGCTACATGCCCGTATAGACACGCACACTGCTCTCTGCTACATGCCCGTATAGACGCGCACACTGCTCTCTGCTACATGCCCATATAGACGCGCACACTGCTCTCTGCTACATGCCCGTATAGACGCGCACACTGCTCTCTGCTACATGCCCGTATAGACGCGCACACTGCTCTCTGCTACATGCCCGTATAGACGCCCACACTGCTCTCTGCTACATGCCCGTATAGACGCCCACACTGCTCTCTGCTACATGCCCGTATAGACGCCCACACTGCTCTCTGCTACATGCCCGTATAGACGCCCACACTGCTCTCTGCTACATGCCCGTATAGACGCCCACACTGCTCTCTGCTACATGCCCGTATAGACGCCCACACTGCTCTCTGCTACATGCCCGTATAGACGCCCACACTGCTCTCTGCTACATGCCCGTATAGACGCCCACACTGCTCTCTGCTACATGCCCGTATAGACGCGCACACTGCTCTCTGCTACATGCCCGTATAGACGCGCACACTGCTCTCTGCTACATGCCCATAGACGCGCACACTGCTCTCTGCTACATGCCCATATAGACACGCACACTGCTCTCTGCTACATGCCTGTATAGACGTGCACACTGCTCTCTGCTACATACCCGTATAGACACGCACACTGCTCTCTGCTACATGCCCGTATAGACACGCACACTGCTCTCTGCTACATGCCCGTATAGACACGCACACTGCTCTCTGCTACATGCCCGTATAGACACGCACACTGCTCTCTGCTACATGCCCGTATAGACACGCACACGGCTCTGCTACATGCCCGTATAGACACCCACACTGCTCTCTGCTACATGCCCATATAGACACGCACACTGCTCTCTGCTACATGCCCATATAGACACGCACACTGCTCTCTGCTACATGCCCGTATAGACACGCACACTGCTCTCTGCTACCGTATAGACACGCACACTGCTCTCTGCTACATGCCCGTATAGACACGCACACTGCTCTCTGCTACATGCCCGTATAGACACGCACACTGCTCTCTGCTACATGCCCGTATAGACACGCACACTGCTCTCTGCTACATGCCCGTATAGACGCGCACACTGCTCTCTGCTACATGCCCGTATAGACGCGCACACTGCTCTCTGCTACATGCCCGTATAGACGCCCACACTGCTCTCTGCTACATGCCCGTATAGACGCCCACACTGCTCTCTGCTACATGCCCGTATAGACGCCCACACTGCTCTCTGCTACATGCCCGTATAGACGCCCACACTGCTCTCTGCTACATGCCCGTATAGACACGCACACTGCTCTCTGCTACATGCCCATAGACGCGCACACTGCTCTCTGCTACATGCCCATATAGACACGC